>NW_027181694.1:5000-1255000 GCF_028537555.1 Battus philenor | reverse complement strand
GTACTATATCATCGAACCCAATATCTCCAATAACCATGGTGTGAGCGAGAGATAATACACATGGTGTTTCACCTGAGACTGTAGTCCATGGGGTCTAAAGTGTAACCAGCTGGTTGCAGCTTAGGTCTGCTGTTGAAAGCCCTGGCCCGAAGCAGCTCGTAGCGAAGATCTAGCACACGACGGTTGGAGTCCTGCTGAAAGAAATATCATTGTATCCAATGTCACTACAATATACACTATCGCTTCTGTGAACCAGGCGTGGACCAAACCGTCTTCGTAGCCCACTGTCCTGCATTCGGAGGACTCCGAGTCGACTCCCGGAATTCCTTAATGTATGCAGAATATATAATAAATCGAAATAAAAACTAAAAATTAAGATACTGTAAATAAAATGAATACTTTGTAAATAAGTAAAATAAGTATGGAAATTAATTTTTGAAAAACAAAAAATTGTAATAATTGAGGAATGAGGTGAATGAAAGGTATTGAATGAAAGGGAATGATGGAGCTAAAGTAGAAAGCGAGGAAAGAATGAAAGATCATACGATGAATGGAATAATATCACGCAAATAAAAAACAATGTGAAAAACCATAAAATAAATAAAACAACCCTGTCCTTCCAAAAGATAGGGGCATGAGAGGTCCCCACAAAAAAAAATATACACTACCAGTGTCATAAATAATCTGTGGTACTTAAGTTATAAAAAAGTTTGAAAGGCGATGGTTGAAAGAAAAAAAGAGAAAGCATGATAGATACTGTCAACGAGGAAAGAGGACAAATGTTAATAAGAAATATATCTGAGGAACTTATCTATTAGAAATTGTAACATTCCTGTCCCACACCAAGGAGGATGAATGGATATATATATATTGTATGTATATATATATCCCTTATGAGGCCCGCCGTAATCGACTACGTCTCAGATCCGTATGTCATCACCGGCAACACACATTGGTGAAAGACCATCATCGTGGCAATCATCACAGTAAACTACTTTCTGCTCAAAAATCTAACTCTTACCCCATTCGTCCAATCATATTGATCGTTGTATGGAGGCAGTGGTAGCTTCATCCCCATCTCGTCTTGCTGGACAGTACTAAGGTCCAACTCCTCGCCGTCTTCGGTGCTGGACTCCTGGGTGCTGAAGTAGCTCTCATACGTGCGGACTACTTGCTCCAAGTGAGGCACTTGGGGACAGAGGTATCTATATAAACAGATAAACATACAGGATGTTTCATTATAGGTATAAAAGTTTTGAATGGGTGATAATATAGTAAGAAAAAGTTAACCGGTGGAGAATGTATTAACACGTTGAGTGCCGTGTCAGTCACCGGTGACTGACATCGACCTTACCGTTTAGGCCGCGTCAGTCACCGATGACTGACAGTATAAAATATGATAATAAAGATAAAAATTGGACATTTCACATATCACTTTAATGGATTTTATTGAAACAAGGTAATGATTAAATGTAATAAATTTTTCAAAATTTGAATCACTTTATATTAAAATTAATTATTATTTATTATCTGTTTCTGTAGGCTTAATATTAGAATTTATTAGCATGTCGCATATTAAAATAAAATAAAAAGGGGGTTGAAAATGCGCTATATATTCATCCTCTTTACATGCATTACCTATCATCCTGTATATATCCTGTATACCAAAAAAAAATTATTAATGATAAAGTGGAAACGTATCTACCTAGCGGTCGCATGAAGGGCCCTGATCCAATCCAGCTGTTCCAGCTCTCCGCGCGGACGGATGCCGGCGATCAGCTGTAGTGCAGCCATGCGTGGACCGGCCACCAGATCGTGGGCACCGCACTCCCTCCACAGATTCAACTGCTTCTCCACCAGCGACCTGAAGACGGGGTCACCTGGAATGACACATGCAGCAATTTTATTTTACAAATCAATTGAACAATGAATTTATATATATCCACACAGGGACACACAGACACAAAGAGAGAGAGAGAAAGAGACGAATCTGCATGCGCGCGCAGTCACATATACACGCACGCACAGACATGCATACACACACAGCATAAGCAAGCACCCACACAGACACCCACGAACGAACACCATTTTTTTTTAATCTTCTGAGATATCCGACAGAAATATATAAGTAAATTATAATAAGGTTGACGCGTCCCAGGAGGGTCTATCAAATTCTTCACTGACTGGACCCATCGATTGCAACCTATCAACCCAGATGGGTGGGTAGCGTTCTGGACTTTACCAAGTTATATATTGCTTCAATGTTCCACTACCATATTATCACCTCTCCTAAAGGAGAACTAGAGCACTGGGGACTCTCTTGTAGTAGACCAGGAGTAGAAATCTAGTGTTCCACATGGACCACGGATCCATGAAGACTACTTGGAGAAGTAAGGTACAACATACCAGCAGCCTGTGCCAGGAGAGTTGCCATGTGGAGGTCACCGTTATCCCTGGCCACCTTGCAGGCCTCCAGCACTCGACCACCCAGGAGTAGTGTCCACACTCTTCCGCTGTGACCGTCCGATTCTGTCAAAGATATATTTATACATTAATAACTATAGTTTGTGTGCAGCTTCGAGTCTAGTCGGTGAAGGTGAACGCCAATGCATTGCACGGATGCCTCCCTAAACCTGTTACGATCACAGTAATAGCCCCACCAACAATATATATATAATGGAGTTTAACTATTACATTTTATGAAGTCCATAGTAGTACATCATCAGATATCAGATAATTGAATCCATGGAAAGCTTAGAAGTTGCGTCTCTCTAGTATATATATGTATATATATATATACACATACGAAATTAAGCCCAAAAAACATACTAAATTCGACGGTAGAAAAAAGCATGTAAACACATCCTTATCTTCGACTACGAGGGTGGATAAACCTTGGCAGGTGATACAAAAACATTTTTTAATCTAATAGGCATTTTTACGCACTTTTGCATTGTCTATTATTTTGCTTGTCTTATATTGATCTGCTGAGAACTGGCAAAAAAATCAGCAGTTGATCTTTGTAAGTAAAATTTGACACTGAGTTTTACACATTTCGATACTAAATTAAGATGAACTTTGGAAGGTACTAACCATCAAGAGGATCAGCCTTCACCAGCTTCTTGAGTTCCCGCTGCGTGATATCAGCTACAGCATCCTGCAGCCAGCGCAGCAGCTGGCGGTGCCGGTGCACCCTGGACTGCACATCCATTCCTGCCACTCCTGCCCAACCAGAGATCAAAACTATAACTAACATATTATGAGGATGAAGAAGGTCGAAGATAGATGAGAGCGAAGTTGACAGTGATGATAGTGGAAAGTGAAAGAAGTAAAGAGATAGAGGGTGAGTAAAAAGAGAGTGAAGGTAGGAGAGCAGCAAAAAAGAAATGGGGAAAAAAGAGTGATAATAAAACTGAACGCAATGTGGGTAAAGGAAGCGATTGGGAGAGTAGATGAAGTGATAGAGGAGAGCGAAGAAAATTATAGGAAAGAGTGAAAAAGAAGAAGAGTAAAGACTCTTCTCTTTCATACTACGTTTCTTTAAATGTCTGAAAGAAACAACAGGAATCAGCCTGGAGAAGGAAATAAATATAAGATACATGAAATGATAAGGGAAGAAACAAAAGAGATCTAGTGTATGGGAGAAGGAGAGGAAGAGAGTAAAGGCAGTGAAAATAAGATATGATAAATAGAGGTTAGTGAAGATGCATGAGGAGAATAAAGGCAAGGACAGAGAGGGTGGAAGAAGATGAAGGAGATGACTATAAAAAGGTTACACTTTACGAATCTCACCATCGTTCTCCAGGTCAGCGCCCCACAGCGCCTCGCAGAGCTTCCATATCTGCAGCCGGTAAGTGTTGCCGGCTTCCGACTGGAAATTAAAACTTTTATCATCAAAAACGTATTAGCAATCAAAAATATGCCGTTAATTTTCTGACATGAGGATATTCTTGCAAGATTGTTAGAAATGGAGAGTAGTTTTAGAAAGAAATACAGGAAGGTTTCCTTAAAAAACGTTTATGTTCAAGGATCACTCATACATGGTGATCATCTTAAGAAAGGCAGATTTGTAAGCGGTGAAGATGGGAGCCCCGTCAAGAGATATATCAGCTCATTGTGGAACAGGTTTCTTATGTTATTATTTAAAATTTGGTTTGGTAGAAGTCTTGTTGGTGGAGGTAAACTTAATTACACGATGGTCTCCCTTAATCTGGTACGCGGGTCGTCAGCCCCGACCACAGTAATAGGCCCACCATCAATATATATATATATATATATATATATATATATATATATATATATATATATAATGGACTTTAACTACTACATTTTAAGAAGTCCATAGTGGTAGATCTTTTGACAACTGAATAGGCGGTTGCCTATTGCTATTTTTAAGCAAATCTACTATCAAAGCAAAACGCTAAAGGCACTTACAATAGATTTTACACTAAACTATGGGGGTACCGCAAAAGCCTGACTTCGGACTGATGGTATATGAAGTTCCTCGTTTTAAGCCTCTTTTACAGACAACAGAATGGGTAATGTAGCTATTACCCATTCTGTTGTCTGTAGTCTGTAGTCCCGAGGTAGTTCTATGGATATATGAATATAACCTAATTAAGAAAAGGACCAATATATAGCCACTTCCGCACATGCAGTGGTAGTCGTGCAACAAAGCGCACCGCCCGCCAGCCCGCTGATAAATGCGTATGCGGCAAACAATGCGAATTACACAACTGCCACCGTCAAATCACTCAACACGTGTTTCACCCCTCCACGGGGCATCTTCAGGAGTTATGTTACACCGATTAGTGCCAAACATAGAGTCCATACCAAGTGGTTAAATATTGGTCCTTTTCTTACTTAGGATGGACTTCCGCAAGGTAACGCCTGATTCCATTAAACATGAATATATCCATCAAACACACCACCCTAGTGATAGCTTACCTTACCGTACCACACTAGCATTAATGCACTCACCTCAGCATAACGCAGTAGCTTCATCAGCAGCTTATGACGCTGTTCCGGCTCCGAAGACAGGACCAGACGAGGGCATCCACCTTCTTCCTCCACTATCTGACTGAACTCCAAGAGGCTCTCCATTTGCTTGGGTAAAACATCCTGAAATGAATTGTTTATCTTGAGATATACTCCTGAGATATCTTCCGTATCATCATCATTTCAACATATGTCCACAGCTGGGCAAAGCTTTGGATCATTTAAATTTCTAATATGATCGAATACATTAAATTGCTAAAGCCTTATTATTAGTATAATAACACTGTTATCTAATATATAAAATTCTCGTGTCACGGTGTTCGAACTTGAACTCCTCCGAAACAGCTTGACCGATTTTTACCAAATTTTACATGCGTATTCAGTATGTCTGAGAATCGGCTACTATGTATTTTCCATACCCCTAAGTGATAAGGGTGGTCCACCCCTAAATTTTATTTTTAATTTTTTAGACAATTTTTTTGATTTTTATTTTTTATGATACAACATACAAAAATACATACAACCTTAAATTTTCACCCCTCTACGATCAACTCTTATTTTTAAATTGAAAAAGAAAAATATTTTTTTTTGCAAAACAACGTTTGCGGGATCAGCTAGTTATTAATATAATAACACTGTTATTTACATATAAGAGATTTCCACCTATGTACATTCATCACAATATCTCTGGAACCATAAGACATAGAGAAATCAAATTTGATAGTAATATTCCTTTAGCCAAGTAGAAGCTAGCTATTTTACCAAACTATCCAGAAAATAATATTCCTCGTTTTAACAAATAGACAATTTAAGGTAAAGACCTCCCCCTATGGGGGGATATACCATGATCGCCACGCCTGATAGACGGGTTGGCGATATATCTCTTTGGAAACTTGTTTCTAAGTAGCAATCCTATATAATTAATACAGATTTTGAATTACATAAGATTGTATTGATTAATCGAATCCACGACTTAAGATCGCATGTCTTAATTCTCTACCGTTTGGTTATAACTTGTCAAAACATATTAACGGGAGTGTTTATTATATATATAGTTCATGTTAAAATTTACCATAAATACATTACCATCCTAAAGGAACGGAAAACATATAGTATATATAACTTTATATGCGTTTAAGGCGTAAATATATATATATATATATACAAAACTATATTTATTCATATATTTATATTAAATAAATTGCATTAAAGTTAGAAGAAGACACTGTATCCGGAGATAAATATTGCACATCGACCTTTGGAAAGAGACGATCGGCTAATTTCGGCTTCGTAGAACGCTATCTCTGTCGTACGAATAACAAAACGTCACATCGATGTGCAATATTTATTTACTGTACGATCGAAGGATATAAAAGAAAAATATTATTTTTATATAAAAAAAAATTATTTACCTATGTACATTTACATTGGTCTAATTTAATATAGTAATAATTACTGTGCCCACTTCGTAGAGCGTTATCTCTGTCTCACATATATATGTGACGTTGGTAGTGTCTTTTGGCCAAACGTCAATACGGTTGAGTTTCGTCCAAATATCCGGAGCTATGTCAACATATATTTATTCCGGCCTTTACCGTTTATTAAAAATATATATTTAATTCGGTTTCAAACAATAACTCATATACATATAAAAGTCTATAAGAATATTTATTTCGCTATTATAAAAATGCCCACAAAAAACGGCGTGGACTAATCAAAGTGCGCTGAGTACAGATAATAAATAAAAGAACCTATACCTGAGTGTCAGATGGTTCTCGTCCAATAGCCAGACTGGTCACCATCGGTTCGCTCCAGTCTTCACCGTCGCGACCACGAAGGTATCTACCCAGGTCCCATAGCTCCGCAGCTGTGGGAAGAATTTAAAAAAATATAGCCATGACATCACATATATATATAACTGAGAATTATTACAGAAACTAGTTTCTCTCTCTACACATAAAGGGTTAGTATCTAGTTAGCAGCACTTTTGTTTCTAATTGCGCCATGCCATCAAATCTCGGGGATTCCCTTTCTAAAAGCGACGCAACTACAGAATACAGTTTTATTTTCACTTTGTTATGCTAATTTTAGAGTTCAGTTTCAATTACGTAGTGTATTGTGCTATATATATATATGTATATATATTATGTAATATATATGTAATATATATTATGTAATTATTATATAATATATACATATATATGTATATATATTATATAAGACACTAGATTCTGTAATAATTCTATTTTGTACTGCGCCGCTCTTATTTGATGTCGATAAAGCAGTGTCTGTTTAACCTTGACACTTCACAGATGGCGCTGTTAACAATGGCGTCCATTGCGATCGCCGGTCGGTAAAGCAGTCGGCATTTGTACAAAATAACCTTTTAAAAGGAATCGACAATTTATATAATATCTTTAAATATCGTTTCTCTGTTTCAGAACAGTTATTTTAAGCATATACCCACATATAAAAATAGTATATGTATATAACATATACATATATATGATTTACAGGTTAAAGCATGTAGTTTAAGACACTCAATCCTAACATTATTTGTAACTATACTCGAGGAGTCTAAATGAAGCTGGTACTTTATGTCATCGGATTCATAAATCGCTAAACTTTTATTAATTCAACCGATGGCCGTCAGGGCCGAAAGGTTATCGAGTGGTGACCATCATTTGGTAGACTCCACATGAGTGATCAGCACACTAGGTAGACCCACGACATAAGCAGCGCAGAACCGGGCATCAGCTGAAAAGAACAAACTTATATCCCTAGGTTTCGAGACTGTATTACATAGACCAATACAATATTTTATCCAACAACGTCATTGTCATTGTTTCGTATGGCTTTTACAGCTTCATCTGTAATGAGTTCACGGAACGGAGGGGTCCGTGAACTATATACCAACAATGTTATGGTATTATCTGATACTCACATCGCGGTAGATCGGAAACCGCGTCGGTGGTGGTGACGAAAGCCAGGGATCCACGTGGTCCAAATCCCACTCGGCTGTGTCTCGCACGGCACACCGACACGTCTGCAATACACGCTGCTTGCAGTCGACCTGGTGGTGATACCAGAAATTATTACTATACTCTCGTATTAACGTAGATATGCCGAATTCATACTTAATTTTGAGACGATTGTGGTAGGAGTCAACAATTGCAAAGGTACATAAAGATGTGTTTACATGCGGCCAATTTAATAAGATAAGCAAGTAACATTTAACATATTCCACGTCGTGTTGGGGCTTATACGACACCTGCTACACTTTCCGTTCATATGCAGTTCTCATTGAAGAACAGAAGATTCTTAAACAAATGAATTGTTGGCTCGAATATATATATATATATAAACTATATACAACCCTTATCACTTAGGGGTATGAAAAATAGATAGTAGCCGATTATCAGACCTACTAAATACGCATATAAAATTTGGTAAAAATCGGTCAAGCCGTTGCAGATGAGTTCAAGTTCGAACACCGTGACACGAGAATTATATATATATATATATATATATATATATATATATATATATATATATATATATATATATATATATATATATATATATATATATATATAACATTTTCTCGCTAATTATAACTTTGCAGTATTGAAAGTGTAAAGCGTATGTCTTAAACGACTTTTTTAATTTTTAAACTGTGGGTCGTATACGCCCCACGCGGCAAGAATAGAAAATCTTCAAAAATTTCTGCGGCACGGAATGTGTTAATATATTTATATATATTTTGGCAGTGGTAACACTGTACTACATTTAACGTACATATATTTACTAATACTATATAATAAAATATGGCTGTGGCTATATAATCACACTTTTAAGTGAAAATGAGAGACGATTGCAGTGAGAATCAACAATTGTAATGATATATAAAGATACGTTTACATGCGGCTAGATTTGAATAGATGTGAAATCAACAATGCATATATGGAATTAAATTACTTCTCACTAGTACAGATATTAATTATGATATATAGCTTTCGTAAATGAAAGGGACAAATGAATGTAGGGGTCGTAAAAATTTTCACCCAATATAAAGATGCATTTACATGCGACCAATTTTTAAAAAACATGCAAGTAACAATTTTTTTTTATTTTCGCAGTAATACAGATATAAATAAAGACACACCAATAACTCGCTTTGCGTCGCTTCGTTTAGCGTTTTTTTCGAAGTTGCGTCGTTGCTTAATTAGTACTAATTTTCACTGTGCGTCGTTAGATTTCCGAGGTTGCATTGTTTTGGGTTCGAGTCTTTATTTATTTGTTCTAAAAGATGGCAACACTTTTGTTTCTAATTGCGCCATGCCATCAAAACTCGGGGATTCCCTTTCTAACTAAAAATCAACGCAATTTGAATATAGTTTTATTTTCACTTTGTTTTGCTCATTTTAGAATTCAATTTCAATTTCGTAGTGTGTTGTGCTTTTTTAAAAAGAGAATAATAAATTTATATAAATTTTTACGTGTTGTTTCTGGTTACAGAAAATGTAAATATTATTCCAATTTATTTATTGGCAGAGTTATATTATTTTTGTTTTTTAAATGTTTACTTTGTTAAATTTTCTTTTTAAAAAGTTGTATTTTGCGACCCCGGAACCTATCTTCGATCTTTACATGGTTTGCTATAGAAAATCTTAATTCACTTTGCGGCGTTTCAATTCGCTTCGTGTTTTTTTGGTACGTAACCACGACGCAAAGTGAGGTATTGGTGTATATCTCTTTAAATAAAACTTTCGTTAATGAAAGAGACAGATGATTATAGTAGGCGTCAACAATTTTAAACAAATATAAAGATGCGTTTACATTACTTTTTTTCATCAATTTCTCAGATGATGTAAAAGGCGTCCAAAACTCCTAGTAATCGCATTGTTACAAGACCTCCCACTTTCAATATAGATATATCAAAATAAAACTATATAGATGATTCAGATATTGCTATAAATTATATTGTAAAGAAAGCACAAAAATACGTAAAAATAGTAAAAGAATTAAATAATTTGTAAAATAAAAATGTGTAATAAATAAAATGGTGCGAAACTGTAATAAATAATAAATAAAATGAAATTGTAAACTAGAATTAGCATGTAGTGGCGGAGGATGGATGTAAGGATAACGGAATGAAAGTGAAAGACTGGGAAAAACTGTAGAAAGAATGAAGAAGAAAGAGAGATAATAAGAAATATGAAATGAAGAATGAAAATAAATAGAAGTATGTGAAGATATTAATAAAAAATTAAAAGTCCCTGTCCCACACAAGATAGGAAAACGAGAGGTCTCCAATAACAGGGGCCATTTAAAAAAACAAATAGGTATATCGACATGGGCTTCATCGATGATCAATCTATATTATATCATCATCACCCTAAGATCCTTCACTACTGGAAGTAGGCATTCCAGTGGACTTCCAGTAACACCAACTTCTTGTGATGTGACAAATCCTTAACTTGCTGATCAGAAGTCTTCACTCCAGGACCTTGAACTTTGATGAAGAGAGAGTTGGATAGTTTAAACGTTTACCAGCAATCGTCTTGGAGAACGGTGGCACCTTCCTATGGTACTTCAGCACGACGGTATGTGGCCTTACAACTAGAGGTCTCATAACCACTTCTGCAACAATAAAAAAAAACAGCCATATGTAAAAATTCCCGCGGACTTCGTTACAACGTTCACTCGTCTCGCTCACTCGCACGGCGTGCACTATACGCGCTCTTGCTCGCACCTTGGCACAGAACGCGCGCGCTGCCGATGTTGGAGTTCTCGGAGGAGTCGGATTTCAACTAGGGTTCGATGTAACCGCTCGTATGCGAATTATTCATTTTCCGCGCACAAATTATTTTAATTATTAAATAAACGTTTTTCCAAATCACAATACTTATTTTCTATATACAGGGTGTTCAATGTCAGACGGAATAAATAATGATGACGCAATGCGATATCTTGGACGAGGAGTGAACACAGAACCAATGATCTTACCATAGATCATTTCAACTATCTCACAGAATAAGTTTTAAGTATATACAGCGTGATTTTTTATAGGTCAACTAGCTGATCCCGCAAACGTTGTTTTGCAAAAAAAAATTGATATTTTAATTTACAAATAAAAAATAAGGGTTGATCGTAGAGGGGTGAAAATTTATGGTTGTATGTATTCTTGTATGCTGTATCATAAAAAAATAAAAACAAAAAAATTCGTTAATTTTTTTTTTAAGTGTGTACAACCTTTATCACTTAGGGATATAGAAAATAGATAGTAGCCGATTCTCAGACCTTCTGAATACGCATATTAAATTTAGTAAAAATCAGTCAAGCCGTTTCAGAGGAGTTCAAGTTCGAACACCGTGACACGAGAATTTTATATATGAGAAGAAGATTTATGTATGGTACATCCTTTATATGGTATATCGTAAGAAAAAACGTTTGATAAAATATTTCATCTGTCGATAGATTTTGTAATGACAGAAGCTATTGTACTGTCGCATTCGGATATACAAAATATATTAATGCAACATATTTTAGAGTGATCACTTTATAAAAGATGATTGACAATAGATGAATTGTCGATGTGTTCGCTGATGATGGGGCGTATAGGTTCAAGGTAACCCGAAGAACAATCACCGACATATATAGACGATTTTTTCGTCCAAAGTGGCAGTAGGTATGGCACATCGCTCGTGCAACCGACAACCGTTGGAGACGAAAGGTTCTTGATGGTCGAGGGATTCCCTGATTCACCATGACGATGTTTGGAAGAGACCAATGCCTTGCAGTTAACTGATATGATGATGGAAAAGGTGATACTGACCTTCGGTTGATGGTTTAGGCATGAGCGGTTCCTCTAAACGAGACTGGCGCTCTGTTAGCACCTCCGATGGCTCCCCTCTCAAGCCAAGCCCTCCCAGAGGCACTAGCTGGTCCTCGCTTGACTGCGACATGTCTTCGTCTACATCCGCTGGAAAATACAAACATTTCGTAAGAAATTATTAAATGAGCAAATTCAAATTTCTTCACGGGTCTGAGCGTACGCATATATACAGTACAAACTAATAAATATTGCACATCGACTTTTAGAAAGAGACAATCGGCTAATTTCGGCTTCGTAGAGCGTTATCTCTGTCGCGCGAAATACAAACAGTCCGGTATCTACTAGGAGCTGTTACAACAAGTATCTTTTTTTTCTTTAGATAATTATTTTTATTCTTTGTATAAAATACACCAATTTTTTTACAAGTGATGGCTTTAGGTTGGTGTAAAATAAAATAATACTACTGTAATAAAGTTCCACAAGATATATCACACCTTACATTTCTTAGTTTTAAATCTACCGCGCTGGTGTCTCTTTTATACGTCAACTAACAACAAGCGCCGTCTGCCGAAACCATAGTTCCTACATATATGTTATGCTAAAATTTTAATTCATATAGATAAAATAGTGACAGACACATTATAAATAAAAAATATGTATACACGACGAGATATGTTTATTTTATTAGTTTTAAATGTAAAATTATAAGTATATTATTTTATAAATTTTATTATAGCATTCAAGAGTTTTTGGTTGATAAAAATCTTTGTTCATTTAACAATCAGAGTAACAATACCGAACGATAAATATTACATCGTTCTATGGAAAGAGACAATCGGCTAATTTCGGCTTCGTAGAGCACTATCTCTGTCACACTACCTATGTAACGTTTTGTCATACGTGCGACAGAGATAACGCTCTACGAAGCCGAAATTAGCTGATTATCGGTACTGTACTTCTCATATTATAATAATTGATGATTCAAGTGCTTACAGATGCCTATTCGAATAAAAAAATTAGATTTGAACTCCTATACCGGCCTTACAATACTTTTTTTTATGGCCCCCGCTATTGGGAGCCTCTCGTACCCCCTATCTGGTGTGGGACAGGGAATATTCAACATTATTTAATTTTTTCACATATTTTTTTATTTTTATTATCGTCTTTCATACATCGTATGATCTTTCGTTCTTTTCATTCTCGCCACAATTCTTCTGTCTTTCCCTTTCGCTCTGTAACGCCTTTCATACATCCCCCATTACTCTTTTACATTTTTATTATTTTATTTCTATATAGGATTATTAAAATATCACTTAGTTTTACATTTTTTTTTTGATTTTTGTTGTTTATATTTTTATTAGCTTTTATTTCATATTTTTTTTTACAGAGTAGGAGGAACTCTTCTTTGGTTTTTTCTTCTCTTATCAGGGAAGCTATTGATTGCTCCCTGATTTTCACATCAGACCGGCACTCGAAGTCGACCCACACACATCAAAATACTTTAAAAGCTTCTGCGACACTAACGCCCTCTTCTATAAGCGATACATAATTAAGGCAGCACAAGACTGGTCATCATGGTGATCTTTGGAGGAGGCTTTACCTTAAAGTGATCATTTATCGGTTGACATAATGATGGTGATGAGATTTTTGAGACACAGTTTAAAAGGACTCCCGACGTAGACCTGGATAAGGACCTTAAAAATGATGACAAGGGACATTCATGGAAGTGATGGTGGTAACAAAAAAGACAACTTACCGATGTCGGCGTAAAGCGAAGCCTTCATAAGTTGCACGCTGTGGGAGTGGCGGTGCTCGAGCCTGGCCAGTTCGCTGGTGGGACTCTTCACTCCGAGAGCTGAAACAAGCGGATTCCTTATAAAATATACTAGAATTACACCTGATCAATAGACGATTGCCAGCAGACAGACTTTGTAGCTCTTAGTTTCATCTGCCATGAGCTTGAGGATCCAGGGTCTGCATAATTACCCATCATAAAACTAATGTTACCATTTAGTATGGTGGCTATGTGAAGGTTTGGAAAGTTATGACAGAAAAAAAAGATGCTAGTGTTAACAGAGCGACTGGCATGGCCTAATTGACTTGTAGTCGAACCGTGGTGACATTTGGCCACTAATAAAGTTGATTGATATACATCAGATCGAAAACCGGCAGTTGGTCGACGTTCATAGGGCCCAAGTTACGTTTGGTGAACAGAAGGTAGCTCGACATTCATATGGTCAAAGTTACGTTTGGTGGACAGAAGGTAGCTCTGCATTCGTAAGGTCGAAGTTACTTTTGGTGGACAGAAGGTAGCTCGACATTCGTAAGGTCAAAGTTACGTTTGGTGGACAGAAGGAAGCTCTGCATTCGTATGGTCAAAGTTACGTTTGGTGGACAGAAGGTAGCTCGACATTCGTAAGGTCAAAGTTACGTTTGGTGGACAGAAGGAAGCTCTGCATTCGTATGGTCAAAGTTACGTTTGGTGGACAGAAGGTAGCTCGACATTCGTATGGTGAAATTTACGTTTGGTAAATCGAAGGTAGCTCGACATTCGTAAGTTTACGTTTGGTGGACAGAAGTTAGCTCTACATTCCTAAGGTCAAAGTTACGTTTGGTGGACAGAAGTTAGCTCTACATTCCTAAGGTCAAAGTTACGTTTGGTGGACAGAAGGAAGCTCTGCATTCGTAAGGTCAAAGTTACGTTTGGTGGACAGAAGGAAGCTCTGCATTCGTATGGTCAAAGTTACGTTTGGTGGACAGAAGGTAGCTCTGCATTCGTAAGGTCAAAGTTACGTTTGGTGGACAGAAGGAAGCTCTGCATTCGTATGGTCAAAGTTACGTTTGGTGGACAGAAGGTAGCTCGACATTCGTATGGTCAAATTTACGTTTGGTAAATCGAAGGTAGCTCGACATTCGTAAGTTTACGTTTGGTGGACAGAAGTTAGCTCTACATTCCTAAGGTCAAAGTTACGTTTGGTAAATCGAAGGTAGCTCGACATTCGTAAGTTTACGTTTGGTGGACAGAAGGAAGCTCTGCATTCGTAAGGTCAAAGTTAGTTTTGGTGGACAGAAGGTAGCTCTGCATTCGTAAGGTCGAAGTTACGTTTGGTGGACAGAAGGAAGCTCTGCATTCGTATGGTCAAAGTTACGTTTGGTGGACAGAAGGAAGCTCTGCATTCGTATGGTCAAAGTTACGTTTGGTGGACAGAAGGTAGCTCTGCATTCGTAAGGTCAAAGTTACGTTTGGTGGACAGAAGGAAGCTCTGCATTCGTATGGTCAAAGTTACGTTTGGTGGACAGAAGGTAGCTCTGCATTCGTAAGGTCAAAGTTACGTTTGGTGGACAGAAGGAAGCTCTGCATTCGTATGGTCAAAGTTACGTTTGGTGGACAGAAGGAAGCTCTGCATTCGTATGGTCAAAGTTACGTTTGGTGGACAGAAGGAAGCTCTGCATTCGTATGGTCAAAGTTACGTTTGGTGGACAGAAGGTAGCTCTGCATTCGTAAGGTCAAAGTTACGTTTGGTGGACAGAAGGAAGCTCTGCATTCGTATGGTCAAAGTTACGTTTGGTGGACAGAAGGAAGCTCTGCATTCGTATGGTCAAAGTTACGTTTGGTGGACAGAAGGAAGCTCTGCATTCGTATGGTCAAAGTTACGTTTGGTGGACAGAAGGTAGCTCTGCATTCGTAAGGTCAAAGTTACGTTTGGTGGACAGAAGGAAGCTCTGCATTCGTATGGTCAAAGTTACGTTTGGTGGACAGAAGGTAGCTCTGCATTCGTAAGGTCAAAGTTACGTTTGGTGGACAGAAGGAAGCTCTGCATTCGTATGGTCAAAGTTACGTTTGGTGGACAGAAGGTAGCTCTGCATTCGTAAGGTCAAAGTTACGTTTGGTGGACAGAAGGAAGCTCTGCATTCGTATGGTCAAAGTTACGTTTGGTGGACAGAAGGTAGCTCTGCATTCGTAAGGTCAAAGTTACGTTTGGTGGACAGAAGGAAGCTCTGCATTCGTATGGTCAAAGTTACGTTTGGTGGACAGAAGGTAGCTCGACATTCGTATGGTCAAATTTACGTTTGGTAAATCGAAGGTAGCTCGACATTCGTAAGTTTACGTTTGGTGGACAGAAGTTAGCTCTACATTCCTAAGGTCAAAGTTACGTTTGGTGGACAGAAGTTAGCTCTACATTCCTAAGGTCAAAGTTACGTTTGGTGGACAGAAGGAAGCTCTGCATTCGTAAGGTCAAAGTTACGTTTGGTGGACAGAAGGAAGCTCTGCATTCGTATGGTCAAAGTTACGTTTGGTGGACAGAAGGTAGCTCTGCATTCGTAAGGTCGAAGTTACTTTTGGTGGACAGAAGGTAGCTCGACATTCGTAAGGTCAAAGTTACGTTTGGTGGACAGAAGGTAGCTCGACATTCGTATGGTCAAATTTACGTTTGGTAAATCGAAGGTAGCTCGACATTCGTAAGTTTACGTTTGGTGGACAGAAGTTAGCTCTACATTCCTAAGGTCAAAGTTACGTTTGGTGGACAGAAGAAAGCTCTGCATTCGTAAGGTCAAAGTTACGTTTGGTGGACAGAAGGTAGGTCGACGTTCATAAGTACTAAGTTACGTTTGGTGAACAGTAGGTAGCTCAACATTCATAAGGACAAAATTACGTTTTGTGGACAGATGGTTGGGCGAGACCCATAAGGCCCAAGATACGTTTGGTGAACAGGCGGTAGGTCGAGATTCTTATGGCCCAAGTTACGTTTGGTGTACAGAAGGTAGCTCGACATTGATAAGACCGAAGTTACCTTCCGTGGACAGAAGGTAGCTCGACATTCATACGGACAAAGCTACGTTGGGTGGACAGGAGGTTGGTCGAGATCCATAAGGCCCAAGCTACCTTTGGTGAACAGGCGGTAGGTCGAGATTCATAAGAACAAAGTTACGTTTGGTGTACAGAAGGTAGCTCGACATTCATAAGTACAAAGTTACGTTTGTCGACAGGTGGTTAGTCGAGATCCATAAGGCCCAACTTTCGTTTGGTGGACAGAAGGTAGCTCGACGTACATGAGGCCCAAGTTACGTTTGGTGAACAAAAGCTAGCTCGAAGTACATAAGGCCCAAGTTACGGTAGGCGGACACAAGGTAGCTCAACATTCATAAGGACAAAGTTACGTTTGGCGGACAGGTGGTTAGTCGAGATCCATAAGGCCCAACTTACGTTTGGTGGAAAGAAGGTAGCTCGACGTACATAAGGCCCATGTTACGCTAGGCGGACAGAAGGTAGCTCGATATTCATAAGGCCCTATTTACGTTTCGTGCACAGAAGGTAGCTCGACATTCGTAAAGACAAAGTTACATTTGGTGGACAAGCGACTGGTCGACAATAATAAGACTGAAGTTACGTTAGGCGGACCAGAAGGTAGCTCAACGTTCATAAGGACAAGGTTACGTTTGGTGGACAGGTGGTTGGTCGACATGCATAAGACCCAAGCTACGTTTGGTGAACAGGCAGTAGGTCGAGCTTCTTATGGCCCAAGCTACGTTTAGTGTATAGAAAGTAACTTGACATTCATAAGACCGAGGTTACCTTTGGTGGACAGGTGATTGGTCAAGATCTATAAGGCCCAAATTACATTTGGTGAATAGAAGGTAACTCGACATTCATAAGGCCAAAGTTACGTTTGGTACATAGAAGGCAGGTTGACATGCATAAGACCCAAGTTACGTTTGGTGGACAGAAGGTAGATTGACATTCATAAGGCCCAAGTTACGTTTGGTGGATATGTGGTTGGTCGACATTCATAAGCCTGAACTTACCTTTGACGTACAGAAGGTAGGTCAACATTCATAATGCCGAAGTTACGTTTGATGAAAAGGTAGTTTGTCGACATTTAATACCAAGAAATGACTAGCAGGTTAAAATATTAAAATAACAAATTCTCTTTCACAAATAATTATTTACTCTTACTATAGATACACACAAATTATGATTTTTTATATTCATTTAATCAATTACGTTAATTTTCTATACTTAGTTAAAGTAACTTTAGATAAACCTACATACTATTCCAATATTCGGGTAAATTTTATTATCTTTATAACTAGTCGTGTTTTTTAGTAACACTTTATTGCTACAAAACAAAATTTCAATAACAAGGGTGATTATAAAATGTTATAATATAATATATATATTTAAATCAATGATTTTACTGTCCGTACATACATTCGATCTTTCGTTCAATTACAAAATATTGAAGATTATATATTATAAAACTGTTTACCCATGCTATCCGGGAACATGCTTTGACCATCCGCACTATCTTCTGTTGTATCCATTTCGAATGCTGAAACACATAAGAATATCAATATAAAAACACTGTCACTTGATTATTAGTACAGTCAGCAACAAAAATTCTATGTACCTTTCTCGACACCATTGGTAAGGTTAAGCGAGGTCCGCTGCATGGAGAACAGGTCTTCGGCTATGGAGCTGGTGCCGGGAGGCGCGGATAGCCCGCCCAAGCCGCCCAGACCTCCCAGACCAACTGGAACAGCTGGCTGAGCTGTAGCCGGTTGCTTTGGTGGTGCTGGAAATATTAAAATTATTTAAAAAAAAAAACATTTGTATTTTTCGGCTCTTCTAAGATCAGCACTGTTCAGAACCCTTATAGCTTTAAGTTGGATGCTTTATAGGGAAGTTCAATCTGAATCAAGTTCCTATTAAATTGATCTCTTCTATCGTTTTTCACAGGATCTACAGGTGACAACTGTACAATAAGTTTAGTGACGTGTTTCCGGAATGGACTGGTAGATGGCGCCATAACTATTACAATCGTGACTGACGGTATTAACCCTTTTCTTACCGCAGTACGTTCCGCCGAAGTAACGGTAGTGAACCGTGCATGTGCGCCTCGAATTGCACATTGCATGGCGGGTATTTAAAGTTTTTACTGGTATATTAATTAAAAAAATGAAGTTAGGATATTTTTTTATTGAATCAGGCGTTACCTTGCGGAAGTCCATCCTAAGTAAGAAAAGGATCAATATTTAGCCACTTCCGCACCTGCAGTGGTAGTCGTGCAACAAATGCACCGCCCGCCAGCCCGCTCATAAATGCGCGTGCGGCAAACAATACGAATAACACTACTGCCACCGTTAAATCATGATCATCATCAATCATCATCAACAACATTACCGTTAATCATCACCGATGAAGTTATTAAGCCTTCTGACTAACAGCATCGACATCTACAGAAGCAATAGTATTGTAGTACCAGAAAGTAATGTCGCTTTCTCAAGTTAAATTCACACGACTACATATATATCAAATTTTTATTTATAATCAACAATATATTCACCTTCGTTATTAACCTTTTGCCGTCTACTAGTATACAAATCAATGCCGGAGCGGTAACAAATCAATCTAATTTTCTATATGTCGATAGAAATGACATTACTTTTCAGTCCTATTACATAAAAATCAAGCCAAAACCAAGTTATCAAGAAACTACAAAAATTACAAAAGTACAGTTATAAATAAATAATTAATTTAATCTAATTTATTTATTTATATATAAATCCTAGAGAAAAAGATCCAGTGGATATACCAGAAGATGAAGCATAGAACTTCCATCATCATGTTTCATTGGCCATGTCGAGAAGTAGACATATGAATAAAAGATAAAATACGTTCATTCATCATTGGAACTTTTTTAATCTAATTGATTTTTGACCCTTCTTTGCAAGGTGTTACAGTTGTGGAGAAGAATCATGAATATGCGAAGAATATGTTCTTTCAGACTTTAGTCTCTTGTACGTATTAGTATATTGCTACTACAGAAGTTACAAAGGTAGTTGAAGAGTAAGAGAAGTCACTTACCAGGTGCTGCAGACTTCTGCAAAGCCTGGGTAGCGAGTTGCCGCTTCAGCACGTCTGGAACAGGATCGTCTTCTTCATCAGAGTCGGTGAGGCCGTATTTACTGAAATGCTCCACCTGTAAACGTCATACATTATAATGAATAATATCATTCGATCATTCATTCAAATATCATTCAGTTGAGAAACTTATTTCTATTTCTTTATATTTTCATCATCTGTGTTATTTATTTCGAACCAATGCCTATCATCGTTTTAGGTCGTATTACGTCCACACTTGGACTTCATCACACCACATTGGACTGTTTTTTTTTCGCCCACGTTTTTGTGGACCGCTTCTACCCCCCTTCTATGTGTAAGGACGTATTCGTTTCGACCTTTCACCCACTGTATATTCTAGGCCGCTTCCAAAGATGTCTATGGGGGGATATACCGTAATTGCCATGTATTTTGGTACGCAGACACTGCTGACTATCTTCTGGAAAGTTATTACGCATAGTGTGAATAATATAAGATTGTATCGCGGGAATCGAACCTTAGACCTGTAATTAAAAATCTCAGTCCTCTACCGTTGGACTACCTAACTCACAAGCAGGGACACTAATCACATATTTCCTCGCTGCTCTTTATTCATTCCTCTGTTGTCTTTCTCATTCTCTTTCATTCCATGTACCCTTCTACCTTTCATACATCCTTCCTCTTCCTTCGCCTCTAGACCAGCGCCTAACTCACAAGCAGGGACACTATTCACAATTTATATTTCTTCGCTGCTCTTCGTTCATTCCTCTGTTGTCTTTCTCATTCTCTTTCATTCCATTTACCTTTTTACCTTTCATACATCCTTCCTCTTCCTTCGCCTCTACACCAGTGCCTAACTCACAAGCAGGGACGTTATTCACAATTTATATTTCCTTGCTGCTCCTTGTTCATTCCTCTGTTGTCTTTCTCATTCTCTTTCATTCCATTTACCTTTTTACCTTTCATACATCCTTCCTCTTCCTTCGCCTCTACACCAGTGCCTAACTCACAAGCAGGGACGTTATTCACAATTTATATTTCCTTGCTGCTCCTTGTTCATTCCTCTGTTGTCTTTCTCATTCTCTTTCATTTCATTTACCTTTTTAACTTTCATACATCCTTCCTCTTCTTTTGCCTCTAGACCAGTGCCTAACTTACAAACAGGGACATTATTCACAATGTATATTTCTTCGCTGCTCTTCGTTCATTCCTCTGTTGTCTTTCTCATTCTCTTTCATTCCTTGTACCTTTTTACCATTCATACATCATTCCTCTTCCTTCGCGTCTAGACCAGTGTTTCTCAACATTTTTTGTGGAATGCCCATATTTTGCAATTTTAAAATTTTTATTTCCTCCTATTTATCATACTAATTTTTAAATAAAAAAAATGACTCGCGTGCAAAACACCCTATCTTTGCAAAATATATAATCACTCTCCAGCGCGCGTGTGTTGCAATTGTAGCTAGCATAAGATGACAACACTTTAAAAAAAAAACACTAATAAGGGGCCTCCGACAAATATCGAATGATTATCTTGTCCCTGATAATTCTCCTCCCCTCCCCGTCCCCCCCACTTAAACTAAATACATCACATACCCGGAACACCCAGCTGCCTGATTCTGGTCGATACTCGATGAACTTAGTTTCATGTTTATCACACACACGACGCAATTTTCCTTCATAATCCATTTTCAAAAGCCTGCGAAAATTAGAATATATCGTTAGGTATTGTGGGTTCTGACTCGAAATGAAACACCACTGGTTCACAAGGAGTCCTTTATTCACAAATCAGATGGTCACCCTACTTCAACACAAAGTATACTTTCGCTCAGTCCAAACTACGCTTCCAAATCGCTCAAGAAATCACTGTCCAAATAAATTACCAAATAGTCACTTTGTATCACTGATCGTAGATCTTATATAACTCGAAAAACAACACTGAACTGTCGACATGGGGAGTACACTTATTTATACTACGAATAAGGTTCTAGTAAGTTCGAGATTGTACTCGGCTAGAATTTCCGAGGACCGTACACAAAAATCTATAAATAACTTCAAAGTCTTACGTGTTCACGACGCTTCTTAATCCTAGGGTTTAGTGTTTATTGTTTAGAGGGTTCTGTAATTCGTGCTTTATAACATTATTACTATATAAATAAGGTTGTAAGTTCATACACCAATAATCACTATTAGATTAACACAACTAAAAAGCTTTTACATCTATTTACAATCACCCTATGTAATCACATAAATAAAGTATCAACCCAAGGTGAAGTGCTTGTGGTACACCCGGAGCATAATCACTAAAGAGGTCCAGGGCTAAGAGCTTTCAATCTTATGACCAAACCGATGAAGCCCTATTGTCGAAGAGAATTTGCCAATGACATAATGAACTCTATGAAATTCATCTAAAGCACCGACCCAAGGTGAATGCTTGCGGTACACCCGAAGCAGAATCACTGTAAAGAGGTCCAGGGCTAAGAGCTTTCAATCTTATGACCAAACCGATGAAGCCCTATTGTCGAAGAGAATTTGCCAATGACATAATGAACTCTATGAAATTCATCTAAAGCACCGACCCAAGGTGAATGCTTGCGGTACACCCGAAGCAGAATCACTGTAAAGAGGTCCAGGGCTAAGAGCTTTCAATCTTATGACCAAACCGATGAAGCCCTATTGTCGAAGAGAATTTGCCAATGACATAATGAACTCTATGAAATTCATCTAAAGCACCGACCCAAGGTGAATGCTTGCGGTACACCCGAAGCAGAATCACTGTAAAGAGGTCCAGGGCTAAGAGCTTTCAATCTTATGACCAACCTGATGAAGCCCTATTGTCGAACAGATTTTGCCAATGGCATAAGGAACACTATGAACTACATCTAAAGCACCGGCCCAAGGTGAGGTGCTTGCGGTACACCTGAAGCATAATCATTAAAGAGGTCCAGGGCTAAGAGCTTTCAATCTTATGACCAACCCGATGAAACCCTATTGTCGAACAGAATTTGCCAATCACATAATGAACACTATAAACTACATCTAAAGCACCGACCCAAGGTGAGGTGCTACTGAGGTGAACTAGAGACCACTTGATCAAGGTCAATCACCTGTCTCTCTCTCTCTCTCTCTCTGAGAGAAAGAGAAAGAACGTCCAAGGTGAGGTGCTACTGAGGTGAACTATATACCACTTGGTCAAGGTCAATCACCTGTCTCGTTCTCGTTCTCTCTCTCTCTCTCTCTCTCTCTCTCGCAGGGAAAGAGAAAGAACGTCTGACCTCCTCATCCGCAATCGGAGAACTGGACGTCGGAGGGTGTTATACTGCGTTTTTCTCCAACCCCTTTACAGTGGCCTTGGCGACGAAGTCGGGGTGATCTGCCTCAAGTAAGGAGTCGAGGAACTAGGTCACCGCCGTTGAAACTGCAATAATATGCAAAGGCGTTCCCATAGTTTCAACAGAAGGCGTTCAAGACCGTGGGTTTTCAGCTGGCAAGAGTCCCTCACCCTTTCGTTGCTCCCGCAGCGGAGGGGTATCCCATGCAGGATTTCCTCACCAGTATAAAAAGGCCAATCACCCGTCTCACTCTCTCTCTGAGAGAAAGAGAAAGAACATCCAAGGTGAGGTACTACTGAGGTAACTACAGACCACTTGGTCAAGGTCAATCACCTGTCTCTCTCTCTCTCTCTCAGAGAAAGAGAAAGAACGTCTGAGCTCCCCATTCGCAATCGGAGACCTGGACGTCGGAGGGTGTTATACCGCGCCTTTCTCCAACTCCTTCATAATGGCCTTGGCGACGAAGTCGGGGTGATCCGCCTCAAGTAAGGAGGCACTAGGTCACCGCCGTTGTAACTGCGGTAGTATGCGAAGGCGTTCCCATAGTTTCAACAAAAGGCGTTCAAGACCGTGGGGTTTTAGCTGGTAGGAGTCCCTAACCCTTTCGTTGCCACCGCAGCGGAGAGGTATCCCATGCAGGACTTCCTCACCAGTATAAAAAGGCCAATCACCTGTCTCACTCTCTCTCTCTGAGAGGAAGAGAAAGAACGTCCAAGGTGAGGTGCTACTGAGGTGAACTACAGACCACTTGGTTAAGGTCAATCACCTGTCTCTCTCTCTCTCTCTCAGAGAAAGAGAAAGAACGTCTGAGCTCCCCATTCGCAATCAGAAACCTGGACGTCGGAGGGTGTTATACCGCGCCTTTCTCCAACCCATTTATAATGGCCTTGGCGACAGAGTCGTGGTCATCCGCCGCAAGTAAAGAGTCGAGGCACCAGGCCACCGCCGTTGAAACTACGGTAGTATGCGAAGGCGTTCAAACCCGTGGGGTTATAGCTGGTAGGAGTCCCTAACCCCTTCGTTGTCACCGCGGCGGGGGGGGGGGGTGTATCCTATGCAGGACTTCCTCACGAGTATAAAAAAGGCTAATCACCTGTCAGGTTCCACAATGAGCCTGCGCTGAGTCTTGTCACGCGGCCACACGCGGTCCAAGGTCACCACCGCGCGACGGTTCAGACCCTGACCGACTGGTGGCTTGTCGGCGTCCTCCGGGTAGATTATCACCTCCTTGTTCAAAAAGTGGACTGAAAATGAAAAAAAAAATAATAATTACTATTGTTAGTCACAATGCTTACGCAACATAACTATTTCTTGTAAAAGAGCTTTGGAAGCATTACTATTGCCTGTGCGAGCATTGGAAACATAACTATTTCTTGTGAAAGGGCTTTAGAGGCATTACTTCTGTTTGTGTGAGTGCTTTGGAAGCATTACTATTTTTTGTGCGAATGCTTTAGAAACACGACTGTTTCTTATTCTGTCTGTATCTGAATAAGATAGAATAGATAGAAAAGATAACCTTATTATCTTTCTTCGAGAATTTTCTACATATATGTAAATATGTAAAGAAACTAGTTCCTTTAACACTTCTTTATTGTATTGCGCCGCGCTTATTTAATGTCGGTAAAGCAGTGTCTGTTTAACTTTGACACTTCACAGATGGCGCTGTTAACAATGGTGTTATGATGGCGTCCGTTGCGGTCGCGTCGGTAAAGCAGTCAGTTTTTGAGATGTCAAAGTGACGAGAATTTAAATGTCTTTTTACTATTTACACGTAGGTTACTGGTGTAAAACATTAAGTGTAAGACTATTATTACCTACTTGACATATTTAAGGTTTTTAAAATAGTATTTTCAAAGCTCTATTGTAGTAGAAAGTGCTTCAAGAAAACTATTATTTTTAACGTGAGGAAAATCGTTGAAATTAGACGTTTGTTTTAAATAAATGTGAACTAAGACTTACAATAAAGTATTGATTTATAAACAAACACCCAGAACAGCATTATATCTCTCATCAGCATATCAAAACTGCTTTCTTCGCCTCTTTACATATCACCAACTAAAAACCTTCAACATCTTGGCCTGAGTAAATATCTCATAGTACGCTATCAAAACTGAAGGATCCTGAATTTTATAGAACATTAAAGTACAGCAACCAGATTATGATGATCAAGGGTTCGAAGTACTCACCCAGGGCGTCCAGGTCTAAGTTGGCTACGTCCATCTCGCAGTCGTAGTGCACGTTGCCATAGTTCTTGCGCCCGATTGTGAAGTGTGGGACCACGCATGATCCGTCTGGGCGTATGTAATCTGTAATTTACAGGAACATTATTAAAGGACCTGGAACTTTGGACCTGGTCTCATGATTTTCAATCTAATATATAAGATTCTCGTGTCACGGTGTTCGAACTTGTACTCCTCTGAAACGGCTTGACCGATTTTTACCAAATTTTATATGCGTATTTAGTAGGTCTGAGAATCGGCTACTATCTATTTTTCATACCCCTAAGTGATAAGGGTTGTTCACCCTTAAAAAAAATTTTTTAATTTTTTTGACGAAATTTTTTGTTTTTATTTTTTTATGATACAACATACAAAAATACATACAACCCTAAATTTTCACCCCTCTACGATCAACCTTTATTTTTAAATTGAAAATTAAAAATTTTTTTTTTTGCAAAACAACGTTTGCGGGATCAGCTAGTATTTGATATGAATTCATCGGTGTGGCAAATACGGCATCCGTTGCATATACTGGCGAAGAACCTGATGATGGTTTGGGTGACGTAATTAGACAAAATAAAACCATGTAACATAAAGTGTGGCGAGGAATGGGAGGCGATGAGTGAATGTATCGTGAGTGAATACTGTATGCTGAATGATAGAAATTGTGAAGGATGAAAGAGGAAAGGTGTAAGTAGAAGTGTATGTCTCTGTCCCGAAAATAAGATGGGAGAAAGAGTGTTTAAAAAAAGAGAGAAAAAAAAACCGGAGACACAAACCGCAGTGACGTCACGATTTCTCAGGCCATATAGGCTACGCGATATAACATGCAACTTTCTAAAATCTATGTGTTGTTCAACTGAAGGTACATATCTATTCCAAGATCTTTTTAAATATTATATATAATACTTTTCTAAATATTAGGGCATGGATGCACAGACCGCGGCCCGCCAGTCGAATACTGGTGGCCCGCCGACAGCAAAAATAATACTCTCGTACATTCGAAGAATATTGTATTCTATTCCAGAATAAAACCAAAAAAAATTAATTACCTATACTTCTGGCGGCCGGCCCGCCATCAGTTCATGATTTGTCCGAGTGGCCCCTAGTCTTAATAGGTCTGTGCAACCATGTATCAGGGAGACCGGAAAGTAATGTCGCTTTCTTAAGTTAAATTCACACGTTAGTGAAGTTTTTAGAAAAAAAATTTTTAATGTTACGTATCTTTTACATAATAGATACAAAATTTTATTTTGAGTAATTTTAATTTAAATTCAATTAATAAATGTATAAATTAACATGTGTTTTTACTTTAAGTTTTTAACACTAAACTTCACTACAGTTAGAAATTTACAGGAAATCAATATCAGTGTAAGTAGGGGGTCTACCCAACACGGAAAAACATGGCAAGGGGTCTACGACACAAAAAGTTTGGGGAACTCTAGCTTACAGGGTATCTATTCTGCCACTGCAACCTTTGGGTTAAGTCTGTTACTTTCCTTCGTCCTTAGATCTCCTCTTTACAGAAGCCCAGCGTTGAAATTCCCTCTGATGATGCAGGCTTCCAACTGTTCCTATTGGAAATCTATAGAGATATATGATGGTAATATCCATATAATATATCCTAGCTATACCTGCTAGCTCCTCCAGCGAGGGTATGGTGTAGTATCCAGGTCGTCGCAGTTTAATTCCAGCAGGATGCGGTGGAGAATCTCCTTCTATTACATTCTCCTCTTCGGACACTGTAAACGAATAAAACATTTTATAATATTTTTCATACAATCATTCATAAAAATTTTAATGATATTACATTTATATATACATGAAGATATATACATAAATAAAATTTCATACATCTACCCTCAAATAATTTGTTCAAATCTATTTCTACCCTGCAGTAATCAAATAACAGTGTCTCCCAAACGTGGGGCCCACGCCCTAAAGGGAAGCAATTTGATTGTTAGGAGGAGGAAATGTTAAAATGTACAATACCCGGCGATAAATATTGCATATCGACCTTTGGAAAGAGACAATCGGCTAATTTCGGCTTCGTAGAGCGTTATCTCTGTCGCACGAAATATAAATAGCCCGGGTATCTACTAGGAGCTGTTACAACAAGTATCATTTTCTTCTTTTGATAATTATTTTTATTCTTTGTATAAAATACACCAATTTTTTCTATAAGCGGTGGCTTAAGGTCGGGGTAAAATGAAGAAAAAAAATCATGTTCACATTATGTTTACGTATTTAATTATTTAGGCAAATTACATTTACAATAACGCTCTACGAAGCCGAAATTAGTCGATTGTCTCTTTCCAAGAGTCGATGTGCAATATTTATCGCCGGCTACTGTACATAGTTTTACAAGTTAATTTTTATTTAAACAATTTTTATTTTTAATTACAATGTCATTTTAACAATAGGTTATATATATATGGTGTTTATTATGTGCAGTTGTAATTTTCCTAAATAATTAAATACGTAAACATAAAGTGAACATGTTTTTTTATTATATTACCCCAACCTAAAGCCACCACTCATAAAAAAATTAATGTATTTTATATAAAGATTAAAAATAATTATCAAAAGAAGCAAATGATACTTGTTGTACAGCTCCTAATAGATACCGGACTGTTTGTGTTTCGTGCGACAGAGATAACGCTCTACAAAGCCGAAATTAGCCAATTGTCACTTTCCAAAGGTCCATATGCAATATTTATAGCAGGGTACTGTACTTGACACGAGTTTAACCAATAGGGGAGGCGTGGGACAAAAAAGGACGGGAAACACAGTATTAACATGTCAAAATGGATATTATATCTAACAGTAAATGGTCACTAATTATTTTTACATGAAAACAAAGACTACCCTACGTAAAATATTAAAAAGACCGTATAATCCTCCGATCTGGTGAGCGATTTTATCACACCGAGAAGATCCCGGAAGTTGACCCCAGCGGTGGCAGCAGAAGTTGTAGTGCTCCAACATGGTATCTTCAAATATGATGTAAAGCATATATCAAGGTATCTACTGCATTTAATATCGGGTCACAGAATCGAATTGGTTCGGGTTTTTATAACGATGCCTTTATCTTGAAAGCCTTTTTTAATACCTAAGTTCTTAGACGCTCCATGGAGTGACCTCGCGTAAGGGCTCCCGAGAGGAGACCTCTGCATGGGTTAAGTTAATGTTAGAATAAATATTGTTGCACTGGCACGCCACACACTGTTTGGTGGAGGGGTGAAACACATGTTGAGTGATTTAACAGTTGGTAGTTGTGTTTCGCATTGTTTGCCGCATACGCATTTATCAGCGGGCTGGCGGGCGGTGCAACATTGCACGACTACTGCTGCATAGCGGAAGTAGCTATATATTAGTTCCTTTCTTAGTACCAATGGACTTCTGTAAAGTAACGCCTGAATCTATTAGATATGTAGTAAGAAATTCCTCACCAGATCCCGAGTCCACGTTCTCCTTGTCCATGGTGCGGTGTTGACGAACCGCCAGCTCTCGTACCGAACTGTCTGCTGCCTCGGGATTCGATGCAAGCGGCTTCCTCAGCGGCTTCGTGGTCAACCTGGTGACAGAAAGGTAAAATTAATTATCGTAAAATATTTTGCGATATATTGCAGTGGAGTGATAAAGAGAACAGAATCGCTGCGATTGCATTACACGAAGTAAAATCCCGCACACGCTTGGTGTTAGTCAAGTGCACGTGTACCGGGCTGTTGACAGGTGCAATGAAACCTCCTCCGTTTGTGACAGAAAAAGATATGGCCGTACACGCAGTGTTAGTACAGCTATCAAAGCAGTAAGGGACATAATTCGAAGTAATCCTGTCCGAAAGCAAAAGACTATATCTCGGGTGATAAAGATAGCACCTAGAAATATGTCGCGTATTTTAAAATATTACTTAGGACTTTCAGTCTATAAGACACACTGGTCATGTCTTTACTGATGATTTAAAAAGGAATAGGGTGGTAAAATCAAAACAACTACTTAAGAAGTACACAAAGGGAGGTCACGGTAATATTTTACCAAACAAAATGATCCTATTTATTAGTGGCGATCTTTAAGAGAAGCCAATGCCATGCAGCTGGCAAGGTATGTGCTCTACGATGGGCGTGACCTGTAACACGATAGGCGTGGACTGTGACTGGCGATGGGCGTGGCCTATAACTAGCGATATGTGGCCTGTGACTAGCGATGTGTGGCCTGTGACTAGCGATGTGCGTGGTCTGTGACTAACGATGACCGTGGCCTGTGACTAGCGACGGACGTGGCACAGGACTAGCGATATGTGTGGCCTATGACTAGCGACGGGCGTGGCACGAGAGTAGCGATATGTGTGGCTTATGACTAGCGACGGGCGTGGCACGGGAGTAGCGATGGGCGTGGCCTGTGGCTAGCGATGGGAGTGGCCTGCGATTTGCGATGGGCGTGGCCTATATCTTTCTAAAGGCATACATGCCTGGCAGTAAGTTTATCTGCAAAAGAAGAAGAAGCACTCACCAACTGGCGCGTCTGTCCGCAGTCTGTGACATTTCTTTATCTGTAAAATAAAACAATTATCTCATTTTAACACTTAACAATTGAAAGAGACAAATGTAAAGATGCGTTCACATGTAGCTACTTTTCAACACGTTATCTTTTATTATCTTATTTAATAAATCATGGCTTCAAGAGCAATAATTAGCATATTCAACATAACATCTTACTATGCATATGCATAGTAAGATGTTAATTTTTCCATGCCATTATTCATATAAGATGACGTTTACAGTGACCACTTGTGGACGGTAAGTATGATAGAACAGCATAATTTGATAAAAACTACAATCAGATTAAACTCTCCTATAAGGGATTCTCGCGCCCTTATCTGAAAAATGACCATATCAAACACATGTGTGTTCTTTATGGTCATTATTACTGGCAAAAACAATTTGTCTCCAAGCTCTATTACCCTTCTATTATTTTTAAAAATTATAATTATTGGTGTCCCAGTGGTACAGTACTGAGACTTCAGATCGTTGGTCGCGGGTTCGATTCCTGGGATACTATCTTATATAATTCAAACTTTGTGCATTAAGTTTCCAGAGGATGGGCAGTAGCTTCCTCTGCGTAGATTAATACCACAGCGATTGCCAAACCACCTGCCAAGGGTGATGATTATGGTAAATCCCCCATAGATATTTTAGGGGGAGATCCATGTCTTTTTGTAGACGTCTATCGACTGAATCGACAATTATGCTGGCCAGTTTGACAATGTATAATACCACACTGAGGTCTACAATCTTCCTGTTAAGCGTGGTGATTATAGTTTAGTCATGTGGGAGTCGCATATACACTGATGTGATGTCTGAATGAATAACAGGTGTAAGATTTTGTGGGCGAGCGTAGCCGACGGGCGAACTTAGTGTGCCGAATTAGTGCAGCGGGCACATGCACGCACCGGTGACGCGGGCGCAGACCTTTTGTTACTTTTATTTCTTTTGTTTCTTTTATTTCTTTTGCGCCTTTGTTCTATGGCCCGCTTTCACTCGGTCGCAGAGCACATTGCGCCCCAGAGTCCTACGACGAATGCACGTCCTTTTTGCTCGCACTCAAGCGCTAATAAAAATTTGTTCGTGTGTTAAATAAATTGATATAGTGTTACAAACGTCTTTTAATAAGCCACTAACTCTTTAGTCACCCTATAGGTATCTTTGGGGGAGGCCTTTGCCTTTCAGTGGTCATATATAGACTGAAACTACTAATATGTTGGCAAATTGGGTTTATATATATATATAATGCCAGACAATTCGCCAACCCGCCTGCCAAACGTGGCTATTATGGTATACCCCCCCCCCCCATCTTTTAGGGAGGCCTATACCTTTCAGCAGACACGCCTATCGACTGAAATTACGAATATGCTAGCAAATTGGTTATATATATACCACACTAAATGCAGTGGACCTTATATACCTTTTAGCGTTGGCAGCTGTTTTAAGTCACCAATTTAGTGTTGCGTGTTTAAAGAAAAACGTTTCTTTGAGAGTGGTTTTATTTGAAAAATGATTTCTATTTACATGTGCATAGGGCGATCTATTTGTCGTCCTTCTCGCACACTTTACGAAAAGGCATGTTCACGGGAAACCGATCCTCAGTAGCTGTCGAACGCGTCGAGATGCTATAACTTCAAACTTAGAGAGACTACAGTACTCGACGATAAATATTGCACATCGACCTTTGGAAAGAGACAATCGACTAAATTCGGCTTTGTAGAGCACTATCTCTGTCCCACACTATAGGTAATTTATGTTATGACGTTTTGTCAGTCATGCGACAGAGATAACGTTTTACGAAGCCGAAATTAGCCGATTGTCTCTTTCAAAAGTTCGATGTGCAATATTTATCGCCGGGAATTGTACATCTGAGTGTAATTTTAATATTGTAACACCATACAGTAGCCAAAAAAAAAATTTTTTTTACATATAAAGAACTTACCCAAATTGGGATAGATCCTGGGTGTTGTGTCTCCGTCTACTGGTTTCTCCTTTTCTATCCAGGACACCTTGTTGCCGCTTAACCTGTGAAGTTTTTTTGGATTAACACCTTGAAACATCAAACATGAACCAAAGCTAGATACTACCATATCTTCTGTACTTATATTTTAGGATCAATTATCCTTTACAAGAATTATTAATAAAAGCTACACTTGATTATTTATTTATATATATATATATATATATATATATATATATATATTCTTGCACATTTAATACAGCCAAAAGTTATTGGGTCTGTCGCATTAAAATAAAAAAATGTAACATATTTCAGTGTATACATTAAAAAGTATGAAGATAAAAGATTACATGAAAAATATGATTATTGTACTAGAGAATCCTGCTCACATATGGTACGAGAGGGTCCTAAATCGGAGTCTTAAAAAATCACTTTAAAACCTGTTTCCCAACGTGGGTCCTATGGGGAGATGGTAAAGTGACTCTTTACGAGTTTAACCATTTCGTTAAAATATATGTTATATATGGGGCGTAAAACATAAAGGTTTAAAATACTGTTTTAACCATATTTTTTGGTCACTAATTATTTTTAGCGATTAGTACGTAAATGAGGGTACTTTTACAAATTATTGTTACAGTAGTCAGCAATAAATATTGCACATCGACCTTTGGAAAGAGACAATCGGCTAATTTCGGCTTTATAGAGCGTTATCTCTGTCCCACACACTGTATTTCGTACCACAGAGATTTGTCGCCGAATTGTCTCTTTCCAAAGGTCGTTGTGCAATATTTATCACCGGGTATTATACATATGTAGTGTAATTATAAGCTGTGAAGATGTCTCATATAGAAGAGGGCGTTAGTGTCGCAATTTTAAATTTTAATTTTAAAGTATATTATTAACACATTCCATGCCATGTAGGTTGTATACGACTCCCGCGCAAAACAAAGGATTCTATATATAGTCGAATATAGATAACTTCACATCACGTACTGTACGTAATGCATATTAAAATTTAAAACTTTTTCCCGCTAATTATATATATATGTATATATATGTGTATATATATCTATATCTATATATATATATATATATATATATGTATATATATATATTATATAGCTTTGCAGTATTGAAAGTGTGAAATGTACGTCTCAAAGGACTTTTTTGATTTTTAAAGTGTGGGTCATATACGTCCCACGCGGCCTGAATGGAAAAACTTCAAAAATTGTGGCACGGAACGTGTTAAATATAAATTGCGTGGAATTTTATTTGTTGACTCATTTACATGGTTGATATTATAATATACATATCCAAACATTATTACATAGCTTCTGGCCGGCCTGTCTCGGATCAACAGAGTCGATCGATGGTGCCTTATTACTTATAAAGTTAAAGAAAAAGAAAGATTCAAAAGTGCATATAAATGTCTATTAGAGATATTTCAATTTTGCATTGTATTGTTAACCTACGATATTTTTTTTGGTAGAAATTTTCCTACCAAAAATTACAAATCTCTAAACCTTATGGTTCCAAATACATGAATTGAATCAACACATTGGTAGAAATATATATAAACTCATATTTAAACATATTAGAGAGTAAAAAATACTCCTTAGTTCGTTGTTTCTCTGTCTCTTTCTTTTTAAACTCATTCATAAAAACTACCAAAGCATTTAAAAATAATATATGTAACTCACCAATTGCCTTGTTTCTCCGATGTATCTGAATCTGTAATAATAAAAAACATAATTACCTTATTAATTCACACATTTCTATCTACTCTACATCCGCCATATTAATTCACTGAACACTATCATCATCAAGTGAGAAAAGGACTAATATATAGTTACTTCCGCTATGTAGCAGTAGTCGTGCAAAGCGGAAAGCTATATAGCGAAAGTAGCTACATATTTGTACTTTTCTTACATTGACAGTCCAAAATAAATTGGTTATCGGATAAAAGAAAAAATGGATATGAAAGGGAAAGACAGAAGAATCGCAGAAATAAAATGAATGAATGAATGAAATATCATAGAAAGAACGATAAAGGAACGATAGAAAATAAAAATATTACATTAAAGTCCCCATAAAAGGAGATATATATATATATATATATATATATATAAAGCCTAAAATATATCACTATATCATACAGGTTAAAACACTATATGTTACTTCAATATACAAAATTATATACTTACTGTTGACGTCATTGGCAGAGTGTACAAGAGGCTGCGCAATCGCAGGTGACGAAACCACAGGGTTCTGCGCCGGGGGCTCCTGGCGTTCCACATTCACGTTGCTCGTCTGCTCCTCCAGTGACCTGATGAATAAAATACAAGGTTAATTATTATTTACCATCTACCATCTGGTAAAATATCAGAGAAGAATTCTTAAAATGGAATATCTGGAGTAAGAAAAGGACCAATATTTAGCCACTTCCGTACATGCAGTGGTAGTCGTGCAATAAAATGCACCGCCCGCCAACCCGCTGATAAATGCGTATGCGGCAAACAATGCGATTTACACAACTGCCACCGTCAAATCACTCAACACGTGTTTCAACCCTTCCACGGGGCATCTTCAGGAGTTATGTTACACTGATTACTGCCAAACACTGAGTCAATGCATTTCATTGCACGACTACCACTGCATGTGCGGAAAGGGCTAAATATTGGTCCTTTTCTTATTTAGGATGGACTTTCGCGAGGTAACGCCTGATTCCATTAAGTATAAAATATGATACAGATAAAATGATGATGATGATGCTGATTAGTGCCAAACACAGAGAACACCTGGAGAATAATTTGTCATTCCCAAAGTATGTTCATCTTCTAAGTCTTTTACAGTGTAGTATATAAATTTAAAATAAGGCTGTATGTGTCTATGATGCGGCGGTTGCAATATCAAGTCATACACGTGCGTATATTACACGGACGAGACTCAAGACGCGATCGCAAGATTCATCGATGTACAGATACTGGCGCACAACCTGATGATGTCAATATGGAGTAGGGATGAGGTGGTCGCACGAAACGTAATGGTAAACTGGACATTATTAAGGTGTCGCTAAAAACAAAAGAAAATAATTATAATAATAGTATAGTCATAGTTGACGTCAAATTAAATATTTAATGGAAACAGGCGTTACCTTGCGGAAGTCCATCCTAAGTAAGAAAAGGACCAATATTTAGCCACTTCCGCACATGCAGTGGTAGTCACACAATGTAACTCTGTGTTTGGTACTAATCGGTGTAACATAACTCCTGAAGATGCCCCGTGGAGGGGTGAAACACATGTTGAGTAATTTAACGGTGGCAGTTGTGTAATTCGCATTGTTTGCCGCATACGCATTTATCAGCGGGCTGGCGGGCGGTGCACTTGATTGCACGACTACCACTGCATGTGGCTAAATATTGGTCCTTTTCTGACTTCAACTTAGTTTTTAATATTTTATCATGTTTGTAAAATAAAAAGGTTGTTCACCCTTGGTTTAAGAGACTATAAACAAACATGCAAAAACGTGACAAAAAAATATTTAGTAAATATTAAACGTAATTAAAAATAAAGACACGGATGCCAATGTCTATTGAATATGGACCCTAAAATTAAAAAAAAAAAAACTTTTTTAATTCTAATGTCTAATAAAATGTTTTGTAACTCAATGTATTACTTTATGTTTGCCCCGCCAAAAAAAAGTATTAAATTTAAATTGGTCAGTTGATTAAAAAGGTTGTTCACCCTTGGTTTAAGAGACATTATACACATACCGTAATCAACACGTACCACCTTTATTAAAGAACTCTAGAAAGACAGAGAGATATCTATCGTCTCCCTTTAGAGGGAGGGGGGGGTAACATTTTCTTCCTCTATTCTCCTATCCATTGCGACAAATAAAAAAAATAAGGGTAATACATCACCTATGACTGGTTGCGGTTCTATCGACGGAGTCCTGCGTGTCGTGGGAGGCGCTGGGGCGAAGCACCAGTCTCTTTCGGCTCGGCTTCATCGACAGCTTGTCTTCGAGCGTCGCGTCGGATTCCTCCAGGCCGTCGAATAGTGATTTCTATAAGACAGAGATTTTACGTTCACTGCAAGGTATATGATGCCTTCGACATAAGATCGCAACGATCGCCTTGCTCCGACTGTACCCGACCCATGGTTGCCAACCTTTGGACTAATGCAATTCTTAAGCCTTAAATGCATGACTTTTATTTATATTTTTAAAAAAAATATTTATCTTGCAGATAAGTACACTAAAAAGCAGGGAAAAAAAATAAAATGTATATAATATTTTTTAAACTTACTTTTTTTTAAAAACCTTATGTTGCAGATATGCAACATGCATTTATTCTTAAGTGTAGTACTCATTTTACGTTTAAGTGGTATGTTGCAGTTTTACATAATTATGCATTTAAGGGTTAAACCTTCGGTAGTCATCTTGGTTCAGTGTACGGCGGACAGTCCTACTACGTCGCACTGTCCTGTCCGCGGCGGCAACATGCGCGCCCTAGCGCATTGACGTAAGCCGCTCGGCGCGTGCGCACTCTGGATTCAGCCGCACATCAGCGCACGCGCAAGCGCGCCCTAATAAACTCTCGCTCCGACGCGCTACCTTTGTATAGTGATTGTGTGAACAATAAACTTTCTCAATTGCATTCGTTTATTTCATTTCACCACCACAAGTGTATCTCGTAGTGAAACACAACACTGACTTTGACTGTCATTGGTCCACCTAGTGGATATCGAGGGAACTTGAAGAATTGCTCGTCTGAAATGGCAGTTGAAGAGTAATATTGGGCGAGTAATATTCTCGATCGTTAATTTTCTCTTTGGTCTAAGTTAATTTTTGTTAATTTTTTTATTTTATATCAATTTAGGTAATTGAAGTTCGTTAAATAATGTTTTATTTGATTTTACCTCGCTGCTTCCAAATTTTTGGACGGCAGTATATATATATATTGTATTTCTTTCAAGTGTTATACCATGATATTTATATAAGTAACTAGCTGATCCCGCAAACGTTGTTTTGCAAAAAAAAAAATATTTTTAATTTTTAATTTAAAAATAAGGGTTGATCGTAGAGGGGTGAAAATTTAGGGTTGTATGTATTTTTGTATGTTGTATCATAAAAAAATAAAAACAAAAAATTACGTCAAAAAATTAAAAAAAAATTTTTAAGGGTGAACAACCCTTATCACTTAGGGGTATGAAAAATAGATAGTAGCCGATTCTCAGACCTACTAAATACGCATATAAAATTTGGTAAAAAAATCAGTCAAGCCGTTTCGAAGAAGTTCAAGTTCGAACACCGTGACACGAGAATTTTATATTATTAGATATATAAATGACAAAAATATATATATAATAAATATCATAGTATATTATATATATATATATATATATATATATATATACATATAATACATACATATATATTCAATTTATTAATATTTATTAAATACCATTAAAAAATTCAAAACGCATATTAAAAGTAAATTTACGGAAAATGCTTATTATTCATTAAAAAAAATATTTATTATGACTAGAATCCTCAGCAGTGATGTCGCTAGTTTTGATTTCATTTAGGCTATATTTTAGTATATATGTATATATCTATGTTAAACTTTATTATAAGACGTGTTGTTGTGGAGTTTCTTCCTGCTTCTAATCCAGATATATAACACCTTGCGAAGCAGAGTATAGTCAATAATAAAATAGATTAAATAAATAAATACATAACAAGTTGACAATCAACAAGAGCTCTATTAAAATTTATAATGTTGTATAAACGACTTTTATCTTTTTTATCTTAATTTTTCTGGACATCTATGGTCTACGACAGGACTTCTTAAACTATGGGTCGCGACCCCAAATGAGGTCGCGAGGCAAAGTTCTGGGGTCGAGAGATTTTAATGTCAAATATTTATATATACCATTTTATAACATCACTAGAGTTGGTGGAAAGCAGTGGACTTACAGCGTCTAGACACGCGCATTTGTTGAAGGTTTTAAACTAATATAAATACAATTTTATAATTTTTTGTGCAATTTGTAATTTTAGATTTTTGTTTGTTTCAAAATGAATCATGAGATCGTCAAGAAACTTGCAATCATAAATGTGGTCGTAAATGACAAAAGTTTAAGAAGCCCTGGTCTATGATGATTTGTAATTCATTACCCGAATTCAATCTTAAATTTCTAAAATGTCGATGGTATTGATGGTGACCGCCCTGTTGGTTACCTTGTCACTAGGAACGGTGGGACGCGGCACAACCCTCAACCGCCCAGAAGTGGGAGAGGCGACCTTATACGCGCTGTCCAGTGCAGCCTTCAATGCAGCCGGATTGGTAGGCTTCAACGCCTCCTCTGCTGAATTTGCTGAAATAATAAAATTATTGTTTCAATACTGTAACGTCTGATGATGGAGGTCTTTGACCAATATGTTGCCGGTGATGACTTATGAATCTGAAACGTGGTTGGTGTGAGACCAATGGAGACGCCTTGCTCTGAACTTCGCCAAGGAAATAATATCCGAAGGAGAAACCAAGGTCAGCGACTTAGCTAGCACAGTAGCAGTAATTGCACGTCTGAAATGGCAGTTGAAGCATATCCTTCGTGTAAGGACGAAAGGTCCTCAAATTGCGATAGCTAGCACAGTAGCAGTAATTGCACGTATGAAGTGGCAGTTGAAGCATATCCTTCGTGTAAGGACGAAAGGTCCTCAAATTGCGATAGCTAGCACAGTAGCAGTAATTGCAAAGTGGCAGTTGAGACATATCCTTCGTGTAAGGACGAAAGGTGCTCAAATTGCGATAGCCAGCACAGTAGCAGTAATTGCAAAGTGGCAGTTGAGACATATCCTTCGTGTAAGGACGAAAGGTCCTCAAATTGCGATAGCTAGCACAGTAGCAGTAATTGCACGTATGAAGTGGCAGTTGAAGCATATCCTTCCTGTAAGGACGAAAGGTCCTCAAATTGCGATAGCTAGCACAGTAGCAGCAATTGCACATCTGAAGTGGCAGTTGAAGCATATCTTTCCTGTAAGGACGAAAGGTCCTCAAATTGCGATAGCTAGCACAGTAGCAGTAATTGCACGCCTGAAGTGGCAGTTGAAGCATATCTTTCCTGTAAGGACGAAAGGTCCTCAAATTGCGATAGCTAGCACAGTAGCAGTAATTGCACGCCTGAAGTGGCAGTTGAAGCATATCTTTCCTGTAAGGACGAAAGGTCCTCAAATTGCGATAGCTAGCACAGTAGCAGCAATTGCACATCTGAAGTGGCAGTTGAAGCATATCTTTCCTGTAAGGACGAAAGGTCCTCAAATTGCGATAGCTAGCACAGTAGCAGTAATTGCACGCCTGAAGTGGCAGTTGAAGCATATCCTTCGTGTAAGGACGAAAGGTCCTCAAATCGCTACCATAATCCGGTAGACACGACGTGATTAGGCCTCCCATTAGGTCGACACAGTTAAGTTCGCTGTATTCCCTGGATTTAATAATAAATTGTATCAAATTACTATGCGAGATATATATATATATATATATATATATATATATATATATATATATATATATATATAGTGTTTATTTTAAATTCGATCACATACATGATTGGAGTCACATTATTTTCCGATTAAATCATTTACAATTATCTCGTACAGTAATTTGATACATGTGTATGTGAGTATATGTTTAAATGTATCTTGTAAGACTTTGTTGCACATCCTGTATATGCTATAAAGTTTATTGAGTAACTTTCTTCTTTATATGATTGACCCTTTTACACTTCCTCACAATCTCAATAAGTAATGACTACTTGTTATATACGTCGTCTGTAGTGTAACATGTTTTTACGTTTCCTCGAAAAGTAAAAATAAATAATACCCACGCATATTATTTACACAAAAGAACCCTTTCAGGACATTTAAACCACTGAAAGAATCGCTCGTCTGAAATGACAGCGGGCGAGACACCGACTGCCATTTAAACCGGAAATTTCTCGAATGGCAGCCACGAACCAATGGACGCGGCGTGGGTACCCCCCACCTCCCCCACTAGAAGTCGACTACAATCAAGGTCATCATATGCAATGATATAATATATGTAAGATGTATGGTGAGTTTCTATCGTAATGTATAATGTAAAAACTACCAAACCTACCAGAATCCGGTAGCAAGTCTTTGAATAGCGGGGAATCCCCGTACGGTCGCGCTGCGAGGGTCAAGATCTGCTCGTGTACTCCACCACCGGACGCACTGCCTCCGCTAAAGACAAACATATAATAACAACAATTATATATATATATATATATATGTATATATATGTCTATATATACATATATATATATAGTGTGTGTGTATATAATAAAGTTCCACGATATATCTCAGGCCTTCAGTTTCTCAGTTTTAAATATAAATTTAAAGGTATATTATTAATTAAATCTTATCATAGCTTTCAATAGTATTTAGCTAATCGAAATTGAACTATCTTGGTTTTTTGACTCATTTACATGGATGATATTATAATACACACATAAAAATTAATAAATATCATTTAAAAATACCAGCTATTGAGTTTCTGGCCGACTCTTAGCTTGAATAAAGAAATTTTTAATTTTCATAAATATTCATCGACCTGTCTACCTACTTAGAAAGTCATGTTCACTGTGACCAGATAAATCTATACTGATGGTATGCTAAACGTGGCAATTGTCAAAATTACTACACAGCGTAGACCAGTGTTTCTCAACCTTTTTTCTCCCACATCCATCTATGCCTTTCTAAACTCCTTACACCCCTATTGAATTACCCTGTTCAACAATCAAATTGCCCATTTGTGGGGCGTGGGCCCAACTTTTAAATGGCCACCTATGGGGAACTCTCGTACCCCTATCTATTGTACGACAGTGGCTGTTTTTATTTTTCATATTATCATTTTATTTTCACGCTCTTCTATCGTTCCTATGATCTTTCATTCCTCTATTTTGTTAAACGGTTTTATTTAGTTCAACCCGTACAGAATTTATTTGGGTCAAAATTAGAAATTGAAATTTAAGCACCTTCCCGTTGTCAGATTGATCGGAAATCTGGTACACACATTTAATTTAGATGACAATACAATATAATAAAATCAATAACATTATAAATCTAAGATGGCCGCTGATACAAAATGGCGGATTACGTATTTTTCCTTAACCCCCTCAATATGGGTATCAAATGAAAGGGCTACACTAGTAAAACACGATGATTATGTCAAAATTTAAAATACAAGATGGACGCCGTTCCAATATGGCGGACTAGGTACATATTTTTCCACAACCACCACAATATGGGTATCAAAAAACCGTTTAACTTAAAAGTTTTTTAAATGTATTTATTTATTGTAACACGAGTGTAATCCTTTCGATTTAAAATAAAAATTATGTGGGTATAGGAGCGTAAGGATTTTAGAAAGACTTGGATATGGGACAAAAAAAGGTTGAGAAACACTGGTATACGCATTCTAGAGATTTTGACAATTACCACATTTCGCACTGCAATAGTATAGTTTCAACCGGTCATTGTAAACGTGACTTTCTAATTAGGCGATGGATATTTATACAAATTAAAACTTTCTTTCTTAAAATTAAGTCCATGACATCCAGAGACCAGACGCTCGATGGTGAACTAGGAGTGTCTCTCGCCAGGGAGACCCCTTTCAAAGCTATAACCACCCAACAAATCCGCTTATAGTCGCGAGACTGATCGCAGATGAAATAAGGAACACAAAAAAAAATTAAGTTAAACAAAAATATCTTAAATAAGAAAGGACCAATATCTAGCCACCTCCACGGGGCATCTTCAGGAGTTGTTACACAGATTAGTGCTAAACACCGAGTGTTGAAGCACTCGGTGTTTAGCCCCGTGGAGGGGTGAAACACGTGTTGAGTGAGTTTACGGTGGCGGTTGTGTAGTTGGCATTGTCTGTCGCATGCGCATTTACGAGCGGGCTGGCGGGCGGTGCACTTTCATGCACGACAACCACTGCATGTGCGGAGGTGGCTAGATATTGGTCCTTTCTTATTTAGGATGGACTTCCGCAATGTAACGCCTGAATCCATTAAAAAAAAAACATCTTACAAGTGATCTTTTAAAAATGTGGGGTAGCTTTGGATAAAGAGGGCGTTAGTGTAGCTGCGTTCGAATATAGTAAAACCGTGTTCATTCGTGTATATCAATTTTTATAACTGTTTTAATAGTAAATACTTACATTTGATTCTGAGTAGTATTTGCATTGAATCCTCCCAGAGACATACCTCCTCCCAGGGAGGGCGTGTTACCGAACATACTGTTGCCCAATCCACTGTCCAAACCTGGCAAGGAATTTTTTTTATATAGCAACACTTAAATAAATTTTATTTACATATATAATATATATTCAATAGTGTAATCACCAGTTCTGAAGGTGTTATTTGCTTGTGGCTGCTGGAATATGGAGCCGGTTCCAATGTTGCCGAACGCTGGAGCAGCAGGCTTCGCCTGGAAGGACGTCCCGAGACCTGCGCCCAGTCCTGTACCTGGATATTTTATAACAAGTTCTAAAAATCACAACAGCACAAATGCTATGCGTATTTATTTATATTTTACCCGTAGTATCATATATACCACTTGTGCATAGTATAAATAATACTTTCAGAGTCAAATATCATAGAAACTTGAATTGTAAGTAAAACTCTATTGCAGAGAACATACGAAATTATAATAAAATCTCTTGTACCTTTATATGTATTGTTTTTTTTTTTTTTTGTTTAGTCATTATCTATCTAATATATAAAATTCTCGTGTCACGGTGTTCGAACTTGAACTCCTCTGAAACGGCTCGACCGATTTTTACCAAATTTTACATGCGTATTCAGTATGTCTGAGAATCGGCTATTATCTATTTTCCATGCTCCTAAGTGATAAGGGTGGTCCACCCCTAATTTTTTTTTTAAACAAATTTATTGGTTTTTATTTTATTATGATACAGCATACAAAAATACATACAAACCTAAATTTTCACCCCTCTACGATTAACCCTTTTTTTTTGTTAATTAAAAACATTATTTTTTTTTGCAAAACAACGTTTGCGGGATCAGCTAGTTAATAAATAAATAGATTTTATTTGTCAACACACTATATTTATAACAAACCTTTAAAATACGTTAACAAATCCTACAACTAACTTTACTTACGCAACCAATCACAATCCCTACTTTTCAACCAATCACACGCGTCGTCTGTGTGAGAGGGACAGAAGATGTGTGTGACAGAGAAAGGTCGTCTATATAAATACGGTATATATAATAACAATTGTTTTTGCTACAATAAAGTCATCTTGCAATACACACACCTACATGCAAACTATGTTACACCTCTAAATCCATTCAAAAATTAATCCCATACATTTATGAAAGGTAATTCACTCACTCTGACCCTCTTAGGTGATCTCAGTCATTTAACGATCAATTGAGAGGGCCATATGCCTGGGATTTTTTTTACCAGATCAAGATTAGGAGATCCAATAACGAAAGGTCACTGGTATAGTGGCAGCGGATTGGCAAATTTAAAATGGCACTGGACATGCCAATTAGACAATTTGCAAAACCTCGAGATAGCCTCTGGTTCTTAAATCCACAATATGATCATACAACCTTACTATGGAAGAAGGAAGAAAAAACCCCAATAAATGATACAACAAGAGTTCCCAAAAAACATGGGCTTAAATACACAATATAAACAGAGCCATGTCCAGCAGTGATCTTCTGAAGAATTGGAGATATACAGATGACTTACCAAAGCCAGTGTTCTGTGCCTGTCCACCCAGCATTGGTGTGGTGTTGGGCTTGCCGAGACTTCCAAAGAAACCAGACGTCGAAGTGTTGGTTCCAAAACCGGTGCCGAGTGATCCAAATGCTGAAAACGAAATATTAATATATGTTTAGCAGAATTCTGGAAGCTTATAGAAGATGCGCAGAAGAAGCAGTCATATATGTAGTTCGTGGAATTGGTCGTCTGAAGTGGCAGTTGGAATAGAAAGGTTCTCGGGTGGCAGGTCTTAAGTAATTACTGTATATAAAGGCCTATGCCTTGCAGGGAGCGTCTATCATCACATGATGATAAACCTATTTTATGCGATGTACTAATTTTGAATTTCCTCGATTTGAAAGAACTCATTTCATTGACGATGATCTTATTTGTTCCAAGACAAAACCGTATATTGTTTTTAATCATTTAATGCTTGCGTGCGTTATCTTTGTTGCACGAAATACGACTGACCAAACGTCACATAGGTAGTGTGGGACAGAGATAGTGCTCTACGAAGCCGAAATTAGCCGATTGTCTCTTTCTAAAGATCGATGTACAATATATATCGCCGGGTACTATATATATATATATATATATATAGAGTCATCTACCTAGTCAAATAGGACAACCGTGATCTATCACCACCTCTAATCATTTACCTGAAGGTGCAGTCGAACCGAAGGTTGGTGCTGTGGTCTGCTGTGGCTTCGCGTTGAAGAGTCCAGTGCCGAAGCTACCGAACCCGGTGCTGGCAGGCGTAGCCCCGAAGCCAGTCGTCGCCGGTTTCGCACCGAAAAGCAACCCCGTGTTTTGCTGTTAAAAAATATATGTACCTATATATATATACATATACTTTACATGTCGCCAATAGATGGCGCTGGTAAGTTACCTAGCGCTTCTCTTGTGTATATATATATATATATATGTGTGTGTGTGTGTTTGTATGTGTACATATATAAATATATATATATATATATATGTGTGTGTGTGTGTGTGTGTGTGTGTGTGTGTGTGTATATATTTATATATCGAAGATATAGCGTCAACGGCTCGAACGTTCCAGTATTTCAAACGACAACTGTCTGTGCCAATAAAAATACATTTTTTATTATCAGTCATATGTTTTGTATACATATACATTTCGGAACGCTGTTACTGTGGGCAATTTCCATAAATTGATATTCCATGAGGCAATCTTAGAGCCATCTCTAAGATTGCCTCATGCTATCATAGTCGCATATCAGATGTACATTACATATAAGATATACATACATTTTTATATATATATATAAACTGTAGTTTCGGCGTGCATCGACAGATGACGCTAGTTGTTCTTGAGCGTATAAACTGGGACACTGCAGTATAGAATCGAAATTAACAAAGATTAATGAATATCGCCAAGACATATATATATATAAATATGTGTGTGTGTGTCTCGTCATAATAATTTCTTTACTACATTTTTCTCTAAGTGATCCTAGAATATACTCACTTGATTCTGTGTGTTGCTGCCGAAACCGCCGAAGGTGGAGGTGGTGGTTCCAAATGCAGGCGCCTGAGTTGTCACCGTTCCGAAGATACCCGTACCTGAAAAAACATAGTCGTAAAAATATTTTTTATTATTACCTTTATCATTATGTCGGCTGATAGAAACACACAGGAACCCCCCCCCCCCGCCCATAGATCACCACGACAACCAAAACCATCACAAATTGAAGGCTTTGATATTACAAATGTACCATCGCGTGTATAAATGACGAAATCTTTTGCTATAGAAGCATATGTCTAATTTAACCTATACAGACAGAAACAAAGCTTTCAATGTTGGTTTATTTTAATTATATACAGAAAATATGTAAATAGAATAAGAATATACAATTAAATTTAAAAAAAAACAAACGAAGGAATAAAATTGATAAATGTAAATGTAATGTAGAATCCAGAAGAGAATACGATGAAAGTGAGAAGATGAATATATTTAAAAGAACGGGAATGAATGATAAAGTGAAAGAAGAATGAATGGAATCATTCAATTGTAAAAGAAATCCTTGCTCGCACATGGTAGGGGAATACGAGGCCCCAAAACGGAGTCCAAAAAATATTAATTTACATTTCACTTTGTATTTTGATGTGTTTGCAGTATCCAACTTACCCGCATTGATAGCAGAGGAGTCAAGTGAGACCTTAGAGTCTAGAAAATAAAAATAAAACTAGAAATAACTAATTGAAATTGAGTCCATAATTTGATATAAAAATAGACCTGATTCAAATTGTGATCTAAGATCGAAGATGATAGAAGGTAGGTGATTAAAGTAGCTATTGTAAACGACGAAAGGAAAGATGTCAAATTAGGAAGAGAATGAGTTATAAAATTAGAATATGTTGTCTCTGTCCAACATTTCTGCCATGAACGAGCGAAGACCCCAGAGACCTAGGGCCATTTACAAAAAAAAAACTCACCCGCAGTGCTTGTGGCTCCAAAGGCAGGTTTATTACCAAACAGACCAGTGGACGTGGTTTGATTTTGGGCGTTCCCACCAAAAGCAAAAGTATCTGAAAAAAAACATTATTAATAATTAGTTTAAATCCCAACTATTGCATTAAAGATGATTTTGAAAGTCTCTCATGTCAAAACACGTTTGAAACCCTCAAAGATATAAGTTGGCATACGATAATAAAGTAGATAATAAAATAAATAAATTTACTTCAAAAGTATCTACGTATAAACACATCTTTACATTTACATATTGTTCATGCCCACTAGTCATCTGTCTTTTTCGTTCAGCGAAAATAGCACAAAAGTAGATTTAAACAGTGGAACTATATCATCATTCTTAGTCTCTATTTAAGATAAAACCTACCGTTTTATTTTATATATAATTATCAAAAGAAGCAAATGATACTTGTTGTAACAGCTCCTAATAGATACCAGACTGTTTGTTTTTCGTGAGACAGAGATAACGCTCTACTAAGCGGAAATTTACCGATTGTCTCTTCCCAAATGTCGATGTGCAGTATTTATCACCGGGTACTGTATTCTTATTTGATAAAGGGTGTTAAAAAACTCACTCGTCTGTCCAAAACCGGAAGTACCCAGGGAGCCACCTCCAAACAGCGTGGCACTTGTCGTGGCTGGCTGGCCAAACGCTGAAATAAATAGTATGGTAAATACAAATACAATGAAGTATTTTATCATATTTCTCTAATAAACCAATAGATGGCGCTGTAATAAGCTACATTAGACGTGGTACTGTTTTACCGACGTTTTATATTATATATGCTCTAATTATATATCACGATAATGGTGTTTCCGTCTTCCTTTACCTTGAAGAGCAGTCTACCATCGTGTGCACATCATGGCTTATGAGATGTGCTTATGGCGAACGTTGCATATTCAGTGGTATACTGAAAATCGAAGAGTCCACTCGGATTTTTAAGTAAAAATACACCTTGGACATGAGATGATAAGTTGAATAAACTTTTGATCACCAGAAAAGTGATTGGATATAGACTACGTGGCCACAGGCCATATGCTGGTTCAATACCACAATAGCCGAAGCAATACATACCACCGAAGACAGAGATAGATGTAGTAATACGTTGCGAGATACAATTCACAAAAAGTATTAGGATATCCAATGGTGGATGTTACCCCGCAACTACCAAGAGGGGCAAATTATTAAAAAGATTTAAAAAAAAATGATTTTTAACTCTAATTGTCAAACTTGAAATGAAATGTGTCATAAAAATCTGTGACATGTAATTTAAAATTGTGATCAGGGAATGTAGACGAAGAAAGAAAGGTGATGGAACGTGTGCAGGACAAAAGGAAGGCATAATGCCCCACTCATGCAGGGGAGAACTAATGGTCCCCTAAAACCGGGACCACAATAAAAAATAAAAAAACAATGTATGCGTGTCAGTCATCGATGACTGACAGTAAACTATTGACTGGCAAATAATTTTTTATGATAAAACGTTAAAATAACAGTCGTCAGCAGTAACGAGAAACTAAACTTTCAAATAACACATTGATGACTGACATCTAATATTTCAATGGAAATTTTTTCATTGACTGACACTAAATTATTGACTGACGATTTAGTCATTAATGACTGACGTTAAATAATCAAGTAAAAGGTTGGTGATTGACTGACAGTAAACAAACGCCTCCTATACCACACTAATTTCTTATTGACTCACACCTAGACTCACACTCAATTGGCTGAATTCGCGTCAGTCATCAATCACTGGTACTAAACTAAAGTCACGCGCGTCAGTCATAAGTTATTAAAACAAATAAGAACTTTTGAATTTTCTGGACTGATGAGAACAAATTTATTTTTGTTTATTTATTTCAAAAGCTACTAATTACAGATTACATCCAATACTGTAGTGAACGATATTACATGTTAGAGGGGTCGGACATCGATGACTGACATCAAATAATTGAGTAAAAGTTAGTCATTTTCTGACAGAAAGCCTCCTATATAGCACTGAATTCTCATTGACTCGCCCTAAACTACTGAACAACAATTCGCTAATTCAACGATAAGCTTTTGAAATATACACAGCTAATTATATATATTACTAACACTTAATTAAAAATTCGTGCGCCAATTATTAATAACTGACACCGAACTAAAGATTCTCCCGTCAGTCACCAATGACTGACCTTAACAAAACAAATAAAAACTTTTTGAATTTTCTTACATTGGTGAGTGACGTTAATAAACTGATCATTTTTGTTTATTTATTCCAAAAGCTACTAATTACAGGTTATACCAATGCAGTAGAACGTTACAAGAGGTGTCAGTCACCGATGACTGACATAAAATAATTTAGTAAAAGTTTGTCATTTTCTGACAGAAAGCCTCCTATATCGCATTGATTTCTCATTGACTCGCCCTATTCGCCTAATTCGCTAATTCAATTAAAAATTCGTGCGCCAATTATTAATGACTGATATCGAACTAAAGATACACACGTCAGTCACCGATGACTGACATTAACAAAACAAATACAAAACTATTTGAATTTTCTTACATCAGTGACTGACGTTAATTAACTGGTCATTTTTGTGTATTTATTTCAAAAGCTACTAATTACAGGTTATACCAATGCGGTAGGATGTTACAAGAGGTGTCAGTCACCGATGAGTGATACTGAATACGTGTGATGTTACAATTGAGATATGTAAAATGGACACTCACTGGACCCTCCAAACAACGGCTTATTCTCAGTCGGCTGCTGTTGGAAGCCGGTGAACATGCCGGCGGAGGAGGAACCTTTCCTCCCTGCCGTGTAGTCCTCTAGGCGCAGCTCCTCCAGCGACTTGCTTTCGTACTCCTGAAAACGTCATGCATGTAATAAAACTGATTTCAACTGATTATACGATATGACATATGTCATTTTGACGTATGTCATTTTGACGTACCCCGGGACGGGCTATCTAAAATAGCACGGCGCGAGGGAAGACCGCGTGGCGATCCATGACCGGGAGATGCCGCGGTCCCCCGTATAGCGCAGAAGGCGATCACGGGGGGGGTTATTGGGTAGGAACCCCACATACCTCTGTCCTTCCCCCAAGAGGCGGGGCATCTTGAACGTCCGAAAGATTCCCCCCGAAACCAAAAAAAATGGTATATCCCCCCCCATAGATATCCTTGGTGGAAGTCTATACCTTGCAGTGAACATCTATGAGCTGAAACAGTGACGAAATGAAAATGTTATAAATATCGACCGTCGAGGTATCTGTTCAAGTATCTCATGTGCGTTTTGTCAATCGTACCCCCGTCTCGCCGCTTGCATATTCAAGGCGAAGACATTAGTGTGCAAGTCCTGGACATCTTAAGTATATGAGCGGAAGGACGGGATGTAGACAAAAGACTGTTTGTTCTTTATCATCTCATGTGCGTATAGTCAATCGCGCCTTCCCACTTACCTATCTCATTCGTATAATACAATTATATATTCAACATATGAGATATTTTAGTAAAGAGACGATATAGGAGTGACATGGGGGGTTTAGTGGGGTAGGAATCCCACATACACCTGTCCTCCCCCCCATTGGCGGGGTATATTGAACGTCCGGAAGATTACCCCCCCCCTCCCCAAACCAAAAATGTCATTTTGACGTATGTCACTTTTAGCGGGAAATATTTGCCATTATCTTACACAGATAAAAAAATTGAAACGTATTTAAATGCCACAAAGAGTAGTAGAAAGGGACTAATATATAGCTACTTCCGCTATGCAGCAGTAGTCGTGCAATGGAGTCCTGGTGTCCACATAGGCCCTTAACTTATCATTCACAATAATCACACAGTGATGCCTCTTATGGTATTCTTATCTTTGGAACCTGTATATCATCAGAGTATCAACTTACCTTCATGCATGTGATGCAGTGATGTTTTATATTCACATTCTGAGAGTTTCCAGACTTGACCACCACGTCCGTGCCCACCACTGGATTGTACTTCGTATGTCCTGTGCCGGTTGGCGCTTGCTGTTGTCCAAACGCACCTGGAAGCAGATGTCATTGGTTACGTCAGTGATTCCCGAAGTGGTCTATATCGACCCCTAGGGGTCTATGACCACCTGCAAGGGGTTTTCGTCAGCGAAAAAAAATTTGTGGGTCCATGAAATGAAAATGGGGGTCCACAGACTGGACATCATTAGCCGAGGAGATTTAAGATTAACCCTTACAAAATTGACGCCAAATGTTGATAATTTATTATTAAAGCATCAGGTTCATCCTTCTCACTAGAAATATTGACTTATTGCTTATGTTATTTTTTTTTATAGTTTATTTTATGTTTATTTAATGTTACGTATATTTTACATAACAGATACAAAATTTTATTTTGAGTAGTTTTAATTTAAATTCAATTAATAAATGTGTTTTTAAGTTTAATAAGTTTTTAACACTAAACTTCACTACAGTTAGAAATTTACAGGAAATCAATATCAGGTAAGTAGGGGGTCTACCCAACACGGAAAAACATGGCAAGGGGTCTACGACACAAAAAAGGTTGGAGAACTCTGGGTTACATGATGTATTCAAAGCTATGCTTCAATATTAAAAAAATAATTTCTACTTTTATGTAACAACATAGTTTGGAATTAGTTGAAAATTTATAGAGATAGGCTATGCTAATTTAAATGAAAAACTTTTGTGTGAAGGAAAAAAATGAGAGTTCCATATGGAACACTATTAAAGAATGCTGGTACACATGGAATATTATATTTACGAAGTGCGAAAGAGACAGCGCTCTACAGTATTTCTCGTCTTGTGATTGGCTGTCAATTAGTTTTACAGTTTCAAGTATTTATTACATTATACACCTTATTTTTTTTAATAGATATTGTAATACCTGATGAATGAGGTGATGGATGAAAGGCATAGAAAAAGATGCAAAATGGAATGAAAGGGTAAGACAGATGAAATGTAGGAAGAAAGGAAATAAATGAAAGATCTTAAGACGCATGGTAAAGGAGCGCGAATATATATATATATATCTATATCTATATATACATATATATATATATCTATATATACATATATATATATACATATATATATATATATATACATATTTATATATACACACACATACCATTCATTTATTCATATTCAAAACCGCTATCTCATAATTCACATTGACATCTCAATGTCAGGTTTCCCAACGGTGGGCCCACGTCCCGGAACTCACACGAGTTTAACACTTTCTCTTATATATATATATATATATACATATACATATATATATATATATATATATATATATATATATATATATATATATATATATACATCTCCGCTGCCATATCTAGGCCTAGGAAGAATCCACAGACCTCACCGCCTTCATGTCACTGGACCACGACAGTCGGGATGAACAAGGGAATGTACCATAATATCTTACACAGTTGCATATAAGCCACTGAAAATTTACCATAAAATTTCTGATCACCATGCAGTGATAGTCATGCAATAAAATGCACCGCCCGCCAGCCCGCTGATAAATACGTGTGCGGCAAACAATGCGAATCACACAACCACCACCGCCAAATTACTCAACACGTGTCACCCCTCCACGGGGCATCTTCAGGAGTTATGTTACACCGATTAGTGCCAAATACAGTCTGTGTAATTGTTGCACGACTACCACTGCATGTGCGGAAGTGGCTAAATATTGGTCCTTTTCTTACTTAGGATGGACTTCCGCAAGGTAACGCCTGATTCCATTAAATATTCTGATCACCATTTCAAGAACCTTGAGGTCGATATATCTTTTTATAGACCCATAACTTTTAAGCTATCGCTTTACATTTTTTATCTATTTTATCAAGAACTATATTATGCATATATGAGATCTTACTTCCCTTTTTATACAGGATGATTTATAACGTGTATAGAAGCTAGAAAGTTATATATCGCTCATTTGCTGGATTGGTCCACACAGTGGCACGACTTTCTACACTCACCTCCGGTGTTTGTGAAGAGTCCACCACCTCCAAGAGTTGTGTTCTGCTGTCCAAACAATCCTGTGCTGGTGGATGGGGTCGATCCGAACAGACCGGTGCCCGTTGTTCCAGTGGCGGACGTATTGCCGAAGCCAAAACCTGGTCAACAACCATAATGACATACATATACACAGTGGCGTAGCTATGGTATTTGGGGCCTGGGGCAGATTGGGGCTTGGTGCCCCCCACCCCCCATAAATTTTTTTAGTTCAAAATAATAATAAATATATATAAAATAACATTAGATCTTAATAAAATTTATTGGGAAAATTTAAAAACGAACATTCCTCGCTTTTTGGCTTGCAAAGTCATTAATCACATTTTCAAAATCAATAGTGTCGACTAGTTCATGTTCTATTGACATTATTGCAAGATTATTTAATCTATTTATCATTAAATAATCTTGCAATAATGTAAGAATTTATTATTTTGTCATTAAGGGCCCTTGCGAATGAAAGCCTTAAACACTGTGTATATTATAATTTGTAACCGTTTACTTTTTTTTAATGTTCATATTATTTAACAACTTTTTTAGCACAAAAATAGTAAAATTCTAAATATTCTTTTTATGTTATTTACTTTAAATTATGGTTTTCATTTTTTTAACATTCCATTATTCATCATTCAAAAAAAAAAAAAAGTTCAAAAAAATTATTTTCAACTTTGGTGCCCCCCCTACTTGTGGTGCCTGGTGCGGCCGCCCCGCTCGCCACCCCCTAGCTACGCCATTGCATATACATATACATACATATATATATATATATATATATTGAACATGGGCAAAGTATGTTGCCAGATATGGCTATAGTTACCTGCAGGTTTAGCACCGAAAGCTGAAGTGTTCTGTGCGTTACCAAAGAGTCCAGTGGATTGGTTGTTACTGAATAGACCACCCGCTGAAGTGTTGGCACTAAAACCGAAGCCCCCGGAACTGGAACCAAAGGCCGGGGCCGAGGTGGAAGCCGCCCCAGCACCGAAGAGACCTCCGCTGGTGTTGTTGGACCCGAAGAGACCTTTTTTAATTATCATAGTATTAATTAGTTCGGTGGGTAATTTTTGTAGTATTTTAAAAGGAAATATTTTATCTATATATAAATAAATGTTTGTCTGTATGTCCTTTATAGAGTCTTAAACTATGTTTGATCATGTGATGATCTACAGCAGTGATTCCCAAAGTGGTCTATATCGACCCCTAGGGGTCTATGACAACCTGCAAGAGGTATACGTCAGCGAAAAAAAATTTTTTTAATGTTACGTATATTTTACATAACAAATACAAAATTTTATTTTGAGTAGTTTTAATTTAAATTCAATTAATATATGTATAAATTAACATGTGTTTTTACTTTAAGTTTTTAACACTAAACTTCACTACAGTTAGAAATTTACAGGAAATCAATATCAGGTAAGTAGAGGGTCTACCCGACACGGAAAAACATGGCAAGGGGTCTACGACACAAAAAAGTTTGGGGAACTCTGTTCCAGATGCAGGAGGAACAGCACCATGTCATCATGGCGATCTTTGGAGCCTACTCTTGAAAAAAAGGTAAATCAAATACTCTAAAAACAATCATACATACCACCCCCAGTAGTGGGTTGTGCGGTGGCCGTAGAACCAAACGCAGGCGGGGCACCGAATGCATTAGTCCCAGTTGTGGGCTTGAAACTACCGAATGATGGCGTCGTTGTTGTGCCTGTACACGTTATTACATCATTTATTAAATACAAAACAATTATTATACCAAGTTTGTTTCTGCTGATGATATGGATCTAAGACGGATCCATGTCAACCAGAGAACAATGATGAGGGCTATGCCCGGGTCTTCCAAGAACAGATCAGATTCAGAGACTAAGGGTTCTCCACTGATGACCAGGAGCCGGTAGACGGCGTGGGTGCACTTTCAGCTAGTTGGACCGAAGACATATCCAAAGTCAGAATCTTTAATGGAATCAGGCGTTACCTTGCGAAAGTCCATCCTAAGTAATAAAAGGACTAATATTTAGCCACTTCCGCACATACAGTGGTAGTCGTGCAACAAAGTGCACCGCCCGCCAGCCCGCTTATAAATACGTATGCGGCAAACAATGCGAATTACACAACTGCCACCGTTTCACTCAACACGTGTTTCACCCCTCCACGTGGCATCTTCAGGAGTCAGTCAAAATCGCTATATACGGTCAGCGCAAGTCTAAAGATGTCAAAAGATGGTTTAAACTTGTTACATTTTCAAAGTGGCTCCCATTAGGAATGGTATTTTTAAAAGCCATTGTTGAACAAACTCTCTACTTCAGTATCATTTCATAATAAATATACAATACTCACCGAAGGCCGATGTGCTGGCGCCGAAAGTCTGCTTCTGGAACATTCTGTTGACTTCTTATCACTGTCTGGACTGAAGATGAAGGGAGGTTCGGACTTCACCAGCTGTCAGGCACCCAGCATGGTGCACTGGAGAAACATCATGTCATGTCACCATTCATTCATGTATCACAGTACAATCGTTTTATTATCAAAACCACTATCTTATTATTCACATTGTCATCTAAATTTCATGTTCCCAACGGTGGGCCCACGCCCCAGAAGAGCCCTATGAACGCCAGGTGAGCCTATTCGAAAATAAGAGTTTAACCCTTTCGCTTTAATATATGTATATATATATATATATATGTGTGTGTGTGTGTGTGTGTACCCCATTAGGTCACTTAGAAGCGCGTGTACTGTCTGTGTAAGATCAATGATTGTATATATGTATGTAAATATTTATGTGTATATGTATATATATATATATATACAAATACATGGTATACATATATATATATATATATATATATATATATATATATATATATATATATATGTATATATATACTATGTATGTATACCCTAAACAGTCTCGTCTCCTTCATATCTGTCATCATCACCCTAAGGTTGTCTGGTAGAGATCGCCTCTAGTGATAAGACCACCTCTTGTATGTCTGTCTAAACTGTTTTTTTTTATTTATTACCGAAGGTGCAAAATAAACTGTAAATAAATATATAAATAAGTAATAATATCCTATTTATATATATATATATATATATATATATATATAAATATATATATATAAATATAGGATGTAAGAATTTTAAAAACAATTGAGAGCATAGAACAAAAAAGGTAGACAAACACTGGATATTGGACCACAAAACTAAGTTAAATACCTTAAATATCACTTATGACGTCATCAAGTTATTTTTTTTTCGTTACGTCACATCCATGTAGAACCTTATACTTACACAATGTTTTGTAAAAACAATTTTCAACGTTCGACTCATAAGGAAAAATAAATACAGCAGAAGCCGTATTGCTGATTAATACGCAAGTTAAACAAGAGATACAATGCATTTCTTAGACTTATTTCTGACAAGTAAGCTGCCTGAAAAATGGTGTAAGCATCCGACATATTCCAGAGAAACAACAACTCAGGGGACATCTGATGATGAGAGTCACTTTAAACTAAGGCTGCGGAGGACCTGCTGCTCACTAGAATTCTAGCTTACACTCAGAGTCCCAAAATCAACTCTTAATAAGTTTAACACATATATTGTAATGTTTTTTTTTTTTAAAAAGTCTTGCAATGATAAAACTTGAGTATATTAAACTTCATGAGTAAGCCGCCTGGAAGACTAAGGAAACATCCGACGTACCCTCCAAGAAAAATAACTGAACAAAGCGTGGGACATTGTATGGTGATAGAGGCAGTTTTGAGTCAGGCTCTGGGAGAAACATTGGTGACCAGAGAACTAGCTTAGACTCACAGAGTCCCCAAATAAGCTCTTATTAAGTTAGAATAAAAATAGAGTCTTGTATTACTTTTGAAAAAGTATTAAAACAATCAAAATAGACTTTTTCAAAAATATTGTAAAGTCAAATATATGTATACAATAATATATGTTATTAAACAAAAATTAAATAAAGCTATCATCTACTGTGCAAAAACATAACAAAACATATGAGGTATAACACGCAAACATTCTTGCTTTAAAATATTTTTCTTAATTATATGTAATCATACATGAATAATAAACCCCTTTTTTTGGTACAGAGAGAAAATCTTATCAATGGACACAAGAGACTCTCTAGGGATAGGACAGGGCTATGTATATGTATGTGGTCATCTTTAGCACCTTTGAGGGGGTCTCCTGATCTATGGAACTCACAGAGATGCCTTTCAGTGCTTTTCTAAGACATATCCCAGAGGAAGCTATTCATACCCTGCATGCTCAATTTACTACAGTGATATGAGACTACTTCACTTTGCTGCCGTTCTCAAAATTGCATTGAGTAAACTATGTAGGCCCCAACCTTCAACATCGGAGAACTGCAAAGGATACCTCTAATAATGTAATCAACGACCATAATTAACCAAACTTATTTAAAATTACTTATATTGTAACCAAACTTATTTAAAATTACTTATATGATTATAAACAAAATTCTTCATTAAAAGATCTTACCAAATACCCACATTATAATTTTAAATCAGTCCTTATTCATTACAAAAAAACTAGACAGTATAAATTGAAGTTGTATCAGAAAAGAAATATTATCAATAAATAAACATAAGTCATTTCGTCATTAAATAACAGGCAGACGGGGAAGTAAAGTTGTTTCTGTCAACATAATTTACAGAAAAACCAATTGATTTTTACCGCTCTGGCATTGATTTGTATACTAGACGGCAAAAGGTTGTTGATAACGAAGGTGAATATATTGTTGATTAGAAATAAAAACTTATTAAAAATGTAGTCATGTGAATTTAACTTAAGAAAGCAACATTACTTTCCAATCCATAAGTATAAAAACATCTATAAGGAAGAGACTTTAAAATGATAATAATTATATTTTTCCTTGAAAATCTCGGCATGTGTTAGCAACATTTTATTCTATTTAGTGATGTCTTTTAACAATTATTAAGGTTCATTTTTTATTTGCAGCTCACAACCATATTGCCAAAAAGGTTTCTAACCTCATTTGAAAGTAAACAATGGATTTGAATCCTCAGGAAAAACATTATTATGGCCGTCTCTAGCAATAAACCATACAAGTAAATTATAAAGGCGATGGCAAGGCATGATGCATGGTTAAATAAAAAATTGAAACAACATCAGGATAATCCAAGTGTGCACCTATCCACCGATTTACACGGTACTTATTTTACATGTTTTCGCTTTTACACGGTTTTCCAAATAAGTTTTTTTTTTATTATTTTATTACCATCTCTCATACTGAAAATATTACTGCTTCAAACATCAAATAACTTCGAGTGATGAAAGTAAATTCGAACCTTTGATTCCGAAAAAAAGAATGAGAGTAATTTCTGACAGTGATTAAGGATAATACAACATGTTTGGTTTTATTTTTGGTCTTCTGTAATATATTAAATATTTTAACTTGTCCATGCATATCATTTTTATTTCTGTGTACACCAAAAAATATTGAAAAAATCACAACTGTTAAATAGCAAAATTATGCATTTTCTGCAAGTTTTTCGATTTACACGGTTTTGACTTGAAAAATTTAAATTTTCGATTTACACGTTTTTCTCAGGAACGTATCTACCGTGTAAATCGGGGGATAGATGTAATTTCACTGTAGACGCCATCTCTGGACGCAAGGTAATAAGTTATGGTGCTTTTTTAAGTTAGAAAAAGTAGGCTCAAGTCGGCCTTCAGTCTACCTAGACCAAAAACCGATGCTGTGAACATTGATAACCGCCTAGAACCCTGATGTATCTAGTTTAAGCGATATACATGGTCTTAGTTGTGCTCGCAGAGAAAAGTGATGTGTAATCACGGATGGTAAACCACTAGTGGGAACAAAATATCAAAAAATATAAAGATAGTAAATTTCATAACAGCAACGGAAATTTGTCAAATACATCTCACAGTGTGGTATAAAGAATAATTAAAAAGAATTTAAATCGAGTAGATTGTTATTGAAACATTTCCCGCCTTTAATCAATCCTCTCGTAGCCCAATGCACGTCGGTATAATAAAAATAAAAATAGTCGTGCAAACAACCAATAACGATACGGTTTATTTGCGACTTTATGTAAATAAACATTTTAATACTTACCAGAATAATATATAACGAATAAATGTAAGTCTATAACTTTAAATTTTAGCACTAAATGCGATAAAATTGTTTAAATTTTGTTCACAACACACGCAAGTTAGGTAAACACGAGTTATATTTTAAGACGGTGTCGGTAGACATCAACAGTTTTTATTAAAGGTTGCCATATAAAAACGATATTTCATCAATGTGGCCAGATTAAATAAGTATTGACGTTTGATTTCGAATCGACAAAATTATAATTTGTTTTACTGATACCTTCTGTATATTGCTTTAACTTTTCTGTGCAATTCTAAATTGATCTCTACGAGTAAGAATCAAAACTTTCTTATAGTTGTCACCTTATTATTTGTTTATAACTATCGTAAACAAATACGTTGCTGTAAAATTGATTGTAATTAAACCTACATAAAAGTTATGTCTTTTATTTAATTCGCTACATTAATATATTAAATTGCGTCTAATCATTTTGTTTCATACAAGAATTAGCAAATATAATTCTTACGTAGAAATTTTAGAAAACTATGCATCTGTATCGTTTAATTCGTTTACTATTTCCTATTGTAGCCGTAAGTATATTTTATAAAATTATTTAAAGTTAAAAGTGTTGTTATTAATTTTATGGTATATATTATATTATACATTATATATTATACCTGTGTAAGCTGTGTTTTTGTAACTAAAATAAAATTATACAGAAACAGTTCAAATTTTACATAATTATATAGAGAAGACCTATTAATTAAAAAAAAATAATATCGATTTCTTATTTATCGATGATATTATTATTACAAAACGTCACGAGTGAAAGTTTTTAACTTTATATGACTCACTCCATTTCACAATGTTATCATAATATTGTGAAATTGATGACGAAATATTACAAAATATTAACAAAATTATTGATATCTTATAGAAAAAACTGTTTTTTTTCTATACAATATTAATTTCTACTGAGCAACTATATGGTATAAATCAAAAGAAATGGCCTGTAAAAATTTTATGATTTTTGCAATGTATATTTTATTACTAAAATAAAATGTATTTCATTCAATTGGCAGCGTTATTCTGTAAGTCAAACATTGAAGTATGTTTACATTTATTTAATATTTTTGATTGAATTTCTTGTGACCAAAACATTAATTTAAATTTGAACTCTCTGACCTATTTAAATAAAAAATATTGCTACGAATGGAAAATTTTTGGTAGAATACATATAAAAAATCTTATAGAGAAGCATTTCAAGATTATTTTAGTGATTAATATAAAAAAAATGCAAAATAATCTTGTTATATTCCATTTCTTTTGTTATCACCTTTTTAATCATATGAGGTTTCCTATTATCAGTCAAAACTCATCTGTACATTCAAAGATAAATTAATTTCAATATTGAATAATATATTTAAAATTTTCAGGTGCTTTAGCACTTGCTTACGGCGTGCAATTTCGTGTTGAAGGCTTGTTCAAATTAGGCCCCAAATTGAATTATGACCTCCAATTTAAACAGCTTAATAATGGAAGTGTTGATCCGGCATTAAGAACAAACATATCTAAAAATTTGACTTTTAATGATTTTTTAATGTTACTGGCAGATAATAAATCTGATGCCCAAAAATTTGAGCTCAAAAACGCTAGAAGTCAAATGGCGGGAAATTTAAATAAACATCGCACTGCAAAAATTAATATTACTCTTGTGCTCGATAATAAAGTAGAAAATATTATTTATAATGAGAAAAATCCATCCATATTTCGTTTAAATGAAGATCTAAGACAGCGTGCGGAAATCCAAACGCCACACAAGATAAAAGATGACGTCGATATTCAAAAGTATATCATTCATATTTACAACCAAGCTTTAGCACTTCTGGATGATATGCAGGAGAAATCGAAATACAAAATTAACAAACACCATTTTCACAAAGTAAAACAGCTTTACAAAGAAAAAATTGAGGAGCATATACTTAACATAGGAAATCAAACATTACGAACGAAACTTGGCGCTCAAAAAGCAATTTTGAACACTTTGAGTATGTCAAACCGAATTGTTAAAAAACTACTAGATAATATGAACGTATTAATGAAAGGCGCCCTCAGAGACGACGACCCGTTAAATATTTACATCCGAAAACAGTTTGATAAGGAAGTAACTTCGGAATATATTTATATTTGTAAGCAGTATAACATTTGCAGAAATAAAAGGAGTTTCAGCGACTTACTAGCTGAAATATTATCTATAGTCTTAAAAACTGACGACAGCAGAGTGAAACAAGCATCTGATGCCTTAACAGAAGTTCTAAAAGACGTTAATCTAGTCAAAATAATGGATTGGGAGTCGCAAAGGAATTTGAAAAATGTTATTTCGAAATTGGAAACAACGGAAGCCACCGAGACTAGAGTTATATTTTTAATTTTAAAAAACATTATTGTTAACAAAAATCAACCTATACGTATATACGGAACGGAGAATATGGTTCTAGTGAACAAAACCGTAGCATTTCAACATGTCCTGAACGATTTCGACAAAGCGATCCCAGGAAATAAGAAAAATATACAAGAATGGGATGATTTAATTAAAAAATTAGATCAGTGGGCAAATAAGGATGAATATAAAAGTATTATTTTAGACATATGGTTAAAATTATTTGAAATTATTCTAAATGGTATAAATAATATGACAGATGACGTCGCTCAGACAGTTAGGATAAATATACGACTTATTTTAGTTTAATGTGTTTATTCCAAAAACATAAAAATTAAAAAAATATATAATAAATTTTAAATGCGTTTAAAAAGATTGTATTCGGTATAATTATTTAAACAAGAGGATTATATCCCTTGTCTCAAAAATAATATTCACTCAATTCTATTTAATTTATAATAGATATTTCTTTAGAAGGTTTTTATATAATCATCAAAGTTATTACAGATGCACAACTTGATATTATTGATGGGTAATCTGGTATTGCGTTACAAGCAATAAATCGAAATTACAAATCGTTGCGCATGTACAAATTACTGTAGAAGGATAAAATACTGTGTTTATTGTAGAAATTACTACACAATAACGTAATCAAAGTACATAAAAATAAAATCAAAGTTATTTTTTTTAATAACAGTTTATCGTAAATTATTATCGTATTAAAACGTCTTTAAATTTTCTCACCTATTAATTATCTGTACTACATTTGTTTTTAATGTTCGAGGTATGCAACACTTGTAATGGCGGAATAGCGGCAATAGGTTCCCGTCATCGTAAATACGCGTTCTAGTTTTCGTATTAAGTGTTTTAGACACAATGGACGGCTTTTCAAATACAAATATAGAGCAACAGTCGATATACGAGGTTTACCGAGCATGCCGATTATGCGGGGCAGGCGCCGGATACAAGATGCCTATTATACAGAAGTTCGTAGATTTAGATGGACGCGATATTGAATTGAGGCAGAAAATCCGAGAATGTGTGCAAATAGAGGTAATTTCACACTAAATTACTATAAAATAACATTCATACAATAAGTCGAACAACAAAATAACCAGTGGAACTAATAACTTTTATATGAAATTTGTGTTATAATATTGTGTTGTTGTTATTCAAACAGTTGTAGATGTTTTATAGTTATATGTTTTACTGGTCCAGGAACGAAACTTTGGCTTACAGATTTCCTAGCAAAAAAGGCCTGTTAAGCCATAAAGTTTTAGAGCAGCAAAGATCAATGTGAATAAAGGAACTGTAGAGGAAACCAAATATTCTAAAACAATTGGGATTGTAATTGTACTGATTTTTCTTTCGTTTATACTACGCCGTGGTCTTAGGTCGCGTATGCTGAAGTTACTTGGAATGACTGGACATAGGAGGCCAGTAAGCAGTGTAGAATATTCATTTACAAGGTGGTCAGGTTGGAAGATGCTGGATGCAGGCTACTGCCAATCGGTTCCATTGGAAATACAAAGGTGTGGTTCAGTGAGAGGAATTTAGGCCTGAGTTTTCTGGCTCCTGGACTTTAAATTCATAAGCTGCATGAATATAGGCTATGGTCTACATGTGACTTGCTGATCGGGGTTCACTGACTACTTGTTTTTGAATTGATAACCAGTGGATATTTGGTACCGAAAGGGCTTTTACACCTATCTTCCATCACTAACAAATCTATGTATCTCTAAAGGTTGTAACTGTCAAAGAAGAGATCAGAGCATTGGTAACAAAAGATAGGTTGCTAACCATCCAAACCTAGCTGCCTCAATTCTTACATTGGCAAATTATGCCAAACTCCTGAATAGGTATGAGATCTTGAAGCTGCATAAATTAATGTAGCTTTGTGAGAATAAGTCTTGTAGGAGTGGCTTAGGTTGAAGCGATTCCTACAAGACAGATGGAAGGGCAGAGAAAAAAGTTTCCAATTACCTTGCATAAAGTTATCACTCGGAAATATATTACATTAATTTATTTTTTCTCTTACAATGAGTTAGGTCAAACTTCTAGCAGTGTAAAGTCTGCAAGGACTGTTTTAATACATTGCACAGGCACTATGCTGCAGGGCTTTACCATGTAGCTGGTGATTTTATGTAGTTCCGACGCTAAATTCCTTCTATATAAAACAGCTGTAGTTTTTAAACATTAGGGTCATTTGATAAAGGTTCAGTTTTTGTTAAAAACAAAAATAACTTGACAGAAATGAAAAACTAATATAAGTGATATTGTTTAAAGCATTTTACCTTTATTTATTGGGTATAGAAGAATCACACAACCCACATATGAAACAAAACCTCAATAAAATTGCTCTCCACAGAAAACTACTCAACATTTTTCTTGAGGCATTTGGAAACCTCCTCAAAATATTATATGATAATAATATATTACAATGTTATTACATCAGCAAGACAAATTTATAAGTATTCATCCTTGCAATGCAACTTTTGTATCTTTCCAACATACGTCTATCTGATCTCATTGTAAAAACATCACAAAAACTAATCAATAGCCTCTGCGACAAAGACTTTGGTCTCTGCTCAAAATGTGAAATCTGCGCTAAAGGATTTTAGTCATTTCCTGCTCAAGATGTGTTAATATATAATAATCAGAATTTTTACATATTAAAAAAGTGTTTTCTTATAGTAATATGTTTTACAGTTTTCTATACATTCAACCTTTTAACCAATCACCCTGTATAACATTTTCAGGTGGACCAAGATGACAAAATGCCTCCGTTGATATGTGAGCTCTGTGTTGACAAAGTAAACGACTTCTATGAGTTCTTTGAGATGTGTAGACAGACAAACAAACGCACAAGACTGAGGCTTGGCTTGCCACCGCAGCGACTGCCTAAAGGAGCTGTAAGTGATGTTTTATATTTGATTATATGGCAAGGTACATGAGGGTGAAGACCTGGATACTTTAATCAGACTTAGGCCTCCGCTATACATCTAACCTTCTATTAACACCTGTTCGATTGAATTTTAAGGGTGGACTTTCCATGATTTGTGTGCAAGTCCAGTGTCTTCACACCATAACCTTTAATTCTCTTACAATCTGATGTTAAACCTGATTGTTTTGACGTGAACTGCTGTACCATCTGGTAGGTAGTCTTGATCCTTTTGGTGGTGGATCATGTATGAAGTAATTCTTGGTGCATTAGTATGCAACCTTTATGAATTTTGGTCTGAATATTCCATTAACAATAGTAAAAACTGGGTTCAGAAGAAAGATGAAGATTTTTATTAAGTTATTTTATGCCTTAAAATGTATGGCAGAAGTCTCTATGACTTATTAATATATAACTATGAATATATGGTAGCAAAAGGCCTTATAAAAAGGCTTAAGATCCCCTATAGAGGGCTGTTCAGAGTTTTGCTTTGAGATGAAATAAAAAATTAGAATATCTGCAGAAGAATCAAAGACATTGACATAGTTGAAAGAATGGATCAAGTGGTAAGTGAAGTTTCTCGAATGGCAACCATGACCTTTCATAAGCCAGGGGTATCTACCTCCAAGTAGACCATTGACATAGTAAAAGTTGCAGGAAGCCATTGGAAAACCAAGACACTTGGGGGAGGCCTATGCTATGCAAAGGACATATCAGCTAATATCTACCTATATCAGGTGGGGCACACCTGTGGCTTGCGAACTTCATGTGTCTCTTAGTGTACTTCAGTTTCATTTTCATGTGAATTTTGAACACCTTTGGTCTATCTAACCAATGTCTGAAAGAATTGCAAATGCTGTGAGCAATTATAAAAAAAAAAATTAAAAATAATCTCGGAAGGTTAAAAAATGGTGTATGTATATCTTGCCGCTGATGATACATGGATCCAAGTCGTAATCACTTACGATGGACCTCATAAGAAGGTTTGAAGTCATCCAGAGAACAGTGCCTCTAGGCTATGCTAGAAGTTTCGCTACCAGATCTAATCAGAAATGAGGAGATCGAAAAGAACCAAGACCACAGACGTAGCTAGAAAAAATTGCTCGTCTGAAGTAGCTGTGGGGGGCGCACATTGCTCGTGCAATCGATGGCTGTTGGGGCTGAAAGGGTAGGAACTCCATAATGTGGTCCAACAATATAGTTGTAGTTGCAGGAAGGGAAGCACAGGACCTGCTATTGTTGTGTGCATCAGCTCAAAAGACAATGAGAAGACGAAGAGGTGTTATGATATAGGACATCAGGCTTCACTTATAAATTGCATTAGGAAGCATCATGCATCTTACAATTGCTTCATTTGGTTGTCTATTGTATTTTGGTCAATGATCTCCACAGCGAAACCTTGAATCTCTATATGCAATGTGTTCAATGCGTAATGTTTTTAATTTAAGTAATTATCATTCAATTACAGCCAGATGCCGGAGACTGCATACTGGGTGTCACAGAGCCTGTCTTTATAAACGAGGACTCCAATGAACCAATTGCAAAACATAAGAGTAAATCCAAGTCGAAGTCAAAAAAGGAGGCTGCAGTCAAAGAAAAAGTAAGTCACCATTAAGTTATTGTAAGTCAATTACATCAACATATCAGTTATATCACATCCACTGCTGGAGATAGGTTTCCCATCATAGATATGAAGTAGGTGGTCTGCTGGAATTTCTGGAGGTGTTGGCTTGATAATAGGACCAATTCAAAGATGACTTCTTCAAGCGTCTTCAAAAGACCATTAAATACCGTTAAAATATATTTAGAATCTAATTATAGGGTTGCCAGTATAGTGGAATTGTTGTCAGTACAAATAAAACACGAATATGTTGTAATAATATTTATTTTATTAACACTTACTACATTTACAAATTTATTTTACATGTAGCATGTAGATCTAAGGAACATAACCCTGAGTTAGTCAAACTACACTCTTGGGGCTGTTCAGCAATAGCTGTGTTGTGTGGAAGAGATATCTGACTATGCAGTTCTTGGATGTCTTAAGGTGTTGACACCATTATTTCATAGTAAAGATGTGAACCCTTAGGGGGTGCTCGCTCCCTAACCTTGAACAGCGGTGAACCAAGTTTGGAACTGGAACCCCTCCTTGTCTCGCCTGTGGTCCATGCTGCTGTCCCAAGCATACACACAACATCAACACTACACAGCTCTACTCGGGTAGAGAGGTTTACTATGTGTGAATGTCTTCATACAACTGGAATGCGTTTTTGCTTCTGTAATATTTTTAGTTCAAATGAAACTGTAAAAGCCTGCGGGCTAACATCATCAACATTCAATCGAAACCAAGCAGTTGTATTCTAGAAATACATCTTGGTGTCTTCATATGTGGTAATCAATTGAAGATTTAGAGTAGCTTTTCTTGTCTACTACCTTCTTTGACCAGGTAGGCATGGAGTGACTTGAACCCTTAGTAACTATACTTGCCCTATAGTCAAGATCGCTAGATGCAAGCAGCACATGCCCAGTCTTGGTGATCTTGGAAGGCTGATGAATGAATGAACACCAATACATCCAGTACTTAATGTTTTTCAGATCGAGACGCCGAAAAATCACCGTGGATCCAGGTCATCGAGTAAATCAAGCGGTGACAGCTCGCGGCGTTCCACCCGCGGATCCACCTCTAGTTCACCAGTCACACCAATCCTGAGGGGTATTAAAGAGCTGAAGAGCTTGGAACTGGTGAGTTTAGACTTCATTATACTTGGATTCAAATGTAACAAATATTTATTTTTGTATATACACACACACACACACACACACACATATATCTAATATATCAAATTCTTGTGTCACGGTGTTCGAACTTGAACTCCTCTGAAACGGTTTGACTGATTTTTACCAAATTTAATATGCGCATTCAGTAGGTCTGAGAATCGGCTACTATCTATTTTCTATACCCCTAAGTGATAAAGGTTGTTCACACTTAAAAATTTTTTTTTATTTTTTTAACGAAATTTTTTTATGATACAGCATACAAGAATACATTTAACCATAAATTTTCACCCCTCTACGATCAACCCTTATCTTACATTTGTTAATTAAAAACTTTAATTTTTTTTTGCAAAACAACGTTTGCGGGATCAGCTAGTACTTATATATAAATAGATTTATACATGCAGAGATCGCTGTTGCCCAATCTCTGAAAACTGTGTTTGTAGGCAGTAGCAATATTTATCGTATATAATATATATCCTATATGTAATTATCACAGTACATAGTGTGATCATATATAGCGTTGATATATAAATAAGTTTTCTACATGTACTGAATGAGGCACTGTTCAATCACACAGTGTGAACAGTTTTTCAAAAATATTTATAAATTTCCTTTATAAGTCCACTGCTAGACGTCTTTAAGGTTCCAGAGTCGCTAACACCATCCAGCTGTCGGAACATAGCGATAGCGTGATTTAATCTACCACCAGCGCCATCTGTTGACGGACAAATTAAACCACCCTCTTTTAGTGTTGTGGTTTTTGGACAGATGGCGTATGTTTAACTACATATGTATAATTTTTTTTAAATGATGATAGAGAAATGTGGTAAACGTCTAATCTGTATAAAAATTATTGGTACATTTTTACTTAGATATTTTTACATATAAATAAGTGTATATACCGTATTCCCTGGACAGAGTATTATTCTTTCAATTTAGAATTTGGACTGACAGAAAAGTCTCCAATAGATTTCCATCAGGACCAATTAAGCAAAGATATTACAGCCTTCAGGTCGTATGTCCACCTTGTGGACGTTATATACTATGCTAACTGTTCCGTGGTCACCTACCACTGCCACGACTAGACTTGCTCCAAATATTAGCGAGGATATATATATTTTTTTGGCAACAAAGGTCCTATTTTACCTTTATTTCTAGTTTGAAGCTTTGTAGCATAGTAATAATGTGCTATTGACACTACAACCCATTTGATATCCACTAAAAGCGCCACCAATCAAGATATAATCCTTTCTTTCTCGAGTTTTGGTAGGATTGTAGAAATTTGCAGTGGGTCTATCTAGATTTTGAAAGTGGTCTATGATCGTATGTCCACCTTGTGGACGTTATACACTGTGCTAGCTGTTCCGTGGTCTCCTCTCAAAACCTACCACTGCCACTTCATTAGACTTGTTCCAAATGTTACCAAAGATATACATATATATATTGGTCAACAAAGGTCCTCTTTTATCTTTATTTCTAATTTGAAGTTTTGTAACATGGCAATAATACTATACTATTGACACTACAATCTATTTGATATTCACTAAAAACGAAAGCAATCAAGATATAATCCTTTCTTTCTCGAGTTTTGGTAGGATTGTAGGAATTTGCAGTGGGTTCCGTAGCCAGCTAGATTTTGAAAGTGGTCTATGATAATCTGGTAACTTGTGATCTAGAACAGAGGTTGGCAGGCGCGCCATTGCGCATTTTAATAAATTTTAGTGCATGAAATTCAAAACGTTGTATTTGTTCGATTATGAAAAAATTTCAGATGATATGGCAACCCAAATATCCAAAAAATATGTCATAAAAATATCTTGTTCTGTAATTAAATTTATAAAATTAGTAAATGAACACGATTAATAAATATGAATGTTATCTTTATATATTTGCAATGTCAAAAAATAGTTGGCACCTGTCATGAATTTTTAATTTAGTACAGAGTTCCCCAAACTTTTTTGTGTCGTAGACCCCTTGCCATGTTTTTTCGTGTTGGGTAGACCCCCTACTTACCTGATATTGATTTCCTGTAAATTTCTAACTGTATTGAAGTTTAGTGTTAAAAACTTAAAGTAAAAACACATGTTAATTTATACATTTATTAATTGAATTTAGATTAAAACTACTCAAAATAAAATTTTGTATCTGTTATGTAAAATATACGTAACATAAATAAACATAAAATAAACTATAAATAAAATAACATAAGCAATAAGTTCAAAATGTATTGCGACCACAAAGCGAATACCAACATCCTACAACTTACACAATTTTATAAATGTATATAATAAATATTTTACTTCATAGGTATTTTTATAAATAATGTAAATGTTTTGATATTATAAGATAGTATGATGTAAGTAAATAGGTACTATCAGTGTATGTGTTGAGATCCACTATCGTGGACCCCCATTTTCATTTCATGGACCCCCAAATTTTTTTTCGCTGACGTAGACCCCTTGCAGGTTGTTATAGACCCCTAGGGGTCGATATAGACCATTTTGGGAATCACTGATTTAGTGTTTCATTTTTTACATTAAAAATGTTGCCGACCTCTGATCTAGAAGCATACATCGCCATCCGTCCATAAAATAACAACACTAACACGTGCAGTTTGATTTCTCCGTCAACAGATGGCGCAAGTGGTATAATAGATCGCGATATCGTTTTGTATGAATGGCGGAATGGTGTTGTTGATAGTGGGCCTAGTTTGATATTCAGCAGTGGACGTCTAAAGAAATCTATAATCATTTTTGTAAGACTGTTCACAATATATATCGAACAGTTCCTTTTACCATCTATACATAATATCGTTATCTACTGACTCAAAATGAAACACCATTGGTTTACAAAGAGTATTTATTTACAAATAGATCTTTTTACGGTATAGCCTTTATCGCCTTCACCCCGACGCGGGCCACCGGTGATCCGTACTAAGCTGTTATATTGACTGAGTAATTTAAACCTTTTTACAAACAAACGCTTGCCAATTGTTATAGACAGATATACCGATCTAGGAAAAAATTACCAGCCTATCCGAAAGTTTTAATGATAATTTCACTTATACATAAGTATATATATACGTATACCTCACTTTGCGTCGTGGTTACGTTCCAAAAAAACACGACGCAAATTGAAACGCCGCAAAGTGAATTAAGATTTTCTACAGCAAACCATGTAAAGATCGAAGATGGGTTCCAGGGTCACGAAAATACTACTTTTTAAAAAGAAAATGTAACAAAGTAAACATTTAAAAAAACAAAAATAATATTACTCTGCCAATAAATAAATTGGAATAATATTTACCTTTTTTGTAATCAGAAACAACGCGTAAAAATTTATATAAATCTATAATTCTCTTTTAAAAAAGCACAACACACTACGTAATTGAAACTGAACTCTAAAATTAGCAAAATAAAGTGAGAATAAAACTGTATTCAAATTGCGTTGAGTTTTAGTTAGAAAGGGAATCCCCGAGTTTTGATGGCATGGCACAATTAGAAACAAAAGTGTTGTCATATTTTAGAAAAAAAGAAAATTAAAAAAAACTTAAAGACTCGAACCCAAAACAACGCAACCTCGAAAATCTAACGACACATAGTTATACAAGTCCTATACATATACATATCCTCAGGAGCCTGACTTGGAACAGATGATATGACCATTCCTCACATTGAGTTTCTTGGAAGGAACATCAGATGTTTACATAGTTTTGCAGACAGACTTATTTGACAAAATATAGTCTAGAAAATATATATAATTTCTTGCCTAGTTTGTACATTATTCTGTAATAAGTGAATATATGTAAACAATGTTTAATTTTAATATGATGTAATATATATCTAGAAATAGATTTTACAATATTATCATTATATTATTTATAATCTGTGAAACATGTTAATTGAGGTATATATTCAATAAAATTTGTTTTGATTTTCAGTATCAAGAGAAGAAAATTTCAATGCCGCTGAAATCTATATTAAAGAAAGAGAAAAATTTCAAGGTAAATAGTGATATATAATATTTTGACCCTTTGCACTTGTTCATTCCCTCTGAGAAGACATTACAGTTTAGATGTTCTAAGCAACTTTTGGAGATGTGCAAGTTTATCTGATGAATTCAAAGATACACCAATACCTCGTTTTGCGTTTTTTTCGAAGTTGCGTCGCTGCTTAATTAGTACTAATTTTCACTGCGCGTCGTTAGATTTTTGACGTTGCGTTGTTTTAGGTTCGGGTCTTTAATTTTTTTTAATTTTCTATTTTTTCTAAAAGATGGCAACACTTTTGTTTCTAATTGCGCCATGCCATCAAAACTCGGTGATTCCCTTTCTAACTAAAAATCGACGCAATTTGAATACAGTTTTATTTTCACTTTGTTTTGCTAATTTTAGAGTTCAGTTTCAATTACGTAGTGTGTTGTAATGTAGTGTGATGGGCTTTTAAAAAAAATTATATACATTTTTAACGTCTTGTTTCTGGCTACAAAAAAGGTAAAAATTTTATTTCAATTTATTTATTGGCAGAGTTATATTATTTTTGTTGTTTGAATGTTTACTTTGTTCAATTTTCTTTTTAAAAAGTAGTATTTTCGTGACCCTGGAACCTATCTTCGATCTTTACATGGTTTGCTATAAAAAATCTTAATTCACTTTACGTCGTTTCAATTTGCGTCGTGTTTTTTTGGAACGTAACCACAAACCAAAGTGAGGTATTGGTGTATTGTGAAAGCATTAAGATTGTGAGGACAGCTGAGTCCAATTACTTCATGGAGTGTTTACCGAACCCATCAAAGAATTTGGTGGTCTCCAAACCCAGTGAAATAATAGTATGTATCGGTTCTAGCTTCTGCTAGGGCCACTCTGCATCCTGCCATTTTAAACCCTCATAATCTGCAAATGCCATTTGGACACCAGTGGGAGTCTAGAAAAAAGAAACTTCTGACAGACTTTATTCCATAGAGTTGAAACTAATCGGTGTAACATAACTCCTGAAGATGCCCCGTGGAGGGGTGAAACACGTGTTGAGTAATTTGACGGTGGCGGTTGTGTGATTCGCATTGTTTGCCGCATCCGCATTTATCAGCGGGCTGGCGGGCGGTGCACTTTGTTGCACGACTACCACTGCATGTGCGGAAGTGGCTAAATATTGGTCCTTTTCTTACTTAGACTTTAATCCTTCAGCAGGTCATAAAGATTTTGCTGTTGGCTTATCTTAATATATATATACATATATATATATATATATATATATATATATATATGATACATACACCAAAATTATATATATTTTATAAATTTGGGTCTGTCTGTTTGTTCTGGATAATCTCTAAAATGGCTGAACCAATGACGGCACTTATACTGGCATGTAGTTGATATAATAATGAGTAACATAGGCTAATTTTATTTAATAAAAATTCTTAAAGGTATGAAAATAAGCAGGTGAAGTCACGGGCATATATATAAGAATAATAGTGATATATACAAATATAGATACAGAAATAAAATTCGTTACTTCTTAATGTTTCACTAAAGTCCATTGCTGGATTTTGGTCTACCTGGAGACTTCCAAAAAACCAGTTGGAAGCCTCTTGCATCCAGCATATTGGAAGAAGGGTGGTGGTCTTGGTGGGAGTTACCATGTAAAAATTTAAGAAGTTTATGAAACAATAACAGAAGGATTCTTAAATTGATAAGGTGATGAATGGCTCTATCACAGTATTGTGTTTGTGATAGTGATGTAAAAACAACTTGAATTTATATATAATCTGTGAACTTGCCCGCAGGTGGAAGAGGACTCATTACTGATACCCAGATCGAAGAGAGCGAGGGAGAAGGATACGCCAAAAGAACCTCCGGGCAAACGAGTCAAGTATGTTAAACTCTTATCTTGTCTTCGCGGGCTGGAGAAATTCCTGCATACCCTTGATCTCGGGGAGAAATCTCAGTTATCTGTGAAGAAAACCCTCCTATATAGAACTAGTGTGTGTGCAGCTGTCTCGTCCCAGCCGGTTCTCTTCCATCAGGCACAGTCGGGACAGGTTGTTAAAGATCCAGCAGCTCATGTTGTTAGCCTTACATGAGCTAACCAAACTCTTGGAGAAATCTCTGCAGACCCTTGATCTTAGGGAGGTACCTCGAGGTTTCGAGGCGGGAATCCCTGTACATAGAAGTAGTACCTAGGCAGCAGTTTCATCCTCTTCCATGCGTGGACATAGTACTGTCATATAAATAAAGACTATGACATATATGTATATATATATGTATATATATATAGATATATATAGATAGATATATATAGATATATATATGTATTCTCCATAAATCAACGTCATATTGAATATGAGATACTAGAAAATTAACTTAAAATTGATTTCTTTCCTTTATTCTCCCATGAAATATAAAGCCTGATTTTGGTATAAAAAAGCATATAACGATATGAACGATTGAGGGTCGACATTACATTGATAAAGGTTGTATATATGTATATACAACAATATTTTTTTTTGATTTACAACACATTGACAGGCCAAGCATTTGACCTCCGTGTGTGCGTGCGTGCGTTCGTGCGTGAGTGCGTGCGTTCGTGTGTGTGTGTTTTTGCAAAAGGCAAAGCATTTGTCTCGCCTGATGTTAAGCAATGACAAGGTCTGTGATGCTACATGCTTGCTTAGAAACCTATTTACTTTTGACTTGAAGGCTCCCAAGCTATAGTTATTTGGAAGCAGTGAGGACTAGGACACATGAATCACTAAAATGTAACTAAGCACCAATGTTCCTCTTCCAGGATATCAGTGAGACATGGCCGTAAGTCGCCACCGAAACAGACGAAGCCCCCGCAGCAGACGAAGCCACCGCAGCAGGCGAGGGTGTCGCAGCAAACGCGACCCTCGCATCAGCACACGTGCCGCATATGCGGACGCGATTTCAGCTCGGGCACCTCACTCTCCAACCACTCCAGGATACACCAATCTGTAACAGCGCACAAGTGAGAAACGTTTCAATTTCTTATTGAACACCTTCCGAAGAAAATAAGGAGGGGAGACGTTTCAGTACATTTAGTTCACATTCATTTTTCATTTCATTCAATCATTCATTCATTGATGTAATTTTTATGATCATTCTCCTCTTTCGTGTATCATATTATCTGTCGTACTGTTTCTTTCGTGGGGACCTCTCGTTCCCCTATCTCGTGTGGGACAGGGATTTTTTATTTCTAATAATTTATTCGTATAATTTTTTATTATTATCATTCTCCTCTTTCGTGTATCATATTATCTGTCGTACTTGTTTTTACAATTTTCCCAGTCTTTCTGTTTCATTCCATTAGCCATACATCCATCCTCAACCACTACGTTCTAGGTTTACTTTATTTCCCATTATAGTACATGTAATTTTCATTTCAGTCATAGTACTAAAACATGTCTGTGTATTAAATCTCTCCTTAATTGATATGGGAAGTTAAAAGAAAGGAGTAACATATTACTATATTCAGTACTCGCTTAACAACCCTCCCTAAAAATATAGGAAAGAGATTTAAGAATAATGGTACCCCACTTAAACTCCCCCTTTAAAGAGATAATAAGAGATATGTTATCATCATTTCAGCTCTAGAACCTCCATTACTAGACATAGGCATCACCATTAAATGGCATTTTTCGTTCGTTTTGAAGGTTTTTGGGAAAAATCATGCTCTCTGATGAAAAGAATTGACACTCCTCGGTATATACGATCCCCCGGTAAACCAACTCTATAAAAGGGAGGCATGTTTTAGTATGTTTATAATTGTCTTTCATTTCAGCCATAGGATGTTCACTGTTGGGCATACGTCTCCCTCATAGATTTAATTTTAGTATATACAGTCGTTCCAAAACCAAGTTTCCCATGTGAAAAATATTGAGAACTCTGAACATTTATATATATATATATACATATATATATTTATTTATATTTATATATATTATTATATATATTAAATAAGTACATAGTAATATACGTATAATTATATAATTGACTATGTTATATATAGATATATGATATGTTATATATAGATAATAATATGTTTTTGTAACCGTGTAATCGTTTTTGCAGGAGGCCGAAAGAGAACACGCAGCCGGAGCCGCCTCGGCCGTTACCGACCAACTCGCAAAAATATGGTGCGTATTTTAACATCTGTGGTAGGTCCGTAACATCTGAACTAGGTCTATGACACATCTGTGGTATGTCTGTGACACATCTGTGCTAGGTCTGTGACACATCTGTGCTAGGTGTGTGACACATTTGTGGTAGGTTTGTAATACATCTGTGGCATGTCTGTGATACATCTGTGATAGGTCTGTGACACATCTGTGCTAGGTCTGTGACACATCTGTGCTAGGTGTGTGACACATTTGTGGTAGGTTTGTAATACATCTGTGGCATGTCTGTGATACATCTGTGATAGGTCTGTGACACATCTGTGATAGGTCTGTGATACATCTGTGCTGGGTGTGTGACACATCTGTGCTAGATGTGTGACACATTTCTAGTATATCTGTGACACATTTGTGATAGGTCTGTGACACATCTGTGCTAGGTGTGTGACACATTTGTGGTAGGTTTGTAATACATCTGTGGCATGTCTGTGACACATCTGTGATAGGTCTGTGACACATCTGTGGTAGGTTTGTGACACATCTGTGCTGGGTGTGTAACACATCTGTGCTAGATGTGTGACACATTTCTAGTATATCTGTGACACATTTGTGACAGGTCTGTGACACATCTGTGCTAGGTGTGTGACACATCTGTGCTAAGCGTGTGACACATTTATGGTATGTCTGTGACACATCTGTGATAGGTCTGTAACACGTATCTTAGCTTTGTTCTGTATTAGACGTATATCCTCGATATCTCTTTGATAGATTTGCGTAAGGTTATGGATTGTCTGTGGCAACTCTGTAGCATAATCTGTAGCATTGTTATAAATCTATGATTTCTGTGATAATTTTTTGTAAAATTTGTCTGGCAACGTCTGTAAAATCTCTAGCCGATCGGTGGAAGCTCTTATGTTTCAAGCGAGTGGTTGATTGTGTCAACTCCTATGATATATCTGAATTCTATGACATATGTCTTATATAAGTCCTGTAACGTTTCTGTGGCATGGTTATGTCAGCTCTATGATATATGTAACGTAATATGTTGTATTTTGCAGGTGAATGCACGAAATGCGGGCGGACAATGGTGCGTTGCAACCTGAGCCGCCACGAGAGGGTGTGCCAGACGAAGACGAAAGGTATTTATTTTATATAGGAGACCATTTTTAATTTTACCTAAATATAAATATAAATACTTTATAAAAATTGTAAGGTACCATAATTGAAGGAGAATGAGTGAATATGGTACAAGCCCGAGTCCTGGTGGGAGATATCACCAGGTAAATCGAATCTCTAGAGGTATGAACGATTGATGGGGTTCCACGTATGACAAAGGTTACCACTCGTAAAAACAGGTCTACTTAAAATACTACTACTACTACTCCGCTAGCTCAGTGACCCAAAGTGGGTCTTGGCCTCCGAAGCGAGAGACTTCCACTTTCCTCTATCTTGCACCATCGTCTGCCATTGGCTGACATTCAATTCGCGCAAGTCTGCCACAACAAAAGAAATAAAAAGGAAAAAATATGATTCGAAAGGATAATGAAAAAGATTAGTAAAATAAAAGTTATAATGTATCTGTGTAAAAAGAACGAAAACAATTGTGAAGAATGAAGGAAGAAGTAAAAATTGAAATGCTCGTTACTTCCTAAGAATAATAGTCTCTGCCCACACCTACAGGAGAGCTAAAAAAAGAGCCAACAAAGCCAAATGTTATGTACACCTGAAGCATTACAACAACGGAGGCTTAAATAAAAAGACTTATTTTTGAATAATTGACAATAAACCAATAAATAAAGTGAATACTCTTAAATAATATCTGCGATAGATCAAGATCAAGGCAGTATTTCACACGCAGGATAATTTTATAGATATATAAGCTATAAACTGGTGAATGTACAGGTCATTTGCTGACAAGTAATTTATGGAACATCCTGTTTATATATCAATAGTTTCATAGATATTACTATACAATACCCGGCGATAAATATTGCACATCGACCTTTGGAAATAGACAGTCGTCTAATTTCAGCTTCGTAGAGCGTTATCTCTGACGTACGACTGACAAGTCTCATAAGTAGTGTGCGACAGAGATAACGAAACGAAATTAGCCGATTGTCTCTTTCCAAAGGTCGATATGCAATATTTATCGCCGAGTACTGTAATGATATTATAGTAAGAAACAACATTTTTAAAATTCGATATCTACATAATAAAATTAATTATTGTTTATTATCTGTACCTGCCATACGCTGCCAGAAGATTGCCAGTCGCATTGCAATAAAAAAATAATACTGTTAAATATTTCAGAGCGATCATTTTACAGAATGATTGGAAATGGTGTACAATACCCGGCGATAAATATTGCACATAGACCTTTAGAAAGAGACAATCGGCTAATTTCGGCTTCGTAGAGCGTTATCTCTGTCGCACGAAATACAAACAGTGCGATATCTATTAGGAGCTGTTACAACAAGTATCATTTGCTTCTTTTGATAATTATTTTTATTCTTTGTATAAAATACAACAATTTTTTTTTAAGTGGTAGCTTAAGGTAGCGGTAAAATAAAAAAAAAACATTAATAAACACCATTATACCTATTGTTAAAATGAGACATTGTAATAAAAATAATAATAATTCTAATTTTCAGTACATTCCATTTACTATCTGTGCTCTCAAAGAGGTCAATATCACTAAAACAGTATATTATATAAACAGTGTTTATTATGTATACACAACATACATATTTATTTATATATATACATAATGTGAATGGTGATGATGTGTATTATTTTCAGACGTAGTTGTGGATCCCAAGGTGATGAACCAGCTGCGTCCGGTCCAAGTGAGGGTGGCCAGATGTGACCCATTGCTGGCGACAAGGGAGTCTTGTATGGTGACATCTTCACATAAGGTATGAGATTGTTGTTCCTGGTGACAGTCAGAGGTTCTTGTGGTCAATATGATGGACATTAGCCTTGGGGTAGGATTTTTTATTTTAGGGGAAATCGAAAAATAGAAGGCTTTGATGATCGATGACGTTAATGAATATAGGGGGACTGGAGGGTAATATCATCTCTGTGTATATACAAAAAAACTGATTGATTTGTATTCAATTTGAAAAAATGTAGTCGTGTGAATTTAACTTGAAAAAGCGATATTACTCTCCTGTCCCCCATAATATATAGTTATGGTACTATATGCCGAAAATCTATAAAGTGTATGTACTCTTATATTTGTTTATCAAAACTTTCACCAAAATAGTTTTCTATCACCTCTCTAATTTGATTTCTAGAGGAATTTAGGAGAATCCAGAAGATCACAATTCAATATATAGCATGTATCTTATACTTCTTGATTTGATGAACGCCGATGGACGCCCATCTGCATGGTATAGGTTTATCACAAAGATCACCAACACTGTCCAGGTCTACCCGAATCCAGCGGCTTCTGTTCACCTTACATATGTCGTTGTCCACATGGAGAGCTTACCCACGTCTTCTGGCTAGTGGTCGCCGCTGGAGAACATTTCGGCTTTGACCACCATCTGTTGCACCAGCAATCCTCTCATTTCTAATTTGATCTAGTAGCAAAACTACAGTAAGATAGCTATAGGATATAACTTGTCAGATATGAATTGAAAGCAACAGCTTTGTAAATATGAGTGTATTGGGTATGCCAGACAATTTTAACCCTTTCGTTACGAGCGGTGGATACAGCCGGCATCCATTCGAAGACCTGTATGTACGAGAGCCAACGTGATACCGCTCTCCCAACGGCCCCGCGATATTTTTATTTCTTTCGTTCGTATGCACGTATCACATTGATAGCACTTGTCATTCTTTAGTTCGTTTTCATTTGTTTTAATCAAAAAATAAGACTATCTTATATATATCTATATATGGCACTATCAGTGGCGTAGCTAGGGGGTGGCGACCGGGGCGGCCGCACCAGGCACCACAAGTAGGGGGGGCACCAAAGTTGAAAATAATTATTTTGAAATTTTTTTTTGAATGATGAATAATGAAATGTTAAAAGAAAAATGAAAACCATAAATTAAAGTAAATAACATAAAAAGAATATCGAATTTTACTATTTTTATGCTAAAAAAGTTGTTAAATAATATGAACACTAAAAAAAAATAAACGGTTACGAATTATAATATACACAGTGTTTAAGCCTTTTCATTCAAACACATAGTGTTTTTTAAAAGGCCCCTAAATGACAGAATAATAAATTATTACATTATTGCAAGATTATTTAATGATAAATAGATTAAATAATCTTGTAATAATCTCAATAGAAAATGAACTAGTCGACACTATTGATTTTGAAATGTGATTAATGACTTTGCAGGCCAATAAGCGAGGAATGTTCGTTTATAAATTTTCCCGATAAATTTTATTAAGATCTAATGTTATTTAATATATATTTATTATTCTTTTGAACCAAAAATAGATATATTAACTACATTCTGTTCTGATTTTTGAAATTATATACTCTTTGGGGGGGGGGGGGGCACCAAGCCCCAATCTGCCCCAGGCCCCAAATACCATAGCTACGCCACTGTGCAATATGTAACGCGTAAAGAAGAGTATGATCTGAAAAAAGACACGGTAACGTTGAAGGATATAAGTCACAGTATGCACAGTTTGCGGAGAAGCTCTTCGATCAGTGGCCTTACTCCGATGGTGTGGTTCCCCGTTTGGTGGCGTTATTCCAGCGAAGCGAAATGCCGTAATGAAAGGGTTAATAGGTCACGCGGTTAGAAAATAAAAAAACAAACGCTTCACTGCCATGCTCTAGCTCTCACTAGGACGATCAATGTTTTCGAGCTTCTACGTGATCGATGCTCGTCGCCTGCGCACGCGGCACTGCGCTTTGCAACCGAACTCGATCACGGCAACTCCGCTAGATGACACAGAGTAACACGGTTGTCACACTATATCCCTTTCCGTTGCTCTCTGGGTGACTTTGCTTAGTGATATCTCACTCTCTTATATATGTTACATTGTAAAATGATAATTTTGGATATAAATAAAAGTAAATAATCATGTATATGAACGTGGTCATTTACGATAGGTCTTAAAAAAGGCTTAAAGTCACCCAGAGATGGAAAAAGAAATGAAATCAGCAGAATAAACAAGGTAATAGAATCTTGAGGACTTTCGTCTGTAGTGGCAGTTCAACCGACTGCTGTTAAGGCTAAAAGATTGTCAAGTGGCAATCACAAGCCACTAGAAGCGGTATGGGTAAGTCGATACGGGCAGCGCAGTATCGGTCATGGTGGTGATTATTAAGGGAATCCCATGCTATGCAAGGCGATTGTTGGCTGATGATGATGGTATGTAAATTAATCTTTATGATCTCTTTCAGGAGTTTGGCCTAGACGACAACTGCGTCTACCCTTACATCTCATCAGTACGAAGCCTTTGTATCAAAAAGGAACCTTACGCTGACGGTATGGTTAATATCAACGATGACGTCAGAGTAGAGTTCGGGTCAGAAGCAGACTTCGTACACTGGGACTCGGACTCTACAAGTGAAAGCGGTGATGACCTCGAAGCTAGTCCCACGAAAAAGAGAAGAATTAACTCACTAGCAGCGATCGCATTGAAGACTATCTTCTCCAGAAATTGTCTGGGTAAAGTACCAAGAGGTCACCGGAAAGTCAAAACGGAGAATTTCAACGAAACAATGGAACCCAATGTTGGATTTGATTTGTTAGTAAACAACAGTTGCAATAAGAGAATTACAGACTTTGAAGCCATAATTCAAAATGGAAGCGATTTATTGGAAGAAAATGACGATCAGGAAAATCAAACCATGGACAATGTAAGTATAGTTAGTGATACTGTTGGAAGAATAGAAGACGTAAGAACTGAATTTGAGAAAATTCACGAATCTAATGCAATTAGTGATTCAGGTGATGCTACTGCAATAACAAATCAAAACAATGTTAAAATTGCAAATAAAATACTAGTAGATTCTGAACTTAAATCAAGTGAAGAAAATGCTAAAACAGATAAGTTAGAAAAAGGAAACGATCTATCTAATGAAATAGATAAATCTATTTATAATAAGGATTTATATCAAAATGAGGTTACTGATGAAGCAAGTATAGATCATAGATCATTCAGTAATGACAGTACAAAAATAAACAAAAATGTAGATGAAAACACTGATGTCAAAAATAGTGATGTAAATGGTGCGGAGGAAATAGAAACAAACTTTGAACCATTAAGTACAGAAAACTTTAATGATAGAGAAACAGCAGAGGTATCTAAAAGAAATATAGATTCAGAAGGTAATAGTAATGTAGATGACACGATAGGTGGTGAAGAATTAGAAGATAAAGGTGTGTTTGATGATAGAGATACATTAGAACATGTTAATGATGTAATAAGAGAACAAAAAGACAAATTAGATAAAGAGGCAGATGAAACAGAAGACAAAAATGAAGAGAAAGAGATTAAAGAGACAAGTGTAGATGTAGACAATAGGACAGAATCAACGGATTCAATAGATAATGAATTTAAAAGCAAGAATGATAAAATTAATATTGGAAGGTACAAAACAAACACAAACGGACAGACGACAACGCGTTATAAACTAAACATGGATGACTTAGATGACATCAGCGATGCAGAACTAGATGACTCTAAATTTATGGAGGCTTTAGATGCACAGATTGGGGAGGATTCGAGGGATAGTAAGGTGTGTGATAAAGACGAGATAACCCTGGAGGACCTCCTCCCGGATAAGTCTCATGAGATTAAACCAATGGATTTGGATACGCTGACAGATGAATTCAATTTTGAGGCATAGTGATGATTTGTGGTTTAAGTATCCCATCGGGGATCCCTGGATAAACTGGTTGTCTCCAAAATTCCAGAAACTAAAGAACTAGATGAACTGATGTGATTGTTTGGTAAATATTTATATATACCGTCTTAATTCGAACTGTCTACCCCGTTTTAGATTAAAAATCAATATTGAAGTGTACTCAAAATGCACCCGACGAATGTAAGACTACCGTCATTTGTGAAAAATATTTCTACCCTCATTTCTAAAATATAATACCACAGCTATGGGGTATATTTGATATATGTTACATTTTCATGAGATAAATTCATTTTTTTTTAGATTTTTAATATGAAAAAATATTTTAAACTTTGTTATAGTAGGCGTGTTTAGTTGGTGCTTAACTAAATTACTTGCTAACCAATATCTATACTAGACTTCAGTGCCCGGCGACAAATAATGCACATCGACCTTTGGAAAGAGACAGTCGGCTAATTTCGGGTTCGTAGAGCACTATCTCTGTCTCACACTACCGTACTGTAAAAGGTTCTGTCTCGTTTTGGTTAAGAAACAAGTCAGTGGAAAGTGAAGGCTTTAATTATGTTGCCTTAAAATTAAGTCACTTATTTTTAAGTGCGTGACTGACTTAGATTCAATATTTATTGATTACGTTCTATTGTCTGCTTCTCCACTTGTTTCTTCAATATTTCAATATATATATATATATACTATGCATACAAACTGAAGTTTAAAAATGCTAAACAAAAAAAATTAGTTTTTGAAAACTGCAATCTCTAATACATTAGATATATAATCCTAATACATATATTAATAAATGATAAAAACATATATGTTACACTAAATTGCGAAAAAATATTTTTATTTTATTTAAATTTTGTTATACATTTGTTTTTTATTATAACAATTTATTCAATGTTGGCCAAAAGCCTGTATGCTTTGTTTATATTAAAAAGAATATATCGGGGTGTAGGTACAATTAAAAGTGCCGTATCTAATGTGTGCCTTAGGCCATGTCGATTTAATAAAAAAAGTTAGTCGAATTGGGCGCCAATATCTAGCAAGTTGCACAGATTACTAAATGGTGGGTAGATCTAGATCTACGGGGGTGCCTTATACCTTGCAGTGTCTGCATAGAAGCCTTCGTTTGAATAGGATTTTTTATTTGCATAAAGGGGCAATGTATTTTATATATTGTTTTTTGAAAATAACAAAAATGACGTCACTTAGAACAATTATTCATGAACCATTTAATATAATATCCTGAAAGAGCGAGAAATAAATTGAAAAGAGAGATTTTAGTGCAATGGAACTAGCGCCATCTATGTGTCAGTCCGAGAAATTTCAGCCTCGGAGATTTTATGAGGTTTACAGTGCCCGGCGATAAATATTGCACATCGACCTTCGGAAAGATACAATCGGCTAATTTCGGCTTCGTAGAGCGTTATCTCTGTCGCACGAAATACAAATACTCCGGTATCTATTAGGAGCTGTTACAACAAGTATCATTTGCTTCTTTTGATAATTATTTTTATTCTTTGTATGAAATACACCAATTTTTCTATAAGCGGTGGCTTTAGGTTGGAGTAAAATGAAATAAAAAAATCATGTTAACATTATGTTTACGTATTTAATTATTTAGGAAAATTACAACTGTATATAATAAACACATATTGTTAAAAGTACATATAGTGAAATGAAAGTAACTGAGAAATGGCATTCTTATTATTTTTATTATTATGTCTCATTTTAAAAGAAGCAAATGATGCTTGTAACAGCTCCTAATAGATACCGGACTGTTTGTACTTCGTGCGACAGAGAAGCCGAAATTAGCCGAACGTCTCTTTCCAAAGGTCGATGTGCAATATTAATCGCCGGGTACTGTACATAGTTTTACAAGTTAAATAGCTTGTATGGTTTATAAAGGTTTCTATTTATATATATACGTAGTTTAATATGTTACGTTTAAGTTGATTTATATGAAAAATAGGTTTTTCTTTTGTTAAAACCTTTTCTAGATTCGTTTGTGTAAATATTTTGTAAATAAACTGATATTATATGACTAATGTTTAAAAATGTGTTTTATTTTATGCGTATGTTCCATAAATATGCCGCAAATATAGACAGCGAATACGGAATGCATTTATATGCGATTATAGGCGATACCTTCTAGACAAAATAAAAAATGGCATGTGTATAAATAAATACATTTAAAAAACTGCTAAGTTAAACGGTTTTTTGATATATAATATGTACCTAGTCCGCCATATTGGAACGGCGTCCATCTTGAATTTTAAATTTTGACATAATCATCGTGTTTTACTAATGTAGCCCTTTCATTTGATACCCATATTGAGGGGGTTAAGGAAAAATACGTAATCCGCCATTTTGTGGCGGCCATCTTAGATTTATAATGTAATTGATTTTATTATATTGTATTGTCATCTAAATTAAATGTGTGTACCAAATTTCAGATCAATCTGACAACGGGAAGGTGCTTAAATTTCAATTTCTAATTTTGACCCAAATAAATTCCGTACGGGTCGAACTAAATAAAACCGTTTAAAAACAATTTTATTGGTGTTATTGAATATATAAAAATGCTTTTTTTATTTTACTTTGGATTTCGCGTTGTCATTACCCTCATGATGTACTGTCCAATCTTACAACCCCCATATAGGAACCCGTAATATAATAATGCGAAAATAACTAAAATAGACAAAAAATTATTGTTCTTTTATAAATGATATATAACATAGTAAGAATATGAAACATAAATATATTCCGTTACGTATCGTGGGAAGCGACCTGGTTAGTGTTGTACATCAAGGCGGACATCAGAATTGTCCAAGACAACAAGCGCAGCAATTGTCTGCAAAATTATAGCGTTACGTGTGCTGTTACGATGGCACTGGTAGCCCAGCGGTGGGGGACTGGGACTTGCGATCGTAAGTCACGTGTTCGATTATAATCTTATGGTGTATAGGATTTTCTGATGGTGAATTAAGATTTTCTATAGCAAACCATGTAAAGATCGAAGATAGGTTCCAGGGTCACGAAAATACTACTTTTTAAAAAGAAAATTGAACAAAGTAAACATTTAAAAAACAAAAATAATGTAACCCTGCCAATAAATAAATTGGATTTTTTTTTCTTTTTTGTAACCAGAAACAACACTAAAAAATTTGTATAAATTTATTATTCTCTTTTAAAAAAGCACAACACGCTACGTAATTGTAACTGAACTCTAAAATTAGCAAAACAAAGTGAAAATAAAACTGTATTCAAATTGGGTTGAATTTTAGTTAGAAAGGGAATCTCCGAGTTTTGATGGCATGGCGCAATTAGAAACAAAAGTGTTGCCATCTTTCAAAAAAAAAGAAAATTTCAAAAAATTAAAGACTCGAACACAAAACAACGCTACCTCGAAAATCTAACGACGCACAGTGAAAATTAGTACTAATTAAGCAGCGAAGCAACTTCGAAAAAAACGTAAAACGAAACGACGCAAAGCGAGGTATTGGTGTATAAAGTAAAAATTCCTTATCGCGGAGTATATTCCATAAATATGCCGCGTATATAGAAACAGTGAATACGGAATGGGATATAAGAATAAGGATTATATATATGTTCCTAGATGGCGAAATAGAAATAAAACATATATATATAAAAATCTATTGAATGAAGCCTTTGAACATTTTGATTAATTATCTTAATGCTTAAACAGTGGTATGAATTTTGTAATTCTCTCTCGCTTGGCAGTTTTTAAAAGCCTTCAATTCAGATTAAACAGCAGTCGCGTTGGCAATTTACTTCTTAAACATAAGACTGTCGTTCCACAGACGGGTCAATGTTCATAAAGAAATCTTAAAGCTTTACCATTATTAAACCTTCGCTAAGGTTTTTCAAATTAAATGTCACGTTTTCAACGCGTCGAAGCCTCTTCTTCGATGTGCTGTGAGTTTAACATTTTAACATAACTTGTTTTATTAGTCCATCTGACGGCATTCACAAAGCACATTGGGTTTTATGCCTGTTGGAATCCATTTAATATTAGTGAAGATGACAACAGTTTTCAATATTTATTTTAGATCCTGGTAAGTTAATATTTATGAGAGTATATTTATTTGAAAAGATAATAAAAACCTTGATATAAATCGGAACTCGTAATTTATAGAAATCGACAAACAACCGTTCGGAACACGCGCAGGTTGAGCCGCCCTGGATTGACAACGCTCTCTACTCCTCAATCGATGATCTAAGATTTAACCTGAATGTGGGAGACTGGTTAATCATTACCACAATTTCAGCCGTAGAAAGTCCACAGCTGGACATAAGCCTCACACATATATTTCCAATAGGACCTGCATGTCCCATCTTAACAGCCGATTAGTCTCAAATTACCAAAGAACACTACGAAATTCGTAATTTTGCAAAAATATTACCCATAGATAATTCAGTGTAATTATCAAGTACATGAGCACTTAATAAGGCGATGCTATCAATTATTAATTTAGTCACATTTCACGCGACTTTAAACTGTTACACTGTGGTAGCTTGTTACAATTTAGTCACATTTCACGCGACTTTAAACTGTTACACTGTGGTAGCTTGTTACAATTTAGTCACATTTCACGCGACTTTAAACTGTTACACGGTGGTAGCTTGTTACAATTTAGTCACATTTCACGCGACTTTAAACTGTTACACGGTGGTAGCTTGTAACAATTTAGTCACATTTCACGCGACTTTAAACTGTTACACGGTGGTAGCTTGTTACAATTTAGTCACATTTCACGCGACTTTAAACTGTTACACAGTGGTACTTTGTTAAAATTTAGTCACATTTCACGCAACTTTAAACTGTTACACAGTGGTAGCTTGTTACAATTTAGTCACATTTCACGCGACTTTAAACTGTTACACGGTGGTAGCTTGTTACAATTTAGTCACATTTCACGCGACTTTAAACTGTTACACGGTGGTAGCTTGTTACAATTTAGTCACATTTCACGCGACTTTAAACTGTTACACAGTGGTAGCTTGTTACAATTTAGTCACATTTCACGCGACTTTAAACTGTTAGAGTGGTAGCTTGTTACAATTTAGTCACATTTCACGCGACTTTAAACTGTTACACAGTGGTAGCTTGTTACAATTTAGTCACATTTCACGCGACTTTAAACTGTAACACAGTGGTAGCTTGTTGTTGCAATGCTACTAATGATTTTTTGTAATTAGGTATAATCGCGTAAATAAGTCGTTTCTTTATATTTATTTATATATAAGTTCTATACGTGCGTATAAAGGCAAACCAAATGTCTCAGGATCTACCAAGTGACCTTAATTAGTGTAATGATGGAATATAGTAATGCATGTAGTTCTGCGTCGCCGACTGCCAATTCATACGAATGATGGTTCAAGCTTCATCGGTGACGTTCTTCTTGGATCTCTTCATTTCTGTCAAACAGACGGATACTCTCTCTTCGTGTGAAATGACTTTAATCGGGACTTTGGTATGACAGAGACATATCCTAAACTAATTTATTGATTTTAACTGTATGTTGCACTTTCTGCTAATCTTTTTCTTTGTCATAGGCTGCATTTTTTTTAGTTCTAGTTAAATTTCAAATTTTCATATTTTTTCTTTACAAATTAAGCTTAAATAGGTAATATATAACGATGTTACATACTTGTATAGAAACCTATTCACTCTTGTCTTAAAGACTATTAAGTTATAATTGACTTAAATATTTTTTTAATTATAATAATTAATTGACTTAAACTTAAATAATTGACTTGAATAAATGTATTAGCAAAACGCTTAGTGCAGGTAGAAGGAATTTCAACAGTGTATATATGTCTTGAATCCGTGCGTCTTGTTGTCCGATGGAAGAAAAGAGATGGAGAATGGAGTAAAACATTGATAAACTGGCAATTCTTTACCCATGCTCGAGGTACTTAAATTTAGCGTTTATTAATGCATGATTACCAAGCCTCTTGGCTGATCTCTGGATTTCAAAGCTTCGAGCTGGTACTTCGATCCATTCCACATATGGCTGGTGTTCTACGTATGACCGAACTTGTGATACAGACAGATTTAAAGCCGTCCTGATGTAAAATACTGCCGAACCTTGCCCAGAATACTCAGCTTTTTGGCAGCAAATTAATAACATTTGGACACAAGAAATGACCCAAAGTTGAGATTTGACTTTTAACAGTCTTTGTTCAACGGCAGCAGCGTCCTCTGTGTACCATAATACCACACTGCGATCGCCAACACGTCTGTTAAGCGTGGGGATTATATATCCCCATAGATATCTAAATAATCATGGAAGTATTGTTCATAGACATAAAAGAAGTATTAACACCACAGATAATACATCTAAATTGACATTAAATCACACAGATAATAAATCTTATATATTAGTCGAGAAATGAATGCAAATTCAGGTTTGGTTAAATAGAAATTGAAAATTTTAACGTGTTCGACAGATTGAAGGCTTCGAACTCTCTCATGTTGAACCTTCTGGGAACATTGAAGCTTTTCTCAGAAAACAATGTTTTAATTAATAAATGAAATACATGAGTTTAATTTTAAAATAATCAGACATTTCAAAGTGGAATATGAATATGTGTCTTCTTGTCGATATAATAGTTTCAGTTCAAAAACATCCACAGCTGGGCATAGACATTATTTTCAATATGATTTGACCAGCATCAAGCCTTTTCCATAATCTTGATAATGTTGTCGTGTCTGTCTTAACACAAAATCTTGTGGGCCCAATTTACTTCAGTTATGCAAGCAATAGGCCCGCCCACTATGTTACCCCTCCGCTGGGCAATGTCATTTACTTTCGTTCGACTAGTCCTGTACACCAATACCTCGCTTTGCGTCGTATCGTTTTGCGTTTTTTTTCGAAGTTGCGTCGCTGCTTAATTAGTACTAATTTTTACTGTGCGTCGTTAGATTTTCGAGGTTGCGTTGTTTTGGGTTCGAGTTTAATTTTTTTTTAAATTTTCTTTTTTTTCCAAAAGATGTTTTCACTTTTGTTTCTAATTGCGCCATGACTAAAAATCAACGCAATTTGAATACAGTTTTATTTTCACTTTGTTTTGCTAATTTTTGAGTTCAGTTTCAATGACGTAGTGTGTTGTGTTTTTACTTAAAAGAGAATTATAAATTTATATAAATTTTTACGTGTTGTTCTGGTTACAAAAAAGGTAAATATTTTTCCAATTCGTTTATTTGCAGAGTTATATTATTTTTGTTATTTAAATGTTTACTTTGAAATGTTTTTAAATTTTTACTCTGGAACCTATCTTCGATCTTTACATGGTTTTCTAAAGAAAATCTTAATTTACTTTGCGACGTTTCAATTTGCGTCGTGTTTTTTTGGAACGTAACCACGACGCGAAGTGAGGTTTTCATGTATATAGTACATTGAATGCGCTGACATAGTATCAATAAAAGGTAAGGTCGTTCAAAATAAAACAAATAGGTAATTTAAAAATTTATTCAGTCTATAACAAACATGGCGTATGCCATTTATCTTAAGTTAGTTAAAATAAAAAAATCTAAACACTACACATTCACCATAGACTTCGATTTATGATTTTTAATAATATATTTTTTTAACTTTTGTATCTTTACCTTAAATAAAAGTCTATAGTAAAATATACAAGGTAGTTAAATCTATGAAATAAAAAGCTACAGCACCCGGCGATAAATATTGCACATCGACCTTTGGAAAGAGACAATCGGCTTGTTACGGCTTCGTAGAGCGCTATCTCTGTCGCACGAAGTACAAACAGTCCGGTATCTATTAGGAGCTGTTACAACAAGTATCATTTGCTTCTTTTAAAATGAGACATTATAATAAAAATAAAAATAATAAGAATTCCAATTCTCAGTTACTTCTATTTCACTATCTGTGCTCTCAAAGAGGTCAGGTTTTATTACAATGTCTCATTTTAACAATAGGTATAATAGTGTTTATTATAGACACCTGTAATTTTCCTAAATAATTAAATGTGTAAACATAATGTTAACATGATTTTTTATTTTATTTTACCCCAATCTAAAGCCACCACTTATAGAAAAATTGTTGTATTTTATACAAAGAATTGAAATAATTATCAAAAGAAGCAAATGATACTTGTTGTAACAGCTCCTAGTAGATACCGGACTGTTTGTATTTCGCGCGACAGAGATAACGCTCTACGAAGCCAAAATTAGCCGATTGTCTCTTTCTAAAGGTCGATATGCAATATTTATTGCCGGATACTGTAAATATTGGTCAGTTGATATAAAATACCTTAGAAATAACTTTAATAAAACTTAATTCTAATTAAGTTACATAATATATAATTGGATATTGTAACTTATAATATATGTATATGTATGTATATATATATATATACACACACACACATATATATATTTAAGTGTATATGTGTATATATACATATACATATATATATTTTCGCGCCAATTTCTGTCTTATATAAGAAAGATTCAATTATATTTCGATAGATGGCGGTAGAACACTATATAGTTTTAAATAAATTTTCGTAATACCGTCATGTATAAATATTTAATGTGCAAATTAAAAGGCGATATATCAGGGGAACCGAAAAGTAAAGTCGTTTCTGTCGACATACAGAAAAACAGATTGATTTTTTACCATACATATTGTTGATTAGAAATAAAAACTTATTAAAAATGTAGTCGTGTGAATTTAACTTGAGAAAGCGACATTACTTTCCAGTCCCCCTAATATATATTAAAAGTTTAGGACAGTTTTGTGTTTTTTGAGTCCATTGTTTTGGAATGTTAAAAAGTGTAGGTAGAAATAAAACTATTACCATTTACTAAAACACTCGATTATTGGCGCCAAAATTGATATATATGTATTTTTTAATATCCACACATATATTACATTTGTATTTATGTCAGTACATATATGTATTACACAGTTCTTATGTAGATATATATATATATGTATGTATATATATACACCTATATGTGTGTTTATGTGAGAGAGTTATAGAAGAGGAATGTTATGCAACAAAAGTGTTGCCAACACAAAAAAATATTCTACACTTTTAGTAGATATTTTATGAAATTCATCGCGATCTATTATTAGTCTGTGAACTCTTGACTGGCAACACTATGGACTCCAACACGACGGCAGCCGCGTTCGCTTTGCTGCACCTATGATAAAATTTGAACATATATATGTATGATATATTTTAAGACAACCCAACTGAGTGTTGCCATGTGAATTTTAAATGTAATTGTTAAAAAATTGAGGTGAATTTATTTACAAAAAGTAAATTCTTAATTTATTCATCCAAATCAATTTCATCACCTTCAAAGTAATCATCGATATAAAACGCTTAATCACCGGTACAAAAAAACACACTTATGCCAACGCATCTTCCATTTCTCGAAACAGTCGGAATAGTCTTTTACCTGTATAGCCTTGAGGACCTTTGATTCTTTTTTTTTTTATCAATACAGCCTTCAAGAACTTTGATACTTTTTTATTTCTTCAATCGTCTCCCACGTTGGTCTTTTGACTTTTATTTACAACCAGAAGTCGTACGGAGTCAAATCAGGATATACGGCGGTTGAATGACTAACTCTGAGATGATTAAACCTTTTGAGAAACATGCTTGTCAAATGTGACATTCCTGCCATGCTTACCAGATGCCCTGATTCAAATCAAAATTTCACCTTACTTTTCGACCACAGCAATATATTACGAATGCAAAATCACATTAATAACAAATATATTCCCAGTGTATATAATATTTATAATATATCTGTCTGTATATGCATATGTAAGAGGTTTCTATTCATAAACAAGTTTCCAGAGGATGCAAACACATCACACTGATATCGACAAATCATTTGTCAAGTGTGGCAAATGATTTGGCACATCCTCCCATAAACATGATGAAGCCTTGCAGTGGGCGTGCGAACTCATCATGATATCTCAACAACCATAACACTTAGAGAATTGAATTTTTTTATTACTTTTTAATTTACAGAATAGATATCAGCTAAGAAAGATTTTTATGAAATTTCACTCGGTTGTGTATAAAGGGGAAGTCATTAAGTTTGAGTAGAGGGCGTGTGTGTGCTAGTGATTGTTTAAATATTTGATCCGGTATTACATTTTAGTCAACGAAATAGGTAGTAATAAATACACCGTGAATTTATATATGGTGCAGATAGGAGATAGAGGAATCGTGGCGATATATATCTATAACCTATCGAATTTGTTTAAAAGTAGTTTTGTGATACTATCTGTTGAAAAAGTAGTTTCTTGTTGAGAAACCCATTGAAAAGTTTTTTATATGATAGCTTGAGGCTGTAACATTATTATTCTCACGTGTGAATAAGTTGAATTTACTTTTTATCTTTCCTTTCATACATCATCTTACTTTGATCACCTTTGCAAGATCACACTTGGAGATTAAAAGTTTGGTATCAGGTCACGTACCTGGGGAACATATCCGAGCAGCGCAACTCGCTCCATCCGCCGAGAGCTTCCAGGAGTAAGGTGTCCAGAGCTCGTTCTGTAGGCAGATCACCCGTCAGCATTCTCAGCGCCAAACTGTTCATCAGAAATAATCTCATTAAAAACTAATAATTCCTTTTGATTCTTGGCTCTTCGGACAGTGTAAGACCTGGACTGGATCTTTGGAGGCCAAAGCGTTGCAGTGGGTGTTTTGACTGATATGGTGATGAAGTTCCTTAACTGTATTCGTCATCAAGAACTTTTTCAATGTTTTGATCATCCATCTAACATCCCTGGATGATTTCTAGTTACACTTTAATAATACAATACATCATGAATCCATTTATAATCCATTACAATAATCGATATTTTGCCGTAACAAATTTTCAATTATAGTACCCGGCTGTAAATATTGCACATCGACTTTTGGAAAGAGACAATCGGCTAATTTCAGTTTCGCAGAGCACTTTCTCTGTCCCACACTACCTATGTGACGTTTTGTCAGTCGTTGTATTTTGTGCGAAAGAGATAACGCTCTACGAAGCCGAAATTAGCCGTCTCTTTCCAAAGGCCGATGTGCAATATTTATCGCCGGTTACTACAAAGATATAAATTGAGGGGAGAGGGGGGTAGAGAACGGAAGGCTTTTGAACCAGAATCGAAAACTTTTATAAATATAAACAACATCTGTATTCCGACACAAGATGCAGTTCGCTTCCAACAGGTCCCAATGGACATCACTGTAGATCTTTGCCCAGCTGTGGACGTCCCACGTTAATTGATGAATATGATGTACACTCACCCGTTAATTCTCGCCATTGTCCCATACGGTGCGTTCAGCTTGGATGTCGCCACCAAGTTCTTGCAGTACAGCAACCAGATGCAGTCCAGGTCTGTGTAGCTGCTGGAACTGGTGCCGTGACCGTTGCTGAACGACGCCTGCAGGTGGTTCAGGGCGTGGGTGTTGGCGTCCACGTTGCGGGAGAACTGTCCCTGGAGGTTCAATCCCAGATTCTCTCTGTTCGACATCTGAGAGAGAACTAATCTGTGGAATTCAATTGTTTATATACAGCATGATTGACTATAGATGTAAAAGATTGTTTTTTTAGGACTTATAAAATTAGTGACTCTACTGGGCAACTGTGTAAGATAGAGATGGGTAGATCGCGAGCTAAAGACAAGAAAGATATATATCTTTGCAAAAGATATAATCACTCTCCAGCGCGCGCGTTGCAATTGTATCTCTGTCTTTATACTTGTAACGAGTTGCGGCTCAGAGTTAGAGAGAGATGGGCTTATATAGCAATTTATACGTAAAAGAGAGACAGATAGCTATTGCATGTTTGTATTAAAAATGTAAACTACTTATTTTCGGAATGACGATATCAAGTGCGCGTGTTTATCTTTGTTGTGCTTTATGACAAAGACATGAAATGCTTAATAGGAATATTTCACACGTTCTATTCCGCCTTACAGAGTTCTAAGTCTGAAAGAGCCGAAGATATAAAGGATATATGTTTAGTGTTAGTTGCCTCATTCTCTCTGATCCGCACTGAGCTAAATGAGTTAAAGATACAAAAGAGTGATATATATGCCAAGATCGAAGACATATATATCACTCTTCTTATATATACATATTGTCCTTCTCTAAAAGTGATGTGTGAATATAATATAAATGAATGCTTTGTATGAGAGAAAATGTTAAGGAAGATAGAGGGAAGAAAGAGAGAGAGAGTGTGTGAAAATAGGAAGGTTTATATTCTCTTTCCGAGCCGTACTGAGCTAAATGAGTTAAAGATATAAAAGAGTGATGTATATGCCAAGATCGAAGATATACAAATAACTCTTTTCTTGTCATTGATACATTTTGTCCATATCTAGTGTAATACAATTTATAAGGCTTTTGGTTTCTCTGTGGATCCCCCTTTTTGCCTAAGGCGCAGTTGAAATCGGCAGACAAGATGTCCGCTAGGGTCTCAGGTTTACGAGGTCATTCGCCCATGGAAATATTTCTAAGATCTTCGAACAAGATAGGTGATCTAAATAAGTCCCATAGAAAATGAGGAGGTTTATATCTCTAAGTTGGTGTAAATGATAGCCGAGAGTGATGGAAGATTCCTGAAAGATAGAAGCATTTCTTCTAGAACATGATTGCACAGACTTATTAAGACTAGGGGCCACTCGGGCAAATCATGAACTGATGGCGGGCCGGCCGCCAAAAGTATAGGCAATTAAATTTTTTTGGCTTTATTCTGGAATAGAATCCAATATTTTTCGAATGTACGAGAGTATTATTTTTGCTGTCGGCGAGCCACCAGTATTCGACCGGCGGGCCGCGGTCTGTGCATCCATGTTCTAGAAGAATAAAACTTACTTGGTGTTCTTATACGCTCTTCCGAGGTGTATTGCGGCTCGTGCTGTGCTCATGCCTATTTCTAGAATGTTCTCCAGAAGATTTCTGCCGAAGTCGAACTCCTCGGCCGTTTCGGGACGGCTCAACCGTTTCCTGGAATAGTAAGGTTTGGAAATCTGTTTTTTTTGGTTGAGATTTCAGATTAGCTTCAAAACCTCTTTTCAGGTAGCAAAACTTGAAGGCTCTAGTGAGCTTTTTTCGCTTCCTAGTAAACATATGTATATATATCATCAGAGCTATGAAATTGTTTGACTGAAGCTCCATATTGCGATATTTTATCTTGAAAATAATTTTGCGATGAAATGTATAAAATGTTGTATATATATAAAACAGCTTCTGAAAATCTAAACCACACGATACTCGTGGCCGCAAAAAAGGTGGGGGTAGAATTAGAAGAAAAAGACATAGACTGGATCAGCCGAGTTGGGCCGCGTCGTCCTCCGGTGACAACAGCCTTACCAGAGGATGGAGCTAAACTGCCACGTCCTGTTGTAGTACGTTTTCTTCGCCGAACAAAACGAGATCTCTTCCTAAAGGCAATAAAATCAAGACGGAACTTGAGTAGTTCCGACCTCGATATATCTGGCTCACCAAAACGTATATTTTTTAATGAGAGACTGACTAAAGAAAATAGAGCTTTATTTCGAGACGCCCGTCTTAGAGCTAAACAACACGGCTATAACTTCTGCTGGTGTATACATGGTGCCATATACGTCCGACAACGCGAAGGGAAACCGGCGATACTTATACGATCCCACAAAGACCTGGAAAATCTTATTCATAAGTCTGTGTCTACTGATTCTTGTTAGATGTATTATTTGTTCAACTATCTGTAATGAACATAGAGAGATAAACTTGAGTAATATATCCGACAGTGATTTAAAGAATACTTTTACCGATAAACTAGGTTCAGACCTAGACTCCATAAATCCTCATTGTCAAACTGTGTCTGACTGTACTAGAATTAGAGAATTTGTTGTACCGGACCATAATTTTAAAATTTTTTCATTAAATATAAGAAGCATCCATAAAAACTTCGATATCCTACAAGTAGCCCTAAAAAATATAAAAGTCCCTTTCGATATGTTAGTCTTAACTGAATGTTGGCTCCATGACTCACTTATTGTTCCACAATTGCCGGGTTATAATTCGTACCAAACAAAAAAATATTTAAACCAAAATAGCGGAGTGGTTATATATGTAAAAGATACTTTGAATGCAATAGCATTAGAACCATCAATAGACGATGCAGTCTGCTTAGCGATAACCGTTCCCAAAATGATTCACGTACTCGGCATATACCGATCCCCATCTATTAAAATCATTGACCCTTTTCTCACTTCTCTAGAAACATATATTAATGAAACTGATCGAAACAATGTACCGTTTGTTATTGTTGGTGACATAAACCTAAACATACTGAGTACCTCAAACAATCTACAGAGCTTAGAATACCAGTATTTTATGGCAGAACGTGGTTTTCTCCCAGCTATAACGGAACCGACACGTGAGCTTTCATGTCTTGATCATATTTATGTTAAAGGGGTTAGTTATCAAAACGTAGTTGGTGTAGTATGTCAAAGTGATATAACAGACCATTATCCAGTAATAGCTGGCCTGAGGATACAAAAACCAAGACACCATTGTGTAAATCGTCTAGTTATCAAAAGGGACTTTGTTGCAATTAAAAAAGCTCTAAGTGAAATCGACTGGTCTGTCGTTTGTGATATAAAAGATGTTAATAAAGCAAATGAAACCTTCAATTGTATATTTACGGATATTGTTAATAGACATTCGAAGGAAATTAAAATAAGCAGAAGCAAACAAAACTTGAAGCCCTGGATAACACCAGGACTATTGAAGTGTATGCGAGTTCGTGACCAACTACACTTAAACTCTAAAAAAGACCCCGACTATAAAATACTTAAGATTACCTACACACGTTACCATAATTTTCTCACAACCCTATTACGTAAGATAAAACAGGAACATCAAGAAAGGGAACTGACCACAAACCTAAAGAATCCGCGAAAACTTTGGAAATCTATAAAAGACATTTGCAATATTACTAGTCAAAATAAAACTGCAAGAGAATTACTTACACTACATAACTGCCAAAGCATGCAACAGTCCGCTGATTGGACGAATATTCATTTCGCGACAGTTGGCAAAAAACTAGCTGATAAAATCCTCTCAAATCTGGGTAAAAGAGAGGTGGATCTTATGAAAGAAGTTAAAGTGCGAAACGCACCAGCAAATTCATTTTTCATTGTTCGAACAGATCACGAGGAAGTTGAAAAGCTGATTATAAATTTAGAAAATGGTAAAGCACCCGGCATGGATGGTTTTGGAAACTCATTAATAAAGTATACCAGAAATGAGATTATGATACCACTAACTCATATACTAAATTTAAGCCTCTCAAGTGGCATCTTTCCACATGACTGGAAAATTGCTTCGGTGTGCCCAATTTATAAAAGTGGACCAAGGGATACTGTGGAAAACTACAGACCGATCTCACTGTTAGGAACCTTTTCTAAAATTCTTGAAAAACTTATGAATAAACGTCTTGTTGGCTATCTTGAGTCCCAAAATTTAATTTCTGACCACCAATTCGGTTTCCGTAAAGGCAAAAATACTGAAGATGCAGTTACTTTACTTACCAATACAGTCTCATCACACCTTGATAAAAAGCAATGTTGTGTCAGCGTATTTCTAGACTTGGCAAAAGCCTTCGACACTGTCTCTGTCCCCATACTTTTACAAAAACTGGAGAACGTTGGAATTCGTGGAACTGCTTTAAATTGGTTTAAAAGCTACCTAACACAACGGAGACAGCGTGTAAAGATTGATAGTATTACTAGCTCGGAACATTCTATAAATTTCGGCGTTCCTCAAGGCAGCATCTTGGGTCCGACTCTTTTTCTCCTCTACATTAACAATATTCATGAGCTCCCCTTAACAAATGCCAAGATTATTTGCTACGCCGATGATACGGCAGTGGTTTTCCACGGCCCCTCCTGGAACTCTGCCTGTAATGCTACTGAACGAGGGATGATACTTATTTCGCAATGGCTTGAACAGAACCTTCTGACTCTGAACAAGCAGAAGACTCAATATATATGTTTCCATAAGTCAGCGGCCTCAGCACCGCATGAAACCTCTATCAAAATCCATCATCCATGTCCTGGAGGAGTTTGCTCATGTGAGTCGCTTAAACGTACGAAGTGCCTCAGATATTTAGGAGTTCATATTGATGAAAACCTTTCATTTAAATTCCATATAGAGGTTCTCTCGTCAAGAGTCAGAAAGATTATATCAGTAATGAGAAGTGTTAGAGATGTAGCAAATCGGGAAACCCTCAAATCAATTTACTACGCATTGTGCCAGTCAATAATAACATATTGTATAACATGCTGGGGGAGTGCTGCCAAAACCTTCATGATCCAAGTCGAGAGAGCACAAAGATCAGTCCTCAAAACCATGCTTAGGAAGCCATATAAATATTCTACAGACAAACTGTACAAAGAGGCTGACGTTCTTAGCGTAAGAAAGCTTTACGTTTTAAAAAGCACGCTGTTGACGCACCGCAAAATATTATCTGCCCCTGATGAGTACAAATATCTACGAGATAAAAGGGTCTACAGAGTGAATATGCCAGTGGTGAATACTGCCTTCGCGCAACGCCACGGTCTCTTTGCCAAGGCGTTTACATATAACAGAGTGGCGATGCACTGTAACATTAAAAACAAGAAAATCTACGAGGTAAAAAATATCGTGTCAAACTGGCTTGCCTCGTTGTCCTATGGCGAACTCGAGAATAACCTGGACTTAAATCGGCTAAACTAAAAAAAAAAAAAAAAAAAATAGTGATAACTCATCTATACATAATCCTCACGACACAGGCTTAGCCTAGTGTGAGGGTTATAGGAAATAGAAATTTTAGAAATAAGTAAACTTTGTTAATCTATATCGCCAAATCTAAACTGTAAATAATTTTTGTCAATAAATCTTTTCAAATCTTTCAAATCTTTCAAATCTTTCAAATATATATTGAACGGGATCGGCAGAGGACAGATCCCGCTCGAAGACGACGCCATCAGCGCAGGCACGCGCCTTGCGACGGCCCCCCGGTGAATGGTGCTACCCTACCATATACGGGGCCTTCGGAGTCGCGGGAGTTTAGGGTGGGGGGCCTAAACTCCCACTAGCTTCGGCGACTCTGAGGTGGACGATGGTTCGACGTGGTCTCGAACCATCGTGATAGTACCACGAGAGTTTCGGGGGTAACGTGAACTATACACGAATACTCCAGGACGGGCTATCTAGAATAGCACGGCACGAGGGAAGACCGCGTGGCGATCCCTGACCGAGAGATACCGCGGTCCCCCGTATAGCGTAGAGGGAATATAATATATTATATATAACCCACATACCCCTGTCTTCCCCCTAGAGGCGGGGAATCTTGAACGTCCGGAAGATTTACCCCCCCGAAACCAAAAAAAAAGGTTATGAAGTCGCCTCGTCGGCCCAAACCTATAGCCAGGGTTCACTATAGGCGAAGGTATTCCTTTTAGGATTCGCAGATGTTGAGGGTCGGGGCCGTCTACGTCCACTTAATGCAAACCTGGAAGAGCAGCATCGCGAAGTGGTCTCGTGATGCTGTGATGCAGTGAGGATACCGGAGGAAATATAGCTCCCTTAGAAAGTGTCTTGGTACAGTACTGGCACCTGCAAGTTCCGTAGAAGATCCGGCGACTCCACCAAAACAAACGAAGACGACCTCCCCTGTTCTCCCCTCAGAGATCAGAGTATCTTTTACCCTGAAGATTGTCCAAATATCCAAAAAAAGGTTAAGTTTTGCATTGTCTGTTGAATATCATAGGTACTTACGAAGTGATCTCGTGATGATATACTTCGTTCTTCTGCGCTTCAACTTTTCCAGGTTCCAGGAACAGTGCGTTGAAGGCGAACACATCGGGGTCCTTCATCATCTTCAACCTTGAAGCCTCCTGTGGGTAGTTTTACAAACGGATATTATTAAATATTTCCCGTGTGAACTTGAAAATTTCTATTTATTATAAGAGTCACAATGCTGTGTTCATAAAGGAAGGTGGAATTGTCTTTTAAAACTTCTGTGCTAAAAGGCAGGTAATTTCGTTCCTAGGTTGGTAGAACTGTCAACATTAGCCAAGAGTGTTTGTCAAAAGGTTTTATTATCTCAGAGTTAGTCGTTCAACTACAGTATATCCTGGTTTTGCTTCGTGCGACTGCTGGCTGTTCAGTAAACTAAAAACCAATGCGTGGAGGCAGTTTTGACCCAATCGAGGAGATAAAAACCGAACGGAAGATCTTGAAGGCTCTATCGAAATAAGAACTATTCCGATTGTTTCTAGGACTTGAAAAAGCGTTGGAAAAAGTAGGTTTTTTTGGACGGAAGGACTTAGATTTTATAAACAAATTCACCTTACTTTTTATGATAGTATTAGATATATTATTTAATTTTTAATATGTCTATTGATTTTAGCTATAAAAAATATGAGTGACTGACTACCACTGCAAGTGCGGAAGTGGCTAAATATTGATCCTTTTCTTACTTAGGATGGACTTCCGCAAGAAAACGCCTGATTCAATTAAATAATAACATCGCAAGCCTAACCCTAAGATATCTATAGGGGATATAAAACATAATCGCCACGCTTGGAAGACAGATGTGATCACATCTATGCAACTGTACATATATTGTTTTATATGCATACCATAATTGGTACGCATAGGACAATGTTCTCTACATTTCTACCGAAAAGCTACCAGTGTTTATGCTTTCGGAAATTTTCTGAAAGAAAAACCAACTTATGAAGTTGTATTGATAGTCAATTGTAATTATCTATGATTATTTTATATGAACATTGGCAGGTTGGAATAAAATATTTTCTGTGATTTATTCCTAGTGATATATATCTAACTAGATTTAAATTAGTAAGTTGAATATTCTCACCTGGTTCTCCCACGCCATTAGTTGTATGTTGTGTAACAGCATTACATCTAGCGTTAAAATACCAAAAGACAACAGATCCGTTCTATTACTAGATATAATCTTCCTAGAACTATTCGCTTGAGTGTAATTATCTCCAAAGTATATCTCCTTTAGTTTTTCCATTATCACTGATGCATCTCCTTCTATCAGACTTTCGTTGAGTGCCTTCAGTACTTGTCCGAATTGGTTGCCTGAATCTCTTTTCGTCGTATTAAAGTCCTGGTCGGTTGTGATCCAGTCGTGCAACTCTTGGACTTTCTCTATCAGGTAACTGGTCATGGAATTACTCTCCATGTAGTCCTGATAAAGATCGTCGTTGTAATATTCTTCGTAGTAATCTGTCTCGTGTTGTCCAAGTCCGGAGATTTGTTTGTTGTGGACAATTTCTTTTAAGTTCGACTTGATTTCTGGGCTCATCTCCGGGTACTTCGCGTGGTCCTTCTTCTCTATTCTCTTCTCCGGGTGGTGGAGTGTGGTGTCGTGGAGCGGATGTATTTGTGGTTTGGAAGCTAGATTCTCGTCTGATTTTTTTATTTTCTCCCTATTAGCGACAATGTTTTTGAATATTGACAACTTTTCTAGAATAGGATTCTGTATTTCATTGTTTATCTCCATTGTTGTTGTTGTTGATGCTTTTTGTGTTGTTGTTGTTGATGGAATGTGTTCTGTTGTTGTTGTTGTGGGCCTCGGTTTTTCTGTCGCTGGTCGCGGATTCGAATAGATTGGTTCCTGGATGGGACAAATTTGAAATTCAAGTATTTATTGTCATCTATTTAGTAAGACACATAGATAGATTTAATTATTTATTTATTCTTTTATAATTTATATTGGATGGTGGATTTAATGCTTTACAGCCATTCTCTACCTGTCATCCCTGGGAGGTACAGAGATAACAAGAGTAAAGGAATATTGAATGATTTAATACTCTATGCTATATATATATACATATATATATACCACACTACCTAAGTGACGTTTTGTCAGTCGTTGTATTTCGTGCGACAGAGATAACGCTCTACAAAGTCGAAATTAGCCGATTGTCTCTTTTCAAAAGTCGATGTGCAATATTTAACGCCGGGTACTATATATGGTATATGTATATGTATAAGTCTTTAAAAAGTTATCAAACCCTTCACGTATCTGAGTGTGCGTACATATAATAATATATATACTTAGTTATATATCTAAAATTAAAAGTATATTATTAAATGAATCATATTATAGCATTAAACAATTTTTGGTTGATCGAAATGGAACCAAATTGGATTGTTGATTCATTTATATGGTCGATATTATGATGTATATATAAAGAATTGTTAAATAGTTTCTGTCCGGCTGTTACATCAGCGTTCCTTTTGTATCTTACTGCATATAATGTTAATTTAATCAACGACCAAATCGCCGACTCTCTCATTCCGAGGAGTTGAAACAGGAGAAGCAGTTCCATTGAGATATGGAAATATATGTTACCGGTGCTTCGAATATCTCTCTTGCGGTGTAAGTCTCCGTGGCGCCCCACTTGGTGATGACCACAGTAGCCAGCACCAGGGCTGCGCATACTGCGAAGCAGGATGCACTGGCAATGATCCACACCTTTAACGGAACCTGCAAAATGTTACAATGTCACTCAGAGAGTATTACCATCACCATGTTAAACTATATCTAATTTAATGGAATCAGGCGTTACCTTGCGGAAGTCCATCATAAGTAAGAAAAGGACCAATATTTAGCCACTTCCGCACATGCAGTGGTAGTCGTGCAACAAAGTGCACCGCTGCCAACCCGCTTATAAATGCGTATGCGGCCGATTAGTGCCAAAAGCAGAGTCTCTGATGATTGTGTTTAGCACTAATCGGTGTAACATAACTCCTGAAGATGCCCCGTGGAGGGGTGAAACACGTGTTGAGTGATTTGGTGGTGGCGGTTGTGTGATTCGCATTGTTTGCCGCATGCGCATTTATCAGCGGGCTGGTGGGTCTTAGTTCTATACCGCTGCTACCACTGCCCGAAAAAATTCTTAAAATTATTTTTTGAACATTTTGTCTATGAGACATAACAATGGATTGAACCTCACACACCAAGAAGATCGAAAGATTTCAACATAAATCATTATATATATATATATATATAATAAAATAAAAAAATTTCACATATATATATAAATATATATATATGTGAAAAATTTTAAGGGAACTTATTACATAAATATTGTTTTATTGTTATTTATTCTATAAGTTTTTTTTTTACAAAACAAACATAAAGATAAACTGAAATGCAAATTGTTTACAATATGAGAATCAATTAAATTTATTTGTTTATAAAATATAAATACTTTATTTATTCATCCAAATTTTATCACCTTTAAAGTAATCATCGACATAAAATACATTTGGTCATCACTTCCTTTCCTAGTAAACGTCGGAACATTCCTTTTCGGGTACAGCCTTCGAGATCTTTAGGTTTTTATCTTCTCAATCGTGTCAAAACTGCCTCCACGCATTGATCTTAAGTTTACTGAACATCCAGAAGTCAGATACAAATCAGGATATACTATAGTTGAACGACTAACTCTGAGATATTTCAACTTCGAGTGCCGGTCTGGTGTGAAAATCAGGGAGGAATCAATAGCCTCCCTGATAAGAGAAGAAAGAACCAAAGAAGAGTTCCTCCTACTCTGTAGAAAAATAATAAGTATAGTAATAGATAGAAATAAAAGCTAATACAAATATAACAACAAAAATAAAAAAAAATAATGTAAAACCAAGTGATATTGTATTCACCTATGTAGAAATAAAATAATAAAAATGTAAAAGAGTAATGAGGGATGTATGAAAGGCGTTACAGAGCGAAAGGGAAAGACAGAAGAATTGTGGCAAGAATGAAAAGAACGAAAGATCATACGATGTATGAAAGACGATAATGAAAATAAAAAAATTTGTGAAAAAATTAAATAATGTTGAATAGTCCCTGTCCCACACAAGATAGGGGGTACGAGAGGCTCCCAATAACGGGGGCCATGAAAAAAAACTCTGAGATATTTAAACCTTTTGATAAATGCATCGTATGATCAAAAGCATCTCTACCACGAAGTATCAACTCTTAGGATATACTGTGATATTAATTTCTTTGACTAATACTTGTTGATAGTTCCTTTTGGATCCGATACGATATGCACTATGAACAATGAGAAATAAGAAATGAGGAAATCCGGAGAAGAATCAATACTGGTAAAGAACATAGTCGTATTTTATATATGAAAAAAATTCAATGGAACAAAAATTTAACAACTCCTTCACATGTCTGAGTGTGCATATATATAATAAAGTACCACAAGATATCTCAGACTTTACTTTTCTTAGTTATATATCTAAAATTAGAAGTCTACACCTATCCCCCGATTTACACAGTACTTGTTTTACACGTTTTCGGTTTTACACGGTTTTCCAAATAAGTTTTTTTTTTCGTTTTAATAACCGATTATATTACCATCTGTGTGAATTCGAAACTTCGATTCCGAAAAAAAGAATGAGAGTAATTTCTGACAGTGATAAAGGATAATGAAACACCTTTGGTTTTAATATTTGTTCATCTGTAATATATTTAATATATTAAATATTTTAACTTGTCAATGCATTTTATTTTTATTTCCGTGTACATCAAAAAATTTTAAAAAATATTTCACAACTGTTAAATAGCAAAATTATGCATTTTCTGCAAGTTTTTCGATTTACACGGTTTTGACTTGAAAATTTTAAATTTTCGATTTACACGTTTTTCTCAGGAACGTATCTACCGTGTAAATCGGGGGATAGGTGTATTATTAAATAAATCATATTATAGCATTAAATAATTTTTAGTTGATCGAAATGGAATTAATTTGGTTTGTTGATTCATTTATATGTTTGATATTATAATGTATATATAAAGAATTGTTAAATAGTTTCTGTCCGTCTGTTACATCAGCGTTCCTTTTGTATCTTACTTCATATAATGTTAATTTAATCAACAATCAAATCGCATTTTTTCAAACACTTGGCTTATGTTATAGATCAGTGATTCCCAAAGTTGTCTATATCGACCCCTAGGGGTCTGTGACAACCTGCAAGGGGTCTAGGTCAGCGAAAAAAAATTTGGGGGTCCATGAAATGAAAATGGGGGTCCACGATAGTGGATCTCAATACATACACTGATAGTACCTATTTACTTACATCATACTATATTATAATATTAAAACATTTACATTGTTTATAAAAGTACCTATGAAGTAAAAAATTGATTATATATGTTAATAAAATTGTGTAAGTTGTAGGATGTTGGTATTCACTTTGTGGTCGAAATACATTTTGAACTTGTAAAAACCTGAGAGTCGCAGTCTCGTGTTTATTTAATGTTACGTATATTTTACATAACAGATACAAAATTTTATTTTGAATAGTTTTAATTTAAATTCAATTAATAAATGTATAAATTAACATGTGTTTTTACTTTAAGTTTTTAACACTAAACTTCACTACAGTTAGAAATTTACAGGAAATCAATATCAGGTAAGTAGGGGGTCTACCCAACACGGAAAAACATGGCAAGGGGTCTACGACACAAAAAAGTTTGGGTAACTCTGCTTTTGAAAAACAGACGCTTGGCTAAAGTTATATACAGTACTACCAACCTAGAAAAAATTATCTCCCTTCATAATGATCATGAGTTTTAAATGACAATTTCAAACGTTAGATCATAACAAGTAGACTGAAGAAATTTAATATATGAAAATAAAAATAAATAAATAGATTTCACTTGAACTACGAATTCGCCATAGAAAAATTTAACTATCGAATTCCTGCAGCAAGAACGCGTTCTAGATCTAGATCTCTCTTTTTTTATCAACGGCTAAGACAAATATCGGTAAACGTGCACCCTTATACAGGATGTGTGACCTCCATAATTCATATGTTAGTGATATTGATATATTCTCGTGCTCTCTCGTATCTTTTAAAAAACAATTTCGTTCGAAATTATTGAGTACATACAATGCAATTTAAACCATAATATAAATATATAAACCATAGTCTTTGATCCCTGTTTAGTAATGTTTTTGTTTTTTCATTGTTAGACTATAAATCATTATATGTTCTCAGTGAGATAGTTATAAGGTAACAACTGTAACTAATTTTATATTTCTAAGCTTCTAAGTTTGTACTTTCTTACTGCCTTTTGTAACTGTTTATCTCCAATAAAGTAAATAAATAATAAAAGATGAGTCCATTTTTTGTTTTTAAATCCGATGAAAGTAATGATTCTAAGGGAAATCTCTTTTTATGTTATTTCGTTCCGTCATAGCTGACTTGTGAAGTGTAATGAAATATATTTTGTTTTCTATTTTTAAACTAGCTGTACCCGCGAATTCGTCTGCGTGGTATTTAAAAAAATAGTTTTTACTTTTTTATTTAAGAGCTTTTATAAAATAAATGTATACTAAGTTACTTATTGTTACATCAGCTAACTTCCTTTATAAGTCACGTCACCGGTCAAGCTGTTTCAGAAATTGCCGGAACAAAAAGACAGACAAAAATTTTAAAAAAAAATTTTATATACACATATGTATATAGTAAACAGCGGTAATTTTAATATTACAAACAGAAACTCAAATATTTTTATTTATATAAATCAGGTTGTAGTATTAGGGGTACCGGAAAGTAATGTCGCTTTCTTAAGTTAAATTCACACGACTACATTTCTAGCAAGTTTTTATTTCTAATCAACAATATATTCACCTTCGTTATCAACAACCTTTTGCCGTCTACCTTTACCTTTTTTGTATGTCGACATTACTTTCCGGTCCCCCTAATATATACATATATATATATATATATATATATATATATATATATATATATATATATGTGTGTGTATATATATTTTTTATAAAGGCCCCTCGTACCCCTAATATGTTGGGATCAGGGTCTTTGTTTACAAATAAGTTTTTCAAATTTTAATCTTTATTCTTCACTCACTTTCATTCTTCTCAATTTCTTTTGTTCTTACCTTTTTCCATCACAATATCTTTCATTTTGTTCTTTCATTCCTTCTTGCTTTCATCGCCTTCCTTCCCTCATCTTATTACTCTTAGGTGGCTAGGTACATTTCTTTTATTACTTATCCTATTTTTTTTATTTCACAGTTTCCTTTTTTGGGTTTGACATTTTTAATACAATACTACTTTTTTCTTATTCTATTTTTAGTTTATTTTTCCTGTTATTAATTGACTAGTTATTTGTGCAGTTTATTTTGTACCTACTTATCTAAATTGTTTTATTCCTTTTAACAGTATCACTCACCACCCTACAAGCAAATATATATAAATATTCTATTGAATAACAAGCCTTTTCCGTCAATTTACTTTTAATAAGCGTTTTGAATTTTGTATGTTACTCCAATAATGTTTTGCGGAATTTAATTAAAAAAATCTGTTTCCGTTTATTAAAAATGAATTAGAATCTTTTTGCAGTCGAAACTTTGGTACGGACTGTTTTTGATTGACTTGTAAATACGAGATATTATAGTACCTATTCAAATATCTCAAGGAGATTTGCGGTCTTAAACCATAAATAGCAAAGAAAGTAATTTTTTGCAGAACATATATATTTTCAATATCAGCATCTTTACTCCGAAGTATCAGCTCATAGGATATACTGTGATATTAACTTCTTTGATTAATATATGTTGCTAGTTACTTTTGGATCCGATGCGATATTTACTTTGTACAATGAAAAATAAGAAATGAGAAAATCCGGAGAAGAATCAATACTGGTCAAGAACATAGTCGTGTTTTATACTTATGTAAAGTAAAGCCTTATGAAACCTTGTAGGTGAATATCCTATGCTCCTTTTGTGCGTGGTAGATTCATCCAGCATAAGATATTTTAGTATATAACCTTCGACATAGTGTTTCTCTATCCTAAATCCTAGAACTGTGATATGAGGTAAACTGCATTATTGTTCCATATGGAAATACTTATATTTAGGTATTTAATGGAATCAGGCTTTACCTCGCGGAAGTCCATCCTAAGTAAGAAAAGGACCAATATTTAGCCACTTCCGCACATGCAGTGGTAGTCGTGCAACTAAGTGCACCGCCCGCCAGCCCGCTGATAAATGCGTATGCGGCAAACAATGCGAATCACACAACCGCCACCGCCCTCAACACGTGTTTCACCCCTCCATGGGGCATCTTCAGGAGTTATGTTACACCGATTAGTGACAAACACAGTGTTTCCTTTCTTACTTATATATATTTAGGTATTTATACATCTGTGATAAAATTTCATTTTGCCTTTCAACCTGTGTAAGACATCCGTATATAATATAATTATTCTAGCATTGATAGGTTAAAAAGTGGTCGACGAAATATGATGTTTCAAGTGGCAGTTACAATATCTCAGCTGTACTTACAGTGGTTTTACTTGGGATCCTATCGCAGGAGACGGGTCTAGGTGGCAGTGGTCGTCGAGCCCTCTCCACACACACTCTCGTGAGACTAGAACTGGCATATCCCTGCCAGTCTGGCGACATGGCCAGTCTACTGCTGCAAGAACTCGGCGATGGTGATCCCTTCTCCTTCTCGTACTGGAACATTCTGATGAAAGAGACATAGATTTAATACACAGTTTATCAACAATAATTTCGTATGTCAATCTCCTGTTTAATCCTAGACGAAAGTCCCGTTAAAATAATGTACCCGGCGATAAATATTGCACATCGACCTTAGGAAAGAGACAATCGGCTGTCTTCGGCTTCGTAGAGCGTTATATCGGTCCCACCTATGTGACATTTTGTCAGTCGTTGTATTTCGTATACAGTGTTTACTCTGAAATATTTTACATATATATACACATATTTATATATATATATATATATATATATATAACATCGTATAGAGTTTATTATATATATATAATAAACTCAACTTGACGTCACTAAGAAAAGTAATTCTGAATGTCGAATTAAAAAAAAATTTGAACATAAATAAAGTGTAAACAAAATGGAGGGTAGCAAGAGAAAAGATAAAGTCGTTGGAATAACCATAAAGTCGTGGTAAAAAATGAATTTAAATTGCAAATATAAATAAAAATAAAATTCCCATAAAGTCTTAAAAGATTAATTTAAAATAATTTTATAACACTTTAAGAGAAGGAGGAGAATCTATTACATTTGAGCGCCACAATTCTGATCACTGTAGGGTAGGTGTAAATTTGTAAACACATGACTGAAAAACTATTGAGGGTACTTGAATATTTTATATACCCACGGATAAATAACGAGGTATTACACAATAAAAGACTTGTCTTACTGACCTCGCACGTATTTATTTTGTCATACAAATATATAAGCCTAAATTATATATATGTACACAACATATATATATATACTAGAATGTAATAGGACAGTTACTTTCTGGCAGTACAATGTCTGCAGAGATACAATATTAAAAATATACACAATAATAAACCAGTGCAAGGCATATGACTCTCTTTAAGATATCTTTTTTTTTATTAAATCTAATTTGTATCGCTAGTGTTTTTATACAATATTTATTTTTCGCTTAACCCTTAAATGCATAATGATGTAAAACTGCAACATACCACTTAAACGTAAAATGAGTACTACACTTAAGAATAAATGCATAGTGTTGTATATCTGCAACATAAGTTTTTTTTTTTAAGTATATATAAAAAATATTATATACATTTTTTTTTCTATTTTTCCCTGCATTTTAGTGTACTTATCTGCAAGATAATTTTTTTTAAAGTATAAATAAAAGTCGTGCATTTAAGGGTTAAACTAAACGCAGACAGTTGGGAGATGGTTGCTGCTATTTGATACGGATCTTTCTTCTCCCAGCTGCGAGGCACGACAGCGTTTTATAATTTTTCTTACACAATTTTCTCTTATGGGTAAATACAGCTACTCTGAAAGATATCTATGGATGGATATATCATAATCGACGCGCATGGCAGGCGGGTTGGAGATCGCAGTGTAATAAAAAGCGCTTCCATCAGACTTCTTTTAAACTTGTTTTTAAGAGGTCAATCTAATATATAAAATTCTCGTGTCACGGTGTTCGAACTTGAACTCCTCCGAAACGGCTTGACCGATTTTTACCAAATTTAACATGCGTATTCAGTATGTCTGAGAATCGGCTACTATCTATTTTCTATACCCCTAAGTGATAAGGGTGGTCCACACCTAAATTTTATTTTTAATTTTTTAGACATTTTTTTTTGGTTTTTATTTTATTATGATACAGCATACAAAAATACATACAAACCTAAATTTTCACCCCTCTACGATCAACCCTTATCTTACATTTGTTAATTAAAAACTTTAATTTTTTTTGCAAAACAACGTTTGCGGGATCAGCTGGTTCTATATAAATAGGTGAATTATATAAGATATCCGGAATCGAACCCGTGACATATGATCGCAAGTCTCACTCTACCGCTGACCTATCGACGATTCAGTACAATTGTGGACATCTTTTATATATGCGTATATATATACATATATAAGTAATGTTTATATATTGGGTATATATTTCTTATTAATGTGATTTTTGCCGTCATTATATATATGTGTGCTCGACGCGTGTGTGTGTGTGTGTGCATAATAATAAAAGGACTCCAATACGCATCCAACCCAATATGCTTTGCAAATGCCATTAGATAGACTAAAAAAAAGTTATGCTAAAATGTTAAACTCGCATTCTCCATTGGAGCCTCCGTTGGAGGCTTCAACGCGCGCTAACGTGAAGTTTTATTTGAAAAATCTTAGCGAAGGTTTAAGAGTGGCAAAGCTGGCGTTGAAATCAGGGAGGAGACAATGGCCTCCCTGATAGGCGGCGATGACAAACAGGCATTCATATCCCTTTGTAAAGAGATCGCCAAAAGGGCGATAGAAAGAAATAAAGCAAACAGAATATAAAAAGATAAATAGATTAAAAATGTAAATAGAAAAAAAAACTGTGATAGAAAATAATTATAGAATTAGTAACAATGTAAAATAAAAATACAAATCGAAAAATAGGGAAGAATGATAGACGAACAGAGCAAAAGGGTAAGAAAGTAGAAATGTAGCATGAAAGATAGAAAACGGACCGAAAGAGAATGTGAATAATGAAAGAAGAGAGAGAAAATAAAAGATAACGTGAAAACATTAAATGCTAATAAAGTCCCTATCCCACCACAAATAAGGGTACGAGAGGCCCCCAATAGCGGGGGTCATTAAAAAAAAATACTGACAAGCGAGAGAGAATTACAAAATTCATACCACTGTTTAAGCCTTAAGGTAATTAATCAAAATATTCAAAGGCTTCAATTAAATATATATATATATATATATATATATGTCTTTTTATTTTTATTTCGTCACCTAGGAACCTATATCCTATATAGATGACATTCCGTATTCACTGTTTCTATATTCGCGACATATTTATGGAACATAATCTTTGCAAATAAAGAGCTTTTACAGTACCCGGCGATAAATGATGCACATCGACCTTTGGAAAGAGACAATCGGCTAATTTCGGCTTCGTAGATCGTTATCTCTGTCGCACGAAGTACAAACAGTCCGGTATCTATTAGGAGCTGATACAACAAGTATCATTTGCTTCTTTTGATAATTATTTTTATTCTTTGTATAAAATATATCAGTTTTTCTATAAGCGGTACTGTATAAGATTATAATCGAACACGTGACCTACGATCGCAAGTCCCAGTCCCCCACCGCTGGGCTACCGGTGCTATCGTAACAGCACACGTAACGCTATAATTTTGCAGACAATTGCTGCGCTTGTTGTCTTGGACAATTCTGATGTCCGCCTCGATGTACAACACTAACCAGGTCGCTTCCCACGATACGTAACGGAATATATTTAAAAAACTTTTAAGTTTAACGGTTTTTTGGTACCCATATTGTGGTGGTTGTGGAAAAATATGTACCTAGTCCGCCATATTGGAACGGCGTTCATCTCGAATTTTAAATTTTGACATAATCATCGTGTTTTACTAGTGTAGCCCTTTCATTTGATACCCATATTGAGGGGGTTAAGGATAAATACGTAATCCACCATTTTGTATCGGCGGCCATCTTAGATTTATAATGTTATTGATTTTATTATATTACATTGTCATCTAAATTAAATGTGTGTACCAAATTTCAGATCAATCTGACAACGGGAAGGTGCTTAAATTTCAATTTCTAATTCTGACCCAAATAAATAAACAAATAAATTCCGTATGGGTCGAACTAAATAACGGATTTATTTAGTTTAACCCAATTTAAAAAAGACAATAATTTTTTGTCTATTTTAGTTATTTCCGCAGTATTATATTACGGGTTCCTATATGAGGTTGTGATTTTTTTTCTAGGGCCCGTATATTATGGAAGTAATGACAACACGAAGTCTTAAATAAATATTTAAAAAATTAAGTTATTTTTGATGGTAGCATATATAAATTTATATCTTTGCTTGTACATTTATATCTGGCTGGTTAGGGTAACATTCAATATGTTCCATTTTTAAATTCAACTATCAATTAAAGTTTTATTTCGACATATTTTTCATTTGTTTTTCTTTATGTAAAAGCGAGTGAATTTATTAAAGAAATTCGATATATTAAAATACATATATATCAGGAGTGTCAGTAAAAGAAAGACGAAGTTAAAACCGGTGTTTCTCAACGTGGGTGTTCACGTCCCACAAGTGGGCAATTTAATTATTAGGGGGGGAAATCAAAAATAAGCTTGACTAGTTTAACCTTTTCGCTTTAATATATATATGTTACATAGGGGAGCGTAAGAATTTTACAAAGTCTAAGATAGGGCATGGCACATAAAAGATGTGAAATAAAAGTAAAAGAATGCCCCATCTGATCAAGTGGCAGCCTAGGTTGGGAACGCTTGATGAATGGAATAGGAGGTACATGGAAGGTATGACGGCATTGAAAACTCGGAAATTTGAGCTGAACACGGTCTTGGTATAGATGCTCATGGGTCATGGGGTGTTCTCGGAGTATCTTTACGGGTTTTATCTCAAGGAGCAGGCGGACCAGACCGTGCTGCACCTGGTGGTCAACTATCCTGCATTCGGAAGACTTAGATACAACTTCGAACGTCGGTTAGAAAGGAAGATCGACGAGCATCACCTTTATTATAAAAGAAGAAGGCAGATCATTCTTATTCAATTACCAAAACAGAAAAGAGAGAAAGAAAATAAAAGTAACAGAATAAGGTAATAAAATAAAAATAAACTGTGATACATTGTTACGGAAAGACTTAAACTGTGATAGTTGGAGAAGATGAAAGGCGATACAAAGAAGGAAATTAAGAATGAAAAAGAATATTACATTATGTGATATATATTAAAAGAAAAAATTCAAAATGTAGAGGTCCCTTTACCACAATAAGATAGGGCAATACAAGAGGTCCGAAAAACGGTGACCTTAAAAAAAAGCTTGAATATATTGGTTTAAGCATTTTGCAATATTCGAAAGCAGGTTGAGTAAGAACTAAGTGAGAACACCATCGCCTCATTGATAGAAGAAAAACCCGACAGACCAGTGTTCCTCGATTATTGCAAAAAAATAGCAAAACATGTAATAAATAATTAACAAAACTAATACAGGTCTTAGCTAAAAACAATTAGAAATAATTATAAAGTTAATAAAACAAAAACTATGTAATCTGTGATAGAATGTAAAATAAAATATAAGATAAAGTAAAAATAATGTGATAACCAAAAGATGTGATAGTAAGGAACGAGGCGAAAAAAGTAAAGCGATGAATGAACGGTAGAAAGTAAGTAAAAGAAAGATAGAAATTGTAGAATGTAAGTAGAAGAAAGATAGATGATGTGAAGTATGACAGAAGAGCGTGGAAATAAAAAAGAAAAGAAATTGAATCATTAAAAGATAAAAACGTCCCTGTCCCATAAATAAGAAAAAGGAACGAGATGGCACCAATATCGGAGGCCATAAAAAAATATTTTCAATCTTGTAACTTATATGAAAGATCTATCTTGCTCTGGTAGATAAGATATAATTAACTTGAATTGGTTATAACTATTATTTTATTTTGTACACCAGCACGTTGTTCGCTACGTTGATTTTACGAGGTTTCCCATCAGGTCACGCGCGCCAACTAGAAACGTTTGTACTGTAAAGTCAATGTTTCTTCTCGATAAGGTTTTATCGTTAACAAAAAGGGGAATTCCATAGAAATATAATTCTTTACATACATCGGACGAAAGAGGGCGCTCGACAAAAATCGCGGCTTGTGATTGGACGATTTTAATTGGTCGAACATTGAATCGGTATACACCAATACCTCGCTTTGCGTCGTGGTTACGTTCCAAAAAAACACGACGCATATTGAAACGCCGCAAAGTGAATCAAGATTCTCTATGGCAAACCATGTAAAGATCGAAGATAGGTTCCAGGGTTACGAAAATGCTACTTTTTAAAAAGAAAATTGAACAAAGTAAACATTTAAAAAACAATAATAATTTAACTGTGCCAATAAATAAATTGGAATATTATTTACCTTTTTTGTAATCAGAAACGACACGATGAAATTTATATAAATTTATTATTCTCTTTAAAAAAAAAGCACAACACACTACTTAATTGAAACCGAACTCCAAAATTAGCAAAACAGAAAACAGTTAGAAAGGGAATGCCCGAGTTTTGATGGCATGGCGCAATTATAAAACAAAAGTGTTGCCATCGTTTAGAAAAAGAAGAAAATTTCTAAAAAACATTAAAGACTCGAACCCAAAACAACGCAACCTCGAAAATCTAACGACGCACAGTGAAAATTAGTACTAATTAAGCAGCGACGCAACTTTGAAAAAAAAACGACGACGAAACGACGCAAAGCGAGGTATTGGTGTAAATATGAACTAAGTTTGATGAATACACTGAAATAACACTTCTATTTATGACTTCGTGTTGCTATTATCTCCAAGACCTTCCAGCACTGGGAAGAATCCCACAGATTTCTTTTACGACAAACCATTGCAGATCTTTAGACTTGAACATCAAAATGTCTGAAAGTGTGAGACAGAAGCAGTGAAATTATTTTAACTTGAATAAGTATATTTTTATTCTCTGACAAAGATAGTGACATTTATACAACCTTCTGGTTTTTGTAAGGAAAAATTTGTGTACACGATCAAATATACGTGTAGAAATCAGCAATAGAAGATACCAAAAAAAAGAAAATTCTCCAAAGAAAATCGAGAAAAATCTCTGAAGTTCCAAAGTGTTTTAAATTGTTATGACATAAATATAAGAAAAGATGTTAGAGTGATGTCAAGCCAAAATACTTATTGTAACATTTTGTAGTAATTTATATGTTTCTATATATGCTATTAATTTTTTGTTGCACGTTGTTCCCGAGTTGATAATTTTGTTACAAAGCACATGTGACAGAACCCTCTAAACAATAAACACGGAACCCTAGGATCAAGAAGTGAACACGTGTAACCTTGAAGTAATTTATAAATTTTTGTGTACGGCTCTCGGAAATTCTAACCGAGTACTATCTCGAACTTACTAGAACCTTATCCGTAGTATAAATAAGTGTACCCATGTCGACAGTTCAGTGTTGTTTTTCGAGTTATATAAGATCTACGATCAGTGATACAAAGTGACTATTTGGTAAGTTATTTGGACAGTGATTTCTTGAGCGATTGGGAAGCGAAGTTTGGACTGAGCGAAAGTATACTTTGTGTTGAAGTAGGGTAAGAAAAGGACCAATATTTAGCCACTTCCGCACATGCAGTGGTAGTCGTGCAATAAAGTGCACCGCCCGCCAGCCCGCTGATGAATTCGTATGCGGCAAACAATGCAACACACACACTCTGTGTTTGGCACTAATCGGTGTAACATTACTGTTGAAGATGCCCCGTGGAGGGGTGAAACACGTGTTGAGTAATTTGGCGGTGGCGGTTGTGTGATTCGCATTGATCAGTGGGCTGGCGGGCGGTGCACTTTATTGTACGACTGCCACTGCATGTGCGGAAGTGGCTAAATATTGGTCCTTTTCTTACTTAGGATGGACTTCCGCGAGGTAACGCCTGATTCCATTAAAATTGGAAGTAGGGTGACCATATGATTTGTGAATAAAGGACTCGTTGAACCAGTGGTGTTACATTTCGAGTCGGAACCCACTGTAACAGTATCTCAGCATGGATTTACTTTCGTTAAAATTTCCTATACGAACGTCATGATCTAATTCGCAGCTGGAATGTAGTCTCTGTTTAGCTCGCCACCACCATCTGTGACGGGGTCAATGTACTGTATCCTCACGTAACCATACGTTGGTGATGGTCGTAGATCATTTCATCACATCCTCCCATATCATATATCGGGCTTGTACCTTTTCTGTCAAATTTTGCATCTATAGATAATAATACACCTTGTGATATTTTTTTCATATTATGTTTTTAATAAGAGTATGATATTCACGGGGCACGAGGGGTTCTCTGAGTACCTCCACAGGTTCAAGCTCAAGGAGGACCCCTCGTGCTTCTGTGAACCGGACGTGGACCAGACCATGATCCACCTGGTACCAGAATGTCCCGCATTTGGAGGGCTCCGGTACGAGACCGAATGCCGGATAGGAAAAAAGATTGTGGAGGCCACACTCGCCTCCATTATAATGGAAAATGATGCAAGAGAGTCCGTCCTCAAATTCTTCAGGAAAGTTGCACAATACGTAATTAATAGGAATAATACATAGTTAAACATAAAATATTGTAAGTCTTATTATATATTTAATCTTATTAATAATGTAAAATTGATGTACAATTAAATAAAGCTGTGATACTGCAATAGAAAATACAACTGAAGTGTTTGAGGATGGATGAAAGGAATGGAATGATTGAGAAAGGAAGATGGAATTATGGAATGATAGAAGGAAGAAAAAAGAAGATATTGTGAACTATGAAAGACGAGGACGAAAATAAAATATTCATATGAAAAAATTGTTGAGAAATGAAAAACCCTGTTCCCAACAAAATAGGGGTGGAAGGAAAGGTCCTAATAGCGGAGGCCTAAAAAAAAGAGTATGATATTTCACTCTCTCTTCGGTTTCGTAACAGTTGTGTTTTTACGTGGGAGGGTAGTTAGCCCTCCGCACAACCCCCAATGTGCTGGAGGACCACATCCTTCGTTGGTCAACGGGCCCTTCGGGCCCAGCCGGCTAGCTTAGCTAGGCTGTGCTACCGACCATCCCCCCATCCGCCACCCGGGGGACGCCGCTGGCTTGGTCACTTGGAGCGAATGGGATCGGATCGGAGCGTGAAGGTAGCGTTCCTGGAAAAACCGAGGGGTCGAAGACCAGTGGGTAGACCCAGGTATCGCTGGATCGATCGCGTTGAGGCAGACTTGCGTGAATGTCAGCCAATGGCAGACGATGGCGCAAGATAGAGGAAAGTGGAAGTCTCTCGCTTCGGAGGCCAAGACCCACTTTGATCACTGAGCTAGCGGAGTAGTAGTAGTATGATATTTCACTAGAAAATTATTCGCTAGGTTTCCAGAGTACTGTTGGCTACTTTTGTACTTCCTTATGTATATCACGGTGACATCTTATCACCGTGATCTATTTTAAATCGAACACACTAAGCCGATGTGATTCGAAAAAAAATCTAAAAACTATCGCGGCGAAGGAGTTGGCACATACACATGAACAATATCGTATTGCAGCTTTACTTATGACGGTCAATATCAAATTTCGCTTGTACATCGTAAAGAACGTTAATTTTAAAAACGTCTAAATTAAATTCGAGTAAAATCTATTTTCCGTAATAACTCAGATATTTTCTAGAATATATAGACATAAATTGTGGAATGATTTACCGCTGAATATAAGACGTGCTAACTCACTACCTATTTTCAAGAAAAAAGGTTAAGAACCATTTACTAGATCTATAATTATCTATCTCTTAGTTCATTTCTTTTTCTTCTTCTGTTTCTTTCTGAGGCAAGTGCGATCGAACCAATAATGATCGAAGTCAGTTAGATGTTTTTATTTATTATTGTATTATATTTATAATATGTATTAAACCTTATTTATTATAAGTATATATGTTATATACGTATATATGTATATTTACGTATGTATGTCTATGTATATTTATGTTCATTTGTTTGTGAATATGTATTTTTTTGTACACGTGAACTACCCTTTATAAGTAATTTTACCTTTTACATACTACGGTTGTCTGTAAGAGATTGCCTTGTGTGATAAGACCGCCCATTGTACTTTTTTGTAAAACTTATTAAATGTATCTTACCGTGTACAATAAAGAATATTAAATAAATAAATAAATAAAAAATAAATTACATACATGAATGCAGAATGAAATAAGCTATGATTTGGTATATACATAATCCTTGTATTTTGAATATAATGGAAGTTATTAAAGAAAATCAGTTTTTTTGTATTTCCTGTAAAATTTGATTTTTGGTTACGGGTTTAAAAATTAACTTTTTTATTATAAAATTTGATCACCAGCCAACTAATTACTTCTGCACCACTAGATTGAATGGTAGGAACTGAATAAACACCGTACTGTCCACAAAGGAGTTACAATTTTATAAAGCCCTTAGAAAGGTTTGACAAAACTGTATTTAATTCCAAATTTATAAATACATTTAAAAAACTTTTAAGTTAAACGATTTTTTGATACCCATATTGTGGTGGTTGTGGAAAAATATGTACCTAGTCCGCCATATTGAAACGGCGTCCATCTTGAATTTTGAATTTTGACATAATCATCGTGTTTTACTAGTGTAGCCCTTTCATTTGATACCCATATTGAGGGGGTTAAGGAAAAATATGTAATCCGCCATTTTGTATCGGCGGCCATCTTAGATTTATAATGTTATTGATTTCATTATATTGTATTGTCATCTAAATTAAATTTGTGTAACAAATTTCATGGGAAGGTGCTTAAATTTAAATATCTAATTTTGTCCCAAATAAATAAACAAATTAATTCCGTACGGGTCGAACTAAATAAAACAGTTTAAAATGTTCACCATAAAGTTTCTGATTACAGTTTCAAGGGAAGTATCCAAAGAAATAATATATGACTTGACCTCAAGGTCGATATTTCGTTCCTACGGGACCCTTTATCTATAAAACACATCCAAAAATAACTTCTCATCTATCATCTGACACTTTTTATCTATTTTATCAAAGAAAATTATTATTAATAGATTATACGACGTATAGCAGTCACGCTTTCGTTTATATACAGGGTGATAATTTATAGGTATGTTTAGTACATCTTTTTTATTGTCGTGGGGAAATCCTGCAAGGTATACTCCGCTGCAGGGTCAACGAAAGGGTTAGGGACTCCTACCAGCTAGAACCTCACGATCGTCTTAAAAGCCGCTGTTGAAGCTACGGGAACGCTTTCCCATACTACCGCAGTTACAACAGCTGTGGCCTGGTGCCACAACTCCTTACTTGTGGCGGATCACCCAGAATCCGTCGCCAAGGCCATGTTAAGGGGGTTGGAGAAAGCCGCCTAATAGCTATATATATATATATATATATATATATATATATATATATATATATATATATATATATTATTTCCATGTCACAGTGTTAGTTACCGTACTCCTCCGAAACGGCTCAACCGATTTTTTCCAAATTTTATTTGCGTATTTAGTATCTGAGAATCGGCTACTGTCTATTTTTCATACCCCTAAGCGATAAGAGTTTATTTTTTATTTTTTAGACAAATTTTTTGGTTTTTATTTTCTTATCATACAGCATACAAAAATACATACAACCTTAAATTTTCACTTCTCTACCATCAAACCTTATTTTTACTTCGTTATTAAAAAACATTTATTCTTTTTGCAAAACAACGTTTGCGGGATCAGGTAGTGTATATATATATATATATTATAAGTCTCTCCCGGAAATATAACCACGTTTGAAGTTTGGCGATCCCAGTGTGGTATTATGATACGCAAAAGAAGCTGCCGCCCATCTTCTGGAAACTTCTGAACAGTGGCATTCCTATATAATTAATACAAGTGTTAATTATATAAATAGACCAGTGGGTAGACCCAGGTATCGCTGGATCGATCGCGTTGAGGCAGACTTGCGCGAATTGAATGTCAGCCAATGGCAGACGATGGCGCAAGATAGAGGAAAGTGGAAGTCTCTCGCTTCGGAGGCCAAGACCCACTTTGGGTCACTGAGCTAGCGGAGTAGTAGTAGTGAATTATATAAGGTTGTATCCTAGCTAACATTAAGTAATTTTATAAAGTTTAATTAGAGGATAGGAGTCCGGTCTTAACCAGGTATGAGGTTCAGACCCGAAAACCTAATACTATATGGTGAGAATGTTAATTATTTTGAAATCAAACCAGAGACTACGATCATCGTCTCATTCCTCCACCGCTGGGCCAGTGGAACCTATTAATGGTTATATATCATTTTAACCTTCCAAATAAAAATTTTATATTTCGAATCCAATACAAAATTAATATATTTTCATTTTATATTATTATACAAGATATATTAGTATTTGATTATATTTTTACACGCATTTTGTTTATATAAATAAATATATTATTGTATACAAGAATACTATACTGATGTTAATGCGTGGAATTAAATGTTGTCGATGCTTCAGGAAGCTAATTATTGTCGCGCGCTCTTAATAAAGCTATATCTGTAAAGAGCAACTGTTGAGTTTCTAACTCAGGAAGCTAATTATTGTCGCACGCACTTAATGAAACTATATTTGTAAAGAGCAACTGTTGAGTTTCTAGCTCAGGAAGCTAATTATTGTCGCGCACTCTTAATAAAACTATATCTGTAAAGAGCAACTGTTGAGTTTCTAACTCAGGAAGCTAATTATTGTCGCGCACTCTTAATAAAGCTATATTTGTAAAGAGCAAATGTTGAGTTTCTAGCTCAGGAAGCTAATTATTGTCGCACGCACTTAATGAAACTATATTTGGAAAGAGCAACTGTTGAGTTTCTACCTCAGGAAGCTAATTATTGTCGCGCGCTCTTTATAAAACTATATTTGTAAAGAGCAACTGTTGAGTTTCTAGCTCAGGAAGCTAATTATTGTCGCACGCACTTAATGAAACTATATTTGGAAAGAGCAACTGTTGAGTTTCTACCTCCGGAAGCTAATTATTGTCGCGCGCTCTTTATAAAACTATATTTGTAAAGAGCAACTGTTCAGTTTCTGTCCTGTTCTCAGCAGAACTGCCTTTCGTGCCGGCAGCTTGCAGCAGGGACAACAATGCCAACGTAAGAAAAGGACCAATATTTAGCCACTTCCGCACATGCAGTGGTAGTCGTGCAATAAAATGCACCGCCCGCCAGCCCGCTGATAAATGCGTATGCGGCAAACAATGCGAATCACACAACCGCCACCGCCAAATCACTCAACACGTGTTTCACCCCTTCACGGGGCATCTTCAGGAGTTATGTTACACCGATTAGTGCCAAACACAGAGTATTACTAACGTACTAAAAACAGAGAGTTTTATTTTAATAGAAACCTTTCTCGTTACTTTAAAAAAGGTCATTGTCTTTTAAACATAAATAAAACCATTCGAAAGTTGTTATTACAACTTTTACGTAAATATGTTATTTTGGATCTGTCCTTGGGTATCTTCTGTATGGGTACATACGCAGATTTAATTAAATGTTATATTACCAAATATTAAATATAGTATCAACTTGTTGAGGAGTTTAACAGGTTAGGTAGGCAATGTTAGAGACAACACCTAGGGAGCTGGAGCACAAAAATTAAAACGCTTGGATGAAAGATAGACACAGTTTATTTTAAAAGTCATCCGCCTACAACTTCAGATACACCGACGCCGTAATAAATTATTTGTCATGCGAATAACATAATTTTTACATAAAACTTTCACCATTCATTTGTAAATATTAAACATTGATTCAAAATTGATATAAGATAGTATTTAATTACATATTCCATCACAGCACTAAAGATTTAATACAAATTCACAAACAACAACACATATGTCACTCGACGCCGTTCGCCATTATTATATTTTATAATATTTTTCGTCGTGAGACGCGGTTTTGACAGCCGCCTACAAATCATACGCCGCGTGTCCTTACATTTTGCGCATGCGCAGACCGATGGATTGACAGATAAGCGAAAGCATTTTGACAGCTGTCATTATTTCGCTACAAACTTATATGTATATATATATATATATATATACATATAAGTATACATACTATTTACATATATATATACATACTATTTTGTCGAGTATTAAAATGACCATGTTTCTTCCATGATAGACGTGAACGAAAAAGAATTGGGATTCGAATTGACAGTATATGAGGTCATTCACATCGGCAATGGTCTATAAACCGCTGAGCACAAAGGTCCCTTCATCTGAAACAGACCTCTGTTGATCAAGTTATTGCGTTTCCAGCGCTCGTCTTGTGGAAGGCCCTTTTTAAAAGGTTTTTATTATTAAACGGTTTTATTTAGTTCGACCCGTACGGAATTTCTTTGGATCAAAATTAGAAAATGAAATTTAAGCACCTTCCTGTTGTCAGATTGATCTGAAATTTGGTACACACATTTAAAGTAGATGACAATACAATATAATAAAATCAAAACCATTATAAATCTAAGATGGCCGCCGATACAAAATGACGGATTACATATTTTTCCTTAACCCCCTCAATATGGGTATCAAATGAAAGGGCTACACTAGTAACACACGATGATTATGTCAAAATTTAAAATTCAAGATGGACGCCGTTCCAATATGGCGGACTAGGTACATATTTTTCTACAACCACCACATTACGGGTACCAAAAAACTTAAAAGTTTTTTAAATGTATTTATTTATATCGATGTCTTCGATATTAGGATTTGCAATGATCTAATATATAAAATTTCCCTGTCACAATATTAGTTACCGTACTCCTCCGAAACGGCTCGACCGATATTTACCAAATTTTATATGCGTATTCAGTAGGTCTGAGAATCGGCTATTATCTATTTTCCATACCCCTAAGTGATAAGGGTGGTCCACCCAAAAAATTTTATTTTATTTTTTATACAAAATTTCTTGATTTTATTTTTTTATGATACAGCATACAATAATACATACAACCCTAAATTTTCACCCCTCTACGATCAACCCTTATTTTTTATTTGTTAATTAAAAACTTTTTTTTTTGCAAAGCAACGTTTACGGAATCAGTTAGTATATATATACATACATATATAAGTAAACGAAGTATGTGACACATCATTCATTAGAATTCTGCCGCGTAATGGCTTCCATATATTTTTTATCTGCGTACTTTTTGCGGTTATATAGTCTGTGGCGTTGACGTCGAATTAGGGGGGTGGATATGAAAATAACAGACGAGAAATGTCATCTATTATTTTAATTAAATTATAGTTGTGAAATATTATCTTTAAGTGTTGTATCTCTTTCTAGAGGAACACAAGTCAGTAGTTAGTTAGTTTTACTGTTTCTCAGTAACAAAAACATTATATACTCGTATATATATGTATATATATATGTGTGTATGTGTACATATATACATATTGTAAAACAATTTTATCTAGTATTCGTAATCTGTCGATCTTGTTGGTGTGTATAGTTTTATAAACTGTTATGCCTCTGAATTATAATATTTAATGATATATATATCTTACGAATATATATATATATATATATATATATATATATATCTTGTTTTTAGCTCGCTACCTATCTCTAATATAAGAGCACCTAATACATTCCAGTTTTGACTGTATTTACAAAATAAAACTTTTTTATATCCAATCCTTTATTTAATAAATATATATTCATATATATATTACATGTCCTTTGAAAAACGTATTTTAGTGTTTTTTTTTAATTTGTACATATATATTCATTGTTATTGAATTGTCGGTTGCAAATGGCTGCGAAGGTGGTGAGGTTGACCCCACTTTGAAATTGTAATTGTTTGTATAATTGTCGAAACTGGAACAATTGATTCCTTCGTATATATATATATATATATATATATATATATATATATACGCTTGTGTTAAACAATATATATATATATATATATATATATATATATATTGTTTAACACAAGTGTTACCTACATATAAATATCTACAGGCCCTATGAAGTATACCCCACCGACATAATTCAGCGGATTTGTTCCAGTTGATGTAACAGTGGTCACATAGCACATGGAAAAGATGACCACTGGGGTCTTAAAGTTTCTGCCCACACGTGGACATAGGATCTTATTAAGATCATCGGAAGACGTCAGATGCACACCGTTTTCAATTGGGCTTTTTTAATTTCCCACTTATGGGACCTCTTTTTATTACTTCGCACTACTTGCTGTTCTTAATAAAAAACTATGGGCAAGTTTATGTCCAGCCGTGGGCGTCTTATGGCAGTGATGATGGTGTTATGTCGAAGTAATTTTGTTGTAAAATATAGTTTTTGTTAAAAATAATTATTGTAATTTGTATAATTAAAATTGATATCTTACCTGTTGAATAGTCCAAACATTAACAAAGTGTAGTTACTTCGTGAGAAAATCAAAAGTTATTAACTGGTTTTAGATAACTAAATAAGCCTCCTAGTTCTGTAAGCTTTCTCTTGCCCTCTATGAGGTCTAAACTCAAGATCTATCATCACCCTGTGGAAAGGCAACCTTCGCACGGCTGCTTCTGTATGTCAATCACGGAAACTAACTAGGATAGTAAAGCTCAAAATATTCCGGTCCAATGTGAAAACCGTGTTGCTATATGGATGCGAGAAGTCACCAAAGATACCTCGCGCCGGCTCCAAGTCTTCGTTAACAACTGTCTTCGACGTATCCTCGGTGTATACTGGCCTGAGAAAGTCTCCAACGTAGATCTCTGGAAACGCTGCGGTGAGATGCCGATCGACCAGCAGATCAGACGCTGCAAGTGGAACTGGATAGACCACACGAAGGTACCCTGATCACATACCGAGGCAAGCACTGGAATGGAATTCTCAAGGAAAGCGATAACGTGGCCGCGCAAAGCAAACCTGGCGGATGATCACTGCAGAAGTGAAGGCAGTTGGAATGACGCGGAGCGAAGTAAAGCGCGAGGCTTAAGACCACTCGGGATGGCGACGTACTGTGGACGCCCTCTGCCCCATCTTGGGAGCATAGAAATAAATGATCATCACCCTGTCTATCCTATACCTAATTTATTGACTATACTGTTACCGAGATCACAACCGTTAGGTTGTACTAATGGAGATAGTACATCCACCTGAGGGTTGGGACCTATTGACGCTAGGTCTTACCTCCACCGTTTCCGACAGCAACATACCTGACTCTTTAAATAGATGATGGAGTTGTAAGGCATACTGTTCCCGTACGTCACCAAGAACGCACTGTCACAAATAAATAGATAATAAAGACAAAATAAAAGCAAAATAATATATAATACTGTGATATGAAATAATTATAGAATCTAAGTAATAAAAATGTGATATAAAATAACAATGTAATTTAAGAAAATGTAAAAGGAAATGAGGAATGAATGAAAGGTGATACAGAGCAAAAGGGAGAGACAGTAGTATTGTGGAATGAAAGAATAGAGCGAAAGACAATGTGAAGTATGAAAGAAGAGAAAGAAAATAATAAAAAATTCTGTGAAAAATTAAATAAATTTGCCCAAAAAGTCCCTGTCCCACAAAAGATAGGGGGGTACGAGAGGCCCCCAATAGCGGGGGCCATAAAAAAAAGAACGCACTGAGGATTAAATCCTCGCTCGGAACGCCAGATAAGCTGGCTCCCATATTATCAGGATTTGATATCGGAGTTGGTATATTCGCTACCTGGTTCTCAATACAGGATCTAGTTTAAACTACATCCAGCTGCGATGGGTATTATCTAGCATATACCTCTTGCTGAACAGGCAAGTACCCGAGCGACTCACCTTGACATGATCACTCACTCCACGCGACACCGATCGTCCGGCTTCCAACCTAGTCAGGCCAATTGCATTATCTAAAATGTCAGTGGACTGGATGCAATCGACGACTATCGGGGCTGATGATTTTCAAGTAACATAGTAAAAACCGCAGGAATTCTTTGTAATCTATAGTGGTAGCCTATGCCTTGCAGTGAGTATTGATACTATTTGATTATAGAATTAATAAAAAAAAACATTTAATTGATAATAGCAATTCAGTAGTTCCAACATAGCAAACTGTATTATTGCGTTCAGACGAAGCATTACAAGTTAATCCCCGACGCTCGAAAGCCCTTAATAGTGTTCAATTAAACGTAATTTGAAATCAACTAAGACCGTCCGCCATGTTTGTTTTCTGTCGTAACATACGTCATTTTTGCCGCCAAAAATATTTTTCAGAGCAAATTCAATTTTTTTTATATTTAGAAAATATTTACTGCTAGAACGTTGCGTTTTATTATTTCATACGTTTAGATTTTCAAATGAAAAATGCATTTGATTTCATATAAAAACCTTCGAATGGTATATTTTACTATAGATATCAGAAAACTTATATATTTAATGGAATCAGGCGTTACCTAGCGAAAGTCCATCCTAAGTAAGAAAAAGACTACTATTTAGCCACTTCCGCATATGCAGTGCAGTGCAACAAAGTGCACCGCCCGCCAGCAAACTCAGTCTCTGGCACTAATCGGTGCAACATAACTCCTGAAGATGCCCCGTGGAGGGGTGAAACACGTGTTGAGTGATTTGGCGGTGACAGTTGTGTGATTCGCATTGTTAGCCGTATACGCAATTATCAGTGGGCTGGCGGGCGGTGCACTTTGTTACACGACTACCACTGCATGTGCGGAAGTGGCTAAATATTGGTCCTTTTCTTAATCAGGAAACTTATATCTTGCAGTGGGCATCTAAAACGCCTGTGCGTTTTAGACTATAGATGCCAGGTTACAGAACCAATCACACTGAATTTCTCTTTTAGCAGATGGACGCCCTCTGCAAGGCATATGCCTTCCCAAAGGTTACCAAGGTGACAGGTGCTGCGCTGCCTGTATTCAGTGACTTTCCAAGACTAACTATCTCGGTTCACCTGCCGGCTGCCGATTCATCTAGTGGATGCCACGCCCACTGCCATTTCAGATTAGCAGTTCTGTTCTTGGTCTGGTTCAATCCTATTATGGACGGTCAATCTAACGTCACATTTAACTATTGTTTTGTTTAAGTTTAAGTTATATAGGTTATTACTTACTTATTCACTTACTCCGCTGGCTCAGTGACCCAAAGTGGGTCTTGGCCTACGAAGCCAGACTTCCACTTTCCTCTATCTTGCACCCTCGTTTGCCATTGGTTGACATTCAATTCGCGCAAGTCTGCCTCAACGCGATTGATCCAGCGATACCTGGGTCTACCCACTGGTTGGACCCCTCGGTTTTTCCAGGTACGCTACCTTCACGCTCCGATCCGATCCCATTCGCTCCAAGTGACCAAGCCAGCGGATTCGTTGAGCTTTATATTCGCCAATGATATTTGACTGTGCTACTAAAGTCTCAATTTCGGCATTCTTTCGGAGCCTCCAAGATCCGGCTCATATAGGTTATTGTTTAAACATTAAATCCACAATCGACTTGTTGACTGTCATTTTATTTATCAATCGAAGATTGAAACTTCTCTCATTGATTACTTCAAATAAGTAATCAAACTTCTCTATTTTAAAGATTGGTAGTACGCGAGCTAAAGACAACAAAGATATATATCTTTGCAAAAGATATAATCACTCTCCAGCGCGCGCGTTGCAATTGTATCTCTATGTTTGTACTTGTAACGAGTTGCGGCTCAGAGTTAGAGAGAGATGGGCTTATATAGCAATTTACACGTAAAAGAGAGACACGGAGATCACACGTTTGTATTGAAAATTTAAACTACGGATTTTTAAAACGCGCGGGCTAGCTTTGTTGTGCTTTATAACAAAGACATGAAATGATCAATAGGAATATCTCACACGTTTTATTCCGCCTTGCCGAGTTAGTGTGAGCTAAAAGAGCAGAAGATATAAAGGATATATGTTTAGTGCTAGCTGCCTCATTCTCTCCGAGCCGCATTGCGCTAAATGAGTTAATGATATAAAAGAGTGATATATGCCAAGATCCAAAAAAACTGTCCAAAAGAAGTGACAGAGACAGGTGATATATGAAAGGTAATGAATAGAAAGGAATGAAAGAGAAATTGATAGAAGAAAGAAGAAGTATTTAATTATATTGAAATGAAAAAAGAAGAAAGAAAATATAACTTAGTATGTGAATAAATACAGAAAATAACTTCTCTGTCTACCCACAATAAGGGGTAGTACGAGAGATCCCAAACACGAGGGTCATACACAATGAACTAACAGCACAACATCGTGCAATTGGTCAAGTCAATCAATAAGACTTATATTTATTTGTCTACCCTCAATAATGGCGCTTACAAAATATATGACTACCCTACAATAATTATTTTTAACAAAAACCATATTTTACAACGAAATTACGTCGACATATTGTCTTCATCATTTCTGCCATAGGATGTCCACGGCTAGACTTAAACTTGCCCATAGTTTTCTATTAAGAACAGTAAGTAGTGTGAAATAATAAAAAAAAATTACCGATTGTAACGTCACTGAGAGGTCCCATAAGTGGGAAATAATAAAAAAAAAGACCGATTGGAAACGGTGTACATCTGACGTCTTACGATGATCTTAATAAGATCGCCTGTCCATCTGTGGGCAGAAACTTTAAGACCCCAGTGGTCAGTTCCGTGTGCTATGTGACCTATCCACTGTTACATCAATTAGCAAATCCGCTGATTTATATCGGTTAGGTACTTCATAGGGCCTGTAGATTTTGTAGGTAATTTTGTTGTATGAACTGTAAATATATTCATATTATTTTAATGTTACAAAAAGACACGCTCATTTTATTTATTCATATATAGATAACACTTATTTTGAACTATATATATATACAAGGCAATCATAAACTGTCCCAACCAAAGTTTCGACTGCAAAAAGTTTCTAATTCATTCGTTATAAACTGAATTAGATTTTTTTTAATAAAATTCCGCAAAACATAATTAGAATACTTAAAGCAAATCGACGGAAAAGCCTTATTATTCAATAAGGGAATATTTAAATGACAAGAATCCTTGGCGATAATGTCGCTTGTTTTGATTTCATTTAGGCTATATCTAAGTGTATATTTATATATATCTATATTCTATCTGTTTCCTGCTTCTTCTTCACAACTATAACACCTTTCGAAGCAGAGTAGAATAAAATAAATAATAAAATGTCGATCAATAAGAGTTCTGTTAAAAGTACCAATTTTGAATAAGTGAATTTAATATTTATTTTTAATATTTTCAAATATAAAAAACTTTTAAGTAGACATTTACATGCGATTTTAAATCGTCGATTATTTTAACATTATAAACAGCAAGCTGCAGTGGGTACGCTAATGTAACAGAGTGGATAGAAACTCAACATTTGCTATTTTAAAATTAAATTTCACAATGTTTTATATGTACACTAGCTGATCCCGCAAACGTTGTGTTGCAAAAAAAAATTAAAGTTTTTAATTAACAAATAAAAAATAAGGGTTAATCGTAGAGGGGTGAAAATTTAGGTTTGTATGTATTTTTGTATGCTGTATCATAATAAAATAAAAACCAAAAAAATTGTCTAAAAAATTAAAAATAAAATTTAGGGGTGGACAACCCTTATCACTTAGGGTTATGGAAAATAGATAGTAGCCGATTCTCTGACATACTGAATACGCATGTAAAATTTGGTAAAAATCGGCCAAGCCGTTTCGGAGGAGTTCAAGTTCGAACACCGTGACACGAGAATTTTATATATTAGATTATAATATCAATCATGTAAATGAGTCAACAAACCAAGTTAATTCCATTTCGATCAACTAAAAACTATTGAATGCTATAATAAGATTTATTTAATAATATACCTTTTAATTATAGATTTATAACTAAGAAATGTATGGTCTATATCTTGTGGAACTTAATTATATATACACACAGACGTATAAAGGATTTTATTTTTTTAAGACAAAATTTAGACGAGTTTTATTTTTATTTATTATATTTATCACGTGTCAGATATTTATTTATTTATTTATTTGCTTTATTGGAGATAAACAGTAACAAAAGGCAGTAAGAAAGTACAAACTTAAAAGCTTAGGAATATAAAATTAGTTACAATTGTTACCTTATAACTATCTCACTGAGAACATAAAATGATTTATAGTCAAACAATGAAAAAACAAAGAAAAACATTACTGAACAGGGATCAAGGATTATCTAATATATAAAATTCTCGTGTCACGGTGTTCGAACTTGAACTCCTCTGAAACGGCTTGACCGATTTTTACCAAATTTTATATGCGTATTTAGTAGGTCTAAGAATCGGCTACTATCTATTTTTCATACCCCTAAGTGATAAGGGTTGTTCACCCTTAAAAAATTTTTTTTATTTTTTGACGTAATTTTTTGTTTTTATTTTTTTATGATACAACATACAAAAATACATACAACCCTAAATTTTCACCCCTCTACGATCAACCCTTATTTTTAAATTGAAAATTAAAAATATTTTTTTGCAAAACAACGTTTGCGGGCTCAGCTAGTGATCTATATATTCATATTATGTTTGTTTATATATTTATATTATGGTTAAAATTGTATTGTGTGTACTCAATAATTTCGAACGAAATTGTTTTTTAAAAGATACGAGAGAGAGCACGAGAATATATCAATATCACTAATATATGAAAAGGTTAAACCTTTGTAAAGTTTACGAATTTTTAGGTTAGAAATTTAAATACAAACTTCATAATATACATCGATGATTATTAGATCTGTGGTCATGTACCATGTTCTATACGTTGTAACTGGCTGAAAGTTACGATGCAACTTATGCAATTAAAAATAATTAACGCCATCCTGTCTCGAGTTTTATGAGTTAATTTTGTTTTTTTTTCTTTTAAATATGTCTTATACAGAGTGTTTGGTTGTAGTTGTACAATACCCGGTGATAAATAATGCACATCGTCTTTTGGAAAGAGACAATCGGCTAATTTCGTAGAGCACTATCTCTGTCCAACACTACCTATGTGACGTTTTGTCAGTCGTATTTCGTGCGACAGAGATAACGCTCTATGAAGCCGAAATTTGCCGATCATTCCAAAAGTCGATGTGCAATATTTACCGCCGGGTATTGTAAAAACTTTAAAGAGGTTAATTTTTAGTTAATTTGCTTTCAACTAATGTATTGTACACCCTTTATATAAAATTAAAATATTTAAAATTGATAAATACCGTAATGATAAATTACGTTTCAAAAATTCGTATTACTATATATAAAAACTAATTATTGTTTCCGTTTTAAGACTTTATACAGCCTGAAATTATTGGCAATTCCAAAAAGAAAAAAAAATAGTGTAACATATTTCAGAGTGGTTTCTATTTTATTTAAACAGGATATTTGGAAAAAGGTGTAAAAGTTTTAAACCTTTTTTATATATATACCTATAAAGTTTTTACATGTATAATAAATCATCCTGTATATTAGACACTTCACAATTTGTGAAAGCATCTAAAATTAATATTTTTTAAGACTTGGATGTACAAAACAAAATTTAATACGTAAAAAAATGTCCTAATATGTTTAGAAAGTTTATGTTTATACAACATTGCGTGTGTACAAAACAATTGATAGAATAATAAAAAAACAATATAATTATGTATTAATGTAAAGACATATTTGCACAGACAATAGAATAAATTCAAAATGATAATTAAGATGTAAAGTTTGTGATACATATAAAATAACACCGTTGTAATGTATACATATTTTACAATACTCACATATAAATTCTTCAGTTTGAACTAAAACGTTTTATTAGAAAGTCGATAAACAATTATTCAACACATCACAATAATGAACTAACACAAAAAAACTACAAGATTTTAATTATAAACAATTGTATTACGATCGAAACGTCAGAAAAATGGCGGGCGTTTTTTTTTTTTAATGCACGAATTTCGAGACACAGACGCGTCGGCGTGCGCGGCCGTCTCGCTTACCGGTTTTTGCCCGACTGTCTATTTGTCACCATACAGTTATTAGCGGTCTGAGAAAGCGCCCGACTTATTCTATGTGTAAATATACAACTTTGTTTTTTTTTTTATTCGCTTCATTACCATATTTTATATAATTGTCTCTCGCGTGAAATGCGTGTTATGTTTATATTAAAAGATAATTTTTGATGATATTTATTTATAAGCACACACAAAAAGCGGATGCATTAAAATAGTACAATTATTTGTTATAATAATTAAACACTCTGTGCAAGGAAAGTAGGTTAGTATCTAAGAATTATATACAGATAAAATAGACCAGAAACAGTTTTTTTTAATCATTAATACGCGTTTTATCTTTATTTACACACTCTTTTTTCCCATCACATTATCTTTCATTCGTTTCTTCGTACATCGTCTGCTATTTTACAATTTTATTTTATTTTTTTTGTACATTTTAATGTACAATCTAATTTCTTATTTTATACTTATTAAAACTATATCTATATCATATTCTTTTATTACAGTCATGATATTTTCTTTATTTCTTACCGGACTATCACGTGATACCTGTTTACCAATGAGGCGATGTTTCATTCCTTTCTAACAGAAACATGTATTCATTCTCTTGCAAAGACGGGACAGCTGGCGATCACCACGGTCGTGGACCAGACCGAGACAGATTGAGGTCCTTGAGCTTAAACCTATGAAGGTACTCGGAGAGTCCTCCGTGCTCCGTGATCATTTGGATCAATACCATATCCAGTTCGGAGATTGCTCGGCATCACCGAAGCCATCATACCTTCTATATGCCTTCGTATCCAGCCTAAGCTGTCGCTTAAGATCATGGAGCATCTCTTATATTCTGGTCTACTTTTTCTCTTCAGAGCCGCGTCCTTTGTCAACTGGTCCGCCATCTTGTTTCGTCTCCATATGAGTTGTCACCCAATATAAAGTGACATTCTTTCCTTTTCCTCGTGATCTCATTTTTTCGATTATTAGTTCTAGAATTTTCTTTTTGAATGTATACCGGTTCGATAACTTTAATTTTGAGTGATGTTTATTCTGGAACATTGAACGGGAAAAGTGAATTTTGAAGTAAGATATTATTGTCAATAAATATTAATACATTCAATTATTAATAACAAACGAGATTAGGTTTTTTTTTCTATATTTCACAGACATTAGCGTTCGTGTCTTTATTTCTACAATTACGTTTAATATTTTTCTTTTTTCACGTTTTGACATGTTACAGTGTTTAATTAAAAATTAAGAGTCTTATTCTATTTTAACGACGCCCTAACAATGTCCAGTTTAACATTACGTTTCGCGCGACCACTTCCTCATCCCTACTCCATATTGACATCATCAGGTCGTGCGCCAGTATCTGCACATCGATGAATCTTGCGATCGCATCTTGAGTCTCGTCCGTGTATACACGCACGTGTGTGACGTGATATTGCTACCACCGCGTGATGGACAGTTTAAATTCTCTTTCACTCTTTTTTTTAAAGGCCCCCGCTTTTGGGGGCCTCTCGTACCCCTAAATTTTTGGGATAAGGGACTTCATAATTTTTTTTTCAGTCTTTTCTTTATTTATCACTCTCTTTCACGCGTCACAATATCTTTCATTCTTAACTTTTGTCCTTCACAATATCTTTAATTTTGCTCTTTTATACCTTCTTCCTTTCCTCGCCTTTCTTCCATCATCATTCTCTCTCTTTCACTCTTAACGCTAAGTAATGGAGAATGTCAGATCTTGGGACTGACGTTGATGATCCTTTTTTGGTCTAGATTCACTCTGTTACCTAGGCATTATAAATAAATAAAGAAATTTAACTTCCATAAGGGTCAATATTGAAACGGTAGGCTTTTTTTTAATTCGTACCCCTATCTTGTATGGGACAGGGACTATTCAACATTATTTAATATTTTCACATATTTTTTTATTTTCCTAATAGAGTGTCGATGATAATATATCCTCTCATAGATATCGGGAGTGGCAGTAATGTACCACCGGCTCAGAACGTTGATTTATTTAGAGCCGTCACAATTCAACTGTTGCACTTTTAAAATTTACATTATAATATCAATCATGTAAATAAGTTACTATGTAAAAATTAAGAAAAGGACTAATATTTAGCCTCCGCACATGCAGTGGTAGTCGTGCAACAAAGTGCACCACCCGCCAACCCGCTAATAAATGTACATGCGGCAAACAATGCGAATTACACTACTGCCACCGTTAAATCACTCAACACGTGTTTCATCCTTCCACGGGACATCTTCAGTAGTTATGTTACACCGATTAGTGCCAAACACAGAGTGTGCAAATGAATCTTACTTAGGATGGACTTTCGCAAAATAACACCTGATTTCATTAAAAAAAAATATATAAAAATTATTTAAAAATAAAACGATTTGAACAACCCAATAATAATATATGTTGGTTTATATATCTTTTATTAGTGCAACCAAGGAGTGGAACCTATCTGCGATTTATCGGCGTGTTTCCACATAAGTATATGGAGTCCTCAAGACAAAGTGTTAATAGGTTTCTAAGCAAGCATATAGTATTGTGGACCTCTTCATGGTTTTACAACGGGCGATATAGAAGTCAAAGGTTTTACCATTATTATATAGTAATAAATAAAAATGTACAATTGCCGGTCTTATCACACAAGGCAATTTATTATAGACAACAATAGTGTGGAAACAGTAGAAGTTTACATGCGTTTAAAACAGAGTTCCCCAAACTTTTTTGTGTCGTAGACCCCTTGCTATGTTTTTCCGTATTTGGTAGACCTCCTACTTACCTGATATTGATTTCTTGTAAATTTCTAACTGTAGTGAAGTTTAGTGTTAAAAACTTAAAGTAAAAACACATGTTAATTTAATAATCCTACAACTTACACAATTTTATAAACTTATACAATATTTTTTTCCTTCATAGGTACTTTTATAAATAATGTAAATGTTTTGATATTATAAGATAGTATGATGTAAGTAAATAGGTACTATCAGTGTATGTATTAAGATCCACTATCGTGGAACCCCATTTTCATTTCAAGGACACCTAAATTTTTTTTCGCTGACGTAGACCCCTTGCTGGTTGTCATAGACCCCTAGGGGCCGATATAGACCACTTTGGGAATCACTGGTGTAAAACATACATACATACAAATAAATAGCATATATATTATAGTAAATACGGTATAATACAAATAAAAACATCAAACTGACTTGGTTAAATAGACTTAGGAAGAATAAAAGAAACAAAAAAAGAAAGTAAATGAATTAACAGATAAATAATCAATCTAGTAAACATTTCTTAACAATTTTCTTTAAAAAGAGGCAGCGAGTTAGCACGTTTTATATTCAGCGGTAAATCATTTCACAATTGAACGAACTGTGTGGTTAAATATTTCGTGATAAATAAAGAATGCGACGCCATTTTTAATTTTAGATTATGTATTAGGATCAGAAAGTAATGTCGCTATCTTAAGTTAAATTCACACGTATATCAACAATATATTCACCTTTGTTATCGATCTTTTGCCGTCTAGTATACAAATCAATGGCGGACGGTAAAATCTATAGGTTTTTCTTTATGTCGACAGAAACGACTTTATTTTCTGTATGTATGAACTATATGTACCTTTTCTAGTCTTAAATAATATAACACTTTTGTTGGCGACTGTACGGTATACAATACATTTTCGAGTAGTATATTGTATTATTACATTATATATATTAAAATTAGTAAATAAATCTTTATAGATTTAATATTTTTTAAAAATAATAAAGTTCGAAAATCAATGGTACCTTTTTTAGTCTTCAAAAATATAACACTTTTGTTGGCGATTGTACGGTATAAAATACATTGAAGTTTAATATATTGTATTATTACGTAATATATTTAAGAATTAGTAAATAAATCTTTACAGAATATTTTTTTTCAATTCAATCAATCAACAAAAAGATTCCATTGCAAGATTTAAAAATAAAACTTTAAAGTGTATTTACGATTTAATTAACATATTATAAATTGGGTCATATAAGTAAGAACAAGTTGAAAGGATGAAGAAAGTTGGAATTTATTTATTTGTTTAAAAAGGCTTCATATATTCTTAATTAATTACTATTTACTTATACAAGATAGTTAAAATAAAAAAAAATATTGAAATCAAGAACGTCACGCACCGGCGCGAGACAGGCACTGCGAATGGAATTCTCTTTGTCAGTGCATCATATTGCAGGCGTAATAAAAATAAATTATAAAAGGTAAGTAAAAAACACTAGTTTTCCAACGAAGTTAGTACATTCAAGTGTAGTGCAGATACGTTGGCATGTTACTACGCGCAATGCCGGCGACATATTATCTCATAAGGTTTGGTAGGCACGCTACTCGCGCCGGCGCGAGACTGGCACTGGGAATGGAATTCTCTATGTCAGTTCCTGGTCTCTTGTTTTTTGTCACAAGGTGGACCCTTCCTCGTACTCAGATAAATAAAAACAAATTATAAAAGTTAACTAAAATGCAATAGTTCGTCAACGAAGTTAGAAAATTCAAGCGCAGTGCAAATACAATAGCTTGTTACTACGCGCGATGCCGGCTACATACTGGCTCATAAAGTTTGGTAGGCATGCTTCTCGCGCCGGCGCGGGACCGGCACTGAGAAAGGAGTTCTCTATACCAGTTCCAGGTCTCCCGTTTTTTGTCACAAGGCGGACCCTTCCTCGTACTCAGATAAATAAAAATGAATTATAAAAGATAACTAAAAAGCAATAGTTCGTCAACGAAGTTAAAACGATCAAGCTCAGAGCAGACAAAGTGTGTTACTACGCGCGATGCCGGCGACGTACTGGCTCATAAAGTTTAGTAGGTAAGCAACTCGCGCCGGCGCGAGACTGGCACTGTGAAAGGAGTTCTCTATATCAGTTTCAGGTCTCCTGTTTTTTGTCACAAGGCGGAACCCTTCCTCGTACTCAGATAAATAAAAATAAATTATAAAAGATAACTAAAAAGCAATTGTTCGCCAACGTAAAACGTTCAAGCGCAGCGCAGACAACGTGATACTACGCGCGATGCCGGCGACGTACTGGCTCATATAGTTTAGTAGGTAGGCTTCTCGCGCCCGCGCGAGACTGGCTCCTCATAATACACCCTGTGTCTGACCAACAGCTAAGTTGTTAAATATATAATTTTAAATTATTTTAAAAACGTAAAACCTCGCTAAGTTTATTTGGCCTGTTTTACTCATCTAAGGCTTTGCATCCGAACAAATGGTACAGTCGATAAGATATTCAACTTAATTTGAGGACGGATCTGAACTGAACAAAAACCTGAAGTTTATTTTGGATTTTTCTCTGATCAATACGCGGTTTGGAACTTTATGATTCTAGTTTTTTTATTAAACTGTACTCTTCTGGAATTCTTTTCTTGAAAGAAGTTTCTCCATTCTTCTCTTGGCGTTACAATTCGTCATTATAAATGACTCAAATTCGTTTAAGGAGCCCGGGCTATGTTCCAGATTTTTCTACAAGGTTGTAAGGGCAGGTATTAAGAGTTAAAGTGGCAGTATAAATGCCACTTGGTACGCAGAATAGATTTCCGCCTAAGTCTAAGTTCCAGAGTAGATATACTATTAGAAAATTTATGCAAGACATGCCCAGCTGTGGACCACTACTAGTAATTATAATAACACTATTTAAAATAATAATAAATGTCATAAAAGTAACTGTGAACACAGCTTTCTAATATACCCTACAAGTCAGTAAAATTTAAAGACATAATAAACACAGATGACGTATAAAAAAGAGGAAAAAAAAACTGTTTATTTTTTAAATTTCGAACAAGACAAAAACATGGCGGACGGGTCAGTGGGACATTTAACTTGCGTTCGCTAACTCGGAAGCGCCGTTATACGTGAAAGGGGAACCGCGTTCAGTTTTAACAGCGTCTGTCTCACATATATTTAACTTAAAGTTAACATATAAGTAAAGGCATAGGGTTTTAAACGGTTTTACTTAGTTCGACCCGTACGGAATTTATTTGGGTCAAAATTATAAATTGAAATTTAAGCACCTTCCCGTTGTCAGATTTATCTGAAATTTGTTACACACATTTAATTTAGATGACAATACAATATAATAACAATCAATAGCATTATAAATCTAAGATGGCCGTAGATACAAAATGGCGGATTACGTATTTTTCCTTAACCCCCTAAATATGGGTATCAAATGAAAGGGCTACACTAGTAAAACACGATGATTATGTCAAAATTTAAAATTCAAGATGGACGCCGTTTCAATATGGCGGACTAGGTACATATTTTTATACAGCCACCACAATATAGGTATCAAAACCGTTTAAATGTATTTATATCCATTTGCGTTAATATTTCAATAATTATTTTGTTTACAAATTTATAATACTTAGTTTTAAATTACAATTAAAAGTATATTATTAAATAAATATGTGTAAATAAATTTGTTGAACATGGTTGATATAATAATACATATATCATTGTTAAATTTAATTTGAAAGTAACATATTTTGAAATACATCCAACTGTAAGATAAGTTAAATAAAATAATCAATTATCCTGCTTTTAAAAGTTTATAAAAAATAAATAATAAAATTTAACAAGCAAAATATGTATAGTACCCGGCGATTAATATTGCACATCGATCTTTGGAAAGAGACAATCGGCTATTTTCGGATTCGTTTCGTTATCTCTGTCGCACGAAATACAACTAACAAAAAGTCACATAGGTAGTGTGGGACAGAGATAGTGCTCTACGAAGCCGAAATTAGCCGACTGTCTCCTTCCAAATATCGATGGGCAATAATTATCGACGGATTGTATTTTTTTTTGCCTCCCGTTTTTTGATACGAAGGAACTATTTTTTTTCCATCATTTATCTATTATTCTTTACAAATTCTTTCACCATTTCACTTACATCGTCTTCCTACATAATACTAAATTTTTAAATTTTATTCTGTTTTGATTTACTTCGATTTATTTGTTTTATTCTTACATTTACATTTATTTATAATTAAATTTTTACCTTCCTATTTACTTTACATCTAGTCATACACCTTTTTATTGCTTATTCCTTTTACCCTTCTATATTATTCTAGAAAGGTCCGCGGGACCTCAGGAATTATTACAATTGCATCGGATATTACTGGGTCATATCCGAATCTCTTTGACCTCCTATTTCATTTTGTCAAGCGCGTATTAATTGACTCATGACCCAGTCAGGAAGTGGGTCAGAGTAATCACGATTTAAGAATACATTACTACAGTTTTAAAGCAGTTTTTAACAATACTATCAGTAGGTTGGTTTGAATTTTAACAGATTTTAACATTTGTAGTGTAGTGTAAGAGTGAGACTTGAGATTGTAAGTCGCGGGTTCAATTCCGAGATTACAATCTTACATAATTCTCACTTTATACATTAACTACACCAATACCTCACTTTGCGTCGTGGTTACGTTCCAAAAAAACAAGACGCGAATTGAAACGCCGCAAAGTGAATGAAGATTTTCTATAGTAAACCATGTAAATATCGAAGATAGGTTTCAGGGTTACGAAAATATTACCGCCAGCCCGCTGATAAATGCGTATGCGGCGAACAATGCGAATCACACAACCGCCACCGCCAAATTACTCAACACGTGTTTCACCCCTCCACGGGGCGTCTTCAGGAGTTATGTTACACCGATTAGTGCCAAACACAGAGATCTACTTTATCTATTTACTAACTTACATCGTAAACTTTTTAAAACTTATTTTGTTTTTAACGACGCCCTAACAATGTCCAGTTTAACATTACGTTTCGTGCGACCACTACCTCATTCCTACTCCATATTGACATCATCAGGTCGTGCGCCAGTATCTGTACATCGATGAACCTTGCGATCGCGTCTTGAGTCTCGTCCGTGTATACACGCACGTGTGTGTCGTGCTATTTCTACCGCGTGACACTGTTGTACAGTCCGAGGGTGTCTATTCAAATCACCACCTCGCTCTTTAGCCCCTGAGCCTCGTGGATGGTGATGTTCCTTGAACCTACCTATACAGTGGCCTTGGCTAATGAGAACTTGTTTATCTGCTAGCAAAGTCACGTAAAGAGTGTTTCTCTTATTCGAGATATTTTTCCCTGAGTAAGAACAGATTCAGGCAGTGAACCATCTCCTTGGAAGAATAAAAGGTTGTCAAATATCTCCCTTCCGCCTTTTTGTCTTTTGAATTTCGCGGCTATGTACAAAGCGCTACAGAGCTCGTATCTGGCAATACTATACATAATTTGAAAGGTCTTGACATAACCTACAAAACGACGCTATGCATGATTAGTTTGGATATTGCGTTCAACAGTTATAGACGTGTAAACATGGAGTTCACTAACGCCGAAATTCGCGCTATTTTAAAGTTTTCCTTCGTTAAAGGCAAATCCGCTAGAGAAACGTTCCGTGAGATTAATGGTGTTTTGGGGGATGGTACTCTATCACTTCGAACCGCGGAGGAATGGTTTCGACGATTCAGAGCCGGCGAAAACGACACCATGGATAAGCCAGCCGGCGGAAGACCTGTGACGACAAATACCGATCAAATCATGAAACCTTCTGGACCGAATCAACGCCTGCGATATGCTGCTGAAACGGAACGAACTCGACCCATTCTTGAAGCGGATGGTGACTGGCGACGAAAAATGGATCACATACGACAATATCAAGCGAAAACGGTCGTGGTCGAAGGCCGGTGAATCGTCCCAAACAGTGGCCAAGCCGGGATTGACGGCCAGGAAGGTTTTGCTGTGTGTTTGGTGGGATTGGAAGGGAATCATCCACTATGAGCTGCTCCCATATGGCCAGACGCTTAATTCTACCATCTACTGCGAACAACTGGACCGCTTGAAGCAGGCGATCGACCAGAAGCGTCCAGAATTGGCCAACAGAAAGGGTGTAGTGTTCCACCAGGACAACGCCAGACCACACACTTCGTTGATGACTCGTCAGAAGCTACGGGAGCTCGGATGGGAGCTTTTATCACATCCACCATATAGTCCGGACATAGCGGCAAGTGATTACCACCTGTTCCTGTCCATGGCGAACGCCCTTTTTGGTGTAAAGTTGAACTCAATAGAGGTTTGTGAAAAGTGGCTGTCCGAGTTCTTCGCAAATAAGGAGGGGGGCTTCTACGAGGGAGGTATTATGAAGTTGCCGTCTAGATGGAAACAGATTATCGAACAAAACGGCGCATATTTGAACTAAATCCGATCACTGTAACACTTTTTATAAAGAGCAAAAAAGCGGAAGGGAGATATTTGACAACCTGTTATATGCCCTCAATTGAACTGGTTGGAAGCTGCCTGCATACAGTGTCTTCAGATCTTTACCAGGTTGTTTGTCTACCATGTCAGTGGATCTCCTACGCCAGGGGTGAGCAACTTGATCGGAGGGCCGAAGTTTCAAAAACAGTGGGCCATGAAAAAAGTACATATTCAAGGTTCAAACCATGTTCTAAACGTAATTTATGCTCGTAATCAACCGATTTACAACTAATTAGACACTTTTATTATATTTAAAGTCTTGATTCTAGCATTTTTACAAAAAAAATTACAAAAAAAAATTAAAATTTACTTGACTCTTTACCGCATGCGGCCCGCGGGCCGCGGGTTGCTCATCCCTGTCTTACGCTGTGAATGCCCATTCGTGGACTAAAACGTGACGATCACCGTTGATTTTATCATCATCGTTTCAACTAAAGCATGTTCACTGTTGGACAAAGTCCACCTTCATATATTTAAAATATGACCGGTTTAAAGTGGCTTGTATCCATCTAAAAAGGTCACCTGTCCACTTTATGAATGAACGTCCTACGGGTTCCCTATACCAGAACCTTCAGATCTCAGCGACCATCTGTTCTGCGTGCCATGTGGCTTGTTAGATGCCACATGAACCCGCCCATCTGTTGAGCAATGTCTTCCGGTAGGTTTCGAATGTTAATATATTAGTTATATATAAAACTATGTATAAATAAAATGTCAATTATTTAGATATTTTATTTGATATGTGATTTATCTTTTCTTCTATTTGTAGTTTTGCTGCCTCTGTATATTAACCTGAAAAAAAAAAAATTTTGGTACACATTGCATTCGGTAAAAGAGCTAGTAGCCCAGCGGTGAGGGACTGGGAATTGCGATCGTATGTTTCGAATCCCAGAATACTATATATAATATAATATTTATATAATTTACGCTTTTTATACAAGATTCCAGAGAGAAGAATGCGTTTTCTGGATTTTTATTCACAATTCTGATGATGTCACTGGACTCTATGATCTATATCATCATCATATAAACTGAACCTTAGGTTGTTGTTCCAATTTCTGGACTTTCTACCCCGAGCTTGTGGTGTATGACTTGATTTTATTAAATCTATTAACTTACTTGCAGGTGTGGTATCTGGCAAGACTGTGGTATCTCCAACGGATCCCGCTTCCGTTGGTGCATTGGATACATTTGTATCTGGTAACAAAGAGATGTTATCTAAGAAAAGACTAATAAATAGTTACTTCCACTATGCAGCAGTAGTCGTGCAATGAAGTGCACCGCCCGCCAGTCCTATGATAAATGCGTGCGGAAAACAATGCGAAACACAACTACCACCGTTAATCTACTCTACACGTGTTTCACCCCTCCACGGGGCATCCTAAGGAGATGTTATACCGACCAGTGCCAAACACCGAGTCCCACGGTGGGGACGGCGCGGGCTGGCGGGCGGTGCACTTTATCGCACGACTACTGCTACATAGCGGAAGTAGCTATATATTAGTCCTTTTCTTACTAAAATACCTCAGATCGCCCACGCTGTTCTCGGCGGCGGCTTCGGGAGGCATGTGGTGTATGGTGAGTTGTGGGAACCAAGCAATGAGATCCGTAAGGACGTCTTTAAGACGCCTTATGAGGTTCCTGAAGGAGGTGCAGGAGGAGTAGCGAGAGGAATTCACCATGAGGGGGTGGGGGTGGGAAGAGGTCTTCTTGAAGTATGCTTTCGAGCATGCCTGGAAGAACTCTTGGTCGGTTTTAAATTTGAGGTCACTATGCAAGTCAATGTTACGTTGGAACCACCTCGCGCCAGTTGCGAACCTTGTGAAGCGGTTCTGTAACGTCTGAAGAGGGTCCTCCTCTTGCTAGCGCGCGTTTTATACTACAATTCCTTTTTATAGTGTGCGAGAGGGACGACATATGAAGAAATCTCATTCGCACATATAAATAGAAATCATTTTTGAAAATCACTCTCAACCGATTTCTCCTTTTTAAACACGGAACACTAAACATAACATAACCAACCACTCTGTAGTATACATATATAATACGAGTATATGCGCTATACTGTTTCAAATTGAACGCACGGATCCGAGTGAAAGGCACTGGGGCTTTGGCCCTGGAACCATAGCGCAGTATCGCTTGGGTTCCGAAACCACCTCCCGGCAACAATATAAGACAAATATAAATTACCAAATTTTATTCTATCTCATGTTTAATTTTAAATTTTAAAAAACAAAGTTATCGCTGAAAAATGTCTTATCTAGTAAGATATGGTCGGTTTTGTGTCTGTTGTGGTACTAACCAGAAGCGGCGGTGGTAGCCGCCGCCGTGGTGGTATCAGCATCTCCCGATTTGTCAGATGGATCTCTGTAATAATTAAAAACATGTGATTCATATTCTGTGGTCACTTACTACAGGTTTCATAAAGCTGAAGGTCAGAGCAATGGAGAGGGCTATGCTCGGAGTTTCAAAGAGAGACACGGATAGCTATTGCATATTTCTCTCTATGTCACTCTCCAGCGCCTGCGCATTGCAATTGTATCTCTGATTTTGTCCTTGTAACGAGTTGCGGATCGCTCAGTTAGAGAGAGATGGGCTTATATAACAATTTACACGTAAAAGAGAGAAACGGATAGCTACTGCACGTATGTATTAAAAATGTAAACTACGGATTTTCGGAACGACGACATCACGACACCTTTTATGATAAAGACATAAAATGCTTAATAGGAATATTTCACACGTTTTATTCCGCCTTACCGAGTTCTAAGTCTGATCTAAAAGAGTTAAAGATATAAAGGATATATGTTTAGTGTTAGCTGCCTCATTTTCTCTGAACCGCACTGAGCTGAATGAGTTAAAGATATAAAAGTGTGATATATATGCCAAGATCGGATACATATAAATCACTCTTTTCTTATCAGGGAAACATTTAGTTCATCTTTACAAGAGTCTTACACTTATTTAAGTTCACTAGCAGTATATGTAATTTAAAATTACATTAAAAATTACCATATATATAATGATTCTGCTATGTGTACCTTTAAAAATTTACTTTATACAACATTGCAGAAAGATCAAATCACATGAGAGGAAAAATCTGACATTAGACACAAAGATTACATTAACACGTTCACTGCGGGCCCAATTTTGAAGAACTTTCAGCTGGTGCGGCTGAGGTCGAATCAGCCTCAAGCTGAACTTCCTAGTAGTGCGGTTGAGGCCTTTTCTGCCTCATGTTTCGGTTGAATATAAACAGCCGCCGCACTAGAGAGAAAACACGAGTTTTACGCGCTGCACCAGTGCAAAGTCTACCATGAGGCTGAATCGACCTCAAGCCGCAGTGAATGTGTTAATAATCTGTTATAATATATATATGGCAGGTAATTGTTCAAATATTCTATTATAAAGCCTTCACTTACTTGATTTCCAAAATTGTTTTTGTCACCTCGTCGTTTCCAACAGTAAATACAGCTTGATATACACCCTCGTACGTTGAGGCGTATTCTGTTATACGAATCTTTATTGATTTCGCGTCCGCCTGGAATCAAAACAAATAAATTGTAACCACTGGAACATAGATCATAAAAACAATTGGAACATATATCATAAAACTATTGGAACATAGATCATAGAAACAAATGGAACATAGATCATAAAAACCGTTGGAACATAGGTCATTAAAAAGTTAAATAATTTTTTATGATCTATGTTCCACAGACATTAGCGTCCATGCCTTTGTTTTAAATACGTTATATATTTCCCAATTTTACTCACGTTTTTGCAAATTACAGTGTTTAAGTAATAAAAGAATATCTCTTTACCTATTTTGACGAAGAACTAAGAATGTCCAATTTTAATAATCAAAAATCTTTCGATAGGTATACATATATTTCATTATTACACCTCCTGCATTTTTTTACTCGTGGAGAAATCCTGCATAGGAGACCCTTCGCTGCGGGTGAAACGAAAGGGTTTTGGACTCCTACCAGCTAAAATCCTCACGGTTTTCTTGAACACCTTCTTTTGTAACTACGGGAATACTTTCACATACTACCAGCGGTGGGCGGTGGCCCAGTGCCTCGACTCCTTATTTGCGGGGATTACCCAGAATCCGTCGCCAAGGCCATAATAAAGGGGTTGGAGAAAGGCGCGGTATACCACTCTCCAACGTCCAGGTCTCCGACTGCGGATGGGGAGTTTAGATGTTCCTTCTCTTTCTTTCTCTGCAGCCTTCTCCAACATCACTTTTTCGAAGGTTATACCAGCGCTCCATGACTGCTCGTTCTGTACCATCGCCTTATACGAAGCCTTGTAAAGAGAGGTCGTTCCCCACAGTGTCGATAAGTTCTCGGTGCTCCTCCCAAGCTGTACACTCCTCAAGCGTCCCTGTTTAATATCTCCTGCACCTACCTCCACCATAAACTTATTCACTATGAATATATTCCTAAATATTTCGCAGACTATGTCATAGTATTTGTCATTTTAACTGTACGCCAATACCTCACTTTGCGTCGTGGTTACGTTCCAAAAAAACACGACGCAAATTGAAACGCCGCAAAGTGAATTAAGATTTTCTATAGCATACCATGTAAAGATCGAAGATAGCTTCTAGGGTCACGAAAATACAATTTTTTAAAAAGAAAATTGAATAAATTAAACATTTAAAAAACAACAATAATATAACTCTGCCAATAAATAAATTGGAATAATATATACCTTTTTTGTAACCAGAAACAACACGTTAAAATTTATTATTCTCTTTTTAAAAAAAAAGAACAACACACTACGTAATTGAAACTGAACTCCAAAATTAGCAAAACAAAGTGAAAATAAAACTGTATTAAAATTGTGTTTATTTTTAGTTAGAAAGGGAATCCTCGAGTTTTGATGGCTTGGCGCAATTAGAAAAAGTGTTGCCATCTATTGGAAAAAAAAGAAAATTAAAAAAAAACTTAAAGACGAACCCAAAACAACGCAACCTCGAAAATCTAACGACGCACAGTGAAATTTAGTACTAATTAAGCAGCGACGCAACTTCGAAAAAAACGCAAAACGAAACGACGCAAAGCGAGGTATTGGTGTATAGTCATTGATAATTTTTACTCCACACTGTTCTAAAACTCACAACGAAGGTGTAGTTTAGACTTTGAGGACTACGCCTTGATTTCGAAGTCAAAGTGGCAAAAAAGATAGATGGTATCGCCACCATGGGCAACGACAACCTGCGCCCATTTTCCTGGACGTCAGCAAAAAAGTCGCGTAAATTGTTAAGACTTACAAAAGTCGAAAGATTAAATTAAATGAAGCATACAGATAAAATAATGTAACATTTAAATAAATAAAATAAACAAAATGATACAATCTGTCAGAAAAAAAGTATGTATTAATGTAATATGGGAATGAAGATGTAAGAAGAAAGGCAATGCAAGAAAGATTTGCAAGTAAGCAAAGGAAGAAAAAGCCTTCAAAGAAAGGGATAAAAGACAATGTGAATGATGAAATCAAAATTTGACGGTTTTGTAACATCCCTGCCCCAAAGGATAAAGAACGAGAGGGCACCACAAAAACACGAACCATAAAAAAACTAACACACTGTAATAATAATAAATATTACATACAACGTAAAAAGCTACGGATCCTGAACCGCTTCTCCTTCCAGCTGTCTGCAATGGTATCCCGTTGACAAAGACCTGGAATAATCAAAATGTTACTGTACTGTTGATGTAGACTTAAATTCTTCAAGCCCTCATGATGCCCACTGCAAGGCATAGGGTTTTCCCAAAGATAACCACGAGGACCGGTCCTTCAGTCCACATCTGGTGACCAGCTGTGGGCTCCTGCCGCAGCGTCTACCGGCTCCTGGTCCCCTCTCGAGGACCATCAGTCTCACGAGCGATATGCTTCAGACGACCAATTCTTACAGCTAATTCTGTATATACGTAAAATACTATATATACGTAAAAGTGACTTTTATGTAAGAAAAGGACCAATATATAGCTACTTCTGCCATACAGTGGTAGTCGTGGAATAAAGTGTACCGCCCGCCAGCCCGCTGATAAATGCGTATGCGGCAAACAATGCGAATTACACAACTACCACCGTTAAATCATTCATCACGTGTGTCACCACCACGTGGTATCCTCAGGAGTAATGTTACACCGATTAGTGCCAAACACAGAATGAGCTTTTATTCGCCTCGCCTGTTTCTGTCATTTTTTAATCGCATGTAAACTATACCTTACTGACGCTGCAATCGTTGCAGCCATATGTTATTTCCTGTTCAAACTGTTCACCAGTCTTCGGTGGTGGGACTGTAGCTATCTGAACTGTCACTCCTGAAATTCAGAGCATGTATAAATTAGCGGTTAAATGTGATGTGATTGGTGAATACCGAAGGTATATCTCTCGAATGGTGTTCAAAGTGCTTTTTTATTTATTTATCATATATGTGATATGGTATTTGTGATAACAAACTTGATTTTTAAAATCGTAGGTCGCGGATTCGATTCCCGGGATACAATCTTATATAATTCACACTTTGTGCATTAATTATATAGGATTGTCACTGCACAAAAACAAGTCTCCAGAGGATGGACAGCAGTGTCCTCTGCGTACCATAATACCAGACTGCGATCGCCAAACCGCCTGCCAAGCGTGGCGATTATTGTACATATCCTTCTATACATATATATATATATATATATTGAGTTTCTCGCCGGGCCGGCAACAGGAACAGCAATGCCAACATTTTATGCTAATTGGCGATTCGAAAGTGCTTATGCCTGTTCGAATAAGAATATATGTATTATATATGCTTTAAGCTCATTCCTTGAATTATTTAAAAAAAACTAGGTTAGAATCTAATATAATGTTTAATAAAAACATGAAAGATATTGTTACCTTGCGCTGAAAAAATAAGTGTATATTATAACATGGAATAATTAATTTTGACATATATTATCTGTTAATTATAGATATCTTCTTACTTTTAATCCGATCATATTTCAGTCAGATTTTAAACATCCAAATCATTTTTACGCACCTGCACTTTTTTGGATATGATTTTTAAAATAAATTATTATCATATTTTAACTGTTTTTAACTTTACCTACTATTCTATTGCAGACGATGACGAATTTAATAACACAAAAAACATAAAATTTCATCCAGCCGTTCTATATTTCAAAACTCTATAGTTTTCGGTCGGCGTCGACAGATGGCGCTAGTAGTTTCACTGCATACACCTGTAATATCGACAGATGGCGCTGGAGGTTTCGCATAATAAAGTTGTAATAACATTGACAGACGGCGCTAGTAGTTTCACTGCATACACCTGTAATATCGACAGATGGCGATGGTGGTTTCACATAATAAATTTGTAACATCGACAGACGGCGCTGGTAGTTTCACTGCATACACCTGTAACATCGATAGATGGCGCTGGTGGTTTCGGATAATAAAGTTGTAACATCGACAGACGGCGCTGGTAGTTTCACTGCATACACCTGTAATATCGACAGATGGCGCTATTAGTTTCACTGCATAAACTTGTAATATCGACGGATGGCGCTAGTAGTTTCACTGCATACATTTGTAATATCTACAGATGGCGCTAGTAGTTTCACTGCATACGCTTGTAATATCGACAGATGGCGCTAGTAGTTTCACTGCATACGCTTGTAATATCGACAGATGGCGCTAGTAGTTTCACTGCATACTCTTGTAATATCGACAGATGGCGCTAGTAGTTTCACTGCATACATTTGTAATATCGACAGATGGCGCTAGTAGTTTCACTGCATACACCTGTAATATCGACAGGTGGCGCTAGTAGTTTCACTGCATACACCTGTAATATCGACAGGTGGCGCTAGTAGTTTCACTGCATACACCTGTAATATCGACAGGTGGCGCTAGTAGTTTCACTGCATACATTTGTAATATCGACAGATGGTGCTAGTAGTTTCAATGCATAAACTTGTAATATCGACAGATGGCGCTGGTGGTTTCATTGCATACACTTGTAATATCGACAGATGGCGCTAGCAGTATCCTCACATAAAGGTATAAAAAAGGCGCCAAGAGTAAATCGACACCTCACATAGAGCCTCCGTCGGGCACGATGCACCGAACAGTCATCACAAGTGTTCACGACACGGCCGCGCCGGCCTAGCCCGCGTTCAAGCAAGGGCGGCCAGGAAAGGCCTGTATTACTCTCGACCGCCGAGTAGTCCTTGCTTCGTACAACTTACACTACACATCATTCACTACACCATACACCTACACGGGTATAGTCCCTTTTCGTACATGCGTCTTCATTGTATATGGAGTACAATCGCGTAAATTTTAGTCCACGGACCTCCTGTTTCTGTGAATCTGTAAAAGTCTAAATCGACAGCGACATCATTTAAAACACATCAAATGGCAATAAAATCGACATTAACAAAGAAGTCTCGACAATGACGACACACACACACACACGTATATATATATATATATTAGATAAATAATTTATTTCACTTACCGTCATCTGAAAGGAAGAATATATATATATATAAATATTTCTTTTATGGGTTATAGACGAAGTATTTGATCTCTGTCTCGCCTGATGTTAATAATGATGATGCCTGATGATAATAAACAGAATAGTTTTATTAACAAAATTCCATAAAACATCATTGGACTACCATTTACAAAATTCAAAAACGCGTATTTAATATATATTATCGCAAAAGGCTTATTATTCAATAAACGAATATTTAAATGACTAGAATCCTTGGCGGTGATGTCGCCTGTTTTGATTTCATTCAGGCTATATCTAAGTGTATATGTATATATATCTATATTGTTAAACTTTATTAAAAGATGTGTTGTTGTGGAGTATCTTTCGGCTTTTTCTACACAACTATAACATCTTACGAAGCAGAGTTAAGTCAAGAATAAAATAGGTAATAAGTTGAAGATTAACAAGAATTCTATTACAAATTCCAATGTTGAATAAATAAATTTTAATTTTTCTAACTTGATCATCAACTACCTGCCTATAATAGTTTTGTAAAAATCCGTCCAGCTATTCCATATCTAAACCGGAACAAACTGATATACAGAGATACATTTTTTTTAAATGTATTTTTTGTATACTATGTAGTAAAAAGCGTTTATTTCAATATACCAAACAGACAATTTTATTTATTTATATATAGATAATTTAATGATATAACACGTAAGTTAATTGTAAAACTGTATATAGTTCTTTTAAATAATCAATTACATGTTTGAAGCCTGAAATATAATGATTGTTTATTCCTGGTGTTAAATCTGTATACATAGCTACTTTTGTGTAAATTAAATACATAAACACACACACGCACGCACTCACATGCACACACGCACACACACACATATATTAACAATCAAATTCAACTTACTGTCTATGACTGCTAATATCTTTTTGTATACTTTATCTTTGGACTTGAAAAATCCCATATAGACGCACGAATGGTTATCTTCAAATCTGTTAAAAGATAAGATTATTATTTAAAAATAAAAACAAATAACTGCATATTCAAAATAATTATTGTTTACTATCCGTCAGTGCAGACTTTGTACTTCTTTTAAGCCAAAATTGGCATGGCACTGCCCACTGCTGGGCAAAAGCCTCCCCCAAAGATCATCAAGACGACAGGTCTTGCGTTACCCACATCCAGCGACTTCTCTCAAGAGAGGGAAGAGAATCAATAGAGGCAGCATCGCCTCTCTTATGGGTGATCACAAATGTCCTTCTATATACCCAGAATGCTCCGAAAAAAAAAAAGTAGTACAATATACAGTCGAAAAGAATAAGACGCAACTAAGTCAAAAAGATTCCAAGCTTGTCATGAATAAAGCAATATAGTTTTAGTAAATAAGAAAACATAATAAAATAGCTGTAATTGTATAAAAATAAAATATTAATTACGACAAATAGTAGATTATAAATAAATTCAAAAAAATTGAATCAAAACTGTGATAGTATAACAAACTGTGATAGTGTAACATACTGTGATAGTGTAACAAACCGTGATAGTGTAACAATCTATGATAATGTAACGTACCGTGATTGTGTAACAAACTGAGATGATATACCAAACTGTGATAATGTACCAAACTGAGATAATGTACCAAACTGTAATAATGTATATAACTGTGATAGTGTAACAATCTGTGATAATATAACAAACTGTGAATAGGTAACAAACTGTGATAATGTAAATAACTGTGATAGTGAAACAAATTGTTATCATGTAACAAACTGATACTGAACTGATAGTGTAACAAACCGTGCTAGTGTAACAAACTATAACAAACTATGAAACGTAACAAATTGTGATAATGTAACAAATTGTGATAGTGTAACGAACTGTGATAATGAAACAAACTGTGATAATGTACCAAACTGCGGTCTAGGAACGATGACGAAGGAAGAAAGGTGATACACGGGAGACGATGTGATTGTGAACAAAGATTGTGAAGGACGGAAGGAGATAGTGAAATAAAATAGTTTATCCTAGTTGTAACATCCTTGTCCCACACATAGCAGAGAGGGGGGGAGGTCCTTAAAAGGGGGAGGGGCATTAAAAGAAGACCTTAACTACGTTGTCGGTCTTCCAAGACGAAGACCAGTGGACTGTACGACTTTGTACTTCCAGAAGCTATTGGCCTATCGCATTAAAAAATAGATTTAAAATAGATGTAAAATCTTTAAAGATTTTTTTCTTAAAAATGAGTTATATATTATACCGTTATAAGCTTTTTACACCTATAACCAATCTTACATACGAAAAACTCTTTGTAAATACAGCAATAACTCGCTTTGCGTCGTTTCGTTTTGCGTTTTTTTCGAACTTGCGTCGCTGCTTAATTAGTACTAATTTTCACTGCGCGTCGTTAGATTTTCCAGGTTGCGCTGTTTTGGGTTCGAGTCTTTTTTTTATTTATTTTTTTACAAAAGATGGCAACACTTTTGTGTCTAATTGCGTCATGCCATCAAAACTCGGAATTCCCATTCTAACTAAAAATCAACGCAATTTGAATACAAATTTATTTTCACTTTGTTTTGATAATTTTAGAGTTCAGTTTCAATTACGTAGTGTGTTGTGCTTTTTTAAAAAGAGAATAATAAATTTATATAAATTTTACGTGTTGTTTCTGGTTACAAAAAGGGTAAATATTTTTACAGTTTATTTATTGGCTGAGTTATATTATTTTTGTCTTTTAAATTTTTACTTTGTTAAATTTTCTTTTTAAAAAGTTGTATTTTCGTGACCCTGGAACCTATCTTCGATCTTTACATGGTTTGCTATAGAAAATCTTAATTCACTTTGCGTCGTGTTTTTTTGGAACCCAACCACGACGGTATGTACGAGGTATTGGTGTATTAATATTTTTAATTATATGCGATAAAATAATTATCCTGATTGTAATAATAAGCAAAATAACCTTGGGAAGTTGAAGCTGATCATCTTGGAGACTCTGATGATGGATACCCTTCCGGCAGCGAGGACGCTCTCTCCGTTGCAGAGGATGTCGGTGATTTGACAATCCTCACAGGTGTAGTGCATGGTGCGGTCAAAGTGTCCACCCACCTCAAAAGACGCGGTCAACCGAGGTATCTTTATAACTGTAAATAATTCACATTTATTTTCATTAATATACCTGCTTCCCCACCGCCTGCTGGTGTAATAAGGCTGTATCCCAAAAACCTAAATTTACAGGAGAAAAAAAAATCGAAAACATTTAATAACTTCCTTTATAATCAACCTACAAGTGTTATATATATACCAAATCAAAGGTTATTTTACTCTGCATCCATATATTTAATTTATGTTTATATATTCTTAAATTATCTGAATTATTACGGAAAATAGGAATATTAAGAGTAATGTTCTTTATAATGTTATTCGAGTGAAATTTGATATTGACCGTTATTAGTAAGGCTGCAATACGATATTTCTCAACGTCACCTGATTATTTATGTTATCGCACCGTCAGCCCCGATTGGATCGATCGCAGAACTCGTCATTTATTACCAACAGTCTCCTTTGTGTCGGATGTTTGAGCTTTCATCACAATATTTTAAAGGGAACTTATCATATATATATTAAAAATTTATATCTTACCATTATCTGTAAAATTATAGTTTAAATTATTATTTATATTAAAAGTTACGTCCATATACCATTATTATATTGTCGTTTACAATATAAAAGATTCTTATGGATCGTTCGACAGTTTATTACAAAAAATAATAAAGCATATTTTTTGTTCAATGAGACCTCAACAAAAATGGTTAACGAAATCTCTTGTTTCATTCAAAACGAAAAGTGTGATCTTGAAAATGTTATGTGTAGATTGTTTTTAAATAAATTATGTTTCAAATGTGAGTTTGGAAATTGTCTTATAACCTTATTTATTTGTATCGTACACTAGTATTTTCTACATATTTGTTACATTATTTTTCTTTAATGATTTAGATCAGTGATTCCCAAAGTGGTCTATATCGACCCCTCGGGGTCCATGACAACCTGCAAGGGGTCTACGTCAGCGAAAAAACATTTTGGGGGGTAAACCTTTCAAAGACTACCATTTTAAAATTTCATTCGTTTTTTGATGTTCTTTTTATTCAATTCTTCATATATATAATAGAAATAATACTCACCGACATCTAAAAGAAACATATATAATACGTTTAGTAGTATATTATAGATATATGCTAGTTTTTTGAACTAGTTCAGGGATGAGAAACTTTTTTAATCGGCAGGCAAATTTAAATTTTAAAAATTATTTATCTATTGCACGACTACTGCTACATAGCGGAAGTAGCTATATATTAGTCCTTTTCTTACTTTGGATGGACTTCCGCTAAGTAACGCCTGAATCTATTAGATATTTAAAAACTCAACAGTTATTCTATTCAAATAAAATCAAACAATGTTTGATATGTGCATTATAATATCAAACTAAATGTATCGAGAAACCAAGTTAGTTCCATTTCGATCAATTAAAAACTATTGAATGCTTTAATAAGATTTATTTAATAATATACTTTTAATTATATATTTTAAACTAATAAAAGTAAAGACTTAGATATACTTTAAGTAAATAAATGATATCTTTCTTATATAACCTTCTTTTTTAACACTTAAGTGAACACTTTCAAAGTCAGGCTTTAATTATTTATTATCTTATCTTTTACATTGTAATAGAAATGGTGTATATAGTTCCCGGCGATAAATATTGCATACCGACCTTTGGAAAGAGATAATCGGCTAATTTCGGCTTCGTTTCGTTATCTCTGTCGCACGAAATACGACGACTTACAAAACGTCACATAGGTAACGTGAGACAGAGATAGTGCTCTACGAAGCCGAAATTAGCCGATTGTCTCTTTCCAAAGGTCGATGTGCAATATTTATCGCCGGGTACTGTATACAGTTTTGTTTAATTATAACAAATATAATTTTTCTTTCGAAACTACCTTATTTCATACGTTTAAGCAGGAAATAAAGTCAGATCATTTAGCCAACTATAGTAGAAATATATATCTAGTAAGTTTTAATATGATTATTTTTAAATAAGTCATATTATATATGCCATTACCTGCTCCCTTTATAAAACATCTACCTAAGCGGCCTAAAAGCTCCGCGGCCTCCCAGAAGGCTCTTCCGGAAGCTTGGCTTTTTTAGAAGAGGTCTCAGGCTACAGGCTCTCCTTGCCACTTCAACCCCGCTGAAGCCTCAAATGCCATTTGGATAATCATTTCCATAAAAAGAAACGACTATTCTTACAATATTTATCTTTCGATTTTACAGTATGTCAGATTAATAAAAGATTGTTATCTTTTAATGACAAAAAGATAAAAAAAACCCTTACCTTTTTCTGTCAAAAACAAACATAATATTAATCGCATATATATAAAAAGTGTAAACATATAACAATTAGTTATTTTTAGTTATTTTCTCTGCATTACGTAAATACAGATTTTTGCTATGGGTTGATACATTCAATATCCAAAAAGTTTTTATACATAAAGAAACCTGTTCTTGTAATTCATAATATGACAGCTAAAACCGCTTATATAGAATATTTTGAAATATAATTATGGAATAAAGATCTATATATACAGTTGAACTGCTTATTGTTGTAAAGCCTTAAAAGGATTGAATGTATAGATCATTTAATAGAATTAAGGCTTTTATTTATATATTTAATTATACAAAAACTTAATGCCGAAGGCTTTCTCTACTATTTACCGCTAGACGATGCACAGATACATTAATAAATGTGTGTGAAGCAAAAATAATACCATAAAACACTAAAAATAAAAAAAAGAAAAATCAAATTGAGAAGGAATAGAGTCACATACAAAGCCATGTATAAATATACAATAATATATATTTAAATATGTACATTCACTATTTTTATAAATATAGTAAATAGTAAAATACAATTATCGTGATGATGCCGAATTCGCAAAGGTTCCTGATCATCCTGACATCGAGGGGGAGCGCGTTCCGGAGAAGAATAGATTGTATTGCGAAGAAGTACAGTCAGTACTGTGGGAACATCAAAATAGAGGTCTAATATCTTCTGATGATGCTCCGTGGAGGTGTGAAACACGTGTAGAGTGGATTAACGGTGGTAGTAAAGAATTAAGAAAGTAAAATAAATGTGTAAATAAAGATAAAATAAATGTAAGATAAAATTATAGAATAAAAATAAATAAAATGTACCTAGCCACCTTAGAGTAAGAAGATGATGGAAGAAAAGCGAGGAAAGGAAGAAGGTATAAAAGAGCGAAACGAAAGATATTGTGAAGGACAAAAGTAAAGAATGAAAGATATTGTGACGCGTGAAAGAGAGTGATAAATAAAGAAAACGACTGAAAAAAAAATTGCATTTATCAGCGGACTGGCGGGCGGTGCACTTTATTGCACGACTACTGCTGCATAGCGGAAGTTGCTATATATTAGTCCCTTTCTTAGTTAGGATGGACTTCCGCTAAATAACGCCTGAATCTATTACATAATTAAAAGTGTTTAGTATGTAATTGCTACGAACTGAAATATAGATTTTAAGTAAGCAGATGGCTAATATATAATTGAGTAAAACTTACAAATTTTATTGTTAATATGTATAAATTTTAGCTGTATTTACCCATAAGAGAAAATTGTGTAAGAAAAATTGTAAAAATTATAAAACGCTGTCGTGCCTCGCAGCTGGGAGAAGAAAGATCCGTATCAAATAGCGGCAACCCTCTCCCAACTGTCTGCGCTTAGTAAAAGCGAAAAAAAATATCGTAAAAAAAAATACAATAGCGATACAAATTAGAATTAATAAAAATAAGTAGGCAGGTGGAGAGGGAGACAAGAGTAGAGATAAATATGTCATTTAAAAGCGTTCTTTTACATCTTTTTACAACTATCATGTATACAGTGATCACTTTTATATAACCAATATTCTTTTTTTCATATGGACGCCATGAAAGACAATAGCCTCTCCAAAGGTTGTCAAAATGATCGGTCCTGAGCTGTGTGCATCAACTTCCGACAATCCTAACTATGATAGTTAAGATTGTCGGAAGTTGAATCGTCGGTAGACCTAATGGGGGGTAAATCCACGCCGCGTCCACAGGTGGTCATCAAGAACCTAAAGAGTTAGCTAGCGTCTTAATAAAAGATGTAATACTTTAACAATTTATTTAACACACGAACAAATTTTTATTAGCGCTTAAAGCGAGCAAAAAGGACGTGCATTCGTCGTGGGACTCTGGGGCGCAATGTGCTCTGCGACCGAGTGAAAGCGGGCAATAGAACAAAGGCGCAAAAGAAACAAAAGTAACAAAAGGTCTGCGCCCGCGTCACCGGTGCGTGCATGTGCTCGCTGCACTAATTCGGCACACTAAGTTCGCCCGTCGGCTACGCTCGCCCACAAAATCTTACACCTATTATTCATTAAGACATCACATCAGTGTATATACGACTCCCACAAACCTTTCGGCTCCAAGAGTCCTGATATTTCTAGTTAAATAAATGCATTACATACCTGGAGCTGAAACATAATTATGTTTATTATAGATAATTTGTATTTGTAATAATATTGCTATATAAAAAGCCGCCATATGTGAAAGTTCCCGCGGACGTCGTCACAACGCTTAACCTTTTGTTCGTCTCGCCCACTCGTCTCGCTCACTCGCACGGCGTGCACGATACGCGCTCTCGCTTGCTCTTGGCAGGAAGCCAAGACGAAGCACGTGCGCCCGCGGCCGTTGGACCCACTCGTCTCGCTCACTCGCACGGCGTGCACGATACGCGCTCTCGCTTGCTCTTGGCAGGAAGCCAAGACGCAGCGCCCGCGGCCGTTGGAGTTCTAGAGAGTCGGATTTGAGCCATGGTTCGATGCGCAACCGCGCGTAGGCGAATTATTCATTTTCCGCGCACAAATTGTTTTAATAATTAAATAAACGTTTTTCCACATCACATATTATAATTTTTATTGATTTTTTTTCCATATTGTAACTAATTCATTATCATCGTTATTTTAATTGTATAAGATCCACAGCTGGACCTAGAACTCGCTCGTATATCTAATAACGTCGGGAACATTTCGTTCCACCCCCTGTTTTGTTATGGCAATAATTTTAACACTTATCTTTTTAATTTTACAGTTTCTTTTCTCTTCTTTCGTTCTAGCGTTTTCTCTATTACATTCTACATTTATCGTTATTTCTTTTATTCATCACCTTCCTTTCTATTCTCGATCACTACAGTCTAGCTAGGTACCACAGCTGGACCTAGAACTAGCTCGGATATCTAATAATGTTGGGAACATCTCGTTCCACCCCCTGTTTTGTTATGGCAATAATTTTTCACTTCTCTTTTTATTTTACAGTTTCTTTTCTCTTCTTTCGCTCTAACATTTTCTCTATTACATTCTACATTTATCTTTCTTTCTTTTATTCGTCACCTTCCTTTCTATCCTCGATTATTACATTCTATATATATTTTATTGTTACAATGTATTACAGTTTTACTTAGATTATTTATATATACACTTCAGTTTCTTTTATCTAGTATTTTAATTACATTTTGTTTAGTTTTCTTATTTTATTATTTATACACATTTACATTATTATTGATTATTAGCTGTCTGTTTTAACCTAAGTTTTGTTTCTTTATATGATATTTTCTGCGACCCTCCTGAAGAAACTGAGGAATGGTGTTCTGTTTTCTTCATCAGCTATTATGGAAGCAATTGTCGCCTCCTCAATCTTTATATCTACAAGGCATTCGGTATTGATTCGGACCCTGCTGAATGCGGTACAGACAGCTACCAACCTCTTGGGGTTGATCCGCTTGCAGGCCTATTGTATATACACTACTACCTTAGTCTCTTATCTGCTTAAAAGTAAATTATTTATGAGAACGTAGTTAACACCATTAAATATTTTAATCTTAACCCTTTGTAATGTTAAAAGCCTTATTACTTAAAATTATATACACCAATACCCCGCTTTGCGTCGTTTTTTTTTTTAAAGTTTCTTTTTTTTTCTAAAAGATAGCAGCACTTTTGTTTCTAATAGCGCCATGCCATCAAAACTCGGGGATTCCCTTTCTAACTAAAAATCAACGCAATTTTAATACAGTTTTATTTTCACTTTGTTTTGCTAATTTTAAGAGTTCAGTTTCAATTACGTAGTATTTTGCTTTTTTTAAAAGAGAATAATAAATTTATATAAATTTTTACGTGTTATTTCTGGTTACAAAAAAGGGAAATAATTCCCAATTTATTTATTGACAGTTATGTTATGTTGGTTTTTTAAATGTTTACTTTGTTCAATTTTCTTTTTAAAAAGTAGTATTTTCTTGACCCTGGAACTTATCTTCGATCTTTACATGGTTTGCTATAGAAAATCTTAATTCACTTTGCGGCGTGTTTTTTTGGAACGTAACCACGACACAAAGTGAGATATTAGTGTATGCCATAATAATCTATATATATATATATATATATATATATATATATATATATATAACTTTTTATTTTATTTTAAGACATCTCACTGTGATCGAAAAGTATGTTTAAATTTAATTAATTTTATAGGCTATATCTGTAACATTAGCCAAGAGTATTTTTGTCAAAAGTTTGAATGTCATTCGGCCAAACCATTTTGAAGATATGTATATATATATATATATATATATATATATATATATATATATATATATATATATATATATATATGTATGTATGTATGTATCTTCATAAAAAAGAAATTGATTAATGATTCTTACATAATACGGTAAGTCCTTTGACCCTCTCCTCGAGACCGTCGCCATTTTGTATCACCAGGAAGTAATCACCGAAGTCCTGGGGCTTCATACCCTCCAGGTCTATCTCCAGAAATTGACGTCTAAACACAAATATATATATTTTAATTTTGATTTCATTCTTTCTCACCAATAGTAGTATTCGGTATATATTACTATTGCAACCGATAGCTATTGGGTCTGATAGGTAGACACATAATGCCCCATATATACACTTTCAACACAAGGTATGTCTTTCATGTTTTACTTAAATAAATCAACGAATGAGTTTATAGCACAAATACTATATATCAAAACAAAATATTCCTTATTTGAATAAGTACAAGCACTTTCGAAAATCAACATAAAATGTCGGCATTGCTATACCTGCAGCAAGCTGCTGCCGGTTTGGAAGACAGTTCAACTAAAAGCTAGCAAGAAACTCAACATATATACATATATACTGTATATATATATATATACCGTTGGCTATTGGGGCTGATAGGTAGACGCGTAATGCCCCACACTAGGTAGACATCGAGGTAACGGGAAATCGCTGGATGCGAATAAGACCGGCTACCATGGCAATCATTAACGAAGTCCTATGCCCAGCAGTGGGCGTCTAACGCCTGAAATGAATAAGGAATTGAGAGTAGTCATATAACTCAGTGCTAAGCGACTATATATATATATATATATATATATATATATATATATATATATATATATATATATATATATATATATATATATATATATATATATATATATAGTATGGACGTATATACTAAATAGATGCCATAGCGAGATAAAAATTGGCTGAATTATTAAACATATCTATGATTTATATATGACCCTCTCTGAATCCAATGCGGTAAGAAAATAAATATTTTTTGATACATTAGTTTTTAAAATTCTTGGTTCATCAATTTTATTACAAAATGTATATATAAAATCTTTTTTCCAGATGTAAGCACTGCAATAAAACAAGATATGTACAGGATGTGTAAATAAAGACGTGTTTATTGAAATAATGACATTTTAAAAATTTTAGTAACTATATCTTTTGGCAGTTGAAAAAGATAAGAAATTTATGTTAAATTATGTTGAAAAAAATGAAATTCACAATGGTTTCTGAAATTATTATACAATATATTCAGAAGCTATTAAAAAAGGGCTGTCTAACTTAGAGAAAAGTAACAAAAGATTAAATCCTTTAATAATTGAGATTATTAATTGTTTTACCAAAATTTAAAAAAATTAGAAAATATGAAAGAATACATTTTAGAGCAATAGCTTCTGAGGTGCTCATATAATACATTAATATAAAATTTATATACGAATTATTTTCCTTATTGCTTTATTCTCATTTTTAATACGTATGTCGATAGCCAGATCTCTTTCTGTCACAAACGGAGGAGGTTTCATTGCACATGTCAACAGCCCGGTACACGAGCACTTGACTAACACCAAGCGTGTGCGGGATTTTACTTCGTGTAATGCAATCGCAGCGATTCGATTCTCTTTATCACTCCACTACAATAAATCGCAAAATATTTCACAATATTTTGGCGCGAAAATATGACAACGCAATGAACTGTCATATGAAACTGACAGATTCCAAATTAAAAAGTGACGTTTTGTTTTTGTTTTTTTAATTATGACATTATTTATGATCAGACTGAGTATAAAATAATTTATAAGTCAATATTTAAATTTATTTACTTACGTTTTACCTTCTCTGAAATAGACGTTTAAGAAATCATTGTAATTAAATAAATTTACTATAGTGTAGCATATTTGTCTAATTATAAAACAGTATAGTATTTTATAGTTGGAAGAATTGTATGTTATTATACTAAATGCTTGCATGATTGTCTTATATATGCAATTTATTAGAGATAGGTAGCTCGCGAATTAAAGACAAGAAAGATATATATCTTTGCAAAAGATATAATCACTCTCCAGCGCGCGCGTTTCAATTGTATCTCTGTCTTTATACTTGTAACGAGTTGCGGCTCAGAGTTAGAGAGAGATGGGCTTATGTAGCAATTTACACGTAAAAGAGAGACACGGATAGCTATTGCATATTTGTATTAAAAATATAAACTACAAATTTTCGGAACGACGACATCACACGCGCGCGTTCAGCTTTGTTGTGCTTTATGACGAAGACATGAAATGCTTAATAAGAATATTTCACACGTAATATTCCGCCTTACCGAGTTCTAAGTCTGAAAGAGTCGAAGATATAAAGGATATATGTTTAGTGTTAGCTGCCTCATTCTCTCTCTGAGCCGTATTGAGCTAAATGAGTTAAAGATATAAAAGAGTGGAATATATATCCAAAGAACGGAAACATATAAATCAATCTTTTCTTGTCAGGGATACATTTTGCCCATCTCTAATATACACAATAAGTAAGTAAGTGTTTATTTAATGTTACGTATATTTTACATAACAGATACGAAATTTTATTTTGAGTAGTTTTAATTTAAATTCAATTAATAAATGTATAAATTAACATGTGTTTTTACTTTAAGTTTTTAACACTAAACTTCACTACGGTTAGAAATTTACAGGAAATCAATATCAGGTAAGTAGGGGGTCTACCCAACACGGAAAAACATGGCAAGGGGTATACGACACAAAAAAGTTTGGGGAACTCTGGTATACAGTCTTGTATAATTTATCTTATATGATTGCCGCTGCTCACAAAAAACTTCCAGATGTTGGACAGCAGTATTCTCTGCGGTATCTTGTAACATAGTTTATATTAATTAAGTATAGTATTTTCGTATTCTTGTGTGTATTCAAAATCAATAAATACGTTTATTTACTTCATCGAACTGCGTTTTTACTTTCAGATATCCAACGTGTCCAGCTAATCTCCATGTATATATAAAATGCGCCTCTTTGCATCAAGAACGCAGACGCAATAGTTACATTTGCCTAAAAGGTATTTAAAAAAAAACAACATCAGCTCACCTGTCCACAATCTCCTTGACCCTGTACCTGGAGTTGTCAATGTTGTATACATTGCCATCGGAAGCCCTCACCATCAGATTGAGGAGTCTACATCGATTACATTTGAACGGTATGACTGTACTGTTCACACGTTGACCGTGAAGCAGTTCTATGGACTTGGGAATGATGGTCATGCCGCTAGGTGCTGAAACAGTCAACAGATGGAGTTGAGAAACTGGTAGTTTTGTCATATAAGTCGATTAAGGAAACGAAAACATGTACGACGAATTCCGCGAACGAGACAGTCGGGGCTGACGGCGCGCATAAAAAAGTTACAGTTGGGATTATTAAAGCAATAGTTATACGGGCTCTATTTTGCGTCTCTTGCTTTATTGCAACTCTCACTTCAACTGTCAGTGAGATTAGAACAAAGTAATTGTTTCTTTAGGTCACCTCACCTAGCGCTGAACCTTCCAGAAAGTCAGAGAATTGCGAAGAAAAAACGAATCTATAGTTGATACGTCACCGGCTGCAGTGATATAGATTCAGGGGCGGCTCCAGCTCGTGTAGCGCCACCTAGCCTCCCCCCCCCCCCCGGCTACAACTATTAACTTTGCCGTTGTAGTGAGAAAGTTTTTCATATTCCAACAAGCTATTTTATAAGTAAGTATAGCTTACAGTATGGTATTAGACAGCCTTTCTTCTTATGACGGCAGAATAACACTCATTGTTTTTATGCCTGCACTATAAGCGGGGGGGAGGGTCAGGGCTAGGGGGCGCCAGGGTTTCTTTGCACACGGGCGCTGCACGAGCTAGAGCCGCCCCTTAGTAAAAGTTATTGTCTGAACTCTCAGGGTCACACCGAAGCTATTATCGGCAGGTAGTAGTGTGTAGCGTTCATGCTCCGTATTACTGACCACAAAGACCACAATATTTAGCCACTTCCGCACATGCAGTGGTAGTCGTGGACTCTGTGTTTGGCACTAATCGGTGTAACATAACTCCTGAAGATGCCCCGTGGAGGGGTGAAACACGTGTTGAGTGAATTAACGGTGACAGTTGTGTAACTCGCATTGTTTGCCGCATACGCAATTGTCAGCGGACTGGCGAACGGTGCACTTTGTTGCACGACTACCACTGCAAGTGCGGAAGTGGCTAAATATTGGTCCTTTTCTTACTTCCACATAGATCTTCCACTACCCGCATCAAGTGATTACTGGCGAACTTGACCATGTCCTCGGCCCATTGGGATCTATCTGTCTACCGGCTCGTGGTCAAGACATGAGCAATTTTTCGAGCTATGCAATCACCTTAATTCTTCTCCAGATTCTTTCATTTTTGATATAAATGTCGAAAGTGTATCTAAGTATATACCAGTGATTCCCAAAGTGGTCTATATCGACCCCTAGGAGTCTATGACAACCTGCAAGGGGTCTACGTCAGCGAAAAAAAATTTGGGGGTCCATGAAATGAAAATAGGGGTACACGATAGTGGATCTCAACACATACACTGATAGTACCTATTTACTTACATCATACTTACACCATACTATCTATGAAGTAAAAAAAATATTATATATGTTTATAAAATTGTGTAAGTTGTAGGATGTTGGTATAATAGATTGGTTTAGTTGGTATAGTAGATACAAGATTTTATTTTGAGTAGTTTTAATTTAAATTCAATTAATAAATGTAATAATTAACATGTGTTTTTACTTTAAGTTTTTGACACTAAACTTCACTACAGTTAGAAATTTACAGGAAATCAATATCAGGTAAGTAGGGGGTCTACCCAACACGGAAAAACATGGCAAGGGGTCTACGACACTAAAAAGTTTGGGGAACTCTGGTATATACCATGCATCTGAATTCCCCACTGCAAAGCATAGATTTCTCCCATAGATATCTATGGGGGGATATACCATAATCGCCACGAATGATTGGCGATTGGAGTGTGGTATTATGGTACGCAGAGGACGCTACTGTCCATACATTTGAAGCTTTATAATTAATAGCATAAAACGTAAATATAAGATTGTATTAACAATCGAACCCGCTACCTATGATCCCATGTGTCAATTCTCCACTACTGTGCTAACACTGCCTTCAAAGATTGATTATTTGATTCAAATTAAATCTTAGTAGAAGGCGCTACTGTCCATCTTATATAATGAATGTGTGGTAGTGAAACGAGATAAGCGGATGCCATTGAGAAAATATATTGTTCACACAACCACTATACAAAGGTAGGCGCGTCGAAGCGAGAGTTTATTGCGGCGCGCTTGCGTGTGCGCTGATGTGCGGCCGGACCCAGAGTGCGCACGCGCCGAGCGACCGGGGATCCGAGCTGCTGGCTTACGTCAATGCGCTAGGGCGCGCATGTTGCCGCCGCGGACAGGACAGTCCGACGTAGTGGGAATGTCCGCCATAAATGCACGTAGTGTGAATAATAGAATATAACTTGCGACCTACGATCACAAATCACAGTCGTCCACCACTGATCTACCACAGCTCCAATGTAATATCTTGTCATTTTCTAGAAATTCCAAAGAACTTACATAAAGTTAAGAACTTCATAACTTTCTCCCTCTTAGTTCCAGGTTTGATGAAACTTGCGAAGAACGGTCCCACGTGATTCGAAGACCAGGTGGGGAAATTTAGGGTTATAGTGGCAGTTGACCCTGTGATCTGAACCGTGTAGTATTTGGGTGGTAGTACCGTCTGCAAATTAAATATTAATTTATTTATTCATATTGTTATCCAGACAAGACTGTGTTCATAGTGACCACATTTGTACGACATAACTAGACAGACTGAAAACTGCAATCAAATAGAACATACGTAAGATATCTATAGTTAATGTCTCTCTGTTCACTAACTAATAAGTTCGATAGAATGTGAAATAACAATGAATAAAGTTCGCTGTTAAATGGTTTAATTTAGAATTCAGCGCAGTACAGATAGTAAGAGAAACTAATTTTAACCAAAGAGAGAAACATTAAATATCATAAATACGATTTTACGGAATAGCAAAAGAATATAATGCAAGGATTATTGCAAATGAGTTGACAAAAACCGCGGCAACAAGAAGCGTGCGTTCAGCGCGCGAGCATAGCTAACAATGGCGAGCGACGGCCGGAGATAGCCGAAGTTGCCCGATGCGCCGGCGCAAGCGATAAGCGCTCGCGTAATGTAGATACGATCTTTGCGTCACTAAAGGTGCGACCATTTATTGTGCGTCATTTTAGATCGCCACAGATAATATAAGAAATGCTGCAGCTTTCTAATTGTACAGCCCTCAGTGTTGATCCATGGATACCATTTTATTATAATTAATATTTAATGGTATCAGTCATTCTCTTGCGGAAGACCATCCTTAGTAAGAAAAGGACCAATATTTAGCCAAATCACTCAACACGTGTTTCATCCCTCCACGGGGTATCTTCAGGAGTTATGTTACACAAATTAGTGCTCTTTTTCACTCTGTGTGTGGCGGTGGCAGATGTGTGATTCGCATTGTTTACCGCATACGCATTTATCAGCGGGCTGGCGGGCGGTGCATTTTGTTGCACGACTACTACTGCATGTGCGGAAGTGGCTAAATATTGGTCCTTTTCTTAATTATAATTAATCTTATAACAATTTATTGATAAGAGATAATTGGAGGGATGCATAAACATCTCTAACGGGCTCCAAGCTGCCCGCAGATCGAGTGTTGCTCTTTCCTGGTCTATAACTTACACCAATTATCAATTATCTTCGAGTTGATCGTCCAAATTACTTCTGGTTATTCAGCAAATAAAAGAGAATATATATATAAGAAGGGAACACGTTTTTGACACCATTGAGGAGATAAAAACCGATTCGAAGATCTTTAAGGCTATAACGGAAAAAAAATATTCCAACTGATACGAGGACTGGAAGAAGCGTTGGCAAAAGTGCTTTTTATCACACGGTGATTACTCAAGGTGATGAAATTTTGAAGAATAAATAAATAATTTACATATTGTAAACAAATTCACCATGCCATCAAATCTCAATGCGCCATCCCATCAAAACTCGGGGATTACCTTTCTAACTAAAAATCAACGCAATTTGAATACAGTTTTATTTTCACTTTTGTTCTGCTAATTTTAGAGTTCAGTTTCAATTACGTAGTGTGTTGTGGTTTTAAAAGAGAATAATAAATTTACGTGTTGTTTCTGGTTACAAAAAAGGTAAATATTATTCCAATTTATTTATTGTCACAGTTATATTATTTTAGTTATTTTAATATTTACTTTTTGATCATAGTATTACAATTGAAAAATAAGCTATAAATTGAACACTTTATAGTTTGTACGCATATTATCAAACACCCTGTATAACTCACACTAGCTGTGTTCCGAAGGGGACTTGAATGCTTGATTCGATGGAACTCATATCCTTCAGGTATCTTGATGCGTCGTGGACTGCTGGTGTAGTTCTTGGCTGTTGGAGGCACCCATTCCTCCAGGCTATCCTCTAGCAGGAAACGAAACAGACAAAGAAGATAGAAGATTTACCGTTGGCGACTCTTTCTCAGGAGTACATTTATTTAGGTACACGAGAAGTACATATAATTTAAAGTTATATTTAAAGTTGGCGTATGAATAAAGATTCTGTTATATGTTCCTATATAGATGATATGATATTAAAAATTTACTTTATACATCGTCGCTGCTTAATTAGTACTAATTTTCACTGTGCGTTGTTAGATTTTCGAGGTTGCGTTGTTTTGGGTTCGAGTCTTTAATTTTTTTTTAATTTTCTTTTTTTCTAAAAGATGGCAACACTTTTGTTTCTTATTGCGCCATGCCATCAAAACTCGGGGATTCCCTTTCTAACTAAAAATCAACGCAATTTTAATACAGTTTTATTTTCACTTTATTTTGCTAATTTTAGAGTTCAGTTTCAATTACGTAGTGTGTTGTGCTTTTAAAAGAGAATAATAATCTATTCATATTCCAATCTATTCATTGGAAGAGTTATATTTTTTTTAAATGTTTACTTTGTTCAATTTTCTTTTTTAATAAGTAGTATTTTCGTGATCCTGGAACCTATCTTCGATCTTTACATGGTTTGCTATAGAAAATCTTAATTCACTTTGCGGCGTTTCAATTTGCGTCTTGTTTTTTTTTTAACGTAACCACGACGCAAAGTGAGATATAGGTGTACCACTCATGTGTATCATGAAGAAATTGAAGCCTTGATTTGAGATGATAGAAAGTGAGAGGATTGTTTAGAATATTATAGAGTAGATAAAGGATGTGAGGATTCCGGCGAAGCCTTATAGATAACCAATTGAGCACAGTGTGAAATTCAAGAACATGTTCATATTTTCGGAGTCCAAATATGGAACGAATACAGAAGGTTTTGTCAAGTTTATTTAGTTGGTTTTCAATAAGGTATAGATCAGTGATTCCCAAAGTGGTCTATATCGACCCCTAGGTGTCTATGACAACCTGCAAGGGGCTAAGTCAGCGAAAAAAATTTGGGGGTCCATGAAATGAAAATGGGGTTCCACCATAGTGGATCTCAACACATACACTGATAGTACCTATTTACTTACATCATACTATCTTATAATATCAAAACATTTACATTATTTATAACAGTATCTATGAATTAAAAAATTATTAATATGTTACGTAGATTTTACATAACAGATACAAAATTTTATTTTGAGTAGTTTTAATTTAAATTCAATTAATAAATGTATAAATTAACATGTGTCTTTACTTTAAGTTTTTAACACTAAACTTCACTACAGTTAGAAATTTACAGGAAATCAATATCAGGTAAGTAGGGAGTCTACCCAACATGTTGAATTATCACGATATTGGGTTGAAGATAGGAAAATGAAGACTCAATAATAATACGCATTTTAATGTTCTAGAGTTCGGGCAACGAAACTTGCAGCGGCTCTACCCAAAGCAGCTCTTTCTCTACTGCTCTCACTATTATGAGTCTTCTTGTTGTTTTCTTCTCTTCAGGATGTAGACTGACATAGAATGCCTCCAGTATCGGCTTTTATAGTCGTCAACAATATTCTAGTATGTAATAATTTTGATATTTGAAAGTTTGAAATGAATGACATGTTTGAAATGAATGACACTCGTTCCAATGGATTTCAGTCATAACACTTTCTTGAATCTTTACTAGACATTTTGTGTATGACAGATATATTGACGTTTCCTGATTTCGTGACAATATATAGATATATATGACCGTATTCAGATCGGATCATAGGGAATAATCGTAACGTCTTGACACCATGTGCGGCAAGTTCGTTACTGTCTTGACCAATCAGGAGCCTTTTTCCTCTTAGTGCATGTTTAAAAGGAAGAACGTTCTTAAGATATGGACATACGCATTTTTATTTAAAGAAAAGTTTAAACCAAACAATCTGTATGATATAACTTACCGGGTATAGCTGTGAAGATAATAAAAATAATTATTAGTGTACATACACTGTTAAGATATATATGTATATATATATATATATATATTTATATATATATATATATATATATATATATATATATATATATGTAAAGGAGGCTTCATATCCGTTGGTCTCGCTTTAAATAACTTTGTAGACTTTATAGAAGGTTTTAATAGAAGTAAACTTAAAATTTTTATATGCAAAATGATTATTTTTGTAACTTGACAGTTCGCTGTGAACTTCGCGCGTTTGTAAATTCGTTTTGAACTTCGCGCGTTTGTAAATTCGTTTTGAACTTCGCGCGTTTGTAAATTCGTTTTGAACTTCGCGCGTTTGTAAATTCGTTTTGAACTTCGCGCGTTTGTAAATTCGTTTTGAACTTCGCGCGTTTTTCAGTAAGATATATAGGGCGATAGATAGTTATTTTTATATAATGTCTCCCCTTTTGTAGGACCGTCTATCACAATTTCTTTCACTCTTTCTTCTAGCATTCATCTCATTATATGTCACTTTTACAGATTCCATTTAATTTGATTGGTAGTTACACCAGTGGTGGTCAAGCTTCTTGACAGTTCAAGCCATTGTTCGAAATTTAAAATTTTTCAGCCGCAATTTAACACACATTTAAAACACGCAAACCAATATTTGTTTTTACAAAAATCGTATTTATTGAAACTATATGACAAAACTACAAAATATACTACTCAAAACAAAATAGGGCCCACCATCATTTTGCCCCTTAATTTATGTGCATACATTATTATTAAATTTTTACAATTAGTCGATGTTGAATTAGGGTTTTACACATTAAGTAAACACAAAATAACGTTTGAATTGTTTAATTTTATCGCAATACACTCAAATACACATTTTTAGAGAAAATGAGCACTAAGTAGACTGTCAATAAAAACTTTTATAGTCACTGTTTGTTTTTAATAAACTTGCCGGGAGCTATTCTTTAGTATCGAGTAGGACCTCCTTTGCTCCGTATGCACTCTCTGAGCCTATCTGGAACACTCTCAATCAGATGAGTGATGTTTTGGTCGGGTATTCGTTCCCAACAGAGTTTCAGCGCGTTTATGAGGTCCTGTTGGCTGTTAACGTGGCTATGGGTCTCTTTAAGACTTCTTTTCAATTGATCCCATAAATGCTCAATCGGGTTGAGATCGGGACTCATTGCTGGCCAAGGTAAAACCGAGATATTAGCATCAGAAAGTGCCCTCTGAGTGACCCTAGCTGTATGCGCACGAGCGTTGTCTTGCATAAACACAAAATTATTACCTACTCTTTGTGAATATGGGATGACATAAGGTCGGATTACTTGCGCGACGTAACTGGCTGCAGTGAACGTCCCTTCGTTCAAGATCACCAGCTCTGTTTTGCCTAACAAGCTTATACCGCCCCATATCATCACACTCGGGCCCCCAAAACGATCAGTACCGTGCATGCATGGTTCAGTAAAACGTTCTCCTTCTCTTCTCCACACACGTACACGTCTGTCATCGCTAAAAAACTTAACTTTACACTCGTCTGAAAAGAGTACTGTCCTCCAATTGTCCATGGTCCAATCCAAATGCTCACGCGCAAACCTCAAACGTGTTGCCCGGTGAGCCCTTGTTAATTTTAAACGAATAACACGCATCCTAGAATGTTGCCCGTCCTCGTGGAGTCGATTCCGAATGGTTTGACCACTAACGCGTGTGCCACTCTACCTGTCTCCTGGAACTGCTCCCATACGATTCGAATAGCTCGCCGTGACACACCAAGGCGAGATGCAACCGATCTTTGCGATTCTCCCTCTTGAAGCAAAAGAACTGCCCTTGTCGAAGTTTCCACATCCATATGACGACGAGAACCTGGCATTGTAATCGGGAATAATGCCGAAACGAAAAAAACACAGCTAAACAAAGTGTGATCAAAGTATTGCGCTTAAAGCAAGACTGAGAACACAAACGATTGAAAATTTAAGAAATGGATAAATTTTGAGCACTTTACTTTTTTGTCTACCCACTTGAAATCAACAAAAAAGTAAACTTTTAAAACATCATTATGAACCAATAAACATGTGTGCTAGAAGTGGTAGTGCTTCATTTTGTCAATGATTAGTATATGAGTTATTTATAAACACGATTAGAGACAAAGTTGCGGTGGGCCCTATTTTGTTTTGAGTAGTTTATATGCATTTAAGTTATATATATGCACACGTATATGACAGCACTCCTAACAATACTTAAGACGCCGGTTAGTTAATTACGATCAGTGTTTGGATTTCGCTGATTCTATGCTGGAATAATAATAATAATTATACACGGCAGTAATTTGTTTCGATTTCCCAGCAGCTGACATGGGTTATATGAATTTAAATATTGAAATAATTCGACAATAAGAGCCAAAAATAATTGTTCAAAGTACCGCAGTTTGGCCACCCCTGGTATATACAATGATTTTTTTTATATACTCGTTCTAGCTGCTTTGTTTTTCTACCCTTTCTGTCCTCGCATCCTCCACAAAACCTTACATTTCTTTACTATTTGATCTTCTAACTATAGACAGTTAACTGGCAAGCAGATGAAAGGAAGAAGTTGATCAGACTGTATGATTGATGATGACCAAATGTCGCTCAATCAAAGGTATATATATCCTTAGAATAATTAAGATATATATATCCTTTTATTATATTTAAATAATTTCTGATGCCTTCATATATCTGTGACCCAGAATTGGATGACATCATGGTGCACTGCCTTGGTTCTTTGAAAAACATGGTTATGTATGTAAAATGTTTTATTTCTTGAACTTTCGGTGAAAGAAATCATTTTATTCATTAAATCGAAAGTTAAAATGATAATACAAATTTTAGGGGAACCGGAAAGTAATGTCGTTTCTGTCGTCATATTTAAAAAAAAACCGATTGATTTGTTACCGCTTCAGCATTGATTTGTATACTAGACGGCAAAAGGTTGTTGATAACGAAGGTGAATGTATTGTTGATTACAAATAAAAACTTGTAAAATAATATTGAAAATAGTAAATTAATATTTTGTATCTATTTTTAGTTCATTAATTATTGTAAAAAAAATTGAAAATAAAAATAAAATTGAAAAATTGTAAGAGGAAAAATGTAGTCGTGTAAATTTAACTTAAGAAAGCGACATTACTTTCCGGTCCCCTTAATACACGAAATTAAAAAAAAAATCTAGGATTCAGATGCGAAATTGAACACCCTGGTCAAGATCTCGTGGGTAGTTGTAGCAGACGTAGTGGAGTCCCAAGATTGAAAAATGGGACAAAAAATGAAAGAGGACAATATCGCCTCCCTCATGGGGGACCACAAATGTAGTCCTATATTTCTAAGTTTCATCAGAAAGGTGGTGCAGGACACATGAAACAAGAGCAGGAATTAAAATAAATATGAAATAAAATATTTACACCTACATTGTAAAGTTTAAAAATAAACTAATATTTTCAACCTTCAAGGTTTACCATATAATGCTTAGTTTCATAGTAACATTTTTACGAAAATACTTTTAATTAAAAACAATTTATTTTATGGAATCAGGCGTTACCTTGCGGAAGTCCATCCTAAGTAAGAAAAGGACCATTATTTAGCTACTTCCGCACAAGCAGTGGTAGTCGTGCAATAAAGTGCACTGTCCGCTAGCCCGCTCATAAATGCGCATGCGGCAAACAATGCGAATTACACAACTGCCACCGTTAATTCACTCAACACGTGTTTCACCCCTCCACCGGGCATCTTCAGGCGTTATTTTACACCGATTAGTACTAAACATGGAGTGTGGCACTTTGTTACACGACTACCGCTGCATGTGCGGAAGTGGCTAAATATTGGTCCTTTTCTTACGTAGAAACAATTAAGTTGAGCGCATAGTTAAAACGAGATATATATGGCAACACTGATGTCATTACATATAATACAGACATCTAATTGTTTCAATGTACTTTGAACCAATACCAAAAAATCCACCAAAATTATATCATATATGGAATATATTACATATTTAGATGACATGTGTGGTAAAGTTTATTCAGGAGAAATATCCAGAAAACAAACTACATGATAATTGATATAGGTCAGTGATTCCCATGGTGGTCTATATCGACCCCTAGGGGTCTATGACAACCGAGGAGTCTACGTCAACGAAAAAAAATTTGAGGGTCCATGAAATGAAAATGGGGGTCCACAGACTGGACATCATTAGCCGAGGAGATTTAAGATTAACCCTTACAAAATAGACGCCAAATGTTGATAATTTATTATTAAAGCATCAGGTTCACCCTTCTCACTAAAAACATTGACTTATTGCTTATGTTATTTTATTTATAGTTTATTTAATGTTACGTATATTTTACATAACAGATAGAAAATTTTATTTTTAATAAGTAGTTTTAATTTAAATAAAATTAATAAACGTGTAAATTAACATGTGTTTATACTTTAAGTTTTTAACACTAAACTTCGCTACAGTTAGAAATTTACAGGAAATCAATATCAGGTAAGTAGGGGGTCTACCCAACACGGAAAAACATGGCAAGGGGTCTAAGACACAAAAAAGTTTGGGGAACTCTGATATAGATTATAAACTTATACATACGTGGCACTATTTCTGTAATAATAAAAAAATAATCAAAATATAAAATAATTATTATCGTGTTATCTTTACGTGATACGTAGAAGAACGACTTACCATCTCCTGTAATTGTAAACAAACTTTTTTAATATTTAAATTTAGAATCGAAATAGTTTAAAAATACAGTTAATACTAAACTATTGTCTTTTGCCTGTGTTCACAATTGCAAGTGTTCTTTTTTTAGGTCGTTTCACTCCCCTGTTTTGTTGGGAACAGAGATTTACTTTCTTTATTAAATTTTTCACTTCGTTTTTATTATTTTCATACTCTTCTTCCGTTCTTCACGATCTCTATCGTTCTGTTCTTTCATTCAATAATTCAGTCTATTTTTCTCTTTCGCTCTAATATCCTTTTTGTTCATCCTCAATTACTGCATTTTAATTTATTTATGCAATTTATATATATATAACAGCTTTTTTAGTTAATTTTACATCTTATACCTATATATCAGTTCTCTTATTTCTCTCATTTTTAATATTAGTATTTACATATTTAAATTATTTCTAATATACATTTGTGTAATTACACTGTTTATTATATCATTTGTTCCTACGTATTATTGTTTTGGCAACTGTTCTGCAGAAGATGAGAAAGATTTTCAATTGCAAGAGTTCACAATTTTACACAGTTTAATATTTATATAGAAAGCAAACTAAATGATGCAAATAAAGAATGAAACATAAAATGAAAGAAATACTGAATAATGAGAGAAAGAGAAAATAATAAAAAGAGAGTGAGAAGAGAGAGAGAGAAACGAGAGGTTTCATTAAAAGAGACATTTAAATAAAGCATCATAACTCGGGATTTCTCGTTTAGATCTTATCACAAATGAGATCTATATAAGAACGAAAATCACCAACATGTGTATCATATTGATAAGTAGGAGTGAGACCCTTCTAATAAACGTATATATGCTGAAAAAACAACGAAACTATTTCTATACTTACTTTCATATTCTGTAATAAGTAAAACCTTCTTTAATATGTAGACAATAGTTTTATAATCTTGTTTTTTATACGCAAAAGTAATGACAATTGGATGCCATTTTAAATAAGAAACCATTTCATACTTAATATATTCATATAACAGTTCAAAGTAAAGGTCTTTTCATATACAGTAAATAAATTAAAATTCAAAATATTCTTTATTCGAATAGGCCGTTAAATATTGCACATCGATCTTTGAAAAGAGACAATCGGTTAATTTCCGCTTCGTAGAGCGTTATCTCTATCGCACGAAATACGACTGACAAAACGTCACATAGATAGTATGGGACAGAGATAGTGCTATACTAAGCCGAAATTAGGCGATTGTCTCTTTCCAAAAGTCGATGTGCAATATTTATCGCCGGGTACTCTACAAGCACTTTTGAATCTTCAATCGACATAAATTGTCGGCATTGTTATCCCTGCAGCTGCTACCAGAAGGCAGTTCTGCTGAGAGCCTGCAAGAAACTCAACAGTTGCTTTTTACAAATATAGTTTTATAAAGAGCGCGCGACAATAATTAGCTTCCTGAAGCATCGACAACATTTAATTCCACGCATTAACATCAGTATAGTATTCTTGGATACAACAATATGTTTATTATTTGAAATCTCTCTAATGGCAGAACATACGTATGTGTTGTACCATTAATGATTTATTTAATTTTTGAAACATGAAAACTAGGTGTATACGAATTATTTTATTTCCTATGTCTATTACTAATTTTTAAATTATATCAAATGTTTTTTCGGGTATACAAAACTTTATTATAGGTGTAAAGATATATAAGAAAGAATACTGCCATTTTTAAAAAGCTTAATAAATATAAAATGCATGGAAACTTTTTTCTAAAACCATAATGTATAATTTTTTTTAATATTGTAACACGCCTTACCGTCAACTCCTGTAACATAAATAAACATATATTATTATATATATTATTAATTGCCATAACATACTGTTACGTACTGTGGGTTCTGACTCGAAATAAAACACCACTGCTTTACAAGGAGTCCTTTATTCACAAATCAGATGGTCACCCTACTTCAACACAAAGTATACTTTCGCTCAGTCCAAACTACGTTTTCAAATCGCTCAAGAAATCACTGTCCAAATAACTTACCAAATAGACACTTTGTATCACTGATCGTAGATCTTAATCTTATAACTCGAAAAACAACACTGAACTGTCGACATGGGGAGTACACATATTTATAGTACGGATAAGGTTCTAGTAAGTTCGAGATAGTACTCGATTAGAATTTCGGAGAACCGTACACAAAAATCTATAAATAACTTCAAGGTCACGCGTGTTTACAGCACTTCTTGATCCTAGGGTTTCATGTTTATTGTTTAGAGGGTTCTGTAACTCGTGCTTTGTAAGAATACTAAATATTCAATTAATTAAACACACACATCTTAATGAATAAATAAAAAAAGTAAACGCTGCTTTTGGCTGTAAGAATTAAATGCCTTTGCATAGACCGTAAAAAAAAATATACTCACTTTCGGCTGTAGATAAAAAAAAAACAAATAAATGTCAGATTTATTTTGTTTGTATACTGTTCGTATATATATATATATATATATATATATATATATATATATATATATATATATATATATATATATATAATTCAGTCTGGTTTCTCTTTAGTATCTAGGAAGACTAATTAAAAACAGCTCGGCTAAACTAAACTTACCTTGGGTTACTAGGATCCATATTTATTTGTTTAAGAAGATTCATCTAAAGTGACATTAGATATAGCACGTGGTGCAAGCGACTAACAAAATTCCCCAATTCTGAATCGATATAAATATGCACTAAGCATGATGAAAATACACACTTCTATTCAAGAGCTGTTTAACCTATAGTGCAGGGTGTGCAATGCATATGAGCGCCGCCGTCTCAGGGGGCCGCGGTGCTCCCTGAGACAGCTAAGAGCATCGCCTTGGAGCATCATGGTACAACAATGATATGACAGAAGCGGCCAACCAGCGCGGTGGCAGAAGTAGCATAAGAAGAAAGGCCGTAACTAATACCATACTGTACGCTATACCTACTTATAAAATAGCTTGTTGGAATATGAACAAAACTTTCTTGTTACGACGGCAAAGTTAATAGTTATAGCCGCGTTGGTCAGGGCTAGGGGGCGCCAGGGTTTCATTGCACATGAGCTAGAGCCGCGAGCAGCTCCTGGGGGGAGGCCTATGCCTTAATGGGGGCTGAAAGGCTTCTATTACTTTTATCAGTTTTGGATTCCAATTTTAAAACATTCCTGACCGAACACCTGGATCGGTTTCAATTTACATACTATATCTTGTATCATTACTTTTCCAGGTCTGCTTTACAGGTGTCCAGCTAATAGGGCTCCTAAAGGCTCGCTGATGTGCGAGGAAGATATCGAACCTACTCAGGTCATGTACGATTCCTGTCTTAGTGCAGAGAATAAAGATTTTTATGCCGCTGAGAATAAATACTTCTTTTGTAATATTGAGTTTTAATATGAGTGAATATAAAAACAATGAGTGTTATTCTGCCGTCATAAGAAGAAAGGCCGTAACTAATACCATACTGTAAGCTATACCTTCTTATAAAATAGCTTGTTGGAATATGAAAAAACTTTCTTGTTACGACGGCAAAGTTAATAGATATAGCCGCTAGGGGGGGGGGTCAGGGCTAGGGGGCGCCAGGGTTTCATTGCACACGGGCGCTACACGAGCTGGAGCCGCCCCTGTTTGTTATTATCTCCAAGACCTACCAGCTCTAAAAAGAATCCAGCAGTTTAATTTATGCATTACCGCGATATAAAAACTATTGAAGACGTTCACGGTGCTATTAAAATAAATGATTCTTCGAAACCGTGTCGAATATATTTATATATATAAATGTTTATGTAGAATTTTATACTTACAATAGTTACCTGAAAAAAGAACAATATGTTTAAATATATATATAGAAACTAGCTGATCCCACAAATGTTGCTTTGCAAAAAAAAAATTTAAATAACAAATAAAAAATAAGGGCCATCCTTATCACTTAGGGGTATGGAAAATAGATAGTAGCCGATTCTCAGACCTAATGAATACGCATATTAAATTTGGTAAAAATAGGTCAAGCCGTTTCAGAGGAGAACGGTAACTAACATTGTAACATGGAAATTTTAAATACATACGCAACACATTTTTAATATATTTTATACAGGATCAAAGGAAGATCACTAGATGGACTTAAGATGTGAAAATCGCAGAAAGTAACTAAATGTGTGCAGTGCAAGACCGGTCATGATAACCTATGCCCAGCAGTGGGCGTCCATTGGCTTAACACGTTCACTGCGGCTTGAGGTCGATTCAGCCTCATGGTAGACTTTGAACTGGTGCGGCGCGTGAAACTCGTGTTTTCTCTCTAGTGCGGCGGCTGTTTACACGCAACCGTATGAAGTATGACAAAGACAAATATAGCTTTCTTTATATCTGCGAAGCATTGACTCAATATTGTAAAAAAAATATTGATGAACATGAGGCAGAAAATGCCCCAACCGCACTACTAGGAAGTTCAGCTTGAGGCTGATTCGACCTCAGCCGCACCAGCTGAAAGTTCTTCAAAATTGGGCCCGCAGTGAACGTGTTAAAAGAAAAAGAAGTAATAAAAGAATGCTTCTCAACTGCTAGAAGGTACACTTACGCCAGAGTTCGTTGGCCAGGAGCGCTTGGTCGGGAGACGGTAAGGAATATATATATCCGATCTGACATGGATTCCAGTGATCACAAACTTCATGGTCAGGATCTAGCTCCGTCACAAACTTGTAAGTCTGAAAATGTACTAACATGTTCCATTTAGAACTTCACGAGTTAGATTAAAACTTTGTTAACAAGTCCAGATCGCTTTTTCAGATGGAATTCTTATTCAGGTTGATTACAATAATATAAAAACCAGTGATTCCCAAAGTGGTCTATATACCATCATGCAAGACGAAGGGGAGAGAGAATGCTTCCTCAGCTACTGCAGGAAGATGGTAATAAATGCAATAGGTAAAAATAAAACAAACGATAAAATATAGAAATAAAAGGAATATAGTAGTACCAAAAATAGTGCAATAAATAGTATAATATAAGATGATAATTACAAAGAAAATACGTGTTAAATATTTGAACAATAAATAATATTGCAAAATAAAATAGTAAGGAAACCTAGAATGTAGTGGTTGAGGATGGATGTATGGTTAATGGAATGAAAGAGAAAGACTGGGAAAATTGTAGAATGAAAGAAACAGTACGACAGATAATATGATACATGAAAGAGAAGAATATTAATAATAAAAAATATGAATAAATTACTAGAATTAAAAATTCCCTGTCCCACACGAGATAGGGGAACGAGAGGTCCCCAACAGCGGGGACCATAATAATAAAAAAGTGGTCTATATCGACCCCTAGGGGTCTATGACAATCTGCAAGAGGTCTACGTTAGCGAAAAAAAATTTGGGGTCCATGAAATGAAAATGTGGGTCCACAGACTGGACATCATTAGCCGAGGAGATTTAAGTTTAACCCTTACAAAATTGACGCCAAATGTTGATATTTTATTATTAAAGAATCAGGTTCATCCTTCTCACTAAAAATATTGACTTATTGCTTATGTTATTTTATTTGTAGTTTATTTTATGTTTATGTTACATATATTCTACAAAACAAATACAAAATTTTATTTTGAGTAGTTTTAAGTTAAATTCAATTAATAAATGTATAAATTAACATGTGTTTTTACTTTAAGTTTTTAACACTAAACCTCACTACAGTTAGAAATTTACAGGAAATCAATATCAGGTAAGTAGGGGGTCTACCCAACACAGAAAAACATGGCAAGGGGTCTACGACACAATAAAGTTTGGAGAACTCTGGTACAAACAATAATATACACCCTGTACAAAAATAAACTGTTTCAGAGATAACAACGTAATGACAATAAAATAAGAAAAATCGTCTTCAAAATTCGCATTCATATATATATTAAAATTATTGTTTACTATCTGTCCTTGTACACTTTTTACAGTTAGTAGTACACTTTATACAGGCTGATTTGAAACAGGTATAAAAGCTATAAAGCATTTAATTAAATAAAGACGATACATGAAACTCCATAAAACTTTCTCAACATTAACCAATCAACCTGTATAACAACGAACTAAAGTTTTACATTAATCATGTTGTAAAATTAACAAGAAGATATTTATTTCGTTTAATAAAAAGCGTTTTCAAAATTAACATTACTGTATATTAAAATTAATTATTGTTTATTATCTGTCATTGCAGACTTTGTAAGTTATTTATAAGAAAAGGACCAATATATAGCCACTTCCGCACATGCAGTGATAGTTGTGCAACAAAGTGCACCGCCCGTCAGCCAATAAATGCGTATGCGGCAAACAATGCGAATTACACAACTGCCACGGTTAAATCACTCAACACGTGTTTCACCCCTCCACGGGGCATCTTCAGGAATTATGTTACACCGATTAGTGCCAAACTCAGAGGACTCTGTGACTGCATATGCGGAAGTGGCTATATATTGGTCCTTTTCTTTCTTAGGATGGACTTCCGCAAAATAACGCCTGAATGTATTAAACAGTTATTCCTATAGTTTCAGAAGGATCATTTTATACATAAATATTGAGATCGGTGTATCTAAATGGCATTTACTCCCCACAGGGGGAGGGTAATTTGATTGTTTTGGTATTCGAAAATATATATATATATATATATATATATATTTAGGTATCTCTATCTTTATGTTACATAGGTGGGATAGGCTCAGGTGAGGCAAGTTAGGAGTTGTGTCACTAGGCCAATGCCGTTGTAACTGCGGTAGTATGTGAAAGCGTTCCCGTAGTTTCAACAGAAGGCTTTCAAGGAGACCGTGGGGTTTTAGCTGGTAAGAGTCCCTAACCCTTTCGTTGCCCCCACAATATCCCATGCAGGAGTATCCCATGCAGCATTTCCTCACGAGTATAAAAAAGTGGGATATATTTTAGTACTTGCTTTACTTTTTTATTCATATTCAAGTCTATCTGAATCTCTTACTGTGTTTTATTTTCTACCTATGGCATTGATCACCACCTTCCTGCAGTAGCTGAGGAAGCATTCTCTCTCCCCTTCGTCTTGCATGATGGCCAAGATACTCCTTTCCTCTATCTTTTTGCCCATCCGGCATTCGGAATCTGCGCGCAGTCTTCCGAACGCCGGACAGTGGGCCACAAGGACCACGGTCTGGCCCACGCCCGGTTCACAGAAGCACGAGGGGTCCTCCTTGAGTTTGAACCTGTGAAGGTACTCAGAGAACCCCCTGTGAACCGTGAAGAGCTGGGCCAAGACCGTATCCATCTCGACACTGCGGACCACGCATGATTAGACCTTTAAATCTCACATACAGAATCTTTATCTTTACAGCTTTTATATCTATATATAATCACCATATATATATATAGCTTCAAATATAGCAGCTATATAGCTTATAGCTTTAAAAATATAGCATATATTAATAACTTACCCTATCTGGATAATAACGGTAATGAACCACTACATCATCAGTGTCTTCAAGAGCACACTTCGCGCTGGTGTAATTAAGAGAGGTCCGTTCTATTGGCGCACAGCCGATAACGGTTGTACCGTTTCGCGGTAGATCTGGACCTTCAACTTTATGTCCTGGTGAGGAAGATATTTAAAGAATTATTACGAGGATACCACGTTTGGGATTTCACTTTACGCGGCTTGGGTGGGCATCCCACTGGGGACGCCACAGTTGCAAGAAGTTGCTGGATGCATGTGCAGGTCCGGTCGTCGTGGTGAACTTTGATGAAGGCCTATATCATACAGTGAGCGTCTATCGACCAGCATCATAATAAAAAAAAAAACAATAAATGAAAAATAAAGTAAAAAAAAAACTAAAGGAATTATTAAAAATTCCATTGAAATGACTATGTTCCTTATTTCAGATATATAGGGTTGGCCAAAAATTTTTGCAAATAGCAACACTTGATTTCTCCAAAACCGTGAGAGTAAGGGGCCAACGGCGAGACAGAGCACATCTCGACGATGTAATTTTTAAAAAATAAATTTTAATAAATGATAATTACGGTAAATAAATCATAAACAAAATAGCATTTGTACTTTTATTTCTACACACGTTTCAAAAGTGCAAAAATTTATGGCCCATCCTATATGATATCTAGAACTGACTAGAGAAACGGTAAATGCGGTATCAGTAACCCCCTACTAGATGGAACATTGACATAGTTCAAGTCAAGGGAAGTCACACACCACTGCACACCATTGTGAAGTCCAGAAAGTTCAGCTGGACACATATCTGGTACAGATGCTCACAGGGCACGTGGATTCTCTAAGTACCTGCACAGGTTTAAACTCTAGGAGAGACCCTTGTGCATCTGTGACCAGAAAGTGGACCTGACTGGTGCACTTCATCGCCGGCTGTCTTGTCTTTGGAGTACTCCGCCTTGATCTTGGTGAAAGTAGGTAAGAAAATAAAGAAAGAAAATGTCGCCTCCCTCATGGGGGACGTTGAATATCACTCTGCGTAGCAGACCATCGATAGAAATATAATTAAAGATAAATAAAGAAAAAATAAGAAGATAGATAAAAATCAAATGTTACCAGGAATGCATATGTGGAAAAAACGGTGATGTATGAAAGATGATCAGAAAGCGGTGAATAAAAATGTGAAAAATGAAAGAATAGATATTTAATGGAATCAGGCGTTACCTTGCGGAAGTCCAACCTAAGTAAGAAAAAGACCCAATATTTAGCCACTTCCGCACATGCAGTGGTAGTCGTGCAACAAAGTGCACCGCCCGCCAGCCCGCTGATAAATGCGTATGCGGCAAACAATGCGAATTACACAACTGCCACAGTTAGATCTTAAATCACCAGTGTGAGCGACAGCAGTGAGCTGGCACTAATCGGTGTAACATAACTCCTGAAGATGCCCCGTGGAGGGGTGAAACACGTGTTGAGTGATTTGACGGTGGTGTGCTAGTGGCTAAATATTGGTCCTTTTCTTACTTGAAAGAATAGAGAAAAAGAAATAGTGAAGAAAAGAATGTGGAAGATTAATAGATATACAAAACTGAAATAAACATTTAATCCGAAGTTCTAACGTCCCTGCCACACACAAAGAAGAGAAAACTATGAGGAGAGAAAGGATGAGAATTAAAAATGAACACTATACACCTTCACTGGTATAGTCCCTTTTTAAACTTCATTAGAAACTAGAAACATCACAACACATATCACATATTTGTTATTATTTTACAGGGTACGACATATATATATATATATATATATATGTATATGATATATATATATATATATATATATATATATATATATATATATCTCTTACGATGTAGATGAGAATAAGAGATTCTAAAAATAGGGCCAACAAAAAAAATTATGTTAACACTCACTATTACAAAAGAAGTATTTATTCTCAGCGACATAAAGATCTTTATCCTCTGCACTAAGACAGGAGTCGTACATGACCTGAGTAGGTTCGATATCGTCCTCGCACATCAGCGAGCCCGATCCGTCAGGCTCTTTAGGAGCCCGATTAGCTGGACACCTGTAAAGAAGACCTGGAAAAGTAATGATACAAGATTTAGTATGTAAATTGAAACCGATACAGGTGTTCGGTCAGGAATGTTTTAAAATTAGCATCCAAAGCCTATAAAAGTAAAAAAACCTTTCAGCCCTCACAAGGCATAGGCCTCCCCCCAGGGGCGGCTCTAGCTCGTGTGCAATGAAACCCTAGCGCCCTCTAGGCCTGACTCTAAACAAAACCCTGTGTTAGCCAATTAGTGGCCGTGAAACCATGAAAAAGACAGACAGCTGCGCGAAAGAGAGACCCAACTATGCACCTGTGATTTAGGTTTAACAATATTTACCTTTTCTAATTATCAAAGGAGGCTTGTTTCTAATTTCCGCAATAGTCACTCCCTTCTCTCCGTTCTGTATAGCTGTCATTATTCTTCTATACAGCGTTGTCCTTCTCTCTTGTTCTGCTATTATGTAAGGGAGAAGTTCCTCCGAAAGCACGTCAACCTTCTTCTTTGCTTCTGCGTTTATCTGACGGGTGACAGATAAATACATAGAATTTTTATTTCAGTTTAAAAAGAAACATAGAACTAATGTTTAATAATTACTTCTGGACAAGAAAAGGTACGAAATTCAAACAAAACTGTCGAGTGCAGTAAGTTCAATGCGAACTGTCTAATGCATGAAATGCTAAGCGAAGCATCAAAGGCTAGGTGAAAATGGAATGCAAATAAATTGTAAGACAAAGAAGTAAAATGTGTAGAATTTAGAAAGAGTAATAGATATTGTTAAGAAAGAGAAGGATCTAAGAAAATAGAAACTGAAAGGATGGAAGAAATAAAAAAGTTCATTTTCCTCAACATGACAAAAGGTACAAAAACTGGACAAAAGAGAGTTATTATACAGTAAATTATTTGATACTAGCTACCACGTTGTGAATATGAAGAAAGTTCAATACGAACTGTCCAATGTATGAAGTGCTAAGCGTAGCACCAAACGCGCGTGGTTCATAATAAACTGTCAAACGTGGTAAGTTGAAAGAGAACTGTCAAACACGCGTATTCCAAAGCGAAATGTCATACGTGGAAAACGCAAAGAGAATTGTCAAATGCGCGAAGTTCAATACGAACTGTCAAATTCATAAAGCGCTAAGCGAAGCGTTATACGCGCGTAGTTCATAATAAACTGTCAAACGTGGTAAGTTGAAAGAGAACTGTCAAACACGCGTATTCCAAAGCGAAATGTCATACGTGGAAAACGCAAAGAGAATTGTCAAATGCGCGAAGTTCAATACGAACTGTCAAATTCATAAAGCGCTAAGCGAAGCGTTATACGCGCGTAGTTCATAATAAACTGTCAAACGTGGTAAGTTGAAAGAGAACTGTCAAACACGCGTATTCCAAAGCGAAATGTCATACGTGGAAAACGCAAAGAGAATTGTCAAATGCGCGAAGTTCAATACGATTGTCAAATGCATAAAGCGCTAAGTGAAGCGTTATACGCGCGTAGTTCATAGTGAACTGTCAAACGTGGTAAGTTGATAGAGAATTATCAAACATGCATATTTCAAAGCGAAATGTCATACGTGGGAAGCGCAAAAAGAATGGTCAAATGCACGAAGTTCAATGCGAACTGTCTAATGCATAAAGGGCTAAGTGAAGCGTTATACGCGCGTAGTTCATAATAAACTGTCAAACGTGGTAAGTTGATAGAGAACTATCAAACACGCGTATTTCAAAGCGAAATGTCATACGTGGGAAGCGCAAAGAGAATTGTCAAATGCACGAAGTTCAATGCGAACTGTCCAATGCATAAAGCGCTAAGTGAAGCGTTATACGCGCGTAGTTCATAATAAACTGTCAAACGTGGTAAGTTGATAGAGAACTGTCAAACACGCGTATTTCAAAGCGAAATGTCATACGTGGGAAGCGCAAAGAGAATTGTCAAATGCACGAAGTTCAATGCGAACTGTCCAATGCATAAAGCGCTAAGTGAAGCGTTATACGCGCGTAGTTCATAATAAACTGTCAAACGTGGTAAGTTGATAGAGAACTATCAAACACGCGTATTCCAAAGCGAAATGTCATACGTGGGAAGCGCAAAGAGAATTGTCAAATGCACGAAGTTCAATGCGAACTGTCCAATGCATAAAGCGCTAAGTGAAGCGTTATACGCGCGTAGTTCATAATAAACTGTCAAACGTGGTAAGTTGATAGAGAACTATCAAACACGCGTATTCCAAAGCGAAACGTCATACGTGGGAAGCGCAAATAGAATGGTCAAATGCACGAAGTTCAATGCGAACTGTCCAATGCATAAAGCGCTAAGTGAAGCGTTATACGCGCGTAGTTCATAGTGAACTGTCAAACGTGGTAAGTTGATAGAGAACTATCAAACACGCGTATTCCAAAGCGAAATGTCATACGTGGGAAGCGCAAAAAGAATTGTCAAATGCACGAAGTTCAATGCGAACTGTCCAATGCATAAAGCGCTAAGTGAAGCGTTATACGCGCGTAGTTCATAATAAACTGTCAAACGTGGTAAGTTGATAGAGAACTATCAAACACGCGTATTTCAAAGCGAAATGTCATACGTGGGAAGCGCAAAGAGAATTGTCAAATGCACGAAGTTCAATGCGAACTGTCCAATGCATAAAGCGCTAAGTGAAGCGTTATACGCGCGTAGTTCATAATAAACTGTCAAACGTGGTAAGTTGATAGAGAACTATCAAACACGCGTATTCCAAAGCGAAATGTCATACGTGGGAAGCGCAAAAAGAATGGTCAAATGCACGAAGTTGAATGCGAACTGTCTAATGCATAAAGCGCTAAGCGGAGCGTCAAACGCGCTTAGTTCACAGTGAACTGTCAAACGTGGTAAGTTCAAAGAGAACTGTCAAACACGCGTACTTCAAAGCGAAATGTCATACGTGGGAAGCGCAAAAAGAATGGTCAAATGCACGAAGTTGAATGCGAACTGTCTAATGCATAAAGCGCTAAGCGGAGCGTCAAACGCGCTTAGTTCACAGTGAACTGTCAAACGTGGTAAGTTCAAAGAGAACTGTCAAACACGCGTACTTCAAAGCGAAATGTCATACGTGGGAAGCGCAAAAAGAATGGTCAAATGCACGAAGTTGAATGCGAACTGTCTAATGCATAAAGCGCTAAGCGGAGCGTCAAACGCGCTTAGTTCACAGTGAACTGTCAAACGTGGTAAGTTCAAAGAGAACTGTCAAACACGCGTACTTCAAAGCGAAATGTCATACGTGGGAAGCGCAAAAAGAATGGTCAAATGCACGAAGTTGAATGCGAACTGTCTAATGCATAAAGCGCTAAGCGGAGCGTCAAACGCGCTTAGTTCACAGTGAACTGTCAAACGTGGTAAGTTCAAAGAGAACTGTCAAACACGCGTACTTCAAAGCGAAATGTCATACGTGGGAAGCGCAAAAAGAATGGTCAAATGCACGAAGTTGAATGCGAACTGTCTAATGCATAAAGCGCTAAGCGGAGCGTCAAACGCGCTTAGTTCACAGTGAACTGTCAAACGTGGTAAGTTCAAAGAGAACTGTCAAACACGCGTACTTCAAAGCGAAATGTCATACGTGGGAAGCGCAAAAAGAATGGTCAAATACACGAAGTTGAATGCGAACTGTCTAATGCATAAAGCTCTAAGCGGAGCGTCAAACGCGCTTAGTTCACAGTGAACTGTCAAACGTGGTAAGTTCAAAGAGAACTGTCAAACACGCGTACTTCAAAGCGAAATGTCATACGTGGGAAGCGCAAAAAGAATGGTCAAATGCACGAAGTTGAATGCGAACTGTCTAATGCATAAAGCGCTAAGCGGAGCGTCAAACGCGCTTAGTTCACAGTGAACTGTCAAACGTGGTAAGTTCAAAGAGAACTGTCAAACACGCGTACTTCAAAGCGAAATGTCATACGTGGGAAGCGCAAAAAGAATGGTCAAATACACGAAGTTGAATGCGAACTGTCTAATGCATAAAGCTCTAAGCGGAGCGTCAAACGCGCTTAGTTCACAGTGAACTGTCAAACGTGGTAAGTTCAAAGAGAACTGTCAAACACGCGTACTTCAAAGCGAAATGTCATACGTGGGAAGCGCAAAAAGAATGGTCAAATACACGAAGTTGAATGCGAACTGTCTAATGCATAAAGCGCTAAGCGGAGCGTCAAACGCGCTTAGTTCACAGTGAACTGTCAAACGTTGGAAGTTGAAAAAGAATTGTCAAACACGCGTACTTCAAAGCGAAATGTCATACGTGGGAAGCGCAAAAAGAATGGTCAAATGCACGAAGTTGAATGCGAACTGTCTAATGCATAAAGCGCTAAGCGGAGCGTCAAACGCGCTTAGTTCACAGTGAACTGTCAAACGTGGTAAGTTCAAAGAGAACTGTCAAACACGCGTACTTCAAAGCGAAATGTCATACGTGGGAAGCGCAAAAAGAATGGTCAAATGCACGAAGTTGAATGCGAACTGTCTAATGCATAAAGCGCTAAGCGGAGCGTCAAACGCGCTTAGTTCACAGTGAACTGTCAAACGTTGGAAGTTGAAAAAGAATTGTCAAACACGCGTACTTCAAAGCGAAATGTCATACGTGGGAAGCGCAAAAAGAATGGTCAAATGCACGAAGTTGAATGCGAACTGTCTAATGCATAAAGCGCTAAGCGGAGCGTCAAACGCGCTTAGTTCACAGTGAACTGTCAAACGTTGGAAGTTGAAAAAGAATTGTCAAACACGCGTACTTCAAAGCGAAATGTCATACGTGGGAAGCGCAAATAGAATGGTCAAATGCACGAAGTTGAATGCGAACTGTCTAATGCATAAAGCGCTAAGCGGAGCGTCAAACGCGCTTAGTTCACAGTGAACTGTCAAACGTGGTAAGTTCAAAGAGAACTGTCAAACACGCGTACTTCAAAGCGAAATGTCATACGTGGGAAGCGCAAAAAGAATGGTCAAATGCACGAAGTTGAATGCGAACTGTCTAATGCATAAAGCTCTAAGCGGAGCGTCAAACGCGCTTAGTTCACAGTGAACTGTCAAACGTGGTAAGTTCAAAGAGAACTGTCAAACACGCGTACTTCAAAGCGAAATGTCATACGTGGGAAGCGCAAAAAGAATGGTCAAATGCACGAAGTTGAATGCGAACTGTCTAATGCATAAAGCGCTAAGCGGAGCGTCAAACGCGCTTAGTTCACAGTGAACTGTCAAACGTGGTAAGTTCAAAGAGAACTGTCAAACACGCGTACTTCAAAGCGAAATGTCATACGTGGGAAGCGCAAAAAGAATGGTCAAATGCACGAAGTTGAATGCGAACTGTCTAATGCATAAAGCGCTAAGCGGAGCGTCAAACGCGCTTAGTTCACAGTGAACTGTCAAACGTGGTAAGTTCAAAGAGAACTGTCAAACACGCGTACTTCAAAGCGAAATGTCATACGTGGGAAGCGCAAAAAGAATGGTCAAATACACGAAGTTGAATGCGAACTGTCTAATGCATAAAGCGCTAAGCGGAGCGTCAAACGCGCTTAGTTCACAGTGAACTGTCAAACGTGGTAAGTTCAAAGAGAACTGTCAAACACGCGTACTTCAAAGCGAAATGTCATACGTGGGAAGCGCAAAAAGAATGGTCAAATACACGAAGTTGAATGCGAACTGTCTAATGCATAAAGCGCTAAGCGGAGCGTCAAACGCGCTTAGTTCACAGTGAACTGTCAAACGTTGGAAGTTGAAAAAGAATTGTCAAACACGCGTACTTCAAAGCGAAATGTCATACGTGGGAAGCGCAAAAAGAATGGTCAAATGCACGAAGTTGAATGCGAACTGTCTAATGCATAAAGCGCTAAGCGGAGCGTCAAACGCGCTTAGTTCACAGTGAACTGTCAAACGTTGGAAGTTGAAAAAGAATTGTCAAACACGCGTACTTCAAAGCGAAATGTCATACGTGGGAAGCGCAAAAAGAATGGTCAAATGCACGAAGTTGAATGCGAACTGTCTAATGCATAAAGCGCTAAGCGGAGCGTCAAACGCGCTTAGTTCACAGTGAACTGTCAAACGTGGTAAGTTCAAAGAGAACTGTCAAACACGCGTACTTCAAAGCGAAATGTCATACGTGGGAAGCGCAAAAAGAATGGTCAAATGCACGAAGTTGAATGCGAACTGTCTAATGCATAAAGCGCTAAGCGGAGCGTCAAACGCGCTTAGTTCACAGTGAACTGTCAAACGTGGTAAGTTCAAAGAGAACTGTCAAACACGCGTACTTCAAAGCGAAATGTCATACGTGGGAAGCGCAAAAAGAATGGTCAAATGCACGAAGTTGAATGCGAACTGTCTAATGCATAAAGCGCTAAGCGGAGCGTCAAACGCGCGTAGTTCACAGTGAACTGTCAAACGTTGGAAGTTGAAAAAGAATTGTCAAACACGCGTACTTCAAAGCGAAATGTCATACGTGGGAAGCGCAAAAAGAATGGTCAAATGCACGAAGTTGAATGCGAACTGTCTAATGCATAAAGCGCTAAGCGGAGCGTCAAACGCGCTTAGTTCACAGTGAACTGTCAAACGTGGTAAGTTCAAAGAGAACTGTCAAACACGCGTACTTCAAAGCGAAATGTCATACGTGGGAAGCGCAAAAAGAATGGTCAAATGCACGAAGTTGAATGCGAACTGTCTAATGCATAAAGCGCTAAGCGGAGCGTCAAACGCGCTTAGTTCACAGTGAACTGTCAAACGTTGGAAGTTGAAAAAGAATTGTCAAACACGCGTACTTCAAAGCGAAATGTCATACGTGGGAAGCGCAAAAAGAATGGTCAAATGCACGAAGTTGAATGCGAACTGTCTAATGCATAAAGCTCTAAGCGGAGCGTCAAACGCGCTTAGTTCACAGTGAACTGTCAAACGTGGTAAGTTCAAAGAGAACTGTCAAACACGCGTACTTCAAAGCGAAATGTCATACGTGGGAAGCGCAAAAAGAATGGTCAAATGCACGAAGTTGAATGCGAACTGTCTAATGCATAAAGCGCTAAGCGGAGCGTCAAACGCGCTTAGTTCACAGTGAACTGTCAAACGTTGGAAGTTGAAAAAGAATTGTCAAACACGCGTACTTCAAAGCGAAATGTCATACGTGGGAAGCGCAAAAAGAATGGTCAAATGCACGAAGTTGAATGCGAACTGTCTAATGCATAAAGCTCTAAGCGGAGCGTCAAACGCGCTTAGTTCACAGTGAACTGTCAAACGTGGTAAGTTCAAAGAGAACTGTCAAACACGCGTACTTCAAAGCGAAATGTCATACGTGGGAAGCGCAAAAAGAATGGTCAAATGCACGAAGTTGAATGCGAACTGTCTAATGCATAAAGCGCTAAGCGGAGCGTCAAACGCGCTTAGTTCACAGTGAACTGTCAAACGTGGTAAGTTCAAAGAGAACTGTCAAACACGCGTACTTCAAAGCGAAATGTCATACGTGGGAAGCGCAAATAGAATGGTCAAATGCACGAAGTTGAATGCGAACTGTCTAATGCATAAAGCGCTAAGCGAAGCGTCGAACGCGCGTAGTTCACAGTGAACTGTCAAACGTGGTAAGTTCAAAGACAACTGTCAAACACGCGTATTTCAAAGCGAAATGTCATACGTGGGAAGCGCAAAGAGAATTGTCAAATGCACGAAGTTGAATGCGAACTGTCTAATGCATAAAGCGCTAAGCGAAGCGTCGAACGCGCGTAGTTCACAGTGAACTGTCAAACGTGGTAAGTTCAAAGAGAACTGTCAAACACGCGTACTTCAAAGCGAAATGTCATACGTGGGAAGCGCAAAAAGAATGGTCAAATGCACGAAGTTGAATGCGAACTGTCTAATGCATAAAGCGCTAAGCGGAGCGTCAAACGCGCTTAGTTCACAGTGAACTGTCAAACGTGGTAAGTTCAAAGAGAACTGTCAAACACGCGTACTTCAAAGCGAAATGTCATACGTGGGAAGCGCAAAAAGAATGGTCAAATACACGAAGTTGAATGCGAACTGTCTAATGCATAAAGCTCTAAGCGGAGCGTCAAACGCGCTTAGTTCACAGTGAACTGTCAAACGTGGTAAGTTCAAAGAGAACTGTCAAACACGCGTACTTCAAAGCGAAATGTCATACGTGGGAAGCGCAAAAAGAATGGTCAAATACACGAAGTTGAATGCGAACTGTCTAATGCATAAAGCGCTAAGCGGAGCGTCAAACGCGCTTAGTTCACAGTGAACTGTCAAACGTTGGAAGTTGAAAAAGAATTGTCAAACACGCGTACTTCAAAGCGAAATGTCATACGTGGGAAGCGCAAAAAGAATGGTCAAATGCACGAAGTTGAATGCGAACTGTCTAATGCATAAAGCGCTAAGCGGAGCGTCAAACGCGCTTAGTTCACAGTGAACTGTCAAACGTGGTAAGTTCAAAGAGAACTGTCAAACACGCGTACTTCAAAGCGAAATGTCATACGTGGGAAGCGCAAAAAGAATGGTCAAATGCACGAAGTTGAATGCGAACTGTCTAATGCATAAAGCGCTAAGCGGAGCGTCAAACGCGCTTAGTTCACAGTGAACTGTCAAACGTTGGAAGTTGAAAAAGAATTGTCAAACACGCGTACTTCAAAGCGAAATGTCATACGTGGGAAGCGCAAAAAGAATGGTCAAATGCACGAAGTTGAATGCGAACTGTCTAATGCATAAAGCGCTAAGCGGAGCGTCAAACGCGCTTAGTTCACAGTGAACTGTCAAACGTTGGAAGTTGAAAAAGAATTGTCAAACACGCGTACTTCAAAGCGAAATGTCATACGTGGGAAGCGCAAATAGAATGGTCAAATGCACGAAGTTGAATGCGAACTGTCTAATGCATAAAGCGCTAAGCGGAGCGTCAAACGCGCTTAGTTCACAGTGAACTGTCAAACGTGGTAAGTTCAAAGAGAACTGTCAAACACGCGTACTTCAAAGCGAAATGTCATACGTGGGAAGCGCAAAAAGAATGGTCAAATGCACGAAGTTGAATGCGAACTGTCTAATGCATAAAGCTCTAAGCGGAGCGTCAAACGCGCTTAGTTCACAGTGAACTGTCAAACGTGGTAAGTTCAAAGAGAACTGTCAAACACGCGTACTTCAAAGCGAAATGTCATACGTGGGAAGCGCAAAAAGAATGGTCAAATGCACGAAGTTGAATGCGAACTGTCTAATGCATAAAGCGCTAAGCGGAGCGTCAAACGCGCTTAGTTCACAGTGAACTGTCAAACGTGGTAAGTTCAAAGAGAACTGTCAAACACGCGTACTTCAAAGCGAAATGTCATACGTGGGAAGCGCAAAAAGAATGGTCAAATGCACGAAGTTGAATGCGAACTGTCTAATGCATAAAGCGCTAAGCGGAGCGTCAAACGCGCTTAGTTCACAGTGAACTGTCAAACGTGGTAAGTTCAAAGAGAACTGTCAAACACGCGTACTTCAAAGCGAAATGTCATACGTGGGAAGCGCAAAAAGAATGGTCAAATACACGAAGTTGAATGCGAACTGTCTAATGCATAAAGCGCTAAGCGGAGCGTCAAACGCGCTTAGTTCACAGTGAACTGTCAAACGTGGTAAGTTCAAAGAGAACTGTCAAACACGCGTACTTCAAAGCGAAATGTCATACGTGGGAAGCGCAAAAAGAATGGTCAAATACACGAAGTTGAATGCGAACTGTCTAATGCATAAAGCGCTAAGCGGAGCGTCAAACGCGCTTAGTTCACAGTGAACTGTCAAACGTTGGAAGTTGAAAAAGAATTGTCAAACACGCGTACTTCAAAGCGAAATGTCATACGTGGGAAGCGCAAAAAGAATGGTCAAATGCACGAAGTTGAATGCGAACTGTCTAATGCATAAAGCGCTAAGCGGAGCGTCAAACGCGCTTAGTTCACAGTGAACTGTCAAACGTTGGAAGTTGAAAAAGAATTGTCAAACACGCGTACTTCAAAGCGAAATGTCATACGTGGGAAGCGCAAAAAGAATGGTCAAATGCACGAAGTTGAATGCGAACTGTCTAATGCATAAAGCGCTAAGCGGAGCGTCAAACGCGCTTAGTTCACAGTGAACTGTCAAACGTGGTAAGTTCAAAGAGAACTGTCAAACACGCGTACTTCAAAGCGAAATGTCATACGTGGGAAGCGCAAAAAGAATGGTCAAATGCACGAAGTTGAATGCGAACTGTCTAATGCATAAAGCGCTAAGCGGAGCGTCAAACGCGCTTAGTTCACAGTGAACTGTCAAACGTGGTAAGTTCAAAGAGAACTGTCAAACACGCGTACTTCAAAGCGAAATGTCATACGTGGGAAGCGCAAAAAGAATGGTCAAATGCACGAAGTTGAATGCGAACTGTCTAATGCATAAAGTGCTAAGCGAAGCGTCAAACGCGCGTAGTTCACAGTGAACTGTCAAACGTGGTAAGTTGATAGAGAACTGTCAAACACGCGTATTTCAATGCGAAATGTCATACGTGGGAAGCGCAAAGAGAATTGTCAAATGCGCGAAGTTCAATGCGAACTGTCAAATGCATAAAGTGCTAAGCGAAGCATCAAACGCGCGTAGTTCATAGTGAACTGTCAAACGTGGTAAGTTCAAAGAGAACTGTCAAACACGCGTATTTCAAAGCGAAATGTCATACGTGGGAAGCGCAAAGAGAATTGTCAAATGCGCGAAGTTCAATGCGAACTGTCAAATGCATAAAGTGCTAAGCGAAGCATCAAACGCGCGTAGTTCATAGTGAACTGTCAAACGTGGTAAGTTCAAAGAGAACTGTCAAACACGCGTATTTCAATGCGAAATGTCATACGTGGGAAGCGCAAAGAGAATTGTCAAATGCGCGAAGTTCAATGCGAACTGTCAAATGCATAAAGTGCTAAGCGAAGCATCAAACGCGCGTAGTTCATAGTGAACTGTCAAACGTGGTAAGTTCAAAGAGAACTGTCAAACACGCGTATTTCAAAGCGAAATGTCATACGTGGGAAGCGCAAAGAGAATTGTCAAATGCGCGAAGTTCAATACGAACTGTCAAATGCATAAAGTGCTAAGTGAAGCGTCAAACGCGCGTAGTTCATAGTGAACTGTCAAACGTGCGAAGTTGAAAGAGAATTGTCAAATGCGCGAAGTTCAATACGAACTGTCATACGTGGGAAGCGCAATGAGAATTGTCATATGCACGAATTTCAATGCGAACCTTAAAATAAGTGTTTAATCGTCATTACTCTTTTATAATTTCGTTTTCAGAATAACCTTCTACAAAGTATTATAATATTAATTACAAAACTAGCAATGAAATCGGTAAGATCATTCTTAAGTTATGTTGTTACCATGGTAAATAGGCTTTTTAACTATACCACATCAGGGAAACAAAGACATCATCAACGCACTGTAACTTAAATTCGGGTATATATCACTGTGATCAAAAAGTAAAGTGCAAATATCATTTAAAACTTCCTGGTATTAGGAAGACAGGTAATTTTTCCTAGATCGGTATATATGTCTATAACATTTTGCAAGCGTCTGTTTGTAAAAACGTTTAATTGCCACGTTTAATTGCGTCCGTGTTAGTCGTTCAACAACCGTATTCATAATTGAATAAATAAATAAAAAGTATATGAAAAAATTGTAAATAAATGTAGACGAAGAAAGAAATGCGACGTTAGAAAGATTATTACAACTGGAAGAATTAAAGATTTTGTGAAGAAAGTAAAAAAAATAGAGAAAGAATTTGTCCACCAACACCGTATTCGCCTGATTTGGCTCCGAGCGATTTCAATTCGATAAAGTTAAAAGGCTAATGTGGGGACGTTTTGACACGATTGAGGATATAAAAACCGAATCGAAGATCTTGAAGCCTATAGCGGAATAGGACTATTCAGACAGTTTCTGGGACTGGTAAAAACGTTGGTAAAAGTGCGTTTTATCGAACAGTGATCACTTTGAAGGTGATGAAATTAATAAATAAATAATTTGCATTTACTAAACAAATTCACCTTACCTTTTGATGACAGTATCACTTGTTGAGATTTCTATTAGATATTGCTAAAAATCAATATCAAAATACTTACTCTATCAGCGTCCTTGTTGAATTTTATTCCAGTTCCATCCTAGAAAATGACAATATTATTTGAAAAAAGAATTATCTCAATTGTCTTTTTAGGAAAATGATTAACATATATATTAAATACTGGTTATGTCCGCAACTTCAAGTTGAAATTAAAAAAAAGTTTAGGTTATTTTTTTTTTTCGTTTAATTTTTTTTTTATAAAAAGCCTGAGATACTCCTTTATTACATCAGATACTTGCGAGTATAAGTCCCGACACTGGTCCAGCCATAGAGATTATTCGGAACAAACAGACAGACAAGAAATTAAAAAAAATAGTACGTAATGTATATACATATATATAGCGAGGCTAGGTGCGAATGGAATGCAAATAAATTGTAAGAGAAAGAAGGAAAATGTATAGAATTTGGAAAGAAGTAAGAAAAGGACCAATATTTAGCCACTTCCGCACATGCAGTGGTAGTCGTGCAACAAAGTGCACCGCCCGCCAGCCCGCTGATAAATGCGTATGCGGCAAACAATGCGAATTACACAACCGCCACCGTCAAATTACTCAACACGTGTTTCACCCCTCCACGGGGCATCTTCAGGAGTAATGTTACACCGATTAGTGCCATAAACAGAGTCCATGACGACACACGACTACCACTACATGTGCGGAAGTGGCTAAATATTGGTCCTTTTCTTACTTAGGATAGACTTCCGCAAGGTAACGCCTGATTTCATTAAAAATTTAGAAAGATTAATAGAGATTGTTAAGAAAGAGAAGGATATAAGAAAATAGAAACTGAAAGGATGGAAGAAATAAAAAGTTCCTTTTCCTCAACATGACAAGAGGTCCAAAAACTAGACAAAAGAAAGTTATTACACAGTAAGTTATTTTATACAAACTACCACGTTATAAATATGAAGGTTTTTAAACTATATATTTCAATGTTTTTTTAGTATATATAAAGTATATATTTTTATTCCTACTAGCTCTGAGATATTTACAATCCTAATAGATAGATATTAACATGATTAAGAAATATAAATCATTCTATGATAAGTAAAGTATTTCTGTCTTTTATTATCAGTATTGGTGACTCGAACCCAAGTGGCAGTTGGAGTAGATCGCATGTAAGCTTTCAGCCCGATTTCACTAGAATTGTTCTAAGGTATCTGACATAAAAGGCGTGTGGCGTTCATTTGAACGCATCCAAATTTATTATCTATGAACGCGTTTGTTTTCGCATGCCCCTTCTTACACTCGGTACATCTCGCTCACTTTCTGACGCGCCGCGCTACCGAGCGGACGTGTCGCTTCAACCGCTGTTCAACAAAGGAAATACTTGTAACTGAGATTGAGATTTATTGTTCTGTAATATTATAAGTTTAACCATCCGGCAAGTGTTTTTTTTTTGCATCGAATTATCTATTATGGGATGAGGGGCCTGTACTGACGACCAACCTTCAGGCGATTGAAATGGCATGCCTGTGGAAGCAAGCTTTCTCCGGGGATGTGTTTTGGCACAGGACTGAAGGGCAACTTTGAGTTTCGTAGAAGATCAGGTGGTCTCTCCAAAGGTACCAAAGGAATCCCATATAACCCAGTCAACCCAGAGGACAAGTATCTTTTGTTCATCCTGAAGGTATTTAATGGAATCAAAAGATCTAAAGATGCCCCGTGGAGGGGAGAAACACGTGTTGAGTGATTTGTATATATTGGTCCTTTTCTTACATCCGGAAGGTGCATCAGATATCAATAAATAAGACCCTCTTGGTGGACCGTCGAAATAGGATAGCGGAGTACCAACCTTCTTGGTGATAGTTGGTTGAAGCTTATACCGTGCAGTGGACATCTTGTATTCATCTGTTATGAGATCACCAGGTCATTACGATATACTCACAACAGCCTGTCTCCTCACGATGTTGGCGAGGTACCTTCCCCTGCGAGTCGCTGGGAGGAGAACACTTCCCGCTTGTACCTCATCACCGCCCTGTTGGATACACGTAATGATGAACAGTTCCAACTCTTAAAAAGATTTGTATAACACAGGGGTCAGGATCCTTTTTAATCAACGGGCCAATTTATAAAGATAAAACGTAAAACGTTGAGGTAAAGCAGAGATTTCACGTTGAGATAAAAACAGATAGAGTGATAATAGATAATACAAATTCAATTTTAGAAATGCATTGCGGGCCGCATGTTTAAGGTGACGCAAGCGGCTTGCGGGCCGCGAGTTTCTCATCCCTGGTCTAAAAAAATTCTAATATTTACAAGTGGAAAATTTTGTATAAAATAAATATTTATTTTTTCGTATATCGTTAACTAAGTTTCATAAAGTAAAGACAGGCATAATGTACATTTAAATATATATTTGAACGTGTGGTTACTGGTATATTGGTTCAAATTTCTTAAATATGTATCATCCTAGAAACTCGATAGTCTTTCAACGATATTTTGATGTAATATATCATCTATTTTTTACGTGAAAATCAACATTTTTTTAATCCGAAACATGTCAATGTCCCATATAACCTTTTATACAATATATATACGAGGGTGAATCAAAAAATTCTTGGAATCAATATTAAAAAATGCAAAGATTTAAATAATAATATTTTATTTTTCTACATAATCTCACTCCAATGCAATGCATTTAGAATAACGCGTTTCTAACTTCCTTATTCCTTGTGAAAAAAAATTATTTTCTTGACTCTCGAAAAAGTCCTCTACGGCAGCTATAACCGCGTCATTATTGTGAAATTTTGTTCCACGAATTTCCTCTTTTAATTTTGGAAATAAGTGAAAATCACTTGGGGCTAAGTCCGGATAATATGGTGGGTGGTCAAGGAGATTGAAGCCAGCACAGCGGATTGCGTTGAGCGCAACTTCCGATCGATGAGCAGGAGCGTTATCTTCAAGGAACAACACGCCCAATGACAGTTTTCCACGACGTTTTTATTGAATCGCTTCACGCACTTTCGGGATTAAATTTGCATAATAGGGTCCAGTAATCGTCTGGCCTTTTGGCATGTAATCAATAAAAAGGATTCCTTCACTATCCCAGAACACAGAGGCCATAACTTTGCCAGCGGTAGGAGCAACTCGAAATTTCTTAATTGATGGAGAGGATGGTCGTTTCCAAGACATGCTTTGTCTTTTAGTTTCAGGATCAAAATGGTGGACCCACGTTTCATCCATGGTGACAAGACGACGACAAAAATTATCCGAATCACGCTGGAACATTTCGAGATTACGCTTGGAAATTTCCAAACGTCGCTTTTTGTTTTCGTCGGTTAACATTCGTGGCACCCATCTTGCAGACACTTTTTTGAACCCCAGTGAATCAATTAAAATGGATTGAACGCTACCAAAAGATATCTTTAGGATCTCAGCTATATGTTTTATAGTCATTCTTCTGTCTTCCAAAACCAGATTCTCAACCTTTTTGACATTTTCTTCTGTAACGGAGGTTGAAGGCCGCCCAGAACGCGGGTCATCTTTACAGCTTGATCTACCTCTTTTAAATTCAGCCACCCAGTACGCAACCGTAGAATAGGGTACAGCATCACCCCCTAATTTCTGCTGAATGTCCAAAAAAATTTCCTTCGTAGACATTTTTTTCAAACTGAGATATTTTATCACCGCACGTAACTCACTTTTATCCATAATTTTGACTTTTTAGCAACTCGTTGCACAAAAAAATTTATTACATGCGAACGAACTGACAAAAACAAGTGACAGTCTGCATAAATATAGTGTGATAGACACTCTTTAATTTGAATATCGAACTTGATCCAAAAAGGTTTCATATATATGCACTTCTAAGAACTTTTTGATTCACCCTGGTATTGTAATAATGTATACCTGACAAAAAGAGTGATTTATTTCTTTTCGATCTTGGCGTATATATCACTCTTTTATATCTTTAACTCATTCAGCTCAGAGAGAATGAGGCAGCTAACACTAAACATACATCCTTTATATCTTCGGCTCTTTTAGCTCAGACTAACTCGGTAAGGCGGAATAAAACGTGTGAAATATTCCTATTAATCATTTCATGTCTTTGTCATAAAGCACAACAAAGATAAACGCGCGTGATGTCGTCGTTCCGAAAATCCGTAGTTTACATTTTTATACAAACATGGAAAAGCTATCCGTGTCTCTCTTTTACATGTAAATTGCTGCATAAGCCCATCTCCCTCTAACTCTGAGCCGCAATTCGTTACAAGTACAAAGACATAGAGATACAATTTCAACGCGCGCGCTGGAGAGTGATTATATCTTTTGCAAAGATATATATCTTTCTTGTCTTTAGCTCGCGAGCTACCAATTTCTAGTTAAATATAAAAGCTTTATTAGGAGTGAATGCATAGTATATATGTCAGCAAAAAGCTATCCCAATATAAAATAACCACTTTGAAATATGTTACATTAATTTTTATTTTCTATTCTAATACGATTGGACAAAATACAGTAACTTCAGGGTGTACAAAGTCTACAGGAACAGACAGTAAACAATAATTATTTTTTTTATTTAGTTTTAGGAGCTATAATTTGGTACTTCACATAGAAAAGGGGAATCCCATAGAAATATATTTCTTTATATACATCGTGCGAAAGAGATCGCGCTACAATAATCGCGGCTTATGATTTGCCGACGATTTTCATTGGTCGAACATTGAATCGGTATAAATATGAACTAAGCTTGATGAATATACAAGAACCGCTTCACGTGGCTCGCAACCGGCGCGAGGTTCCAAGGTAACATCGACCTCCACAGTGACCTCAAACTCGAAACCGTTCAGAAGTTCTTCCAGGCATGCTTAAAGGCATACTTTTTTTTATGACCCCCGCTATTGTGGGCCATCGTTCCCTTTTTTATTAGCATTTAATTTATTCACTTAATTATTTTATTTTCATTCTCTTCTCTTTCATTCTTCACATAATCTTTCATTCTGTTCTTTTATACCACGATTCTGCTTTCTTTCCCTTTTGCTCTGTTTTACCATTCTTTCATCCTCTTTTCATTTTACATTTTCTTAATTTCTAGTTTTGTTGTATCACATTTTTATCTTTATCTTTATCACAGTTTAATTTTATTTATTTTTACATATCTTTTTTGTTTTTGTTTTTGTTTGTTGATGCCTAACTTTTATTTTTTTCTATTGCATATTGTATAATTCTTTTGCAATAACTGAGGAATTCTTTCATGGTTTCTTATCCGCCTATCAGGGAGGGTATTATCTCCTCCCTGATTTCCAAAGGCATACTTCGAGGCCTTTTGCCACCCCAACCCCCTCATAGCGAACTTTACCCGCTACTCCCCCTGCACCTCCTTTAGAAACCTCGTAAGGCGTCCTAAAGACATCCTTACGGATCCTATTTCAAGGTTCCCATAGCCCACTCATCACACACCACACGCTTAAGACACTCGCAACACTGCAAGTGCAAACTCAATCTCTTTTTATTTGATTTCGGTGGGGGAAATCTTTCGGTGTTCAAGATGCCCCACCTCTAGGGGGAAGAAAGGGATATGTGGGATTCCTACCCACTAAACCCCTCCTCGGTGGTCGCCCTCTGCGCTATAATAGCGCGGTATCTCCCGTCAGGGATCACACGTGGTCTTCCCTCGCGTCGTGCTATTTTTCGATAGCCCGTCCCGGAGTATGCGTGTATACGCTACACCTGAAACCCTCGTGGTGCTATCACGATGGTTCGAGACCACGTCGAACCATTGTCCGCCTTAGAGTCGCTGAAGCTAGTGGGAGTTTAGGGCCCCCACCCTAAACTCCCGCGACTCCGAAGGCTTTATGGTAGGGGAGCACCATTCACCGGAGGGCCGTCGCGAGGCGTGTCCCTGCGCTGACGGCAAACTCAACATCTACATCAACCAATCTACTGGCGACCGCTCGCTGCACGAAAAAACTGGTGTAATGCTCTTATATCAAGCACAACACTCTCCATCGTGAACGGCGTCGGCTACGAACAGCGTGAGCGATTCGAGGTAGGATCAGCATCCTTAGATTGCCGAGTAGTCCACGCTGCCCTCCATACTTTCACTCCACCGTACACGAACAACAACACACTCTAACAGGAAAGCCTCGCTTCTACTGCCTTATCCTCCGAGTGTCTAATGCAGGTTCGGTAACCCGAATGTTTTATAGTTCACAGACCCTTTCGTTCCTTGAACTCATTTCCGAAGCTGTAAAAGCCTTAGGGCTAACAGCAAAAACATCTCAGACACAATACAATACAATGAATATATACACTTCTTCTCAGGGGCGGCTTAACACGTTCACTGCGGCTTGAGGTCGATTCAGCCTCATGGTAGACTTTGCACTGGTGCGGCGCGTAAAACTCGTGTTTTGTCTCTAGTGCGGCGGCTGTTTACACTCAACCGTATGAGGTATGACAAAGACAAATATAGCTTTCTTTATGTCTGCGAAGCATTGACTCAATATTGTAAAAAAATATTGATGAACATGAGGCAGAAAAGGCCTCAACCGCACTACTAGGAAGTTCAGCTTGAGGCTAATTCGACCTCAGCCGCACCAGCTGAAAGTTCTTCAAAATTGGGCCCGCAGTGAACGTGTTAACCTACAGTGCAGGGTGTGCAATGCACACGGGCGTGGTGCTCCCTGAGACAGCTAAGAGCATCGTCTCGGACCATCATGGTACAACAATGATATGACAGAAGCGGCCAGCCAGCGTGGTGGCCAAATTGGTTATATTTCGCTTCTATTTCGCTGTCCATAAAACTTAAAACACAAGACGAAACATCAACTATCGCGGTTCGTCGCTTAGTTTCGCAACAAAGATGTGCTACAGGCAGTGGCGTAGCTAGGGGGTGGCGAGCGGGGCGGCCGCACCAGGCACCACAAGCAGGGGGGGCACCAAAGTTGAAAATATATTTTTTTTGAATAATGAATAATGAAATGTTAAAAGAAAAATGAAAACCATAATTTAAAGTAAATAACATAAAAAGAATATCGAATTTTACTATTTTTGTGCTAAAAAAGTTGTTAAATAATATGAACATTAAAAAAAGTAAACGGTTACAAATTATAATATACACAGTGTTAAAGCCTTTCATTCGCAAAACACAAAGTGTTCTTTAAGAGGGCCCTAAATCACAAGAACACGATAATATATAAGATCTAATGTTATTTTATATATATTTATTATTTTGAACCAAAAAAAAATATATATTAACTACATTCTGTTTTGAATTTTAAAATTATTTATTCTTTAGGGAGGGGGGGGCCCCAAGCCCCAATCTGCCCCAGGCCCCAAATACCTTAGCTACGCCACTGGCTACAGGCATAAAACCAACGAATGTTATTCTGCCGTCATAAGAAGAAAGGCCGTAACTAATACCATACTGTAAGCTATACCTACTTATAAATTAGCTTGTTGGAATATGAACAAAACTTTCTTGTTACGACGGCAAAGTTAATAGTTATAGCTGCGGGGGAAGGGGGAGGGGGAGGCCTAGGGGGCGCCAGGGTTTCATTGCACACGGGCGCTACACGAGCTGGAGCCGCCCCTACTTCTACTCATGACTTCGCGTTGTTATCTCCAAGACCTACCAACTCTAGTAAGAATCCCACTATACTTTTCATCCATATTATCATTACATTATTTCTGAAGCCATTGATTTTTTAATATCCTTTTAAAGTTTAGCTTATAAATAAACATCATGTATATTAATATTACACAGTTTCCTTCATTGAATAATTATATTAATACTTACAGGTGAATAAGGGCATGCGATGTATTTGAATATATTTAGAAATATCAAAACAATACTCGCTTTCATATCGCGTTCAGTTTAAACTGAACCTACAGTTAACTGAAGCAATTGTCGATAGGTTAACTAACCAATTAAACGAGCTATAACTACATTGTTAGTTTAATTGAACCAATTAAATGTATTTTCAATCTACGATTTTCTAATAAGAATACATTTATTTATTTACTTTATTGGAGATAGACAGTAACAAAAGGCAGTAAGAAAGTACAAACTTAGAAGCTTAGAAAAATAAAATTAGTTACAATTGTTACCTTATAACTATCTCATTGAGAACATGTAATGATTTATAGTCAAACAATGAAAAACAAATAATAACATTACTAAACAGGGATCAAAGACTATGGTTTATATATTTATATTATGGTTTAAATTGCATTGTATGTACTCAATAATTTCGAACGAAATTGTTTTTTAAAAGATACGAGAGAGCACGAAAATATATAAATACATAAAGAAATATATCTAATATATAAAATTCTCGTGTCACATAGTACGTGATTGAACTCCTCCGAAACGGCTCGACCGATTTTCGTGAATCTCATGCACATTACCAGGGTGGAGAATCGGACATCTATTTTTCATCCCCCCAAACGTTAAGGGTGGTCCACCCCTAATTTTTTCAACCCACATTTTGTATTTCTAAATAACATCATCGTAGAGGGGTGAAAATTTAGGGTTATATGTATTGTTATATGCTGATAAAAAAATATAAACAAAAAATTTTAAGTAAGAAAAGGACCAATATTTAGCCACTTCCGCACATGCAGTGGTAGTCGTGCAATGAAATGCATGCCCCGTGGAGGGGTGAAACACGTGTTGAGTGATTTGGTGGTGGCGGTTGTGTGACTCGCATTGTTTTCCGCATACGCATTTATCAGCGGGCTGGCGGGCGGTGCATTTCATTGCACGACTACCACTGCATGTGCGGAAGTGGCTAAATATTGGTCCTTTTCTTACTTAGGATGGACTTCCGCGAAGTAACGCCTGATTCCATTAAATACAAAAAATGTTGTCTAAAAAATAAAAGAAAATTAGGGGTGGACCACCTTTAACATTTAGGGGAGTGAAAAATAGATGTCCGATTCTCCACCATGGCCGAGATGGATTATATATAGAGAGAGAGAGAAGTACATACGGAGGTCTAATGATAAAAGGAAATTTCTTCCAATCAACCTCTTGCATACATCTTTTCTTCATAGAAGTTAACCAGCATCTAGTGTATCCTGATGACGTCATCGAGATCATATGTCCACCTTTAGTCCACTTAAGTCCAATTATCTTCATTTCTGATTAAACCCACTACTGGACGCCTCTCCCATAGATACCAATAGACAGTTTACATCCATCATCTTACGGCGACGTGAACAATTCTCGTCGCCACGTGTACTCGCTGCTTCGTAATCCCAACCGCCATTCTGAACACTATGACTGTCCACTGTCAATTCAACTTGCCATTCTGTACGTTTATCTACGTATCATTGCTGTACCAAGTTTCCCCAACAAATTCCAAGGAAAAGTCTGTTTGACAATTTTGAGGGTAGTCGGTAAAAATTGTTCAAACATAACTTACGTCAAATATCGTTTCTATCCATACACGCCCACTGCATGAGTCCCTACCAAAGATATATATGGGGGGATGTATCATAAACGCACGGGTAGCGGGTTTTCAATCATCCCATTCTCTAGAAACTTGTCTGTGAGCCGTGGTCGTAATTTCAGCCCATGTACGCCCACTGCAAGGAATAGCCCCCCCCCCCCCCCCCCGAAGATTCCTATGGGTGGATATATCATAATTGCATGAAAAGCAAGATTGCGAACGTAGTGTTATACGTACGCAGAGGAAGATGCTGCCTATTCTCTGAAACTTGTCAAAGAGCTTTGACTGTCCTTTGCAGTTCATGACGCCCACTGCTTGGCAGGCGGATTGGTGATCGCAGTGTCGTATTATGGTACGTAGAGGACACTACTGCCCATTCTCTGGAAACTTGTCAGTGAGATTTGACCGTCCTTACAGTTCATGACGCCCACTGCAAGGAATAGGCCTCCCCGAAAGATATCTATGAGGGGGAAACCATAATCACCACGCTTGGCAGCCGGGTTGGTGATCGCAGTGTCGTATTATGGTACGCAGCGGACGCTACTGCCTATTCTCTTGAAACTTTTCTGGGAACTATGGTGATAGTTTCAACCCTTATACGCCTTCTGCAAGGAATAGGCCTCCTCGAAAGATATCTGAGGGGAAAACCATAATCACCACGCTTGGCAGGCGGGTTGGTGATCGCAGTCGTATTATGGTACGCAGAGGACGCTGCTGAACATTCTCTGGAAACTTGTCTGGGAACCATGGTCGTAGTTTCAACCCATATACGCCCACTGCAAGGAATAGGTCTCCCCGAAAGATATCTATGAGGGGAAAACCATAATCACCACGCTTGGCAGGTGGGTTGGTGATCGCAGTGTCGTATTATGGTACGCAGAGGACGCTCCTGCCCAATTTCTGGAAACTTGTCTGGGCAACTATGGTCGTAGTTTCAACTCTTAGACGCCCACTGCAAGGAATAAGCCTCCCCGAAAGATATCTATGAGGGGAAAACCATAATCACCACGCTTGGTAGGCGGGTTGGTGACCGCAGTGTCGTATTATGGTACGCAGAGGACGCTGCTGAACATTCTCTGGAAACTTGTCTGGGCAACTGTGGTCGTAGTTTCAACTCATAGACGCCCACTGCAAGGAATAAGCCTCCCCGAAAGATATCTATGAGGGGAAAACCATAATCACCACGCTTGGCAGGCGGGTTGGTGATCATAGTGTCGTATTATGGCCTCCACCCTCTAGAAACAAAATCGCATCACGTGAATCGAACCCTCGATCACAAGTCCACTCCACCGCTGGGCAACCACTGCTCATAAATATAAAAGGTAATAAATAAAACATCTATATATTCCCACATATATATTACTTCAATCTACAAACAGTCCTGAATCAAATTTATAATATTATTTAAATCGATAATATTAAAACAAAAATATTTTCACGTTCTCCTGTAACTTCAGCCACATAGCGTATATACAGGATGAGCCATAAGCAAATTTTAACTAGGCATCCTTTCATTGTAAATAATTCATCAGCTGGAATCGGTTCCAAGATAGCGCCACATAATTTTTTTTATGAGGGTACTTCGAAATTTGAGATTCAAATCTGTACATTCAAATGACACAAACTTCATATGTTTACTATATCATAAACATACATTTATAACATTGTAAACACATCCTAACTTTTGTAATTTTTTTTAAATCCTTTTTAATCCGCTAACTTAATGGCCCACCCTGCAATAAAATTTAATTATTAAACTACCAACATATACTTACATTTGAGCGATCATGTTAACATTAAATTACCAAAATGGTCACCGGTGGACTAAAAGAGGTCCATGGGCGAGTCGATGTGACAAAAAAAATGGAAGGTTTACAATTAGTAACTGGACCCCCGTACTAAACTAAAATATTGGCTTGACTTCACCGAATCACACTTGTAAGAACTTGCATATTCCATATTCAATATACTCACTTAAATTGGAACTAATGAATTTTTGAAGAGTTTTGATAATATGGAAGAAATGTAGCTTTGTTTTGTCCACCGTAGTATAATTTTGAAAGTAATCTAGACCAGAAAAAAACCAGTAACGTCAGATATAAACAGAAAGGAATATCTCTTCCGGTAAGAGTTTACAATAAACCTGCCTAATGCCAACATATTTTGTTACAAACAACCGACAAATCTTAACGCATGGGAGATGTCAAACCACTGTACCGCGCCTGGGGCATGCGAGGCGGGGGGGAGATACCTTCGTATGGCGCGATACAGAGGTTACAGATACCTATCCTAGACTTTATTCAGTCAAAAAGTGAAAAACTAGATATTACATGTACCTAAGAAAAATTAAAAACTAATGTCAGACCATATCTTATTACGGCTAAAAATTAACGGCACTAGTATCAGACATGTAATATCTTTTTATAGCTAGAAGTTAAAAGTTGGTATTAGACATGTATCATCTTTTGCTTAAAGTGGAAAGCTAGTATCAACAATATAATACTTATTTGAATTGCCATCACTCAACTGCCAGAAATGAAAAGATAGTGTCAGACATGTAACATCTTTCAAGCGCCAGAAATGAAAAGACAGTGTCAGACATGTAACATCTTTCAAGCGCCAGAAATGAAAAGACAGTGTCAGACATGTAATATCTTTCAAGTGCCAAAATTGAAAAGACAGTGTCAGACATGTAACATCTTTCAACAGCCACAAATGAAAAGATAGTGCCAGACATGTAACATCTTTCAACAGCCAGAAATGAAAAGACAGTGTCAGACATGTAACATCTTTCAACAGCCAGAAATGAAAAGATTGTGTCAGACATGTAACATCTTTGAATAGCCACAAATAAAAAGACAGTGTCAGACATGTAACATCTTTCAAATCCCAGAAATGAAAAGATTGTGTCAGACATGTAACATCTTTGAATAGCCACAAATAAAAAGACAGTGTCAGACATGTAACATCTTTCAAATCCCAGAAATGAAAAGACAGTGTCAGACATGTAACATCTTTCAACAGCCAGAAATGAAAAGATAGTGTCAGACATGTAACATCTTTCAAATCCCAGAAATGAAAAGACAGTGTCAGACATGTAACATCTTTCAAGTGCCAGAAATGAAAAGATAGTGTCAGACATGTAACATCTTTCAACAGCCAGAAATGAAAAGACAGTGTCAGATATGTAACATTTTTCAACAGCCAGTAATGAAAAGATTGTGTCAGACATGTAACATCTTTCAACAGCCAGTAATGAAAAGATTGTGTCAGACATGTAACATCTTTCAAATCCCAGAAATGAAAAGACAGTGTCAGACATGTAACATCTTTCAAGTGCCAGAAATGAAAAGATAGTGTCAGACATGTAACATCTTTCAACAGCCAGAAATGAAAAGACAGTGTCAGATATGTAACATCTTTCAACTGATAGAAATGAAAAGATAGTGTCAGACATGTAACATATTTCAACAGCCAGAAATGAAAAGACAGTGTCAGACATGTAACATCTTTCAACAGCCAGAAATGAAAAGATTGTGTCAGAAATGTAACATCTTTGTTTTCCAAAAGTGAAAAGCTTATATCATGATATAAACAAAAGTAATAAACTATAGGACATCTTATCTTGTTATGGCCAAAAATGAATAACTAGAAAGTAAACTTGTATCAAAAAAAATGTAAAAATTGTGTCTTATAATTTGTTTTATTCTGGCTAAAAGTTACGACACTCTTGTCAGACATGTTACATTTTTATATCGCTAAAAATGAAAAGACAGTATCACATATGTAACATATTTATTTAACCAAAAGTAAGAAGCTAGTATTTGGGGCATATAATATTTTTTTTAGCCTAAATTGAAAAGCCTATATTGTTTCTTTGTATGGTGAAAATTGATAAGCTAATGTCACCTTGTGATACAACCTGAATGACTAACACTTCTCATCTCCCATGTGTTATATCAAATAATTATTAGTACTTTAATTCCACTAATTATACGCATTAACATTTATTACTAAAAATTCTACAGCGGTTTATCTTTCATTTCGTTTTCATATTGAAGATTCAATAATTCTTATGATTAATAGATGAATAAAATAAAAATAAAAAATATAATAATTGGATATATGACACTATGAAACTTAAAATGAAAATCAATTTCAACTATACCTCTCAATGTGGGTAGTTGAAAAATTCAAAAATTCAGAAGTACCCTCAATCTAACTAAGCATATACACTAGTATGTTCTCTATGCAAAGCAAGTTATCAGACTTAAGTATAACTAAGTTACATTAAGTACATGTAACTCACACTTGAAAGCAAGTGACTGGAATTTTTATATATAAAGTGAAGGTATCATAGCGAACATTTACGATATTGCAATGTATTGAAATGTCATTACCATCATCAACGGTAAGGTGATGGAACTTTGATGAGCAATGTAGACTAAATCATTCTACAGCCGTAATCGAAACGCTAAATTTTAAATACTGCTTATATCCTAAAGAGATCCGTAGACTTCCAGATGTAAAGACTATATTTATCAAAATTATTGCATATATATATAATTCATTAAAGATATATCATCAACGAAACATAGCACATTCTCCGCGCTATTGAAAAATTCACCAATTTTCAATCTACCCTCGATAAAGTAAAAAGAAACAAATATACTTACACTACAGTTCATTCGCGTTAATAAAACAGGCCGACGGACATTGTCCGCAAACATTGTCCGCTTACCTATACATATCTCCTAATAAAAAACAACGCTATCAAAGCGTATCATTCAAGAGTAAACCTTGGAACATTGCCATAAGATTCATTTTCCAATTAGGCCAGCGGACAATAATATTACATTTGGATTATTAACGCGAACCGATTATACGAATTAAAATGAAAATTTCTTTTGTGTACGCGAATTTATAATCAAAAATTAAAATAAATATATGTTAATAATTAAATACTTTCCTCATCAAGTCCATTTTTCACAGATAAGTCTTCCAAAGAAGCCAACACAGTTCATTAAACACACTGAATCTTAGTTTTTTATAAACACAGAGTACCCACGGACATTTGACACAAGTCATTCATTTAACTCCCCATACAACACTTCACAGTCAGGACGTATGATTTTGAAGATAACCACACCCTGGCAGTTTACATTTGTTCCTCTGAAGTCCACGAACTCGAGAAACGGAGCCGCAGTGGCCAGGTGCACAAGGCTCCTGTTCGTTATGTGTCTATATCCAACCATACTCAATCTCCTCAAGTTGGACCGATCAGGTCTGGATGTGGAATCTATGACAGGGCCGTTGGGACCAATGTTGATGTAGTTGATGTCCTCATCGTTCGCCCTCCCAAACCTCCTCACTGACGCATCGGAGACAAGAGACGATGAGTCCAAATGTAGAGGGCTGTTATTACCCCGCTCCGGAGGGAAGTGTACATTCGGGAAGCTGTACATGATCTGGCTCAAGTACATCGCTCTGTTTATCTGATCCGGTTGCATCGCAGGCTGGGCTGGTGGTATACTTTCCAGGACAACAGGTTCTCTGTTACCCTGAATGCATATGATTCCTGGAATTTTTCTGGACTTATCCCTGGAGGTGCTGGCGCCATCGTTGACGTTCTTCTCTGCTTTTGACTTGCTTTTTGGCTTCTGCTCTTTTTCTTCTTTATTGTTTTCACGGACAACTCCTACGATCTTCATCACGGCGCTTTTATTTTTCGACTTCTTCCCTTTGGTTTTTTTCTCTGTTTCTAAACGGTTACCCCTGCGGACTACGGTTATGATTCCATCATCTTTATCATCGGAATCCGAGTCGCTTGTATCTCTGTCTTCTTTTTCCGTTCTCTTGCGTTTGGAGCATGATGGACCTTCATCATTTACACTGCTCCCTTTATTTGGTTTCCTCTTAGTAGCATTCCGCTCTTCTGTCTGGCTGGCATCTCTGCTGCTTGATTGGGATGGTTTAGCCGTTTCTGCTTTGTTCTCTTCTGATAGACTTGTGCTCGGCGTTTGTTTCTTCTGTATAATTTCCCTGTAAAAATTATTGACTATTATTATTAATTTCCACTAATACTAATCCTAAAACGAATTCATAATACCAGGAATACGGAAATAAGGAGGAGACCCCAACTCAGCGATGCTTTAAAACACTTCCTACGTCTCAAATGGAAACGGATAGGTCATGTATAGAAACTGGGCAGTCCAAACTACTCAATGATCAAAGCCACCAGGAAACAGAATTAGAGGTAGACCACTAAAAAGGTGACATGTCTGCACTGGCTCGTCCAGACTAGATGAAAAAGGCCCAGGACTGGGAGGCTTCACACGGTTTGGAGGAGGTTTCTACCCAATTAGGATTCATACCAAAATAAGGATCAAAATAAATTAATGTACACCAATACCTCACTTTGCATCGTGGTTACGTTCCAAAAAAAAACACGACGCAAATTGAAACGACGCAAAGTGAATTAAGATTTTCTATAGCAAACCATGTAAAGATCGAAGATAGGTTCCACGGTCACGAAAATAGTTCTTTTTAAAAAGAAAATTAAAAAGTAAACATTTAAAAACAAAAATAATATAACTCTTCCAATAAATAAATTGGAAAAATATTTACCTTTTTTGTTACCAGAAACAACACGTAAAATTGTATATAAATTTATTATTCCCTTTAAAAAAAAGCACACACTACACAATTGAAACTGAACTCTTAAAATAAATCATAAAATTAGCAAAACAAAGTGAAAATAAAACTGTATTCAAATTAAGTTGTTTTTAGTTAAAGAGGAAATCCTCGAGTTTTGATGGCATGGCGCAATTAGAAACAAAAATGTTGCCATCTTAAAAAAAAAAATTAAAGACTCGAACCCAAAACAACGCAACCTCGAAAATCTAACGACGCACAGTGAAAATTAGTACTAATTAAGCAGCGACGCAACTTCGAAAAAAAACGTAAAACGAAACGACGCAAAGCGAGGTGTTGGTGTAATTAGATTTATGGTATAAATAGGTATGAAATAAAGAAGCTATATTTTTAAGATACCAACGCATACCATGTTCAAATCTCAAGAGGATATGATTTAATAATGAATGGATGGCCCAAGAGGTGGTTTCCTGAAAAGTCCCTGAGCTTCATTCACCAGATGAGTCGTTTAAACTAACCTAAGTCTTTGGATCCTTACAAAGGTAACGGCTCTTTCTGAAAGTCCTGCTGTACATAGCGAATTTACGTTCCTATATAAGAAGTTTGGTCTAATATATATATATATATATATATATATATTAGACCAAACTTCTAATATGGGATTTTATATATATATATATATATAGTTACCGTCTGTATGTACCAACTAAAAAATTCGGTAGTTGGATGAGAAAAACAAAGAATAAAGTTCACTATTAAACGGTTTAATTTAGAATTCAGCGCAGTGCAGATAGAAAGAGACAGAAACTAATTTTAGCCAATGAGAAAAACATTCAATATCATAAATACGATTTTACGTCATAGCGAAAGAATATAATACTTATTGCAAATGAGTTGGCAAAAATCGCGACAGCAAGAAACGTGCGTCCAGCGCGAGAGCATAGTTAACAATGGCGGGCGGCGGCCGGAGATAGCCGAAGTTGCCCGATGCGCCGGCGCAGGCGATAAGCGCTCGCGTAACATAGCTGCGATCTTTGCGTCACTAACGACAATTCCAAGAATAATAAAAGAACTAACCCTGTGTTGAGGTCAATTTCCTGTCCCATTCTGAGGTCCGTATCGATTTGTTCGTCCTCTGGATATTTACTTTTGAAGAATTCTGGCTCCTGAAATAATTTAAAAAGATTTACTATTGTTTATATGGTAACACTGTAAATTCTATTTCAATGTCTACCTTTCTCAGGTCTAAGGCATTTAAGACAGATAGTAGATTCGAATTTTCGATTTTATATTACGATTACCTAATCCAATGTAAGTTGAATAAATAATTTTTAAGTTTCATTTTACTTAAGTTATTTTTACTAATTCATACTGTTACGTACTATGGGTTCTGACTCGAAATGAAACACTACTGGTTCACAAGGAGTCCTTTATTCACAAATCAGATGGTCACCCTACTTCAACACATATATACTTTTGCCTAGTCCAAACTACGCTTCCGAATCGCTCAAGAAATCACTGTCCAAATAACTTACCAAATAGTCACTTTGTATCACTGATCGTAGATCTTAATATTATAACTCGAAAAACAACACTGTACTGTCGACATGGGGAGTACACTTATTTATACTACGGATAAGGTTCTAGTAAGTTCGAGATAGTACCCGGTTAAAATTTCCGAGAACCGTACACAAAAATCTACAAATAACTTCAAGGTCACACGTGATCACGGCACTCCTTGATCCTAGGGTTCAGTGTTTATTGTTAAGAGCATGAATGCACAGACCGTGGTCCGCCGACAGCAAAAATAATACTCTCGTACATTCGAAAAATATTGAATTCTATTCCAGAATAAAACAAAAAAAAACTAATTACCTATACTAATTACCTATACCGGCCGGCCCGCCATCAGTTCATGATTTGCCCGAGTGGCCCCTAGTCTTAATAAGACTGCGCAACCATGGATTAGAGGGACCAAGAGAGACCAAGCTAGCTCACAAGATTGAGGAGAGTAGACGACCGAGAGAAACGAACATATCTCAGGGGATTGGCAAGTTTGAAGTGGCAGTGGGCAAGTTATCGGCACGAAAACACGGTCTTTTACTCAGACCAAGCATTCTCACAAGATTGAGGAGAGTAGACGACCGAAAGGAACGGACTTAGCTCAGCGGATTGGCAAGTTTGAAGTGGCAGTGGGCAAGTTATCGGCACGAAAACACGGTCTTTTACTCAGACCAAGCATTCTCACAAGATTGAGGAGAGTAGACGACCGAAAGGAACGGACTTAGCTCAGCGGATTGGCAAGTTTGAAGTGGCAGTGGGCAAGTTATCGGCACGAAAACACGGTCTTTTACTCAGACCAAGCATTCTCACAAGATTGAGGAGAGTAGACGACCGAAAGGAACGGACTTAGCTCAGCGGATTGGCAAGTTTGAAGTGGCAGTGGGCAAGTTATGTGCACGGAAACACGGTCTTTTACTCAGACCAAGCATTCTCACAAGATTGAGGAGAGTAGACGACCGAAAGGAACGGACTTAGCTCAGCGGATTGGCAAGTTTGAAGTGGCAGTGGGCAAGTTATCGGCACGAAAACACGGTCTTTTACTCAGATCAAGCAATCTCACAGGAGTGAGAAGAGTAAACATCCGAAAGGAACGGACATAGCTCAGCGGATTGGCAAGTTTGAAGTGGCAGTGGACAAGTTATCTGCACGGAAACACGGTCTTTTACTCAGACCAAGCAATCTTACAGGAGTGAGAAGAGTAAACATCCGAAAGGAACGGACATAGCTCAGCGGATTGGCAAGTTTGAAGTGGCAGTGGACAAGTTATCTGCACGGAAACACGGTCTTTTACTCAGACCAAGCAATCTTACAGGAGTGAGGAGAGTAGACGACCGAAAGAAATAGACACAGCTCAGATGGGCAAGTTTGAAGTGGCAGTGGGCAAGTTATCTGCACAGTAACACGGTCTTTTACTCAGACCAAGCAATCTTACAGGAGTGAGGAGAGTAGACGACCGAAAGAAATGGACACAGCTCAGATGGGCAAGTTTGAGGTGGCAGTGGGCAAGTTATCTGCACGGCAACACGGTCTTTTACTCAGACCAAGCAATCTTACAGGAGTGAGGAGAGTAGACGACCGAAAGAAATGGACACAGCTCAGATGGGCAAGTTTGAGGTGGCAGTGGGCAAGTTATCTGCACGGCAACACGGTCTTTTACTCAGACCAAGCAATCTTACAGGAGTGAGGAGAGTAGACGACCGAAAGAAATGGACACAGCTCAGATGGGCAAGTTTGAGGTGGCAGTGGGCAAGTTATCTGCACAGTAACACGGTCTTTTACTCAGACCAAGCAATCTTACAGGAGTGAGGAGAGTAGACGACCGAAAGAAATGGACACAGCTCAGATGGGCAAGTTTGAGGTGTCAGTGGGTAAATTATCTGCACGGAAACACGGTCTTTTACTAAGACCAAGCAATCTCACAGGAGTGAGGAGAGTAGACGACCGAAAGAAATAGACACAGCTCAGATGGGCAAGTTTGAAGTGGCAGTGGGCAAGTTATCTGCACAGTAACACGGTCTTCTACTCAGACCAAGCAATCTTACAGGAGTGAGGAGAGTAGACGACCGAAAGAAATGGACACAGCTCAGATGGGCAAGTTTGAGGTGTCAGTGGGTAAATTATCTGCACGGAAACACGGTCTTTTACTAAGACCAAGCAATCTCACAGGAGTGAGGAGAGTAGACGACCGAAAGAAATAGACACAGCTCAGATGGGCAAGTTTGAAGTGGCAGTGGGCAAGTTATCTGCACAGTAACACGGTCTTTTACTCAGACCAAGCAATCTTACAGGAGTGAGGAGAGTAGACGACCGAAAGAAATGGACACAGCTCAGATGGGCAAGTTTGAGGTGGCAGTGGGCAAGTTATCTGCACGGCAACACGGTCTTTTACTCAGACCAAGCAATCTTACAGGAGTGAGGAGAGTAGACGACCGAAAGAAATGGACACAGCTCAGATGGGCAAGTTTGAGGTGGCAGTGGGCAAGTTATCTGCACGGCAACACGGTCTTTTACTCAGACCAAGCAATCTTACAGGAGTGAGGAGAGTAGACGACCGAAAGAAATGGACACAGCTCAGATGGGCAAGTTTGAGGTGGCAGTGGGCAAGTTATCTGCACGGCAACACGGTCTTTTACTCAGACCAAGCAATCTCACAGGAGTGAGGAGAGTAGACGACCGAAAGAAATGGACACAGCTCAGATGGGCAAGTTTGAGGTGGCAGTGGGCAAGTTATCTGCACGGCAACACGGTCTTTTACTCAGACCAAGCAATCTTACAGGAGTGAGGAGAGTAGACGACCGAAAGAAATGGACACAGCTCAGATGGGCAAGTTTGAGGTGGCAGTGGGCAAGTTATCTGCACGGCAACACGGTCTTTTACTCAGACCAAGCAATCTTACAGGAGTGAGGAGAGTAGACGACCGAAAGAAATGGACACAGCTCAGATGGGCAAGTTTGAGGTGTCAGTGGGTAAATTATCTGCACGGAAACACGGTCTTCTACTCAGACCAAGCAATCTTACAGGAGTGAGGAGAGTAGACGACCGAAAGAAATGGACACAGCTCAGATGGGCAAGTTTGAGGTGTCAGTGGGTAAATTATCTGCACGGAAACACGGTCTTCTACTCAGACCAAGCAATCTTACAGGAGTGAGGAGAGTAGACGACCGAAAGAAATGGACACAGCTCAGATGGGCAAGTTTGAGGTGGCAGTGGGCAAGTTATCTGCACAGTAACACGGTCTTTTACTCAGACCAAGCAATCTTACAGGAGTGAGGAGAGTAGACGACCGAAAGAAATGGACACAGCTCAGATGGGCAAGTTTGAGGTGTCAGTGGGTAAATTATCTGCACGGAAACACGGTCTTTTACTAAGACCAAGCAATCTCACAGGAGTGAGGAGAGTAGACGACCGAAAGAAATAGACACAGCTCAGATGGGCAAGTTTGAAGTGGCAGTGGGCAAGTTATCTGCACAGTAACACGGTCTTTTACTCAGACCAAGCAATCTTACAGGAGTGAGGAGAGTAGACGACCGAAAGAAATGGACACAGCTCAGATGGGCAAGTTTGAGGTGGCAGTGGGCAAGTTATCTGCACGGCAACACGGTCTTTTACTCAGACCAAGCAATCTTACAGGAGTGAGGAGAGTAGACGACCGAAAGAAATGGACACAGCTCAGATGGGCAAGTTTGAGGTGGCAGTGGGCAAGTTATCTGCACGGCAACACGGTCTTTTACTCAGACCAAGCAATCTTACAGGAGTGAGGAGAGTAGACGACCGAAAGAAATGGACACAGCTCAGATGGGCAAGTTTGAGGTGGCAGTGGGCAAGTTATCTGCACGGCAACACGGTCTTTTACTCAGACCAAGCAATCTCACAGGAGTGAGGAGAGTAGACGACCGAAAGAAATGGACACAGCTCAGATGGGCAAGTTTGAGGTGGCAGTGGGCAAGTTATCTGCACGGCAACACGGTCTTTTACTCAGACCAAGCAATCTTACAGGAGTGAGGAGAGTAGACGACCGAAAGAAATGGACACAGCTCAGATGGGCAAGTTTGAGGTGGCAGTGGGCAAGTTATCTGCACGGCAACACTGTCTTTTACTCAGACCAAGCAATCTCACAGGAGTGAGGAGAGTAGACGACCGAAAGAAATGGACACAGCTCAGATGGGCAAGTTTGAGGTGGCAGTGGTCAAGTCACACAGATGACCGTTGGATTCTGATCGTACTGAATTGGATACCACAACCCCAAATTCTGACTGACGGAATTCACAAGAGTTACTCGTTATAATTAATGAAGTTCTCTGACAATTATTGTGATGATGCTGGTGAACATTCCCATGCCGAACTCACCTGGAGCTCCCAGCTGTCCAAAGCAGAGCTTATATTGGTTGTGATAGCTTTGGTATGGCGGTGGGTCATTGGTGGCACCACCACGGCAGCGGCAGCGAGACGTAACACCTGGAGAACTGGTAACCAGCCCAGAGCTGACACCTCGGAATCCCCGACCGGACAACCACGAAGATCCAGCTCCTGTTGAAATTGAAACGTTGACTGCACTAATCTTCAGTGTATTTATTAGTTAAGATAAGGATTAATAATTAGCCACTTCCGCACATGCAGTGGTAGTCGTGCAACAAAGTGCACCGCCCGCCAGCCCGCTGATAAATGCGTATGCGGCAAACAATGCATGTGCGGAAGTGGCTAAATATTGATCCTTTTCTTACTTAGGATGGACTTTCGCAAGGTAACGCCTGATTCCATTAAATATTTATTAGTTTCCTAGTACTTTCATATTTAATATAAAATAAATATAATTAATAAATAAAAAATACTGGCCATGTCTACCCTTCAGGAAGTGAACTAGCTTCGTTCACAGATAATAAATAATATATAGGCGACCAAAGAGCTAATTCAGGAATTTTTTTAGAACAGTTTCAGACATATTACGTATATCATTTCCTTAATCAGTTCCTGAAACGCAAAGTAATAACTAAGTTAGAAATACATTGTTTTAACATGTAACACAGAGAAAACTGCTACAGTAGCAGGCATATAATATGGCACATCGAAAAGTAACTTAAGATTTACTGGAAAGATTCGCAAGGTTCAGTTTCGTAGGGCTAAATAACTTGGTAATTGCGATAAACATTCTTTCCAACGTGTCAAATTAAATACTAGATACTATACAGCTTACATTGCTGAATATTAGTGCCAAATATCCACAAATACACAGTTAAATAGACTAAGAATTAGGATGGTAAGAAAAGGACTAATATTTAGCCACTTCCGCACATGCAGTGGTAGTCGTGCAACAAAGTGCACCGCCCGCCCGCTTATAAATGCGTATGCGGCAAACAATGCGAACTACACAATTGCCACCGTTAAATCACTCAACACGTGTTTCAGCCCTCCACGGGGCATCTTCAGGAGTTATGTTACACCGATTAGTGCCAAACACAAAATGCTGTGTGTTATTATTTTTTTATGGTACAGCATACAAAAACACATACAACATTAAATTTTCACCCTTCTACGATCAACCCTAACTTTTTGTTTGTTAATAAAAAAACATTAATTTTTTTATACAAAACAACTTTTTTTTTTTAAGGTCCCCACTGTTGGGGACCTCTCGTTCCCTTATCTCGTGTGGGACAGGGACTTTTTAATTCTAGTAATTTATTCATATTTTTTTATTATTATTATCATTCTTCTCTTTCATATATCATCTTATCTGTCGTACTGTTTCTTTCGTTCTACAATTTTCCCAATCTTTCTCTTTCATTCCATTAGCCATACATTCATCCTCAACCACTACATTCTAGGTTTCCTTACTATTTTATTTTGCAACATTATTTATTGTTCAAATATTTAACACGTAAAACACAACACAACAATTACAAAACAACGTTTGCAGGATCAGCTAGTATATAAATTAATATATTTTGGTTACACCCACCATGAGCTCCCTGAAGCCATATCTCATTGCCAGGGATGCGTACGCCACGAACTCTGTCATGCGTATACAGCCGCTGGCGAGGAGTCGCCGAAGGACACGGAGCTTGCTGAGCGGCATCAGGGACGACGGCTCCAACCACTCGCACTCGCTTACATCCAGGGTCTGGACAACACCATGTATATATAAATAAATCAAAGTATTTTAATGAAGGATGTTATCTAATATATAAAATTCTCGTGTCACATTGTTCGAACTTGAACTCCTCCGAAACGGCTTGACCGATTTTCACCAAATTTTACATGCGTATTCAGTATGTCTGAGAATCGGCTACTATCTATTTTCCATACCCCTAAGTGATAAGGGTGGTCCACCCCTAAATTTTATTTTTAATTTTTTAGACAATTTTTTTGGTTTTTATTTTATTATGATACAGCATACAAAAATACATACAAATCTAAATTTTTACCCCTCTACGATCAACCCTTATCTTACATTTGTTAATTAAAAACTTTATTTTTTTTTGCAAAACAACGTTTGCGGGATCAGCTAGTTACATTGTAAGGTCCTGTCCCTTTACTTAATAAACTCTGCACAAAATAAATTGTAAACTAATAATAAGAAATAGAAAAAGAAATGTGTAATAAAGAATTAAGAAAGTGAAATAAATGTGTAAATAAAGATAAAATAAAAGTAAGATAAAATTAAAGAATAAAAATAAATAAAATGTACCTAGCCACCTTAGGTTTGGTCACTTGGAGCGAATGGGATCGGATCGGAGCGTGAAGGTAGCGTACCTGGAAAAACCGAGGGGTCGAAGACCAGTGGGTAGACCCAGGTATCGCTGGATCGATCGCGTTGAGGCAGACTTGCGCGAATTGAATGTCAACCAATGGCAGACGATGGCGCAAGATAGAGGAAAGTGGAAGTCTCTCGCTTCGGAGGCCAAGACCCACTTTGGGTCACTGAGCTAGCGGAGTAGTAGTAGTAGTAGCCACCTTAGAGTAAGAAGATGATGGAAGAAAGGCGAGGAAAGAAAGAAGGTATAAAAGAACAAAACGAAAGATATTGTGAAGGACAAAAGTAAAGAATGAAAGATATTGTGACGCGTGAAAGAGAGTGATAAATAAAGAAAAACTGAAAAAAAAAATTATTGAACAATAAAGTCCCTGATCCCAAAAAGTTATTAAAGGGGGTACGAGAGGCCCCCAATAGCGGGGGCCATAAAAAAGACCCTGTCCCATAGATATGAAAGGGAGAGCGGCAGACACCCAATAGCTAGGGTCTTTAAAAAAAAACACCATGTATATTATCAATCTATACAGGATGGTCGATTATATGTGTAAGACTATATTGTGAATCTTTCTATGTGGAACAGAGATTTGGACCGCCCTGGAGATGTACTAGATATGGAATGCTCAGAACCCCATGGACTACAACACGGAACCACCGTTCCCAGAAACAAAGGTTCGATTCATGAGAAGCCTGGTCTTCGATGAAGAATGTCACCAGTATGATTCAAAGGAACGTCTGATGGTTGAAGAATGTGATCTTGATAAGAATCTCCAGACCAATAGACGAACATCATCAGAACTATCAGTTATAAATCAGTAAATAAATGCTCCGATCATCAAACACCGAGCTACATGGAGACGTATAGCGAGACCAGCTGTGGGCACCAGAACTGACCATAGCATGACCACAACCACTCTTACGAATGTAAAGAGAGGTATATACTTCTCTTTACATATATATATATATATATATATATATATATATATATATACACACAGAGAGAGAAAGCAATGGAGAGGTCTACGCTTGGAGATTGCTTGTCTGGAGTGGGAAGGACTCATCGCTGGGACCTAAAAGTTGGCCCCCCACTTGTTAGACCAACGACATAGTGAAGGTAGCGTGAAGTCGCTGGATACGGTAAGACCAAAACCGGTCATAGTGGCGGTCTTTATGGGACGCCTGTACCTTGTACTGAGCATCCATCAGCTGATGAAGATACTATACCTCCCATCCAAAATAAAATTATTTCACTTCACTTTAAGTGAAAAAAAATAATAGAGAAAAGAGTGATGAATGTGACATTGTATAGTTTAACCCATTCGCTGCCAAGCCCATATTATATGAAGTCATCCCCCATTGCCATTTATATTTTTCGCGTTATTGTTCACCAAAATCACTATAAGAAATAAAGTATTATTGTTGTAAATTTTTATTTTTAATATTTTTTCAAGTTTTTTACATATTTATATTATGTTTGTGGCAAAAAAAACTTTGCTTATTCAAAAGCCTGCATGTAATAATATATTTAAAGTAGGACGAGTATACTCGTCTTGGCAATACGTGTCACCCTGCTAAAGACGAGTAAACTCGTCCTTGGCAGCGAAAGGGTTAAAAAACATTGCATTCTCTAGTTTATAGCTTCTTCATATATAACTAATTTATTTCGTAGATAGATTAAATATTCTTTTTTAATATTAAACTATTTTTAATATTATACAGATAAAAAAAAACTATATTTATAAATCAAACATTTACATTACAATGACCGTCTCATTTATGTTCTGTTTACATCTCTTTAAAAACACAACTCAAAAACTTGAAAGAAATCATCCTGTATATAGTATATATAGATTGTGTTACCTCCAAAAGTGGTAGATGGTCTTGGATCTTGAAGAAGAACGACTTGTCCATTGGCAGATTGAAACACTTGGATCCACGGAGCGAGAGCGTCTTCAGGGTTGAGGGGAACTGTCCTATTCCCGTCTGAAATCATCACCAGAATTTGAGTGTATATCATAACAATAAAAACTCGACTGGACCTGTATTATTAGAAATCTATGAAGAAATGGTAAAAACTCTCAGAACTTCCCAATTCTTCATACTTTACTATAGAGAACTTGGTAGTTTTCTTAAGACAAGTGTATTAGAACTAAATCACAAAACCAATTAACACTCTTCACTGTGTGATCTAATATTATTGAACAGTAATGACCCAGTGGTAAAGGATCGAGACTGGGGTTCGATCCCAGGGACAGGATTTCCTCACAATGCAGTAGATCAGTGATTCCCAAAGTGATCTATATCGACCCCTAGGGGTCCATGACAACCTGCAAGGGGTCTACGTCAGCGAAAAAAAATTTGGGGGTCCATGAACTGAAAATGGGGGTCCACGATAGTGGATCTCAACACATACACTTATAGTACCTATTTACTTACATCATACTATATTATAATATCAAAACATTTACATTATTTATAAAAGTACCTATGAAGTAAAAAAATTATTATATATGTTTATAAAATTGTGTAAGTTGTAGGATGTTGGTATTCGCTTTGTGGTCGCAATACATTTTGAACTTGTAAAAACCTGAGAGTCGCAGTCTCAGAGCTTCGCTACCTTGCACTGACTTGTTCAATTCGTCACTCTATAAATACGAATGTGGGACAAACAAATAAATTTACAGGAAATCAATATCAGGTAAGTAGGGGGTCTACCCAACACGTAAAAACATGGCAAAGGGTCTACGACACAAAAAAGTTTGGGGAACTCTGCAGTAGATCCTCTTCGTAACATAATACCACACTGCTATCACAACCTTTTGGCATTTGTGGCTATTATAGTATATCACCACATATATATATTCGCTGGAGGCCTATGTCTTGCAGTGGGTGTCTATGGGTTTAAACAAAGATGTGACCTTTATCCCAACACTGGTCAAAAGTATATATATATATATATATCAATCTAGTCTCTCCTGGTCTTTTCTTGCATTCTTTTTATGAAATATACGTATGATCACTGCGAATGATCCAAAGTGGATAATTAATTTGAATTCCTAATATATGTGATAATTATATTAACTTCAATATTCAATTTTATCCCAATCGGTTGCTACTATCCAATTCTGCAAGTACACTGAGTCTGGCCATAAATACTGTTCTAATTAAAAAAAATAAACAAAATGTCACTTTCGAATTTGGAATCTGTCAGTTTCATATGACAGTTCATTGTGTTGTCATATTTTCGCGCCAAAATATTGTGAAATATTTTGCGATATAATGTAGTGGAGTGATAAAGAGAACCGAATCGCTGCGATTGCATTACATGAAGTAAAATCCCGCACACGCTTGGTGTTAGTCAAGTGCTCGTGTACCGAGCTGTTTACAGGTGCAATGAAACCTCCTCCGTTTGTGACAGAAAAAGACCTGACCATTCAGAATATTAATCAATAAGATTGTCAGTGACGAATTTTCACATATAAATAGTGCAAGCTATTTATAACTGATCTCAACATAGGACTGTATATATAATTAATATACATACATATTTCTTATGGTTAATATATTAAACCAGTGATTCCCAAAGTGGTCTATATCGACCCCTAGGGGTCTATGACAACCTGCAAGGGGTCTACGTCAGTAAAAAAAAAATTGGGGGTCCATGAAATTAAAATGCGTGGACCACCATAGTGGATCTCAACACATACACTGATAGTACTTATTTACTTACATCATACTATCTTATAATATCAAAACATTTACAGACTGGACATCATTAGCCGAGGAGATTTAAGATTAACCCTTACAGAATTGACGCCAAATGTTGATAATTTATTATTAAAGCATCAGGTTCATCCTTCTCACTAGAAATATTGACTTATTGCTTATGTTATTTTATTTATAGTTTATTTTATGTTTATTTAATGTTACATATATTTTACATAACAGATACAAAGTTTTATTTTGAGTAGTTTTAATTTAAATTCAATTTATAAATGTATAATTATATATAATAAATAAATATAAATGTATAAGTATAGTATAATAACATGTGTTTTTACTTTAAGTTTTTAACACTAAACTTCACTGCAGTTAGAAATTTACAGGAAATCAATATCAGGTAAGTAGGGGGTCTACCCAATACGGAATAACATGACAAGGGGTCTACGAGACAAAAAAGTTTGGGGAACTCTGTATTAAACTAACACACTGCAATAGTAATACATGTTACGTACAATAAAGAGATGTTTTTCTTTGTAACAATGGTTATGGCAGGACCATCACCTCGTAGATATTCACTGGAAGGTATATCCTCCACCGTCCCCCTCAGAATGCTGAAGATGATAGGTCTCGTGCTGCTCACATCTAGCAACTTCCTGCAACCTTAACCATATCTTCTGTCCATCTGATAGAAGCTCTACCATCACCATGTCTACCAGTTCATGTTCAACACTCGAGGACCTATTGGTTCTTCAGACTTCCTGGACCATGGCTCTTTGGGTGACCATGTTATTACGGTTACACAAACAATGTGCACCACACGCTACCATTTCAGACATGTAATTCTTAGACCTTTGGTGATCTTGACTCTTCTCTCAATGTCTTTATTTTTAAATCCATCTCACAGCTGCTCCGTTGACCCAACCTGTTACTATTAAATAATTATATATACTGATAGATTCTACAATAGAATCTACCAGTATATATACAATCACTAACATTTTTGCAGTTGATATTGCAGAACTCCAGGCCCAGGGTGGTCAGGTTTGGACAAGTCTGCTGCAGCTGCATCAGGAGGCCGGAGCTGAGAGTGAACCGGGGCCCGGTGCAGGTGCCTTCACCCTCACCATCCGTCAGGAGGAAGTCCTGCGCCTTCAGCTCCTCATCCTCGTTATCTGCATCCTCCGGCCAGGATGGTGATCCACTGAACCTGGGATTAGACGATCAAATATTACCAAATTGGTGACCATGGGGTCCATATGGGTCGACACAACCAAAACATGGGGGATTTAAAATTAGTAAATGGACAAAAAAAAGTGGAAAATTGAGATAATATTTTAAGAAGCCAGGAATATCTGATAAGGTATACCTTGGCAGCTGATGGACGCTGATATGGAAGAGCGCATGGTGGCGACGATGCAGCCGTCCCGCGGAAGTACCTGAAGACAAACGGCTTTATCATCATTTTGCCCACGGCTGGGATACACTGCCCACTGCCGTACCTTTACTACACAACTCGTGTTACATTCCATCGTCGTCATGTCAGCTGATAGACTTCCACTGCAAAGCATAGGCATGCCCTAAAAACAGGGTGTCTACCCACGCCAATAATATATACAAGATGGCGTTCGTAACGCTTAACTTCGAACGAAGTCGATAGATGGCGCTGGTAGTAGTTTACCCCGCGTTATGTTCCCACAACTGGGGAAAAGTTTACTAAAGAAGAATTATGTTCTGTCATGACTATTTTAAATCACTTGTGATTCATTAGAAATTATCACAAATTACTGTATATAAGTTGATTGGTTATATACTAAAAAATTAATACGACATATCTCAGGGTGAACAGATTATACAAGCTGATTGTAAATAGGTGTAAAAACTGTAAAGATTTTAGCTGACAAATTGGCTATACATTTACTATTTTATAATAGACACTTATGACCAATCATACTGTGGAATAAAAATTAAATATGTCACTACATCTCAAATGTTTAATATTTGATACGAGATGGCGTTCATGATGCTGTAATTTAAAATAAATCATATAGATGGCACTAACAGTGTATTGTTTCTTAGTATACTTCAACACGGGTAGTAGGAAGGTAGACGCGACGTGGGAAGCTTCCCACTAGCTGGACCGACGACATAGTTCAGGTCCTTGGATGCAACCAACCTTGGGCAAGTCATCGTGGCGATCTGGCATCGTGCCCTTGCAGCGTGCACCGCATACTTGATGGACTTCTTCTGCTATATGATCATTATGCTAATACATTCTCCCCTTAAAGCTTTAACATCTAAACACCCTGTATATGAGTATATAAGTTGACTTACACAATTGAATCTCGCCAAATTGAGCCAAGCCGAGGTCCGGATTCGAATCCGGACGCGGCCATCCATACATGCCCTGGGAATCCATATCTTTATCATCGTTCTTCGAAGCGCTGTTCAGGGTCCCCAAACACCTGGAATTAATAAAAATTGATATAAGGATTTCCATGATCCTCGACTTGATCTATCATGCTGTGTTAAATTTTCAAGAAGACCATGGTATAACTTGCTGCATCCAGGTCTACTGTCCAGTGCCCATCACATTCTCTCTCCTTCTTTTCAGCATTACCTTTTTTATTTGTGGAGGGAGAACTTCTAGACAAATTCTGACAGACAAGGTTATGTAGGATTTCTACCCCCTAAAACTTCCAAGGTGTTCCCTTCCTGGACGAGCTGGACTTTCCCCCCGCATCCTCGCTGTACCATAACAATAGAGAACCACTTTCTTGCTGCCCACCTCTGGTTCGTTTTGAATGGTAAACGCCCCCACCATAGAAGCCTCTTTAGACGCATTTTACGGTCAGGGTATACCAGAACCCTATTCTAATGAACCTGGGCTAAAAACTCACCACTAGTTTCTACCTAAAGTTAAGAGAATCATCAGCAGAACAGTGCCTTACTTCATAACTTTGAAGAGGTTTTGGTTTCTCCATACATCCTCATTACCATCAGCCGCTTCACGTCCACTGCAAGGCCTAGGTATGCCCTAAAGATTCGATGATGACCAGTCCTAGCCTGTCTTGGACTTCCCGACTTCAACCACCACCACCCACGCCGCGACTACCAGCTAGTGTTTACCACTCAAAAACCTTTAAACCCCAACGGTTGTCGATTTCCGACTGGTTCTTCTGAGGTTCTTCTCGAAGCTTCTAGCTCCCACTTCATCGGGTTACCTTCAGTCTTGATATTGACCAAACTTGTTACTGACCAAAGATCTTCGTTTATAGACATTGCAGTATTCATTTACCAGGGTTAGAAAAATCTTCACTTACCCTGCAGCTTCCTTGGCGTATCCCGCTACCATCAAATCTGTAGTATCGGCGTGAAGAGCATGGGTGACGAACCATCTGAATCTTGCCTTTCCACTTGGCTGACCTCTGGAGTCCACGTTCCTCCATAGAGATCTCTCCAACACCAGCCGAGCGAATCTCGAACATGAACTGAAGAAGAAATAATACATTACATGGTCTGCAGCCACTTGACCACTAGCGCCATCTATCGAAAACACCAATCGTCAGTTATAGAGTGCTCAAACTGATATATGTTACATTAATTTATTTTCTTTACGGGCACAGATATAACAAAGATAACAATAATTAAATATATAGTAATAAGAATTCTATAACTTTTTTCTTGCTATACTACCATCATATTTTTTATTATCTGTGAAATCATTTATTTTGGATAGGGCTGATGATGAAGGGATACCCCTCCATCATCATCAAGTAGCTTAACTCCCACTACAAGACATAGGCCTCCTCTAATATCGCCATGGTGACTAGCGTTGCCCACATTCAGCGACTCTCTTCTACCTTAACTACATCTTTAGTCCACCTGTGGGAAGCCTACCCACGCCGCCTCTACCGACTCATGATCACCACTTAAAATCCATTAAGTCTCTATAACCCAGTGCCAGGAACAGTTCTTGAGAACAATAAGTGACCATATACTATTATTTGAATTAAATTTAATCAACATATACATACAATCCTAGAGCCTTCAAGTCTTGTGGTGAACAGTGAGCCAGGATGTAGAGGAGTACATCATCAGACAAATCCAGGATTTGGACACTGTCACATCTTTCATTATCACCGCCACCTTTCAATGTAAACGTTTCTGAAAACAAAACAACAAAAATGTAAATTATTATTTATTAAATCTGAATGACTGGACCTGATGAACTGGTCTTGTACTGCCTATATCCAATGGCTTCCCACGATCTTTACTTTGTCTTTTGTCCAACTAGTGGAGAACCTATCCCACACGACAGCGGACTCATGGTGGCCACTCAAGAACCTAATGTCTTATGACCCGCCTACTGACTTCAGACGAGCAATTCTTTGAGCTATATCAGTGACCTTGGTTCTTGCTCCAAGATCTTGGATGACTGGTCATACATTGACCATCGGGTGGACTTAATTAATAAATCATCAAGCAAGAAATTTGAAACAGTACATACATATTACATACTACATATTAAACCAAATAAAAATATAATACATACATACTATTATAAAACAATATACATGATGATTAGTTTACATGAAAGCTATAAATGTCTGAATGTATAGCTTATTAAACCAAATTCGTTTTGCGTTTGTTTCGAAGTTGCGTCGCTGCTCAATTAGTACTAATTTTCACTGCGCGTCGTTAGATTTTCGAGGTTGCGTTGTTTTGAGTTCGAGTCTAATTTTTTTTTCTAAAAGATAGCAACACTTTTGTTTCTAATTGCGCCATGCAATCAAAACTCGGGGATTCCCTTTCTAACTATAAACAACGCAATTTGAATACAGTTTTATTTTCAGTTTATTTTGATAATTTAAGAGTTCAGTTTCAATTACGTAGTGTGTTGTAATGAAGTGTGTTGTGCTTTTTTTCAAAAGAGAATTATATATTTATATAAATTTTTACGAGTTGTTTCTGGTTACAAAAAAGGTACACATTTTTCCAGTTTATTTATTTGCAGAGTTATATTATTTTTGTTTTTTAAATGTTTACCATGTTCAATTTTCTCTTTTAAGAAGTAGTATCTTCGTAACCCTGGAACCTTTGTTCGATCTTTACATGGTTTGCTATAGAAAATCTTAATTCAATTTGCGTCGTGTTTTTTTTGAACGTAACCACGACGCAAAGTGAGGTATTCGTGTACTGCATTTTGCACCAATATATATATAATATATTAAAATAAAGTTTTCAAAGTGCTATAAACATTTGGAATATCCTGGAGCGCATGCATCTCATTGGCTGCGAACAGAGAGAAGCATGTGCTCGAGAGATGTCATGGGCAGGTAGACCTAACAATAGATGGACCTATGACATGTTAATTTATACATTTATTAATTGAATATAAATTAAAAGTACCCAATATAAAATTTTGTATCTGTTATGTAAAATATGGGGAACATTAAATACACATAAAATAAACTATAAATAAAATGACATAAGCAATATGTCAATATTATTAGTGAGAAGGATAAACCTGATGCTTTAATAATAAATTATCAACATTTGGCGTCAATTTTGTAAGGGTTAATCTTAAACCTTGTCAGCTAATGATGTCCAGTCTGTTTCTTTATATTATTATTTATGAATAATGTAAATGTTTTGATATTATAAGATAGTATGATGTAAGTAAATAGGTACTATCAGTGTATGTGTTGAGATCCACTATTGTGGACCCCCATTTTCATTTCATGGACCCCCAAATTTTTTTTCGCTGACGAAGAACCCTTGCAGAATGTCATAGACCCCTGGGGGTCGATATAGATCACTTTGGGAATCACTGGTCTAAAAGATCATGATTGTAGATTTAGGATAGAATTCTTCGAAGTTTGAACGCAGAGAACTATACTGATATAGTTATATATATAACTATATTTATACATAATTACATTATAAATCCTTGAACTAAATTTATTTACATACTCAAACACAATCCCTACTTTTCAACCAATCATACATGTCTGTGTGAGGTAACAGTAGATGTGTGTGAAAGAGAAAGATGTAAATATGCATAAGTATTTCACCCACCGGATCATTCTGCCTACTGAATCCTGACCAATTTCAATTCTGAACCACACATTCATCACCATCAAAATGTCAGCAGATGGAAGCTTACCTCAAGGCATATGTTTTTCCTAAGGATGGTCACATTGGCATCTCTTGCATTACTTACATCTACACCAATATCTGACTTTGCATCGTGGTTACGTTCCAAAATAACACGATGCAAATTGAAACGCCGCAAAGTGAATTAAGGTTTTCTATAGCAAACCATGTAAAGATCGAAGATAGGTTCCAGGGTTACGAAAATACTACTTTTCAAAAAGAAAAATAATATAACTCTGCCAATAAATAAATTGGAATAATATTAACCTTTTTTGTAACCAGAAACAACACGTTAAAATTTATATAAATTTATTGTTCTCTTTTAAAAAAGCACAACACACTACATTACAACACACTACGTAATTGAAACTGAAGTCTTAAAATTAACAAAAAGTGAAAATAAAACTGTATTCAAATTGCGTCGATTTTTAGTTAGAAAGGGAATCCCCGAGTTTTGATGGCATGGTGCAATTAGAAACAAAAGTGTTGCCATCTCCTAGAAAAAAAAGAAAATTTAAAAAGAAATTGAAGACTCGAACCCAAAACAACGCAACCTCGAAAATCTATCGACCCACAGTGAAAATTAGTACTAATTAAGCAGCGACGCAACTTCGAAAAAAACGCAAAGCGAGGTATTAATGTAATCTATATTTACAGATATATACTATCTACATTTGTTTTAGGTAGTGTAGTGTTAAAAATTGAATTTATAAACATGAAGGCTCTATCATCGATCAACTTAATTTACCTATACCCTTCTTCACATGTACAAAGAATGGGTGGGTTAATGATGAAATAAAATAAAATTCGTCATCATATATCCTGATCAACAGTCATATGGTGACTTTCCACAACCTGAACTTTGCCAAATCTTTTACCACAAAGTTTCATTGTGGAATGAGTTCCCTCTGAATATAAGACTAGACCAGAGTTCCCCAATCTTTTTTGTGTCATAGACCCCTTGCTATGTTTTTCCGTGTTGGGTAGACCCCCTAATTACCTGATATTGATTTCCTGTAAATTTATTTGTTTGCCCCACATTCGTATTTATAGAGCGACGAATTGAACAAGTCAGTGCAAGGTAGCGAAGCTCTGAGACTGCGACTCTCAGGTTTTCACAAGTTCAAAATGTATTGCGACCACAAAGCGAATACCAACATCCTACAACTTACACAATTCTATAAAAATATATAAAATTTTTTTTAATTCATAGGTACTTTTATAAATAATGTAAATGTTTTGATATTATAAGATAGTATGATGTAAGTAAATACGAGTAGGTACTATCAGTGTATGTGTTGAGATTCACTATTGTGGACCCCAATTTTCATTTCATGGACCCCCAAATTTTTTTTCGCTGACGTAGACGGCTTGCAGGTTGTCATAGACCCCTAGGGGTCGATATAGACCACTTTGGGAGTCACTGTATTAAAGCAAAGGGGTTATAAATGTGTTGGAACTGTTTTTAAATTACCCCCTGGGGAGCTGACCTCACATTGGAAACCACTGGTCTAGTGACTATAAGTGAATGTTTTGTGAGTAGTATGTCTGGAGAGGGGTGGCTTCCAGTGAAGACAGTGTGATAAAGTTTGATTATTTATCTATTAATTCATTTTTTTCTTTCTGTTTATTTATTCTTTCTAGTCAATTGTGATCGGAGTCAATTTGATGTTTATATTCATTATTATATTTATATTTATGTATTATATAGTATTTATTATAAATATATGTTTTGTACCAGAGGTAGACAACCTGCAGCTCTTTGAAGTAATATCAGTAGCTTCTTTAGTATATTTTTTAATAAATATTATCGTAAAATTGAAACATAGATTAAAAAATAATTGATAAGGTGTCACCAACTGTGCACCAAATTTTAAAGAAATGTCAAATTTTGCTTTATGTTTAAAATTTAATTTTTACACACATATTTTGTACTTTTAAAAATAATAAAGCTTGTGTTTTTAATATAAATAATTTCTATCAAAAATTAATATCTTTTTGTTTATTTGTGGCATTTAACAAACTATCAAAAAGGTTGGCCATCCCTGCTATATACCTATGTATTTTGTCTATATGTAAACACTAACTATCCATTATTAATTCCCCTACTGTTTCCACACTATAGTTGTCTATAAGAAATTGCCTCATGTGATAAGACCGCCCATTGTACTATTTTCTTTACTATTATACAACTATGTATATATTTTCTAGAGTGTATTATAAAAAATATTAAGTTTATCTTCCATCTTGTTCAAGGTCTACCCACAGTATATTAACTAAAAATAGACAAAATGTATCCCCGATAAGAACTGAGTGATTTATATGTTTTCGATCTTGGCGTAAATATCATTCTATTATATCTTTAACTCGTTTAGCACAGTGTGACTCAGAGAGAAAATGAGGCAGATAACACTAAACATATATCCTTTATATCTTTAGCACTTTTAGCCTAGACTTGGAACTCGGTAAGGCAGAATAAATCATGTGAAATATTCCTATTGACCATTTCATGACATTGTCATAAATCACAAAAGATATAAACGCGCGCGCGCATGATGTCGTCGTTCCGAAAATGCGTAGTTAACATTTTTAATACAAGCAATAGCTATCCGCCTCTCTCTTTCACATGTAACTTGCTATATACATCCATTTCTCTCTAACTTTGAGCAAGCCGCAACTCGTTACAAGTACAAAGACATAGAGATAAAATTGCAATGAGTGCACAATAGAGAGTGGTTGTCTTTTTCAAAGACATATATCTTTCTTGTCTTCAGCTCGTGAGCTAATCATCTCTTGTAACAACCGACTAATGGCTGCCAATCGAGAACCTATGGGCCAAAACTGCTGTTAATATGTGCCCAGTCTACAGTCACTTCAGATGAACAAATTCCCAAGCGACATCCTTGACCTTAGTTATCGTGCATATCTTCTTGTCTTGTCTCAGCGGGCCGGTTTTCACAACTATGCGGCACTGCACTCATTTTGTGTCAGGGTTTGCCTTATTCTAGCCAACTCCTGGAGAAATCCCAACAGATCCTGCAGATCTTCAATTGTGATTCAATATTGCTACAAAGCTCCGAACATAACTCCGTCAAAGTATATTCTAATGTCACTTTCTTAAAAATTTTAAGTCCTTGTATGTTAATCTGTGATTTGTGCAGAGTACCCTTTTACACATATGAGCTATATCCATTCATGAAGCTTCCAAATACTATTGTTCTTCGGGCTTTTGGCATGATTTGCTGATGAAATAACTTGAGCTGCCTACTGGTTTTAATAGATAACTACGTATGTTTAGTAGGATTCATCACACTATCTTCACTGGAAGCCACCCCTCTCCAGACATACTCCTCACAAAACATTCACTTATAGTGAGACCAGTGGTTTCCAATGTGAGGTCAGCTCCCCAGGGGGTAATTTAAAAACATTCCCAACACATGTATAACCCCTTTGCTTTAATACAGTGGTTCCCAAAGTTGTCTATATCGACCCCTAGGGGTCTATGACAACCTGCAAAGGGTCTATGTCAGCAAAAAAAAATTTGGGGGTCCACGATAGTGGATCTCAACACATACACTGATAGTACCTATTTACTTACATCATACTATCTTATAACATCAAAACATCTACATTAATTTCCTTTCCATCATCATACCTAGTCGAAAGAGGGTTCAGCGCTGTTACCACTCTCCTAACGAAAAAAAGAAACAGACTGGACATCATTAGCCGAGGAGATTTAAGATTAACCCTTACAAAATTGACACCAAATGTTAATAATTTATTATTAAAGCATCAGGTTCATCCTTCTCACTAAAAATATTGACTTATTGCTTATGTTATTTTATTTAGAGTTTATGTTTATTCAATGTTACATATATTTTACATAACTCTGCTTTAATATAAACATGATTTATTGCACTTTGTATTCACTAGAAGCCATCCCTGTCTGACATACTCTACACAAAACATTTACTTATAGTCACTAGACTAGTGTTTCCAAATGTGCCCAGTCCCACAAGTGGGTAATTTGAAAATGGACTCTATGTTTAACCCTTTTGCTTTAATATAAGAGTTATGTATGTTATATAGAGGGGTATAGTATTTTAGATAGGCTAAGATGAGGCATGGCACAAAAAAGTCAGATAACACCACACTAGACAGAATATGAATTAGCAAAGGAAAATAATGATATAAATAATCATCATAGGTGATCCAAGATAGATGATAATATCAGTGAAGTCACATAGTAAATTATAATATCCTTACAATAATAATATTCAATAACTGAACATAAATCTTAATATTAATAATTGAACTACCCCCAATTAACTATACTCAGATATATACTAATTGATTTAATTTGTAAATTACAATTATTAATTCATATGGTATCCATGATTTTTACAATATTAACAACAACATATTTAAGTTGTAAGAATTCTTTTTTATCTAACAAAATAAACTATATAAAGGGATACATAGTTTGTTGTATAAAATGTTCTTTGTTCAAAGAAAAATTAAAATAGTACCCACAGTTGATAAATTAGTAATTAATTATGTTGGTAATGACACTTATACGATAAATATAAAATTATTTCGCAGTCATCTTATTAGAGAGATGTATAAAAAATAAACGTAAAAATGGAATAGTCAAAATGCATTGCAGTACAAAGGATATATCACAAAAATAATTACAGAAAATGTTTTAATGTCTTACCGTCTTGGACGCAGCCGCTGTCGTCAAATTCCGGAGCCAGTTCATCGTCGACCTGCATCGAGCCCATATTGCAAGTTGACCAGTTTTCTTTCGACCTAAACACCCTTTTCACACGCCCTCGATGAGAAACCAAACAAAGGAACCCACTGCAGAAATAACCGTAATATATATACGATTGTAAACAAATTTACATTTATTGGAACAGTTCCAAGACAATAAAAACAAATCAATTTTCTAAAATTTTACCAGAGCAATGACAGAGGGAAGCCCTGACAGATACCCTGTTTTCGTTCGATACGATCGGTTAAGGAGTTGCTCTATTAAAATATAATTTAATTTTTATTTATTTAATATACTACTTACATAATTTTTATATTTTAAACAAATCAATAAAAATCTATTTAAATTCTTTATTAACATCAAGGACAAAATGCGAGAAATTTTTCTACATATTTTAAATCAATACCAATGGATATTTTAAACCCAATTTTAAGAAATAATAAACTAAATTGTATTTAGTGGTAGAATAGAAGGTATAAATTCATAAATTTTAAATGTATTATTAGAAAAATATTAATTTGTGTGAATATTTTTATAAAACCTAGTCAGTAAGAATAATTATTAAATTCTCATTTTTAAAGTTTCAAGAATACTGTTGTTTGTAGAACCTTATGAGTAAATAAGTATAATTGAATGAGATAATTAGACATATAATTGTATTTAAAAGTTTTTTCAAAAGAAAAGTTTATATATGTAACGTATATTGTAATAAATCGTAAATATTTTATCAATAAATAACAGTAACAATTTAACTAAAAATATTTATAGTATTTATTTCTAAAAATAGTTGATCGATGGCCGTATGCTAAATGAATCATAGGCTCGAGTCTGTTTTCATATGGCAGTATTATCCTTTCTTCGTGACATTTGATCACGAAAACAAGCATCGTGTTATAATAAACAAATTATAAAATGGCAAAATCAATTAGAAGCAAATGGAAGCGAAAATGCAGAGCAATCAAACGCGAGAGATATGCCGTTAAAGAATTGGCCAGGTTAAAGAAGATGCTGGGCATTAAAGAAGATAAACCCGAGGGTGAGGTTATGGAAACGGAACAAGTGATATATTTAGACGCTGGTCAGTTGAGCAAAAAAAAGAAGAAAGAGAAACCGCCTCCGGAGGAAGAGGAAGATGTCCCAATGAGCTCAGACGATGAAAATGTTGAAGTATCCGGTGAAAATGGCGAAAAGAAGGTATACAGCACAAAAACTTTAAAAGACCAGAACGGTCAATATCCAGTATGGTTGCACAAGAGGAAAATTGCTAAAATGAATAAGGTCGGTAAGAAAAACGCAAAAAAGCGTTCGAAAAAACGAAGACGATAGTTCAAGGTTGTTATGGATTAAAATAGTTAAAACAAGATCATGTTTTATTTATCGCTTCATTCTATTTCCTCTTACCACTTCCATCTACTGTGCATCAAATACACAGATACTGACTAGCAATATCAGTTTTAAATATAACCGCACAGTGGTTGTTTTTTAATCATAGCCCTTATTGATCTTTATTGTTTGGATTTTTGGAATTACATACTTATAGATGTAAGAATAACCTAGTGCTTTAGCAAGTTGAAATTGCAGTAGACAGGTCAGTGTCTTAAGGTTCTATTGTAGAGATCTCTGGCAAGCACAGGTCAGGATATCCAAGCATAAGGTAGAGAAATTACCTTGTAAAGGTTTTAATAAAATACTTGGTGCAGACTGCTTGAAAATCTATAGACCTAAGTCGAGCAGCAGACATCATAGGGTTTACTTTATAATGGCAGCTGGAAGAAACTTTAATATACTAATGTGATCTAAAAAATAAGATGAATGATCGACAGTTTTTTTTCCTTGGTAGTTAAGACGTTCCATAACACCTAGTGTCTTTTTGACTGAAGGTTTAATTGTCTCAGAGTAATTTGTTCCACAACCACTGTATTTGCCGATTTGACTTTTTGTGACACCACTTTGATGCAATTATAACAAAAATGAATCAAGTTTTGAAGGCTCTACCAGATAAAGACTAATTGTTCTAAGAACCGGAATAGGCATTGGCAAGTGTATTTTATCAGGTGGAAGAAGAATAAAGAATTTACATTTTGTAAACAAATCTACCCGACTGTTTGTTTACCACAGAATTATATATTTTTTTCACAGGTATTCTGAATCTTGTTAAAATATTTGGTCAAGTTTAGTATTATTAGAGGAACCAGAAAGTAATGTATTTTCTGTCAAAATATTTTACAGAAAAAATGACTGATTTTACTGCTCCGGCATTCAAAATTGGTATACTATATAGCAAAAAGTTGTTAATAACAAAGGTGAATATATTGTTAATTAAAAATAAAAACTTGTAAAGATGCAGTCATATGAATTTAACTTAAGAAAGCAACATTACTTTCTGGTCCCCCTAACATTTTATTTCTTTGCTTAATACAGTCATTTGACTTGCTCACTCATTTATACATAGTTGCCTTTAGCATTATCTCTTAAATCAAACCTGATAAAGCTGTATGCTGGCAGACTGCCTTATAGATGCTATGGTGGAACATGGCATCCAATAAAACACCTAAGGTTATTGACAAGGAGTAAATAAAACAAAAAGTTTTTAAATATTATAATGTCTTTGGTTTGTAAACCGCTGAACGGTTTGACGCTTTCTCCAGCTCCTGCTTGTGGAGCTCCCCTTCGATGTGCCTCATCAGGAATGTGGTCGATACAACAGTGTTACAAAGAGAACAGTAACAGATTATATTGTTTATCTGTAAAAAATAGAGGAAAGAGAATTAATTAATAAATAAATATATGTATATTTTTTCTATATATATCTTGTGAAAATATGATCACTCTTAAACATCACTGGATTTCAACAGGTCAATAATTTCTAGCAGTATTGTCTGTAGAGATAAAACACTATCATGTCACCTGATAAATGCATATGAAGGCATATGCCTACCGCAATATCCGGTCTTGTACTGCTAGGGACATTGATTTGTCGGACCACCTAGTGATGAACCAAGTCATGCCACATTTACTGGCTTTTGGTCACTATTAAACACATTCTCTGCCAACGCGCTCAGTGCTGACCGTCAGCAAGGTTTTCCTTTAGGCCTATTAAAGATCATAAACCCGTTTAAAATTTACTAAATTGTTTTTTTGATTTTATGCTTTTATTCTTTTACTCAAATGTTACTTGGTTATAACAAAAGTGAATTTGAGGCATTATTTATGGAAATAACATCAGGCAGCATTGACTGATACGGTCTATGCATGTGTCAATGTGTTAAAGAACTTTTCTGCCTCAAAAGCTGACAGCTGCATGAGCAATGAGCTTCATGCCACTTCAGACAACATTCCTCAAGATATGTTGGTAAACAAGTTCTTCTACAGATTTCATTTCTGATTAGATCTTGCAGTGAAGCTCTGACCATAGCATTCTTGATTGCTCGCTGGATTAATTTGAATCTTATAAGGCATATAAGTCAAAGAACTTAATCTTCAGAAATAACTATGTTATTATTTAAAGAAATATTCAAGATATTATATGTATGTAAACTTAATTCATGGCATTTTCAGATTCCACAGGTTCAAGGCGCCTAACTTAAGACCTCTTTTAAGATAGCGAAGCTTTAAGGATAACAGAAGTGACCAGGTTTCTCATTGATTATACCTGCTAAGATTAGCGACACAAACCCCAATCTTCTTTTTAATAATTACTTGTTCATCCCTATTTCTTTCTCATACCCTATTTTTATTTCTCTTCCTTCTCTTACATTATTCATATTTGCTTTCATACATCATATATTTCTAGTCACAATATCGTAAACTCTCTTGCCTTGTCTTCTTGTACACACTACCTTCCTTCTCTTCCTCTCAAAACCTTGACAATTCAGTTAAACTATACCTTTGAAAAAATTAATACAACACCCGTTTTTATGGAGCTGCCGCCCGATACTTAACCGTGAACAGCGTGAGCGAACCGAAGTTGGATCCAGATCCCTCTTTGGCTCGCCTGTGGTCGACGCTGCCGTATCAAGCATACACACAAGCAGCTCAACTCAACAACACTACACAGCTCTACTCGGGTAGAGCGGTTTACTACGTGCGAACGTCATCGTACAACTGGAATGCTTCCAGCTTCTGTTTTATTTTTAAGTTCACGGACCCTTCCACTCCGATGAAGGTGTAAAAGTCCCCGGAGTAACAGCAACAACTTCAACAGAGGATAAATATTAATATAAATGTACTTTACCTGACGTATAAGATTTTCGTTAAACTTTTCTATATGAGGAAACATTCTTAATGTTTGTAAGTGATCTTGAAGATTAATATGTTCCGCTTTATATCTGTCTTCCAGTACCATGTCTGTCTCACAAACCATACACGAATAAGACTTCTCAGTTTTAACTATAGTATGATAACCATCCGAAGACACTACAAGTTTCTTTTCGTCTTTCAACGTTAAAATTACGTATTCATCATAATCTTTTTTCTTCAATATATTTAATTCTTTAGTCTTTTTTGGCAATCTAAAACTACGCTTCGACATTTTAAGAATATATATTAATAATACAGGTATTTTCAACATTACGTTTAAACTTTAAGTTTTAAATACCGCCAATTTTAGAATATTATTATTGTTCGTTGCAATGACATCGGGGTTTTTTGCCCAATGGAAATACTTATGTTGCGGTAAAATAATTTTGCTTAATTTCATAAATCGGAGATTTCCTTTTTAAAAACAAAATTAAACACTATATATGTTGAACTTATTAAGAGCCGATTTTGGGTAGAGTTGGGCAAAATGTATTCCTGACTGAGGAAAAGAGTGATTTAAATCTTTTCGATCTTGGAATATGTTACTATTTTATATCTTTAACTCATTTAGTTCAGTGCAGCTCGGAGAGAATGAGGCGGCTAACACTAAACATATATCCTTTATATCTTCGTCTCTTTTAGCTCAGACTTAAAACTCGGTAAGGCGGAATAAAACGTGTGAAATATTCCTATTAGGCATTTAACGTCTTTGTCATAAAGCATAAAAAAGTTAACTCGAGCGTGTGATTTTGTCATTTTTTGTCAACATACAATAGCTATCCGCCTCTTTCTTTTACGTGTAAATTGCAACATCTCTCTCTAACTGAGCGAGCCGCAACTCTTTACAAGTACAAAGACATGGAGATACAACTGCAACGCGCGCTGGAGAGTGATTATATCTTTTGCTAAGATATATATATTTCTAGTCTTTAACACGAGCTACCCTCCTTTAAATTTGAAACGTATTTCTAGTGGATAGTGATACACCTTCAGTCTATTTTGTGTACTCTATGAGTTTAAGCTAGAACTCTAGAATTGAATCCTTCTTGGACTACGATAAATATATGTGTTCTGCAGGTTCTGCAAGGTAGTGGTATAAAAGACAATTGAATAGAACCAAACTAAACGTTAAAATAAGGTGTCGGGTACGTCCGACAACAATAAATGGATTCAGGCGTTATTTTGCGGATGTCCATCCTAAGTAAGAAAAGGACCAATATTTAGCCACTTCCGTACACGTTTTTTTTTTAATTTGATGTACAAACGCGCCTGTAGCCTGTAGCTACTTCCGCCAATGTAGTAGTAGTCGTGCAACAAAGTGCACCGCCCGCCAGCCCGCTGATAAATGCGTATGTGTCAAACAATGCGAATTACACAGCTGCCACCGTCAAATCACTCAACACGTGTTTCACCCCTCCACGGGGCATCTTCAGGAGTTATGTTACACCGATTATTGTCAAACACAGAATGACTCGTGCGCATTTATCAGCGAGCTGGCGGGCGGTGCATTTTATTGCACGATTACCACTGCATGTGCGGAAGTGGCTAAATATTGGTCATTTTCTTACTTAGGGTGGACTTCCGCAAAATAACGCCTGATTATATTAAATAGAAAATAAAATGCTTTCTCTATTTTCTGTTACGTGTCGGTGCTATTAGACTTGTGAGAAATTAAAATTTCTCTCTCTAGTAGTTCTGGCCATTCTCATGCGTCACCTGTTTGTTATATAATACATCTGTGTGATTAGGGTACACGGTTTCTTCGTTTCTCCGGCTGGTGTTACGGGCAGGCTTCGTTCCAAAAGCGGTTGCTTTACTTTTGGTTATTTCTGTAGCATGAAGCATAAGCCAACTTGCACTACTTAAGCCATGGGTGTCACCAGACGGTAGACTTTGAGCGAAGTCGGATATGAATTCACGGACCCTTCCGCTCCGTGATCTCATATCCGACGAAGCCGTAAAGCCTTAAGGATTTAAGCAAAATCTTCATCGAAACAATAGGTAGATCAATAGATACACTTCTCTTTTGGACATTATGTCATTTCAAGACCTACCAGGCCTAGGAAGAATCCCACAGAACTATGAACAAAAAGTGATTCAATTTTCTTCTCAGGGCGTTTATCTTTATTGCTGGAGGTCTAGCCCATTCTGGAAAGCCATAGTCGAGGAACTGTCGATTTTCCTTTACATGTCTCTTTAACCTGCTTTCCTGAGCCATTCCATCACTGTGAGGCTCGTCACCAACAGCACAGAGTTCGCCCATCAGGTTGGTGATCATCCACTTAGTCTCTTTCCTTCTACTTTTCCTACAACCACCAGCTGGACTATCTGGTTGCCTCCGAGCTATAGCGTAGCATTCTTCACCAGCACCATATATACCCATAAATAAGTAAATGCGTTTTCAATTATTAAGAATAAATGAAAAACAATAAAATTTATTATGACCTAATATAAATCGTATTGGATGGAATATTTATATTGCTAAAGGTTACGCATATAGAATACATCGAATAGAGAAGATAACAACGAAATGAAATATTTACTTTCGTATTTTCTATGTAAGTTGAATTTATTTATTTACAAATCAATATACGCGGGTGGATTGAAAAGTACTCGGCCTAACCAAGAAAATAAACACATACTAAATCAGTTATATTTTTATTTTTCTACATAATCACCATCAAGTTCAATACACTTTTGCCACCTCCCCTTCCAAGCAGTTAGACCGTTGAAAAAAAATGATTCTTCCTTAGAGTCAAAATATGCGTCTACAGCTGCTTTGACCTCGTCGTTTGTCGAAAATCTTTGACCTCCCAAGTACTTTTTTAGGTTAGGGAACAGAAAGAAGTCTGATGGTGCCAGATCAGGTGAATACGGCGGATGCGGTAACAGTTCAAAGCCACAGTTGTGAATTTCAGCCATTGACTGTACTGACGTGTGAACACGGGCGTTATCTTGATGAAACAGGACTTTTCTTCTGAGCATTCCTCGTCGTTTTTCTTTTATTTCCTCTCGTAAACGACGTAGTAAGGTGCAGTAGTAATCAGAGTTTATAGTCTGACCCCTTTCAAGATAATAAATCATAATCACACCTTTCGAGTCCCAGAATACTGAAGCCATCACCTTATTGGCCGACAAATTCGACTTAGCCTTTTTAGAGGGTGGTGAATCAGGTCTTCTCCACTGTTTTGATTGTTGTTTTGTTTTCGGTGTACAGTAATGAACCCATGTTTCGTCCATAGTAACAAAACGATTCAAAAAATCATCTGCATCGGCTTCAAATAACTCCAAACAGTCGCGTGAAATAGTCAATCGCGTCCTTTTTTGTTCAACTGAAAACAGTCGCGGAACCCACCTCGCAGACACCTTGTGGAAATCCAACTCGTTGACAATGATGTTTTGAGTTCGTTCATAAGAGATTCCTATAATCTCGGCTATCTCTCTAATTTTTAATCTGCGGTCTCCCATTATTAAATCAAGTACCTTTTTAATATTTTCGTCAGTAGTTGACGTCGAAGCCCTTCCAGAGCGGGGTTCATCTTTCACACTCTCTCTACCACGCTTAAATTCTGCTATCCATTTTTTGACGGATGAATATGACAGAGCATAATCGCCTAATGTACTGACCATGTCATTATGGATGGCTTTTGATGATAGCCCCTTCTTATGGAGGTACTTAATGACGGCACGCTACTCGATTTGCTCCATTCGCGGAAATTATGTCCGATTACTTTGTTAATAAATTTATAAAATCACAACTAATTATCGCACACGTTTCGAACTTCACACAATGAACTAGTCTGAACTGAACTAAATAATGTGCGTAGATTTGATTTTTAGAATTGAATGGATCTGTGTTAGGCCGAGTACTTTTCAATCCACCCTCGTATCTCAGCGTATTTGTTGAAGAGTGAAGGTTTGTCTCATTGGCAAGTTCCCACTCCATCTGTACACCATGGGGACTCTCCATGGTTTACAGATGGAGTGGGCTCTCCACTCTACATCTACCACCCTCACCCTGTTGAGTTTCCTTGAGGACGTATGTTTTTGGACTCGACTTTTCCGATCCCCACAGCCCGAGTATGAAACGATCTACCAGTTTCCTTATATCCCGAGAATTATAACCCAGATATCTTCAGGGTCATAGTGAACATATATCATTAGTCTACCTGTTTTATCTTCGACCACATCGTCGTTTTTCATTAGGCGAGTTGGTGGTCAGACGGAGACAAGAAAGCTTTAAAAAAATACAAGCAAAGTAGGGACCACGCCTTGCAGATTCCCTAGTTGAAGTGAGAGTAGGCAGGTCACATAAGGCATCAATCCTTTAGTTAGGGTTCACTAGAGTAATTGAGTTCGCGGGCGTAGTGGACAGGACCCTAAGTCCAACCAGAGAAGTGCAGCAACGCGAAGTGGTCTCGTTTTGCAGCCGTTCTGTGAGGATACTGAGGGAGTCACAGCTTCCACCCAGGATGTGTCTTAGCATAGTACCTGAGAGGCAACTGAAAGTTCCGTAGAATATCCGGGTGCTCCTCCAGAGGTATCGAAGACGACCACTGATGGGATTCTAGTGGATAGAAATCCGACATAACCTTGTTTGGATATCTTGTATCCTTCCAGAAGATTTTCCATCGATACTAAAAATAAAAGGCCATATAACATGGAATGACTGCTAGAGCCTTCAGGTTCTGGAGTAGAGATCATGGATCAGCAGCAGAATAGATCGCTTTACAGTCGGTCCTAATGGAAATATATAGAAGGTCTTTGATGAAGAAAAGACATCTTTGGAGATAGATTTGATCTCGCAGCGAAACTTCGCGCATAGTCCTCTCTTTTGTTCTCTTGAACTTTTAAATCAGGAGTCAAAAATTATAATAATCTATTTATATTTTAGTTATGATTATTAAACTGTCTTCTCAACAGTGGGACCAGAGAAAGTGTAGCAGAGTGAGCAATTTGTTATCTATGATGGTAGTTGTAGTTTTTAATTTTACCACATTAAATGAAATTTAAACTTATTTATTTTTATTTTCAGGTACTTTAAACCTGTACTTACCATCAAAAATGTTTATATCGACATTAAATATCGATAAATCGTCTAACATTGACGAATTGATCGATAAACTTCTTCAATCTGACAAATTCGATGAACTAGCAAATAAAATAGCAGAGAAGGCGGTTGAGAAAATAAAAAATTTTAATAATTTCAACGTATCGAGACAAGGTAAACTGAATAATGAAATGAATTATCGTTTCTCCGGTGAAAAAAATTACACAGATAAAGACAGTTCGGAACATTTGACGAAGAAACGTGAACGTAAATTGATCACCAAACGTGAACCATCACCATTTGACAATTTAAGTTTAAAATATATAAAGTTTCTCAAAAATAAACCCATTCATAAATATGAAAATAAAAATGTCACTGCCAATGACACAAAAGAAACTACCCTCAAAAATAACTCGTCAAATACATCAAAGTGGAAAAAGAAGAAGCGTAAACATGACAGACAATTAGAAAAAAGTAAAAATGTCAAAAAGTCAACAGATAAACATCCAAACATATCAAACGAAGTTGGCACAGATAATGACAAAAACAAACAAAAAGATAACGAAATTAAAAAGAAAGAAAAACATTCCGACACGTCACGTTCCAATGAAAACAAATCAATAGATAAATCAAGCAAATATTCCGATGAAATAAATTTTAAAAGTGAAAAAATAATTGAAAATGAATTGAATACAGATAAAAAAAATACAGATACAACAAAACTGGATGAACCAAGTGACAATAAAACTAAACCGAAGCGTGTTCTTGGAAAAGAAAATGACAGGATATATTATCTGGAAACATCATCTGATTATGAATCGTATCGAGATAAAATCTATGATAGTTTAATGAAATAGAGATTTATTTGTAATAATAAAGCATGCAAAACATATAGTGTATGTATTTTTGCTGGCCACAATAATTTTGTGTAAATTCATTCAAGAGTGTTCAAATTGAAATTCGAACGCTGATTTAAGCTCGGACACCATCAGCGATGATTAATGATATTGTAAGGATCGAGTAAATTGTAAATACTATCTACAAATGTGAAAAGACCTTCTTCGATCAGTCTTGGCAATCATCTTCTTCACCAACGTACTCAGGCGTTCACTTCCGCCCGATAATCGTGTATAGCTGTAAAAGCATTAAAGGGATGAATGTATGGTGGAGTTTAACAGATAAGGTAGGTAATGTCAGAGACAACACCTAGCGAGCTGGAGCACAAAAATTAAAACTCTTGGATGAAAGATAGACACAGTTTATTTTAAGGGTCATCCGCCTACAACTTCAGATACACCAACGACGTAATAAATTATTTGTCATGCGAATGAAATAATTATTACATAAAACTTTCACCACTCATTTGTACATATAAATAATAATTCAAAATTAATATAAGATAGTCTTTAACTCAATATCCCATCAAGTACTAAAGATTTAATACAAATTCACAAACAACAACACATATTTCACTTGACGCCGTTCGCCATTATAATATTTTTCGGCGTGAGACGCGGTTTCTTGACAATCGCCTACAAATCATACGCCGCGCGTCCTTACATTTTGCGTATGCATAGACCGATGGATTGACAGCGAAAGCATTTTGACAACTGTGATTATTTCGCTGCAAATGTATAACTTAATTTTTCAGCAAAACTCATTTAAAGCTGTGATATACTCCAGACATTTATTTTTTATTATAAAAAAACGCTTTTCAACGCTGTATCATTTAAAATTTTAAGATAAAAAGCAACAAAAATATTGCGGATAGAGTTTTATCGATATAAATACACAGACTATAAAAAACAAATGTATTATCATTTCTACTATGAAGAATTATCAGTTCTACTTTGGAATAAGTATTGTGTCTGCCTATAATAGTTGACATAGATTCGTCGTCGTCGTTTCAGCCCATAGATGCCTGTTACAAGGCATAAGCGTCTCCAAAAATATCTATGGGGAGATATATCTTAATCACCACGCTTGGCAGGCGAGTTGACGATAGCAGTGTGGTATTATGGTACACAAAGAAGAGAGGGCGCTGTTGTCTAACATCTTCAAACTTGTTGAGCAGTGTCTATACTACAAAATTAATAGCACAAAGTATGAATATAAAACTGTATACCAGGAATCGAACTTCCGATTTACGATCGCAAATCAGTTCTCTACATTATTTATATTTCCTATCAAAATCTTAAAAATGACTAACTTATGGCAATACCAAATAAGGACAGATAATAATTTTAAAATGTAGTAGTTCGAATTTTGAAAATACTTTTTTGTTCACTATGGGTTACCTAAGATTTTCTTATACGGTGTACTATATATTAAGTAAAAGCAAATGATCTATACATTCACAATTCTAAATCATTAACAATTATTACGAATTACCCACTACTGTCACTACTGTCAAAATGGCATTTGTATGTTCCGCGGGTTCGAGATGGCAGATCGATAACGTAATTTTGACCCTGCTCGTTTAGAAACTCGAGTACGTGACTCTATTTCAGAACGTTACTGTATTTAAAAGTACCAATAGTATTGTAGGTGGCACCACCTACAATCAATTTATTTGCAATATTTTATTACATTAATAATAGAATAACCTTCAAAAAACAATTTTTTATCTCTTTAAAATTAGACCTAAATGCAAATGTCATATAATTACAGATTAAAAATGAAACATTTTAACGGTAAAATTTTTTTTATTAATAAAAACATTTTGGGCCCTAATTTCATGGCATATTGACCTATTTAAAAAAAACTCGTTACTTTTTTTCTTAATCTAAAAAACAATAGAATTCATGTCCTAGAGTCCATATGAGGTTATAAATGAGATTATTTCTTTACCGTATATACTGCTGAAGTCATAGGATTCTGGACTGGCAGTATAAGACATCCATTCACATGGATTGATGACCTCGTTAAGGTCAAGTAAGACACCAAATGGAGTCAGTTGTCAACCAGTCATATCGGAAGTCTATGGGAGGAGCCTATAATGTCCAGGACGGAACATCCTATGGCTCATATGATGATATTATATTTCATCTTGGTCTAATTGAGTCTCTGAGACTTGGATCACTTCAGTGACGTCATCAAAATTGTGAATTAAAAAAAACATCCAAGAAACGCATTTTCACAAATCATTGCAATAAAGTAATATTATTTTTTTTATCGTAGGTTGTCCAGTGCTGGACATAGACGTATCCCAAAGATTTCCAATAGAACCAGTTGAAAACGTCACATTTAGTATTTTAATATTGCTACACTATTCAGTGTATAGACCAGGGATGGCAAACCTCCTTGACAGTTCGAGCCATTGTTCGAAATTTAAAATTTTTCGACAGCCGCAATTTAATACGCATTTACAACACGCCTACGAATATTATTTTACAAAAATAATATTTATTGAAATTACATGACAAAAGTACGAAATATGTGTATTGAAGTTAGATATATGCACGCGTATATGACAGCACTCCTAACAATACTTAAGACGCCGGTTAGTTAATTACGATCGGTGTTTGGATTTCGCTAGATTTATGGTAGAATAATAATAATAATAATAACTGGAATAATAATAATTATTATTCACAAGAGTGATTTGTCTCAATTTCCCAGCATCTGACATAGGTTATAGATATTTAAATATTGAAATAATTTGTAAAATAATCACTTAGAGCTAAATTTGTCACAGTTTGGCTACCCCTGGTATATACAATTAGAAAATATCATAAAGTCTTCACAAAAGATATAAGTAATCTACTATTGATATTGATAAGCTATGAAATATATACCCTTTGTAAGAGAGGGTATTTAAGTTTTAACTTTTAGACTAAATATACAATTTCCAAATAAAGGACGAAATATTATTGTTCAGTTTCCACTCTTATTTTACGTTTTCTTTTAACCCTGAAAGTTTTCTTGGAATTTATCATTGCTTTTGCAACCGCCTTTTCAAAGTCAACCTGTTTTGGTTTGTAATATTTTTTTCTAGGCATTCCTAATTGTTTATCTCCTAGTAAATGAGCCAGAGGGTTTACGCTTATCAGTTTAGTTCCATCAGGTAGTTTAATATTTCCTGATTCTTTTGCTTGTTCTTTCGTTGCTTGCTCTTTTAACACTTCATCTATTTTCACTATTCTGTAGAACGGTGCTTCAGGTAGCAGATGTGCTATGTGTACATCTTTGTATTCTTTAGGAAGGTTAGGAATTACGAGATTGTGGAAGATCTCTTTAGAGTTAGCGGGTTCTATGGTTTCTTCTAGCATTACTTCTTCGGCCACTTCTGGTATTGTAGGTCCGTATGAATCTTCATCTAGAAATACCTCTTCATTTTCTTCATATTCCTGAACAGGTGTGATTTCTTCAGGTGGATCGAAACACATCTTACGATTTGCATCACCATAAACTGGTTTAATACTAACAACATATTGTTCTGTATTTGTATCTTTAAATTTCTCTGGTTGTTTTAACTTAACAAATTTCGAAACAGTTTCTGATGACTTCACTAACTTAATAATTGGTTTTTTCAATGGTTTATTTACAGATTTTATTGTGACTATATTTTTAATGTTCATCGTTCTTTTTTTTCCATTACCCTCATTTGATTCTGGTATAAAATCTTCTATGAACTTCTTTACAGATAGCTTGCTTACTGGTGTCACTGTGACAACTGCGTCTGATGTATCTGTATTGGATCTCTTTATTGTATTTAAGAATCTCTGCGATATAATCTTCCTGCATAGTTCTGAAGCTCTAGAAGTATTGTTGGACGGTTGAACATGTTTTCTTCTCTCCAATACATTCTTCAATGTCTCCGTAAGTTTTGAACTAGAATGTTCTTTTAGAATATGATTATTTAATTTGTCCTTTGATTTAAACACTTTTGTACATTTAATACACTTTTTATACTCATGTTTCTGATGTAAGCTCATATGATGATTATAGTTTTGGTAGGTGTAGCAGTACTTCTTGCATATCTTGCATGTGAACTTTCTTCTGTTTCTCTTCATTTCTTTCGATTTCTTGTCACATGTAAAGATTTTCTCCAACTGACGCGCTTTAACTCTTCTCTTCACTTTGATAAGAGGTTCATCATCGGAGCCATCATCTGAATCAGATTTAGCATTTGTTAAATCTATATACTCTGTGGGATTTTTCGATTTATTCTTGCGTTTTCTTTTAAAGGTTTTCTTTGTCTTTGTTTTATCAATATCAGTTTGTTCCTGTTCAGTTTCGGTCTGACACATCACCAGTTCAACATCTCCTAATACATCTATACTTTTCTTTCTAGGAACTAAAAGAGATTGTGAATTATCTTCCATGTCCTCTACATTGGTGTCAGATTGATTTGTATCTTTAACATCATCAATTTCTTTATTCTTACTTGTTGGCTCTTTATCTGTGAAGATTACGTGGAAGTTCTCATCAAATTTTACAGTACCATGACTCAAATGATCCAGCTTGATGTGAAGAGTGAACTGTTTTCTCAAGCGAAATGTTTTATTGCATATTTTACAAGTGAACGGTTTCAATTCTTTATGTTTACCAAAAAAATGACTGAAAAGTCTTTTGGGGTGATTAAAAACTTCTTTACAGTAAATGCAGAAGTATTTATATAGATGTAAGTCTTTTTTATGAGATCTTTCAATATGCTTCTCCAGGGCTACCTGTCCAACAAATTCTCTGTGACAGTATTTACAGATTTTAATAGAGAATGTTGTCACATGTGCTTTTCCTTGATGATCTGCTCTCTCTGACACCGTTTCAAAGACAATATCACATGTACTGCATTTCACCGCCTGACACACCTTTGAGTGTTCTTGGAGAAGTTCATAACTAAACTGTTTATTGCAACGTTTGCATGGCAACATTAAATCTTTGTGAACTTCATTGTGACATTCAAAATGTCCCGCAAAATGTCGCTGCAGTCCCACTAACTTTCTGTACACATTACAGCATTTATCACAGACTAATGAACGACAATTTTTCTGTTGCAAATGTTGCATGTAATATTCTACATCTGGTGTTGTTATCTTACAAAATACACATGTATATACATAATGTGTACCTAATGACTGAAGGAATGTTGATGCTTTTATGTTTAAAAATGAGGACAGTAGAGAATAACACTCCTGTAGTATCACACCGTCTTTACTATCTTTATGTTCCATATATTCGTGCCTTTCTAACTCATTTACCTTTTCAAATGTAACATTACAATTTGAACATTTGTATCCTGACTTAGAACTGATGCTGAGGTGTTTCCTCTCGTGTCTCCTTACATCTGGTAGATGCATGAACGCTCGCATACAATATTTACAGCACTTTATATTCAAAATGTGAACTTCACATATATGACGCGCATACTCTTCTAAACACGGAAACAATGTAGAACAAAACCTGCAGTACCTTGAGCGACTACTCTCAGTCAAATGCATTTGCTTTACATGCATCTTTAAATCTTCTTCATCCAGGAATTCTGCGTAGCAAATATTGCATATTGTGTCAACACACAAAACAGTCTCCGGCATCTCAAATAACTCGATATCACTTCCGCTGACATCTTCGTCGATTTCAACGGATAACATCTTATAAAATTTTAAATCAACAAGTTATATCTAATGTAAAATGTAAAACAATATTTATTTTTCCATATTTTAAATTGTCATTTGTCAAGTCTTTGACAAGTAGTATTTGCTAATATTTCTAAGAGAAAAAGGCAAAGGCAAGTATAAATAAGGTTACCGAAACAAACTTCGAAAAAAAAATTTCAACATTATATGTTTACACATAAGAATTCAAAATAAATTATTATATGTATAACATTTTTAAAATTGTAATTAATTTTTATGTACATATGTATATGTCGTAAATTACTCTCTTAGTTAAAGTACTTAAATTTTTTGTAAGCACATGTAATATAAAAAATTAACCTTAACAAACAAATTTAAATAACACGGTATTATTTATTTACATAAGTTATATCCTGGATCCTGTGCTCGGATATTCCAAGGGTTAAAAGTAAGTTTCAACATAATTTACAAAGCAAACTATTGAAATAACTTGTTTGGGTATTAAATAAATGTGTAGTGGAAACTCTTGTGCTCTTTTTATCGAATTGTCACTCTTTATATTTAAAATTAGGAGGCTTCTATTCAGTACCTAATTTTAATAAATCATAGAGTATTTAAAGAACACCGTGTCATGCTCTTGCTCTTATGATAGTAATGTAAACGCAATTTTAACTACCTAAAATATTATGCAAAAATTGTCATAATTTAATATTGATTTAATGTCATATCCTTTTTTATATAACATAAATAGAGCACAATTAAAACTAAAATTGTAACAAAGACCATTCAGTAATTTATTCATATCATTCTTTTATGATTAATTAAATAACTGAATAAACATGTACCTTAAGCAACACTTGAATAAATAAAGTGTTTATTATCTGTGAGCTAACTTTAATACATAAACATGGCCATGGTAACGTCATCTTGTCATTTAGGGCATCTTTCACGGTAAATCGATTTAATCATTCAATAGAATTATATATTTACACTTGAAACTAATAATGTTTAATGTAAGTTTTAATATGTCTAGATATTTCGTTTATCATGGCAATAGTAATATTTAAATATAGTATAAAGTGTAAAGATTTTTAAAGATATTTTATTTTAGAATCGTGTAGGGTGCGAAGGTTTCATCTTATGAAATCTTCACAACAGCATACAAGATTTCCTATATGACATAATAATTCATGTCTATTTAGCAAAATTTTAATCAAGTATCATGTTATAATGGATAAAACATTTAAATACATCTACATAATTCTTTAATAAAATGTATTAACGATTTAAATAGATATTAATTTTAAAAATATATATTCACGGCCGATCACTGCTCTTTAACCTTGAAACGATACATTGATTTATTTAAATTGAAATCAATGAGGAAAAAAATGGGATACGGGATAGATTATTATAATATTTTATACTAGTGATGTGCTTTTCGTATGAATCGGAACAAATACACATATACTTGAAGGAATAGAAATGTTGACGGTAAATAAGAAAACAAAATAATACATGCCTTGGAAAGAATAATTTGACTCGGCGTTTTAATATCTCTATTCACCAGAAATTCCAGATAAAGCAACTCTCTCATTCATTCAAACAAATTTCAAATGCATTTGTTTAAATAAAGATAAAAAATGGCGATAATATTGATGATAAAAGATTGATGATGCAAAGTTATCTCCACATGTTTTACATAATAAAGCGAAAGGACTTTTGTAAAAAAAATAACGCAACAATAATTCTCTTAATAGCATAAGCCAGTAGCCAATTGTGAATATTAATGCTAATAAAAATGATAGCACATTTATTAATAAATAATATTATATAAATTTTAAACGGCAAATGTCAAGGAATAGCTACTAAAACATAATTTACCAAAGGCACTTAAAATGTCAGCAGAGGTAATGCTTTAATTTTATTTATATCTATCTGTTAGAAATATTTATTTCGCCATTTTTCTTTCGTATTTTGATAAGTTTCCTAATACCTGGTAAGAGTTCTTGTTTCGCTGAACTCCGCAAGAATTTGAAACCTTTCTTAAAGAAAATAATAGTAAAAGCTGTTTATCCGCATGATATATATTTCATAAATATGTCGAAAATATGGAAACGTTATTTATATGGAATTATAAAAGATACGTTCCGGGTGATAAAATAAATAAAGGAACACATATATATAACAAAAAAAATACAGTTTAATTGAAGTCTGAATATTTTGATTAATTATCTTAAAACTTAAACAATGGTTTGAATTTTGTAATTTTGTCTTGCTCGACAGCTTTTAAAGTTCTTTCAATTCAGACTGACGGAATAAAGATATTTTAATCGCAAATAGAGGGATTGGGTCGCATTTTTAATCCGCGAATGAAGGAGGCGCGAATAAGGAGCCATTTCTGAAATTACTATTGAATCTATGCGCATTTGACAGTTTGCTGTGAACATGCCGTCTTTGGAACCCCTTTGAACTTCGCGCGTTTGACAGGTTACGCGTTGCAAATTTATGTTATCTCTGAACAGATGCATCTCTTATTACATAGATAGTATAAAGTAACTAAAATTAAATAAGTAATTTAACTTGCTCTTGATCACTTTATATTTATTTAAAAGATACAATGATCAAATATGTTATAAACTATTTTAGTTATTGGAGTCCGACAGAGCAATAACTTGCCACAGTACAATGTATGTCAAAACAGTTAGTAATAAAACAAAATGGAAAATTAATCAACAGGTTATGATAATAATATGTTATACTTAAAAATTCTAGTTGAAGTTTTTTTTTTTAAATAGTCACAGAACAATAAAACATATTTTTTTTGATATTTACCAACGTGTTTTATAAGCAAGGGTATATAAGCTTGAATGTGTGTTGTTAAATAAAATTTTATCTTTACAGTCCAATTATCGGCCATCTCTACTGACACGTGTTAACTGTAGAGGTGATATTACACTTTCAGCGAGTAAAACTGAGTAAACAAGTCAAGGTGACCGCATTTATAAATTATGTATATCATTTCACGCAACGTCCTGAATGCTGCGAGAGAATAATGCGAATAAAATCTACTATAATAAATAAAGTTATAACAATATATAATACTAGTAACATTTACGTTCTTTATGAAACAATTGATAGTTTAAATGAGCAATACTTTTGAATTACAAGCCGTAAAAAAATAGTGTTTCAATAATAAAAGGAAATAAATTAGTGGGTAGAATTACTATTGAATATTATCAATTTAATGACACAGCAAAAACTTAAATTTAAATTATTGATAATTTTCAATCAAAAACGTTTCGTTAATGCACAGAATAATATATTTTTTTAAACTTAATTATGTAAGAATATTTATTTTTGATGACATAAATAGAGCTTATTTTTATTCAATGATACAATGGAAACTATGTAGTATTAACATTATATAATTTAAATGCATGCATTTCCAAGCCTTTAATATATTTCTTATTTTGTGTTTAAAAATTTATTTTTGGAAATGTGTTAAATGTACCACGAAAAGTTGATTGTTATTTACATAATTTTATAATAGAAACGATAAATTAATAATTTACAAGCGAAGTACATGTGTTAAAATAAGAGTTTACCATAAATTGTGTATTTTTTATAAATTAACTAATTTTTATAATTTCGATGAAAGACTTTTAATTACAGTTTTTATAATCTGTATTAGAAATGAAAATAATACTTTATATTTTTATTAAATATTTTATTAAATTCAATAGTTGATTTTATATTTAATTGTATAATTAATACTGTAATATTTCTTATTTAATATACTGGTAGGACTGTACATCTTTGCGCCGTCGTCTATCGCCTAACATGTCACCAACTGTCAGATGTCCGTACACACAAATTAAGCGGTTTCCAGCTGCCATGCACAAAATCAAGATTAACAGGTATTTAACTTTAATTATATTAATAACTGACATTAATTACTCTATATATTATATAAGTTTTACAGTTATAGATATATGCACCATCATTATAACCTAACTTATATAGAAGGGTTACGATATTTATTTTTCACTTTATAGTTTTCATTAGTAAGTTATTTATATAATTAACATGTATATAAATAACTTTGGAAGTAAACAGCCATCGCATATTGATAGTATATCTTGTTTATTTTTATATTATCGTTATTAAAATCGAAACTTTCCAATATAACTTGTTTACAAGTTAAATTTTCTCTTTGTTTCTATCAACCAATTTTAACTATATATATGTAACCTATTAATATTTTAACCTATAATCGGTTTTTATTTCGATTAAGTGTATAATTTAATTTAATTTTAATTAGGTCACATATCTTTTGTTACATATAATGGTTTCATACATTACGATAATTTAAATGAAATATCTTTTACATAATGTTATTGTCTGACAATATTGTATATATTTAAATGAATTCGTATATCATATTTTATGTCTATGGAATATTTACCCTCTATATACATAAAAGATTTTTATTTATTTATATCTATACTATACACCTTATTACCTCAGGTTATTGTATCTTTACACTAATAATAACATATATTTGATGATTGGTTATAGACGTATGTTCATTTATCAGCAAAGACCTTTAAAACTTTTTTATCTACTTTTTAACATCCTGTATGACAGCTCAATAACTACATACAGTGCAAAATCTGCAAGAACAGATAATAATTAATTTTAATATGTAGAGATCTAAATTAGTGAATACAAGATGGAGGCTTGCACTCATAGGTTGCGGGTTCAATTCCATGAATACAATCTTGTATAAGTTACACTTGTATCAAATATATAGAATTGCCATGGCTCATACAAGTTTCCAGAGGACAGGTAGTAGTGTCTTCTGCTTACCATAACACCACACAGATTGTAACTTGCCTGCCTTTATGGTATAATGATGTACAACAATACCTCACTTTGCGTCATGGTTATGTTCCAAAAAAACACAACGCAAATTGAAACGCCACAAAGTGAATTAAGATTTTCTACAGCAAACCAAGTAAAGATCGAAGATAGGTTTCAGGGTAAAATAATACTAGTTTTGAAGAAAAAAAATTGAATGAATTAAACATTTAAAAAACAAAAATAATATAACTCTGCCAATAAATAAATTGGAATAATATTTATCTTTTTTGTAACCAGAAACATCACATAATTTTTTTTATAAATTTATTATTTTCTTTTAAAAAAAGCTCAACACACTACATTACAATACACTATGTAATTGAAACTGAACTTTTAAAATTAGCAAAACAAAGTGAAAATAAAACTGTATTCAAATTACATGGATTTTCTAGTTTTGATGGCATGACGCAATTAGAAGAAAAGTGTTGCCATCTTTCATAAAAAAAGAAAATTTAAAAATAATTAAACACTCGAATAACCAAAACAACGCAACCTCGAAAATCTAACGACGCACAGTGAAAATTAGTGCTAATTAAACAGCGACGCAACTTAAAAAAAAACGCAAAATGTAACAACACAAAGCGAGATATTGGTGTATATGATATTCTATCAAGCGTTGATGTATAGATGAAGATAACATTGTCATATCTTTCTCTGGGCATCAATTACTAAAGCCTTTTGTGGTCAACTGTGTAGTGTTACAATACATCATCTTACGTCTGATCATCTGGTTGTCAGTGGGCATCTGCGGGCTGAAACAGTAAATGGAAATTATTCCTTACTGTTATTATATTGTAATGCCACAGGCCAATAATTTCTGGGGGTATGAAATCTGCAGGAATATATAGTGAACAATAATTAATTTTAATATGTAGTAATTTTAATTTTAAAAACAATTCTATTGTATATAATTGACAGCAATTATGTTATACATTCACCTCTTTAAAGTTTTTATATCTATTACCAAACATACTGTATTTTATTATCAGGAAATCAAAAAAAAATTATCGCTTCATTTCAATATATATATATACATATGTTTCTGCCAAGCCGGCTGGTCCTCGTGAAGGCAACTGACCAAAACCCTCTAGTAAATAATAAAGAACTGACACAAAAAATACTATACATTAGAACATTCGATGCACGATATACAGCATCCACAACAAGATACATAGAACTCTTGCATTCAAAAGAAATAAATAAAAATCGACATTCTTGGCTTCGCCGAAGTCAGATGAATGGGTTGATGCATCAAAGAACATGAAGGTTTTATCTTTTGTTTTAAATGAGAGACGGTAGAAAAAAAGTGTACCAAGCTAGCTAAAAAGTGGAACAAGCTGGAGGAGACCCATACCAAATTTGAGTTCCCATCTAAAGAAAGTTTCCAAATGAATCAACATAAATAAAATTTTATTAGACTTCATATAAAAATGTTAAACTTAGTATAGGTGAAGGGATATAAAAAAAGGTTTTATTATAATTATATTATATATTATTATACATAAATATCATTATTAAATTCAGAAATAGATTCTGTTAGTACAAAGTCTACGACAGATAGTAAACAATAATTAACCTAAATATCTATAGGGTGTACCATACATTGACAGCAAATGAGTCACACATTCACCCCTATCAAGCATTTACACCAATATTAAATTGCCATGTATATTTATTTATTCAAGAATCTTACTAATATATTTAGATTGGATGTGTGTGTATCTAATTGATTATAAATCTAATAATAGACAGTTTGAGCTGTGGTAGTCCATTGGTGAAGACTGGACTTACAATCATAGGTCATCATCAGGTTTGATTCCTTTGAAACAGTCATATATAATTTAAACTTGGTGCATTAATTATATGATTTCCACTGTTCACTAACTGCGGAACATAATACCACATACTCCTAGCACCAACCTGCCTATCAAACATGGTGTATCATACAAGGTATATATTATGGTAAATCCCTCATAGATATCTGGGCGACGCCTATACCTTGCAGTGGTCATCTATGGGCTGATATGACAAATAGACAGTTTATTTCCTTGTGTCTCTAACAATAATCTAATATATAAAATTTCCATGTCACAATGTTAGTTACCGTACTCCACTGTAACGGCTTGACCGATGTTTACCAAATTTTATATGCGTATTCAGTAGGTATGAGAATCGGCTGCTATCTATTTTCTATACCCCTAAGTGATAAGGGTGGTCCACCCCTAAATTTTTTATTTTATTATTTAGACAATTTTTTTGGTTTTTATTTTATTATGATGCAGCATACAAAAATCATCGATCAACTCTTATTTTTTATTTGTTAATTAAAAACTTTAATTTTTTTGCAGACCCCTTGCCATGTTTTACCGTGTTGGGTAGACCCTCTACTTACCTGATATTGATTTCCTGTAAATTTCTAACTGTAGTGAAGTTTAGTGTATGTTCAAAATGTATTGCGACCACAAAGCGAATACCAACATCCTAAAACTTACACAATTTTATAAACATGTACAATATTGTAATGTAATGTAAATGTTTTGATATTATAAGATAGTATGATGTAAGTAAATAGGTACTCTCAGTGTATGTGTTGAGATCCACTATCGTGGACCCCCATTTTCATTTCATGGACGCCCATTTTTTTTTTCGCTGACGTAGACCCCTTACAGGTTGTCATAGACCCCTAGGGGTCGATATAGACCACTTTGGGAATCACTGGTGTACAGTGTTCATCCAGGCTATTTACGATTAGCACTTACTAAGTAGTCGTTATGTTTTTCTGTACCATCGGGTTGCAAGATATGTAGTTACCCATCCAATCTCCCCTCATTATCTGATGTTGAAGATACTATAAAAATTGATAAATTTTATTTTTTATCAAAAAAAATTCTAACACCGCTGTAGAGAACTACCGTTGTCACGTCAGAGATGACATGCGATCGATAAGGGTTCAAAAATATGTTACACACCTACAAACACACACACACACACAATATATATATATATATATAATTACTATATATATACATATATATATATTACTATATATATATATACATATACATACCTATATATATATAATTAACTTCTGCTTCTTACATAACTACTATTGTCCATTTACATGTGTATATATATATACATATATATATTTATATATATATAGGCAACGATAAAAACATGTTTTGCTGTCAACCTTTAGTATTTACATATGTTAGTTTAGTATTTATAGATGTTGCATCATGCTTTGATATTTACATGACTTATACAAAAACAGCTGATACATGATGACAGGAAACTTAAATCAGATACTGATCGCTCCTCAACAACCTTTATAACTGTAATTACTGTTAATCCTTCTTAGCTGATATATACTTGGTAAAAGGAATATTCCTACTAAACTTCAAGTCTCCAAGTCTTAAGGTTCAGGATATATCCTGATGAGTATGCAGGCAGAAATATTTTATACCGAATAATTAGTTATAGATTTGTGAAATTTTTAAACCAATTTACAATCATTCACTCTATGAAGTAATGATTCTGAAATATGGAATGCAATTTTTTTTCTATTGCAATGTGGCAATAACTTCTGGCAGTGAATAAATGCAGTTTTAATTTTAAAAATACTTTTTTACTATATTATCTTTGTTAGATTTATTTCTGAAGCCATTGATTTTTTATTATATATACAATACACGGCGATAAATATTATGCATCGACCTTTGGAAAGAGACAATCGGCTAATTTCGGCTTCGTAGAGCACTATCTCTGTTCCACACTACCTATGTTACGTTTTGTCAGTCGTTGTATTTCGTGCGACAGAGATAACGCTCTACGAAGCCGAAATTAACCGATTGTCTTTTTGAAAAGTTCGATGTGCAATATTTATCGCCGGGTACTCTACGTACGCGCATATGTGATATGAAGTTATCTATATTAGAGCCTACAATTCATTTGTTTAAGAATCCTTTGTTTTTCAATGAGAACTGCAAATGTCCGCCCCACATGGCATGTAAAAAATTCATCTATTTATTTTTTCGTTTCAGGTCTTGAAATGCAGCAATAATCAAATCAACAGTCAAATTCAGAAACAAAATTTTTTAATTTCTCACCATTTCCGGTTTCCAAAATCAAATATCACATCACGCACAAATCGACAAGTATTTGGCGTTAACTGTACGGACATTTAAAAAAAAAAAACAGATCAGATCAGACCGCTTAATTGCCATAGAAGCTCACTGTAGCTTGGCAACACTGACTTGTATATCTTGGACTCAACCGAGACGAGTCATCATAGCATATAAGAATCAAGTGTATACATATATAATATTTTATAAACTATTTTTTACATGAATGACAATATGGAAAAATCCATAAATGAAATCACAAACGACATGTCCAAGCTGACTGTCCTCTCCTTCCGGAAGGTAGACGAGGTTAAAAAGTTAGCCAAACACTTCCGGAATGTAATCAACCATCCAATAACGCAAGGGAATGCAGTGGTGCTTAAATACTTGAAGAACTTAGATGAGGAACATAAGAATATATTCATCATGAAGCGTGAGGGTGTTGAGGTTGAATATATATTTACAACGGAGAAGAAAAGCAGCTTGCAGAGGCAGAGGTTCAATAGTTTACCTGTGAGCGATGTTCCAGAACTGCTGAAGGCTGAATTCCAAACAATAGATAATGCAAAGCAAGTCCATATCTGTACGGATTGTAATGTTGAAATAGAGATACTTGATGATATCCCTCTAATGGAGTCGCTGCAAAAACATTTTAATTTAGAAGTGCATATGCCTAAACTCAAGAGGGAAAGTATAGATGTAGCGGAGCCAATCCTTCTCCCAAAGATGTCCCGTAGACTGTCAGCATTAGAAGGTGATAATCATAACATCGATCAAATCATCCAGATGATTAAACCAATGGAGAAGCTGGAACGTTCTTTTTCTGCTATTTTGGAGGTATCACTAGTGAGAACGCTACCTGATAAATCCGAAGCAAGCATTAATGCAGCAATGAAACTATACCAGGAGGCTTATGACAAGCTATGCAAAGATATATATATGATAGATTTCTCCACCCAGACCAGTTCAGTAGCACCGATCATAATGAGCATCAGAGATAATGTAAACCAAAACTTTGCAGTAGATGCAAATAAGAATTTTGATAATGATGACAATGACCAAGCTTCTGATAGGCAGGTGAAGAATGTGACGAAGAAATTCCGCTACTACGGTCCAATAGAGAATGCTATCGTGAAACTCCTCTTGAACCATAAGCTACTGACCCTGGTTGATGATAGAACGGGCAAACTTGCATTCTTCTGCATCGCTTGCGAGTATTATACTTTGAGGTTCAGATATGATAGCGTATTGAACCATGTCTTCAGTGACACCCACATCCATAACCTTGCCTGCATCATGCAAGCAGACAAGAACATCCCATTCTCCATTGGAAACTCAACAATCGAAAAGGTAAAGGACTTGAACAAAGACTTCTTACGCAATCATCACATCACAGATGACCACAACGGACTCAACTGTGGACTTTGTAAAGCTTCACTCGATAATGATACCTTAATTATCCACATCCTTGATGAAAACCACTTGGGGAAGCTCTCCGATAAGCTGTATCATAAGATGAAGACGAACAACACAGATGGTCTAGTGCCTGAGGAGTGGGGTCCAAAATCCCTCGACTGGACCAAGTTCCTCGCCAGCGTTGGTAAACCTCTAAACAGTCGAGACCATGTAGTCATCGAGAATTTTATACGGCCGTCTGGGAAGATCGCTAACTATTGCACATGCTGTGATATGACCTTGAAAGGTCCTAGACAGGTGCTGTTCAACCATATCAGACAGAAGAAACACCTTCGTAACGCCGCTCCTCACAAGCTTACCACCCTCTATAAGAACCACTGCAGGCCCTCTGAATACTATGCAAGCTTCGGGAACCATTACATCTGTGCCATATGTCCGGAGTATGTTGCTCTTCCATCCTTCGCTGCCATCGTTGAGCACTTTGAAAGCAACTTGCATGTGGAAACTATTGCAAAGTTGCTCTGCTCGGCTCTGTTTGATTTGGACGAGGGCCTGTTCATATTGAACAAGATCTCAACTGGAGAAGTCTTTAAGTGTGATTTCTGTGATCTGGTCTTTAAAGACTCTGCTGATGCAGTGAAACATATACTATCAAGCGTTGAACACCAGAACTTGGTTGCTGAAAGTAGAATTCGGTCGAACAAAGGGGACATCATAAGTGTTTACATGCATGGAAATTATATTCTTCACAGCGAAGGTGCTTCATTCACATGCGAGTCCTGTAAGAGTGTTTACAATTCCATCAGGTCGCTATTAATGCATTTGGTTTACGCTGAGCATTTCGCAAAGAGGCCCTCGTCGGAGAACGTCTTCCGTTTCTATTTGGAGTTGAAGCATAATATAAATATGTGGGCAAGGAATAAATATGTGTACTATGAATTTGGAAGACTCCGGTGCGGGGTCTGTGAGGCTGACCTGGAGGAAGGTGAGAACGCAAAGAAACATGTGATGTCATCACGTCATAAGGAAAACATGGGGGCCAGTTACGTTAATGTAAATTTGGATGTTTCCGCTATGGAATAAGGTGAGTTTTTTGTTATACACTTATCAGTTATTTTGTAGTGACTTTGGGATATTGGGAAGCTCTCATCAAGCCACAGAGATTTCCTCAGGATGTAATCACAAAAGAAACCAATATAGTCTTGTGAATTGGCACATTGAAGATGCCTGCCCCTCACAGTAGACTGGATATAGGCTTCCCCTATTTTCAAAAGAACTCAGTACTGAACATTTTTGTCTGTTCTCTTTGTGGGTTGTTTATTGTCTCTGTGGGTCGGTTTCTACAAAAAGCAGCTTTGCATTAAACCACCTAGTGGGTATTTAATGGAATCAGGCATTACCTTGCGGAAGTCCATCGTAAGTAAGAAAAGAACCAATATTTAGCCACTTCCGATAAATGCAGGTAAAAATAATATAATTTGACTCTGTGTTTGGCACTAATCGGTGTAACATAACTCCTGTAGATGCCCCGTGGAGGGGTAAAACACGTGTTAAGTGATTTAATGGTGGCAGTTGTGTAGTTCGCATTGTTTGCCGCACGCGCATTTATCAGCGGGCTGGCGGGCGGTGCACTTTGTTGCACGACTACCACTGCATGTGCGGAAGTGACTAAATATTGGTCCTTTTCTTACTTAGTGTGTGACGCTAACCAACCTTTAAGCCGCAGTGCCCAATATAACAAAAAGCTAGTTAAGTCCATTTTCGAATTGCCCACCTGTGTGGCGTGGGCTCCACGTTGGCAAACACTACATATATCTCTCGCTTGCATTGGGATACCTTGGTGTACGAGAACTGCCTTGGAATGTCCACATGTTGTGCTATTTTGTTGGAGTCAGATCCAGCTCTTATCGTTCTGGACCATTCTGTAACATATTTCATGTCGTTCTGTTTGTAAATTTTTGCGCGAGTTAAGAAAGAATTGAACCCAGAACCCAGATGGAAAATGCCATAAGACTATTCTTTTTATTTTAAATACATGTTCATCTCTTTCTTGGGCGGGACAGGGTTTTTTACAATTCGATAATTTTATTACTTCTATTTTTCTATATATGCATATTTTTATTAATTTTTAAGTTTTGTATATTGTTGCCATATAATAAACTGTATTTTATTATCTGTTCCAGTTTTGAATGTTGCCGCCCATTTTGTATTGTTAAATGAAATAAATCATGTTATGTTGAAATAATATTATCCATGTGGAAATGGCGGTTTTACAATGAGTGAAATTTTAATAAATCCAATAATTTTTTAACTTTAAACTGGTTTTATTGCGTCAAACTACCTTTAATATTTTTTTTAATTAATTACACCAAAACCTCGATTTGTGTCGTTTAGTTTTGCGTTTTTTTCGAAGTTGCGTCGCTGCTTAATTAGTACTAATTTTCACTGATATTAAAACATTAGACAATCACCATGTTGAATATTTTAATAATTTGACATTTCTTTTTTATTGTGTTGTCATTTTTTAAAATTAATAATTCGAACTTATAAATTCAAAAAGTTTGTACATTTCAATCCGTAACAAATGCTTATTTTTTTAAAAAATAATTATCCTATCAATAATAATTCGATTTGTTTTATGATTTGCTTGTTATTAATAAATTGAAATATATGAAAACGATATGTTTTATATGAATTTTTTAATTGATAAATATTTTGCTTTAATTTATTCTTTTACATTATCTGTGTACATCTGTCTGGCTTCTATATAAGGTAGGCAGAAGACAGGTATTAAATATTATTATTTATATATCATATTGTTAATTTTATTGTGAATCCCAAGTAAATATAATAAAAATTATGGATTTTCTGATTTTGGCTTAGCCCGGAACAGACTCACTGTTAGGTCGTAAAGGATACGTGTTAGTATTTTTTTAAATTTGGCTCCTTTTTATATTTTTGAACAGAAAACTGCTACTCAAATGGCATTTGCGGATTCCACGAGTTTTAAATGGCTGGCCGCCAAGGGCTTGAACTCTAACATTACTTTGCTACGGTTTCAGTGACGAGGATATTTTTTGGTACATTTTTTAATCATAATCGACCTTATATTTATTTAATTTAATCTTCATTTATGTATATAACCTCTTTGACAAACTTCCTGCCATAATCTATGAATTTGCGGCGGCGTTCTTTATCTGGAATTGAGGAAACGATGGTACAATGCGATTAAAATAAGAATAGGACGGGCTCTCGGCTAACTTCACTCATATAAGTACGGTCAGCATTAAATATATAAAATTAAAAAATAATAATAATTGTTTTTGTTGATTGTTTAATTTGTTCTACAATGAGCAAAAGAGGTAGTGTTTTACATCGGCGAGCTCGAGAGATTATCAGCAATGTTGATAAGTACTTCGAGGAAGAGAAAAAACGTGCCATTATGTTGTTGGACCAGTTAAAACAAGCAAGAATCGTACCAGGGCCAGATGGCAATATTCATATATCGCGTGATGTATTTGGAAGTTTCATTAAGCATTTGGAAACTGCTTCGAAGGTAGCCGAGCGAGTGACTTTAGCCACTGGTATTATTTTTTAACATTGCTTTTTTTGCACACTATACCAAGTTCCCGTTGTGACGTCACAACATGGCGCTAGGCCGGTCCTATTCTTATTTTAATCGCATTGTACCACTTTTCATCCATTACTTCAGCTTCACTTCAAGCTGAACCTATTTAATTTGGCTAAAACATATATCCACTGTTGGACATAGACCTTCTAGAACTTTCAGCAGGACAAGCTTAAAGCGGATTCCGTTTCTCTTCTGGATTGTTTATAATAATAAAACTTAATAAATGCATGATAATTTATTGAAATAATACACAAAATTTTGTATTAATACACACAATACGAATATAGGGAACACATTTTTGATATATCACTTATATATGAAAGAAGTTAGTTAGATATAATTGCCGGAATATCTTTCATTGAAATAATTTTAGGAGAATTTGGTGTTTCGCATGTACAGTAACAGTTTTTCGAATTGTCTGGACCGTCAGGAAGCAGGAGGAAGTGTATATTGATGTCCGTCTTCAAGGCACTAAGGATTTCTGAAAAAAAAATAGGTTTTATTATTGAAAAGGTTATCCAGCAAGGCATAAGTCTAATCGAAAGAAACAATGGCCAGTCTTGCAATGCACAAATCTAACGACTTTCAGCAACCTTACGTCATCGGTCAATCCAGAGGAGCACCTTCTCGCGTTGACAAAGACTTCCAAAATAGATCTTTAAAAGGTAGTCTCCAACCAGGGTCTGACTAGTTATAGAACCCAGAATAGATATCCAATAGCCTTTCATCCACCAGTAAACTCAATATTTTACGTAAACTCATAAGGAAGCAAGAATTTGTTGAACTCTTTGGAAGAGGTAAGATGCAAGAAGATTGTAACCGAACCTATTGGAAGTAATAGACGTTGCAGTAAATACATCTGTACTGATAAAGTGAATTTTAAAAGCAAAATCATAAAGAAATCTACGTGTAAGGTTTCCAAAGGAAACTCAAAAGATACACTAGGCAATGGCAGATGGAGATTGTAGAAAAAAGAGACTACAAGTGTAAAGTAATTTAAGGAAGTAAATCAAAAAAAGAGTTACCTTTTGTTCCATGATACTTTGAAAGTTTCCCTCCTTGTCCTGGTGGATAAGGTCGCGAACATGGGCCTTGTTGAGGTGAGCCAGGTGTGCCAGGCGTCCCGCTTGGTCCATGTGGGCTGTTGTCTCCTGGTGAGCCAGGTGTGCCAGGGGTTCCGCTCGGTCCTTTCGGCTTTTTGCCGCCGTCTGGTCCTTGTGGGCTGTTGTCTCCAGGTAAGCCAGGTGTGCTAGGGGTTCCGCTTGGTCCTTTCGGGTTTTTGCCTCCGTCTGGCCCTTGTGGGCTGCTGTCTCCTGGTGAGCCAGGTGTGCCAGGGGTTCCGCTGGGTCCTTTCGGGTTCTTGCCTACGTCTGGTCCTTGTGGGCTGTTGTCTCCTGGTGAGCCAGGTGTGCCAGGAGTTCCGCTTGGTCCTTTCGGGTTGTTGTTGCCAGGTGTGTCAGGGGTTCCGCTTAGTCCTTTCGGGTTTTTGCTTCCGTCTGGTCCTTGAGGGCTGTTGTCTCCCGGTGAGCCAGATGAGCCAGGGGTTCCGGACGGTCCATTCGGGTTTTTGCCGCCGTCTGGTCCTTGTGGGCTGTTGTCTCCCGGCGAGCCTGGTGTGCTAGGAGTTCCGCTTGGTCCTTTCGGATTTTTGCCGCCGTCTGGTCCTTGTGGGCTGTTGTCTCCTGGTGAACCTGGTGTGCCAGGGGTTCCGTCTGGTCCTAGAGGGCTGTTGTCTCCTGGTGAGCCAGGTGTGCCAGGGGTTCCGCTCGGACCTTTCGGGTTTTTGCCGCCGTGTGGTCCTTGAGGGCTATTGTCTCCTGGTGAGCCTGGTGTGCCATGGGTTCTGCTTGGTCCTTTCGGGTTGTTGTCTCCTGGTGAACCAGGTGTGCCGGGGGTTCCGTCTGGTCCTTGAGGGCTGTTGTCTCCCGGTGAGCCAGGCGTGCCAGGGGTTCCGCTCGGTCCTTTCGGGTTTTTGCCTCCGTCTGGTCCTTGAGGGCTGTTGTCTCTCGGTGAGCAAGGTGTGCCAAGGGTTCCGCTGGGTCCTTTCGGGTTTTTGCCGCCGTCTGGTCCTAGTGGGCTGTTGTCTCCTGGTGAGCCTGTTGTGCCAGGGGTTCCGCTCGGTCCTTTCGGGTTTTTGCCGCCGTCTGGTCCTTGTGGGCTGTTGTCTCCTGGTGAACCAGGTGTGCTCGTGGTTCCGTCTGGTCCTTGAGAGCTGTTGTCTCCCGGTGAGCCAGGTGAGTCAGGGGTTCCGGACGGTCCTTTCGGGTTTTTGTCGCCGTCTGGTCCTTGAGGGCTGTTGTCTCCTGGTGAGCCAGGTGTGCTCGGGGTTCCGTCTGGTCCTTGAGGGCTGTTGTCTCCCGGTGAGCCAGGTGAGCCAGGGGTTCCGCTCGGACCTTTCGGGTTATTGCCGCCGTCTGGTCCTTGTGGGCTGTGGTCTCCAGGTGAGCCAGGTGTGCTAGGGGTTCCGCTTGGTCCTTTCGGGTTTTTGCCTCCGTCTGGCCCTTGTGGGCTGCTGTCTCCTGGTGAGCCAGGTGTGCCAGGGGTTCCGCTGGGTCCTTTCGGGTTCTTGCCTACGTCTGGTCCTTGTGGGCTGTTGTCTCCTGGTGAACCAGGTGTGCCAGGAGTTCCGCTTGGTCCTTTCGGGTTGTTGTTGCCAGGTGTGTCAGGGGTTCCGCTTAGTCCTTTCGGGTTTTTGCTTCCGTCTGGTCCTTGAGGGCTGTTGTCTTCCGGTGAGCCAGATGAGCCAGGGGTTCCGGACGGTCCTTTCGGGTTTTTGCCGCCGTCTGGTCCTTGTGGGCTGTTGTCTCCCGGCGAGCCTGGTGTGCTAGGAGTTCCGCTTGGTCCTTTCGGATTTTTGCCGCCGTCTGGTCCTTGTGGGCTGTTGTCTCCTGGTGAACCTGGTGTGCCAGGGGTTCCGTCTGGTCCTTGTGGGCTGTTGTCTCCTGGTGAGCCAGGTGTGCCAGGGGTTCCGCTTGGTCCTTTCGGGATTTTGCCTCCGTCTGGTCCTTGAGGGCTGTTGTCTCCCGGTGAGCCAGGTGAGCCAGGGGTTCCGGACGGTCCTTGAGGGCCGTTGTCTCCCGGTGAGCCAGGTGAGCCAGGGGTTCCGCTGGGTCCTTTCGGGTTATTGCCGCCGTCTGGTCCTAGTGGGCTGTTGTCTCCAGGTGAGCTAGGTGTGCCAGGGGTTCCGCTAGGTCCTTTCGGGTTGTTGTCTCCTGGTGAACCAGGTGTGCTCGGGGTTCCGTCTGGTCCCAGTGGGCTGTTGTCTCCTGGTGAGCCAGGTGTGCCAGGGGTTCCGCTTGGTCCTTTCGGGTTGTTGTCTCCTGGTGAACCAGGTGTGCCGGAGGTGCCGTCTGGTCCTTGAGGGCTGTTGTCTCCCGGTGAGCCAGATGTGCCAGGGGTTCCGCTCGGTCCTTTCGGGTTTTTGCCGCCGTCTGGTCCTTGTGGGTTATTGTCTCCTGGTGAACCAGGTGTGCTCGGGGTTCCGTCTGGTCCTTGTGGGCTGTTGTCTCCTGGTGAACCAGGTGTGCTCGTGGTTCCGTCTGGTCCTTGAGAGCTGTTGTCTCCCGGTGAGCCAGGTGAGTCAGGGGTTCCGGACGGTCCTTTCGGGTTTTTGTCGCCGTCTGGTCCTTGAGGGCTGTTGTCTCCTGGTGAGCCAGGTGTGCTCGGGGTTCCGTCTGGTCCTTGAGGGCTGTTGTCTCCCGGTGAGCCAGGTGAGCCAGGGGTTCCGCTCGGACCTTTCGGGTTATTGCCGCCGTCTGGTCCTTGTGGGCTGTGGTCTCCAGGTGAGCCAGGTGTGCTAGGGGTTCCGCTTGGTCCTTTCGGGTTTTTGCCTCCGTCTGGCCCTTGTGGGCTGCTGTCTCCTGGTGAGCCAGGTGTGCCAGGGGTTCCGCTGGGTCCTTTCGGGTTCTTGCCTACGTCTGGTCCTTGTGGGCTGTTGTCTCCTGGTGAACCAGGTGTGCCAGGAGTTCCGCTTGGTCCTTTCGGGTTGTTGTTGCCAGGTGTGTCAGGGGTTCCGCTTAGTCCTTTCGGGTTTTTGCTTCCGTCTGGTCCTTGAGGGCTGTTGTCTTCCGGTGAGCCAGATGAGCCAGGGGTTCCGGACGGTCCTTTCGGGTTTTTGCCGCCGTCTGGTCCTTGTGGGCTGTTGTCTCCCGGCGAGCCTGGTGTGCTAGGAGTTCCGCTTGGTCCTTTCGGATTTTTGCCGCCGTCTGGTCCTTGTGGGCTGTTGTCTCCTGGTGAACCTGGTGTGCCAGGGGTTCCGTCTGGTCCTTGTGGGCTGTTGTCTCCTGGTGAGCCAGGTGTGCCAGGGGTTCCGCTTGGTCCTTTCGGGATTTTGCCTCCGTCTGGTCCTTGAGGGCTGTTGTCTCCCGGTGAGCCAGGTGAGCCAGGGGTTCCGGACGGTCCTTGAGGGCCGTTGTCTCCCGGTGAGCCAGGTGAGCCAGGGGTTCCGCTGGGTCCTTTCGGGTTATTGCCGCCGTCTGGTCCTAGTGGGCTGTTGTCTCCAGGTGAGCTAGGTGTGCCAGGGGTTCCGCTAGGTCCTTTCGGGTTGTTGTCTCCTGGTGAACCAGGTGTGCTCGGGGTTCCGTCTGGTCCCAGTGGGCTGTTGTCTCCTGGTGAGCCAGGTGTGCCAGGGGTTCCGCTTGGTCCTTTCGGGTTGTTGTCTCCTGGTGAACCAGGTGTGCCGGAGGTGCCGTCTGGTCCTTGAGGGCTGTTGTCTCCCGGTGAGCCAGATGTGCCAGGGGTTCCGCTCGGTCCTTTCGGGTTTTTGCCGCCGTCTGGTCCTTGTGGGTTATTGTCTCCTGGTGAACCAGGTGTGCTCGGGGTTCCGTCTGGTCCTTGAGGGCTGTTGTCTCCCGGTGAGCCAGGTGAGCCAGGAGTTCCGGACGGTCCTTTCGGGTTTTTGCCGCCGTCTGGTCCTTGTGGGCTGTTGTCTCCCGGTGATTTAGGCGTGCCAGGGGTTCCGCTTGGTCCTTTCGGGTTTTTGCCACCGTCTGGTCCTTGTGGGCTGTTGTCTCCCGGCGAGCCTGGTGTGCCAGGGGTTCCGCTTGGTCCTTTCGGGTTGTTGTCTCCTTGTGAACCAGGTCTGCCAGGGGTTCCGTCTGGTCCTTGAGGGTTGTTGTCTCCTGGTGAGCCAGATTTGCCAGGGGTTCCGCTCGGTCCTTTCGGGTTTTTGCCGCCGTCTGGTCCTTGTGGGTTGTTGTCTCCCGGCGAGCCTGGTGTGCCAGGGGTTCCGCTTGGTCCTTTCGGGTTTTTGCCTCCGTCTGGTCCTAGTGGGCTGTTGTCTCCTGGTGAACCAGGTGTGCTCGGGGTTCCGTCTGGTCCCAGTGGGCTGTTGTCTCCTGGTGAGCCTGGTGTGCCGGGGGTTCCGCTTGGTCCTTTCGGGTTGTTGTCTCCTGGTGAACCAGGTGTGCCGGGGGTGCCGTCTGGTCCTTGTGGGCTGTGGTCTCCAGGTGAGCCAGGTGTGCTAGGGGTTCCGCTTGGTCCTTTCGGGTTTTTGCCTCCGTCTGGCCCTTGTGGGCTGCTGTCTCCTGGTGAGCCAGGTGTGCCAGGGGTTCCGCTGGGTCCTTTCGGGTTCTTGCCTACGTCTGGTCCTTGTGGGCTGTTGTCTCCTGGTGAACCAGGTGTGCCAGGAGTTCCGCTTGGTCCTTTCGGGTTGTTGTTGCCAGGTGTGTCAGGGGTTCCGCTTAGTCCTTTCGGGTTTTTGCTTCCGTCTGGTCCTTGAGGGCTGTTGTCTTCCGGTGAGCCAGATGAGCCAGGGGTTCCGGACGGTCCTTTCGGGTTTTTGCCGCCGTCTGGTCCTTGTGGGCTGTTGTCTCCCGGCGAGCCTGGTGTGCTAGGAGTTCCGCTTGGTCCTTTCGGATTTTTGCCGCCGTCTGGTCCTTGTGGGCTGTTGTCTCCTGGTGAACCTGGTGTGCCAGGGGTTCCGTCTGGTCCTTGTGGGCTGTTGTCTCCTGGTGAGCCAGGTGTGCCAGGGGTTCCGCTTGGTCCTTTCGGGATTTTGCCTCCGTCTGGTCCTTGAGGGCTGTTGTCTCCCGGTGAGCCAGGTGAGCCAGGGGTTCCGGACGGTCCTTGAGGGCCGTTGTCTCCCGGTGAGCCAGGTGAGCCAGGGGTTCCGCTGGGTCCTTTCGGATTTTTGCCGCCGTCTGGTCCTTGTGGGCTGTTGTCTCCTGGTGAACCTGGTGTGCCAGGGGTTCCGTCTGGTCCTTGTGGGCTGTTGTCTCCTGGTGAGCCAGGTGTGCCAGGGGTTCCGCTTGGTCCTTTCGGGATTTTGCCTCCGTCTGGTCCTTGAGGGCTGTTGTCTCCCGGTGAGCCAGGTGAGCCAGGGGTTCCGGACGGTCCTTGAGGGCCGTTGTCTCCCGGTGAGCCAGGTGAGCCAGGGGTTCCGCTGGGTCCTTTCGGGTTATTGCCGCCGTCTGGTCCTAGTGGGCTGTTGTCTCCAGGTGAGCTAGGTGTGCCAGGGGTTCCGCTTGGTCCTTTCGGGTTGTTGTCTCCTGGTGAACCAGGTGTGCCGGAGGTGCCGTCTGGTCCTTGAGGGCTGTTGTCTCCCGGTGAGCCAGATGTGCCAGGGGTTCCGCTCGGTCCTTTCGGGTTTTTGCCGCCGTCTGGTCCTTGTGGGTTATTGTCTCCTGGTGAACCAGGTGTGCTCGGGGTTCCGTCTGGTCCTTGAGGGCTGTTGTCTCCCGGTGAGCCAGGTGAGCCAGGAGTTCCGGACGGTCCTTTCGGGTTTTTGCCGCCGTCTGGTCCTTGTGGGCTGTTGTCTCCCGGCAAGCCTGGTGTGCCAGGGGTTCCGCTTGGTCCTTTCGGGTTTTTGCCACCGTCTGGTCCTTGTGGGCTGTTGTCTCCCGGCGAGCCTGGTGTGCCAGGGGTTCCGCTTGGTCCTTTCGGGTTGTTGTCTCCTTGTGAACCAGGTCTGCCAGGGGTTCCGTCTGGTCCTTGAGGGTTGTTGTCTCCTGGTGAGCCAGATTTGCCAGGGGTTCCGCTCGGTCCTTTCGGGTTTTTGCCGCCGTCTGGTCCTTGTGGGTTGTTGTCTCCCGGCGAGCCTGGTGTGCCAGGGGTTCCGCTTGGTCCTTTCGGGTTTTTGCCTCCGTCTGGTCCTAGTGGGCTGTTGTCTCCTGGTGAACCAGGTGTGCTCGGGGTTCCGTCTGGTCCCAGTGGGCTGTTGTCTCCTGGTGAGCCTGGTGTGCCGGGGGTTCCGCTTGGTCCTTTCGGGTTGTTGTCTCCTGGTGAACCAGGTGTGCCGGGGGTGCCGTCTGGTCCTTGAGGGCTGTTGTCTCCCGGTGAGCCAGGTGTGCCAGGGGTTCCGCTCGGTCCTTTCGGGTTTTTGCCTCCGTCTGGTCCTAGTGGGCTGTTGTCTCCTGGTGAGCCAGGTGTGCTCGGGGTTCCGTCTGGTCCCAGTGGGCTGTTGTCTCCTGGTGAGCCTGGTGTGCCGGGGGTTCCGCTTGGTCCTTTCGGGTTGTTGTCTCCTAGTGAACCAGGTGTGCCGGGGGTGCCGTCTGGTCCTTGAGGGCTGTTGTCTCCCGGTGAGCCAGGTGTGCCAGGGGTTCCGCTCGGTCCTTTCGGGTTTTTGCCGCCGTCTGGTCCTTGTGGGTTATTGTCTCCTGGTGAGCCAGGTGTGCCAGGAGTTCCGCTCGGACCTTTCGGGTTTTTGCCGCCGTGTGGTCCTTGAGGGCTGTTGTCTCCCGGCGAGCCTGGTGTGCCAGGGGTTCCGCTTGGTCCTTTCGGGTTGTTGTCTCCCGGCGAGCCTGGTGTGCCAGGGGTTCCGCTTGGTCCTTTCGGGTTGTTGTCTCCTGGTGAACCAGGTCTGCCAGGGGTTCCGTCTGGTCCTTGAGGGTTGTTGTCTCCTGGTGAGCCAGATTTGCCAGGGTTTCCGCTCGGTCCTTTCGGGTTTTTGCTGCCGTCTGGTCCTTGTGGGTTGTTGTCTCCCTTCGAGCCTGGTGTGCCAGGGGTTCCGCTAGGTCCTTTCGGGTTGTTGTCTCCTGGTGAACCAGGTGTGCTCGGGGTTCCGTCTGGTCCTTGAGGGCTGTTGTCTCCCGGTGAGCCAGGTGAGCCAGGGGTTCCGCTCGGTCCTTTCGGGTTTTTGCCGCCGTCTGGTCCTTGTGGGTTGTTGTCTCCCGGCGAGCCTGGTGTGCCAGGGGTTCCGCTTGGTCCTTTCGGGTTTTTGCCTCCGTCTGGTCCTAGTGGGCTGTTGTCTCCTGGTGAGCCAGGTGTGCTCGGGGTTCCGTCTGGTCCCAGTGGGCTGTTGTCTCCTGGTGAACCAGGTGTGCCGGGGGTGCCGTCTGGTCCTTGAGGGCTGTTGTCTCCCGGTGAGCCAGGTGAGCCAGGGGTTCCGGACGGTCCTTTCGGGTTTTTGCCGCCGTCTGGTCCTTGTGGGCTGTTGTCTCCCGGTGATTTAGGTGTGCCAGGGGTTCCGCTTGGTCCTTTCGGGTTTTTGCCACCGTCTGGTCCTTGTGGGCTGTTGTCTCCCGGCAAGCCTGGTGTGCCAGGGGTTCCGCTTGGTCCTTTCGGGTTGTTGTCTCCTGGTGAACCAGGTCTGCCAGGGGTTCCGTCTGGTCCTTGAGGGTTGTTGTCTCCTGGTGAGCCAGATTTGCCAGGGGTTCCGCTCGGTCCTTTCGGGTTTTTGCCGCCGTCTGGTCCTTGTGGGTTGTTGTCTCCCGGCGAGCCAGGTGTGCCCGGGGTTCCGTCTGGTCCTTGTGGGCTGTTGTTTCCTGGTGAACCAGGTGTGCTCGGGGTTCCGGGTGGTCCTTGAGGGCTGTTGTCTCCCGGTGAGCCAGGTGAGCCAGGGGTTCCGGACGGTCCTTTCGGGTTTTTGCCGCCGTCTGGTCCTTGTGGGCTGTTGTCTCCAGGTGAGCCAGGTGTGCCAGGGTTTCCGTCTGGTCCTTGTGGGCTGTTGTCTCCTGGTGAGCCAGGTGTGCCAGGGGTTCCGCTTGGTCCTTTCGGGTTTTTGCCGCCGTCTGGTCCTTGTGGGCTGTTGTCTCCTGGTGAACCAGGTGTGCTCGTGGTTCCGTCTGGTCCTTGAGAGCTGTTGTCTCCCGGTGAGCCAGGTGAGCCAGGGGTTCCGCTCGGTCCTTTCGGGTTTTTGCCGCCGTCTGGTCCTTGTGGGTTGTTGTCTCCCGGCGAGCCTGGTGTGCCAGGGGTTCCGCTTGGTCCTTTCGGGTTTTTGCCTCCGTCTGGTCCTAGTGGGCTGTTGTCTCCTGGTGAGCCAGGTGTGCTCGGGGTTCCGTCTGGTCCCAGTGGGCTGTTGTCTCCTGGTGAACCAGGTGTGCCGGGGGTGCCGTCTGGTCCTTGAGGGCTGTTGTCTCCCGGTGAGCCAGGTGTGCCAGGGGTTCCGCTCGGTCCTTTCGGGTTTTTGCCGCCGTCTGGTCCTTGTGGGTTATTGTCTCCTGGTGAGCCAGGTGTGCCCGGGGTTCCGTTTGGTCCTTGAGGGCTGTTGCCTCCCGGTGAGCCTGGTGTGTCCGGGGTTCCGTCTGGTCCTAGAGGGCTGTTGTCTCCTGGTGAGCCAGGTGTGCCAGGGGTTCCGCTTGGTCCTTTCGGGTTTTTGCCGCCGTCTGGTCCTTGTGGGTTGTTGTCTCCTGGTGAACCAGGTGTGCTCGGGGTTCCGTCTGGTCCTTGAGGGCTGTTGTCTCCCGGTGAGCCAGGTGAGCCAGGGGTTCCGCTTGGTCCTTTCGGGTTTTTGCCGCCGTCAGGTCCTTGTGGGCTGTTGTCTCCAGGTGAGCTAGGTGTGCCCGGGGTTCCGTCTGGTCCTTGAGGGCTGTTGTCTCCCGGTGAGCCAGGTGTGCCAGGGGTTCCGCTCGGTCCTTTCGGGTTTTTGCCGCCGTCTGGTCCTTGTGGGTTGTTGTCTCCTGGTGAACCAGGTGTGCTCGGGGTTCCGTCTGGTCCTTGAGGGCTGTTGTCTCCTGGTGAGCCAGGTGAGCCAGGGGTTCCGCTTGGTCCTTTCGGGTTTTTGCCGCCGTCAGGTCCTTGTGGGCTGTTGTCTCCAGGTGAGCCAGGTGTGCCCGGGGTTCCGTCTGGTCCTTGTGGGCTGTTGTCTCCTGGTGAACCAGGTGTGCTCGGGGTTCCGTCTGGTCCTTGAGGGCTGTTGTCTCCCGGTGAGCCAGGTGAGCCAGGGGTTCCGGACGGTCCTTTCGGGTTTTTGCCGCCGTCTGGTCCTTGTGGGCTGTTGTCTCCAGGTGAACCAGGTGTGCCAGGGTTTCCGTCTGGTCCTTGTGGGCTGTTGTCTCCAGGTGAGCCAGGTGTGCCAGGGGTTCCGCTTGGTCCTTTCGGATTGTTGTCTCTTGGTGAGCCAGGTGTGCCAGGGGTTCCGCTTGGTCCTTTAGGGTTTTCGTTCCCATCTGTTCCTTGTGGTTCATTATCACCGTTATTTTCTTTCTGATCTTTCGATCCAGGAGATTCTGGACCGTTTGGATTCTCCTGTGACCCGGGTTTATTGGTCGATCCCGGCTTTGTCCGTGGACCTTTTGTATGATGAGGTTTCCTTGTTGTTCTGTGAGGACTGTGGGTTCTTGGCGTTCGTTGGGTGTGCGGTCTCTTAGTGGTGGTGTTGAGTTTTGATCCTTTTGAATGGTGCTTCTCCACATACGCTATCGCTTTAAGTATATCTGTAAACAATTCCTTTTGATCAGTATATCACGTGAATACAATGTGCAAAATATTAAAAAAATAAATATTTAAAATATGACGCATATTTATATGACGCATATATATATACACGAGGCGGTAAATACGGTGTGAATAGGATTTTTCCTAGGTTGATACGGGTTGCGCATGACCGCTTGTTGTGGCGATTTTTTTGTATGGCCAATGATTTGTAGCGTGCTTAGGTATGTGTCGACTGATATGATACGTATTGCATATTTTAGCCATGCATACAATGGACGCAGGCTTGAATTTTAATTTAAAAATTTCTCTGTGAATTCTATCCTAAATCGATTATTCATTGTGTGCAGTTTTTTTCATTGTCTTATTGATTTTCCGTTTATAATACATATACCAATTTTTTTTAACTTACCTGTTTCTCCTGTGACTTGCTTCAGTTCCTTCAGACATTCTAAGAAACCTGGAAATATGGGATATATATATAAACAGAGAAATAGCCAAGAGACGAGTTTAAAAAAAAAAAACATTATATTTTAAAGTTTTCGAAAATAAAGATATTCTTAAATATTTAATGGAATCAGGCGTTACCTTGCGGAAGTCCATCCTAAGTTAGAAAAGAACCAATATTTAGCCACTTCCGCACATGCAGTGGTAGTCGTGCAACAAAGTGTACCGCCCGCACACCATTTCTATCTTACCGTTTATATAGCTCAGATGTTGACTAGCAACCTACGCACAACACAGTCATTTCCTGAGATATTTGAGCAGAAGGACTGAAAAGGGTAATACGCATCAAGCCGTCTCTTCTTAAATATACCGTGTGCGTCTTGTCAGTTACAGTTTTTTTTTGTCTCCTCGCTTTTATAGGCCGTTGACGTACATTTTTGCGCATACTATAATAATTTTTTCAAATATGTGCGGAAATCTGTCCTTAAATATCTCGTGTGCGTTTGGTCAATCGAGTCCTTTTTGTCACACCGCTTACATCTAAAGCTTCGATTAACAATTCCGCGCAAACTGTATTTACCTCTAGAAGTCTGTGAGCAGTAGGACAGGTAACATAGACAATGATTTAGTTATCTGTTTTTAAATATCTCGTGTGCGTTTGGTCAATCGAGTCCTTTTTGTCACACCGCTTACATCTCAGGCTTCGATTAACAATTCCGCGCAAACTGTATTTACCTCTAGAAGTCTGTGAGCAGTAGGACAGGTAACATAGACAATGATCTAGTTATCTGTTTTTAAATATCTCGTGTGCGTTTGGTCAATCGAGTCTTTTTGTCTCACCGTTTACATATCAGGCTTCGATTAACAATTCCGCGCAAACTGTATTTACCTCTAGAAGTCTGTGAGCGGTGAGAAAGTTATGATGGACAATGATCTAGCCATCTGTTTTTAAATATCTCGTGTGCGTTTGGTCAATCGAGTCTTTTTATCTCACCGCTTACATCTCAGGCTTCGATTAACAATTCCGCGCAAACTGTATTTACCTCTAGAGGTATGCGAGCGGTAGGAAAAGTGAGATAGACAATGATCTAGCCATCTGTTTTTAAATATCTCGTGTGCGTTTGGTCAATCGAGTCTTTTTATCTCACCGCTTACATCTCAGGCTTCGATTAACAATTCCGCGCAAACTGTATTTACCTCTAGAGGTATGCGAGCGGTAGGAAAGGTGAGATAGACAATGATCTAGCCATCTGTTTTTAAATATCTCGTGTGCGTTTGGTCAATCGAGTCCTTTTTGTCTCACCGCTTACATCTCAGGCTTCGATTAACAATTCCGCGCAAACTGTATTTACCTCTAGAGGTATGCGAGCGGTAGGAAAGGTGAGATAGACAATGATCTAGCCATCTGTTTTTAAATATCTCGTGTGCGTTTGGTCAATCGAGTCCTTTTTGTCTCACCGCTTACATCTCAGGCTTCGATTAAAAATTCCGCGCAAACTGTATTTACCACTAGAGGTTTGTGAGCGGTGAGAAAGGTAAGATAGACAATGATCTAGCCATCTGTTTTTAAATATCTCGTGTGCGTTTGGTCAATCGAGTCTTTTTTGTTTCACCGCTTACATCTCAGGCTTCGATTAACAATTCCGCGCAAACTGTATTTACCTCTAGAAGTATGAGAGATGTAGGTCAGGTAACATAGACAATGATCTAGCTATCTGTTTTTAAATACCTCGTGTGCGTATTGTCAATAAAACAAATATAATTAATATATATATCATAACATTTACCTGTTCGTCCAGTGAATTTCTCTAAAATCGTTATAACTTCATCGAGTTCTGTGAATTAAAAAAAAATATTTTTAACAATCCCTAAAACGTTCACTGCGGGCCCAATTTTGAAGAACTTTCAGCTGGTGCGGCTGAAGTCGAATCAGCCTCAAGCTGAACTTCCTAGTAGTGCGGTTGAGGCCTTTTCTGCCTCATGTTCATCAATTTTTTCTTACAATATTGAGTCAATGCTTCGCAGACATAAAAAAAGCTATATTTGTCTTTGTCATACCTTATACGGTTGAGTGTAAACAGCCGCCGCACTAGAGAGAAAACACGAGTTTTACGCGCCGCACCAGTGCAAAGTCTACCATGAGGCTGAATCGACCTCAAGCCGCAGTGAACGTTTAACGTTTAAGACCACTTTTCTATACGTATGTTGAATTAAAAGATCTTAACTTAAACTATTTTATAGTAAATAAGTTAAATATAACTTAGTAGGCAACTTAGAGTGGTAGCTCAATGGTAGAGAAGTTAGACTTGAGATCATAGGTGGTGAGTTCGATAAAATACAATGTTATATAAATCAAACTTTTTGCATTAATTATATAGGATTGCTACTTAACAAACAAGTTACTAAAGGATGTACAGTAGTGTTCTCATATACCATATTACACTGCAATCGCCAACCTGCCTGTCAATCGTGGCGATTATTAAATATCCCCCATAGATATCTTTGGGGAAGCTCATGCCCTGCAGTGGGAATAGTCGAAAATATAAAAGAATGAAATAGATTTAACACTAATTATACCAACACTTATTGGGTCCTACTAGAACGTATGGAATATGGTAGTTAGGAAGGAAATACAAATATTTTTTTTTTATAATTAGACAAAAAGGTACGTTGATCATTTCTTTTACAAACGCAAAATACAAAAATTTTTGATCCATAGCACATCATGTTGTTAAAATTTTTAATGCAAAATATCAAAATGGGTCATTTGACCCGTAATGGTGTATTTAGTGTTAAACAAAGTAAAAGAATATATTTTTGATGAAAGTATTTCACCAATGTGCGTTATCGGTGATGATATACGGATCCCAGACGTGGTCACTTACGACGGGTTTCATGAGAAGGTTCTAGACCAGTGTTTCCCAACCTTTTTTATGCCATGCCCCATCACAACTTTTTGAAAATTCTTACGCGAAGAATTTCAAATTTATTTTGTATATATTCATATTTATTTAAGAATTTGCTTTTAACTTTAAACTTTATATCTGGCATTGCATTTAAACGGCTCGAAGCGGAAGGTTTATATTCATATTGATTCTATTTTCGAATTGCCCCTCTAAAAAATCAAACTACCCCTTTGTGGGGCGTGGTCTCCACGTTGGGGAACACTGGTTTAGATTATCCAGAGAGCAATGGAGAGGGATACGCAAAAGAATCAAGATCATGGACGTTGATAGAAGAATTGCTCGTCTGAATGAAATTAAGGTAGCTGGTAGTTGCTGAAAAGAAGAATAGAAAAAAATCTCTTTTGTGACTTACGGAATCTCTTGCTGAGTGTGATAAGTATCTCGAAGAATTCGATGATGTCTGCAAAAGAGAAGAGAGATAAGAGAATAAGAATACAGAAATATATATATATATATATATATATATATATATATATATATATATATATATATATATATATATATATATATATATCTTTGGATGCAGTCTATTCCATGTAGTGGATGTATATAAAAGTTAGAAAAGTGTCAAAACTCACCTATATTTATAATAGTATAGATAACTCTAATGCATTCGAATAAACCTGAAACAAAAGTTTTATTATTAACGCTTTTCACACTAAAAAGATATGTATATATATACATATACATGTGTATATATATGTATACATATTAATGTATATATTACATGTGTAATTATTGATTTTTTTTTAAATCGTAAAAGTATTAAAATGGTAAATGTATATCTCATCTGTTGTCAATTAATATACAGTACACCCTGTATATGAAAATAAATGGTTTCACAAATATGATTGGAAAATATATAAAAGGTTTAAAACTTTTTGTTGACGTATGAGAAACATTCACTCTTTAAAATCTTTTATCAATCATTCTAATTTTTACCAATACCAATAACAAATCATCCTGTACATATATATGCAATTAAATAAAATGTTAGCTAAAATTTTATAACCTTACATTATACTTACATTTCATAGTGATTATTTTATACAGGTGATTTATAAAAAGAGAATTTATCCACATATCTACAAAAAATCTTTAGTTTGTACACCTATTTCAACACCTAGAACAAATCACCCTGTATATATATATGCAGTTAAATAAGATATCAAGCGGAATATCGTATCCTAACATTACCTAACCTAACCTAACCTAACATTATACCCACATTTTGAATTGATTACCTTATACAGGCTGATTGAAATAAGTGTACAGACAGAATATTTTTATTGACATATAAGATATATTAACTTCTTTAAATCATTTATATTATATTTACAGGATATAAATTTGCAATTAGATAAAATGTCAAGGGAAATTTAATAAAGCGATCACTTTATATAGGATGATGGGAAATAGGTGTAGTTTTAAAGATTTTTTGGTAACATGAGATATAATCACTAATTTAAAACTTTAACACATAACCAAACATCCTGTATATCTTACAGATTTTTTTTAAATGGCCCCCGCTATTGGGGTCCTCTCGTACCCCCCTATCTTTTGTGGGACAGGGACTTTTTGGGCAAATTTATTTAATTTTTCACAGATTTTTTTTTTCTCTTCTTTCATACTTCACATTGTCTTTCGGTCTATTCTTTCATTTCACAATTCTACTGTCTTTCCCTTTTGCACTGTATCACCTTTCATTGATTCCTCATTTCTTTTTACATTTTCTTAAATTACATTTGTTATTTTATATCACATTTTTATTACCTAGATTCTTTAATTATTTTATATCACAGTGTTATATATTATTTTGCTTTTATTTTGTCTTTATTATCTATATTGCAATATTTACTTTTTATTTCTTTCCATAGCATTTTTTATAATTTTTTTACAGAGGGTGATGAATAAATTTTTGGTCTCTTTTTCGCCTATCAAGGAGGCTATTGATATCCCTGATTTTTACGCCAGACCTGCACTCGAATTCATATCTTACAGATTAGTTATATAATATTGAATTTCTTATATCCTCACGTTGTTTTCCAGTGATTTTGACCAGGACAGTGGCAGCCGCTCTCAAGTTGCTGGTGTTGGTGATGCGAAGTATCGTCTGCAGGAATACTATGAAGTTGACCTTCGTGTATATGGTCACCTGATCGAAGATGATGAAGATATCTAGGAGGAAAGTGATAACAAATTAGCAGTGGCGTAGCTATGGTATTTGGGGCCTGGGGCAAATTGGGGCTTGGTGCCCCCCCACCCTCCCTAAAGAGCCTAAATAATTTCAAAATTCAGAACAGAATGTAGTTAATATATGTTTCTTTGGTTCAAAATAATAATTAATATATATAAAATAACATTAAATCTTAATAAAATTTATTGGGAAAATTTAAAAACGAACATTCCTCGCTTTTTGGCCTGCAAAGTCAATAATCACATTTTCAAAATCAATAGTGTCGACTAGTTCATGTCCTATTGACATTATTGCAAGATAATTTAATCTATTTATTAATAAATAATCTTGCAGTAATGTAATGATTTATTATTTTGTGATTTAGGGCCCTTTTAAAAACACTTTATGTGTTTTGCGAATGAAAGGCTTATTAAACACTGTGTATATTATATTTTTGTAACCGTTTACTTTTTTTTAATGTTCATATTATTTAACAACTTTTTTAGCACAAAAATAGTAAAATTCTATATTCTTTTTATGTTATTTACTTTAAATTATGGTTTTCATTTTTCTTTTAACATTTCATTATTCATCATTCAAAAAAAAATTATTTTCAACTTTGGTGCCCCCCCTGCTCGCCACCCCCTAGCTACGTCACTGTTTTAAATTAGTAAGGTAATATCGAAGTGTGAAAGCCTAGGTTGTAATCTCATCGTTCCAGCTTAGCGAAATACAGGTCCTCACAGTCCACTTCTTCCCCCTGATCTTCACTACTTTAATATACTTCTCTAGCCATTAGAATCTATAAATGCCATTTGGGTAGAAGTGACAGTATAGACCAAAAAAAAACTTGTATATGTTATCTGTCTTAAGTGGCAGTATGCCCAGCATTCAGTAACCACAAGCCAGTAGACGTGTCGGTTGACCCTCCACTAGGAGGATACACTAGTCAGGGGGAGACCTATACCTTGCAGCAGATGTCTATGTTGTTGTATTATAAGATTTATTATAATAAGAATAAACATCTTACCTGTCTTCGATGTTATAGATATCAAAACTTCCCAAGCGCTTTGAAGGGCTGAAAATAAACATAGTTTAATAACATATATATATATATATATATATATTATATAATTGATCAACAAGTATATATATATATGCAAGAATTCATGTATGTATATATGTCATACGTGACTCACATGATAAGTTGCTTTAATAATAAAACTACTACCGCTTACTATATATATATATATATAAATATATAGTAAGCGGAACATCAGACACAGAAATCCTAGACCATAACGTTAAAAAATAGTTTTTTATAGTTATAAGAATCGGTATAAATATGGGCTAAGTTTGGTCAACAAAGGTATTTCTATTTTGGACTTAATATTGTCATTAACTCCAAGACCTGTTGGCTTTAAAAAGAATCCTATATAGGACGAATAAAAATCGTCAATTACAAGAAGTTTTGTTACTCCAACAACTGTGTTTATTAATTAAATATAATATAAATAAGTTAATTTTGTGAGAAATTAATACGTATGCAATTATTTGAGGTCAATGTAAATTTGCAGCGTGCGAACTTTCAAACGAGCGAAGTTCAAATCGAACTGTCAAAAGCGCGAAATAAAAAGTGAACTGTCTAAAGCGCGAATTAAAAAGTGAACTGTCAAAAGCGCGAAATAAAAAGTGAACTGTCAAAAGCGCGAATTAAAAAGTAAACTGTCGAAAGCGCGAAATAAAAAGTGAACTGTCAAAAGCGCGAATTAAAAAGTGAACTGTCAGAAGCGCGAAATAAAAAGTGAACTGTCGAAAGCGCGAAATAAAAAGTGAACTGTCAAAAGCGCGAATTAAAAGTGAACTGTCAGAAGCGCGAAATAAAAAGTGAACTGTCAAAAGCGCGAATTAAAAAGTGAACTGTCGAAAGCGCGAAATAAAAAGTGAACTGTCGAAAGCGCGAAATAAAAAGTGAACTGTCAAAAGCGCGAAATAAAAAGTGAACTGTCAAAAGCGCGAAATAAAAAGTGAACTGTCAAAAGCGCGAATTAAAAAGTAAACTGTCGAAAGCGCGAAATAAAAAGTGAACTGTCGAAAGCGCGAAATAAAAGTGAACTGTCAAAAGCGCGAATTAAAAAGTAAACTGTCGAAAGCGCGAAATAAAAAGTGAACTGTCGAAAGCGCGAAATAAAAAGTGAACTGTCAAAAGCGCGAATTAAAAAGTAAACTGTCGAAAGCGCGAAATAAAAAGTGAACTGTCGAAAGCGCGAAATAAAAAGTGAACTGTCAAAAGCGCGAATTAAAAAGTGAACTGTCGAAAGCGCGAATTAAAAATGATTTGCTAAAAAATAAAAGATGAATTATTGAGAAATCATTAAAAAAGACCTATGTCATTAAAAATACAGGCAAATAAAATTCCCCAAATAGGGAGTCCTAAAAAAAATAAAATTACTTAATGAATCTTACTTTGCGTGGCGGTATAAGTGATGATCTTCCTGAAGAATTCTATGAGGTCATTGTAACCTGATTTTATTCTTATCAGTTCCAGAATATCTAAAACAGCAACTGTGAGCAACAAAAAAGTCTTATTAGCAAGTGTCCGTTGAGGTACATACACAGGATGTTTGTAAATAACTGCCAAAGAATTAGTATAGTTCATTTGCTTTTATAGTACAGCCTGTACAAAAATCAATAGTTTATAAATAATAGAAAAAGTAATGATAATATATTAAGAAAAAGCGTTTTCATAATTCATATAACTGTATATTAAAATTATATATTGTTCACAATCGTTCCTCTGTGACTTGTGATTATTCGATTTCCAGAATGCAATCTTATATAATTCACACTATGTACATTAAATATAGGATTGTCACTGAATAAAGAAGTTTCCAGAGGATGTACAGCAGCTTCCTCTGTGTACCATAATGCCACACTGGTATCGCCAACACGCTGGCTAAGGGGGCAATTATGGTATATTTAATAGAATCAGGCGCTACCTCGCGGAAGTCCATCCTAAGTAAAGGACCAATATTTAGCCACTTCCGCACATGCAGAGGTAGTCGTGCAATAAAGTGCACCGCCCGCCAGCCCGCTGACAAATGCGTATGCGGCAAACAATGCGAACTACACAACTGCCACCGTTAAATCAATCAACACGTGTTTCACCCCTCCACGGGGCATCTTCAGGAGTTATGTTACACCGATTAGTGCCAAACACAGAGTGCACTAATTATGATATATCCCCCCCTTATACTTAAAGAGCTTAAAACATAAAGCCTTACGTTTCTTCACAGTCAACCTTCTTATAACATTACAAGCGTCTCCAATATGTTTTCCTTTAGTAATCTCTATCAAATGATTGAGGAAAGTGATTGGATCCCTCTTATTCGTCACCTTGTTAATCCTCTGGAAGAAGGTGATCAGATCTGTTAAGAAGAAAACAGAAGAATTAATAAAACTTAAATAAGATAAACATATACTCGTAGAATGACTGGTCAGATGTTGGATATAGGTGCAAAAGGTTTGGAGTCATGGGTGGTTAGAATGGGGGCCCTTGACTACCACCAGCTTTAGTGACTCCGAAGACGATGGACTGACGAGGTAACACCACGAGGGTTTCGCAAATAGCGTAAGGTATACCTATGGACTTATAATATTGTGATAAAAAAGTAATGTGAATTTGTTTATAAGATGTAAATTCTTTATCTATTCTTACAAATCTATTTCATCTCCTTTAAAGTAATCACCATCCAAAACGTACTTTTGGCAACGCTTTTTCCAGTCTTAAAAACAGTCGGAATAGTCTTTTTCGCTATAGGCTTCAAGAGGTTCGATTCGGTTTTTATCCCCTCAATCGGCCCAAAGCTCCCTTTAGTCTTTTATGTTTGCTGAATAGCCAGAAGTCGAACGGAGCCAAATCAAGATATACTGTGGTTCAACGACTAACTCTGAGATAATTAAACCTTTTGACAAAAACGCTTGGCTAATGTTATAGGCAGTACTACCAACTTAGAAAAAAATTACCTAATACCACCTTTCTAATGTCCGAGAGTTTTATATGACAATTTCACCTTACTTTTTGATCACACATATAGACAGGTAATCTAAAATAGCAAAGCGTAGAAGACGAGCTCAGAGGGCGATCACCGGGGAAGAAGGTTGGGGATACAAATCACATATCACTCTTTTCTCCCTCCACCAAGAGGCAGCGTATCTTGAAGATATATATACAAACTAGCTGATCCCGCAAACGTTTTGCAAAAAAAAAGTTTTTAATTAACAAATAAAAAATAAGGGATGATCGTAGAAGGGTGAAAATATATAGTTGTTTGTATTTTTGTATGCTGTATTATAAAATAATAAAAACAAAAAATTAAAAAAAAATTAAGGGTGAACAATTTTTATCACTTAGGGGTATGGAAAATAGATAGTAGCCGATTCTCAGACCTACTGAATACGCATATCAAATTTGGTAAAAATTGGTCGAGCCGTTTCGGAGGAGTACGGTAACTAACACTGTAACATGGAAATTTTATATATTAGATAAAAGTGATAAAAAATTTCAGTCTTTGACAAATTTAATCTGTGATATAGCTAGTAAGAAAAAGAATAATAAATAGGATTAATAAAAATGAGAAATGTATAAAACAAAATTAATAAATAAATAAATGTAAATGTATAATCCAAGAGACAAGGCGATGAAATTGAGGCACATGTATGAAAAAGAATAGAAACGAATGATATAAAGACTTCTCTTTATATCATTCGTTTCTAAAAGAACGAATGAATGAATTTACTTACTGTCGATTCCGAACTGAGTTTTGATCACAATAATCACTTGTTCCAAATCCTTACGTCCGGTTATTGTATACAGGCTTTCTATGACGACAGTCAAATCTGAAATTTTAAACGCAATTTTCCATACTATATATGAAAATTTACAGTTTATACTTGGTTTGATTGTTAAATAACCTGTTGCAATTACTATAGGTTCATATGAATTTATCTATTTACCTAAAAACCTATAAGTTTTACCAAAAATAGGTTTGTTAAAAAGTGAGACAATATCTTCTGGAAATAGATGTATGTTATATTATACTAAAGAGTTATACTAAAGGATAAATCCAAAAAAAGGTATACCATGTGAAAATCTAAGAAAAATTCTACCAAATAGATCAATCTATCAAAAAACCTAAAAAAGTTATCAAGTCAAATGGATCTTTGAATAGAAAAGTTCTACAAAATAGATATGTCTTTATAAAAATTTTGCAATAGGTTTGTCTACTTAAAAACCTAAAATTTGGGTTACCCCTACACGCACCTAATAACTTAAAAAGGTCTACTAAATAGGTCATTATTCATAAAAAACTTTCTATGTAAACATATGTTTGCCTTTCTACTATTTGTATATATCTAAAAAAAATTGATCTGCAATAGGTTTGTCTACCTAAAAACCTAATTGTCGCTATTTTAAACAGGTATCTGCATCCAATACCTTAAAAAAGGTTACTAAATAAGTCATTCTACATAAAACGTAGAGAGAGTTTGGCTTAAAATAAGTTTGTTGTTATATTATATGTATGTTATATTATACTAAAGGGTTATATTAAAGGATAAAACCAAAAAAGGGATACCATGTGAAAATCTAAGAAAGATTCTACCAAATAGATCAATCTACCAAAAAACCTAAAAACAGGTCGACCTCAAATAGATCAAAAATCACGCATATCCTAATTTGTCATTACAACATACGTGGTATATATGTTAAATATGTACAACTTTCATAACTTACTTGCTCGACCCGTATCTTCCAAGCAATCGACCAGCGCATATTTGAACTCTGAAATAGTGTAAATATATATATTTACAATGGGCTCAATACAGTGACATGTAGTTATATTTCATATATATGTTCATCATCAATTTATCAGAAGGATGTCCACTGTTGGGCATATGCCTTCCTCATATATTTCCAATACAACAGATTATAAGCGATCTGCATACGCCTTTTTAGGATGGATGGAAGCCATACGATCAGCTTTTCCGAGGTCCCACTCCATAATTCAAGGACCCTATTGTCATTCTGAGCGCTATGTGACCTGACTACTATCAATTTCAAATTCAAAATATGCATAAAAATAGATATTTACATGAGCTTTTGAATTATCGATTATTTTAACATAAACAGTAAGCTACCACCTGAATGGAATGCCGCTTTTGAAATGAATTTTAATAATTTCTCATGTGTACATTATAATATGAAGCTTGCAAATGGAACAACAAACCAAGTTATACATACGATTATGAACAAATAATCTCTAAAATAGGATATTGTGAAGCATTTGTTATTTATTTATATTTATGTAATACTATCTTCACGTAAATATATCTATACGTATATGTGTGTATATAAATGTATATATTCGTATGTATGTACACCATAAACTGCCTTCTTCATGTCTCTCACCTCTAAAGGTTGTCTGGGAAAGATCGCCTCGAGCGATAAGACCTCCTCTTGTACTATATGACTTGTTTCTTTTTTAATTTATTATCTATGGTGTACAAAAAAGTGTTAACAAATAAAATAAATAAATCCACTGGTACATCTATTTTAATTTCGTAGATAAATCCCAATTGTCCTCGTGATTACTGTAAATAAAGTGAAACATATAAAAATGAAATTATAAGCACACTCACGTTTCTGATTTGTCACCTTCTTGAATAACCTGATGCTGTCAGCGAAGGATTTTCGATTGCAGAGACGATTGAACACCAGTATAGCTTCACCAACGTCTGGAATTATTTATATAAAATTCATACACTATATTGTACTGGATTGAAATCATACAGAGATATATAAATGTCGTGCGCGTGTCCCTTTTAAGTTTACATACACCTAGCGCCGTCTTTTGACACTAGTCGAAACTACCTTGTTCTGACACATATGGAAGCGATGTTACTTTAGCGTCGATAGATGGCGTTAGTAGTTTTAGTCGTGCTATCGTTTAGTCACAAGAGCACCTCTTAGTTATGTCCTTTGTTAACTAATAAAGGAGATGCAATATATACAGGTTGATAAGAAAAATGAAATAAGATGATTTATTAAAATTTGTTGACTCTGTGTTTGGCACTGATCGGTGTAATATAGCTGAGGATGCCCCGAGGAGGGTTGAAACACGTGCAGTGATTTAACAGTGGCAGTTGTATTATTCGCATTGTTTGCCGCATGCGCATTTATCAGCGGGCTGGCGGGCGGTGCACTTTGTTGCACAACTACCACTGCATGTGCGGAAATGGCTAAATATTAGTCCTTTTCTTACTTAAAATTTGTAAGGTTTGTTTTTGAAATTGTAATAATTTTGAAAATACATTGCATATACTTTAACACGCATACAGGGTAAATGATATATATCATACATATATATCATTTTGCTAGTTTATCTTTGTTCTAAAGACTGAATTTTGGAGCATGTGTGTCGAAATCACACCATATAACTCCCCCATCTCCTTTCTTCCATCAGACAACAAGACGCACGGATTCAAGACATATATACACGGTTGAAATTCCTTCCACCTGCACTAAGCGTTTCACTAATACTTTTATACTACGAACAGCCAAGTAATGGAACAACCTCCTCCAGGTAATTATAACTTAGGACTCTTCAAGATAACAGTGGATAAGTTAGGCAAACATGTAGCATCGCTTAACATCAGGCGAAACAGAAGTCAAATGCTTCAATAACAAACCATACAAGAGAAGGTCAAAGATGATGAATTGATAATAAAATTGCGTTACCTTCGGTTCTTGTTGCGTATAACAGGTATGAGAGAGCTCCGTGGAAATCTGAAACATAAATTTGATACATAATTATATTTTTATTATTTTATTTTATTCGGAAAACAAACAGTGTCTTATAACATAGGCTGTCTAATTGTCCTTTTTGGAACAACTAAGTGAACATGAGTTAGCAAGTGTGGAGTACCTACTAAACTCTGTGCAATATTCACTAGAAAAACAATGTCTGCAATTGTCCTTCTCTCTTGAAGTGGTAAAATGTGGTGTCTGATGCACCTTGAGATATAATTTGAATCGAACTTTCTGCATTTATATTGCAAGTATTTCAAAAATTTACGTTGAATCGACTCAATCCTATTAACATGTACACTGTATATAACAGGCCTTTCCCAAAGATTGTCACTATGAACAGGCATCGCTGCTACTTGTCACGTGACCTAAACAATCTCATTAGTCCCACTAGTGGAGGATCTAATCCTTCTGTTTCCACTGGGTCGTGAAACAGTGGAACGGCTATTGGTCGCACGAATGTGATGTACCTTCTGCTATTTCAGACAAGTAATTATTCGAGTTACGTCGGTAATCTTAGTTCTTCTGAGATCTCCTCATTTATTATCATATGTTAAAGATTAATTTTTATTAGGACCTTGAATAAGTTCTCGCTGTTTTTTGAAAGATGGCGTTGCGGCACTCTATGCCTGGAATTTCGTACGGTAACAAATCACCAAAGTAGTGCTTTATGTAACCTCAAATTATAGTAGAATAGAGTTTACCACAGTGTCAACTACATATTTATTTGTCCTTTTGTGAAAATGTGTACTTTTGTGCCAATTAAAGTGTTTTTGCAGGGAATTATATTGCACTGCTTTATTCAGAAAAAATCTGCAGCAGAAGCACACAGAATTCTCGTTGAGACATATGGTGACAATGCTTTGTCGAATACAACGTGCGGAAACTGGTTTAGGCGCTTCAAAAGTAATGATTTTGACCTTGAAGACAAAGAGCGTTCTGGAGCACCGACAAAATTTGAAGACAAAGAATTGGAGGCATTGCTTGAAGAAGATCCATGTCAGACGTTAGTAGAGCTTGGGAAAACGTTACAATGCGTCAACAATTGTTAACTAATTTGGAAATTTTAAATTAAGAATCACTTCATTATATATTTCACAAAGTTTTTTTTTGTAGCATATTCAGCTCTGAAATCTTACACGACTTTTTTAATTTTTTTTATTTAACCGTCACATAGAAGATCTGTAATATCTACATACCGACTTCCTGTTCCAGAGCTTCGAACACACGGAACAGTTCCACGGATCCCAGACCTCCAGTTATCTTCGAGATTTGCACCTTTATACCTGCCAACCCTGGAATAGAACATTAGAATTGATTCCTTCTTATTTATTCTATAAACTAGAAAATTCATAAATTTATAAAATATGTGCATCATAAATGAATGTAACCATCATGTAAAGGCTTTCAATGAAGAATGTACAGTTCATTTATATGTTAATGTATGGTAGGGTGTTTCATTTTCTATTTATTCCTATGTCCCCAAGATAGGTCAGAAGGCGTCCACAGTAGCCACACCGAGCGGTCTTGAGCCTCGCGCTTTACTTCGCTCCGCGTCATTCCAACTGCCTTCACTTCTGCAGTGATCCTCCGCCAGGTTTGCTCTGGGCGGCCACGTCTTCACTTTCCTTGAGGATTACATTCCAGGGCTTGCCTCGGTATGTGATCAGGGTCCATTCGTGTGGCCTATCCAGTCCCACTTGCGGCGTCTGATCTGCTGGTCGATCGGCATCTCACCGCAGCGTTTCCAGAGATCTACGTTGGAGACTTTCTCAGGCCAGTATATACCGAGAATACGTCGAAGACAGTTGTTAACGAAGACTTGGAGCCGACGCGAGATATCTTTGGTGACTTACGTCTCGCGTCCATGTAGCAACACGGTTTTCACATTGGACCGGAATATTTTGAGTTTAACTCTCCTAGTCAGTTTCCGTGATAGGTAGGGTGTATTATACAATAATCCTTTGATATATTAGTTAGTTAATATTGATTGATTGAATTTTAAAACGAAATCAAATATTTCACACGTTGTATTGAAATAATTTGAGAAATAAATGAAATCAAAAATAAACCTTCAAATATCCGCATATGAGTTAGCCTTGCATGTGTTATATGTATGAGACATATATATGTAATAAAGGGACTAATATATAACTACTTCCGCTGTGCATACCCATGTATAGTAGCTATATCCATAAGATGGACTTCCGCGAGGTAACGCCTTACTCTATTAGACATATATATGTGCATAAGTATGTATTTATATATATATATATATATATATACTGGCTAATCCCGCAAACGCTGTTTTGCAAAAAAATTAAAGTTTTTAATTAACAAATTAAAGATAAGGATTGATCGTAGAGGGGTGAAAATTTAGGTTTGTGTGTATTTTTGTATGCTGTATCATAATAAAATAAAAACCAAAAAATTTGTATAAAAAATAAAATAAAAAATTTAGGGGTGGACCACCCTCATCACTTAGGGGTATGGAAAATAGATAGTAGCCGATTCTCAGACATACTGAATACGGATATAAAATTTGGTAAAAATCGGTCAAGCCGTTTCAGAGGAGTTCAAGTTCGAACACCGTGACACGAGAATTTTATATATTAGATATCGCCATTGTTCACAGGTAAGTTTTCCATATAGGCAGCAGCGTCCGCTACATACTATAATACCACACATATAGTATATCTATATCTATCTTCCCTTACAGTGTTTCTCGGCTGAAATGTGTGTGGTATATATGTATATAGTTGTAAATTATTTGATACCTTGCCATTGTTAGATAAATAATATTTACCTGAAGCAGAATTCACGATGTGACGGAAGAAATCGCATATTTTATGTTGACCTGAAAATTTATATATGTTACATTATATTTCACAACATATTACCTTTGGAGCCTTTGTTAGTGGCCACTTATAAAATGAATAAACTATAGTATTAAAGTCGTAAAATACAGGGTGTTTCAACCTGTGCATTTAAAAATCTATGGAAGAATCTATGTCCAAATATGGACAACTTACATCTAAAATTATAATAATTTTTGATGAAGTAATAATATTAAATTGATTTTATTATATAGACTAGAGATAAGCAGAATAGATAAAAACTCATTCATAGCCCTCTGCAAAACAATTGCAAAATGTGCCATTGAAAGGAACAAAACGCAGACACAATAAATAAATAGAAAATAGATAAAAAAGGATAAAATAGAACCAAAGTGATACATAAAACTGTGATAGAGAATAATTATAGGATAAGTAATAATAATGTAAAATAAAAATTTACAATAAAAAAAAATGTTAAATGAAAAATGTAATAACAAAAGAGGAAAGAATGAAAGATTGAACAGAGCAAAATAGAAAGATAGAAGAACTGTAGCATGAAAGATAGATAATAGACCGAAAGAGACAATAAAGTACGAAAGAAGAGAAAGAAAATAAAAAACTATGTGAAAAAATAAATTGCAAATAAAGTCCCTGTCTCACCATAAATAGGGGTACGAGAGGCCCCCAATAGCGGGGGTCATTTAAAAAAGAGATGAATAATGAAGTTGATCTTATTTAATTTTATAATTGTATCAAAAAATGTGTACCAATTTCTATCAAATTAAATGACATTTTACAGGTCATATACATATGAATATATAAAAATAGATGAATATTTAGTTGAAATTCTTAAAGATAAATAGAAGAAGAAAGAGATACTCACTCTTACCCCCAGACATCTTCTCTAGAGGTTCATAAATAGCATCGAAGTTATGATGACCTGTCAATTTTTCCAATTTCGCATACGCCTTGAATACGTCTGGAAAAAGTATCAAGAAATGTGTAATCGTGGAACGTCAATATTGATACTTGATGTTTCATTTCTCATGTCTTGTCTTATAAATTTTTAAATTGATAATTAAAACATTTTATAAATAAAATAAATATAATAATAATGGTGATTTAAAAAAAATTATAAGACATGGGAAATCAAACATCAAGAATCAAGAAATGTTAATCGTGGAACATAAATATTGATACTTGATGTTTGGTTTCCCATGTCCTATCTTGTAAATTTTTAAATTGATAATTAAAACATTTTTTATATAAAATAAATATTATATTAATGCTAATTTAAATTAAATAATCAAGTTTCATTATTCCGAGGCATTTTTAATAAATTTATATAAAACACTATGACAATAATATATTTGTAATGAAGATATATGTTTTACCTCTTGCAATAAACTTGATTTCTATTATATTTTTAATTTTTATTATTAATTACATTTAATTTTTAACTAAAATATTAATTTCAGATTGAATTGTTAAAACTATTGATTGTATATTGATATAAAAATTTTATTTTCCTTTTTTTAATATTAGAAAATTTCATATTTGTTCGATTATAATATTTTTGTAATTTTAAATAAATAAATAACACAGTATAGAAATGAAATTTTCTAACAACTGTACTAGAGATAATTTTAAAATTGACAAAATAAATTCTTTTGATATTGTTATGACTTCTATGCATATTTATAACCTTCAAATACATACATTTTAAGTTAAAAAACCCCATATATTTATATCCATTTTAATTGTCAAACATTTCTCTTTTAGATATAATAAAAAATAATAGAATTTAAATAAGATTCATTGTTTTATAATGATTTAAAAAAACAAGTTTTATTTGAAAATTTTCATTAATTACACGTAAATATATTTAAGTTCTGCACTCACCTCTTTCGTTGGTCAATAAATACAGAAGTTCGACCACGACATCGATATCTGCAATAAAAAAACATTTATAATACAAATTATATTTGTACAAAAGCAAACGGTATCAGTGTTTCCCAATTTGAAGCCCACGGGTGGGCAATTTGATTTTTAATGTATCAATTTGATAATGAACTTGTCACCAGTTTAAACCTTTCGCTCCGTGTTATTTAATAATAAACCTGGATTTTGGTTTCAAATTGAACTTTAATGCAATTTTTTAAAATAATTGAATATGAAAAGGACCAATATTTAGCCACTTCCGCACATGCAGTGGTAGTCGTGCAACAATAATTAGTACTAATTTTCATTGGGCGTCGTTAGATTTTCGAGGTTGCGTTGTTTTAGGTTCGAGTTTTTAATTTTTTTTGAATTTTTTTTTTCTAAAAGATGGCAACATTTTTGTTTCTAATTGCGCGCCATCAAAACTCGGGGATTCCCTTTCTAACTAAAATCAACGCAATTTGAATAGTTTTATTTTCGCTTTGTTTTGCGAGTTTTAGAGTTCAGTTTCAATTACGCAGTGTGTTGTGTTTTTGTAAAAAGAGAATAATAAATTTACAATAATTTTTACGTGTTGTTTCTGTTTACAAAAAAGGTATATATTTTTCCAATTTATTTATTGGCAGAGTTATAATATTTTTGTTTTTTAAATGTTAACTTTGTTCAATTTCCTTTTTAAAAGCAGTATTTTCGTAACTCTGGAACCTATCTTCGATCTTTACATGGTTTGCTATAGAAAATCTTAATTCACTTTGCGGCGTTTCAATTTGCGTCGTGTTTTTTTTGGAACGTAACCACGATGCTAAGTGAGGTATTGGTGGGTGTATATCACTTACCCGTATGACCTTCCAAGGCATGTAAGAACTCGAAGGTAAAACTCCATCCTCTTGAACTGCAAAGTGTTTTGACAAATCTATACACCTCATCGGAATCTGCAAAAATATATTCGTATTAATAACATATATATGTGATATGTATATATATAGATATAATATACATCACATATATATTAATTTATTCTTCCAAATCAACACACTATTGCCAAATCTTTTTCCAGTACTCAAAACAGTCGAAATAGTCTTTTTCCAATGCAGCCTTCAAAGTCTTCCATTTGTTTTTTTATCTCCTCAATCGTGTCAAAACGACATTCCCGCATTGGCCTATAGTTTTCTGAACAGTCAGATGTCGCACGGAGCCAGGATATGCGGTTGTTGTACAACTAATTCTGATTTTTTCATGACGTTGATTTATGGGACGCCATGTAAAATGCTCACGATTGCATTTCAATTTTAATAATATCTTATTGAAGCGAGTTTCGTGATTTCAGTCGTAAGATATCCACTGTTGGACATAGATATCTCTCTTAGATTTACAATAAGGTTTTTAAGGGAACGTAATTGATATAAACAAGTCCAAAGCCTTACTCTAATATGAGGTCGTGTAATTTCGTTCATAGGCATCTTTTAAAGCCTTCATCTGTGATAAAAAAATTAATGTGAATTCTTTATACATTCTTCCAAATCAATTTATATCACCTTCAAAGTTATCATCGTCTGATAAAACGCACTTTTGCCAACGTTTCTTGAGACAGTCGGAATAGTTTTATGTTATACAGCCTTCAAGATGTTCGATTAGGTTTTTATCACCTCAATCTTGTGAAAAATAGAAGTCAAACAGAGCTAAATCAGGATATACGTTGATTGAACTACTAACTCTGAGATAATTATACCTTTTGGCTAATAGACCAGTGATTTCCAAAGTGGTCTATATCGACTCCTAGGGGTCTATGACAACCTGCAAGGGGTCTACGTCAGCGAAAAAAAATTTGGGGGTCCATGAAATGAAAATGGGGGTCCACAGACTGGACATCATTAGCCGAGGAGATTTAAGATTAACCCTTACAAAATTGACGCCAAATGTTGATAATTTATTATTGAAGCATCAGGTTCATCCTTCTCATTAAAAATATTGACTTATTGCTTATGTCATTTTATTTATAGTTTATTTAATGTTACGTATATTTTACATAACAGATACAAAATTTTATTTTGAGTAGTTTTAATTTAAATTCAATTAATAAATGTATAAATTAACATGTGTTTTTACTTTAAGGTTTTTAACACTAAACTTCACTACAGTTAGAAATTTACAGGAAATCAATGTTAGGTAAGTAGGGGGTCTACCCAACACGGAAAAACTTGGCAAGGGGTCTCATAAAAAAGTTTGGGGAACTCTGTTATAGACAGTCCTACAAACCTAGGAATAAATTACCTGCCTTACTAAAGCCGGGGAGTTTTAATGACAATTTTAAGTTACTTTTTCATGACATTAGTATATGGGATGATTTGTTACGGGTGTAAAACGTATAAAGGTATGAATGTATAGATATTTTATACATTATATAAAGTGATCACTTTGAAATATGTTACATTAATATTTATTTTTCTATAAGAATCAAATGCCAATAACTTCTAGCAGTAATTCTGCATATACTGAACAATAATTAATTTTAATATATTGTAATACGAATTTTTGTAACACATTTTCTTAATATATTATCATCACATTATTTGTCATTTATAAATCATTGATTTTATATAGGATGCACAATAAATTATTTCACAGCGTATGCTATATATTCAATTCTTTAAAGATTTTACATTTATAACTAATCAGCCTGTACAATCACCTCTACTTTTAAGTATTCTATGTAAATAAATAAATAAAATCCGTAAAAAAAATTTTAAGTTAAACGGTTTTTTAAACGGTTTTATTTCATACCCATATTGTGGTGGTTGTGGAAAAATATGTACCTAGTCCGCCATATTGGAACGGCGTCCATCTTGAATTTTAAATTTTGACATAATCATCGTGTTTTACTAGTGTAGCCCTTTCATTTGATACCCATATTAAGGGGGTTAAGGAAAAATACGTAATCCGCCATTTTGTATCGGCGGCCATCTTAGATTTATAATGTAATTGATTTTATTATTTTATTATCATCTAAATTAAATGTGTGTACCAAATTTCAGATCAATCTGACAACGGGAAGGTGCTTAAATTTCAATTTCTAATTTTGACCCAAACAAATTCCGTACGGGTCGAACTAAATAAAACCGTTTAATAAATAAATACTCACTCTTAAGGCCTGTCTTCTTCTGTATGTACTGAATGGCTTTGTTTCGATCTGTAATTAAAAAAAAAAACATTAAGAACACATATATTTAAATGAGGACGGAGAGATCTTAGCTGCCACTTAGACCTTGAGATCCTTTGGATGATTATCACCCTGTTGTTCAACTATGGAAACAACATAGAGTTGGTTAAATAGCTGGTGAAAAGCTGGGTGTCTTGAATAAGATCAGACAGTCACACCTGGACAGTTCCTTGCTCTGGAGCACAGGTCTGGTGATGTATTAATACTGCTACCACCTTTGGTACTGCTGCACCAGCTCGAAGCTCTTGATTCAGTAGAACGCGCAGGCCGACTTATAGGTGATGATGATTTAGTTTCTAAGAAACTTCTCAGACTTGAACACCGCCGGTGAGTAGCTTGTCTGACAATTTTCTTTATTTTAGGGAAATCTCTGCGGAAAATACTACCTTATTCCATCATCACCGTTTCTATGTGACGAACGTAAGTGTAAATAAAAAATTGAATAAAGATATGAAAATAAAGGAAAACGGAAAATAATGTAAAACTGGTGTATTCAGGGAACGTGAATAAAGTGATGAATGAAAGCGTTAGGAAAAAATAAAATAATTATTGAAAAATATATGACATCATGAAGGAAAAAAGATGAGAACGTATAATACTACTTTATTCCACCATCCCCGTTTTCGTGTGACGAATATAAATGTAAATAAAAAATCGGACAAAGAAATGAAAATAAAAGTAAACGATAAATAATGTAAAACTAGAGTATTCAGAAAAGGTGACGAAAGTGAGGTGATGAATAAAAGGATTAGGAAAAAATAAAAGAATTATTGAAAAATAATAACATAGAGAAGGAAAAAGATCCCCTATAAATATAGATAGGGGAAATACGGGAGGCCCCCAAAGTAAAAGTTCATTGATTTCACATACGCAAACATTGGTGATAGACCTTTTATTTTTGGTCTCGGAAGGATATTGAAATAAAATTAAAATAATATAAAATTCATTTCGATTTATAATTTTAATCTGAATAAACCACAAACAAAATTCAAATTAACCATTATATTTGATTTAATTACTAATTCATTTTTATTGTCGGATACCTTCGATATATTTATTCAAGTGTTCAATTTGGTATTTATAATTCAACAAATGGGTTTTATTTCTTTACTTAAAGAAATTCAATACCAAGCTGTATTCTTATTTACAACCGAAAAGAATTTTTATAACCAGTTCTTGTTTTGGACCGAACTGCCACTGCTGCCCAAATTGCACTTGCAGATTTTAAAGTGGCAGGTCGTGGAGTACACCTAGACTTTAAAGTAGCAAATAAACTACTGTTTTACCGAATCAATAGGACATCGAAGACGACACATAGATAGCGGGTTTGAGTCCCTAATGGCACTGAATTCCATGAATATGACCTCTGCGATCTGTTGGCGTTTTGGTGAGGGCGCTAGTGGCACCAGAAGTTTAAATGCTGGTATGGGCAGCTAAAAGTTGAAGCTTTACATCCTTGATAAAAGAAACTACATACTAACTAGCTTCTTCTTTAATTTTGTAATGTTTCTAATTATATTATTGTATCTAGCCCGGAAACTTTTATAGCTTCACCTATGAGTTTAGTGGAAGGATTAATAGATTGAGCGGTATATATAATGGTAGATAACACCCCAACATCTATTCTTAGGGGGAAGCCATTACTTAGTGCGAACACTGGGCAAACTGGGATCCGGATCCATCCTTGGCTCGCCTGTGGTCCACGCTGCCGTCCCAAGCATATACATCAACACTACACAGCTCTACTCTGGTAGAGCGGTTCACTACGTGCGAACGTCATCAACTGGAACGCATCTGTTCAGCTTCTGTTTTACTTCATGTTCAGAGACCCTTTCCCCCCGTGAACTCAGTTCTGATGAAGCTGTAAAAGCCCCTGGGCTAACTGCATCAACTTAAAAAGAAATCAAGCAATAATGGTAGATAAAATATAAATGTTTAAGTTTTTACCGTGGAATCCGGTCAGCTTGAAGAGAATGTCGCTCCAGTTTTCTCCATCTGTGAATATACAATATATGTTAATATATCTTCGTTCATTGGACATCCAAGCAGTTGGAAGCCGATCTAGTGTCCAGTATAATATGGTTTAATATACAGTGGCGTACCAAGGGGGGGCGGTGGATGCGGTCCGCACCGGGCGGCACTTACCTTGGGGCGGCATTTTTTATATTTACTTATACTTTATTTTCTTTCTTGAATAATAAATGAAAATTCTATTCCCAACATAGTAATTTTGTTAAGAATTTTTTTAACAATTTCAATCAATGTCGCTAGTTGTGAAAGAAACTTCTCAAAATTGAAGTTGATAAAAAAATTATCTTCGTTTTACAATGAGTCAATTAAGACTATAAAATCTTGTAATATTGTCAATAGAACAAGAAATTACAAATAATATAAATTTTAAGAGCATTATACACGATTTTTCTAGTATTAAAGCTAGAAGAGTAGGTATTATATAAATATGTTTACGAGTGCATACAAATATGTCTAAAAAATTTACTCTGTGTATTAATTAATATTGATTAAATAACTTAATAATTTATTTATGTGTATTAATTTATAAAAACCACTATTTGATTGACTTATAATAGAAAGGGCGGCAAACTGGAGATAGCCCCGGGCGGCAAAAGTTCTTGATACGCCACTGTTAATATATGTGTAAAAGATAAAATATTGGAGCAAGTATCAAGATTCTTGGCACTTTCTTTTTTTTTTATTGCCCCCGCTATTGGGAGCCTCTCGTACCCCCTATCTTGTTTGGGACAGGGACTATATTTACATATAATTTTTTCAGGGTTTTACCTTTATTCTACACTCTCCTTCATTCTTCTCAATTTCTTTTATTCTTTCCTTTTATCGTTCACAATATCTTGCAATTTTTTTTTGTTCTTTCATTCCTTTTGCTTTCATCGCCTTCCTTTCCTCATCTTTTTTGCTCTTAGGTGGCTAGGCTTCAGCCTCAGGACGCCCACTGTTGGACATAGACTTCGCCCACAGATTCCAGTAAGACCAAAGGACATCATACGCTGTGTTTGACGTTCCGTAGTTCAGTTCTCTCTATTGACACTTCTAGTGTTATTATATTATATATAGTGAAATATGTTATATTTAGTATATGTTGTCTAAGAAACTCAACCTATCAAAGTTTTACCGGTCGAAATCTAGGAAATTTAAAAATAGAATCATTCGCTTCAAATCATACTGTTGTGGAATTTTTCCTAGAGCCGATAGGTCTTGGATTTTAAATTACAAAAATGATATTCGAGCAAAAAGAATCGTCGGCCAATCACAAGCCGAGAAATATTATGAGCGCCATCTATCGCACGATTTGTATAAAGAATTATATTTCTGTGGAATTCCCCTTTTAGATGCGTTGCGAATAGATATACAATAAAATTTCACAAGAAAGAAGAAATCTATTTAATAAAATCAGGCGTTACCTTGCGGAAGTCCATCTTAAGTAAGGAAAGGACCAATATTTAGTCACTTCCGCACATGCAGTGGTAGTCGTGCAACAAAGTGCACCGCCCGCCAGCCCGCTGACAAATGCGCATGCGGCAAACAATGCGAATTACACAACTGCCACCGTTAAATCACTCAACACGTGTTTCACCCCTCCACGGGGCATCTTCAGGAGTTATGTTACACCGATTAGTGCCAAACACAGAGTCCCTGTGTTTAGTTGTGTAAGAAGAAATACTTTTTTGTATCCAAGATCCAGTTTCAATGTTGCTACATCATAGAAACTTGATTATACGCTAGTAAGCGCAAGGTTTGTTGAGAAAGATAAACTCAAAATAGTTTTCACCTACGTATCATATTTCTAATTTAAGAAATAAATTTTATTAAGGCATCGAATTGACTCTATCAAGAGAGATAGTCGCTGGGTTTTTAAATTTCTGGAGAAGAGACTACAGATAGAGAAGGGTAGGACTTCTCACAAGGTGAACAGATGATCTTTTTAAAATCGAAGAAGCTGTATGTGGACTGCTTTGTCCAGTCTTATTGGAAATATAATCAATGTTAGATATAGTTGGGACTTCCCAAATCTATATCCAGGATTCTACCACTCAAATGATGATAATGACAGGTGATAAAATTATCTCACTCCTTGCAACTGATATATATTCATTTTAAATAGCTCCTGTTATTAGGGGCATTTCATTGACTTATCTTAATTTTGGGACAAGGATATATTTTACAATGATTTATTTTCAACATCCCTTTCTCTCTCATCAATTTCTCTCTTTCTTCCTTTTTTATTCTTTCATATTTTCTATCATTATCACAGCATTCATTTATATTACATTCTCGCATCACCTCATTTCTTGAACTTTTATTTATTTACTTTTATTGACATATATTCAATTGTTAGATGTAAAATATAACGTACCATCCCATGATTTCTTTCCGTTGTCACGGTGGTGAGGACCTGGAATAGAAGGAAAGTTTCACAGTAATAATATTTTTTTTTAAATTTACAAATACTAGTATTATATCTTTCGATATTTTGGTAGATTCTACTGTTATCAATTTCAGAATATTAACTAATTCCACAAAAACTTACCGACTTTCAAAGAAACTTTCGTCGCTATATCCTTAACTTTCTTTTCTACTTCTATTACCTTCTCTTTTGGTTTCGTAAGTATTGTTTGATGTTCATTCTTACCTCTGTTAACTTGGTGTTCATCTCCATGTTTATTTGTGTGGGTTTCGTGGTGATCTTTCCTCTCTTCGTGAATCTCTTTCCTTTCATTGTGTTCTCTGTGGTCGTGATGTTCGGTGTGAACCTTCTGTTCTTTATGAGTCTCCTTATTCTGCTGTTGTTGTTGATGTTCCGTATGTTGTTCTGTTCTTACTTCTTCTTGAGATTGTTCTGTGTGTTGTTCAGTTATTTCTTGTTGCGACTGTTCATTATGATATTCTGTTACTTCTTCATGTTCCTGTTCAGTGCTGTACTCTACTCTTTCTTCCTTCTTTTCTGTTCTATATTCTTTTTTCTCAACTCGTACCTCTTTGACCTCTTGTTGTTCTTGTTGGTCTGAATCAAAGATATTTGTCAATTAGTTTAGAAAGATTCAAAAATTTATATACTTTTAGATTTCATTACTCAAAAATATACTTTGGAGAGACTGATATCTGATATTTAGAGACAAAAATCAGTTCATTAATATAGGATGATTTATTATAGATGTTAATTTTTGAAAGGGTGAATGTATAGTTGATTTGCTGTCAATTTATGTGCGGCGTGAATAAGAGAATAGTCGTTTTCAAAATTCATATTACTACATGTTGAAATTAACCATTGTTTACTATCTGTCTGTACAAACTTTATAGTGTTGGAATTTATTGGTCTATCTATCAAGACGCCCACTGCAAGGCCTAGGCCTCCTTCAAAGTTATCTATAGGAGGATATATATAATCGCCACGTTTGGCAGTCTGATTGGCGATCGCAGTGTTTTCTGTATGCTGTATGCTGCTGCCTATCCTCTAGAACAGTGATTCCTAAAGTGGTCTATATCGACCCCAAGGGGTCTATGACAACCTGCAAGGGGTCTACGTCAGCGAAAAAAAATTTGGTGGTCCATGAAATGAAAATGAGGGTCCACGATAGTGGATCTCAACACATACACTGATAGTACCTATTTACTTACATCATACTATCTTATAATATCAAAACATTTACATTATTTATAAAAGTACATATGAAGTTAAAAATTTATAATATATGTTTATAAAATTGTGTAAGTTGTAGGATGTTGGTATTCGCTTTGTGGTCGCAATACATTTTGAACTTGTAAAAACCTGAGAGTCTCTCAGAGCTTCGCTACCTTGCACTGACTTGTTCAATTCGTCACTATAAATACGAATGTGGGACAAATACGTTTATTCGTTTCCTGAATCTTGAAAAGGAAAGTGCTAAGAAAATATTTTAAACACTAAACTTCACTACAGTTAGAAATTTACAGGAAATCAATATCAGGTAAGTGTGGGGTCTACCAAACACGGAAAAACATGGCAAGGGGTTTACGACACAAAAAAGTTTGGGGAACTCTGATCTAGAAGCTTGTTTTTGAGCTGTAGAAATCCTATATAATGTTAATAACAATTATATAAGACTGTATTTGCTATCACAATTATCAGTGTTCTACCGTTTCACTACCATTGCTTCCATACTTATAGAAAATATATTTCAGATTGATAACTTTATAAAGTTAATATGAGTGTCTCAAAGACGGTTGACAACAATAAATCTATAAATTCTATATTGTGTAGCTTCTTTGAATTATTCGTATTTATGTAATACCTTTCCCACGTAAATCTAATATTTAAAATTTCCATGTCACAACGTTAGTTATCGTACTCCTCAGAAACGGCTCGACCGATTTTCACCAAATTTTACATGCGTATTCAGTATGTCTGAGAATCGGCTACTATCTATTTTCCATACCCCTAAGTGATAAGAGTTGTTCACCCTTAAAGTTTCTTTTTAATTTTTTGATGAAATTTTTTGTTTTCTTTTTTTATGATACAGCATACAAAAATACTTATAACCCTAAATTTTCACCCCTCTACGATCAACCCGTATTTTTAATTAGTTAATAAAAAAAAATCTCGTAAAATAACGTTTGCGGGATCAACAAGTATATATATATATATATATATATATATATATATATATGTCATACGTGACTCACATGATAAGTTGCTTTAATCATAAAACTTGAAATTGACTGCCTGCTCATTATACTATGTTTATAGAGAAATCTTTTACTGTTGTCGCTCTTTGGTTATGGAATGAGCTACCAAAACCAATTAGATGCGTTTGATCGCTGTTATCATTTCAAAAAATGATAAAAGAGAACTTCCTTCGCCTTTAAAATATGATATAGTGTAGTATCTCTTAATTATTCCTATTTATGTAATATCTTTCCCACGTAAATATATACATATAGTGTGAAATATATATATGTATGTATTTTGTGTGTACATACACCCTAAACTGCCTTTTTCATGTATATTTTCCCATCCAAAGGTTGTCTGGTAGAGATCTCCTCTAGCAATAAGACCGTCTCTTGTACCATATGAATTGTTTTTATTATTTTATCTATTTATTGTGTATGGTGTACAAGAATGTGTTAATAAATAGTGAATAGTACACGCTGGTAAGTTAGGCGAAGATTTTAATGTGATACAAGATTATTTTATGTATTGTAAATTAAAATTTTATATTTCGTTTACAAACCTTTTGCACCATGTTGCACCACTTTTATTTTATGGCCTAAAATGTTAAGGTGATATTAATTACACTTTTATTTATTTTCATAATTGACTTTACTGTACCAGGATTCCGGGATATAATACCGGACGATTCTTGTCTGGTATTAAAAATTGGTATTTATGTAAAAATACTGATATTTTAGTATGGTATTATACATACAAAACGCAAATTAGTAATATTATTTCATAAATACTTTAAATTTTATTGCTTCTTTAAATATGTTATGCCATACGAATCTCTTATATGTAAAATTTAACATAGAATTTAATATATACTTTATTTACTTGCACGTTTTTTTGTATCTCACTTTGTATCTACTAAAATAAATATAATCTACTCATTTCGGAATCATATTTATAAAATTTCATATATTATTTGTTAACAAGTCAATATAATAACTGAGGTAAGTAAAAATATAACTAGTGATTTTTTTATTAATAATACCGGTTTTAATACCGATATTCCATATTTAAAATATCAAATACCGGTTTTCAGATTTTAGTTCGATATTGTAAGCCCTAGTTACATCAAAGATGGGCGGCCATTTCTAAAATTGAATTTATTTTACCGACTTTTTCTCATCGTTATATTATTATAGAATTAAATAATAAAATGTATTATCATATTAAATCGAAACAATATATTTGTGATTGTGAATTTATGCTTTTTTTATTGTAGACTTTATTATAAATAAAGATTTGTAAGTTATTTTTCCCAATGTCTACGCCCCACAGGTGGGCAACTTGAATTCGAAGGCAATTCGAAAGTGGATTCGACATGAATTAATATAAATATATATGTTACATAGGACGGAGGAACATCACACATAGAATAAAAAATACCGCATGCATACATAGAAATAAATGTAATATTTCTTTCTAAATTATTTATCTTAGGGTAATGTGATATAAATCATGTGGTTGGCGCTAAGGTCAAAAAGTATATGGTATGCATTAAAACCTTTTTGATAAATATAAATCAAATAGAATTTTACAAGAACACTGTTTAATGTCGAAGTTAAATATGTAAAAAATAAAAAGCTATATAAACACGATTTTTGCTGTCGCCCGATACGACATATATACATATATATAATTATCTATAGATCTATATCATAAATATTTAAACAATGTGACATTTGGCTGCAATTTGTCAAAATTAAGGTAATTTCAAACTATGACATTACTTTTGCGCCACTAACTATATATATGTATATTACAGTTTTTTAATTTACGTAAGGAATAATATATTTAATAAGTATATCATATGAATATTACATAGCATGTACAAGCATTAAAAATGAAATATTACTATTAATAATCATTAAACTTTAAAATTACAATCATATTAAATAAATTCAATTGTATATAAATATAAAATAAATTAAAGAAGAATTGATATCAAAATTCATTTTTGTAAATCATAAATCATTGTGGACCCCTCTACGGGTAAAGACCTCCTCCATTTTGCACAAGCATATATATATATATATATATATATATATATATATATAGCAACGTATTTATGTGTGAATACTAAAGAATCATATGTTAGTTTAAAAATAAGCAAGCCATAGATATTTTGGGACTCCTATACGGTTCCTCCGTATGATTGAAATTCGTGTGACCACAATTTTACAAGGATTTATTGATTTGAAAGTCTTATCTTGCATTAATTTTACTGTACTGTCCTATGTATTCATATTAGATGTACAGAATATCGCAGAATGCGTTGGAACAAGCTGCTATAACAAATGCCTAAAATCTATTTATTTATCTATCATCATTTTGTCCTTATAGATTTCTAGATTTTTTGATTCTAGATATTTCTATTAAATCCAAATATATTTGCTATTAAATCCGCGAATTCATCTCGCGAGGTAGCGGTGAGGATCAAGTTATATATATATATATATATATATATATGCATTTGAAATTTACGAATAAATAAATTATATTTCAACTCTCCGTTCATACTCACTGTGTGGTTCAGCCCCACATTGCGTCGCAAAAACCTGAAGAAACAACAAAACAAAATTATTAATATGTGTACAACTAAGTTCTCTTTGCTTACCAAGTTACGTTTGTCGATTTTGACATAACTTTGACATAGCTTTGACATATTGTAAACGTATCCGATATATACTCGTCAGGGATTTGTTATGGCGTTATATATTTATTTATGAATGGATTCTCACTGCTGTCCAAGTGATAGCAGGTATAAGACAGCAGATCGCAGAGATTCTAGTCTAAGATCTTTTTTAAGTAGCGTAGCTTGACTTAATTGCAATGGGAGGCTTCGCTTTTAGATCGCTTCGGTGAATGCAACGAAATGATTAAGTTGACGGTGGCGCAAAAGTTATGTCATAATGTGAACGCACCTTAATTTTTACAAATGGCGCCTAATGTCACTTTGCTCTGTATTTATATTAACATGATGAAAAGAAAAAAATAAACACGGAATAGAGTGTTTTAAAAACGAAACTTCAATACGTGAAGCACAAATTTACAGTTTTTTTGTTATAATAGTTTTTAATTAACTATGTAAACTTTTCGGTTAAGTTTCATATTGATATTTTTCTACTAAATGTCATAATTGACAGGTGTCATGAAATCTAGAATATTCGATGAATACGCGGCTATTTCAATTTTTTTTATAAAAACCGATCATATCTAAGTTCAAAATAAATCCTAATAAATGATAATTATTAAGAAGTAAATAGTAATATACTTTTGATTGGATTCTAAAAACTTTAGTGTTTTTTTTTATGGCCCCCGCTATTGGGGGCCTCTCGTACCCCTTATCTTTTGTGGGACAGGGACTTTACGGGCAAATTTAATTATTCACATAATTTTTTATTATTTACTTTCTCTTCTTTCATACTTCACATTGTCTTTCGGTCTATTCTTTCATGCCACAATTATGCTGTTTTTCCCTTTTGCTCTGTATCACCTTTCATTCATTTCTCTTTTCTTTTTACATTTACATAATTAAATTGTTATTTTATATCACATTTTTATTACTTAAATTCTATTATTATTTTATATCACAGTACTGTATATTATTTTGCTCTTATTTTGTCTTCATTATCTATTTATTTGCAATATTTACGTGGTCTATATCGACCCCTAGGGGGTCTATGATAACCTGCAAGGGGTCTACGTCAGCGAAAAAAAATTTGGTGGTCCATGAAATGAAAATGGGGGTCCACGATAGTGGCTCTCAACACATACGTTTTGTTTCTTTCTATAGCATTTTTTACGATTTTTCTGCAGAGGGTGATGAATGTTACTTAGTGATAAAACGCAGAGAAAACTAAATGCGTGAATCAAAATCAAAATATTATTTATTTAAATTGTTATCTTGCAGCAAGCTGCCGGCACAGAAGGCAGTTCTACTGAGCAGACAATTCAACAGGCGATCAACACAAACACAGTTTCACAAAGAGCACTACAAGCAGCTTCCAGACTGCGCGCGATCACATGGAACATCAGTATAGCATTCTTGGATACAATAACATTGGTTTTAAATCTCTCCAAGGATATGAATAATTATTTTAGTTTCATTCCTTATATTAACACCGTGTTTATCAATATTTATTTTAATAAATATATATAAAATATTAAATGTGAAGAAACAAAAGTTTATCTGTGCCCATATCTATACTAGATTTTAAATAAGATAATTAAAAAAAAACTCAAAGATTCTTACACATATCAGCGCCAATAGAACCACAGCGCTGGTGATGACCTTCATATCTCCAAATCCTCAGTGGTCAGACCGCTAATCTGCAGCCACTGAGTTCCAAACTATCCATCTACCTTTATATTGGCTCACGAACAAACATATTAACACTTGTATAAATGTACTGTAAGCAAAGCTAATCGATAGTATGTCTATATCTTTATCGATGTTTATCCAAGTGTTTTATTTCACATCGATGTGAGGAAGTTTGAATTTAAATTATTGACCTTGGTTTTCAGGAACTGTCGCTTAAACAGCCTAGATATAGAACCTTCTCGTAAAATATAACTCAGGATCTAAAACGGTTTCCAAACGTATGCCCACGCTTCAAGTTTAATCATTTCATATTTAATGGAATCAGGCGTTACCTTGCGAAAGTCCATCCTAAGAAAAGGATCAATATTTAGCAACCTCCACACATGCAGTGGTAGTCATGCAACAAAGTGCACCGCCCGCTAGCCCACTAATAAATGCGTATGCGACAAACAATGTGAATCACACAACCGCCACAAAATTACTCAACACGTGTTTCACCCCTCCACGGGGCATCTTCAGGGGTTATGTTACACCGATTAGTGCCAAACACAGAGACTCTGTGTCTCTAATCGGTGTAACAAACAAAACTGCATGTGCGGAAGTGGCTAAAGATTGGTCCTTTTCTTACTTTAATCATTTCGTTTTAATATAACCTATATAGATGTCATATATTTCATTTATTTATTTACACCATTGTACACCGTAGACAATAAATAAAAAGAAACAATATATATATATAGATATAAGAGGCTGTCTTATCGATCAAAGCGATCTCTACCATACAATCTTTGGAGATGAGAAACATGAAAAAGGCAGTTTACATACATATATACTTACATACACCGATCTTTAAAAAAAAAGTAAGATAGAGATTTTGAAGGATGAAAGAAGACAACGAAATAAAATAGTACAATGAAATAATATACTTTATACGAGTTGTAGAGTCCTTGCGCCACGTGACAGGAGGAAACGACAAGTCCTCAAAAATAGAGAGCCATTGTGGACGGCTGACATTGCGCGAAGCGTGCAAATGCGGAACCTTGACCCTGCGCCCCGCACCTAGAGGGCCTGCACGGAGTGTGCATATGCGGAACCTTAACCTCGCTCCCTGCGCCTAGAGGGCCTGCGCTGAGTGTGCATATGCGGAACGTTGACCCCGCGCCCCGCACCTAGAGGGCCTGCGCGGAGCGTACATATGCGGAACGTTGACCCCGCGCCCCGCACCTGGAGAGAGTGCGCGGAGCGTGCATATGCGGAACCTTGACCCCACGCTCCGCACCTAGAGGGCCTGCGCGGAGCGTGCATATGCGAAACCTTGACCCCGCGCCCCGCACCTAGAGGGCCTACAAAGAGCGTGCATATGCGGAACCTTGACCCCGCGCCCCGCACCTAGAGGGACTGCGCGGAGTGTGCATATGCGGAACCTTGACCCCGCGCCCCGCACCTAGAGGGCCTGCGCGGAGCGTGTATATGCGGAACCTTGACCCCACGCCCCGCACCTAGAGGGCCTGCGCGGAGCGTGCATATGCGGAACCTTGACCCCGCGCCCTGCACCTAGAGGGCCTGCGCCGAGTGTGCATATGCGGAACCTTATCCCGCGTCTCACGCCCCAGATATCTCTCCCAATAACGCGCAGGCCTGAGTAAATGATGACCGGGCTACCATAAGCAACCGCACTCATAACATAGCATAGCTAATCTGTAATAAATAATTGCAGGTTGTGTGAATGTAGTGTAAATATTTAGTTGTTGTTTTATTCTTGCGTGCATAGTCAATAAACGTGTTTGTTTACTTCATTGTCCTGCGTGTTTATTTTCAGCTACCCCCGCATGACACGTTGAAGTCCACTAAGTGTCAACGTGAAAAGAGAACGGAGACAATAGTTTCCATAAAACTTAGTAAAACTATATATAGTCTAATATATATTACTTATATTTTAAAGATATACTTTGAAGCTATTTTTTTATGTCGATCGCTATTGGAGGCCTCTGGTATTCCTAACATATTTATGGCTTAGGGGAATTTTATTTCTTTTTATTAATTTTCTCACTTATATTTTTATGTTTGCACTTTTCTTCCGTGTATGTTAAGATCTTTCATTATTTCCTTACATTATACATTTCAACTGTCACTCCCTTTCATTCTATTTTCCCCATTTTTTGCCTTTCACCCATCACCTCGTTTCTCAATTTTTTTTCATAATTTATTTATATACTTATTAATTAGCAAGCATTCGTTTTTTTTTTGCGTTTTTCTTAGATTATCGACTATTATTTCTTTTAATTACGTTTACCACAATTTTTCTACATATCCTAAGACACCGATAGCATCTCATCATTCTAGATAAGCAAGGCTATAGTGTCATCGCAGATTTTAGTTCCTAACTGGCATTCGGAGTCGACCCGTAGTCATCCGAATGTAGGACAGTGGGCTACCAGGTGGACCACGGTCTGGTCCACGCCTAAATTGCACCGTCCGCCAGCCCGCTGATAAATGCGCGTGCTTTGTTGCACGACTACCACTGCATGTGCGGAAGTGGCTAAATATTGATCCTTATCTTACTTAGGATGGACTTCTGCAAAATAACGCCTGGTTCCATTAAATATTACTTACATATGCCGCGAATATAGACACAGTGAATAAGGAATACATTTATATGCGATTAGAGGAGATACTTTCCTAGGTGACCAAATAAAAAAAAAACACAAATATATAAAAATTTCAATTTAATTGAAGTGTTTAAAGATATTGATTAAATATCTTAAGACTTAAACAACGAGTTTTGTAATTCTCTCTCGCTTGGCAGTTTTTAAAAGCCTTCAATTCTGACTGACACGCGGTAGTCGCGTTTGTAATTTACTTCTTAAACATAAGACTGTCGTTCCGCAGAGGGATCTTTTTCTGTCACAAACGGAGGAGGTTTCATTGCACCTGGCAACAGCGCGGTACACGAGCACTTGACTAACATCAAGCGCGTGCGGGATTTTACTTCATGTAATGCAATCGCAGCGATTCGGTTCTCTTTATCACCCCACTACATTATATAGCAAAATATTTAACAATATTTCGGCGCGAAAATAAGTAAACACAGTGAACTGTCAAAAGTGACAGGTTCTAAATTCGAAAGTGATGTTTTGTTTTTAATTATAGCGCAAAATGCGTAGCAGCGTCCTCTGCGTGCCATAATACCACAATGCGATCACCAAATCGCCTGAACATGGCGATTATGGTATATCACCCATAGATATATGTAGGGGAGACTTGTAAAAATATTCCTTACTGTAATATTAGATTTAAAACTGTTCAAATGTTTACATAAACCAACCAATTTAGTGTCATTATATCGCAAAATATTTAACAATATTTCGGCGCGGAAATATGACAACCCAATGAACTGTCAAAAGTGACAGATTCAAAAGTGACGTTTTGTTTATTTTTAATTATTTATGGCCAGAAGGTAATTCAAGAATAAAAATGTGCGAGTAAATGTACAAAATTATTTTCATTTAAATCAAACAGAAACAAGGAATGCTTAAGTAAATAAGACGCGTGCGTAATAAGGCTTATTGGTGTTTTTAAATAAATTTTGTTCAGTTGCTACCGTGTTTGCTTTGTTTCATTGAATACGTCGCAAAACATCTTTATTTTGGTCTTATTTAAATATATTCTTACCCATATCACTTTAAAATGATATAAGTGCTCGCCTTAAGGCTTTTATGGACTTTAGCAAGCTTGCCTAACTTATTTACTCTTGACTGGAAGACTCCTAAGTTATATTTGAAATGACGCTGGTAGATTGTTCCATACTTTTGCTGTTCACGCTATAAAAATTGTAGAATCTATATTACGTCATTTCACCGAATGTATTGCCCCCAGGATTCTTATAAAATGTTTTTAAACAGATACCAAATGTTATCATTGAAGGATCGACATTCTCTGATGGACGCCACTACACTTATAAATATTTGTGGCGGCAATGTTAACTGTTCGGAACTGTTGTCCGAGGTAAACTTTCGAATTCCTGCAGCAAGAACGCGTTCTAGATCTCTCTTATTTTTATCAACGGTTAAGACAAATATCGGTAAACGTGCATCCTTATACAGAATGTGTGACCTCCTCAATTCATATGTTAGTGATATTGATATATTCTCGTGCTCTCTCGTATCTTTTAAAAAACATTTTCGTTCTAAATTATTGAGTACATACAATACAATTTAAAATATAATATAAATATATAAACCATAGTCTTTGATCCCTGTTTAGTAATGTTTTTATTTGTTTTTTCATTGTTTGACTATAAATCATTATATGTTCTCAATGAGATAGTTATAAGGTAACAACTGTAACTAATTTTATATTTCTAAGCTTCTAAGTTTGTACCTTCTTACTGCCTTTTGTTACTGTCTATCTCCAATAAAATAAATAAGCTGCGAGAGAAGGAAGAATGAGAAAGAGAGCGCTATAAAATATTTCTCGGCTTGTGATTGGCTGAGGGTTTTCATTGGTCGAACATTAAATCTGTTTAAATATAGGCTAAGCCTGGTGTGCTGCTTCATACAGATTTTACAGCTTCATACAGATGAAGCTGTAAAAGCCGCAAGGTTAACAGCATTTACTTCTTCAGAAACAGTACAGTACAGTGTGCTGCTCTTTCGGCGGCTCACGAGCAACTGCCGAGGAACCTAAAACCCCTGATGCTCTACCTCACCAATGTAGACCTTGACGAGGTCTGCACACTTGCCTTTACAAAGCCTTCGGAACGCTTTATCTGTATCGCGGAGAAATTGGCGCTTTTCGTCGCACTTAAAGCGGAATTTAAATAAATTTCGCCCCCGTTATGATGTCAGGACATGCGCCTCACTCTTATACACATGACTCTGCGCCCGCCTAACCCGTGTTCAAGCGAGGGCGAACCGAAGAGGCCCGTGTCACTGCCGACCGCCGTGTAGTCCTAGCATCGCATAACATACACTACACCTCATTCACTACACTATACACCTACACGGGAATAGTCCCTTCACGTGTGCGCGTTTTACTTGTAACTGAGGTACGAACACCTAGTGTAATTTTTAGTCTGCGTACCTACTGTTTCTGCGGATTCAATTTCGATGTAGCTACACAAAGCCAAGATCGGGTAGCAGCACAACTTCAAAAATAAAAGAGAAAAGAAAGTGAAAACAAATGTCACGGTCCCATAAATAAGATAAGGAATCGAAATACCTCCAATAGCAGCGGCCAATAAGAAAAAAAAGTATTAGAAAAACGCTTAGTGCGGGTAGAAGGAATTTCAACCGTGTATATATGTCGTGAATCCATGCATCTTGTCCGATGGAAGAAAGGAGGTAGAGGAATAAATTAAAAATGCAAATTATATACAAATACATATCTGATATATTTTATTTGTAATCTTTATTTCTAGTTCATACAAATATACATCTCTTAATATATTTTAACGACGCCCTAACATTGTCCAGTTTAACATTACGTTTCGCGCGACCACTTCCTCATACCTACTCCATATTGACATCATCAGGTCGTGCGCCAGTATCTGTACATCGATGAATCTTGCGATCGCGTCTTGAGTCTCGTCCGTGTATACACGCACGTGTGTGTTGTACAGCCCGAGGGTGTCTGTTGTTTGACCGCCTCGCACTTCAGCCCCTGAGCCTCGTGGATGGTGAGCGTCGAGCCTGCCTCTGTACCGTAGCCTTGGCTAATGTGAACTTGTTTATCATGGATGTCAGGTACAGGGTGTTTCTCTGTTTCGGGATATTCTCCCCAGAGTAAGAAAGCATCATGGACTGCATCATACATCATTTCAACAGTGAGACATCCAACTGGGACCGAAATAACTAGATTTGAATCTAATTCGAAATTTGAAATAAATAAAACAATTGTAAATTTTAAAATATTTTAATAGTTTCATGTGCTTTGGTATGTCCTTTATACAAACATTCTAATACACCAAACATATCACTGGATTCTATAGTTCACTAACGAATAATTAAATAGACAAAATTTATTATCTGTGAACTTAAAATCCTTAAAGAAATATAATGACATCTGTCAAAATTGGCGGCAAAATCAAATGTCAACACGATGTCATCCTTCGCCACAATTCTTAACCCTTAATAGCCTGATTTACGAAAGTGATTTTTTTAATATTACTGTATTGCTCTCTGCTCTAGATAAAGGGAAAAAAGATTTTTTTTTAATTTCGTTGAAAAGAATATTATACAACAGTAAAATTCGTACAGCCAACCTATAAAAAAAACTAATAGTAATATGAACATTCGGTTTAAAAGATTGGTATCAAAATTGAAACTAAGCTATTAAGGGTTAATACTATAGTGTTTCCCAAACATTTTTGTTCCAAACACCACCACAGACTTTCTAAATTCTTCTCTCCTTCTTTCTAACATATATAATCTCATATTATTACACTCATTTCATATTAAAACCAACTAAAGGCTGTAAAACACTACAGAAGTTACTATGTGGCATTCATATACGAACAACTGAATTTTTTATTTAATTTAATATTCTTTATTGTACACTTTAGGATACATTTAAAAAGTTTCATAATAAACAAAAAAGTACAATGGGCGGTCTTATCACACAAGGCAATCTCTTACAGACAACCGTAGTATGAAAAAGGTAGAAGTACTAATAATGGGTAGTTAACATGTACAAAACATAGATATTTACAAACAAACGTACATAAACATACATACATATGTATATAACATATACATTTATAATAAATAACTTGTAATATGAAAGAAACAATCGGCTAATTTCTGCTTTGTAGAGCGTTATCTCTGTCGCACGAAATACAACGAATGACAAAACGTCACATAGGTAGTGTGAGACAGAGATAGTACGAAGCCGATATTAGCCGAATGTCTCTTTCCAAAGGTCGATGTGAAATATTTATCGCCGGGTATTGTATATGTTATAAATATAATACAATAATAAATAAAAACGTCAAACTTCTTTCGATCGCACTTGCCTTAGAAAGAATAAAGAAATAGAGAAAAAAAAGAAATCAATTTCTAAACCATTTTCTTAAAAATAGGTAGTGAGTAAACACGTCTTATATTCAGCGATAAATCAGGCTTTATGGTTTTATTTTTCAAAACCACCTTCGAGCGAGCGGGTGCGCTATATGAGCGAGAGAGACAGACTACTGCCCCGCGCTTGCATCCCCGTGACGACTCATATAAAAGCAAAAAAATTCGTGTAAACGCATTCTTATATCGATTTTAATTACGAAAGTCATGTACCTTTTTTAAACATTATCAGCACAATACAGAAAAGTCCATATTAAGTGTTTTTTTTCGATTTAAAACCAGGTAAATCCTGAATGTGAGAGATAAAACAAAGAAAATCATCCCGTTGAAACAAAAGTAAATCCAATTCCTTCAGCTATGAAATATTTTTATGTCAATCCAAACAACCTTTCACCAGAGATAAGACAAATCATTGTTACAGAAATATTTAAATACAAACAAAAAACACGTAAAAATTTCCCGCCAATTTTGACACATGTCAATGTATTTTTTTTTATTTCAACCAGTGAACAGTATCTTACATAGAGCCTCATAATCGAGTGACAATTCCTATAGTATTGATTTCACTAAAATCGATATTACGACTATATTTTTTTTTTACAATTATCTCTATCAATTCCACATCTATACTATATTATTTATGGTTTTATTTTCACCAAAAAATTAAAGATTTTTTTTTACATATTAAGAGAATTTAATTCAAGAAATACATATCTATATATAAATTAAAGTCCTACACAAGAATGTCTGTTTATGTAGCAATAAGATCTATAATGATTTTCAGAAATCTTCCATTGGCTTAAAAAAAAAGTTGTTGTATCAAAGGTTACTTCAGTGTAAATGACTCCATAAATGGAACAGCTTGAAAATGATATGCTTCTCCAAGCTATTCCGATGCTCATTAAACACATATTTATATATTAATTCCAAATAATACAATATTACATAAGCGAAGTCCAATTCCAACCATTGGGTTGCGAGATATATTTTATTTTGATTTCACATTTTAGTCCACTTGGAGATTTCAGACGAAACGAACCCCATAATCATCATTAAGTTTATATAAAATACAAAGTGAAAAACAGAGTTCAGATTCCAATTGTTTAAAAATAAAATTCGAATATTTTTTTAAATTTTGATTCCAATTTTATTTTAATAATGGAACTTTTTCTTAAAAATTCGAATTTTAAATTCAAATTCTTCCATCGAATACTTATTTATAATACACGACGCCTTTTCTATACGATTTTTGCGACTTTTGATAAAAAAAACGCGAATTGGCGGTCGTCCTGGAACCCCTGAACACCAGGTGAACATCTGAAGAAACAAGGTCAGGAATAGATGATACATTTGCGAAAAGATTTTCCTCCCGAAGGCTTCCCCCAACGAGAATTGGCGGATCGGTGATGATAAAATTTGTTCTTCACCAGTGGCAATATATAATTACACAAAGTGCGAATTATATAAAATTATATCTCGACAATCGAACCCTTGACATTCTATTGAAATAATACAATAAACATTTTTTTATAAGCACACTCCATATTAATCCAACACTTAAACATTCAACAAACATGGATGCGAATCTCCGATCTCCTTCGTTCAACTTATTTTTAATTATTCAACTAAAACATATATATAATACAATGTCTTTTGTGCTGTTAATGAAAAAAAACAATTAACATATAATAAGCTAAGATATATTTGGAAGTGTTAAAGACTAGATTTGAATATACATAACTACATATACTGTGTCCTAAAAAGGTTTTTACAAGTGTCCCATAAATCAACGTCAAACCAAAATCGTGTGATGTGGCAACATAAAATTTTGGATTAATATATATATATATATATATATATATATATATATATATATATATATATACATATATATATAATCTTAGCAAATGCTGCCATTTAAAAAAATCTAACTGGAGTCTGAGTGTACTGCATATATAATAAAGTTCCACGAGATATCTCAGACTTTGTCTTTTAGTTTTAAATCTAAATTAAAAGTATATTTATAAATAAATTTTATTATAGCATTCAATAGTTTTAAGTTGATTAAAATAGTAGTTCTATTTTTGGTTGGTTGACTTGGTTGGTTGACTTGGTTTGTTGACTCATTTAGTTTGATATTATAATGTACACATCAAAAAATTTCATTTCATTTAAAATAACAACTGTTGAATTTCAGTCCGGCTGTTAGTTCAGCGCGCCGAACCAGCGGCAGCTATATGTTTAAATAATCGACGATTTAAAAGCGCAGGTAAACGCCTATTTTGATAAAGATATTTTAAATTAGAAAACGAATTTCCGCTTTTTGACGTTGATTTATGGGACACCTTGTATATGTGATGTATTCGTACATAGTTACAGTAAACATATATAGCATGATAAAACATATATAAGTATAATAACTACCCTAAAATGTTACATATTAACCACAGATAATAAACGGAAGAATTAGCAAATCTAAAAATATTTTAAAACATTAACGCTATAAACAAAAAAAACAATTATTTTTATCTAAAAACTATTTACATTGATAAACAATGATATATCTTTGTCCGTTGACGCAGTCTTGATGTTTAAAAAAAAACTTTGGTTAATCGAGAGACGATCTGACGTTTAAGTACTTAGACGTCATTTTTGACACATGTCAGTTTGACGTATGTTAGTTTTGGCGGGAGTTTTCGGACGTGGTCCGTTCAATTCCATTTAAACGTCACATTGAGTATTATATTATTAAAATTGTAACCATCGGTCGATATAGGTGGAGAGATTCTTATATCTGTGACGTCATAATTTGGACACCAAGTTTTTTTTTTAATTTCAATATTCCCAACGTATCGTGTAATTTGATGTTTTATGTTCACTTGTGGGATAGTTTTTAGATGTCTTTATGCCAGATATTCCATGGTACCTTCTAACTTGTAGTCTATGGTACAAGCGAAATGAATTCATTGTATATCCAGGTCTTGGTGTGTTCTGTTTTGGATTGATTTATACAGGGTGTTCCAATTTTAAATTCTATTCATTTCACAGAAATGATACATGACATTTCTTTCCAGAACTGTATAATATGAAGCCTATCAGCTGGATTTGGTTTCAACAAGACTACAACATCTCGTACATCGAACAGCAATGTCAGTTCAATATAGCCTCTTTTGTGGAAAAGGTTTCCAAGGTAGCTTTGATATAGTCATTTAAAATTTGGTAGGTGATGGTGAACACATATATATTGCAAGAAGACCTCTCTAAACATGGTAAGCGTGGCGTCAGCCCCGAGAATCGCAATCGGTTCCTCTTAAAACGCGATGGACCCAGAACATAAGTTAATCCATGGAATACTGTCAAGTTATATCTCAAGTCAATAGAATAATTTAATTTCTAGTTTCATGAAATACATTTCATAATTCAGAAATTTTTGGCGTATCCACATTAATATGTACATGTATATCTGCAAATCAATCCACCTATTTCGAATCCTTCTTATGTATATAATATAAATAACTTTATATTGACAAGAATAACCTATTCTTATTGTACTAGATTTAAAATGTTCCATCTTAATTACAGATAACATATATTCATCATCCGAACTGTCAAACTGACAGCTGTCAGTGTGACAGTTCACGTTTGACAAACAATTTTTAAGGTTATAAATTAATACGCACTAGTTCAACTATACATAAATAGTGACATAGACACTGGTGATGCTGTAATAAGCAAATTGTGTCACCTAATATCGAGTGTATTAGCCTAGATACAACGGGAATGAACTTTGCGCGTCATATTGTTGACATATTAAAACATATACACGTCAATAGACATAACTGTGAAGCACAGTTATATAACACACATTTTTATTTAGTTCCATGACATATGCAAGTGCCATAGACTATATATTCACCATAGATGACACTTTATAGAAATATCTGTCAACTGTCATTTTTACATAAGTGCGTATGTGCTAGCATTTGTAATAGACACAGAGCCATAGACTACAGGCGACATCATCGGTGACAGCTGTCAAAATGTCAAGGTGCCATAGACAACTAAAAATTTCATACAATTCGAAATGTCATTTTGACAGTTGCACATGACATGATATTGTGACAACAGACATCATACAGTGACTTCTGTCTAATCGATCTGTTAAAACTTCCAACTGGCATTTACTTGGGAGTTATTTCATTTTAATTTTAATTTTCCACAAACATAAACCATAGAGGTCCATAGACTGTACTGACCATAGGCTTCTACCATAGACAACTGTATAATTTTAATAGTCAATCAGCCACTATAAACACTAAAAAACCATAGACAAGATCAACGATAACTTATTTGACTTAGTTCATTTGTCAACAGTTGTTTTTGCAACACTTCACCATAGACTATGGCTATAGACTATAGAAAACCATAGACGCGACACAACTATATTTTTTTTATTTGCGCACGAGATAATTTTGACTTTTGCTTCTGCCATAGACAAAGGTTATTTAACACTAGAACATCACATCTGTCTCCACAGACTATAGACGATCGTAGACACGACATACTCTTCAGTCATCATTATTTACGCGGGACTTCATTTCAACAGTTGCTTGTAACAGAGACATTAGATCTTACATGTTTACAAATCACCAAATCCCATCCACCATAGACGACCATAGACACGATCTACGATATTTGTCTTTTTTATTTGAGCAGTTTACTTTTTAATACTCGCTTCCACCTTACACACTACCATAGACAATGGTAATTATCACTTCAAGCCAATCCAGTCTACCGTAGACGGTTGATCACTCGTAACTCCATTTTCATATGCGCAGGATTTCATTTAAACTTTTTTTATTACACACTTCACCAAAGACTATGACATTTAGACACTTCAGCCACCATAGACGTGATGTCATTTCTATTTGCACAGGACTTGACAACAGTTGCCTCTGCAATACCGTTAGATGTCACATGTACAGGGTCGCACAGGGTGTTCAGGAGTGTACAGGGCTTCACAGGCCTAGCGATCGTAGACCTGAACAGAGATCTCCACCACCATGTTGGAGCACAGACGATGTATCGGATGCTAGTTGGCTGACTGCTCCCTGCGTCCCGTGAAGGAGACGATAGACCGGATTCCTTTCACGGACGTCTGAAATATTGCAGAGCATTGAACGACTGATACTTAGAGAGAAAAAAATTGATGATGCATTGTCCATATACAGGTTGATTGATTATTGTGCCAAATACTTAACCTTCAAAGCCGAAAACCGATCACCCTGTATAGGTAGATTGATAGTACCCGTGAATATCGAGTGAATATATTGGTTACATTGATAGTATCTATGAACACAGGATGTATATGTAAGCTGGATTGATAGTACTCCTGAATGTCAAGTGTATATATAGGCTAGATTATTAGAACCCATGAATTTCGAGTGTATATATAGGCTAGACTGATAGTACCCAAGAATATCGAGCAAATATATAGGCTAAATTAATAGTACCCATGAGTATCTAGCGTATATATATAAGCTAGATTGATAGTACCCATAAATATCGAGCGCTTATATAGGCTCAAATGATAGTACCGATTAATATCGAGGGTACATATAGACTAGATTGATAGTACCCATGAATATCGAGTATATATATAGGCTAGATTGATAGTACCCATGAATATCGAGTGTATACATAGGCTAGATTGATAGTACCCATGAATATCGTGCGTATATCAACGCAAGATTGACAGTACCCATGAATATCTTGCGTATATATAAGCTAGATTGATAGTACCCGTAAATATTGAGTGTATATATAGGCTAAATTGATAGTACCCATGAATTTATATAGGCTCAAGTGATTGTAACTGTCATATTCAGCGTCTGCGTATATATAAGCTAGATTGATAGTACCCATAAATATCGAGTGTATATATAGGCTAAATTGATAGTACCAATGAATATCGGTTCAAGTGATAGTAACCGGCTTATAGAGCGTATATATAGGCTAGAGTGACAGTACCCAGGAACATTGAGCTTATATTTAGACTTGATAGTATTCTGGAATACAGAGCGTATATATATGCACATGATCCAGGAGCTTACTTGATAAATCATTACACTCACCTTCTTCTTGGACCCGTTGAGGTATTCTTTATACATTTCAGAGCGAAGGTACCTCGAATAGCTGTCAGACTTCATCAAGTGGAATACGTGGGCCTGGTGACAAAAGGACTTTTTAGTATTATTACTGGAACAGATAGCTCATAGACCCCAATGCAAGACATAGGTGGAAGGTTCCAGAAGTCGCCACGACTATCCATCCAGTGGTGGAGTGGTGGAGTCCATCTAGTGGTGGGTCCACCCACGCCGCGTCTACTAGTTCGTGGTCACCGTTCCACCTTCCGACCCCAACAGTCGAATGATGTACCACTCCCACTACCAACTTCATAAGAGCAGTTCTTCGAGATGTTACTCTTGGCTTGGTTAAGTAATAATAAATGATATTTCATAGTCATATATTTGTAGAATATTTAATGGAATCAGGCGTTACATTGTGGAAGTCCATTCTAAGTAAGAAAAGGACCAATATTTAGCCACTTCCGCACATGCAGTGGTTGTCGTGCATCAAAGTGCACCGCCCGCCAGCCCGCTCATAAATGCACATGCGACAAACAATGCGAACTACACAACCGCCACCGTTAATTCACTCAACATGTGCTTCACCCCTCCACGGGGCATCTTCAGGAGTTATGTTACACCGATTAGTGCCAAACTCGGTAGGTTCACTCGGTGTTTGGCACTAACCGGTGTAACATAACTCCTGAAGATAGGCGGAAGTGGCTAAATATTGGTCCTTTTCTTACATATATTTCTATAGGTAGATGTATGCCGTTAAAACCGTAAAGTGTATAAGTGTAGTCCATAAACGTCAATCTATCTGTTCTCATATATCCCGTGTGCATGTTTCCAACCGAGCGGTTACCGTCACGTTAACAAACGTAACCTTCTGTTATATTTGAGCTGCAGACGGGTGAGATGGAAATACGTCAAGTAGTCTGTTCTTAAATACCTCTTGTGAGTCTCGTCGATTGTGCTCTCCCTGTCTACTGACTAATATAGAAGGGAGGACGGATGTAGACAAATGTCAATTAATCTGTTCTTAAAGATCTCGTATGCGTCTTGCCAACCGAGCCATACCCACATCGCCAATATATGTAATCACCTGTCGTGTGTGGCAGACGGGTGAGATGGAAATACATCAAGTAGTCTGTTCTTAAATACCTCTTGTGAGTCTCGTCGATTGTGCTCTCCCTGTCTACTGACTAATATAGAAGGGAGGACGGATGTAGACAAATGTCAATGCATCTGTTCTTAAAGATCTCGTATGCGTCTTGCCAACCGAGCCATACTCACATCGCCAATATATGTAATCTCCTGTCGTGTGTGGCAGACGGGTGAGATGGAAATACATCAAGTAGTCTGTTCTTAAATACCTCTTGTGAGTCTCGTCGATTGTGCTCTCCCTGTCTACTGACTAATATAGAAGGGAGGACGGATGTAGACAAATGTCAATTAATCTGTTCTTAAAGATCTCGTATGCGTCTTGCCAACCGAGCCATACCCACATCGCCAATATATGTAATCACCTGTCGTGTGTGGCAGACGGGTGAGATGGAAATACATCAAGTAGTCTGTTCTTAAATACCTCTTGTGAGTCTCGTCGATTGTGCTCTCCCTGTCTACTGACTAATATAGAAGGGAGGACGGATGTAGACAAATGTCAATGCATCTGTTCTTAAAGATCTCGTATGCGTCTTGCCAACCGAGCCATACTCACATCGCCAATATATGTAATCTCCTGTCGTGTGTGGCAGACGGGTGAGATGGAAATACCTCAAGCAGTCTGTTCTTAAATACCTCTTGTGAGTCTCGTCGATTGTGCTCTCCCTGTCTACTGACTAATATAGAAGGGAGGACGGATGTAAACAAATGTCAATGCATCTGTTCTTAAAGATCTCGTATGCGTCTTGCCAACCGAGCCATACTCACATCGCCAATATATGTAATCTCCTGTCGTGTGTGGCAGACGGGTGAGATGGAAATACATCAAGTAGTCTGTTCTTAAATACCTCTTGTGAGTCTCGTCGATTGTGCTCTCCCTGTCTACTGACTAATATAGAAGGGAGGACGGATGTAGACAAATGTCAATGCATCTGTTCTTAAAGATCTCGTATGCGTCTTGCCAACCGAGCCATACCCACATCGCCAATATATGTAATCACCTGTCGTGTGTGGCAGACGGGTGAGATGGAAATACATCAAGTAGTCTGTTCTTAAATACCTCTTGTGAGTCTCGTCGATTGTGCTCTCCCTGTCTACTGACTAATATAGAAGGGAGGACGGATGTAGACAAATGTCAATGCATCTGTTCTTAAAGATCTCGTATGCGTCTTGCCAACCGAGCCATACTCACATCGCCAATATATGTAATCTCCTGTCGTGTGTGGCAGACGGGTGAGATGGAAATACCTCAAGCAGTCTGTTCTTAAATACCTCTTGTGAGTCTCGTCGATTGTGCTCTCCCTGTCTACTGACTAATATAGAAGGGAGGACGGATGTAGACAAATGTCAATGCATCTGTTCTTAAAGATCTCGTATGCGTCTTGCCAACCGAGCCATACTCACATCGCCAATATATGTAATCTCCTGTCGTGTGTGGCAGACGGGTGAGATGAAAATACGTCAAGCAGTCTGTTCTTAAATACCTCTTGTGAGTCTCGTCGATTGTGCTCTCCCTGTCTACTGACTAATATAGAAGGGAGGACGGATGTAGACAAATGTCAATGCATCTGTTCTTAAAGATCTCGTATGCGTCTTGCCAACCGAGCCATACTCACATCGCCAATATATGTAATCTCCTGTCGTGTGTGGCAGACGGGTGAGATGAAAATACGTCAAGCAGTCTGTTCTTAAATACCTCTTGTGAGTCTCGTCGATTGTGCTCTCCCTGTCTACTGACTAATATAGAAGGGAGGACGGATGTAGACAAATGTCAATGCATCTGTTCTTAAAGATCTCGTATGCGTCTTGCCAACCGAGCCATACTCACATCGCCAATATATGTAATCTCCTGTCGCGTGTGGCAGACGGGTGAGATGGAAATACGTCAAGCAGTCTGTTCTTAGATACCTCTTGTGAGTCTCGTCGATTGTGCTCTCCCTGTCTACTGACTAATATAGAAGGGAGGACGGATGTAGACAAATGTCAATGCATCTGTTCTTAAAGATCTCGTATGCGTCTTGCCAACCGAGCCATACTCACATCGCCAATATATGTAATCTCCTGTCGTGTGTGGCAGACGGGTGAGATGGAAATACATCAAGTAGTCTGTTCTTAAATACCTCTTGTGAGTCTCGTCGATTGTGCTCTCCCTGTCTACTGACTAATATAGAAGGGAGGACGGATGTAAACAAATGTCAATGCATCTGTTCTTAAAGATCTCGTATGCGTCTTGCCAACCGAGCCATACTCACATCGCCAATATATGTAATCTCCTGTCGTGTGTGGCAGACGGGTGAGATGGAAATACATCAAGTAGTCTGTTCTTAAATACCTCTTGTGAGTCTCGTCGATTGTGCTCTCCCTGTCTACTGACTAATATAGAAGGGAGGACGGATGTAAACAAATGTCAATGCATCTGTTCTTAAAGATCTCGTATGCGTCTTGCCAACCGAGCCATACTCACATCGCCAATATATGTAATCTCCTGTCGTGTGTGGCAGACGGGTGAGATGGAAATACGTCAAGCGGTCTGTTCTTAAATACCTCTTGTGAGTCTCGTCGATTGTGCTCTCCCTGTCTACTGACTAATATAGAAGGGAGGACGGATGTAGACAAATGTCAATGCATCTGTTCTTAAAGATCTCGTATGCGTCTTGCCAACCGAGCCATACTCACATCGCCAATATATGTAATCTCCTGTCGTGTGTGGCAGACGGGTGAGATGAAAATACGTCAAGCAGTCTGTTCTTAAATACCTCTTGTGAGTCTCGTCGATTGTGCTCTCCCTGTCTACTGACTAATATAGAAGGGAGGACGGATGTAGACAAATGTCAATGCATCTGTTCTTAAAGATCTCGTATGCGTCTTGCCAACCGAGCCATACTCACATCGCCAATATATGTAATCTCCTGTCGCGTGTGGCAGACGGGTGAGATGGAAATACGTCAAGCAGTCTGTTCTTAGATACCTCTTGTGAGTCTCGTCGATTGTGCTCTCCCTGTCTACTGACTAATATAGAAGGGAGGACGGATGTAGACAAATGTCAATGCATCTGTTCTTAAAGATCTCGTATGCGTCTTGCCAACCGAGCCATACTCACATCGCCAATATATGTAATCTCCTGTCGTGTGTGGCAGACGGGTGAGATGGAAATACATCAAGTAGTCTGTTCTTAAATACCTCTTGTGAGTCTCGTCGATTGTGCTCTCCCTGTCTACTGACTAATATAGAAGGGAGGACGGATGTAAACAAATGTCAATGCATCTGTTCTTAAAGATCTCGTATGCGTCTTGCCAACCGAGCCATACTCACATCGCCAATATATGTAATCTCCTGTCGTGTGTGGCAGACGGGTGAGATGGAAATACCTCAAGCAGTCTGTTCTTAAATACCTCTTGTGAGTCTCGTCGATTGTGCTCTCCCTGTCTACTGACTAATATAGAAGGGAGGACGGATGTAAACAAATGTCAATGCATCTGTTCTTAAAGATCTCGTATGCGTCTTGCCAACCGAGCCATACTCACATCGCCAATATATGTAATCTCCTGTCGTGTGTGGCAGACGGGTGAGATGGAAATACATCAAGTAGTCTGTTCTTAAATACCTCTTGTGAGTCTCGTCGATTGTGCTCTCCCTGTCTACTGACTAATATAGAAGGGAGGACGGATGTAGACAAATGTCAATGCATCTGTTCTTAAAGATCTCGTATGCGTCTTGCCAACCGAGCCATACTCACATCGCCAATATATGTAATCTCCTGTCGTGTGTGGCAGACGGGTGAGATGGAAATACATCAAGTAGTCTGTTCTTAAATACCTCTTGTGAGTCTCGTCGATTGTGCTCTCCCTGTCTACTGACTAATATAGAAGGGAGGACGGATGTAGACAAATGTCAATCCAACTGTTCTTAAAGATCTCGTATGCGTCTTGCCAACCGAGCCATACTAACATCGCCAACATATGTAATCTCCTGTCGTGTATGGCAGACGGGTGAGATGAAAATACGTCTAGTAGTCTGTTCCTAAATATCTCTTGTGAGTCTCGTCGATTGTGCTCTCCCTGTCTACTGACTAATATAGAAGGGAGGACGGATGTAAACAAATGTCAATGCATCTGTTCTTAAAGATCTCGTATGCGTCTTGCCAACCGAGCCATACTCACATCGCCAATATATGTAATCTCCTGTCGTGTGTGGCAGACGGGTGAGATGGAAATACATCAAGTAGTCTGTTTTTAAATACCTCTTGTGAGTCTCGTCGATTGTGCTCTTCCTGTCTACTGACTAATATAGAAGGGAGGATGGATGTAGACAAATGTCAATCCAACTGTTCTTAAAGATCTCGTATGCGTCTTGCCAACCGAGCCATACTCACATCGCCAATATATGTAATCTCCTGTCGTGTGTGGCAGACGGGTGAGATGGAAATACATCAAGTAGTCTGTTCTTAAATACCTCTTGTGAGTCTCGTCGATTGTGCTCTCCCTGTCTACTGACTAATATAGAAGGGAGGACGGATGTAAACAAATGTCAATGCATCTGTTCTTAAAGATCTCGTATGCGTCTTGCCAACCGAGCCATACTCACATCGCCAATATATGTAATCTCCTGTCGTGTGTGGCAGACGGGTGAGATGGAAATACGTCAAGCGGTCTGTTCTTAAATACCTCTTGTGAGTCTCGTCGATTGTGCTCTCCCTGTCTACTGACTAATATAGAAGGGAGGACGGATGTAGACAAATGTCAATGCATCTGTTCTTAAAGATCTCGTATGCGTCTTGCCAACCGAGCCATACTCACATCGCCAATATATGTAATCTCCTGTCGCGTGTGGCAGACGGGTGAGATGAAAATACGTCAAGCAGTCTGTTCTTAGATACCTCTTGTGAGTCTCGTCGATTGTGCTCTCCCTGTCTACTGACTAATATAGAAGGGAGGACGGATGTAGACAAATGTCAATGCATCTGTTCTTAAAGATCTCGTATGCGTCTTGCCAACCGAGCCATACTCACATCGCCAATATATGTAATCTCCTGTCGCGTGTGGCAGACGGGTGAGATGGAAATACGTCAAGCAGTCTGTTCTTAGATACCTCTTGTGAGTCTCGTCGATTGTGCTCTCCCTGTCTACTGACTAATATAGAAGGGAGGACGGATGTAGACAAATGTCAATGCATCTGTTCTTAAAGATCTCGTATGCGTCTTGCCAACCGAGCCATACTCACATCGCCAATATATGTAATCTCCTGTCGTGTGTGGCAGACGGGTGAGATGAAAATACGTCAAGCAGTCTGTTCTTAAATACCTCTTGTGAGTCTCGTCGATTGTGCTCTCCCTGTCTACTGACTAATATAGAAGGGAGGACGGATGTAGACAAATGTCAATGCATCTGTTCTTAAAGATCTCGTATGCGTCTTGCCAACCGAGCCATACTCACATCGCCAGTATATGTAATCTCCTGTCGCGTGTGGCAGACGGGTGAGATGGAAATACGTCAAGCAGTCTGTTCTTAGATACCTCTTGTGAGTCTCGTCGATTGTGCTCTCCCTGTCTACTGACTAATATAGAAGGGAGGACGGATGTAGACAAATGTCAATGCATCTGTTCTTAAAGATCTCGTATGCGTCTTGCCAACCGAGCCATACTCACATCGCCAATATATGTAATCTCCTGTCGTGTGTGGCAGACGGGTGAGATGGAAATACATCAAGTAGTCTGTTCTTAAATACCTCTTGTGAGTCTCGTCGATTGTGCTCTCCCTGTCTACTGACTAATATAGAAGGGAGGACGGATGTAAACAAATGTCAATGCATCTGTTCTTAAAGATCTCGTATGCGTCTTGCCAACCGAGCCATACTCACATCGCCAATATATGTAATCTCCTGTCGTGTGTGGCAGACGGGTGAGATGGAAATACCTCAAGCAGTCTGTTCTTAAATACCTCTTGTGAGTCTCGTCGATTGTGCTCTCCCTGTCTACTGACTAATATAGAAGGGAGGACGGATGTAAACAAATGTCAATGCATCTGTTCTTAAAGATCTCGTATGCGTCTTGCCAACCGAGCCATACTCACATCGCCAATATATGTAATCTCCTGTCGTGTGTGGCAGACGGGTGAGATGGAAATACATCAAGTAGTCTGTTCTTAAATACCTCTTGTGAGTCTCGTCGATTGTGCTCTCCCTGTCTACTGACTAATATAGAAGGGAGGACGGATGTAGACAAATGTCAATGCATCTGTTCTTAAAGATCTCGTATGCGTCTTGCCAACCGAGCCATACTCACATCGCCAATATATGTAATCTCCTGTCGTGTGTGGCAGACGGGTGAGATGGAAATACATCAAGTAGTCTGTTCTTAAATACCTCTTGTGAGTCTCGTCGATTGTGCTCTCCCTGTCTACTGACTAATATAGAAGGGAGGACGGATGTAGACAAATGTCAATCCAACTGTTCTTAAAGATCTCGTATGCGTCTTGCCAACCGAGCCATACTAACATCGCCAACATATGTAATCTCCTGTCGTGTATGGCAGACGGGTGAGATGAAAATACGTCTAGTAGTCTGTTCCTAAATATCTCTTGTGAGTCTCGTCGATTGTGCTCTCCCTGTCTACTGACTAATATAGAAGGGAGGACGGATGTAAACAAATGTCAATGCATCTGTTCTTAAAGATCTCGTATGCGTCTTGCCAACCGAGCCATACTCACATCGCCAATATATGTAATCTCCTGTCGTGTGTGGCAGACGGGTGAGATGGAAATACATCAAGTAGTCTGTTTTTAAATACCTCTTGTGAGTCTCGTCGATTGTGCTCTTCCTGTCTACTGACTAATATAGAAGGGAGGATGGATGTAGACAAATGTCAATCCAACTGTTCTTAAAGATCTCGTATGCGTTTTGCCAACCGAGCCATACTCACATCGCCAATATATGTAATCTCCTGTCGTGTGTGGCAGACGGGTGAGATGGAAATACATCAAGTAGTCTGTTCTTAAATACCTCTTGTGAGTCTCGTCGATTGTGCTCTCCCTGTCTACTGACTAATATAGAAGGGAGGACGGATGTAAACAAATGTCAATGCATCTGTTCTTAAAGATCTCGTATGCGTCTTGCCAACCGAGCCATACTCACATCGCCAATATATGTAATCTCCTGTCGTGTGTGGCAGACGGGTGAGATGGAAATACGTCAAGCGGTCTGTTCTTAAATACCTCTTGTGAGTCTCGTCGATTGTGCTCTCCCTGTCTACTGACTAATATAGAAGGGAGGACGGATGTAGACAAATGTCAATGCATCTGTTCTTAAAGATCTCGTATGCGTCTTGCCAACCGAGCCATACTCACATCGCCAATATATGTAATCTCCTGTCGTGTGTGGCAGACGGGTGAGATGAAAATACGTCAAGCAGTCTGTTCTTAAATACCTCTTGTGAGTCTCGTCGATTGTGCTCTCCCTGTCTACTGACTAATATAGAAGGGAGGACGGATGTAGACAAATGTCAATGCATCTGTTCTTAAAGATCTCGTATGCGTCTTGCCAACCGAGCCATACTCACATCGCCAATATATGTAATCTCCTGTCGTGTGTGGCAGACGGGTGAGATGAAAATACGTCAAGCAGTCTGTTCTTAAATACCTCTTGTGAGTCTCGTCGATTGTGCTCTCCCTGTCTACTGACTAATATAGAAGGGAGGACGGATGTAGACAAATGTCAATGCATCTGTTCTTAAAGATCTCGTATGCGTCTTGCCAACCGAGCCATACTCACATCGCCAATATATGTAATCTCCTGTCGCGTGTGGCAGACGGGTGAGATGGAAATACGTCAAGCAGTCTGTTCTTAGATACCTCTTGTGAGTCTCGTCGATTGTGCTCTCCCTGTCTACTGACTAATATAGAAGGGAGGACGGATGTAGACAAATGTCAATGCATCTGTTCTTAAAGATCTCGTATGCGTCTTGCCAACCGAGCCATACTCACATCGCCAATATATGTAATCTCCTGTCGTGTGTGGCAGACGGGTGAGATGGAAATACATCAAGTAGTCTGTTCTTAAATACCTCTTGTGAGTCTCGTCGATTGTGCTCTCCCTGTCTACTGACTAATATAGAAGGGAGGACGGATGTAAACAAATGTCAATGCATCTGTTCTTAAAGATCTCGTATGCGTCTTGCCAACCGAGCCATACTCACATCGCCAATATATGTAATCTCCTGTCGTGTGTGGCAGACGGGTGAGATGGAAATACCTCAAGCAGTCTGTTATTAAATACCTCTTGTGAGTCTCGTCGATTGTGCTCTCCCTGTCTACTGACTAATATAGAAGGGAGGACGGATGTAAACAAATGTCAATGCATCTGTTCTTAAAGATCTCGTATGCGTCTTGCCAACCGAGCCATACTCACATCGCCAATATATGTAATCTCCTGTCGTGTGTGGCAGACGGGTGAGATGGAAATACATCAAGTAGTCTGTTCTTAAATACCTCTTGTGAGTCTCGTCGATTGTGCTCTCCCTGTCTACTGACTAATATAGAAGGGAGGACGGATGTAGACAAATGTCAATGCATCTGTTCTTAAAGATCTCGTATGCGTCTTGCCAACCGAGCCATACTCACATCGCCAATATATGTAATCTCCTGTCGTGTGTGGCAGACGGGTGAGATGGAAATACATCAAGTAGTCTGTTCTTAAATACCTCTTGTGAGTCTCGTCGATTGTGCTCTCCCTGTCTACTGACTAATATAGAAGGGAGGACGGATGTAGACAAATGTCAATGCATCTGTTCTTAAAGATCTCGTATGCGTCTTGCCAACCGAGCCATACTCACATCGCCAATATATGTAATCTCCTGTCGTGTGTGGCAGACGGGTGAGATGAAAATACGTCAAGCAGTCTGTTCTTAAATACCTCTTGTGAGTCTCGTCGATTGTGCTCTCCCTGTCTACTGACTAATATAGAAGGGAGGACGGATGTAGACAAATGTCAATGCATCTGTTCTTAAAGATCTCGTATGCGTCTTGCCAACCGAGCCATACTCACATCGCCAATATATGTAATCTCCTGTCGTGTGTGGCAGACGGGTGAGATGAAAATACGTCAAGCAGTCTGTTCTTAAATACCTCTTGTGAGTCTCGTCGATTGTGCTCTCCCTGTCTACTGACTAATATAGAAGGGAGGACGGATGTAGACAAATGTCAATGCATCTGTTCTTAAAGATCTCGTATGCGTCTTGCCAACCGAGCCATACTCACATCGCCAATATATGTAATCTCCTGTCGCGTGTGGCAGACGGGTGAGATGGAAATACGTCAAGCAGTCTGTTCTTAGATACCTCTTGTGAGTCTCGTCGATTGTGCTCTCCCTGTCTACTGACTAATATAGAAGGGAGGACGGATGTAGACAAATGTCAATGCATCTGTTCTTAAAGATCTCGTATGCGTCTTGCCAACCGAGCCATACTCACATCGCCAATATATGTAATCTCCTGTCGTGTGTGGCAGACGGGTGAGATGGAAATACATCAAGTAGTCTGTTCTTAAATACCTCTTGTGAGTCTCGTCGATTGTGCTCTCCCTGTCTACTGACTAATATAGAAGGGAGGACGGATGTAAACAAATGTCAATGCATCTGTTCTTAAAGATCTCGTATGCGTCTTGCCAACCGAGCCATACTCACATCGCCAATATATGTAATCTCCTGTCGTGTGTGGCAGACGGGTGAGATGGAAATACCTCAAGCAGTCTGTTCTTAAATACCTCTTGTGAGTCTCGTCGATTGTGCTCTCCCTGTCTACTGACTAATATAGAAGGGAGGACGGATGTAAACAAATGTCAATGCATCTGTTCTTAAAGATCTCGTATGCGTCTTGCCAACCGAGCCATACTCACATCGCCAATATATGTAATCTCCTGTCGTGTGTGGCAGACGGGTGAGATGGAAATACATCAAGTAGTCTGTTCTTAAATACCTCTTGTGAGTCTCGTCGATTGTGCTCTCCCTGTCTACTGACTAATATAGAAGGGAGGACGGATGTAGACAAATGTCAATGCATCTGTTCTTAAAGATCTCGTATGCGTCTTGCCAACCGAGCCATACTCACATCGCCAATATATGTAATCTCCTGTCGTGTGTGGCAGACGGGTGAGATGGAAATACATCAAGTAGTCTGTTCTTAAATACCTCTTGTGAGTCTCGTCGATTGTGCTCTCCCTGTCTACTGACTAATATAGAAGGGAGGACGGATGTAGACAAATGTCAATCCAACTGTTCTTAAAGATCTCGTATGCGTCTTGCCAACCGAGCCATACTAACATCGCCAACATATGTAATCTCCTGTCGTGTATGGCAGACGGGTGAGATGAAAATACGTCTAGTAGTCTGTTCCTAAATATCTCTTGTGAGTCTCGTCGATTGTGCTCTCCCTGTCTACTGACTAATATAGAAGGGAGGACGGATGTAAACAAATGTCAATGCATCTGTTCTTAAAGATCTCGTATGCGTCTTGCCAACTGAGCCATACTCACATCGCCAATATATGTAATCTCCTGTCGTGTGTGGCAGACGGGTGAGATGGAAATACATCAAGTAGTCTGTTTTTAAATACCTCTTGTGAGTCTCGTCGATTGTGCTCTTCCTGTCTACTGACTAATATAGAAGGGAGGATGGATGTAGACAAATGTCAATCCAACTGTTCTTAAAGATCTCGTATGCGTCTTGCCAACCGAGCCATACTCACATCGCCAATATATGTAATCTCCTGTCGTGTGTGGCAGACGGGTGAGATGAAAATACGTCAAGCAGTCTGTTCTTAAATACCTCTTGTGAGTCTCGTCGATTGTGCTCTCCCTGTCTACTGACTAATATAGAAGGGAGGACGGATGTAGACAAATGTCAATGCATCTGTTCTTAAAGATCTCGTATGCGTCTTGCCAACCGAGCCATACTCACATCGCCAATATATGTAATCTCCTGTCGCGTGTGGCAGACGGGTGAGATGGAAATACGTCAAGCAGTCTGTTCTTAGATACCTCTTGTGAGTCTCGTCGATTGTGCTCTCCCTGTCTACTGACTAATATAGAAGGGAGGACGGATGTAGACAAATGTCAATGCATCTGTTCTTAAAGATCTCGTATGCGTCTTGCCAACCGAGCCATACTCACATCGCCAATATATGTAATCTCCTGTCGCGTGTGGCAGACGGGTGAGATGGAAATACATCAAGTAGTCTGTTCTTAAATACCTCTTGTGAGTCTCGTCGATTGTGCTCTCCCTGTCTACTGACTAATATAGAAGGGAGGACGGATGTAAACAAATGTCAATGCATCTGTTCTTAAAGATCTCGTATGCGTCTTGCCAACCGAGCCATACTCACATCGCCAATATATGTAATCTCCTGTCGTGTGTGGCAGACGGGTGAGATGGAAATACGTCAAGCGGTCTGTTCTTAAATACCTCTTGTGAGTCTCGTCGATTGTGCTCTCCCTGTCTACTGACTAATATAGAAGGGAGGACGGATGTAGACAAATGTCAATGCATCTGTTCTTAAAGATCTCGTATGCGTCTTGCCAACCGAGCCATACTCACATCGCCAATATATGTAATCTCCTGTCGCGTGTGGCAGACGGGTGAGATGGAAATACATCAAGTAGTCTGTTCTTAAATACCTCTTGTGAGTCTCGTCGATTGTGCTCTCCCTGTCTACTGACTAATATAGAAGGGAGGACGGATGTAAACAAATGTCAATGCATCTGTTCTTAAAGATCTCGTATGCGTCTTGCCAACCGAGCCATACTCACATCGCCAATATATGTAATCTCCTGTCGTGTGTGGCAGACGGGTGAGATGGAAATACATCAAGTAGTCTGTTCTTAAATACCTCTTGTGAGTCTCGTCGATTGTGCTCTCCCTGTCTACTGACTAATATAGAAGGGAGGACGGATGTAAACAAATGTCAATGCATCTGTTCTTAAAGATCTCGTATGCGTCTTGCCAACCGAGCCATACTCACATCGCCAATATATGTAATCTCCTGTCGCGTGTGGCAGACGGGTGAGATGGAAATACGTCAAGCGGTCTGTTCTTAAATACCTCTTGTGAGTCTCGTCGATTGTGCTCTCCCTGTCTACTGACTAATATAGAAGGGAGGACGGATGTAGACAAATGTCAATGCATCTGTTCTTAAAGATCTCGTATGCGTCTTGCCAACCGAGCCATACTCACATCGCCAATATATGTAATCTCCTGTCGCGTGTGGCAGACGGGTGAGATGGAAATACATCAAGTAGTCTGTTCTTAAATACCTCTTGTGAGTCTCGTCGATTGTGCTCTCCCTGTCTACTGACTAATATAGAAGGGAGGACGGATGTAAACAAATGTCAATGCATCTGTTCTTAAAGATCTCGTATGCGTCTTGCCAACCGAGCCATACTCACATCGCCAATATATGTAATCTCCTGTCGTGTGTGGCAGACGGGTGAGATGGAAATACATCAAGTAGTCTGTTCTTAAATACCTCTTGTGAGTCTCGTCGATTGTGCTCTCCCTGTCTACTGACTAATATAGAAGGGAGGACGGATGTAGACAAATGTCAATCCAACTGTTCTTAAAGATCTCGTATGCGTCTTGCCAACCGAGCCATACTAACATCGCCAACATATGTAATCTCCTGTCGTGTATGGCAGACGGGTGAGATGGAAATACGTCAAGCGGTCTGTTCTTAAATACCTCTTGTGAGTCTCGTCGATTGTGCTCTCCCTGTCTACTGACTAATATAAAAGGGAGGACGGATGTAGACAAATGTCAATCCATCTGTTCTTAAAGATCACGTGTGCGTCTTACCAACCGAGGCATACTCACAACGCCAACATATGTAACCTCCTGTCGTGTGTGGCAGACGGGTGAGATGGAAATACGTCAAGCAGTCTGTTCTTAAATACCTCTTGTGAGTCTCATCGATTGTGCTCTCCCTGTCTACTGACTAATATAGAAGGGAGGACGGATGTAGACAAATGTCAATCCATCTGTTCTTAAAGATCTCGTATGCGTCTTGCCAACCGAGCCATACTCACATCGCCAACATATGCAATCTCCTGTCGTGTGTGGCAGACGGGTGAGATGGAAATACGTCAAGCGGTCTGTTCTTAAATACCTCTTGTGAGTCTCGTCGATTGTGCTCTCCCTGTCTACTGACTAATATAAAAGGGAGGACGGATGTAGACAAATGTCAATCCATCTGTTCTTAAAGATCACGTGTGCGTCTTACCAACCGAGGCATACTCACAACGCCAACATATGTAACCTCCTGTCGTGTGTGGCAGACGGGTGAGATGGAAATACGTCAAGCAGTCTGTTCTTAAATACCTCTTGTGAGTCTCATCGATTGTGCTCTCCCTGTCTACTGACTAATATAGAAGGGAGGACGGATGTAGACAAATGTCAATCCATCTGTTCTTAAAGATCTCGTATGCGTCTTGCCAACCGAGCCATACTCACATCGCCAACATATGCAATCTCCTGTCGTGTGTGGCAGACGGGTGAGATGGAAATACGTCAAGCGGTCTGTTCTTAAATACCTCTTGTGAGTCTCGTCGATTGTGCTCTCCCTGTCTACTGACTAATATAAAAGGGAGGACGGATGTAGACAAATGTCAATCCATCTGTTCTTAAAGATCACGTGTGCGTCTTACCAACTGAGGCATACTCACAACGCCAACATATGTAACCTCCTGTCGTGTGTGGCAGACGGGTGAGATGGAAATACGTCAAGCAGTCTGTTCTTAAATACCTCTTGTGAGTCTCATCGATTGTGCTCTCCCTGTATACTGAATAATATAGAAGGGAGGACGGATGTAGACAAATGTCAATCCATCTGTTCTTAAAGATCTCGTATGCGTCTTGCCAACCGAGCCATACTCACATCGCCAATATATGCAATCTCCTGTCGTGTGTGGCAGACGGGTGAGATGGAAATACGTCAAGCGGTCTGTTCTTAAATACCTCTTGTGAGTCTCGTCGATTGTGCTCTCCCTGTCTACTGACTAATATAGAAAGGAGGACGGATGTAGACAAATGTCAATCCATCTGTTCTTAAAGATCTCGTATGCGTCTTACCAACCGAGCCATACTCACATCGCCAACATATGTAATCTCCTGTCGTGTGTGGCAGACGGGTGAGATGGAAATACGTCAAACAGTCTGTTCTTACGTATCCCGTGTGCGTCTTACCAACCAAGCCATTACCGTCACATCGCTAACGTGACCACCTGTAGTATGTGATTGGCAGACGAGTGAAATGGAGATACGTCAAGCAGTCTAATCTCACATACCTCTCGTGAATCTTGTTTGACTAATGCAGATGGAAGAACGGAGAAAGCAAACAAACGTCAATCCGTCTGTTCTTAAAGATCACGTGTGCGTCTTGCCAACAGAACTATTTTCGTCACATCGCTGATATAACCTCCTGTCATATGTGAGCGTCAGACGAGTGAAATCGACATACTTCATGCAATCTGTCCTTAAAAATCTCATGTGCGTCTTGTGGCCCCTTTTCGTCTTATCCCTTTCATTTTGGATCATCATCATAATTTTAATTATAAGACGTCCAACGCACATAGCCTCCATTGATTTCCAACAGGACCTTTTGGAAGCACCCTGTATCTCATATTTGTCCATCTTGTGGGAGTCCACTATTGAACAAACTCTAGAGTCCATGTGCCCACTGTGGGCACGTACCTACTGTTACTCCAACTAGCATATGTAATATAGTAAATAAATAAAATTCATACTTACTTGTGCTTGATCGAAGCAATATCTGTCTGGTTTCCCTGACTCCACCTTTACCCTGGTCAGCTCCCTGGCCAAAATACAAGAAGCATATTTATTCATTAATATTTAAAAATACTTTTTTTTTTAAATCACAGCGCATTAAAGCTGACTTATAACCTAAAATGAGTGCCAAATATACCCACAACTGAACAAGTGGATGGGGTGGCAGTCTATTTTCAATGTCTATCAATTTTTATTATTGAATCTATACTCCTTTCCCCACCTAATCAAACTGTATACAATAATTATGTTCTGGATCCATCGCGATGTAAAAGTACCGATTGCAGTTCTCGGGGCTGACGACCTGAGTACCTTGTTTAGGAAGGCCTCCTTGCCAAGCATTGACGTTCATCTTTACCAACCAAATTTTAATGACCCTACTAATGCGTTTCATATGCGGGAGTGGCGATGTTCCGGTATCTAGGCTGCACCATAACGGATGACAGCACTAGAGATATCCGTATCCAGAACTCGCCGAGATGCAGTGAGCACTTTGCAAGGTTCTAGTGTCTAGGCTCCTAAGCAGAAGTACAAAAGTCCGTATCTACAAAACCGTAATACGACCAATATTGATGTATGGCTGTGAAGCTTGGACGCTAACTTTGAAAGAAGAACAAAAACTGCTAGTGACGGAACGCAAAATCATGCGGAAGATCTTGGGACCACCGAGAAATCAAGACGGATCTCGGAGGCTCCGAAAGAATGCCGAAATTGAGACTTTAGTAGCACAGTCAAATATCATTGGCGAATATAAAGCTCAACGAATCCGCTGGCTTGGTCACTTGGAGCGAACGGGATTGGATCGGAGCGTGAAGGTGGCGTACCTGGAAAAACCGAGGGGTCGAAGACCAGTGGGTAAACCCAGGTATCGCTGGATCGATCGCGTTGAGGCAGACTTGCGCGAATTGAATGCCAACCAATGGCAGACGATGGCGCAAGATAGAGGAAAGTGGAAGTCTCTCGCTTCGGAGGCCAACACCCACACGTAATAGTAGTAGTAGTAGTACTAATGCTGCTTTAGAAGTCTGTTCCAAAAATAAGGCTGTATTTGCTCTTAATAATAAATAACCCGTCAGCGTTACGTTGATTTACTTATGTTCTGGATCCATCGCGATGTAAAAGTACCGATTGCGGTTCTCGGGGCTGACGACCTGAGTACCTTGTTTAGGGAGGCCGCCTTGCCAAGCATTGACGTTCACTATTACCAACCAAATCTTTAATGACCCTACTAATGCTGCTTTAGAAGCCTGTTCCAGAAATAAGGCTGTATTTGCTCTTAATAATAAATAACCCGTCAGCGTTACGTTGATTTACTTATGTTCTGGATCCATCGCGATGTAAAAGTACCGATTGCGGTTCTCGGGGCTGACGACCTGAGTACCTTGTTTAGGGAGGCCGCCTTGCCAAGCATTGACGTTCACTATTACCAACCAAATCTTTAATGACCCTACTAATGCTGCTTTAGAAGCCTGTTCCAAAAATAAGGCTGTATTTGCTCTTAATAATAAATAACTCGTCAGCGTTCCGTTGATTTGCTTATGTTCTGGATCTATCGCGATGTAGAAGGACCGATTGCGGTTCTCGGGGCTGACGACCTGAGTACCTTGTTTAGGGAGGCCGCCTTGCCAAGCATTGACGTTCACTATTACCAACCAAATCTTTAATGACCCTACTAATGCTGCTTTAGAAGCCTGTTCCAGAAATAAGGCTGTATTTGCTCTTAATAATAAATAACCCGTCAGCGTTACGTTGATTTACTTATGTTCTGGATCCATCGCGATGTAAAAGTACCGATTGCGGTTCTCGGGGCTGACGACCTGAGTACCTTGTTTAGGGAGGCCGCCTTGCCAAGCATTGACGTTCACTATTACCAACCAAATCTTTAATGACCCTACTAATGCTGCTTTAGAAGCCTGTTCCAAAAATAAGGCTGTATTTGCTCTTAATAATAAATAACTCGTCAGCGTTCCGTTGATTTGCTTATGTTCTGGATCTATCGCGATGTAGAAGGACCGATTGCGGTTCTCGGGGCTGACGACCTGAGTACCTTGTTTAGGGAGGCCGCCTTGCCAAGCATTGACGTTCACTATTACCAACCAAATCTTTAATGACCCTACTAATGCTGCTTTAGAAGCCTGTTCCAGAAATAAGGCTGTATTTGCTCTTAATAATAAATAACTCGTCAGCGTTCCGTTGATTTGCTTATGTTCTGGATCTATCGCGATGTAGAAGGACCGATTGCGGTTCTCGGGGCTGACGACCTGAGTACCTTGTTTAGGGAGGCCGCCTTGCCAAGCATTGACGTTCACCGTTACCAACCAAATCTTTAATGACCCTACTAATGCTGCTTTAGAAGCCTGTTCCAGAAATAAGGCTGTATTTGCTCTTAATAATAAATAACTTGTCAGCGTTACGTTGATTTACTTATGTTCTAGATCCATCGCGATGTAAAAGTACCGATTGCAGTTCTCGGGGCTGACGACCTGAGTACCTTGTTTAAGGAGGCCTCCTTGCCATGCATTGAAGTTCACCGTTACCAACCAAATTTTTAATGACCCTACTAATGCTGCTATAGAAGCCTATTCCAGAAATAAGGCTGTATTTGCTTATAATAATAAACAACTCGTCAGCGTTCCGTTGATTTACTTATGTTCTGGATCCATCGCGATGTAAAAGTACCGATTGCGGTTCTCGGGGCTGATGACCCGAATACTTTTTTTAAGGAGGCCTCCTTGCCATGCATTGAAGTTCACCGTTACCAACCAAATTTTTAATGACCTTACTAATGCTGCTTTAGAAGCCTGTTCCAAAAATAAGGCTGTATTTGCTCTTAATAATAAATAACTTTTCAGAATTTTCATGAATTTACTTGTTTATGTACTCTCCTATGGTCCCTTGCATTTTATATCCCTTTCGGGTGGAAAATCAAATTTTAAACTCCTGTATCTTCAACTCTTTTCAAATATCTCTTATTAAACTATAAACTTCACTCACCGGCTTGCCGCGTCGATGTTAACAGGAGATGGAGCATCAGACGCCAGGAACTCCTTCCAGATGTCTCGTGCCCTGGAAGCCACGCGCCTTATCGGAAGCGACTTCAACTCTTGGACAGCCAGCCAGAACCTAGTGGTCCAAAAAATATACATGTTTGGTAAAGATGTAAAATAAATCACTTTATACATGGTGATTAAAATATATTTCAGAACTTTAAATAATTGTTTTCTTCATATTTATTCTTACTTCTCCACTAAAACTTTTAGGTGTATTGGAATCTTATATAACTGCCTTTTAAGAACAGATTATCTCCCTCTAATTTCATATAACCTTGAATCCGCACAGTTGCTTTCGAAGGAGATCCTCATGGCATCTGAACCTACTGAAACTCATTTACTTATTTATATCCTTATGTACTTTGGATCATTTAGTGATAAAATTTGTATCAGATTGTTGATCTTGAAATTAAAAACAGATTTAAAAACCAATAGCTTCCTTCAACTTAAACAAGATGTTGTGCAATATTATATTTATAGATTTAAAAACTTCAAGGCATTTGCAACTATTTTCAATCATCCTCTATAAGACGATCACTCTAAAATATGAAATGCTATATTACAACAACGTCACTGTACCAAGTCTGCAAGGACATGATATTAAAATCACCCTGTATATCGTAAAAAATCTTCCTTATAACTAAAAACCCTGACCCTGGATGACCAGATGTAACACCTGGAAAATTAGAACCAGTAAGCAGTACTCACTTGAGGTTCTCCCCGCTGAACTCCTTGGAAAGGAACTTGGCGAAGTGCTCCCGGCCGGCTGTGTCCTGGAGTAGTTCGTGAAGACCGAAGGCCCAGCGGCGAACACGACGTGATGGTAGAGGATCCTTGCTAAAAAGGTAAGTTATGATGAGAATAGACGGTCATCACCCAAAAAGCTACAGGGAGGGACTAGACATGAGATCCAGGGAAGAACTAAAGTTACCGACTTAGCTCGAACAATCTCTCGTCTGAAATGGCAGTAGGTAGTCGCCTAGGGTGTTATATATATATATATATATATGTATATATGTATACATGTAAATGAATAAATATCGCCCTTCAGCCCATAGACGCCCACTGCAAGATATAGCCTCCCCCCAAAATTTTGAACACATCACGAATATATTTATATATATATATATATATATATATATAAATAAATAAGAATGTCTGTTTTTAATATTAAAATAAACTCTTTTTACTACATTCATATGAATATATATACGTGTATACAAAAATTACATTTTTTTTCAATTTTTGTATATCTGTCTGTTTATTCAGGTTAATCTCAGAAATGGCTTAACCGATTTTGAAGTGACATATTGGCAGGTAGCTGATGGTAAAGTTAAAAGATAAAATTAATTTATTCAACATTGGAACTTTTAACAGAACTCTTATTGATCTATTTTATTATTGACTCTACTCTGATATATTTGACTCTCTCTCTCTATATATGTTATAGATATGTTCATAGAACTTACCAGAGCTTCTCCTGATCCCAGAGCTCAGTGGTATCGTTGATCCAAGGGTTGGGCCACTCCGGTGGTGTCAAGAACGGATCATACTCTGCGTACTGCTCGCAGAACGATATGAACCTGGACAATTGATTTGGCACATTTCATTCTACTAACACAAACAGACAATATTTATTTATTAACAGAAGACAAACTATTAGATTCCTCTAACATATATTTACTTTTGAATTAAAATATTACAAATGTCCTCCACGAGGCCTCTTTCAAATGTCGCCACGAGATAGGTCTTGACCTGCCCGCGTTCACCAATTTCCAATGACTTTCCTTTTGTGACCAACCTAGTGAGAGGGGGGGGGGGGTGGAGGGGGGTGTCTGGCTCTACTCATGCCCCGCCTACAGGGTTGGTTGCAACAGAAGCTTTTGACCTGACCAATACCATTTACGGAGAATTTTCCCCTGATCTTCATTCCAGCCGATAGACGCCAGCTGCTGGGCATAGTCTCTTTAAAATCGTCACGACGACCGGTACACCGTCAGGGGAGGGAGGGGGGATGGGCTACCCACGCTTCATCCAACTCCTGGCTGCAGACCTTTCGACTCTAACTGCCAGAAATTGTGCGGACTACGTTGACCTTGGTTCTTGGTCGGGGCACTCGTCTGTTACGTGAAGTCGCAAATATAACTCACGCGTAAGAAAGGGTATAATAAATATAGCCCACGTGATCGGTCACGTGAGTTTGAGTGGTAGTGGGGGAGGAGGTGGCATATAAATAACAAGCGGTGACGGCCTGAGCTCACTCTGTGTTTGGCACTAATCGGTGTAACATAACTCCTGAAGATGCCCCGTGGAGGGGTGAAACACGTGTTGAGTAATTTGGCGGTGGCGGTTGTGTGATTCGTATTGTTTGCCGCATACGCATTTATCAGCGGGCTAGCAGGCGGTGCACTTTGTTGCACGACTACCACTGCATGTGCGGAAGTGGCTAAATATTGGTCCTTTTCTTACTGCGCTCGGTTCTTCCGAGGACCTATTATTTCTGATCTTCAATCTCGCAGCAAAACTCTGGGTATGGCTCTCTCTGTCGCTGACCTTGAATCGGAAGAATTCTATCGATCAAGTCTCAGATCCATGGTATGTCACCACCCTCAACACACATTGGTCAAAGACCTTCGTCTTCAGGCCTTTGGACCAGAAGTCATCGAGTCCACTTTCGAATTGCCCAGCATAACATTCAAATTGCCCCCTCGTGGGTCTCACTTTGGTAACCACTGCTTTAAACTAACTTCAATCAAACTGTGTTTTGCCATTCTTCCCACATACAAGTGGTCACTGTGAACATCGTCTTATATCAGGGCTTCTTAAACTTTTGTCATTCACGACCCCCATTTATGATTGCTAGTTTCTCGACGACCCCATACAAACGTAAAAGAAAAATAAATTAATATTTTTTGATGATTTATTTATTAGGTAACAAAATACATTTGAAAATATTTAGTTTTGAAACATACATAAATCTGAAATTAAAAATTGCACAAAAAATTATAAAATTGTATTTATATTAGTTTAAAACCTTCAACAAATGCGCGTCCACTGTATTCCACCAGCTCTAGTGATGTTATAAAATGGTATATATAAATATTTGACATTAAAATCTCTCGACCCCACAATTTTGCTACGCGACCTCATTTGAGGTCGCGACCCATTGTTTAAGAAGCCCTGTCTTATATGAATTAACATATAGTATATGTATATATACTCACATATCAGCCACCTTACTAACTCGTACGTTGCGTCTCTCGAGCCTGGCTTTCAGCACGGCCACCTGACGCCTGGCAGCGTCCACTTGCTGTTCTATCGTGGGACTCTGTTCCGCAGTGGAACATTCCGGCTGAACATCCACAGGTGTTTCATCTAAATCATATATACGCTATAGTTATTTTTTAAATTCAAAATTTAATTATACTAGTGTGCAAGGGCCGTTTAATATCAAAAATTTAAATGAGACAACAACAAAAAGTTCGACACATGTAAATCGATTGCAGATCAGTAGTCCAAACTCAATGTCTCAGAACATCTGTTTTGATCGTTATATAATCCATGATGATGTTCCTAATAAAAAGGCCTCCATGGTTCCAATGCGACTTGAGAGAAATCAACAATAAACTCTAGTGTTGATTCTTTATACTATTACTTTCAAAAATTTCATAGAAATTATGACTGTATCAATTAGATGCATTACAAGCATTGGTAGTAGTATTGTCTCGGATGTGTGTGTATGTTGTGTCTAGATAAGTGAGTTTTTTTTTTCAATCAAAAGATGCCATACAAAATATACTTTATTAAAATATAATTCCATTCAATTTGCTATATATATATATATATATATATATATATATATATATAGAGAGAGAGAGAGAGAGAGAGAGAGAGAGAGAGATAGCACTGTCTTATATCAAATAATTTACAGTGTAACCTTTACAAGCCAATTGTTCCTTAACAGTTTTAAATTATACTATGTTTAATAGTGTATGACTACGTAAGACGGTGTATGAGTATAAATAAATGTATTTTAATGTGCATGAAGGCGTATGAGTATTTATGAGTGTGTATGTAAACGTTTGAGACTGTATTACTGTGTGAAGGAATGCATATGTATATGTTTGAGTGTGTACACGTGTGTATGAGTGGATATGAGTATTTACGCCTGTGTATAAATGTATTAAAATGTATGATTGCGTAAAAGGATGTACGATTGAATATTAATATGTTTGTGTGTGTATGGTTGTGTTTAAGAGTGTATGACTGCGTAAGTAGGAGTGCATATGAGTATGTTTAAGTGTGTACACGTGTGTACGAGTGGATATGAGTATTTACACCTGTGTATGAATGTGTTTAAAATGTATGACTGCATAAAAGGATGTACAATTGCATATTAATATGTTTGTGTGTGTATGGTTGTGTTTAAGAGTGTATGACTGCGTAAGTAAGAGTGCATATGAGTATGTTTGAGTGTGTACACGTGTGTACGAGTGGATATGAGTATTTACACCTGTGTATGAATGTGTTTAAAATGTATGACTGCATAAAAGGATGTACAATTGCATATTAATATGTTTGTGTGTGTTTTTTTTTTTTTTTTTTATAGAGGTTTAAAAATACCTTTACGTATCATAGGGCCTGATGTTGGTGCCCCGTATGTCGGACTCGATCTAGATCAATACCGACTAAAAACAATCCTCTCTCTTCGGTATCCCTGGTCCCCACGGCATGGCCGTTAGGCATTACTTCGCGGGGGGGATTTAGCCGCAGCTTTCTCTGATAGAGTGGCTGTTCAGGCCAACTTCCTCCGCTCTTGCTCTATTTTACGCAACTCCTTTAGCACCGTCGTACAGTACGCGCTCGTAAGTTCCCAGGCCGAAGGCGAGGATAGCATTGTAGCTATCAGAGTTTCAGGATAGATTTTGCATCCTACACCTTCTTCCCAAGACCTCCTGGCTTCGTTAAATCGGGGGCAGACGAAAAAGACATGCTCTGCATCTTCAATCATTCCGACACAATTAGGACAGTCAGGGGAATCTTCGTATTTGAACCTATGGAGATACGCTCGATAACAGCCGTGGCCGGATATCATCTGAGTCAGGTAGTAGTTCAACTCTCCATGATCTCGGTTCACCCATGACTCTAGGTTTGGTATAAGCTTACGCGTCCATTTTCCTTTCGTCGACTTATCCCAGGACGATTGCCACTGTTGCAAGCTTTTCAGTCTTCCCCGAATTCTAAGTTCAGCTGAAGTTGGGTCTGATTTGCTTTTTTTGCTACGGTACAGATCAGTTCTTTCGTCTGCAAGAAGCGCAACAGGAACCATACCTGCTATCACGCATGCTGCATCCTCCGATACTGTACGAAAGGCGCTAGCTACCCGTAGAGTGCTGACTCTATAAACAGAGGCGATTTTCCGTCGGGACTCCTGTTTGCTCAGTGCGTCGGACCATATGGGTACTCCGTACATAAGCACTGACGTAGTCACCGACGCTAATAACTTCCTTCTGTTTTGCTTGGGACCTCCGACATTAGGCATGAGTCGGCAGAGTTTAGCTGTCACCAGAGACGCTTTCGCTGCTGCTCTCTCAGCCTGATCTTTAAAGTTTAGCCTATGGTCGATCATTACTCCTAGGTACCGTATAGCTGGTTGAGTTGCGATTTCACAGCTGCCGACATTGAGTGTGATGGTCTCCGCAACTCTCCTGCCAGTAATGAGCACTGCTTCCGTCTTCTGCTCAGCCAGTTCTAGTCCGACTGACCTCATCCACAGGGTGATTACTTGGAAGGATCTTTCAAATGCCCACTTCACTTCCTCCACGTGTTTCGCTACTATAACGACTGCTAGATCATCAGCGAATGCGACGAGTTTAGTTTCGCTGGGTAGATGTTTCTTTAGGAGTCCATCGTACATAGCGTTCCACAAAAGTGGCCCTAGTACTGACCCCTGTGGGACGCCTCCGGTGACTTTGTACTCCTCCGTCCCGATTTCCGTAGTGTATATGAGGACCCTATCAGAGAAGTAACTAGCGACTATTTTACGTAGGTATAGAGGTACATTCAGTGAGCTAAGTGCCCCCATGATGACCTCCCATTTTGCTGAGTTAAAGGCGTTTTTAATGTCCAAGGTGGCAACCAGGCAGTATTTTATCGAGCCTCTCTTCCATCTTTTCCCAGACACTGCTAGTTTTGCTATATTGACTACTTGCTCTATAGCGTCTAGCGTAGACCGGCCTTTTCTGAACCCATACTGTGAGTTAGCTAGGTGGGGTTCAACTGCTGCTTCGATCCTGCTGTGGATAATACGTTCTAGTATTTTCCCCGCAGTATCCAGCATACAGAGGGGCCGGTATGACGATGGCTCGTCTGGTGGCTTCTTACCTTTAGGGAGAAGTACCAGTCTCTGTCGTTTCCACGCGGTAGGAAAGGTGCCTTCCAGTAAGCAGCTATTGTAGGCCTCCAAGAAGACTCCTGGTGTTGCTACAATAGCTTGCTTAAGAGCTACGTTGGGGATCCCATCCGGTCCCGGAGCTTTGTTGTTTCCAACCCTACCGCATGCTACCATTAGCTCCTTCTCGGTAATAGGGGGGATTTCATTCGGATCCACAATCCCTAGTTGAAAGGAGGATTTTGGTTGCGTGGGGAACAGAGCTCTGACAATTCTTCCTAGTAGAATAGGACAAGTGGGCGTTGTATTCTCATGTCTCAGTTGTTTAACTACAACCTGGTACGGCTTGCCCCATGGATTCTTTTCAACCTCTTCCAACAATATTTTCCACGCGTTTCTCTTGCTCTCTTTAATGGATTTATTTAATTTTAATCGCGCTTCCTTATATTTGTCGTAGAGCTGCTCGAATTGTGGTGTTTTCCGAGCCCGTTGGGAGGTTCTACGCGCCTTAACACATATTTTCCTAAGCTCAGCAATGTTATCATTCCACCAGTACACCGGTGGGGTTCGGTTGTTGTTGCGTCGCCTTGGCATTGTTGCATCGCAGGCCTCGGTCAGCCTCCTTATGATTTCAGCCGCCTTTTCACTGGCACTTTTGGAAAGCAGTGGTCGATCCTCGAGTGCTATCTTGAACAGGCCGGGATCATACATGCTAGTCCTCCAACCCACTGAGCCAGTTCTTGTGTGTGGTACTCTATTTGTATTTGGCTTACATGATACCTCCCAGTATATGGCACAGTGGTCGCTAGCGGTGTAAGTATCCGAGATCTCCCAACTGTTATTTCCTCTTGCCAGTGTACTGCTGACGAAAGTGAGATCCACAATTGAGCTCGCCTCGCCTCTTGTGAACGTGGGTTTATCGCCTGTATTAAGTAAGGCGACGTCCAACAGTGACATCGCTTCCAGAAGCTGGCAACCTCTAGTGTTTGTAGCTTTACTACCCCAGTCCACTGCCCAAGCGTTAAAATCTCCAGCTATAGCTACCGGGGAGTACATTCGGGCATCCTCCACTAATTTGGCCAGGAACCGGACGAACTCATCGTGTGTTAGGCTAGGTGGTGCATAGCAACTGTAGAAATGTATTCCATTAAATTTGGCTCTTACAAATCCAGAACAATTATTTTGATTACCCTGGAGAGGTTTAGTGCCACATGCCCAGATGACAGCTTTTCCTTCCTTATCAGTGATCCAGTTTAGGCCACTGATGTGCTTATAGGGTTCCGAAATTAGTACTATGTCTAATTTTAGCTCCCGTACAGTCTGCATGAGTAGGTCTTGGGCAACCTCGCAATGATTAAGATTAATTTGTAGTACCTTGATCATTTTTGAGGCTGTCTTAACATCTGAAGTGCTTTTTTAAATACAGGGCAATGACCACATCCTGCAATGTGAGCACAGTCTTCGGAATTCCCAATGTCAACACAGAGGACACATCGGGCTTCCTTACCGCACTCTTTGGCTTTGTGGCCTATTTCCCCACATTTGATGCAGCTCTTCGATCTGTCATGTTTGTTGCTGCATTTGTTTGCAACGTGACCATAGTGCCAGCACCTGAAGCATTTTATAGGCCTTTGAGTAGCTCTTATTCTACAATTGACCCAACCTATCTTGATGTTTTGCCGCTCTGTTAAGGTTCTGGCCAATTCTGCTGCTACTCTAATAGAAGCCGTAAGTGTTCCTCCGTATGCTTTGCGAAGGGACTTGACGCAGTGTTCAGAAATATGGCTTCCTCCGCCAGTTATTTTCTGTAGGGCTTCTACGATTTCAGGCACCGTCGTGGTTTCGTCTAGGTCCTTAATCTCTAATTCCTGTTCAGGTACTTTGCATACTACCGTAGCATCTTTTCCAAGAACTGTGGAAATGGTGTTTCTTATCTCCTGCGTTTTATCTTTTTGATTTTTCGCTAGGATAAGAAGCATATCGCCCGTAGCCGTCCTTCTAATTTTATCAACACATTTGCCTATATGATCCGCGGAAGCATCTTTTTTGACCCGCTTAAGGATCTCGGCGTACTGATCCTTCTGGCTTGGGCGAATGATAAGAGCACTCGGACGCGTTGCTACTTTTTTCTTGGGTTGCTTTTTCTTTTTTACCTCTTTCCACTCCGAGTGATCGTGTGGAAGTGGCGGCTTTGGCTTCAGTTCTGGCCTTACCGTAACTGCTAAGTCCGCTGTATTAGCTTTTCGCAGTTTCGGTGCCTGGCTGATCTCCAAGGGTGAAGAGCGTTCCGTCCTTTTGACTTTTCGCGTTTTTCGGCTCTTCGGTGTTGCCGATTTGCTTTCTTCTTCGGTTTCTTTTACAGTCGTGTCCGAATACAATCTGTATAGAGACGGTGACGTATGCACTTCTCCTACGGATGTGGTGGCGTTTGATTTTCCGACGCTTCCAATTTCCCTGGTGATCTTTGCAAACGATGTACCTAGCGCGGCCACATGTTTGCGGATCTCTCCATGAACGTTTAATTTGCCCTTTATGTACTCCGCCAGGGCAGTGATTGTATTTTCGTGGAGCTGTAATGCCTTCTTCAGCTCCATATTACTTTCATTTTCGTTTGTTTTTTTTATTAATTTATCCATGCTGTTCCCACGAGAACCTAGGGAAATATACAGTCCGCTTCGGCAGAGCCCCGGTTACCGAAGTAAGGCCACTTAAGTACGCCTGAGGTGGGACCTGGTACCCTCAGGGGAGCGCTTGCGACGACCATTCCCTGTCGCCTTCCAGTCCTGGGCACGCTAGACCACTGACATCGGGTTGTGTTTTGTCCGCGAGGGCTATTTTATTTCACCCCTACCCTGTTTCGCAAATTGCGACTCTCGGGCTTTCCCCTATCCGCAACCTTGGGGACGCGCCACGTAGCAGTACACCTCAGCCCGTGGTGTTTGTGTGTGTATGGTTGTGTTTAAGAGTGTATGACTGCGTAAGTAAGAGTGCATATGAGTATGTTTAAGTGTGTACACGTGTGTACGAGTGGATATGAGTATTTACACCTGTGTATGAATGTGTTTAAAATGTATGACTGCATAAAAGGATGTACAATTGCATATTAATATGTTTGTGTGTGTATGGTTGTGTTTAAGAGTGTATGACTGCGTAAGTAAGAGTGCATATGAGTATGTTTGAGTGTGTACACGTGTGTACGAGTGGATATGAGAATTTACACCTGTGTATGAATGTGTTTAAAATGTATGACTGCATAAAAGGATGTACAATTGCATATTAATATGTTTGTGTGTGTATGGTTGTGTTTAAGAGTGTATGACTGCGTAAGTAAGAGTGCATATGAGTATGTTTGAGTGTGTACACGTGTGTACGAGTGGATATGAGTATTTACACCTGTGTATGAATGTGTTTAAAATGTATGACTGCATAAAAGGATGTACAATTGCATATTAATATGTTTGTGTGTGTATGGTTGTGTTTAAGAGTGTATGACTGCGTAAGTAAGAGTGCATATGAGTATGTTTAAGTGTGTACACGTGTGTACGAGTGGATATGAGTATTTACACCTGTGTATGAATGAGTTTAAAATGTATGACTGCGTAAAAGAATGTATGTTTACATATTAATATGTTTGTGTGTGTATGGTTGTGTTTAACAGTGTATGACTGCGTAAGTAGGAGTGCATATGAATATGTTTAAGTGTGTACACGTGTGTACGAGTGGATATGAGTATTTACACCTGTGTATGAATGTGTTTAAAATGTATGACTGCGCAAAAGGATGTACGATTGCATATTAATATGTTTGTGTGTATGGTTGTGTTTAATAGTGTATGACTGCGTAAGTAGGAGTGCATATGAATATGTTTAAGTGTGTACACGTGTGTACGAGTGGATATGAGTATTTACACCTGTGTATGAATGTGTTTAAAATGTATGACTGCGTAAAAGGATGTACGATTGCATATTAATATGTTTGTGTGTATGGTTGTGTTTAAGAGTGTATGACTGCGTAAGTAGGAGTGCATATGAATATGTTTAAGTGTGTACACGTGTGTACGAGTGGATATGAGTATTTACACCTGTGTATGAATGTGTTTAAAATGTATGACTGCGTAAAAGGATGTACGATTGCATATTAATATGTTTGTGTGTGTATGGTTGTGTTTAAGAGTGTATGACTGCGTAAGTAGGAGTAAATATGAATATGTTTGAGTGTGTACACGTGCGTATGAGTGGATATGAGTATTTACACCTGTGTATGAATGTGTTTAAAATGTATGACTGCGTAAAAGGATGTACGATTGCATATTAATATGTTTGTGTGTGTATGGTTGTGTTTAAGAGTGTATGACTGCGTAAGTAGGAGTAAATATGAATATGTTTGAGTGTGTACACGTGCGTATGAGTGGATATGAGTATTTACACCTGTGTATGAATGTGTTTAAAATGTATGACTGCGTAAAAGGATGTACGATTGCATATTAATATGTTTGTGTGTGTATGGTTGTGTTTAAGAGTGTATGACTGCGTAAAAGGATGTACGATTGCATATTAATATGTTTGTGTGTATGGTTGTGTTTAATAGTGTATGACTGCGTAAGTAGGAGTGCATATGAATATGTTTAAGTGTGTACACGTGTGTACGAGTGGATATGAGTATTTACACCTGTGTATGAATGTGTTTAAAATGTATGACTGCGTAAAAGGATGTACGATTGCATATTAATATGTTTGTGTGTGTATGGTTGTGTTTAAGAGTGTATGACTGCGTAAGTAGGAGTGCATATGAATATGTTTAAGTGTGTACACGTGTGTACGAGTGGATATGAGTATTTACACCTGTGTATGAATGTGTTTAAAATGTATGACTGCGTAAAAGGATGTACGATTGCATATTAATATGTTTGTGTGTATGGTTGTGTTTAATAGTGTATGACTGCGTAAGTAGGAGTGCATATGAATATGTTTAAGTGTGTACACGTGTGTACGAGTGGATATGAGTATTTACACCTGTGTATGAATGTGTTTAAAATGTATGACTGCGTAAAAGGATGTACGATTGCATATTAATATGTTTGTGTGTATGGTTGTGTTTAATAGTGTATGACTGCGTAAGTAGGAGTGCATATGAATATGTTTAAGTGTGTACACGTGTGTACGAGTGGATATGAGTATTTACACCTGTGTATGAATGTGTTTAAAATGTATGACTGCGTAAAAGGATGTACGATTGCATATTAATATGTTTGTGTGTGTATGGTTGTGTTTAAGAGTGTATGACTGCGTAAGTAGGAGTGCATATGAATATGTTTAAGTGTGTACACGTGTGTACGAGTGGATATGAGTATTTACACCTGTATATGAATGTGTTTAAAATGTATGACTGCGTAAAAGGATGTACGATTGCATATTAATATGTTTGTGTGTGTATGGTTGTGTTTAAGAGTGTATGACTGCGTAAGTAGGAGTAAATATGAATATGTTTGAGTGTGTACACGTGCGTATGAGTGGATATGAGTATTTACGCCTGCGTATGAATGAATTTAAAATGTATGACTGTAGGTAGGAGTTGTGTGTATGAGGTTGTACGAATATTTCGAAGTTTCGGTGATGTATGAGTGATGTGATACATGTTTTGAGTGTATGAACGTGTATAATCTCACCGTTCTTCTCCTCGGCGATGACTGTTACTTCTGCGGTCTTCTGTATCGCCTCCTCGCTCTCCTCCGGGTTGGTTATTGTTACGATTGGATTGTTTTGCTGTAAGAAAATTTATTTTACCATACATACATAGTGATGTGATGATTACCATACAAAGGTGATCAAAAAGTAAGTTGAAATTTTCATTTAAAACACCCGGGCATTAGGAAGGCGGGTAATTTATTCCTAGGTAATTAGCACTGTCTATAACATTAGTCAAGAGTGTTTGTTAAAAGGTATAATTATCTCAGAGTTAGTCGTTCAACCACAGTATATCCTGATTTAGCTGTGTGATTTCTGGCTGTTTTTCACAAGATTGAGGTGATAAAAACCTAATCGAACATCTTGAAGGCTGTATAACATAAAACTATTCCGACTGTCTCAAGAACTGGAAGAAACGTAGTCAAAAATGCTTTTTATAAGACGATGATTACTTTGAAGGTGATGAAATTGATTTGGAAGAATGTATTAAGAATTTAAATAACTTTTATATCACAATAGAAGGCTTTAAAACAGTGATTCCCAATGTGGTCTATACCGACCCCTAGGGGTCTATGACAACCTGCAAGGGGTCTACATCAGCGATAAAAAATTTGGGGGTCCATAAAATGAAAATGGGGGTCCATGATAGTGGATCTCAACGCATACACTGATAATACCTATTTACTTACATCATACTATCTTATAATATCAAAACATTTACAATATTTATAAAAGTACCTATGAAGTAAAAAAATTGCTTATGTTATTTTATTTATAGTTCATTTTGTTTATTTAATGTTACGTATATTTTACATAACAGATACAAAATTTTATTTTGAGTAGTTTTAATTTAAATTCAATTAATAAATGTATAAATTAACATTTGTTTTTACTTTAAGTTTTTAACACTAAACTTCACTACAGTTAGAAATTTACAGGAAATCAATATCAGGTAAGTAGGGGGTCTGCCCAACACGGAAAAACATGGCAAGGGGTCTACGACACAAAAAAAATTGGGGAACTCTGCTTTAAAAGATGCCTATGAATGAAATTATACTACCTCATATTACAGTAAGGCTTTGGACTTCTTTTTATCAATATAATCCCACTCCCTTACAAACCGTATTATAAATCTACGGGACAGATCTAGTCCAACAGTGGGCGTTTTACGATTGACATCATTAAACTCACTTTAACAATTTATTATTAAAATCATGACGCAAATTGAGAGTATTTTACAGGGTGTCCCATAAATCAACGCCTACAAAAACTGAGGGGGGGGGGGAATATAAAAATAAGGCACCCCCCTCTTTTAAAAATCGAAAATTAGGAATCCACTAAACAATTTTATCGTGACGTTGATTTATGGGACACCCTGTATGTATTTAATATACACATGATCAGAAAGTAGAAATGTAGCATGAAAGATAGATAATAGACCGAAAGAGAGACTAAAATATGAAAGAAGAGAGAGAAAATAAAAAATCATGTGAAAAATTAAATTGCAAATAAAATCCCTATCCCACCATAAATAGGGGCACGAGAGGCCCCCAATAGCGGGGGTCATTAAAAAAAATATATACACATGATATAGTCGTGTATGACATATAAGTAAATAGATATATTAAGTTAAAAAAAACCTTAAGGTTGTTCTGTTGCAGCAACTCCTGGCACTGCCTCCTTCTTTTTTCTTTCAAAGCGTTGATACGAGACATCTTCTTCGGATCCAGTTCCGTCGTGTTGACACATCCTGGCTGTGTTTTATTGCGATCAATATATAGGATGTTTAAAATTAAACATATTATCAAGTGGACTTTAATGTATCTAAGACCTACTCAGGTATTTACTGGAATCAGGCGTTACCTTGCGGAAGTCCATCCTAAGTAAGAAAAGGACCAATATTTAGCCACTTCCGCACATGCAGTCGTAGTCGTGCAACAAAGTGCACCGCCCGCCAGCCCGCTGATAAATGCGCATGCGGTAAACAATGCGAATCACACAACCGCCACAAAACTACTCAACACGTGTTTCACCCCACCACGGGGCATCTTCAGGAGTTATGTTACACCGATTAGGGCCAAACATAGAGACAACTCTATGTTTGGCACTAATCGGTGTGAGGCTAAATATTGGTCCTTTTCTTACTACTCAGGTAGTTACCGAAGGTGTAACCATAGTAGATATTGTTAAAAAGCACGAGTTACAGAACCCTCTGAACAATAAACACTGAACCATCCAGAAGTGTCACAAACACGCGTGACCTTGAAGTTATTTATATATTTTTGTGTACGGTTCTCGGAAATTCTAACCGAGTACTATCTCGAACTTACTAGAACCTTATCCGTAGTATAAATAAGTGTACTCCCTATGTCGACAGTTTAGTGTTGTTTTTAGAATTATAAGATTAAGATCTACGATCAGTGATGCAAAGTGACTATTTGGTAAGTTATTTGGACAGTGATTTCTTGAGCAATTTGGAAGCGAAGTTTGGACTGAGCGAAAGTATACTTTGTGTTGAAGTAGGGTGACCATCTGATTTGTGAATAAAGGACTCCTTGTGAATCAGTGGTGTTTCATTTCGAGTCAGAACATTACGTAACAATATATATCTGGGACAAACCGTCCAGATTGGTCAGTTAAACTTCGAAATGGGCTGTGTTTTTTTTTATTATTATGGTCCCCACTATTGGGGGCCTCTTGTACCCCTATCTTTGGTGGGACAGCGACTTTACGGGCAATTTATTTTTTCACATAGTTATTTATTATTTCCATTCTCTCCTTTCGTTCTTCACATATTCTTTCAATCTATTCTTTCATGCTACATTTCTGCTATCTTTTCCTTTTACTCTGTGACCTTTCATTCCTCCCTCATTATATGTTACATTTTATCTTTATTTTTTTTCGTTTACATTTTTATCACATTTTGAGTTACGTTTTATCACATTTTTTCTTATTATTTAAAATTTTTCTTATTTTCTTTAATTATTATTTTTTTGTATCACTTTTTTAATTATTTCCTTGCAGTATGAGAGGAATTCTTCCATAGTATCCTTTCCGCCTATCAGGGAGGCTATTGACTCCTCCCTGATTTTAACGCCAGACCGGCACTCGGATTCGAATGGGCTGTGTTTGAAGGCTCCGGACCATCGAAGGTTGTTGACCGGGTGTTGCTGGTGATGATATATAGCAATGGTCAGGGTCTGAGAGCAATGGAGAGAAATAACAGATCCTCGGAAGAACCAGGGTCAACCAGCAGTCAAAGAAGACCACGATATAGACGCAGCATGGGTAACCAACCTACTCCCACTGCCCCCCACTAGATGTACCGATAATTTAGATCCTGGGAATTCGGTGAACAGTAAGATCAGTCATGGTGATCATTGGAGGCCATTGCAGTGGACATTGCATATAATGTATACCATATGTGTCTGGCTGGTTTTAATGACATTAGGTAGTTTTAATTTAAAAAAAAGATTATTGTTATATTTAGTTTCGATTTTTTTTAATTGTTACATATATGTACCTAAAGTAGTCTTAGTTTTTTTAGGTCCCTCTCTTTTTATGCCCCTCTCTTTTTAGGTCCCTCTCTTTTTCTGCCCCTCTCTTTTTATGCCCCTCTCTTTTTAGGTCCCTCTCTTTTTATGCCCCTCTCTTTTTAGGTCCCTCTCTTTTTATGCCCCTCTCTTTTTAGGTCCCTCTCTTTTTATGCCCCTCTCTTTTTAGGTCCCTCTCTTTTTATGCCCCTCTCTTTTTAGGTCCCTCTCTTTTTCTGCCCCTCTCTTTTTAGGTCCCTCTCTTTTTATGCCCCTCTCTTTTTATGCCCCTCTCTTTTTAGGTCCCTCTCTTTTTATGCCCCTCTCTTTTTAGGTCCCTCTCTTTTTATGCCCCTCTCTTTTTAGGTCCCTCTCTTTTTATGCCCCTCTCTTTTTAGGTCCCTCTCTTTTTATGCCCTCTCTTTTTAGGTCCCTCTCTTTTTATGCCCCTCTCTTTTTAGGTCCCTCTCTTTTAAGGTCCCTTTTTTTTTGGGGACCTTCCGTTCCCATTACAACTCTGGTAAAGTATTTACATTGTTCTAAATCTCTTATATTAAAATTATACTTCACATCTCTATCTTTGTTCACATTCAAATTGTCTACTGTTCATCACCTTTCTTCCATCATCTTCCTTCCTGGATCACAGCTAGCTACATCATCAAAGCAAGTAAGGGTTATTACAACATTAATGTTCCGGATTTAAAAATTCTTATTCTTATATCTATTTGCATTAAGGAAATTTTAATTATCAATTATTCACTGTCTGATCCGTCAAGTATATGTACTATTTACACGTTCCAATATTTACTAAGTAGAAGAATTTAAATTTTCAAAAATAGTTTTAATATATATATATATATATATATATATATATATATATACTATATATACTATATATATATATATATATATATATATATATATATATATATATATATATATAGTATATATTCACATATACTTATGTGTAGTTTATGTATGAACTAAATGTTATAAAAGTTGCCACAAAATTGAGTCCTTCAAATCACAAAAACAACTCACACACACACACACATATAAATATATGTATGTATATATGTATACACATATGTGTGCGGCGATTATGGTATATCGTCTATAGGCTGAAACGTCGATATATAAATATCTGTGTGTATGTGTATATATATGTATAAAGATATATATGCCCGATAATCTCTCCATACAATATCAGTGTTAAACAGAACTCACCATCGGCCGATGGACATCCCAGAATGCCCTCTCCTGGCTGTCCAGGACTTTTCTCTCAAGTTTATCTCTCTTCTTATCCACCTGGAATTAAAAGATTTTTATTAATACAAATTTCCATGCTACAAAAAATACCATAGCACATAGGTACGAGGAACCACTTGCCAGTTCTACAGACTTCAATTTGAGGAGTATGCAGAGAAATTACACCAAATAACTCCCTCCATCTCTCTTCTATCAGACAACAAGATTTCCTATGAAATTCTTTTCACCTTCACTAAGTGTTTCACTAATACTTCTATAGAGCGAACAGCTAAGATTTGGAACAAACCTTCTGGAGTCATTTTTATATTCATATTATAAATTAGAAGTCTTCAAGACAAGATTTAATAGGTATAGGTGTACAGTACCCGGCTATAAATATTGCACATCGACCTTTGGAAAGAGACAATCGGCTACGTAGAGCGCTATCTCTGTCGCACGATTGACAAAACATCACATAGGTAGTGTGCGACAGAGATAGCGCTCTACGAAACCGAAATTAGCCTATTGTCTCTTTCCAAAGGTCGATGTAGAACTTATCGCTTAACATGAGAGGTCAAATGCTTCGCTATAATAAAAAGAACTGTTTCTACGGTATGAAATTTAAGAAATATATACTATACCCAATGTATGACCACATATTGTAACCTATTCATATATCAATATATATGATATCATATAATATTTGTTTTATGTATACATGTATTTAGATTCTAGAAGTGGTATGAAATAAGGCTTGATATTTAGAGGGACCATACGCTATTGAAGAACAAACAATTCGGTAAAATTTTCTGTTAATATATTTATTATGCATGGGTTCATACCACATGACATATATACTATATTTCAGAGTATATACCAGTGATTCCCAAAGTGGTCTATATACCCTAGGGGTCTATGACAACCTGCAAGGGGTCTACGTCAGCGAAAAAAAATTTGGGGGTCCATGAAATGAAAATGGGGGTCCACAGACTGGACATCATTAGCCGAGGAGATTCAAGTTTAACCCTTACAAAATTGACGTCAAATGTTGATAATTTATTATTAAAGCATCAGGTTCATCCTTCTCATTGAAAATATTGACTTATTGCTTATGTTATTTATAGTTTATTTTATGTTTATTTAATGTTACGTATATTTTACATAACAGATACAAAATTTTGTTTTGAGTAGTTTTAATTTAAATTTAATTAATAAATGTATAAATTAACATGTGTTTTTACTTTAAGTTTTTAACACTAAACTTCACTACGGTTAGAAATTTACAGGAAATCAATATCAGGTAAGTAGGGGGTCTACCCAACACGGTAAAACATGGCAAGGGGTCTATGACACAAAAAAGTTTGGGGATATATATATATATATAGCTTCTAATCGATCACCCACCATCTGTTTACAAGACCAGCGAAGACTTCTCAATCCAACCAATCAAACAAACATGTCCGACTTGGTCTCAGCACTCTAGTCCAATCAACCAGATCCCAGTTCCAATCACCAACATGGAGACACATGAGTGAACCCACTTACCTTGCTCTGTGCTTCCGCTTGCATGAATATAAACTCCCACTTCCTGCTGAACATTTTCTGGAGTTTCGCCAGGGATTCCGCCTCATAGTCCGCCAGTTCCAGGCGAGCTTTGTTCTGCATGGTCCGCTTGCAGAGGTATACAGCATAATCGGTGTTCTCCGGCTCCCACTGGTTAGACGGCCAGAAGTACGGCGTCTGGAATCTGGAAAGATGTATACACAGTGACCAGTTGTTATAACTTTTTTTTCTTTTCGCATACAGTTCTACATATAGCTTCAACGAGGTAATGTATACCTTATTTATAAGTAAAAGCCTGTAAACTTTTTACACCTATTTCCAATCACCCTGTACAAATTTATCACTCTGAAACTCTATTGAAAAGTGTAGTAAAGAGAGTTAATATATAGTACACCAATACCTCACTTTGCGTCGTGGTTACGTTCCAATAAAACACGACGCAAATTGAAACGCCGCAAAGTGAATTAAGATTTTCTATAGCAAACCATGTAAAGATCGAAGATAGGTTCCGGGGTTACGAAAATACTACTTTTTAAAAAGAAAATTGAACAAAGTAAACATTTAAAAAACATAAATAATATAACTAATAAATAAATTGGAATGATATTTACCTTTTTTGTAACCAGAAACAACACGTAAAAATTTATATAAATTTATTATTCTCTTTTAAAAAAAGCACAACACACTACGTAATCGAAACTGAACTAAAATTATCAAAACAAAGTGAAAATAAAACTGTATTCATTCATTTTTGCGTTGATTTTTAGTTAGAAAGGTAATCCCCGAGTTTTGATGGCATGTCGCAATTAGAAACACAAGGTTTGCCATTTTTTAGAAAAAACAGAAAATTTTATATTAAATTAAAGACTCGAACCCAAAACAACGCAACCTCGAAAATCTAACGACGCACAGTGAAAATTAGTACTAAATAAGCAGCGACGCAACTTCGAAAAAACGCAAAACGAAACGACGCAGAGCGAGGTAATGGTGTAATATGGATTTTAAAAAATCTCTTTCTTACTATATTATCATTACATTAACACATAAACACATCAAATATTCCAGCTAAACAACTCCCACTATTGGACATATATCTCCTTCATATATATCCTATTGGACCAATTGATACTACCCTTTCTCCAACGTCTTTGATCTAAAAAAGTCATCTGTCAACAACGTGGGTGGACATTCTTCCTTTAGTCTGTGGTGGTCTACTCCAGGACCTTGAGGTCCCAGTGGTACCTGTTCTGTGCGATATATGGATAGATATCTACCCTGGAATTGCAGCTCTGTTAAAAGACATCACCTCTCGAAACACCTTGAAGAGTATATACGGAGAATTGGTGGTCCAGTAGACCAAGCCTGTAGATCTTCAAGGTCTTTGAGGGGGGGACCATGTGTCTAGCAAGAAATGAAGTGGAAGTTGAGGTGGCTGCCAAACACGACATGGATATGAACAGGAGACAAGACCTTGGGCATCTGAAAACGCATTGACCAGGATCCTACTCATCCAAAGTAGTGGACATCTCAGCAATGGAGCCCATTGTTGGTGATACTCAGAGCGTCAATGGTTTAATATATTTATATGTATATATATATATATATATATATATATATATATATACACACACATATATATTGATTTTTATTTTTCGTATTTTATAATATTATTTTTTACACCCTTAGACATTAAATTCGTGTATTTTATAATTATACATAAAATATATAGTGTTGAAATAATAAAAAAAAAACAATAATTGTAAAAACAAAGGCACGGACGCTTATGTCTGTGAAATATAAATTAAAAAAAAAATTACCATTAAAATGGTCACCATCATGACCTCACCTGTAGTATGTATTGTCGTTCTTGACTGTCAGGTTGTGATCGTCAATAGGGAACAAATATCCATGAGCCGCTAGGAGGTGGGCGAAGTGTATGGCTTCAGAAGTCTCGTCCAGACGGTAGTGGCGCATCAGCCAGGACACCAGGTCCGTGCCGGTGAAGACCTGGAAGTCACATTTTATTGGTCTATACCGATGTTGGTTCAATAAATTTTTCTCGAATTTTCCTCAAGTCTTGGTGCCATCTCCAGAGATCGACACCATGACCAACCTTCCACTGCCTCCTACCTGACTTCTGATCTTAACTGTCTTCGGCCCACCTAAAGGGGGATTCAAAATATCTTATTCTCTATATACCTAATTTTTTGAATCGTCTATAACTTTAACATTATTAGCAACAAGCTACCACCAGCTCGGAACGCTGATATAGCTTTTCTGAACTATATACTAGTAAAGCTAATAATAGCCTAGCTCTTAACAAGCTGAAGTCGCAGTAGCCAGGGTCTTAAGGTTCTATATTTGAGACCTCTGGTAAGCACAGGTCAGGACATCAAAGCATAAGGTGGATAAACGACTGCTTCTAACTAGTTTTATTGAAAATCTATGGACACCTATGCCCAGCAGTGGACATTTTATGGTATAAATTATAATGACAGCTAAAGAAAGTTTCAATATACTACTGCGATCAAAAAGCAAGGTGAAATTTTCATTTAAAACTCCTTGGTAATTTTTTTGGTAGGTTGGTAGGACGTGTTTAAGATTTGCCAACTTCTGGCTATACAGCAAATTAAAATGCCAATACACAGTTTGGATACAACTTAGGGTATTTATTATCTAACTTAGGATACTAAACCGAATTAAAGTATATTTTGAAGACTAATATAGTCAAATATCTATTCAAACTGCTCTGATGCCTGGAAAAAGCTTTAACAAAAGTGTGTTTCATCAGATAGTGTTCACTTTGTAGGTGATGAAATTGATTTGGAATAATAAATAAGGAATTTTGTATTGTATAAACCAATTCCCAATAATTTTTAAACGCAGTAGCTTATTATATAACATACAATATTTACTTAGAAAAGTTCCATATAGCATTTTGGGATAATACAAAAACATATGTCAGCAGACTGACCCACTTGTGGGCCCCCTTTAGGTGTAGCTACAACATGCAAAGCTCCACCTAGTGGGGGCCCACACATATCATCATCACCACTCAAGAATTTTGAACGAAACCATCAACTGTATTACATCACTTACCGAAGGTATTTTACTCATAAAACTCTTGACTGTCCTCACCGGAACTCCCGTATTCTCATCTTGCATCTTCTCTATGATGGCTTCCATCTGCAATGATCGAAAGGTGATTAAACAAATAAAAATTGTAAAAATTGTTAACAAAATAAAAACATCACTATTCTCCGGGAACATAGAAGTAAGTTAAAAAATCTATTTTTGTTACAAATACAGCAGACAGCTTATTATAGCTTCATGTACAAGCTAAGTAAGCTGTCTGGATAGTGTAAACATCCAACATGCTGTCTAAGAAAAACAACTAAGTAACTTAATTGACATCAGGTTTTACCAGAGGTTTAACTTAAACTCACAGGGTTCCAAAATGGACTCAAATGGAAGCAGTGGAGTCCCAAAATTAGCTTAAAATATGTTTAACACATATATCATAGAATAACAATATTACTTTACATGGTTTATAATAAAGAAACATGGGAATAATGCAATTTGATTATTATCAAACATTTGACGACAATCAAAAATTTAACACATATGAAACAGCAATATTATTTTATATAGCTTTTAACCAGGTTAGCCTCGGAATAATGAAATTTGATTACTGTCAAACATTTGGTGGTAATCAAAAATGTAACACATGAAATAGCTATATAATTTTATATAAAGTTTTAACAAAAAAACATTGGGTTATTGAAATTTGATTGGTATCAAACATTTTTTGATAATCAAAAATTTATAGTTTAAAATTTATAATTATATAGTTTTTAATGAAGAAATAATGGAATAACGAAATTTGATTACTATCAAACGTTTGATGGCAATTAAAAATATAACACATGTATAGCAATATTATTTGATATGGTTTTCAAACAGTTTAGACTCAGAATGATGAAATTTGATTATTATCAAACATCTGATGGCAATAAAAAGAAAAAGCATTATATATATTGAAACAAAAAACAGGACTTAGGTTTATTACCTTTAAAGTGGTGAATGTATAGCTCATTTGATATATACCTGGCATACAATGGTTGGAAATATGTCACATTGTCTAACTTTTATATATCTCTTTTTTTACTAATATTTGACAGGACAAAAACTTTTGGCAGTTGCACGGAGAGACAGTAAACAATAATTAATTTTAATATGTAGTAATATATATTAAAAACGATTTTTCATACTATATTGCAGAACATATATATAATTGACAGTACACTATACACTAGGAGTGGCCCAAGCTTTTTGATAGTGCGATCCATCGTTCGAAATTTGAAATTTATTGGCAGCTGCAATTTAATACGCAATAGAATGATTTTATAAAAAAAAAATCCTATTTATTGAAATTATTTAAACATAAATACAAACTATGTGATATGAAGTTAGATATATGCACACGTATATGACAGCACTCCTAACAATACTTAAGACGCCGGTTAGTTAATTACGATCGGTGTTTGGATTTCGCTAATTCTATGCTGGAATAATAATAATTATTATTCACACCAGTAATTTGTTCCGATTTCTCAGCAGCTGATATGGTTTATATAAATTTAAATATTGAAATAATTCAACAATCAAGCCAAAATTAATTATTTAATTAGCCGCAGTTTGGCCATCCGTGCTATGTAAGTACATTTTAAAGCATTTACATATATAACCAATCACCCTGTATAGATTAACTTCTGGAGTCAGTTACTCTGGTTGTCAAATGAAAATATTACCTTCTTGTAGATGAGATAATTGGGTGACTCCTCCGGTGATGGAATAGAGACCATCAGAGCTTGGACATTGGGCGGCAGATTTGCAATCCCCACCTCCTTTTTCTCTTTCTCCTTATGAATATCCTTGTCTTCTTTTACACATTTAGACTCTCTGTAAAATTTAAACATTACTAAGTATATTTAAGTCAGTTAAGCATTAAAATATGTCTTTAATATTTAATGGAATCGGGCGTTATTTTGCGGAAGTCCATCCTTAGTAAGAAAAGGACCAATATTTAGCCACTTCCGCACATGTAATCGTGCAACAAAATGCACCGCCCGCCAGCCCGCTGATAAATGCGTATGCGGCAAACAATGCGAACTACACAACTGACACTGTTAAATCACTCAACACGTGTTTCACCCCTCCACGGGGCATCTTCAGGAGTTATGTTACACCGATTAGTGCCAAACACAGAGTCTCTGTGATGCACGACTTCCACTGCATGTATGGAAGTGGCTAAATATTGGTCCTTTTCTTAAATATACCTTTACCGGAGTACATATTCAAATTATATAAGTTCAAGTTTTAAATAGATGTCATCTATAATAATAGAGGACTGTGACGTTGGTCAACTGGGTTCGCTTCCCATGACACAATTTAATATAATTCACACAGAATTCACAAACAAGATTCTAGTGTATGCCCAGCGTTCTCTGCATACCGTAATACCACACTATGATCACCAACACCCTTACCCAGTATTGCAATTATAGCATATCCCTGCATTGATATCTTTAACAGAATTCTATGCCCTACAATGGGCATCTGAGTGAAACTATTCCTATTTAAGCTGTTTGTTACTGGTCCTACTGGAAATCTATGAAGGAGGGATGTCCAGCTGTGGACCTCTTACAGCTAAGTAATGATCGGGTTCTTCTGTCTTTCTTCTCAAGATATACAAGTGTTTACTGTATATATATAAAGAAATAAATATTTTTTTAATCGGACCATATAAACAGATGTTATTTAAATACATTTGTCAAGCTAGTACAGTTTATCAAATGTTTAAATACGGGATTTTGCAAATGTTTCCTTGTTCGACCACCATTTACCTTATTTATAGGTCAGCAATTATAATGCATCAATCAAAATAACCTTTATCTAACATATTGTTTTTGTATGTCACACTACAATATCCGAAACAATACACACCACCAGACCAATACAGACGGCTTAATATATTTCATGACAAGATTTCTAAGATACATTTTCTTAATTTTATTTCCTACCCTTGTATCATGCCCTTCTAATAAGGATCATAACTGTTTTTGTAAAGTATACTAAATGACTCAAGAGGCTTTTATCGCCTTCACGTGAAATTGAGTGCAGTATGGAATTTTAAGGCTTTTATATCTTACTAATATGTTTTTAAAGGATAAGCCGCAGCAACCTCTGTATAACGCATGATGTAATAAATAATGCATAAATGTATTATTGATTAATGCTAAATGAGAGACATTGTGAAGGATGAAAGAGGGAAGATGAAAGTAGGGGGGTATATATCCTTATCCCTACAACGACATAGAGAAAAGAGTATTTTTAAAAGTAAAAACTCCTCTCACAACTGACACTTCCTGTAAACCATCACTTCAAACTGACCCAGGTGGACCCTCAGCACTCTACAGGTGGCTCAATGGTGGTCTACGTTGACATGACAAAATAAATGGTACACAATTCGTAAACGAGACTATAAGACCTGTCTGCTATAATGAAGACCTTTTCATATGAACATCACCACTGGCATTATATGAAGATATTACAAGTTTCTATATATCATAGAGCTAATAATGTAAAGACAGTGCCCATATATATGTATATATTATGCCTATGTTTTATTTTTTAAATATTGAACAGTCACTTAAAATATTTGATATATTAGGGGACCAGAAAGTAATGTTGTTTTCTTAAGTTAAATTCATACGACTACATTTTAACAAGTTTTTATTTCTAATCAACATTATATTCACCTTCATTATTAACATCTATTTGCCATCTAGTATACAAAATCAATGGTAGAGCGGTAACAATTCAATAAGTTTTTCTGTAAAATATGTAGACAGAAATGACTTTACTTTCTGGTCCCCCTAACATAATGCCACACTGAAATTGCTCTGTAGATATCTTGGAATGCCTATGCCTTGCAGTGGGTGTATGTATGCTGAATAAAGACTAGAGAGGTTCAAACTCATGTCAAATCAATCCTCCTCATCCTTGCATCATAACCCTCATTACCAAGGATAATGTCCCTTTATATTAAGTGTGTTAACACTTTCTGTGCCAGTCTGTCTTTTTTGGACCAGAACCCCACTTTAATATTACCCAAATTTATATACATTTGCCTGTTACAGGTATATAAAAATGCTTTTGGCCAAAATTATGCTAACTAACAATAATATACAAAAAAAATAAAATAATGGTCTCCAAGGACTTTTATGTTTTGAATCGGAAACCATGCACCAGCAAGTATAGCAAAGAATCTCTACCCATAGATGACCTTATTAAGGTCATCAAAGACCCTGGATTGTAAAATGACCACCCACAAAGTGGACTTAACATCCAGCTAAGGTTGTCTGAAGAAACTGAATGCAGTTTCCTTGGAACAGATCTTATTGTAAATTTTTTGAGTAGGCATATGTCCATCAGTAGACATCTTATGGATGAAAAGATGATGATAAATATATCCTTCTAGTATGTATATGTTAATTTGTAAACATATATGTATTATATACAACAGATATATAATACATACTATTTATGTTTATAAGGTGGTGTTACCCAAACTTTTTTTGTTTCATGCCCCACTTAAGTCTTATTCTTATGTCCTCCTATGTAATATACACCATTTCAATATTAAAGCCATGTAACTCCATGGCTTTAATATTGTCAAGTCCATTTTCAAATTGACTTAATTTAACTAGTGTCAAGTCCATTTTCAAATTGCCTCCTTGTGGGGTGTGGGCCCTGTGTTGGGAAACACTGCTATAAGGCATCAAGTCCTCCTGTTTAATATACTAACTGGATGACAGTCAAAGGATATCGAATTTGACTCAAACAGTTGCCAGAGAAAGAAGATAAAGCAGAAAATGCAAGTACATCTTGGAACTGCTGCCACACTTTGGAGCCACAACAATATGAGAAAACCTTTCTGGTGCAAAGTATCTCTTGTTTCCTGTACATCATTGACAAGGATAATCTGGTCTGGTATCTGTTAAATTGAATATTTATCCAGGTTATTGTTATTGCATAGACAGGAAGATACAGAAGGCCTAAGTCTACACCTATTTTATATTTGATTTAAGATATAATTTACTTAGAATTTACTAAATAAATTTAAAACCAATGAAGGTGTTATAATTTAAAATCTATATACAGTGTGATTGAATTAGTATGAAAGCATTGAAGGGGCAAATAAATAGCTAATAAAATCATCCTGTACTGATCCAATTTGAAACTATTGTAATGAGACAAAATTTAGACTTCTGGTAGTACAAAGTCTTCATAGACAGCTGGTTAACAATTAATTTTTATATATCTGAATTTGAACATATTTTATCATGACATTATTTATTATTTCTGAAACCACTACATGTACAATGCTTCACTTATTTTCAAACACCCGATTTCCAGTGCGGTATATCGGTGGACATCGATGTTTTTCGAGGTCAAATATCAAGGTTAATTACAGACCTTGAGGGTCCTTGCTGGATAGCTTTCTGCCCCACCTTCTCTGAAGAATTCATCGTCACCATTTTAGTTCTGTATTGCACAGTTTTACGGATAATAAACGAAACTTCACATACTATGGTTTATTTACGACACTGCAAATGTTTTACACCACTGTTCAGTCCACGCACTTATTGCAAAAATAATTATTTAATATTCAATTATTAAATCGATTTTATTATGTATTTTCATACATAAATATGTATTTCTGTAACTTTTTTTATTTGCGACATGAACTGACCCGAAAACTAATATATATTTAGGATTACGTTGGAATTTATTGTATCAAACCGACATGACTGTCTGAAGGAACTAAGTGAGTTTATTATAGAGCAAATATCATTTATAATTATTTATATAAATCGATTTGTAATAATATATTAAAAATTTAATAAATTCAAGCGATTTTCAATTCCACTTTAAGTCGGAAGCACCGAATGTCACACCCATTTTATAACATTTAAATAACAATTCCTGATAGCGAGAATATTGTTTTATTCATGAAAACTAATCGAAGACACATGAAAATTAAATCTGAGCATTTTTCCGTAATTTCACGAAATGTCAAAGGACAACCGCCATTTGACATGTCCACTATTTTTCAATAAGTAGTACATGTTGAAGAGAGATAGCATCTATTGTGTTACGTAGCTCCGAAAGGGATAGGCGGTACACTGAACTATAATCCGGCGAAATCCAACATATTACTTCACTGTTCAATATCCAAACAAAGTAATACACATTTTAATTTGGTACATTAAAACGATAGAAATCCGCGAATGGCGCATGTGTTTACGTTAGATTTTATTGAACGCTTTATTTGTGGCTATTTTTAGAACAGTGTGATTCATCCGCGAGGAAAACTAATTGCCAGGTCAAATGTGTTATTTATTTACATTTTCTAAATAACAATCATTACATAAGTAATAATACACTAAAAACCATATTTGTAAACATAAAACCTAGTACATGATACAAATTATAGATGGCGGCACTCATTATTATTTCTTATCGCATTACTTTTGGCCTCCGTTTTTGGCCACCCCTCCTTCACCCCTATCTTGAGTGGGGTGGGCGTTTTTAAATTATTTTTTAAAATTTACAATCTCATTTTTATTTTCTTACCCTCCTATTTATTCATTGATTCATTTATTATTCTTCAGAATATCTTTCACTCCTCTGGTGCTTCTAGTCTTCTTCTAAACATCACCTTCTTTTCATCATCTCCGCTCCTAAAACATCACAGTACTTTATTTACATATATCTCAGTACTATTTAATTTAAGTTTAATTGTTTAACTTTTTATGTTTCTTAGTATATTTATTTTTAGTTTCTAATTTTTTATTGTAAAATTTTTCGATCTTGTCTGATCCTTACTAATCTGTGGTTGTTTTTATTGATTGTAAACTGTAATCTTTCTGTGGAATTTCAGGAACGAAAGGGGACATTTTTCGCCCACCAGAAAGGTGATGTTTCTTGGCTTAATCTTCAATCCTATCTCGATCTGCTATTACATTTTTTGTCTTTCGAATGCGAAACAGCTGGTGACCAGCTACACCACGGTCTGGTTCACCCCCGGGTTACATAAGTACGAAGAACTCTCTTTGAGTTTAAACTAATGAATATACTCAGAAAATCCCTTGTTTTCCGTGAACATCTGCACCAATATCGTGTTCTGCTGCACTTGGCGAAGTCCTGCGTGACGCTCGGGAAATATATTCAGTTTATTTGTTAATAAACGGATAATCAACAAATAATCGAAAAACTAAAGAAATAAATAAAAGAAACTCAGCAGTTATTGAAATATATACCTATTTAAATTTGCACTTTATATAAGACGAGAAATTTGTTAGAAACACTCTTAGATTTTAAGTTATTTTTGACTGGTCTAAGTTTTCTTATGCCTGTTCTAAAAGGCGATTGTAAAGATTTTTGGCTTGCAAGATTTGTATATGAGAAATATTATATTAATTATGTAATTACTAACAAACATGTGCATTTTCCTTTCTTCCTTGTATTTTTTCCCCAATGGTGGGAGTTATGGCCACTATCATATAGTGATCATATCTCGATATTTTTTCAAATGTTCCAATTGTGGATGTGGACGTGGTCAGACCAGGGCAAAGACTATCTCCTCTTGGTGTTATGCCGACGACTTTGGTAACAATGCGTTTTTGATGGTCGTCACTATGATTTCTGGTGATGTGTCCAAAAAACTCAATAGTCCACCGTGGGTTTATTCTTGAGAGCTTCCGTTCAGAACATATATACATATATATATACTCGAGAGCATTTCTGTCCGGACGGCTAACGGTTTCACTGGCGATGAGCCCCGCCCACTTCTGACAAGCAAGTCTTGTAGTTGCGATCTTAACTATGTCGTTAGTCCACCTAGTGGGGGACATTCCCACGCCGCGTTCACCGGTTCGTGGTGGCCTCTAGAGAACCCCAAAGACCATCAGTTTCACGTGCTGCGCTCACTGCCACCTCAGACGAAGGAAATAGAAATAGAAATAAGCTATAGGAAACAACAGTTAGTTCTAAAAACAGAAGATGGCTTATTACAATAATATGCAAACTAAGTAAGAAGTTATATTTCCTAGACTTTACTTTGCAAAATAAGTATGTCTGCAGAACTATGTAAACATCCGATGTCAAAAGAAAATCAGCGTGAGGAACATCGGATGGTCATAGCATCAGTTCTCGGTTTGGCTCCGGAGGAAACCCTGGCCACCAGAGCACCAGCTCAGACTCACAGAGTCCCTAAATCGACTTTTAGATAAGTTAAACAATAGAATAAGACATAAATATTCTTGTATTAACATATAAAATAAGTTATGAGTGATATAAATATAAATATGGTCAAAGCTTGATGAATATATATCACACACTTGAACTCGCAGACGTTACAGAACCGTTCCACCCGGTTCGCAACCGGCGCGTAGTTCCAACGTAACATCGACCTGTACAGTGTCCTCAAACTTGAAACCGTTCAAGAGTTCTTCCAGGCATGCTCAAAGGTATACTTCGAGGTTTCCTCTCACCCCAACCCCCATAGCAAACTCCACTCTCTACTCTTCCTGCACCAGAAACATCGTAAAGCATCCTAAAGACTTCAGATCACAAACTTCAGACATTCTTAACTCTGCGCTAATACCGCCACAGCAATAGTCACTCTACTGACGTTAGTTCACCGCACGAAAAAACGCGTGCGATGATCAAAAACAAAACACCATACTCTTCACTTACCAGCGTGGGCGATCCGAGATGGGATCAATATATCTATTGCCGAGTGGTCCACGTGTGCCGTTATTGGGGAAAATAATTAAAAATGAAAGGGTATATATTTAATAAAAATGGGTAGTGGGCAGAAGGCCTGGTCTAATTTTGCACCGCAGCTCGGTACTCCCCTGATGGTAGTGGTGGTCAGCTGCACGATCTCCCAGGACTGGTCAGGCGGCAGCAAGTCGAGAGCAGGGAGCGCCGGTAGGTTGCAGTATGTGTCGGTTCCGGTGCAAGGTTATATGAATTCAACCTCAAATAGTAGGTGATTTTAAGTGGAAAACTCGCAGTGTAAAACTCGCACCCCTTTGGGGTGCGAGGCGATGTAAAGGTTGTGGCGTGAACTAAATGATGCCCAGAGAATGAATAGGACCAAGACGTGAATTTATAACGTTAATTCTAATTGGCCCCGGCGCGTGAGAAGACACGTAGCTGGTGCACGCAACCGACACAAAGAGTGTGCGTCGGTGCGTGAGACGACACCTAGCTAGTGAACGCGACCGAGGCCAGTATCCTTCTCCGGGCAATCTGTCTACTGCTGTCGCTGGTGCGCGGGCGCATGGGAATTTTTGTTATAAAAACAAAGATCCGCTAAACCAATAGCACGCTCCCACGACCCCACGCCACTTGAGATGTACCGTTACCCGTTAAGGGTTGAACAATTTTTTGCTGTATTGCGATTTATGAGATGTTTCTCGTGCTTATATTTTTTTGGTAAAAATTTTAACTGAGATTTATGGGACGTTAACTTGCAACGTTACACACGCTGCTCTCTTATCCTCACTCCACACGCACCACACCAGCACCAACCAACTCCATCGGAGTATCATAGGTAGGTTCTGAAATCCGTTGCTCTAGTTCAGTTTATTTTATTTTCTTTATTGGAGATATACAGTAACAAAAGGCAGTAAGAAAGTACAAACTTAGAAGCTTAGAAATAAAAAATTAGTTACAATTGTTACCTTATAACTATTTCACTGAGAACATATTATTATTTATAGTCAAACGATGAAAAAAACAAATAAAAAAAGTTCTTTAGTATAGTTCACAGACCCTTCACCTCCGTGAACTCATGTCAGTCAAAGCTGAAAAAGCCTGTGTCATTAATATCTTTGAAACAATACAATACAATATATAATATACGCACTTCTATTTGGTACTTTGTGTTGTTATTATCTCCGAGATCTACCAACTGTGGAAGAATTCTTAAGTATTAGGAAAACGCTTTTTTTATGGCCCCCCGCTATTGGGGATATCTCGTATCCTTAACTTATGTGGGTGTTCGCAATAGTACCAACAAAAAATAATGTTTTAGTTAAGATTTTATCTATGGTTTGGCGAATCTGTAAAATATGTTTTTATCTATGCTCTCTCTCTTTTCCCTCCCGCTACCGAGCACACGTGTTTTCGCTTCCTTGTAAAATTAATTCTCAATAAATTAATTCCTTTTCTGGACCAAGGCCTTTTAATTAAATACAGTCCACTAGTACAGTACAGTCAATCCCAATCTTATACAGTGGGAAAGGGACCTTTATTTTCAATTTATATATCCGTACTCTTTTTTCATTCGTCTTTATCTAACTTCCATTATTGAATTCTACAATTCCTTGTATCTTCCCTTCTAATCTATTCCTCTCATCCATCCTCAATAACTGCGGTTTACAGTCTATTATTTACAATGTATCACGGATTTTTTGTTCATTATGTTTTCTTAAAGTTATTTTTATATGTACGAAAAGGATCAATATATAGCTACTTCCGCCATGCAGCAATAGTCGTGCAATAAAGTGCATCGCCCGCCAGCCCGCTGATAAATTTTAAAAATTAGTACCAAAAACAGAGTAATGTTGCTCTTTGTTTGGCACTAATCGGTGTAACATTACTCCTGAGGATGCCCCGTGAAAGGGTGAAACACGTGTTGAGTGATTTAACGGTGGCAGTTGTGTAATTCGCATTGTTTGCCTTATGCATTTATCAGCGGGCTGGCGGGCGGTGCACTTTATTGCACGACTACTGCTGCATGACGGAAGTAGCTATATATTGGCCATTTTCTTATATTTAAAAATACTTCCGCAAAATAACGCCTGAATCCATTAGATATTATTTTTTTATCACAATTTATTTTAGTTACATATTAATTTTTTTTTCTAGCTTTCATTTCTTGTGTGTTTATATTTACATTTAATTTTTTTCTATTACTTTTTTTAATCACAAACCTACAGTAGCTGAGGAAGCTCTTTTTCGGTCAAAATGATGGCGATTGTTGCCTCCTTTATCCTTGTGTCTATTCGGCATTCGATCTCGTATCGGAGTCCTTCGACGCTAGCAAAACGTTTAGTAATGGTGGAAAGAATTTCAACCGTGTATATATGTCGTGAATCCATGCATCTTCTTGTCTGATAGAAGAAAAGAGATGGTGGAGTTATTTGGTGTAGTTCTAATGCAGATGCTCCCAAATGCAAACTAGAACACTGATAAGCTGGCAACATTTCGACGATACTTCAAGTTTAGAAGTTTGTTGAGAAACGCCGAATAAAGTCCGCTTCGTGTAGCCCTCTTGGACATCTTTGAGGTGTACATCCAGAAATGAACATATTAACACGTTCACTGCGGCTTGAGGTCGATTCAGCCTCATGGTAGACTTTGCACTGGTGCGGCGCGTAAAACTCGTGTTTTCTCTCTAGTGCGGCGGCCGTTTACACTCAACCGTATGAGGTATGACAAAGACAAATATAGCTTTCTTTATGTCTGCGAAGCATTGACTCAATATTGTAAAAAAATATTGATGAACATGAGGCAGAAAAGACCTCAACCGCACCACTAGGAAGTTCAGCTTGAGGCTGATTCGACCTCAGCCGCACCAGCTGAAAGTTCTTCAAAATTGGGCCCGCAGTGAACGTGTTAAAATGATATTCATATATAATTGTTTATCTAATTCAAATTAAAAATCGTTTAAAAACACTTCCTTGGATAATGTAGTTTCAAATATTTTATTATCTAATATATAAAATTTCCATGTCACAATGTTAGTTACCGTACTCCTCTGAAACGGCTCGACCGATTTTTACCAAATTTAATATGCGTATTCAGTAGGTCTGAGAATCGGCTACTATCTATTTTCCATACCCCTAAGTGATAAGGGTGGTCTACCCGTAAATTTAATTTTTAATTTTTTAGACAATTTTTTTGGTTTTTATTTTATTATGATACAGCATACAAAAATACATACAAACCTAAATTTTTGCCACTCTACGATCAACCCTTATTTTTTATTTGTAAATTAAAATATCAATTTTTTTTTGCAAAACATTGTTTGCGGGATCAGCTAGTTTAATATATAAAATTTCCATGGCACAATGTTAGTTACCGTACTCCTACGAAACGGCTCGACCGATTTTTACTGAATTCTATATGCGTATTCAGTAGGTCTGAGAATCGGCTACTATCTATTTTCTATACCCCTAAGTGATAAGGGTTGTTCACACTTAAAAAAAAAAATTTACTTTTTTGACGAATTTTTTTGTTTTTATTTATTTACGATACAGCATACAAAATACATACAACCCTTAATTTTTACCCTTCTACGATAAACCGTTATTTTTTATAATTATTACTTTTTTTTTGCAAAACAACGTTAGCGGGATCAGCTAGTATATATGTAATTTAAAATAAAAACGAGTTACCTTTGTTTGAACACTTTCGGAATGTCAAGGCCGAAAGTGAACGTGTTTTAATATCACAGACTGTTAATATAACAGAGACATATAATTAATTAGAATATAAATATACAATGTGATATAACAAGTGTTTAAATAAATAAAGATTTATGTTTTACTTATTTTTTGTCGTTACCCGTTGTTATTTTAGTAAATAAAATTATTTTCTTATACAACAAAAACTGCCAGTGACGGAACTCAAAATCATGCGGAAGATCTTGGGACCAGCGAGAAATCAAGACGGATCTTGGAGGCTCCGAAGGAATGCCGAAATTGAGACTTTAGCAGCACAGCCAAATATCATTGGCGAATATAAAGCTCAACGAATCCGCTGGCTTGGTCACTTGGAGCGAATGGGATCGGATCGGAGCGTGGAGGTAGCGTACCTGGAAAAACCGAGGGGTCCAACCAGTGGGTAGACCCAGGTATCGCTGGATCGATCGCGTTGAGGCAGACTTGCGCGAATTGAATGTCAGCCAATGGCAGACGATGGCGCAAGATAGAGGAAAGTGGAAGTCTCTCGCTTCGGAGGCCAAGACCCACTTTGGGTCACTGAGCTAGCGGAGTAAGTAAGTATACAACTTTGGAACTTTTAACAAAGCTTTTTTACTTCCTTTATTAAATTTTTCACTTCCTTTTTTATTTTCATTCACTTCTTCTATTCATCACGATCTCTATCGTTCTGTTCTTTCGTTCAATAATTCAGTCTATTTTTCTCTTTCGCTCTAATATCCTTTCGTTCATCCTCAATTACTGCAGTTTAGTTTATTTATACAATTAATATATATCACAGCTTTTTAAAGTTAATTTTACATCTTATACCTATATATCACAGTTCTCTTAGTTCTCTTATTTTCCATATTCTATATATTTAATTTATTTCTATTACAATTAGTTCTAATATACATTTTTGTATTGCACTGTTTATCTTATCATTTGTTCGTATTTAATAATGTTTTGGCTACTGTTCTGCAGAAGTTGAGGAAGGTTTTTCTGCCTTCTTTCTCTATCTTATGATAGAGAGAGAGAGACGATGTTTGCCTATATTATTCTTGACTCTACTCTGCTTCGCAAGGTGTTATAGTTATAGAGAAGAAACAGGAAGAAACTCCACAACAATACATCTTATAATAAAGTTAAACAATACAGATGTATATATATATATATATATATATATATATATATATATATATATATATATAAGAACCTTGTCAGTTAATAAGTTCATACATGAAAAGATATAAACATTAATATATAGGCTAAGTGAAATGAAGTACATATCTTTGACAATTCAAATGTTATAAAAGGAGAAGTAAAAGAAAAAAAATAACTGAAGAGGATAGTGTATTATTTACTTATTTAATGGAATCAGGCGTTACCTCGCGGAAGTCCATCCTAAGTAAGAAAAGGACCAATATTTAGCCACTTCCGCACATGCAGTGGTAGTCGTGCAACAAAATGCACCGCCCGCCAGCCCGCTGATAAATGCGTATGCGGCAAACAATGCGAATCACACAACCGCCACCACCAAATTACTCAACACGTGTTTCACCCCTCCACGGGTCATCTTCAGGAGTTATGTTACACCGATTATCTCTGTGTTTGGCACTAATCTTACTTATTATTTACTTCTATATACCATATATAACATAAGAGTGGTACATAAAAAATGATTAACTTACATTTCTTTTGCCTAAACTACAGTTCTATACTCATGTAGGAGTATATCGCAGGTATCGAATGGGTTTAGTAAGTTGAACTTTGTGTTCAAAATATCTGTTATAAACAGATGCGGTTCTAGCTCGTGTAGCGCCCGTGTGCAATGAGACCCTGGCGCCCCCTAGGCCTGACCCCCCCCCCCCCGCGGCTATAACTATTAACTTTGCCATCGTAACAAGAAAGTTTTGTTCATATTCCAACAAGCTATTTTATAAGTAGGTATAGCTTACAGTATGGTATTAGTTACGGCCTTTCTTATGACGGCAGAATAACACTCGTTGTTTTTATGCCTGTAGCACATCTCTGTTGCCGCGGCGCCCGTGTGTATCTCACACCCTGCACTATGTTGCAAAATAAAATAGTAAGGAAACCTAGAATGTAGTGGTTGAGGATGGATGTATGGCTAATGGAATGAAAGACTGGGAAAATTGTAGAACGAAAGAAACAGTACGACAGATAAGATGATACATGAAAGAGAAGAATGATAATAATAAAAAAATATGAATAAATTACTAGAAATAAAAAGTCCCTGTCCCACACGAGATAGAACGAGAGGTACCCAACAGCGAGGACCATTTAAAAAAAAATAAAAACAAAAAACACCCTGCACTATAGTTTAAGCTGCCCCTGTTTATGAGGAATAAAGGAGATATTTTTAAATTGATTCTGGCTGAAGAAACAACATGTGAATGTGTATGTCTGTGACATTTAGTGTGAATGAAATATAAATTTACTTAAAATTCAAGACAGTAAATATAGTTTTATACATGATTTCGTCTCTTCTTTCATCTACAAGGGAAAGACAGCCTTCGCACGGGTTCATTCTGTATGGCAATCACGGAAACTGACTAGGAGAGTTAAGCTCAAAATATTCCGGTCCAATGTGAAAACCGTGTTGCGGTATGGATGCGAGATGTGCAGGGGCAGCTGTACCTCGTGTAGCGCCCGTGTGCAATGAATCCCTGGCGCCCCCTAGCCCCCCCCCCCCTGCGGCTATAACTATTAACTTTGCCGTCGTAACAAGTGTTTTCATATTCCGACAAGATATTTTATAAGTACAGTAATACCCCGCTTTACGCGAGGGATAAGTTCCAAAAAAAAATCGCGTTAACTGAAATTCGCGTATAACGAGATTTATGATTAAACACAGTCAAAAATTATTACAAATAAAAATACAAATCATTTTAATCAATCACTTTAATTCTAGGAACACTTTATGCAATACATACTCTTATTTTTAACGGAAAAATACATCTATTGTCTTCTGGGTAACGTTTTGTTTACGTTCTTGTAAAATGCGTTCATAACACCCAACACTGTTTTTAATTGTTTGACAGATGGTCAAGACACCACAGAGAAGTTGATGACTACATTATATTTATTCGCACTCTTTCGCGTAATTCGAGGCATTTGGCGCGAAATTTACAATTCGCGTTATAGTGAAACCGCGTATAACGGGGTCGCGTAAAGCGGGGTATTACTGTAGGTACAGCTGTTTGGCCGCTTCTTAACTTTAAATACGTGAAATAAGGTTTATTTTTTTTGTTTCAATGTTCTCCGATATTGAAGGCTTCTGGTACACCTAAGTTATTTATGGGTTAGAGAATTTTATTTTAAAAAAATTTATGAGTTATATTTTTATTTTTGCGCTTTTTTCCATGCATCTTAAGATCTTAAATTCTTTACTTACATTCTACATTTCATCTGTCTCGCTCTTTCATTCCATTTTTCACTCCCTTTACCGATGCCTTTCATCCATCACATCGTTTCTCAGTTTTTTACAATATTTATTTTTAATTTTTTTCATAATTTATTTATATACTCATTATTTTGCTTACATTAGTTACAAGAATCCTTGGCGGTGATGTCGCTTGTTTTAATTTCATTTAGGCTATATTTGATTGTATATGTATATATCTGTGTTAAACAACAATAACACATTGTCATACCTTTAAAATTCAAGATGGCGTCAAAAATTGTCAATTGACAATTATGAATCTCAATAATATTTTGAAAGATATTTTTTATCTCAAAGTCTAGTTTATATACTCATTATTTCGCTTACATTAGTTTTAATTTATTTACATTTTTCTTAAATTATATATACTCTTATTTCTTTTTATTACGTTTATCACAATTTTTCTAAATAACTTAAGAATCTGTGGTCAAAAACGAAATGTTCGAAAGAGAAGCCTCCCATAGGGCGCTCGCGTTTGACAGCTGCCGCCACCACGCTGGCTGGTAGATTCTGTCATATCATTGTTGTACCATGATGCTCCAAGAAGATGCTCTTAGCTGTCTCAGGGAGCGCCACGGCGCCCCCTGAGACGGCGGCGCCCGTGTGCATTGCACACCCTGCACAACCCTGGTTAAGCCGCTTCTGGTAAAGCTTTTCTCACTTACCAACACCTTGTATATTCGTGTTATAATAAACACAGTTTAGTAAGTCATATATTTATTCATTCAGACAGATGTCACTGTGTTAAAAAACTGTCCGTACCATAGTTTCGACTGCAAAGTATAATTCATTTGTAATTGAAATCAGATTTTTTAATAAAATTCCGCAAAACTTTATTGGACTAACACACAAAATTCAAAACGTAGATTAAAAATAAATTGACATAAAAGGTTTATTATTCAATAGAATGTTATGACAAGAATCCTTGGCGGTGATGTCGCTTGTTTTGATTTTCATTTAGGCTATATCTAATTGTATATGTATATATCTGTGTTAAACTTTATGTATGTGTTGTTGTGGAGTTTCTTCCTGCTTCTTCTATATAACTACTAGCTGATCCCGCAAACGTTGTTTTGCAAAAAAAAAATTGATATTTTAATTTACAAATAAAAAATAAGGGTTGATCGTAGAGGGGTGAAAATTTATGGTTGTATGTATTCTTGTATGCTGTATCATAAAAAAAAAAAACAAAAAATTTCGTTAAAAAAATAATTTTTTTTTTTTAAGTGTGAACAACCTTTATCACTTAGGGGTATAGAAAATAGATAGTAGCCGATTCTCAGACCTACTGAATACGCATATTAAATTTGGTAAAAATCAGTCAAGCCGTTTCAGAGGAGTTCAAGTTCGAACACCGTGACACGAGAATTTTATATATTAGAAGAAGATAACACCTTGCGAAGCAGAGTCAAGAATAATATAGGCAAACATCGCCTCTCTCTCTCTATCATAAGACAGAGAAAGAAGACAGAAAAACCTTCCTCAACTTCTGCTGAACAGTAGCCAAAACAATAATCAATACGAACAAATGAGAAGTTAAACAGTGCAAAACAAATTGAATATTACAACTATATATAATAGAAATAAATTAAATATGTTTAGGCTTTATCTAAGTGTATATGTATGTATATCTGTATTGTTAAACTTTATTAAAAGATGTCTTGTTGTGGAGTTTCTTCCTGCTTCTTCTACACAACTATAACCTTTCGAAACAGAGTAGAGTCAATAATAAAATAGATAATATGTTGACGATCAATAAGAGTTCTGTTAAAAGTTACAATGTTGAATAAATATTTTTTATTTTATCTGTAATGAATTTTTGGCGCCAAAACACTATTACATTGTAACAAAATGTATATATTCATTTTTATTTTTATCTATACGACCTGTTAAAAGCTATAGAGTTATATATACGCCCATTTAAGGCTTTTACATATATATTTATGTCTTAAAGTGATATAGTTAACAGCCTTCAGAAGTGTTACTTTCGTTTTGTTTATAATTATGTTATAGTTATAGTGTTGAACCGAGTCTACGAAGCGGGAACAAGCAATTCCGTGTCTCTGAGGTCATTTACTTTCAAATCACGAGGCCGTTTAGATCTCTCTCCTTCTCATATCACAGAGTGAACATATCACAGAGACCACAGAAAAACACGATATATATAATCTGTATTTCAATATTTATGAATACACTACCTCTGGGTATAACGTGATCAAAAACAAAAATGAGTTTTTTTGATATATGTTAATTATTATACCAAATCAATTTCATCACCTTCAAAGTGGTCAAAAAACGCACTTTTGTCAAAGCTCCTTCCAGTCCTAGAAACAAACGGAATATTCTATTTCAAATATAGCTTTCAAGATCTTTGATTCGATTTATATCATCCTCAATCATGTCAAAATGGCGTCTCCGTTTTGACGTTTTGAATTTAGATAGTCAAAAGTCGAACGGAGGAACGAAATGAGATGAGTTTTTGACAAATAATTATAAAATCATAGTGATATGTAACTGAAAAATTAATAAATATATTTAAAAAACTTTTAAGTTAAACGGTTTTTTGATACCCATATTGTGGTGGTTGTGGAAAAATATGTTCCTAGTCCGCCATATTGGAACGGCGTCAATCTTGAAATTTAAACTTTGACATAATCATCGTGTTTTACTAGTGTAGCCCTTTCATTTGATACCCATATTGAGGGGGTTAAGGAAAAATATGTAATCCGCCATTTTGTATCGGCGGCCATCTTAGATTTATAATGTTGTTGATTTTTTTATTATATTGTATTGTCATCTAAATTAAATGTGTGTACCAAATTTCAGATCATTCTGACAAAGGGAAGGTGCTTAAATTTCAATTTATAATTTTGACCCAAATAAATAAACAAATAAATTCCGTAGGGGTCGAACTAAATAAAGCCGTTTAAAAAACGTCGCAAATAACCAGTTTATGTCATCGACCAATCAAAACTTGACTTTCAGATACAAAATATCTTTCCAAATATAAGTGAGATTCATTATTGTCAATTGACAATTTTTCAAGCGCCATCTTGAATTTTAAAGATATGACAATGTGTTATAACTATAAACACAACTGTGTAGAAGAAGCAGGAAGAAACACAACAACACATACATAAAATTTAACACAGATATATACATATACAATTAGATATAGCCTAAATGAAATCAAAACAAGCGACATCACCGCCAAGGATTTTTGTCATTTAAATATCCTATTGAATAATAAACCATTTCTGTCAATTTATTTTGAATGCGTTTAAAATTTTGCAAATGATAGTACAATAATGTTTTACGGAATTTTGTTAAGAAATGTTATTACGTTTATTACAAATGAATTAGAATTTTCTTGCTGTAGACACTTTGGTACATGTTCACTATGCCTTTGACATCAACACATAATAATCTAAAATATTAAGTATACCATAAGTATATAGATATATAAGACTCCATTATTGATTATTATAAACAAACATACACCAATACCTCGCTTTGCGTCGTTTCGTTTTGCGTTTTTTCTAAGTTGCGTCGCTGCTTAATTAGTACTAATTTTCATTGTGCGTCGTTAGATTTTCGAGGTTGCGTTGTTTTGGCTTTGAGCCTTCAATTTTTTTTAAATTTTCTTTTTTTTCAGAAGATGGCAACACTTTTGTTTCTAATTGCGCCATGCCATCAAAACTCGGGGATTCCTTTTCCACCTAAAAATCAACGCAATTTTAATACAGTTTTATTTTCACTTTGTTTCGCTAATTTTCGAGTTCAGTTTAGAGGGTATTGGTGTATATAATACATTTATATATATATTTATAACCACCATCTCTGTTCGTCGCTTACTCTGCGATCTACAGCTCTATTAAAATTCAGGAATTCTTTGTTTTAAATATCTCAATACGTTACGTATTTTTTATAGTTATAAAGTAATATAAAGGTAGATGTAACTGTTTTTCTTATACATAGCGGAAATATCATGCAATTGTCGTTCATACAACGGCTTATATATATATATTTATATCTATTTATCCATCTAACTATATATCTATACATCTATTTATTTAGAAATTAATTAATGAATTGATTTGTTTGTTAACTTATTTATCTATCTAACTATATATCTATACATCTATATATTTATTAATTTATCAATTAATTATTGATTTGTTTGTTAATTTATTTATCTATCTTACTATATATTTATACATCTATATTTATTTATTTATCAATTAATTATTGATTTGTTTGTTCGTTAATTTATTTTTCTATGTATGTAACTATATACCTATAAGTTTATTTACTTATTTAGCTATTTATTTATTTATTATTAAATTCGTGTGTTCGTTAATTTATTTATGTATTTATTTAACAAATTATCTATTTATTTATGTATTTATCTATCTATTAATCTATTTAACCTTGTATCTATTTATTTATCATTTCCCAATTAATTAATAAATGAGTTTATTTGTTAATTTATTTATCTATGTATGTATCTAACTATATATTTATTTATTTATTTATCTATCAATCAATTTATCGAACTATATATCTATTTATTTATGCATTTACCTATCTATCTATCAGTCGATCTAACTATATATCTATACATTTATTCGTTGATTTAACTATAAATTAATTAATTGGTTTATTTGTTAATTAATCTTAATACTTATCGATTTATCTAACGAAATATTTTTATATCGGGTGGTCCACCCCAAATATTTTAAATATTTTGACCAAATTTTCTGTTTTTATTTTTTTTATGATACACCATACAAAAATACATACAACCCTTAATTTTCACTCCTCTACGGTCAACCCTTATTTTTTATATGTTACTTAAAAACTTAAATTTTTTTGTAAAACAACGTTTGCGGGATTAGCTAGTATATATATATAAGTAAATATATATAAGTTTTTCCGCCGTTTCTTCAAAGATCGCTGAGGTATTCGATCACATTTCATATGAAATCTATTTTGTCTGAAGTGGCAGTGGGCACATCACTCGCGAAACCTAAGCCACGGGCTTCTTGAGTCTTCACATTTAGGATGAAGAAATATAGAGAATTAGTTGTCATAAAGCGATGAGTGATCTGCAAAAGAACCAAGATCACCGACGTAGCTCGAAGTGTTGCTCGTCTAAAGTGGCAGTGGGCACATCACTCGCGAAACCTAAGCCCCGGGCTTCTTGAGTCTTCACATTTAGGATGAAGAAATATAGAGAATTAGTTGTCATAAAGCGATGAGTGATCTGCAAAAGAACCAAGATCACCGACGTAGCTCGAAGTGTTGCTCGTCTAAAGTGGCAGTGGGCACATCACTCGCGAAACCTAAGCCACGGGCTTCTTGAGTCTTCACATTTAGGATGAAGAAATATAGAGAATTAGTTGTCATAAAGCGATGAGTGATCTGCAAAAGAACCAAGATCACCGACGTAGCTCGAAGTGTTGCTCGTCTAAAGTGGCAGTGGGCACATCACTCGCGAAACCTAAGCCCCGGGCTTCTTGAGTCTTCACATTTAGGATGAAGAAATATAGAGAATTAGTTGTCATAAAGCGATGAGTGATCTGCAAAAGAACCAAGATCACCGACGTAGCTCGAAGTGTTGCTCGTCTAAAGTGGCAGTGGGCACATCACTCGCGAAACCTAAGCCACGGGCTTCTTGAGTCTTCACATTTAGGATGAAGAAATATAGAGAATTAGTTGTCATAAAGCGATGAGTGATCTGCAAAAGAACCAAGATCACCGACGTAGCTCGAAGTGTTGATCGTCTAAAGTGGCAGTGGGCACATCACTCGCGAAACCTAAGCCCCGGGCTTCTTGAGTCTTCACATTTAGGATGAAGAAATATAGAGAATTAGTTGTCATAAAGCGATGAGTGATCTGCAAAAGAACCAAGATCACCGACGTAGCTCGAAGTGTTGCTCGTCTAAAGTGGCAGTGGGCACATCACTCGCGAAACCTAAGCCCCGGGCTTCTTGAGTCTTCACATTTATGATGAAGAAATATAGAGAATTAGTTGTCATAAAGCGATGAGTGATCTGCAAAAGAACCAAGATCACCGACGTAGCTCGAAGTGTTGCTCGTCTAAAGTGGCAGTGGGCACATCACTCGCGAAACCTAAGCCACGGGCTTCTTGAGTCTTCACATTTAGGATGAAGAAATATAGAGAATTAGTTATCGAAAAGCGATGAGTGATCTGCAAAAGAACCAAGATCACCGACGTAGCTCGAAGTGTTGCTCGTCTAAAGTGGCAGTGGGCACATCACTCGCGAAACCTAAGCCACGGGCTTCTTGAGTCTTCACATTTAGGATGAAGAAATATAGAGAATTAGTTGTCATAAAGCGATGAGTGATCTGCAAAAGAACCAAGATCACCGACGTAGCTCGAAGTGTTGCTCGTCTAAAGTGGCAGTGGGCACATCACTCGCGAAACCTAAGCCCCGGGCTTCTTGAGTCTTCACATTTATGATGAAGAAATATAGAGAATTAGTTGTCATAAAGCGATGAGTGATCTGCAAAAGAACCAAGATCACCGACGTAGCTCGAAGTGTTGATCGTCTAAAGTGGCAGTGGGCACATCACTCGCGAAACCTAAGCCCCGGGCTTCTTGAGTCTTCACATTTAGGATGAAGAAATATAGAGAATTAGTTGTCATAAAGCGATGAGTGATCTGCAAAAGAACCAAGATCACCGACGTAGCTCGAAGTGTTGCTCGTCTAAAGTGGCAGTGGGCACATCACTCGCGAAACCTAAGCCCCGGGCTTCTTGAGTCTTCACATTTAGGATGAAGAAATATAGAGAATTAGTTGTCATAAAGCGATGAGTGATCTGCAAAAGAACAAAGATCACCGACGTAGCTCGAAGTGTTGCTCGTCTAAAGTGGCAGTGGGCACATCACTCGCGAAACCTAAGCCCCGGGCTTCTTGAGTCTTCACATTTAGGATGAAGAAATATAGAGAATTAGTTGTCATAAAGCGATGAGTGATCTGCAAAAGAACAAAGATCACCGACGTAGCTCGAAGTGTTGCTCGTCTAAAGTGGCAGTGGGCACATCACTCGCGAAACCTAAGCCACGGGCTTCTTGAGTCTTCACATTTAGGATGAAGAAATATAGAGAATTAGTTGTCATAAAGCGATGAGTGATCTGCAAAAGAACCAAGATCACCGACGTAGCTCGAAGTGTTGCTCGTCTAAAGTGGCAGTGGGCACATCACTCGCGAAATCTAAGCCCCGGGCTTCTTGAGTCTTCACATTTAGGATGAAGAAATATAGAGAATTAGTTGTCATAAAGCGATGAGTGATCTGCAAAAGAACCAAGATCACCGACGTAGCTCGAAGTGTTGCTCGTCTAAAGTGGCAGTGGGCACATCACTCGCGAAACCTAAGCCACGGGCTTCTTGAGTCTTCACATTTAGGATGAAGAAATATAGAGAATTAGTTGTCATAAAGCGATGAGTGATCTGCAAAAGAACCAAGATCACCGACGTAGCTCGAAGTGTTGCTCGTCTAAAGTGGCAGTGGGCACATCACTCGCGAAACCTAAGCCACGGGCTTCTTGAGTCTTCACATTTAGGATGAAGAAATATAGAGAATTAGTTGTCATAAAGCGATGAGTGATCTGCAAAAGAACCAAGATCACCGACGTAGCTCGAAGTGTTGCTCGTCTAAAGTGGCAGTGGGCACATCACTCGCGAAACCTAAGCCACGGGCTTCTTGAGTCTTCACATTTAGGATGAAGAAATATAGAGAATTAGTTGTCATAAAGCGATGAGTGATCTGCAAAAGAACCAAGATCACCGACGTAGCTCGAAGTGTTGATCGTCTAAAGTGGCAGTGGGCACATCACTCGCGAAACCTAAGCCCCGGGCTTCTTGAGTCTTCACATTTAGGATGAAGAAATATAGAGAATTAGTTGTCATAAAGCGATGAGTGATCTGCAAAAGAACCAAGATCACCGACGTAGCTCGAAGTGTTGCTCGTCTAAAGTGGCAGTGGGCACATCACTCGCGAAACCTAAGCCCCGGGCTTCTTGAGTCTTCACATTTATGATGAAGAAATATAGAGAATTAGTTGTCATAAAGCGATGAGTGATCTGCAAAAGAACCAAGATCACCGACGTAGCTCGAAGTGTTGCTCGTCTAAAGTGGCAGTGGGCACATCACTCGCGAAACCTAAGCCACGGGCTTCTTGAGTCTTCACATTTAGGATGAAGAAATATAGAGAATTAGTTATCGAAAAGCGATGAGTGATCTGCAAAAGAACCAAGATCACCGACGTAGCTCGAAGTGTTGCTCGTCTAAAGTGGCAGTGGGCACATCACTCGCGAAACCTAAGCCACGGGCTTCTTGAGTCTTCACATTTAGGATGAAGAAATATAGAGAATTAGTTGTCATAAAGCGATGAGTGATCTGCAAAAGAACCAAGATCACCGACGTAGCTCGAAGTGTTGATCGTCTAAAGTGGCAGTGGGCACATCACTCGCGAAACCTAAGCCCCGGGCTTCTTGAGTCTTCACATTTAGGATGAAGAAATATAGAGAATTAGTTGTCATAAAGCGATGAGTGATCTGCAAAAGAACCAAGATCACCGACGTAGCTCGAAGTGTTGCTCGTCTAAAGTGGCAGTGGGCACATCACTCGCGAAACCTAAGCCCCGGGCTTCTTGAGTCTTCACATTTAGGATGAAGAAATATAGAGAATTAGTTGTCATAAAGCGATGAGTGATCTGCAAAAGAACCAAGATCACCGACGTAGCTCGAAGTGTTGCTCGTCTAAAGTGGCAGTGGGCACATCACTCGCGAAATCTAAGCCCCGGGCTTCTTGAGTCTTCACATTTAGGATGAAGAAATATAGAGAATTAGTTGTCATAAAGCGATGAGTGATCTGCAAAAGAACCAAGATCACCGACGTAGCTCGAAGTGTTGCTCGTCTAAAGTGGCAGTGGGCACATCACTCGCGAAACCTAAGCCCCGGGCTTCTTGAGTCTTCACATTTATGATGAAGAAATATAGAGAATTAGTTGTCATAAAGCGATGAGTGATCTGCAAAAGAACCAAGATCACCGACGTAGCTCGAAGTGTTGATCGTCTAAAGTGGCAGTGGGCACATCACTCGCGAAACCTAAGCCCCGGGCTTCTTGAGTCTTCACATTTAGGATGAAGAAATATAGAGAATTAGTTGTCATAAAGCGATGAGTGATCTGCAAAAGAACCAAGATCACCGACGTAGCTCGAAGTGTTGCTCGTCTAAAGTGGCAGTGGGCACATCACTCGCGAAATCTAAGCCCCGGGCTTCTTGAGTCTTCACATTTAGGATGAAGAAATATAGAGAATTAGTTGTCATAAAGCGATGAGTGATCTGCAAAAGAACCAAGATCACCGACGTAGCTCGAAGTGTTGCTCGTCTAAAGTGGCAGTGGGCACATCACTCGCGAAACCTAAGCCCCGGGCTTCTTGAGTCTTCACATTTAGGATGAAGAAATATAGAGAATTAGTTGTCATAAAGCGATGAGTGATCTGCAAAAGAACCAAGATCACCGACGTAGCTCGAAGTGTTGCTCGTCTAAAGTGGCAGTGGGCACATCACTCGCGAAACCTAAGCCCCGGGCTTCTTGAGTCTTCACATTTAGGATGAAGAAATATAGAGAATTAGTTGTCATAAAGCGATGAGTGATCTGCAAAAGAACCAAGATCACCGACGTAGCTCGAAGTGTTGCTCGTCTAAAGTGGCAGTGGGCACATCACTCGCGAAACCTAAGCCACGGGCTTCTTGAGTCTTCACATTTAGGATGAAGAAATATAGAGAATTAGTTGTCATAAAGCGATGAGTGATCTGCAAAAGAACAAAGATCACCGACGTAGCTCGAAGTGTTGCTCGTCTAAAGTGGCAGTGGGCACATCACTCGCGAAACCTAAGCCCCGGGCTTCTTGAGTCTTCACATTTAGGATGAAGAAATATAGAGAATTAGTTGTCATAAAGCGATGAGTGATCTGCAAAAGAACAAAGATCACCGACGTAGCTCGAAGTGTTGCTCGTCTAAAGTGGCAGTGGGCACATCACTCGCGAAACCTAAGCCACGGGCTTCTTGAGTCTTCACATTTAGGATGAAGAAATATAGAGAATTAGTTGTCATAAAGCGATGAGTGATCTGCAAAAGAACCAAGATCACCGACGTAGCTCGAAGTGTTGCTCGTCTAAAGTGGCAGTGGGCACATCACTCGCGAAATCTAAGCCCCGGGCTTCTTGAGTCTTCACATTTAGGATGAAGAAATATAGAGAATTAGTTGTCATAAAGCGATGAGTGATCTGCAAAAGAACCAAGATCACCGACGTAGCTCGAAGTGTTGCTCGTCTAAAGTGGCAGTGGGCACATCACTCGCGAAACCTAAGCCACGGGCTTCTTGAGTCTTCACATTTAGGATGAAGAAATATAGAGAATTAGTTGTCATAAAGCGATGAGTGATCTGCAAAAGAACCAAGATCACCGACGTAGCTCGAAGTGTTGCTCGTCTAAAGTGGCAGTGGGCACATCACTCGCGAAACCTAAGCCACGGGCTTCTTGAGTCTTCACATTTAGGATGAAGAAATATAGAGAATTAGTTGTCATAAAGCGATGAGTGATCTGCAAAAGAACCAAGATCACCGACGTAGCTCGAAGTGTTGCTCGTCTAAAGTGGCAGTGGGCACATCACTCGCGAAACCTAAGCCACGGGCTTCTTGAGTCTTCACATTTAGGATGAAGAAATATAGAGAATTAGTTGTCATAAAGCGATGAGTGATCTGCAAAAGAACCAAGATCACCGACGTAGCTCGAAGTGTTGCTCGTCTAAAGTGGCAGTGGGCACATCACTCGCGAAACCTAAGCCCCGGGCTTCTTGAGTCTTCACATTTAGGATGAAGAAATATAGAGAATTAGTTGTCATAAAGCGATGAGTGATCTGCAAAAGAACCAAGATCACCGACGTAGCTCGAAGTGTTGCTCGTCTAAAGTGGCAGTGGGCACATCACTCGCGAAACCTAAGCCCCGGGCTTCTTGAGTCTTCACATTTAGGATGAAGAAATATAGAGAATTAGTTGTCATAAAGCGATGAGTGATCTGCAAAAGAACCAAGATCACCGACGTAGCTCGAAGTGTTGCTCGTCTAAAGTGGCAGTGGGCACATCACTCGCGAAACCTAAGCCACGGGCTTCTTGAGTCTTCACATTTAGGATGAAGAAATATAGAGAATTAGTTGTCATAAAGCGATGAGTGATCTGCAAAAGAACCAAGATCACCGACGTAGCTCGAAGTGTTGCTCGTCAAAAGTGGCAGTGGGCACATCACTCGCGAAACCTAAGCCCCGGGCTTCTTGAGTCTTCACATTTAGGATGAAGAAATATAGAGAATTAGTTGTCATAAAGCGATGAGTGATCTGCAAAAGAACAAAGATCACCGACGTAGCTCGAAGTGTTGCTCGTCTAAAGTGGCAGTGGGCACATCACTCGCGAAACCTAAGCCACGGGCTTCTTGAGTCTTCACATTTAGGATGAAGAAATATAGAGAATTAGTTGTCATAAAGCGATGAGTGATCTGCAAAAGAACCAAGATCACCGACGTAGCTCGAAGTGTTGCTCGTCTAAAGTGGCAGTGGGCACATCACTCGCGAAACCTAAGCCCCGGGCTTTTTGAGTCTTCACATTTATGATGAAGAAATATAGAGAATCAGTTATCGAAAAGCGATGAGTGATCTGCAAAAGAACCAAGATCACCGACGTAGCTCGAAGTGTTGCTCGTCTAAAGTGGCAGTGGGCACATCACTCGCGAAACCTAAGCCACGGGCTTCTTGAGTCTTCACATTTAGGATGAAGAAATATAGAGAATTAGTTGTCATAAAGCGATGAGTGATCTGCAAAAGAACCAAGATCACCGACGTAGCTCGAAGTGTTGCTCGTCTAAAGTGGCAGTGGGCACATCACTCGCGAAACCTAAGCCACGGGCTTCTTGAGTCTTCACATTTAGGATGAAGAAATATAGAGAATTAGTTGTCATAAAGCGATGAGTGATCTGCAAAAGAACCAAGATCACCGACGTAGCTCGAAGTGTTGCTCGTCTAAAGTGGCAGTGGGCACATCACTCGCGAAACCTAAGCCACGGGCTTCTTGAGTCTTCACATTTAGGATGAAGAAATATAGAGAATTAGTTGTCATAAAGCGATGAGTGATCTGCAAAAGAACAAAGATCACCGACGTAGCTCGAAGTGTTGCTCGTCTAAAGTGGCAGTGGGCACATCACTCGCGAAACCTAAGCCCCGGGCTTCTTGAGTCTTCACATTTAGGATGAAGAAATATAGAGAATTAGTTGTCATAAAGCGATGAGTGATCTGCAAAAGAACCAAGATCACCGACGTAGCTCGAAGTGTTGCTCGTCTAAAGTGGCAGTGGGCACATCACTCGCGAAACCTAAGCCCCGGGCTTCTTGAGTCTTCACATTTAGGATGAAGAAATATAGAGAATTAGTTGTCATAAAGCGATGAGTGATCTGCAAAAGAACCAAGATCACCGACGTAGCTCGAAGTGTTGCTCGTCTAAAGTGGCAGTGGGCACATCACTCGCGAAACCTAAGCCCCGGGCTTCTTGAGTCTTCACATTTAGGATGAAGAAATATAGAGAATTAGTTGTCATAAAGCGATGAGTGATCTGCAAAAGAACCAAGATCACCGACGTAGCTCGAAGTGTTGCTCGTCTAAAGTGGCAGTGGGCACATCACTCGCGAAACCTAAGCCACGGGCTTCTTGAGTCTTCACATTTAGGATGAAGAAATATAGAGAATTAGTTGTCATAAAGCGATGAGTGATCTGCAAAAGAACAAAGATCACCGACGTAGCTCGAAGTGTTGCTCGTCTAAAGTGGCAGTGGGCACATCACTCGCGAAACCTAAGCCCCGGGCTTCTTGAGTCTTCACATTTAGGATGAAGAAATATAGAGAATTAGTTGTCATAAAGCGATGAGTGATCTGCAAAAGAACAAAGATCACCGACGTAGCTCGAAGTGTTGCTCGTCTAAAGTGGCAGTGGGCACATCACTCGCGAAACCTAAGCCACGGGCTTCTTGAGTCTTCACATTTAGGATGAAGAAATATAGAGAATTAGTTGTCATAAAGCGATGAGTGATCTGCAAAAGAACCAAGATCACCGACGTAGCTCGAAGTGTTGCTCGTCTAAAGTGGCAGTGGGCACATCACTCGCGAAATCTAAGCCCCGGGCTTCTTGAGTCTTCACATTTAGGATGAAGAAATATAGAGAATTAGTTGTCATAAAGCGATGAGTGATCTGCAAAAGAACCAAGATCACCGACGTAGCTCGAAGTGTTGCTCGTCTAAAGTGGCAGTGGGCACATCACTCGCGAAACCTAAGCCACGGGCTTCTTGAGTCTTCACATTTAGGATGAAGAAATATAGAGAATTAGTTGTCATAAAGCGATGAGTGATCTGCAAAAGAACCAAGATCACCGACGTAGCTCGAAGTGTTGCTCGTCTAAAGTGGCAGTGGGCACATCACTCGCGAAACCTAAGCCACGGGCTTCTTGAGTCTTCACATTTAGGATGAAGAAATATAGAGAATTAGTTGTCATAAAGCGATGAGTGATCTGCAAAAGAACCAAGATCACCGACGTAGCTCGAAGTGTTGCTCGTCTAAAGTGGCAGTGGGCACATCACTCGCGAAACCTAAGCCACGGGCTTCTTGAGTCTTCACATTTAGGATGAAGAAATATAGAGAATTAGTTGTCATAAAGCGATGAGTGATCTGCAAAAGAACCAAGATCACCGACGTAGCTCGAAGTGTTGCTCGTCTAAAGTGGCAGTGGGCACATCACTCGCGAAACCTAAGCCCCGGGCTTCTTGAGTCTTCACATTTAGGATGAAGAAATATAGAGAATTAGTTGTCATAAAGCGATGAGTGATCTGCAAAAGAACCAAGATCACCGACGTAGCTCGAAGTGTTGCTCGTCTAAAGTGGCAGTGGGCACATCACTCGCGAAACCTAAGCCCCGGGCTTCTTGAGTCTTCACATTTAGGATGAAGAAATATAGAGAATTAGTTGTCATAAAGCGATGAGTGATCTGCAAAAGAACCAAGATCACCGACGTAGCTCGAAGTGTTGCTCGTCTAAAGTGGCAGTGGGCACATCACTCGCGAAACCTAAGCCACGGGCTTCTTGAGTCTTCACATTTAGGATGAAGAAATATAGAGAATTAGTTGTCATAAAGCGATGAGTGATCTGCAAAAGAACCAAGATCACCGACGTAGCTCGAAGTGTTGCTCGTCTAAAGTGGCAGTGGGCACATCACTCGCGAAACCTAAGCCCCGGGCTTCTTGAGTCTTCACATTTAGGATGAAGAAATATAGAGAATTAGTTGTCATAAAGCGATGAGTGATCTGCAAAAGAACAAAGATCACCGACGTAGCTCGAAGTGTTGCTCGTCTAAAGTGGCAGTGGGCACATCACTCGCGAAACCTAAGCCACGGGCTTCTTGAGTCTTCACATTTAGGATGAAGAAATATAGAGAATTAGTTGTCATAAAGCGATGAGTGATCTGCAAAAGAACCAAGATCACCGACGTAGCTCGAAGTGTTGCTCGTCTAAAGTGGCAGTGGGCACATCACTCGCGAAACCTAAGCCCCGGGCTTTTTGAGTCTTCACATTTATGATGAAGAAATATAGAGAATCAGTTATCGAAAAGCGATGAGTGATCTGCAAAAGAACCAAGATCACCGACGTAGCTCGAAGTGTTGCTCGTCTAAAGTGGCAGTGGGCACATCACTCGCGAAACCTAAGCCACGGGCTTCTTGAGTCTTCACATTTATGATGAAGAAATATAGAGAATTAGTTGTCATAAAGCGATGAGTGATCTGCAAAAGAACCAAGATCACCGACGTAGCTCGAAGTGTTGCTCGTCTAAAGTGGCAGTGGGCACATCACTCGCGAAACCTAAGCCCCGGGCTTCTTGAGTCTTCACATTTAGGATGAAGAAATATAGAGAATTAGTTGTCATAAAGCGATGAGTGATCTGCAAAAGAACCAAGATCACCGACGTAGCTCGAAGTGTTGCTCGTCTAAAGTGGCAGTGGGCACATCGCTCGCGAAACCTAAGCCCCGGGCTTCTTGAGTCTTCACATTTAGGATGAAGAAATATAGAGAATTAGTTGTCATAAAGCGATGAGTGATCTGCAAAAGAACCAAGATCACCGACGTAGCTCGAAGTGTTGCTCGTCTAAAGTGGCAGTGGGCACATCACTCGCGAAACCTAAGCCCCGGGCTTCTTGAGTCTTCACATTTAGGATGAAGAAATATAGAGAATTAGTTGTCATAAAGCGATGAGTGATCTGCAAAAGAACCAAGATCACCGACGTAGCTCGAAGTGTTGCTCGTCTAAAGTGGCAGTGGGCACATCGCTCGTGCAACCGATGGCCGTTGGTGCCGAATAGTTCTCAAATGGTGATCACGATCCGGTAGATTTGACGTGGGTAGACTCTCCACTAGGTAGACCGATGGCATAATTAAAATAACAAGCATCAGGATACGCAAGAAAAGGACCAATATTTACCCACTACCGCACATGCCGTGGTAGTCGTGCAACAAAGTGCACCGCCCGCCAGCCCGCTGATAAATGTGTATGCGGAAAAAAATGCGAATCACATAACTGCCACCGTTAAATCACTCAACGCGTGTTTCACCCCTCCACGGGGCATCTTCAGGAGTTATGTTACACCGATTAGTGCCAAACACAGAGTCAACTTTCAACTCTGTGCGGAAGTGGCTTAATATTAGTGCTTTTCTTACTTAGGATGGACTTCCGCAAGGTAACGCCTGATTCCATTAAACATCAGGATACGGACATGGTGAGACCAGACATCATGTCCATCTTTGACGGAGGTTTATTTCTATCAGTGGGCGTCTATCAGCTGAAAAAATAAGAATATTGTCCTTTACAGTTAAATTCAATTTCATTTCATTTTTTCATTTTATTCAAACTATGTGTTTAGCACTAATCGGTGTAACATTACTCCTGAAGATGCCTCGTGGAAGGGTGAAACAGGTGTTGAGTGATTTATCAGTTTATTATTTACAATGTATCACGGATTTTTGTTCATTATGATTTCTTAATGTTATTTTTATATGTAAGAAAACACCAATATATAGCTACTTCCGCACATACAGCAGTAGTCGTGCAATAAAGTGCACCGCCAGCCCGCTGATAAATTTAAAAAATAGTGCCAAAAAACAAGGTAATGTTACTCTGTGTTTGGCACTAATCGGTGTAACATTACTCCTGAGGATGCCCCGTGGAGGGATGAAACACGTGTTGAGTGATTTAACGGTGGTAGTTGTGTAATTCGCATTGTTTGCCGCATACGCATTTATCAGCGGGCTGGCGGGCGGTGCACTTTATTGCACGACTACTGTTGCATAGCGGAAGTAGCTATTGGTCCTTTTCATACTTAGGATGGACTTCCGAAAAATAACGCCTGAATCCATTAGATACTTAAATTCAGGTGAACGAACCTTAACAGATTAAAATAAACACTTTATTTCTCCTCGACCTCGATATATGAGTGTTTTAATCTCAAATATATTATCAATAATACTTCAAATACACTTGAAACATTCGAGAAACTTTTGCAATTAAAATAAACATATCGATGATGTAATCTCATAGATAATGCGTGATAAAAAAAAGTATATCACCCTTGTGATAAGACCATTGATTTATGTAAACATTTGTACAGTTTTAAATCTAATATTACAGTAAGAAATATTTTTACAAGTCTCCCCTACATATATCTATGGGTGATATACCATAATCGCCATGTTCAGGCGATTTGGCGATCGCATTGTGGTATTATGGTACGCAGAGGACGCTGCTGTGCAATTAATTTGGCAGATATTTTTTTTTAATATTACATTAATGTTCATACCACTTTGACTTTTAAGACCCAAGGATGCCAACGGAAAAAACTGAACAAGCGTTCGAAAATTAAAAAATTACCTAAACATTCACGTACAAATGATTACTTTGCGTTCAAAATTGATACCACTATTTTATTTAATTCTGATGTATCTCTACAGATACATTATCAAGAAAAGTGTTAAAAATAAACATAACGTCACTTTTGAAATTAGGACCTGTCATTTTTGACAGTTCATTGTGTTAACATATTTTCGCGCCAATATATTGTGAAATATTTTGCGATATAATGTAGTGGAGTGATAAAGAGAACCGAATCGCTGCGATTGCATTACATCAAGTAAAATCCCGCACACGCTTGGTGTTAGTCAAGTGCTCGTGTACCGGGCTGTTAACAGGCGCAATGAAACCTCCTCCGTTTGTGACAGAAGAAGATCTGGCCGCCCACGTAGTGTTAGTAAGGCTATTAAAGCAGTAAGGGAAATAATTCGAAGAAATCCTTTCCGAAAGCAAAAGATTATATCTCTGATGATGAAGATAGCACTTATAATCATGTCGCGTATTTATAAAATGACATAGGACTTGCAGTCTATAGGAGACGCACTGGTCATATCGTAACTGATGATTTGAAAATGAATAGGCTGGTAAAATCAAAACAACTACTTATGCGGTACGCAAAGGGTCACAGATAAATTATATTTTAACAAACAAAATGTCCGTATTTATGATGAAAGCTCTGAAGAACCTTCTCAATGAGTCAAAAGAGTACAACGCGGTCATCATTCGACTTCAGTGATGGTTTGGTGGGGCGTCAGCTATGAAGGAGTGACTGAGCCATGTTTTTGTGAAATTTATCATTGAATAAGTATTAATATAGCATTCAATAGTTTTTAGTTGATCGAAATGTGGATCTGGCTTGTTGACCGGTCATCGTGGTGGTCTTTGGCCTTTTTTGGGTCTCGGGGGGGGGGATCTTCCGGTGTTAAAGATGCCCTGCCTCTGAGGGGAGGACAGGGGTATGTGGGATTCCTACCCACTAAAACCCCCCGGTGATCGCCCTCTGCGCTATATGGGAGACCACGGTATCTCCCGGTCAGGGATCGCCACGCGGTCTTGTGCCATTTTCGATAGCCCGTCCCGGGGTATGCGTTTATACGCTACCCCCGAAACAGAGTCGATGGCTAACCTAACCTAACCTAACCTAACTCGTTCGCTACCAGGGTCTTCTGGGAAAAACGTCCACAATAGCCCAACATTTTTTTGGTGGTTATATTAAATGAATTGAAATAGATTTTACGTATGTATATTTAGAACAGTCTAAAAAAGTAAAATAAGTATTCTTTTAAACTGACCCAAATATGTGACGCTGGGCTATAGATAAAAACTAAACCCTGTAGCCCACGTGTCACATATATATGACACATTAAATTATAAGAAATTGATTATAAGACAAAAAAAAAATTATAAATACAATTTATCGATATGAAATTCATTTTATTTTGTATGATAAATTTTAAAACATTTGTCAACGCACAATCCAATCGGTTGTCCATTGTTTGTTTTGCAAATCTCACAGGCGTAGAAAGTAGCTTTGCGCTGTTTGTTTTTGGCACATACATGGCATCTAACTCGTTTCTCCAGCTTTTTCACAAAGTGCTGTCTATATAAATTAGGGCCGTGTGAAAACATAGGTATTTCGCTATCAGAATTAAGTAGTGTGAAGGCAATATCATCTCGAAACTCTAAATAAGTTGTTTTAGTTGAATGAATTTTATTGTGCATCCAACAAGAATTCCAAATTGCCACGTCAAGAATATGAAAGAAAAGTTTTAAATACCAGCGTATCGACTTCCTAGGGGTAGAATAATAGGAAATCATTTGGTCCGCTCTATCAATTCCCGACATATTTTTATTATAGTCTGCTATAGTGAAACAAGAATTCCAAATTGCCACGTCAAGAATATGAAAGAAAAGTTTTAAATACCAGCGTATCGACTTCCTAGGGGTAGAATAATAGGAAATCATTTGGTCCGCTCTATCAATTCCCGACATATTTTTATTATAGTCTGCTATAGTGGAAGGCTTAAGTTTTGTATGCCCTCTTTTGGACACTACTTCTTGAAGTGACGCCTTATGTTTCGTAGATATTGTCAGGACATCCCGACGATCTTTCCATTTCTGCACTAAAATATTTCCTTTTCTTGCAAAAACAGATTCATTCTTTTTTAATTTTTTTTCAATTACAATTGTCGGGTTGCCTTTGCGATATCTGCGAAGTGTCCCTGCAACGTGGGTTTTATCGTTATAAAGAGAAGTAGCTAATTTGACACTATTATAATAATTGTCCATAAATATAGTATGCCCTTTTCCTAAATATTTTTCCAACAACTGATAAACGACGCAGTAAGAATGTCCATCTTCGTTACTTACAGTATTCTTTCCGCTGTAAATAATAATATTTAGCACGAATCCATCAGGTGTACATAGCTCATATATTTTGATTCCGTATTTGGCTTTCTTTTGTGGAATATATTGTTTAAATATTAAACGCCCTTTCCATAATAGTAAAGCCTCGTCTATTGATAAGTTCTCACCAGGGTAATAAACCTTTTGAATATTTTGTAGTATATGATTCAACACTTTATCGATTTTATAAAGACGATTTGTTTGATCGTCTGTTTCATCGTAAAACCTTAGGCAGCGAAGTATTGATTCAAACCGATTTCTACACACAATATTTTTCCAAATAAGGGATGATTATAAAGCATATTTGTACTCCAATATGCCTTTAACGAAGGCATCCGAATATTGCCCATCACGATACATAGTCCTAAGAATTTTTTTAATTCGTCCTCTGTAACCTCAGTCCACTTTTTTAAATTTGAATTAGATGAAATATGTGTGGTATTCAGCAAAACTTCAGCGTGAGCATTTGTCCAATGCACGATTTTTCCAATGAGAACGTTATCGAATAATAACGAAAAGGCGTCAAAAGGTGAACTATCTATTGATAGATTTGCTTTCAAACCCTCTTCTCCAATAAAACCGTGCAAAACAGGGTATATATCGTCTTCTGACCAGTCTGAATTATTTTCCTGTACTCTGCTATTATCATTGTTAACACTGCTATAATTATCTTCGATGGAGAAATCATCGTCATTTTCATCACTAATTATTGAATTTGACGAGCTGCTCATTTCTTCACAATCCGTAATAGAAAAATTATCAGTTGGATCTGGTACTGGTATATTCTTATTAAATTCCATGTCATCACTGGAATATATTATGCATCTGTTCTTCATTTGGGGTTTCTTACGAAAATTATACATTTTGTTGAGGGATATGTTTCTGTTAAAAATCTTATTAATTTGGCTTTACAAATTCTTTTTCTTTTTAATTTTAATTTATTGCCTACTAATTTCACTAACCTTGCTTAACCGACCTATTCAACTGCTATAAAAACTGTAAATAATCTAATACGAGAGCAGACCAACTACAGATTTGATGCATTTTATAGTTTTAGAACTTAACAATTTAGTTCAATACTCAACATGTTCAAACATGCTTTTGTAAATTATACAAAAATATCTGTCACATATATGTGTCGCCGGGCTGTGGTAAAGAAACGCGGTGACACATATATGTGACGATTGGTAGCGAACGAGCTAACCTAACCTAACCTAACCACCTATGTTCTATATATATACATGTAGAACTGAATTTTATAACCAATATCCGTTACCACACACGTACGTCAATTAGCAAGACGGTTACATCAAATGCAATTCGATTATCGTATAAAAGGTATTAATTTTGTTTCTATATAAATCTATTTATCAGTTAAATGATTAAAATCAATTCAAATTTACGATAACATACGTAAAGTTGGTTGTGATAATCAATATGTTGAAGCGTAAATAGTCATATATATATACATATATATGTGTATGTATATTTATACGTAAACTATATTAATAATTCACTGTACAGTAAAAACTTATTATTCACGATTCCTTCTATCATTTTTTCACTATTCTCACAAGTAAAAAAATAAAAAAAAATACGATCCAATTCCTATAATCGCAGCTAAACATTTATTTATTTGCGTATCTAATAAGTACATATATAATAATAAAAAGATTCCTACAGGCATCCGATATAATGTCCTTTGTAAATGCCGTCAGATGGACTAATAAACGAAGTTATGTTAAAATGTTAAACTCACAAGGCTTCAACGCGCTGACAACGTGACATTTAATGTGAAAAATCTTAGCGAAGGTTTAATAATGGTAAAGCTTTAAGATTTCTTTATGAACATTGACCCGTCTGTGGAACGACAGTCTTATGTTTAAGAAGTAAATTGCCAACGCGACTCCTGTTCAGTCTGAATTGAAGGCTTTTAAAAACTGCCAAGCGAGAGATAATTACAAAATACATACCACTGTTTAAGCCTTAAGGTCATCAAAATGTTCAAAGACTTCAATTAAATAGATTTTATGTGTTTATTTTTTATTTTGTCACCTAGAAACCTATATATTATCTCATATAAATGCATTCCGTATTTTCACGTTTCTGTATTGACGGCATATTTATGGAACATACGGTCCGCAAATAAAGAGCTTTTACTGTATTTATAACAGATTTATAATTTAGTATTTCTAAGCATACAGCCTTATAGAACATTTTAAAATTAAAAGCTCTTTTTTTGTCTAAATTCGTAAGTCAAATGTTGCCAGACGTGCAATGACTTTCCTCTTCAATGTTTTTTTTTATTTAATGTGGTCTGATCTTTTTATATTGTATATAGTAAATTTTGAATGTCATATCACATATAATGGAACATATAAGAGAAACATTATAGATATGGTAATTTTTAATATAATTTTAATTCACATATACTGCTGGTGTACCTAAATAAATAAACTAATAACAGATTCAAAAAGGTTGATTATATCTGGAAGAATCTCGTGAGACATTTGACAGTTACTTTTTTATGAAAAAAAAAAATTCAACTGTCAAAATCCGAAGATTTCGCGGGTTAAATATAAATTGTTTTTATTATACAGGCGTAAATATTTTTTAAAAAGTATATATGTGATTTATAATCACGATATACATATATAATAGATTAACATATATATTATATTTATTAATGACATTTGTTTTCAATGACTTTTGTGCTAAAACCGATTTACCGCCAAATTTGTGAAAATAAATGACATCACACGTCAAAAGATTATAAAAGATTTCTATTTTAAAAAAGTTTTTTTTATGTAATTATTTCGAACTGCCAGTTGTAAATGAGTTTATATTTAAATTATTAATTACTAAAAACTAGACATTATTATGGAATCGTTAAAATATAATAAGAAACATATTTTTTTAATTAAACAATGTAAAATGAAAGGAAATATTAAATGTAAATGTAAAACAAAGGCATGGATGCTATAGTCCGTGGAACATAAATCCTAAAAAAATAATTTTAATAATTTTACCTTATACATTCAAAAGCGATTCCAGTTTAGAATCAACGATAATATTCCATTGACCTTGGCAACGATTTCAACCGGAATCCGATAACATTCTTACCCAATCGGCAATTTTGTTATCGACGCCATATTAAAATCAACTACTGACCTGATTTTTATTCTAATATAATTAAAATACGACCAAACGTTCGAAATATATTACATAGTCTAGCCCAGTGCGTCTACTTCATAGGTACTTTTATAAACAATGTAAATGTTTTGATATTATAATATAGTATGATGTAATTAAATAGGTACTACCAGTGTATGTTTTGAGATCCACTATCGTGGACCCCGGTTTTCATTTCATGGACCCGCAAATTTTTTTTCGCTGACATAGACCCCTTGCAGGTTGTCATAGACCCCTAGGGGTCGATATAGACCACTTTAGGAATCACTGATTTATTCTATCTATATCTATCTATTAACCTGAACATTAATGCAGTCTAATCCAGAATTCTTCGAAATCCTATAAGGAAGCAGGAAATCCTTTCCAGAGAAACGAAAATCCCACCGAGGACACTTTCTCGGATCAAACAAGACTTAGGTCTAGGTGCTTATCGGAGATACACATGACATACCTTATATTAAGCACTAAAACAAAAGAGAGTCGAAAGATCAAAACAGCTGTTACTTCGATACGCGAATTAAAAACACAGAAAAACTATTTCAACAATCGTGGAGTACTACAACATACAAAATGATTGAATGTATGCACAGCTCTTAAGAAGTTTCCGTGGTAGTGACAAAAGTTCAGCGAGACCATCATACAGTATTCATGGTTTAGTAGAGTGTCTCCTACCAAGGTGTTACAAAACTCTATTTTTATGAAAGAGGAGTGAAAACTACAGCCAAAGTGTATAAAGATGATGTTAGAAGCGATAGTTAAACCTCTCAACAACACCTTATTCAATAACGAAGTGTGGACACTCAAGCAAAATGTTCCAGACTTCATAAAGTCTGATAATTGGCCTTCGGGTAGCCCGGACTTAAATCCTTTGGACTGTAAACAACAAAAATCAAAAAGTAATGTAAAACAAAGTGATATTGTAATAATCCTATATAGAAATCTAATATATAAAATTCTCGTGTCACGGTGTTCGAACTTGAACTCCTCCGAAACGGCTTGACCGATTTTTACCAAATTTTACATGCGTATTCAGTATGTCTGAGAATCGGCTACTATCTATTTTCTATACCCCTAAGTGATAAAGGTTGTTCACACTTAAAAAAAAAATATTTTTCTAACGAAATTTTTTGTTTTTACAATTTTTTTATGATACAGCATACAAGAATACATACAACCATAAATTTTCACCCCTCTGCGATCAACCTTTATTTTTTATTTGTAAATTAAAATATCAATTTTTTTTTTTGCAAAACAACGTTTGCGAAGAGATGTATGAAATACGTTACAGAGCGAAAGGGAAAGACAGAAGAATTGTGGCAAGAATGAAAAGAACGGAAGATCATATGATGTATGATAGAAGAAAATGAAAATAAAAAAAATATGTGAAAAATTAAATAATGTTAAATAATCCCTGTCCCACAAAAGATAGGGAGTACGAGAGGTTCCCAATAGCGGGGGCCACAAAAAAAATCTTTTTGACTATAAATTGTAGTCTGTGCTAGAAGTTGCAAAATAAAATAGTAAGGAAACCTAGAATGTAGTGGTTGATGATGGATGTATGGCTAATGGAATGAAAGAGAAAGACTGGGAAAATTGCAGAATGAAAGAAACAGTACGACAGATAAGATGATATATGAAAGAGAAGAATGATAATAATAAAAAATATGAATAAATTACTAGAATTAAAAAGTCCCTGTCCCACACGAGGTAGGGGAACGAGAGGTCCCCAACAGCGGGGACCATAAAAAAAAAGTCTGTGCTAGAGGACATGGTCAGCTCTAAGCGTCACCCAAATATTGAGTCGCTAAAGAAATCTTTGGTGGCAGCAGAGACCAAGTTTCCAATGGAAATCTTTCGGAAATCCATCACCGCATGGCCTGACTGTTTAAAAACGCGCCTTGAATCTAAGGGCGGACACTTTGAATAGCTAGTTTAGTTCGTTAACATATCTTTTTCACTCTACATAATCACATATAAAGCTTTAATATATCTAGATATATCTAATATATAAAATTCTCGTGTCACGGTGTTCGAACTTAAACTCCTCTGAAACGACTTGACTGATTTTCACCAAATTTAATATGCGTATTCAGCAGGTCTGAAAATCGGCTACTATCTATTTTCTATACCCCTAAGTGATAAAGGTTGTTCATCTTAAAAAAAATTTTTTTTTTTAACAAAATTTTTTGTTTTTATTTTTTTATGATACAGCATACTAGAATACATACAACCATAAATTTTCACCCCTCTACGATCAACCCTTATTTTTTATTTGTAAATTAAAATATCATTTTTTTTTACAAACAACGTTTGCGGGATCAGCTAGTAAATATATAAATAGATATCTTCTTTGTGACATAACTAATTACTAGATCAGGTATACTTATAATTTACGATTTAAAAATGCATCTAAATACCTTGTAGAAGGTTTATTTCGTCATCATCAGGGATGCTTTGAAAAGGGGAAATTCCATAATTTGTTCATCAAAAACATTCCGAAGTTTTCACGTGTTACTCATAAGTGATTAAACCTTTTCACAAACAGATGCTTGGCATATGTTATAGACAGTTCTACCAACATATAAAAAAATTACCTGCCATCCTAATACCCGGGTATTTTAAATGAAAATTTCAATTTACTTTTTTATTATAATTATACATGAGATAATATAAAAAGATTCAATTTACACATAAATATACGAAACACAAAATGTTGTTACGTTAATAAAATTTAAAGATTAATACATCCTGTATATATATCTTTGTTAATACAATGCAATATATTTAATCATTCTTTCATGCACACAGTAATTGTAGGCACTTATTGCATATATTCCACAAGCTTGCAGTTACGAAACCTATATAATTAGAAAGACAAGTGTTGCAAATTTATTAGAGTGTGTTTCAAAACAGACCAAGAATGTATGAATTTTAATATTTCTATTTTTATTCGGACTCCTTGGGTTCGAGGCGGCAGGGTATTTGGCACTCGTCAAGAATGTATAAGTAAGTATATATTTATGAATATTACACACAATAATAACAGTAATTTAACCTATAAAAACACACAACACAAACACAAAAATGCTAATAATAATATATAGGTAACAACTATATTTTGTACACATTTATTAATTGTTTCAAACTGTATGGTATCCAACTATATATACGTTTGTATATTCACCTAGTGAAAGTATCTGAAATAAATATTTGATAAATTTCAACATCCAAAACATATTATTGGATATATTACTAAAAAAGATTATTAATAATAATCAAAATTTGGAAATATTTAAAATAACAAAACAGATATTGTATTTACATTGATGATTTCTCAACGCAGCGATCGCAAAGGTTTCTTGACACAAATGTCAAATGTTTTGGCGGGAAATAGCAAATGTCAAGGTCGCCGCTCACATGTAAAGTTCAAAATGGCGTACCAATCAACTTTGAAGACGAATAATAATATATTATAGAGTTATGAATATTAATAAATTGGAATTTAATTATTTTTACGTTATTTTTTTTTGGAAATATTACCGTAGCACTGCAACATATATTACATCATATGTAATAATATTTTTGAACTCTGTGTTTGGCACTAATCGGTGTAACATAAATCCTGAAGATACCCCGTGGTGGACTGAAACACGTGTTGAGTGATTTAACGGTGGTTGTTGTGTAATTCGCATTGTTTGCCGCATGCGCATTTATCAGCGGGCTGGCGGGCGGTGCACTTTGTTGCACGACTACGACTACATGTGCGGAAGTGGCTAAATATTTGTCCTTTTCTTACTTAGGATGGACTTCCGCAAGGTAACGCCTGTTTCCATTAAATGTTTTGTTCTCCAACATTATTTAAACAGAGATAGACACGGTGTTAATACAAGGAATTAAAATACTCCTAGTGTTGGTCGAAATTAATCATTTATACAAGATGTACGTATGTATAATAAAATACAATTGTAATTGTAACACTGATGTTAACGCGTGGAGTTTCATGTGGTCGCGTGTACTCGGGAAGCTGTTTGTCGTGATCTTTGTGGAACTGTGTTTGTGATGAGAGGCTGTTGAGTTGCTCTGACTCAGCAGAACTGGCTTCCGAGCTGGCAGTACCTTCCTGCAGGCACAACAATGCAGACATTTTATGTTGATTGTTTCGAAAGTTCTTGTTGCCTATTTGAATTAAGAATAATTTCATTTTTTATTTTAAAAATAGTTAATATTTTTAATTATGATAGTCAATATAAATAAAGAACAATATTTAAACTGTTTTTCCTTGTCAGTTTATCATATGTGCATTAGAAATAAAAAATTGAAAACGAATTCTACACCTCCAGTGTTTGAAGAGCGATGTTAAAAAATACTAGTTTATTCTATATTCCGTAAGATTATATTTTTTTTATTTTATAAATTTTAATTTTTAATATTTTTTAATGTAACACAGTTATAGATTAATGAGTCTGCCAAGAGAAACGACATATAATATTTATTATTAAAATTGTCGATTCCTTTTAAAAGTTTATTATGCACAATCGACTGCTTTACCGACCATAACACCATTGTTAACAGCGCCATCTATGAAGTGTAAAGGTTTTTTTTATGGCCCTCGCTATTGAAGGCTTCTCGTACCCCTAATTAGTTGGGATCAGGGTCTTTGTTTACAAATAAGTTGTACAGATTTTTCATCTTTATTCTTCACTGACTGTCATACTTCTCAATTTCTTTTATTCTTACTTTATTTCCATCACAATGTCTTTCATTTTGTTCTTTCATTCCTTCTTGCATTCATCGCTTTCGTTTCATCATCTTATTACTCTTATGTGGCTAGGTACATCTGTTTTTGTTCTTTATTTTATTATTTACATATTCTATTTATTTTATTTTTTATCACAGTTTTCTGTGGGTTGTGCTTTTTTAATACATTACTACACTTTTCTTATTCTTTTTTTCCTATTATTAATTGACTAGTTATTTTATGTGCAGTTTATTAGGTACCTACTTATCTATACTGTTTTGTTTATATTAACAGTGTCACTCACCACTCTACGAGCAAAGAAGTGTCAAGTGTCAAATGTCACTGCTTTACCTACATCAAATCGAGTTTCATTTTTGGGAATGCGCTGCAGATCACCATCACCGTTTCTCTTCAGCACGAGTAGGAAGTCGACACACTACCACCATTACTGGTTCTTCGCTTCCACAAAGCCGGAGTATTGAAGAATGTACCGGCTTCCTTATTTCCTTATAAATATAACCCAGGTCTCGTCAAGGTTAGAGTGAAGAAGAACTAAGTCTGCTTGCAATATCTTCGATCACGTAGTCGCTTTTCATCAGGCGGGTTCCTGGTTAAAGGCAGACTAGTAACAGATAATATATATATATATATATATATATATATATATATATATATATTCGTTTCTGTCGACATATTTTAAAGAAAAATCGATTGATTTGTTACCGCTCCGGCATTGATTTGTATACTAGACGGCAAAAAGTTATTGATAACGAAGGTGAATATATTTTTGATTAGAAATAAAAACTTGTTAGAAATGTTGTCGTGTGAATTTAACTGAAAGCGACATTACTTTCCGGTCCCACTAATATATCATTTCAGCGATATGACGTCTACTGGTGGACATATGCCTTCCGCAAACACTTCCAAGTAATGTTTTTCTGTCCACATAATTTACAGAAAAACCAATTGATTTGTTACCGCTCCGGAATTGATTTGTATACTAAACAGCAAAAGGTTGTTGATAACGAAGGTGAATATATTGTTGATTAGAAATAAAAACTTGTTAGAAATGTAGTCGTGTGAATTTAACTTAAATAAACTATATCTAACATTTCAAATAATTTTACTCACTGTTCAATATTTTAAAAATAAAACATGGGCATAATATATACATATATATGTGCACTGTCTTTATATTTTTAACTCTATGGTATACAGAAACTTGTAATACCTTCACGTAATTCCGGCAGTGATGTTCGTATGAAATTATAGATGTGTTGTATTCGCGTAAAAACTGGATTTGGTGACATATTGGCTAGTAATGGTTCCGGGTGTTATAAACTCTGCATGAGTATCTCCAAGAGATCAAAATAAAACATGGAATTTCAACATTCCTTCTAGAATTACAATTTTTATGGAGAGACTTGTTATTCAGGATGGCGTGAATATAAAACGGAAAGGTTTAAGTAAAAGACGATAAAGACTTGATTTTTTTTTATTTCTCCAGTCTTGGGTACACGAAGAATATGTTTACAAATAATTTTTTACATATTTTATTATTTGTTCTAACCTTTTTTTCTTTCTTAATGTTATATAAAGACTTGTTTTCTAGGATTAATGGCTCGAAATGTAACAGGTGGCGCATAAGTAATGTCATAATGTAAACGTAACTTAATTTTTACAAAATGGCGTCAAATGTCACTGCGCTTTGACAGTTATAATCTAGATATATAAAGAATTAGTTTTTAATTAAAAATATTTTATATCTTTTACATAATGGCGCCCAATATCAGTGCGCGTTGACAGTTATGATATAAACTCTGCTTGAACGTCTCCAAGAGCTCAGGATAAAACTTGGAATTTCAACATTCCTTCTGTAATTACAATTGTTATGGAGAGACCTGTTTTTCAGGGTGACATGAATATAAATCGGAAGGGTTGAACCCAAAAGACGATATAGATTTGTTTTTTTTTTATTTTTATTTCTCCAGTCTTGGGTGCACGAGGAATATATTTACAAATATTTTTTTACATAATTTATTATTTGCGTTCTAACCTTTCTTTTTTTCTGAATGTCATATAAAGACTTGTTTTCTAGGATTAATGGCTCGAAATGTAACAGGTGGCGCATAAGTAATGTCATAATGTGAATGTACCTTAATTTTTACAAAATGGCGCCAAATGTCACTGCGCTTTGACAGTTATAATATAGATATATAGGAATTAGTTTTTAATTAAAGATATTTTATATCTTTTACAAAATGGCGCCCAATATCAGTACGCGTTGACAGTTATGATATAAACTCTGCATGAACGTCTCCAAGAGCTCAAGATAAAACATGGAATTTCAACATTCCTTCTAGAATTACAATTGTTATGGAGAGACCTGTTATTCAGGGTGACATGAATATAAATCGGCAGGGTTCAAGTAAAAGACGATATAGACTTGTTTTTTTTATTCTCACTTCTCCAGTCTTGGGTATATGAGGAATATATACACAAATATTTTTTGACATATTTTATTATTTGCGTTCTAACTTTTTTTTCTTTCTTAATGTTATATAAAGACTTGTTTTACAGGATTAAAGGCTCGAAATGTAACAGGTGGCGCATAAGTAATGTCATAATGTAAACGTAACTTAATTTTTACAAAATGGCACCAAATGTCACTGCGCTTTGACAGTTCTAATCAAGATATATAAAGAATTAGTTTTTAATTAAAGATAATTTATATCTTTTACAAAATGGCGCCCAATATCAGTGCGCGTTGATAGTTACGATATAAGCTCTGCATGAACATCTCCAAGAGCTCAGGATAAAACATGGAATTTCAACATTCCTTCTATAATTACAATTGTTATGGAGAGACTTGTTATTCAGGATGGCGTGAATACAAATCGGAAGGGTTTATAAGTAATGTCATAATGTGAATGTATGTACCTTAATTTTTACAAAATGGCGCCAAATGTCACTGCGCTTTAACAATTATTATGTAGATATGCAGAGAATTAGTTTCTAATAAAAATGTTGTATATCTTTTACAGATTAGGAGTAATGTCATAATGTGAAAGTGACTTAATTTTTACAAAATGGCGCCAAATGTCACTGCGCTTTGACAGTTATGATATAGATATATATATATATATATATATATATATAGAGTTAGTTGTCAATAAGAAATAGGGTATATCCTTTACAGTTTAGGAGTAACATCATATAATGCGCCTTAATTTTTAAAAATGGCTAATTTATTTATATATATATATATATATATATATATATATATATATATATATATATATATATATATATATATATATGCTTTATCTCTTATTAACAACTAATTTTCTATATATCTGCATCATAAATGTCAAAGTTCAATGACATTTGACGCCATTTTGTAAAAATTAAGGCACGTTTAAATTATGACATTACTTTTGAGCCACCTGTTAGAATTCGCCCAGATATAGATACATGTTATCTAAAATAAAATGAATTGCACAGATTAAAAAATACACGTAGTTTAGCGACGTATCGAACAAGAGAGGATGATATAGAGGTGACTGTTTCGAAAATCAAACTGGACTTTTTAAACTGATGTAACTTTTATGTAATATTAAGTCCGATCCGTAGATATACGAGAGTAATTGATATCCCAGCTGATTTGTGGGTTCAAATGGCAGCAAAGTGGCCACATAGACCGCAGACTTTACTGAGATAATTAGACCTTTTGACAAATAAACGCTTCGATGATGTTACACATTCCTACCAACCTACAAAAAAAAACTACCAGATAGTTTTAAATGACAATTTCACCTTACTTTTTGATCACAGTAGTATATTACCCAACCAGCGTTAAGTGTATAATAGCATGTATTTTCAAATAAAAGGTCATCTAATCTCACAATTTTGTCGTATAATACGGATGAAATAAATCTCGATAACTCAGTATAAAGGTATTTCAATGCAAATGTCTGACTAAGCCGACATTCCTCATAGAATGCAGAATGTCCTGACTAATACTTGTATATATGTACACCATGTGGACTATGGTTAATGACCTTATATTGAAAGCCTCAAAGTGTTATATAAAGTAAATATTATTTATTTTCATAACTTTTGGTTTGTAATCTGGTTCACTTTTTTAATTCGATTTAGATTAGTAGACTCTGTATTTGGCACTAATCGGTGTAACATAACTCCTGAAGATGCCCCGTGGAGGGGTGAAACACGTGTTGAGTGATTTGACGGTGGCAGTTGTGTGATTTGCATTGTTTTCCGCATACGCATTTATCAGCGGGCTGGCGGGCGGTGCACTTTGTAGCACGACTACCACTGCATGTGCGGAAGTGGCTAAACATTGGTCCTTTTCTTACTTAAGTATTTATTTTTATTATTATTAGAATCTGTGTTCCACAGACATTAGCATGCGTGCTTTTTTTTAATCTAATTTAACGACATCCTAACAATATTCAGTTTAACATTACGTTTCTTGCGACAACTTCCTTATCCCTACTCCATATTGTCATCATCAGGTTGTGCGTCAGTATCTGTACATCGACGAATCTTGCGATCGCGTCTTGAATCCCATCCGTGTAATACACACATGGGTACGTGTTCGTAACAGAATAAGTAAACAAAAATCAAACTTAAAAATTATTAAATATGTTATATGGGTCCTACCAGTTACGGTCGAAATTAGATGTGAGAAAAGAAAATTCTATACAATTAAAATTTCCACTCTTGCGCACTCTTTTTCCTAACCCCTCTTCAATGCCAATCTTAAGAGTCAGTTTCCATTTAACCTTCGCACTAAACAGTCGCATTTATCCACAATTCTTTTATTTATAAAAAGTTTTTTTTTTTAAATACTAATTAATAAAAAAGCACCTCAAAGGACTTTCAACAATGCGATTGCCATCATTAACTGGTATATGACCAGGTCAGTTAAATTCGTCGAGTCCCCGGACCTTTAGGGTAAATTCACAGCTCCAAAAGCGCCCTAAGCTTTCGATCGGGGATATCTTCCGGTGTTCAAGAATCCCTGCCTCTGAGGGGAGGACAGGGGTATGTGGGATTCCTACCCACTAAACCCCCCCCCCCCGGTGGTCGCCCTCTGCGCTATACGAGGGACCGCGGTATCTCCCGGTCAGGGATCGCCACGCGGTCTTCCCTCGCACCGTGCTATTTTTTCGATAGCCCGTCCCAGGGTATGCGTATATACGCTACCCCCGAAACCCTCGTGGTGCTATCACGATGGTTCGAGACCACGTCGAACCATCGTCCGCCTCAGAGTCGCCGAAGCTAGTGGGAGTTTAGGGCCCCCACCCTAAACTCCCGCGACTTCGAAGGCCCCGTTAATGGTAGGGGGGCACCGTTCACCGGAGGGTCGTCGCGAGACGCGTCCCTGCGCTGACGGCGTCGTCTCCGAGCGGGATCTGTCCTCTGCCGATCCCGTTCGGCCGCCTCTTTCTGGACCATGACGGTCTCACAGAAAGAGGCCACGGCCCTCCAAGCCGATGACCAGCTCAGCATCGCCGATACGACTGCTGGCAAGGAATGTCCTGTCCGATCTCGTCCGCCAGGGTCCGCCGCTCCGACTGGAGCTAGAAGCATCTACGTCAACTTGATAACGTTGTAAAAATAGTAAAAGGCTTAACAGGGCGTGTTATCCACAGACAACTAAATTCTCCTGCAGCCTTTAGAAAAGTATAGAAAAGGATTTTATGGATAAACCTTATAATTTCATTCGTCAAGGTGTTACAAGATGGAAATCTTCATGAATGAACGAATGAAGAAGAATACATTTACAATTCTTCATTCAGTTCGCCTCTTGACATACGCAAGTGAACTTGAATTAATCGTTGAAACCTAAATCTAACCTAAACCTTGTAATTTCATTCGTCAAGGCGTTACAAGATGGAAGCCTTCAGGAATGAACGAATGCAGAAGAATACATTTACAATTCTTCATTCAGTTCGTCTCTTAACATACGCGAGCGAACTTTAATTAATCGTAAACAGAAATATTTTTTTAACTACCCTCACTGGCTCTATGAACGTGGTACCTTTGTCTAAATTTAGCATCATAAAAATAATCGTAGAAAGAGAAATCGAAAGTGGTAATACCGTTTAGCGGTTATCTGATATTCCGTCCAAGGCCAAACAGCGGTGGACATGTTTCGTACTTCGAATGTTGCATTATTGCTAGTGATGTAACTAAAATATCGATGAATATTTTATCAGGTAATTTTCGATAAATCTAGCAGTCACAGATCGCGGATTCGAAACCGAGATATAATCTTACTTATTTGACACTTTGCTTATTAATTGTATTATATTATTAAAGCTCACAGAAGTTTCCAGAGGATAGACAGTAGCGCCCTCTTCGTATCATACCAAACAGCGATCGACAACCCCCTACTAAGCGTGGTTATTATTTTACATCACCCTATCTTTGCGAGAGATCACCACAATGGCAGGTAAAGCCTTAAGAAAGTATTTCCACCTTGTGGCTGGATGTCCCATGCTTCGCTTGCTGGTTCGTGGACACCAAAAATTTGTAGCCTCTCCTATCGATTCTGCTCTGTTTGTTATACTTATTTCCACTGAATTGCCAATCCATGCTATGCTCTAACATAAACCTTCTCATTTCAGATCGATCTCCTGAATTAGGTCCTGTTTTGTTCGAATCCTCCTCGATTTCTATTTCCGTCTCTTGGGTACCATTCGAGGAAGACAAAAAATAAGATGGGAAGATGATTTAAAACTGACTGCGGGTGTAAAATGGAGAAGGGTTGCAAACGACAGAAGTCAATGGAAGTTTTTGGAGGAGGCCTATGCCAACAGGCACACTGAAATTAGAGACATACTTTAAAAATAAATTTAGTTTTAAAATGTGTAGCAATAGATTATTTTGTAAATACTAATTTCGGAATAAAGGGCTTTATTATTATCATTATTATTATTATTTAATTATTGTTCGAATCCAGCGATTTTCCACTAGTAGGAACATCAGTGCGTATTGAATAACAATCCTCATACTCCGATAGCCTTTCCATGGAGTGTCTTGTACCTTGAAAGCCTCCAAACCAAACAGACAATGTACCAGCCCTAGTTGAGTTCCTTGTGATAGTCTTTTAGTTTATTTACAATTAAGAGGTCCATCCTAAATGCCTTTAAAACACTTAAGGTAAACAACGAAAAGACATTGTCAAAAGCAAATTTAAATGGGAGACAAGAATGACTTCTGGTAGTACAAAGTTTGTTAGGACAGATAAAAAAATTGTTTTATCGATATGTATATAAATATTTGGACATCACTATTAATGACGCAAGTTATTGCGTTCAGAAACCCGTTCACTTAACCTTATAGCCGCCAATCCGCTTCGCTGAGTTTCGGCGCATGAAACACACCCATCTTTACACCTGGAAACCTATTGCATTTGGATGACTCGACATATGGTATATACCACTGACCGATTATGGATCTTAGTGAATCAAGCTTTCGATATAATTTATTTATTTTACTAGCTGATCCCGCAAACGTTGTTTTGCAAAAAAGTTTTTAATTAACAAATGTAAGATAAGGGTTGATCGTAGAGGAGTGAAAATTTAGGTTTGTATGTATTTTTGTATGCTGTATCATAATAAAATAAAAACCAAAAAAATTGTCTAAAAAATTAAAAATAAAATTTAGGGGTGGACCACCCTTATCACTTAGGAGTATGGAAAATAGATAGTAGCTGATTCTCAGACATACTGAATACGCATGTAAAATTTGGTAAAAATCGGTCAAGCCGTTTCGGAGGAGTTCAAGTTCGAACACCGTGACACGTGAATTTTATATATTAGAATATCAATTTTCACAAAAATAACAAAATAAAACGACAATATCTGTTCTTGCATACATTGTACTAACTGAAGTTATTGGTATTCTAATTAAAAATATATATATCGTATTTCAGAGTGATCACTATATATATGTGTATATGTATATATATATATATGTATATGTATGTACATGTACTTTATATATGTGTGTATTCATTGCATTGCATAGACCGCAATTTCATATTTCTCAAATGTCAAAGTATTGTCAATGTCAAAATGCGCGCCAATTTTTTTTAAATCAATTCTAAATATGACATTTCATTTTTTTTTTATTTCGCAATGTGCTATATCTGTAAATGTATTTATTATGTAAAATTTAAATAACATGTATATTTCTTATAAAAAAAGTAATAATCACATGTATTTTATACGATTTCTAACGGCTTTTTTACGAAATTCCACATTCAATATAAATGAAAATGAAACAGTATGTATATTTAATTATAAAATTACAATAACCCTAACTAATTATGATCTAAGATGACATGTAAGTAAACAAATGATAATTATATTTTTCTTTTACATTTGAACATACGGTTCAAAGACGTTTCTTCTTGTCTACATGTGATGGACGCCCACTCCATCACCAAGTCATATGCCTCCCATCGCCACTCTGACCCGTCCTGCACTGACCGCATCCAGCGACTTCCCAAGACTTTAACTAAGTCTTCGGTGCACCTAGTGCGGTTGCACCTAGCGCGGGTGCATCTAGTGCGGGTGCACTAAGGGCCTACTCACGCTACGTTTACCAGCTAGTGGTTGCTACTCTAGAACCTTTCGGTTGCGGGCCCAATTTTGAAGAACTTTCAGCTGGTGCGGCTGAGGTCAAATCAGCGGTTGAGGCCTTTTCTGCCTCATGTTCATCAATATTTTTTTACAATATTGAGTCAATGCTTCGCAGACATAAAGAAAGCTATATTTGTCTTTGTCATACCTCATACGGTTGAGTGTAAACAGCCGCCGCACTAGAGAGAAAACACGAGTTTCACGCGCCGCACCAGTGCAAAGTCTACCATGAGGCTGAATCGGCCTCAAGCCGCAGTGAACGTGTTAAACGAGCAATTATTTAAGCTACCTCGGTGATGTTAGTTCTTTTGCTGATCACCTCATTTTTAATTCCATCTCGCAGCGAAACGCTCTCTGTGTGATGCCCGTCGTAAGTGACCACGTCTCGGATCTGTTTCATCATCCGCAACACACACTGGTCAAAGACCTTCGTCTTCAAACAATGCGGTATTTTAAACGAGAACAAGCGTATAAAGATGACAGAATTCCAAATTTAAAAGTGACATTTTTATTTTTAATTATAACAGTATATATTGCCAGACTAATTGATATAATTGTTAAAAGATAAACTCATGTGCTAGGGGCATCGGAAAGTAATGTCACTTTTAGTTGAATTCACGCGAATACATTTTTAACAAGTTTTTATTTCTAATCAACAATATATTCACCTTCGTTATCAACAATCTTTTGCCGTCTAGTATACAAATCAATGCCGGAGCGGTAGCAAACTAATTCGTTTTTCTGTAAATTACGTATATATATATATATATACACACATAGACGAACAAATACAGACAAAATAACAAGCGCATTTTCTTTATATCGACAGACACGACATTACTTTCCTGTCCCCCTAATATATTATGAACTATATTAGCGTTTAACTTAAAATTATATTATACATAACATAACTGCCAATAATATCAAAGAGGTTAATATTTAAAAAGTATTTATATATCAAAACAATTGTTGTAATGGAGTAATGTTTCGTAAATATCTCACATAAATACTTGATGCATTTTAAACTAACTGCAGAAACTGCAGAAACCGGTTCGCGGAACGTGTGGGCCAATAAACTTTGTTCTGCAGTCAAGGAAAATGACCTAAGTCGCAATATATACTTACATATATACAATATACATAACAAAGGTTTATACATATATATACGAGGGTGAATCAAAAAATTCTTGGAATCAATATTAAAAAATGCAAAGATTTAAATAATAATATTTTATTTTTCTACATAATCTCACTCCAATGCAATGCATTTAGAATAACGCGTTTCTAACTTCCTTATTCCTTGTGAAAAAAAATTATTTTCTTGACTCTCGAAATAGTCCTCTACGGCAGCTATAACCGCGTCATTATCGTGAAATTTTGTTCCACGAATTTCCTCTTTTAATTTTGGAAATAAGTGAAAATCACTTGGGGGTAAGTCCGGAGAATATGGTGGGTGGTCAAGGAGATTGAAGCCAGCACAGCGGATTGCGTTGAGCGCAACTTCCGATCGATGAGCAGGAGCGTTATCTTGAAGGAACAACACGCCCAACGACAGTTTTCCACGACGTTTTTCTTTAATCGCTTCACGCACTTTCGGGATTAAATTTGCATAATAGGGTCCAGTAATCGTCTGGCCTTTTGGCATGTAATCAATAAAAAGGATTCCTTCACTATCCCAGAACACAGAGGCCATAACTTTGCCAGCGGTAGGAGCAACTCGAAATTTCTTAATGGATGGAGAGGATGGTCGTTTCCAAGACATGCTTTGTCTTTTAGTTTCAGGATCAAAATGGTGGACCCACGTTTCATCCATGGTGACAAGACGACGGCAAAAATTATCCGAATCACGCTGGAACATTTCGAGATTACGCTTGGAAATTTCCAAACGTCGCTTTTTGTTTTCGTCGGTTAACATTCGTGGCACCCATCTTGCAGACACTTTTTTGAACCCCAGTGAATCAATTAAAATGGATTGAACGCTACCAAAAGATATCTTTAGGATCTCAGCTATATGTTTTATAGTCATTCTTCTGTCTTCCAAAACCAGATTCTCAACCTTTTTGACATTTTCTTCTGTAACGGAGGTTGAAGGCCGCCCAGAACGCGGGTCATCTTTACAGCTTGATCTACCTCTTTTAAATTCAGCCACCCAGTACGCAACCGTAGAATAGGGTACAGCATCACCCCCTAATGTCTGCTGAATGTCCAAAAAAATTTCCTTCGTAGACATTTTTTTCAAACTGAGATATTTTATCACCGCACGTAACTCACTTTTATCCATAATTTTGACTTTTTAGCAACTCGTTGCACAAAAAAATTTATTACATGCGAACGAACTGACAAAAACAAGTGACAGTCTGCATAAATATAGTGTGATAGACACTCTTTAATTTGAATATCGAACTTGATCCAAAAAGGTTTCATATATATGCACTTCTAAGAACTTTTTAATTCACCCTGGTATATGTTAATGCGTTGATTTTTTATAGGTACTACTCGCCGGCTTTCAGCAGAACTGCCTTCCGAGCCATCGGCAGCTTTGGTACAACAATGCAGACATTTTGATTTTAATGTAGAAAAATATATTTAAAATACACGGCGATAAATATTGCACCTCGTTCTTTTGAAAGAGACAATCGGAAACTTCGGCTTCGTAGAGCACTATCTCTGTCACACACTATGTGACGTTATGTCAGTTGTATTTCGTGCGAGAGAGATAACGCTCTACGAAGAAATTATCCGATTGTCTCTTTCAAAAGCTCGATGTGCAATATCTATCGCCGGGTACTGTAGTTACTTAAATCGTTTTTGTAATAAACGTAAAAAAAACGTTTTAAATATACAGTTGTAAACCTTTTTGGTTTATTGTCTTATGTCTGCAGCCTGGATTCCTCAGGTAATTCCAGTAGACCAAAAGTCACCAGTGATATCAAGTAGGTATTTCAGTGATCAGGGAAACCAAGTAGTTACTTCTGTAAATCGAAGTCATATGTGAGCAGTCTCGTCTTCTTCCAGACTTGGAAAGAGCTCTATCTATAGACAGTAGTCTTTGCAATCTCTTTTGGTCTTATAAGACCGAAAGAGATTGTCAAAAAGACCATAATCGTATAAGATCATTGCTACCAGATTCAGTTGCGGTCGCAGAAGCCGGTGCATGATATTCAAAATTGGAACTCTTATCGATCGTCAACTTATATTTTTTTTAAATTACAATAAAGAAATTTTATGCCGCATATCATACATCGCATTTATCAGCGGGCTGGCTGGCGGTGCACTTTGTTGCACGACTACTACTGCATGTGTGGAAGTGGCTTAATATTGGTCCTTTCCTTACTTATATAGGATTGTCACAAGTATCACAAGTTCCATATAGACAGCAGCGTCCCCTGCGTACCATAATACCACACTGCGATCGCCAACCTTCCAATCGTGGCGATTATGGTATATCTCTACCTTTGTCAATAAAGATATATATTAATCTATTGAATTTCATATTTAATTATTATTAGTGACAACCCTACTGACTTTGGAAAAAAATTAAAGCCTTCGTAATGCCAGAGCGTCTTAAATATTTCAACTTACTTTTAGATCGAAGTAATAAAACAATTTAATCTATGTATACAAGTATATTAAAAATAGCTACATACGTCAAGTGAGTAATAGATGTACAGATAAGGCTGTTATATTATCTAGGCTTTATAAAATTGATAATCTTTTGTAGGCAACTGTGTATGGTATTACAATACATCATTCTGTATACTCAAGGATATTACATACATTTTCTTATATATATACTACTCAAAACAAAATAGGGCCCACCATCAATTTGCCCCTTAATTTATGTGCATACATGATTATTAAATTTTTACAATTAGTCGATGTTGAATTAGGGTTTCACACATTAAGTAAACACAAAATAACGTTTGAATTGTTTAATTTTATTGCAATACACTCAAATACACATTTTTAGAGAAAATGTGTAAATTTAACCCTTCTTTGCATGGTGATGGAAATTTCCATCATAACATTTAGTCAACAAAAAAAGATACTCAAAAACCTTGTAACGTAAATTTGTTGTTGCTCGCAACTTTTTAAGCGACTATTGCGTACAACAAAACGCGGTTGTCGAAAAATAGCAAAGGTCACTGTGAATTACCAGACCTAGAACTTGTAATTCTGCTGTTTGTTGAGACTGGAAGAAAGGAGCGAGATATTAAATTGTTTTATGGAAATAAACGGAGATATAAAATACAATAAAAAATGAAAATGAGTGGAAAAAAGGTTTGTTTTCATGTTTTTGTTATTTTATGTACAATTTATATCAAAACACTATAAATGAATTTCTCAAAACGTTGTGATAGAAATTTACATCACTATGCAGTAACTTCACTTGTAATATATGGGAATTTTTTTTTGTAAATGTTTATTTTATGTTGTTTTTTGGGGAAACTTGAATGAAAGAGATATTGCAGATTATCTTTGTAAGTTATAAGGCGGTTGGCTCTCAGAAGATGGCCTTAATGACCAAGATTCCGATAATGAAAACCACGATGCTGATGAAATTATAAGTGTTGCAGGAGGAGAATGATGATGACGATGTGGATGAAACTGCTGACGTTGAACCTCCTCTTGTAAAACCAGACGATCAAGAACCCCCTCACATCAAATTCATCTAATTTGCAGTCTTCATCCAGTTTTCCATTTGACAAAAGAAACTTGATTTGGAAAAAAAGGAATCTGGTGTGTGACACAGATAAAATTACTTTCTTGGGGAGTTCTGCTGCTTCAGGTGGTCTATCACACCTAGAAACTCCATATCAATGTTTTCACCATTTTATCACTGAAGATTTTTTCAAAACATTACTAAAGGAGACAAATTTATATAAAAAACAGAGTAATCCCAGTTCATCTATATCATATACAGAATATGATTTGTATAAGTTCTTTGGTATATTATTATACATGCCAGTAATCAAATTTCTTAGCACAAGATCATTCTGGTATACATACTGATATTACTGGTCCGTTTATTGTCCAAGAATACAATAAACATATGGGAGGAGTAGATCTCATGGATAGCTTTTTGGGCAGAAATCATATAAAAATGGGGTCTAAAAAGTGGTATTTGCGTATTTTTTTCATCTATTTGATCTTGCTATTATAAACTCTTGGATTGTTTATAAAAAAAATGCTCAAGAAAGTGATGAACCTAAAAAGAGTCTGCTTACAATGGGCCAATTCAGAAATGAATTGTCCTTTGTGCTATGCAACAAAGGAACCACCAAAGCAGCTAAAAGAGGGCGTTCTGGTACCAGTGTACTAGAAGAAGAATTACAATCAAAAAGAGAAAAGGTTCTCCAGCTCCACCACCTCCAAAAGACATAAGAAAAGATGGTGCTGAACATTGACCAAAAGTAGGTGGGTCACCCCGGTGCAAATTTCCCAAATGTAAAGGCTATTCTACAATTTCGTGTAATAAATGTGGCGTCAATTGGTGCTTAAATAAAATTATTATTGTTTTTTGAATTATCACTAAAAAAAAGATGACTAAGTAAACAACTTTTTTTATTTATTTAGTACCGGGCTAAATATGTGAAACTGCATGATGATGTAAATTTCCATCATATTGTTTTTTACATAATACATATTTTTATTAACACTAGGATTTTTTTAAATATTTTTCCTTTAATCTAGAGCATTAATTACATCACCCTGATTTATTTTAAAAAAATAGTAAAAATCATGCAAAGAAGGGTTAAATACTTACTAAGAAATCAGACGTTACAACACACACGACAAATTAGTATCAATAATAATAAAAAAACTTATACGAACTTCAATAACGTTAATTGTTTTAAAATATTTCACTTCAGTTGTGTAAATATTATATTAAGATCTAATTTAGTTTGGCGTTACTTTTTTAAAAAACCTTTATTTATAATCATAAAAATTAAAATATTCAAATAAAATTTAACAAGTTTCTTAATTACAAGTGATATTTGCACAGTTTAAGATATACGGAATAATGTCATCATTTATTCCTATGCCCCCAATATGAGGCAGAGGGCATCATCAGCACTTCGCCATCCCGAGCTGTCTTGAGCCTCGCGCTTTACTTCGCTCCGCGTCATTCCAACTGCCTTCACTTCTGCAGTGATCATCCGCCAGGTTTGCTTTGGGCGGCCACGTCTTCGCTTTCCTTGAGAATTACATTCTATGTCTTGCCTCGGTATGTAATCAGGGTCCCTTCGTGTGGTCTATCCAGTTCCACTTGCGGCGTTTGACCTGCTGGTCGATCGGCATCTCACCGCAGCGTTTCCAGAGATCTACGTTGAAGACTTTCTCAGGCCAGTATATACCGAAAATACGTCGAAAACAGTTGTTAACGAAGACTTGACGCCGGCCGTGGTATCTTTTGTGTCTGGAATATTTATATATATATAGTATTAAAGATAAAGTTGCCAATGTAGAAATAATTGCAACAAAATGCTCTATTGGGCAACACCACGAGGTCATCGTACTATGAAGGTAACCTATTGACATATACACGAAGGAGTTAAGGAATGTCGCGTTTACCTAACGAGTTATGGAACAATTTATTATATTATAATCATATGAACACATTTTGTACACCATAGATAATAAATAGAAGAAAAAAAAATTTGGTAAAAAAACTTTTAAGTTAAACGGTTTTATTCGATACCCATATTGTGGTGGTTGTGGAAAAATATGTACCTAGTCCGCCATATTGGAACGGCGTTCATCTTGAATTTTAAATTTTGACATAATCATCGTGTTTTACTAGTGTAGCCCTTTCATTTGATACCCATATTGAGGGGGTTAAGGAAAAATATGTAACCCGCCATTTTGTATCGGCGGCCATCTTAGATTTATAATGTTATTGATTTTATTATATTGTATTGTCATCTAAATTAAATGTGTGTACCAAATTTCAGATCAATCTGACAACGGGAAGGTGCTTAAATTTCAATTTCTAATTTTGACCCAAATAAATTCCGTACGGGTCGAACTAAATAAAACCTCTTAATAATATAAAAAACAATTCATACGGTACAAGAGGCGGTGTTTGGATGGACAACCTTTGGATGGAGATGAGAGACACGAAGAATGCAGTTCAGAGTGTACATACAAGAATACATATATATATTAGGAGGACTGAAAAGTTATGACGCTTTCTTAAGTTAAAAAGTCTTTGAAAGTTTGAACAGCCTCAAGCGAAGGCTTTTTGAAAAAAGATATTTGCTAAATGTTTATAGACAGTTCTACCAACTTAGAAAAAAACTACCTGCTTTCAAAATGCTCGGCAGTTTTAAATGACAACTTAATTTTTGATCTATAGTATTAGGGGAACCGGAAAGTAATGTCGCTTTCTTAAGTCAAATTCACACGACTACATCTTTAACAAGTTTTTATATTAATCAACAATATAAAAAATTTTTAGCTGTATTTACCCCTAAGAGAAAATTGTGTAAGAAATTTGTAAAAAATTATAAAACGCTGTCGTGCCTCGCAGCTGGGAGAAGAAAGATCCGTATCAAATAGCGGCAACCCTCTCCCAACTGTCTGCGTTTAGTAAAAGCGAAAAAAAAATTTTAAAAAAAAACACTAGCGATATAAATTGGAATTAATAAAAAAAATCAACAATATATTCACCTTCGTTATCAACAACCTTTTGCCGTCTAGTATACAAAATCAATGCCGGAGCGGTAACAATAAATCAAGTTTTTCTGTAAAATATGTATATACACAAAGATACAATAAAAAATGTATAAATCATACACACATAGACGAACAAATACAGATCAAAACAAGCGCATTTTCCTTTTTTATATTACCACGCCCACAGCTGGACCCAGACATTCATATGTTTCCAATAGAACCGCTTAGAAGATATATATCGAGCATCTTTCAATCTAAAGATCGTCTATCTATCTTATGGGATTTATGCTGCGCTGGTCTATACTCCCTAATCCAAAACCATAAAGCCAAGTGTCAAACAATTTACAAATACAAACACAGTGATAACTTTAAAATTGTGAATGTATATCTAGTTTTTTGTCAATTAATATACGGTACACCTTGTACCATAATCAATGGTTTATAAATAATAAATACACAGTGATTTAAAATATGTGTTAAAGTTTTTAAAACTTTTTACACCTAATTTTTCACGCTGTATGTATGTATATATATATATATATATATATATATATATATATATGTATATATATATATATATATATATATATATATATATATATATATATATATAATATTATATATAATATAATATATTTATATATAATAAGTTAAAATATATATATATAATATTTTAACTGCCTGCAAATGAGCTATACATAATTCTGTATATTTATTTATGGTACCTACAGGGAGGGCTATAATTAAGTACACTTTTAGTTTTTTAATAACGTCTTACAACAAAAGCGTGAAGATCTATGTAAGTAAAACTCCTTGGCTTCATTTTAGTTGGATGGAGTCACTCACTTTTAACATATCTAAAGTCAGCGTGGAGGTACGAGAGATGTTAAAAGAAAAGATATGTAGAAAGGGGGTAACATTGAGTGGCCGCCATCATTTCTGATTTTTTTATCTTTTGTGGGACAGGGACTATTCAACATTATTTAATTTTTTCACATATTTTTTTTATTTTTATTATCATCTTTCATACATCGTATGATCTTTCGTTCTTTTCATTCTTGCCACAATTCTTCTATCTTTCCCTTTCGCTCTGTAACGCCTTTCATACATCCCTCATTACTCTTTTACATTTTTATTATTTTATTTCTATATAGGATTATTATAATATCACTTGGTTTTACATTATTTTTTTTTTTTGTTGTTTACATTTTTATTAGCTTTTATTTCTATCTATTACTATACTTATTATTTTTCTACAGAGTAGGAGGAACTCTTCTTTGGATTTTTCTTCTCTTATCAGGGAGGCTATTGATTCCTCCCTGATTTTCACACCAGACCGGCACTTAAAGTCGAACCCGTAGACATTTTTTTAATGGTCACCGCTATTGGAGGCTTCTCGTACACCTATCTTTGAGAAGGACAAGGTCATTTATTTTCTTTATTGATTTTTTCAAGCTCTTTTAATATTAAATCTTTCTCTTCTTTCATTCCACAATTTTCTCAGTCTTTCACTTCTGTTCTTTTCGCCATACATCCATCACTCGACCACTACATTCTAGATATATTCATTTACAATTTTCTTTAAATCTCAATTTCATACAGCTTTATATTCTATTATTTATTATATTTACATATATTTATCAATTTTTTATCTTTTATTCTACTTATTTCAATAGTTTTATTCACAATTTAATTTAATTTCTATCTTTACTTTCGTGCTTACTTGCTATTTAATTTCCTATCTGACATGATGATGAAATGATCACAAATGTGTATCCTCCAATATTTAGAAAGTCGATTTACTATTAAAATCTATTTAATCACTCTTAACCCTAATTCATTTTAATATTGAATCTGTATTTATTTCTATGGTATAAGATTGTATAGTGACAGCTTAAATCGAGACTTCCTTATGCCTGTTCACACCATGGAGCATCCATCCAGCCAAAGTAAGATTAGCAACGCCGGTGACATACGTGAGCCGAGGTCTGAGGTAGCCCTTGGGTCAGAGCCCGCGAAGTTCATATGGAACTAGCAAATACGCAGTTTATAACAGTTACAATAATTTCAGATCATTAATTTTTTCTAGAAAACATTATAAAAATAAAAAAAATATTAAAGTCGTTCACAAATTAATTCATAACTAAGTAAAACAGGCATTCATTTATTATTTCTTTTAAAATAACTTAAAATTGCATCGTATTTCTATATTCTCTGTATTATACAAGACAGAAAATTGATACGCAAAATGGCGGGAAATCATTTTTAACTTTTATTAATCTGTATTCAAAATGTCATCTATTTAAGTGAAGTGTATTCTTTAATTATATCGTTTTTTATTTATATTTTTCTAACAATGAAACTATATCGTTTTTCTAGTACCAATATATTTTAAAGACAAATTAATATTATCTTTAATAGAATCTGTATGATTGAACACGTCCTAGAAATATTTTTGTATTTTGACAAAATTAAATTCAGAATTTTCAGAAATAAAGTTTCTTTAGAAGTATCCATCAACATTATCATAATTTCTAACTTTACTACTTCGGAACATTAGCCTCACTCATAAATCTCCAGGACTAATTTGAAACCGCTAGCATCCAGCGTCTTTCAACCTTGTAGGTGGATGTGCTATGATGCGCTTGTCATCCCGTGGTCTCTCAGTCAAAAAAACATTCGCTTAATGAGCAGGAGACAGGCCAAATATATTCGCTCGTGCTTGACAACGATGCCTATGCAAATTAAAGAAAGAAATGTAACGAAAGCCCAAGTCTATTATCAAATGCAATTTGAGAAAAAAAACCACAGCAAATAAGGAAGAAATTTGTGAAAATTTTTTAATTTCAAAGTAATTTGTATTTCGAAAGACAACAATTTTGTTATTTTTTTACAAATATGTGAACATTTCAACATATTTAATAGTTCCGAAAAATTAATCCTGCGTACCAAAACCTAGTTAGGCAGTGTTGTTTTAAAAAATCAAAATCTTTTTTAGAAAGAAAAGAAAATATCAACTAGATAAAAGTGTGCTTTATTATAATACAGTACATGTTTTATGAGCTAGGCTTAATAAAATTTTACATACTACTTTATACTCGAACATATATTACATTAATATTTTAGAGATCCGAAACTTGTAAGTGATCCGACTTAAAATTAAATGTAAGAATTTTGTTTGATACATAACAAAAAATATAAGTGTGATGTTTAAAATCGTTTTAATTAAATTATGACTTTAAAAGAACTATAATAAACGAAAAATATTTTATGACGATTAATACATATACCATCTACATCACTAGTAATATTTAAAAAAAAATTACTTTAATCGCATCAAAAACGTTTTGGCGCCAAAATTTGACAGTTCGTCTTAAAATGACCGGTTTTTTTTCTATTTATTATATGCATCACGTAAAATTAATGGAATAGGAAATAACACTAGACTAGAAAACGTTTATAAGTAAATAATTTCGTAAGTAATATTAAGCATATATAATAAAGATACACTCGAATGATGGTTTATAAAGTTTCAAGGCCGTAAATGTAAATTTCGTAATATAACTTTAGGCGTTAGCAAAAGTAATAAACATCACCTTTTAACTGGGGCAATATAATAACTGGTAAGATTTCGTAAATTTAACTAGATATATTAACACCTTTGTATTTTTTACTTTCAAATTTTCGAGGTGACATTTGTCAATGTTTCCCATTCACTCCGTTTGTAGTAGACTCATAAATACTTTTCAAATGGAATGGTGATATAGCGAAGACTTCATTCTTCACCAACTCTTCAAGATTCTCTCCACCGTAAGATAGCAACGGAGAAATCTCCACATCAATATTATCTTCAATTATACCTCCAGCTTGTCTAATATATTTCCTATGGAGACGAAGAAGATCTTCCCTGGCAGTTGACGGACAGTCCTTTTTAGCAGCATCAGAGTTTTTAAGAGCAGAAAACTCAACATCTCTAGCTACTTCTAAACAAATGAATTTCTCAGCAAATTCAAACACATCAAATATGAATTTTTCCAATTTGATACCATTAGGTTCGGATGGACTCTGGCGGATGCCATTGTCATCAACATAAGGTATTTTTTTCTTGGCAATATGCGGTTTAAGTTTTGATTCAAAGTTACAGATCTTTGTTAAGAAGTCTGAAGAGAAGTAATGGTTGCAAATACTGCCTGCTGAGAATGTTAGGCGACCATCAGGATTTCTACGCTCAGCTGCCTCATCTGTTAGTTCAGAGTACTCAACAACCTTGTAATGTCCATTAACCCGGCACACAACACCAACTGGCTCACTAGGGGTAGACTTGAGAACAACTTTTGCTGCACAATCTGCATTCTTACTTTTACAGTAGCCTATAAACACTGGGTCAGCTACTTTAGTAAGGATGTTATCAACTGAATGAGCATGTAAATGCTGAACCCCTCTCCTTCTTATATCTTCTAGAATTCCTTGAGTCTTCAATGCACGATAAAGTCCTCCGTTGCCATCAGGCGTTGAAGAGAGATGGTGCTTTTTATCCAAAAATATTTTACCTTCGAAATCAAAGCATGGAACGGTGCCTTGTTCAAAGAATTTAATATCCTCCTCGTTCAAACCAAAATACGAGTGGCTCTTGAAGTATTCTGCAGTTGGACCCATTGTGTGTTCTGATGTCATGATGTACCAGGTAACTTTACCTTCCTTTCCAGTTCTCTCCGTTGCCATGTTCTGTACCCTGATAATCCTTTCAGCTTGTATTTGGAACAAGGTTTTCTTTGAGGGTAATCCAACATTGTACATTCCTTTGGGATGACCAAAGCCAAGCCTTGTGGCTTGTCCACCAGCCAGCAGTAGTACGCCAACTCTTCCATCCGAGATTTCTTCGAAGCCTATGTTTTCGTATTCCAGAATTTTAGCTTCTGTCAAACCTGGTACGGATTCGTAATGGGATTGAGGAATCGGTTTCAAGTCGTCGTTGGATTTTTCCAGGATAACTTTAGTGCTTTCCATAGCTCTGCGGAAAAGTGAGTTCATTTCCGCGAGGTCCAGTTTTCCGATTTCTCCCGCCAATTGTTCCCGCTCATTTTCACTTAGTTCCGGCCAGTATTTGATAAGGTGCTCTTGACCGTGAATGGTCAGATGTTGTTTCAAACTTTCGTATGACATTACGATACTGTTTACGATATGTATTTTATTGAACAGCCTGTATCTTATCGAGTCCGTTCGCGGGGATTAGAAAGTCGATACTGGCTGCCTCCGCCGCAGACATTTCACTGTTGTTTCTCCCACCACGGCACCGAAAACAGCGAAACACGTCGGCCAATTTCTGACATTTGGTTTATTTACATTCAAGGTTGTACACTCTTATGTCACTTGAATTTAACGTACATTACCATTTTGCTAATAACATCGATGCCTTTATTTGAAATAAACACAGCGATGTATACACAATTCTTTTGACATTTACAATCAATGTTTGACATTACCGCAATGTACGTTCAGAAACAATAATTCGAATTATGAATTTTAGTAATCATAATATAAGAAACTGATAAAAAAAATACTATATTTATTTTTGGTAACACAAAAATTAAACTATAGAAAAATCAAATATCTTTAAACATACATAAATAATTCATTATCATTGCGTAAATCATAAGATTATAATTAACAATTTAAGTTGTAATAGTTCAACCTTTTTACCGACATTAATAATAGTTCTCAACTCACTTAAAAGTAATTTAAAAGAAAAAATACTAACTTAAGCCAGATTTTTAGATGAAATCTTAAATAATTTAATATTAACAATATATACCTAAGAAAATATAATACTTGGATAAAAAAATATGACGAATTTGTTGATAAAATATAAATTCTTTGTTTATTCTTCCAAATAAATTTCATAACCTTCAAAGTAATCCCTGTCCAATAAAACGCAATACGCTTTTTCCAATCCTCAAAACATTGAAAATTGTTTTTTTCTAGCGTACCTAGTCTTTAAGATCTTCAATTTGTTTATGATAATGTCTAATCCTTTTTTGCCAACCGACAATTTTGAAACATAGAATCATAGATTTTTTGAACATAACTCTCAGCAGATTTAAATGACAATTCCACCTTACTTTCTGATCACAGTATTATTAGTTTAAGATTATTATCAATCTGGGAGACAGAATCTTAAATTATCTTATAAGGTGCATGAATCTATTTGGGATCAACTTCATATTTCGAAAATTCTTAATCTTAAATTAATGTAATAGAATATTTAAAATTGGAACACATAATATTTCTAATTAGTACATTCTATCTATATCTGTATTATTAGTGATAGGACAAGTTCAATTCGATTTTTCGATTACTCAAAAAGCACGCATACATTAACCATTTTCAAGTAGTTCATATGTAAATGCCTTAATAAATTTAAAGTGACTAAGCTCAAAAGTTCCCTTGGAATACATTATACAGGTCTTTATTTTGATTAAGTCCATTTATAAGAAACTAAAGTTGTTAAGGCGGACGCTTCATTGAGTGCACGGATTAAATAACATTAGGAGTAGAACTTTTGGTTGAGAAGACCTTAGGAGTCAAAGGAGACTCTTTTTTAAAATAAAACAAGACTGCTGTGCGTTGACCATCTAATTACCGCCAAAACACGTTGACAAGGAAGATGACAGCGAAGAGTAATCAATGTAGGTGTATTTACAATTTACATTAATCTAACAATGACATATCACATCACTGATGGCGTCCGAATTCTAATCGGCGTTCAAATTTTGATTCGAACGCTGATTAGTGACCACCAATACTGAACCTGATCGCTACAAGTGGATTAATTTCCTTTACTTAAAGCCCGTCAACTGTCAGCGAGACAATAATTTTCTCTAAGTTTGAAGTGTGAAGTGTTTGAAGGTAAAAGAAAAGAAGAAAATAAAATATGAAAGTTCTAGTGTTGCAGCTACATTATAAGGTCCAGATGTGTTTAATGTTCCTATCAGAGCATGTTGAAGAGAGAGGCTTTCACTAACTGGACCACGATAGAGGAATCGATTCATAATTATCGTTTTACCAATGTATATTGTTTAGGTAGATTAGAATAAAATATTATTTTTATATTAATACATTAGGATAAATTTTATATGAATCGATTCTATTCACAATATTGTAAAATTTATTTAATTACAATTTTACAAGGGCTATACCTATAGTGAGACTTCATACCTGTTTATGTAATTATTTTAGTTGGAGTAAGTATTTTTTTATATTTTTCTATTAGTTTATAAGGCTAACAGTGCCTAACACTAATGAAATATACACGATGGATTGGATAAAGCAAGTTTATTCGATTAAATAACCGATTTTATTTGCGTCGATTCTAATTAAAATCGATTTAATCGTAAACACTTGAATTTGACATGTTGCGTTAGAACCATGCGGGGTGTCTGTCAAAAATATGTCAATGCACTTCAAAGTTTATGTTATTTATTGCTTATAGTAGTAAAATTTCTAATATCAATCATTAATTGGGTCGCCTTTTGTGTCCTTTACATCCTGAAGCTTGCTATCCACCACTGTTTTGCAGCAACTATGATAGAGAACTCTAAAAAACGAAAGTATAACGCGGCCGCTCAGGACCAAGGTACCACGGTTTCGCGTGGTATTATAGATGCTAACTGGCAGAAGCTTCTATCTGGAAACATGATGATGGAGAAGGGGAAAGAGAACCCCCCCAAAAATCCCACGAGATACACCGGCTCGTTTCGACGAACGCGCAAGAAAATGTCCAATCCTGTAGACACGAATATGGAGTCATTGAAAATAAGCGAAGCGTCAATGTTAGCTAACAAAACTGGGAACGCGAAACAGAAGAAAGGTTCTCTTACTAAATTCATCGCTATGGATTGTGAAATGGTAGGAATAGGTTATGAAGGTAAATATATTTTTTTAAATTCAGATAAAATTATTTGATCCCATTTTGATAAAAACTAGAATCAGACTCATCCAATAATGACATTTCCATCTAATCCAGTGTTCCACAAGCTTTTTTGTACCACATCCCATTTATGATTTTCTAAAATTACTTTGTATGTAACATACATAATTTTTGTATTAACCCTTTCACATGTGTACCAGTGCTGCATTTAAGTGGCATCTATTTGCCATTCCTTATATTGCATTGTTATTGAATTGATTCCTCTAAGGGTGCAATCATGTTATTGAATGTGCATTTATTCAAAAATAAATATTCCAAAGTATAGTATGTATTTGGAAACTAAAATTAAAAATATAAAGTAAGTATCACCACATTAACAATCTACTAAGGTTGACCGAAAGGCAGTTTACTTTCAATTTATAAATCAGTGGGAATAAATGGTAAGGAAAATTGTAATGTGGGCTCATGTGTAGATCTCTGTTTTAAGATTTATCATAGATGAATAAATTTCTAAGAATTATCATTACTTCCATTATTAATTAATATAGCAGTGGAATCTTTAAAAATGCAACACTCGAATGAGAAAATTCGAACTTCAGCCTACCGCCATGCAATGTGCACTTTGCAGCGTGCTTGGTTCAGTAGCCTCACTTCGGCAGAATGCACTGCGGTAAGGTAAGGGTTAAAGCTAGAGGGTTAAATGTGTGTCAAGTCAATTATTAAATTGCCCCCACCCCCCCGTGGGTTGTGGGTTCTATATTGGGAAACACTGATCTTACCAGCAACATTTCTGAGCTTCTTGTATTCCAATAAAGTTTACCTAGCAGATATATAACACAAGTAAATTGTTGCTAATCACAGCAGTTAAAGTATCTGTTCCAAAATTAACAATGCATACCACCATTATATAAACCTTGCATGGCTACCAATATGTTCAACATTCCTGAATAAAGAACCTTCAGATATGAATATAGTTGAAATAAGTAAAATAATATTTGTAAAAATTATTAAGGAAAGAGGGTTGAATATATGTTTGTACAAATTGACCATACCAAAGATGTACAATATGACTTATTCTAGAATCTATTCAAGCTTTTTCATAAAAGCATCTTTCAACTTAAGGCTATGATGGTTTCTAACCCTTATCTGAGAGGATCTCATAATCTGTAAAAGCGTGTTTTTTTATCTGATATCTTTTACAATATTTACAGTAGTCATGTTTAGTTGTTTCAGCCCATAGATGCCTTTGGAAAGGGATAGGCCATATATGGTTCACGGACCCCTCTATTCCGTGAACTCGTTTCCGATGAAGCTGCAAAAGCCCAAGGCTAACAGCAAAAAATTTACATGAGACAATAGACAATACAAAACTATCTTCAGTGGAATATACCAAAATGCCATGCTTGAGAAGGGTCAAAGGAACTTGTGGATTCATATTTGCACAGTTGATAATAACCTCTGTTTTATGTATGAGTACTTTGATTATCAAAATAGTTGTTCAGAATGCCTCCCTGCCCCTCCCTGTACTATTAATCATCTTTTAAAAATATCTATTAATTACCAGTCACTTGAAGAATGTGATTTGTCCATGATTGATATGGTTTATCAGCACTTTATCATATATTTAAGGTGTGAACCTTCGAAATTTTCAGGTGGAGATCATATGCTGGCAAGAATATCACTTGTAAATAAATTCGGTGACTGTATATACGACAAGTTCGTGAAAGCTCGTGAGGAGGTCAAAGATTACAGGACAGACATCAGCGGAATAAGGAAAGAGGATTTGATCAACGGTGAAGATTTTGCAGTTGTCCAGAAGGAAGTTGCAGAGATATTGCATGGAAGAATCCTGGTGGGTCACTCTTTGAAGAATGATTTGAGTGTGCTCTTCCTGTCGCATCCCAAAAGGAACATCAGAGATACATCGAAATACAAACCTTTCACAAAGGTAAGACATTTATAACAAATGCAATGTGCTTCTGTGTTATATTTCTGAACAGTGAAATTAATAAAATTCTCCAGACCTCTATATGGTGATGGAAATTTTCCATCCAGATGATAGTCCATAAGGCTTGGCGGCCGCCTCTCCCTAACCGCGAACAGCGTGGGCTACTAACCCAGGTTGGATCCCGATCCCATCTTGGCTCGCCTGTGGACCAGGCTGCCATCCCAAGCATATACACAACATCAACACTACACAGCTCTACTCGGATAGAGCAGTTAACTATGTGCAAATGTCTTCGTACAACTGGAACGCATCTGTCTAGCTTCTGTTTTATTTTTAAGTTCACGGACTCTTCCGCTCTGTGAACTCAGTATTGATCAAGCTGTAAAAGCCCCCAGGCTAACAGCATCAACTTTTATCAAAATCAAGGAAGCCTTATGGTTCCAGACATCATGATGAGTTGGTATGTTTGGGTTATGGTGGCAGATAGATCTTGTTTCTGTGGGCTGGTTTTGACAACCATGCGGCACTGCACTTGCATTGGTGTGAAATTACTGAAGTCAACCGAACTCCTCGAGTTATCCCAGAAGACCCTTGAAGCTGGTGAACCCGGCGAGGTATCTTGGTGATCTGAGATAGGTAGAACTATAGGTTGCTGCCCCATACACTAGTACTAGGGTGGCAGTTTTGTCATCTTCAGGCGTGCCTTGCACAGATATATACCATAGCCAGATCTTTCACAATACCTCCAAAAACCGATTCTGGCTAGACTTTTGCATTGAATATGGACTTTTTCTCACAGACATATACTAAAGTAGTCCCATCGTATGAGACTCCTAACTAAACAAAATATCACTTATGGAGGGTGAAGATCACCCTGAACTCTGGAAATAGTGTTGTTAGTTACCATAGAACTAACGATACCTTGTTATTTTGAGGATTGAAAAGTTCTTTTATGTTTTAATATGGTTGGCATGTGGTAAAGATAACCTTGTCAAAGTTTAGATTCTATAATATGAAAAATTTTCAAATTTATACACAGGATGTCACGAGATTTGTTTCTGGAATACCGTGTCAACAACGCACTGGCCTTTTTTCATTATTTAGTCCAATCACTGGGTGTGCAATTAACCTGTTTTCTTTTATAAAGCAAAATCATCTGAAAAACCTGCAACCGCTCGCAGACAGTATTTCTAACCGTTTACACCTATATAATAATATCTTTGGTAACCACTGAAGTTTTAATGAATTGAAGCCAGCCAGATCTATTCTTGTCATCAATCTTGGAGACTTTGTTATATCTCTTAATAGTGTAAACAAATCTTTACAATATTTTTAATTTTTTGGGTAAGACAAAAACCTTACTTGTGAAATGCTTGAAAAGGTATTACTAATATTTTTTAAATTTACCTTTCATGCCAATGATTATAATTAAAGATCATCTATGTAGGATAGATAAAACTAAAAGAGAAACTTAATTATTTCTCCGGAGCAAAGATAAAAAATGGTTGACCATTTAGTACCAATGGGTTGACCTTAGAAGTCTAGTCAGAAAGTCCAGAAAATAAGAGGATAAAATAGAACGACCTTAGCTTCAATGGATGCTGGAGGAGGCTTTTACCCGAAGGCATATCAATACAAAATATTTTAAATTAAATAAATAATTCTAAAACAAAATTGTGGAAGTCCGTTATTTATTCATGTACAAATGAATTTTTTTTAAAGATAATTAAAGGTTTTAATTTTTATTTTCAGATAACAAAAGGTAGTACACCGTCATTAAAACGTTTGGCAAAGGAAATTCTTGGTATAGACATACAAAAAGGTGAACATAGCTCGATAGAAGATGCAAAAGCAGCAATGCAATTGTATTGTACAGTTGCGAAGACCTGGGAGCAGATGCTGAGCGAGAAAAGAGGATATCACCGGAGGAATGTTGATGAATGACACCGTGTAAGTGATTTTACACCGTCCATCTTAGCTAGTGAATATGGTTGTGTGATTCTAGGTGTAAGATTTCTTTGGTATATACATTTATTTATATTTTTATATGCTTTTAAGTCATCACTTGTAACACACTTGTCACCATTTATAACCTACAATGCTTAAACATGATATCAAATTGATAGACTCAAATTACTACACTCAGTCTAGTATGCCCATATACAAAGTGAACAGTTGACCACATTGACTGGTACAGGTCAATTCCATCTCTTTGGAAGTCTCCAAATGCGATTGTCCAGAAGTAGACGTCAGATTTTACTTCACAATGTCATCGTTCACTAGATTTAAAAGCCTGCAACAAACTCTGACGAGTTTTTCTTACAATACATTTAATACACTAGTGGAGTAATTAATTTCCAATCATTGTATTAAAAGAATCCCTGACACAAAAATTAAATTTATACAAATTAAGTCTAATTTATACGATTTTTTATTAAATTCCTAGATGTATTAGAAAATAATTCAGAGACTACATTGTAGTGTTACATCGCTATTTTACTTATATATGTTAGTATCTTATGCATATATACCAGACTGTCGTATATATACCAAAGAAATATCCCTAGGTCATATGCTATGACGTCGTCGACCTTGTTAGGTTTTAATTTTCAAAATGCAGGCATTTTTGACAGTGCAAGTTAACATTTAGAATATATATATCATATAGAACATATGAATATATAATTCAAAACAATTAAACGTAGTTAACTGAATTTTTAATTGTATATACTTTAATTCTTAAAGGAATATATGGAATATGTATGTGTGAGTTTCGGTTGTATGACATACAAAACATATACAGTACCCGGCGATAAATATTGCACATCGACCTTTGGAATGAGACAATCGGTTAATTTCGGCTTCGTAGAGAACTATCTCTGTCCCACACCTATATGACGTTTTGTCAGTCATATTACGTGTCTCTTTCCAATGGTCGATGTGCAATATTAATCGCCGGGTACTGTACTGATTATTTTTACAAAACTTACGTGTTGTCTACTTTCAATAAGACATTGTGTTTATACAGGGTGACTCGTTATAGGTTTAAAATCTTTGGAGGCGTAAATGTATAGCTCATAAAGTGAACACCCTGAAATATGTTTTTTTTTCTATTGGCGACAGTACAATGACACCTGGCAGTACAAAGTCTGTAACAGATAATAAATAATAATTGATTTTAATACATATTTCGAATTTTTAAAACGCTTCTAATATTATTATGTTATTATATATGAAAACATTGATTATTGGTTAAGATATACTATACATTCACTCCTTCATAGCTTTTTCACCTCGAACAAACAAATACAAAGTTTGGAGTTCGTGAAACAAATATTGGCTTTTGTAACAATAACTTTAAATGTCTTATACGAAATTGAATATGTGTAAAACAAATTGTTAAAGCGTAATACAAAATTTAGATTACGTAATACAAATTTTGGATAACGTAATACAAATTTAGGAATGTATAAAATGAAGTTCATAAGGAGTATTACAACGTTTAAATGTGTCATTATAATTTTAAATATGTAATACAAATTTTCGAACGTGTAATACAAATGTTGGAACATGTAATACATAAGTTGGAACGTGTAATACGTAAGTTGGAATGTGTAATACATAAGTTGGAACGTGTAATACAATTATTGGAATGTTGTACATTAATTTTGACCAGAAACTGTCGTCAAGTTTTATATTGAAATTCTAAAAACTGATAATGCCTTCATTAAGCAATAGATTTGATAATGTTTCTATGTATTTAGTATGTAATAAATAATTTAAGGCGACAATATCCGAAATATTTTTGTACTCTGTTTTAAGGGAATACATTGTTTTTTTACCAAAGACTTTTTTTATACCTTTTAATAGAGAGGGGTAGCTCGCGATCTAACGACAAAAAAGATATATATCTTTGCAAAAGATATAATCACTCTCCAACGCGCGCGTTGCAGTTGTATCTCTGTCTTTGTTCTTGTAACGAGTTGCGGCTCAGAATTAGAGAGAGATGGGCTTATGAAGCAATTTACATGCAAAAGAGAGATGCGAATAACTGTTCCTTGTTCGTATTAAAAATATAAATTACGGATTTTTGGAACGACATCACGCGGTTTTATCTTTTTTGTGCTTTATGATAAAGACAAGAATCTGGGTTTAGGTTTGTTAGATCAATGTTCGTATGATTTCTTGTGGAAACGACTATATTTTAAAAGTTGATATACTTAAACAAACTGTAACCATGTGACTTATATATATATATATATATATATTAAATCAGCATTAAATAATTTTGATCATCATCATTATAGTACGCCCACAGCTGGGCATACGCCTCTCTATATATTTTCAATATTATCGGTTTAAAGCGGCCTATATATATATATATATATATATATATATATATATATATATATATATATATATATATATATATATATATATATATATATTTATATATAAGGTGGCGCAGAAGTAATGTCACTGTGTGAAGTTATCTTAATTTTTACAAATGGCGTCAAATGTCACTGTGCTTTGACATTTACGATGTAGACATATATATATAAATATATATATATATATATATATATATATATAAGTCATATATATATGGGTAAAGCACAATTTTGGGGAACCATTTTTTACCATTACAAAAACACCTTTCCTTATTATTTCATGGTAGTGTTTTTCCCATCAAGATTAAAAAAAATTGTCGTGGATTATGGGATAGGATTACTTTTGTAAATGTAATTTAACATATTTAAAACAATAAGGTAAGTATGTGAACTCAATGCAAGTTATAATTTTTGTATTAAAGTAGGTAGTAACATTTCGTGAGGGTAGAATGAGAAACAAATTTTTTTTAAAGTTTTATTTCTGTAAATTTACTTAAACTTCTTTTAAAATATAACTTGTTACTATTTTACAATATTTAATAAAATAATGATTTTTGTACTAAAGTTGGTAGTCAAGTTTCGTGAGGGTAGAATGAGAAACAAAATATTTTTTAAGTTTTATTTCTGTAAATTTACTTTAACTTGTTTCAAAATATAACTTGTTAGCATTTTACGATATTTAATAAAATAATGATTTTTGTACTAAAGTAGGTAGTCAAGTTTCGTGAGGGTAGAATGAAAAACAAGAATATTTTTTAAAGTTTTATTCCTGTAAATTTACTTTAACTTCTTTCAAAATATAAAGTGTTTGGATATTTAGATTCACAAATTATGTTTTTTTTTGCTATTAAAGTAGGTAGTCGTGTTTCGTGAGGGTAGAATGAAAAACAATATATATTTTTAAAGTCTAATTCCTGTAAATTTACTTGAACTTGTTGAAAAATATAACTTGTTAGAATTTTACGATATTTAATAAAATAATGATTTTTGTACTAAAATAGGTAGTCGCATTTCGTGAGGGTAGAATGAAAAACAAGAATATTTTTTAAAGTTTTATTTCTGTAAATTTACTTTAACTTCTTTCAAAATATAAAGTGTTTGGATATTTATATTCATAAATTATGTTTTTTTTTGCTATTAAAGTAGGTAGTCGTGTTTCGTGTGGGTAGAATGAAAAACAATATATTTTTTAAAGTTTATTTCCTGTAAATTTACTTTAACTTCTTTAAAAATATAACGTGTTTGGGTATTTAGATTCACAAATTATGTTTTGCTATTAAAGTAGGTAGTCGGGTTTTGTGAGGGTAGAATGAAAAACAAGAATATTTTTTTAAAGTTTTTATTTCAGAAAACATATTTTAACATCATTCAAAATATAACGTGTTCGCGTATTCAATGCCCGTTTTTATTTGTTTCTTTGGATTTACTTAGAGACAACGTTTGAGACGGAATAACTTTAACACTAAACGAAACTTGGAACTTATATGTATAACAGTACACTGTACAGTGTTTGAAACTAATTAAAATGTATTTCATATCGAAATAGTTGGAAACATGTGTATATATATATATATATATGTATATATACACTCAGAAACAAAGTTAAAGTTTTCACCTTTAAAACCTTTTGCCTGATAGCATTTAGTTACCATAGTTGTGAGGGTAGGCTGATAAAAGCGTTCATCCTATATCTTCCTATAGTAACAAATCTCAAAGGGACTTCGACTTAAATTGCTTAATTATGTGAAGTCCGGTCTTTTTATGCCCCCCCCCCCCTCCTACCCTTTTTTTGAGGACCTCCTATTCAACCCAATCTTAGAAAGGAATCTTTAATAACCTTCTCCCTTTTTATTTTTATTGTTGTACTCTTCTTTCATTTTGATCCACATTTATTTTCCATTGTCCAGTTTTTGGTCTCTTATACAGATATCTAAACAATGTATTTGCTATTGCTATTTCTCAAGCCTCTATACTATCAGGACAGAGAGCTGAAAGCGCATGCCTGGACCTTCTGGACCCTAGACCTTAAAATAGAGGGGTTCCGCAAGGACCTCACTTCAGGCCCATACATCACATGAAGTCCATAGTGTTAGGTTTCGTGTACGAACAATTAAACAAGAAGATGCAAGGCGAAGCACTAAAAGTGCATGCCTGGATCTTCTGGACCCTGGATCTTTAACTGGTGTACTGCAAGGACTTGGCCTCAGGTTAGTACATTAAATGAAGTCTATAGTATCAAGTTTCTGCTGATGAAATGCTGTTTACCCTCTTTAGCTTCATCGGGTTTAAGATGGAGCGCAGAGGACATTTAACTTAGACCTCAATAACTAAGCTCGTGGCGTACTTCAGGGACCTTTATTTGGACCCCTATTTTAGATATATCACCAGATCTGTGTATGTAGCAGTTGAACGATGTTCCTGGTAATGTATCGACTTTTAATATAAATAGGTTATAAGTTTAAAAAATAAAATTATGACTGTAATAAAAAAAATAATAGGAAGGATTCCAGATGGATTTCGTAATAAATAGATAGATGTATAGTTTAGCTTGAAAATTTTTGAATAGTCCACAGGGTGTTTTTAAAATGTTATTTGTAATAAAAAAATTCAAAGAAAAAAATATTCCGTAGATCCACACTAAACTTCAGTAACTAAAAACCTTCCAACTATTTCGATATACAGTACCCGGCGATGAATTTTGCACATTGACTTTTGGAAAAAGACAATCGGCTAATTTCGGCTTTGTAGAGCGTTATCTCTGTCGCACACTACCTGTGTGACGTTTTGTCAGTCGTGCGACATACGATTGTCTCTTTCTAAAGGTCGATGTGCAATATTTTTCGCCGGGTGCCGTATTTTATTACTTGCATTAGACGGATACGTAAAAAATACAAAGTTCTCCCGCAAGAACAATAGATGGCGTTGTACAACGGAATACAAAATGGACGCCATTTAAAACGCGTTGAGGGTAGTTCTATAATTGTTTATACAGTTTTTTTTATTTCGATTACTTATATTATTTGTCCTAATTATACCGAATCAAACGTAAAATTATATTACATCTTGTACAGATTACAAATATGTGGGTATTCCTCGAATAACCAGCTCATGTACTTTTTGTGAGGCTTTTTCAAATCTACCCTCATTTTGTATTTTCTCCGTTTACATTGTGCTTCGAGTGAATTGTGTAATATTATTTACAACTGCTTTTCAATATATTTTTCATTATCTAGATAATAGCTTTATATGTAACAACAATATTTTCATACATTTTTATGTTAATGCTGTTTTTATATGTAAACAGGAACCGCACAAAAATAGCAAAAAAAATCTTCGCGAGTAATTATCGCAACAAAATCAAAAATACATTATTTATGCGGTGTATAGGGACTGTATAAAAAGTCGAATTTTAAGACGCCCACCGCTGGACATAGGTACCCAATAGTACAGTTCAAAAGCTGTCTACATTATAGATGTGGGTGGACATCCAACGCTACAATTAAAGTTAAAGAAAAATAAAATAAAAAAATATCTTTTCATTTATGTACTACGTAACTAACTTAAAAAGTGATTTCAATTCAAATCAATAATTTAAATATGCGTCATTGAAATCTTTAGTTATTTTGTTCTATTTATATATATACATATATATATATATATATATATATATATATATATATATATATATATACGCTAACAAGAGAAGTAATTCATTGCATGTTGAATTAAAAAAATGAACATAAATAAAGTGCAAACAAAATGGGGGGTAGGAAAAGAAAAGAGTTGTTAGTATAACTATAAAGTTGTGGTAAAAATGAATTTAAATTGCAAAAATAAATAGATCTTGTAAAGTAATAAAAATGTATATAAAGTCACAAAAGATTATTAAAAATAATTTTATAACACTTTAAGAGAAGGAGGAGAATCGATTACATTTGAGCGCCCTAGTTCTGATCACTGTAGGGTAGATGTAAATGTGTAAACACACGACTGAAAAACTATTGAGGGTACTTGAATATTTTATATACCCACCGATAAATAACGAGGCACTGCACAAGAAAAGACTTGTTTTATTGACCTCGAACGTAGTTATGCTGTTATACAAATATATGTCTATATAACTACATATATATATATATATATATGTACATAACATATGTATATGTGTATTCGAATCTGAACAGAAGTCATGCTTTATAAAAAACATGTGGATATTTTATACACATAGAACCTTTAAAAATTAAAATCATAAATTTGTATTAAATAAAAACATAATATAAAATAAACGACATATAAAATTTTTCATGAATTTAAAAAACATATCAGTCAAACCTAATTGAGAACAGGGTAAGCTAGAATACTCTTTTAATAAGATATTTGATAGATGCTGTCATTATGCCCAACTGAAACCTGTAAAGACAGAAATTGTCCACGCGTGGACCTCCAAGTGAGATTACCACTTGCATGTATCTCTATGAGTAACTCATAAATTTCAAGAGACATTTGTTTCAAGTGAAACAGACGAAAGATTGTTTCATAGTTCTAGAAACATAGATAGTATGTGGGTACTTCGAGAAAACATATGGCAACACTTAGAAATACAAGATGGCGACTATTGAATACTCATTTGTAACGCCTCGGAGAAGATTGAATGTAGTGTTTTTATGAATGAATTATTATTAGTTAGTTTGAAATTACTGAATTTTTGTGTTAAAGATAGGGAACATGTATTTCTCCGTTTACCCTCGTATATGTGTTTAGTGTGTTATTATATATATACAGTATTTTATAGACATTTATAAGTGAGACAGATTCGCCAGAAGAAATTAGTGTTAGTTAAAAACACCTATATGAGAAAAAGAGAGAAAATATCGCAGTATTTTGACCTCTCGCTTATAGGTTTGACTGTAATTGTAAAAGTTCATGTAAAATGCAATATCGTTATCAAATTAATAAGTCTGAAGCTAAAAAATAAAAGTTATTTAGTTTTGAAGCTAAAAGTACATTTTTAAATAAAAATCTTCAATTGGAGGGTAGTTCGAGAAATTATTTTCGTTTTACAACTACCCTCCGTTTTCTATAACGTCTTGTGTTTGCCGAACACTTGCAGGCTTAAGCTTAGGTGATATTGTTTATGAACTGTTCGCGTGTACGATTAATATTTTAACATTTGGTATAAAGGCGTGTAAAATTTAAAACTACCCGCGTTAGCGAATATGCTGATTCAGTGACAGCTAGGCGAAGCCAATGAACTTTCGCATTTGTCGACCGATGCGTGTCATGTTGGTGCAGAGTTCCTGATCTCTGTAACAATATTAGCACTTTTAAAAATAACTACCATTTTGGTAGGAATTTGTGGACTTAGTAGGATCAACAAAGACATCTACCGATATATTTTACAATCAATCAGTAGTTTTTTATTTATCAAGAGAATCTTAATCTTAAATCTACCAGGGTTCAAAACGCACCCTGAAGAGTCCACAACAAACCCAAGTCTTTTTGTGATTACTTCTTCTTTTCAGCTGATACGAGTAACCTTAAAAGTCTCATGATTAGTCTTATGCTGCCCGTATCCAGCTAAATACACAACCTTCACTATGTCATCGATCCAGCTAGAAGGGGACTTACTCATGCTGCGTCTACCAGCTTGTGGTCGTCACTCGATCCCAAATGCCATTTCAGACGAACGAGACCATTTGAGACTTTCGATCGCAGGTCGCGGATTCGATTTCCAGATAAATTCTTATATATGCGCATTTATTATATAGGATTGCCACTGCGTACCACAATTACCACATTGCGATCGCCAACCCGCCTACCATGCGTGGCGATTGGTATATCCCCCCATGTATATCTTTGGGAGAGGTCTATGCTTGCATATATATAAAAAATATATTTCAGGGGAAGAGGATTGAGACTTTCGATTGCAGGTCGTGGATTCGATTTCCAGATAAATTCTTATATATGTGCATTTATTATATAGGATTGTCACTGCACAATTCACAAATAAGTTTCCACATGGGTAGCATCGTCTTCTGCTTACCATAATACCAAACTATGATCGCCATTTCGCCTGCCATGCGTGGCGATTGCTATATCCTCCCATATAAATCTTTGGGAGAGGTCTATTCTTGCACTTATATATATATATATATAGTAGGTGTCTTACCGTATGTCACCCCACCCGCCGTTTCCTTTGGTGAGTTTCTTGTTGTGTTTGGCACCACCAGCGCTGATGGTAGCCGACACACGCGTCGGGAACATGCTGGCCTTGGCCGTCTGGAGCAGTTTCTGCACCTTGCTGATCACCGTCGACGCGTTGCAGTTAGACTTCTTGTGGTGGATGCCACTGGTAAGGTTGAACGAGTTCCAATAAATACATGCAAGAAATATCCACCTGTTTACTCATCAGGATATCTCTGGAACCATTAGACTTAGAGAATTGAGGTTTGGTAGAAGTATTCGTTACGCCGAGTGGAGATCAGCTAAGAACGAAAATCCTTGAAGATGTTACCATTAGGATCTACCTATGAGACTGAACGAAAGTGGCCGATGCCAATCCACTGGACTATGAATTGCGAAGGCCATATAGCACGAAAAGCTGATGGCCGCTGGAGTTTTTAGTTCTTGAGTGGAGACCTTCGATCATCTGAAGCATTGGACGTCCACCAGGTTGTCAGAAATCTGGATGCAGACTGCTTCCAACCTGTCTTATTGGAAATCTATGACACCCATGTCTATAAATGAACATCCTACGACTAAAATGATGATTTATCGAATGATGACATAATAATCATCAAATTTTATTAGAAAAGATCACAAATCTATTAGATAGTAAAACATGAAACGTTATGTGTTGGATTAATATGGAAAGGGCATTTGTATTAAATAACATGAGACAAGTACACCTGTCAGTATCTGAAGCCCTTTCCATAATATCTTAGCTGATAACTAGTAATACTGTGATCAAAGAGTAAGATGAATTCGTTAATAAAATGTTAATTATTTATTTATTATGTCAAATCAATTTTATCACCTTCATAGTAATCACTTTTACAAAGCCTTTTCTAGTCATCGAAACATTAGAAATAGTCTTATTCCGGTACAGCCTTCAAGACCTTTGGTTTTTATCTCCTCAATCGTGTCAAAATGGCGTCCACGTATCGACCTTGGGTTTCCTGAACAGCCAGAACTCGTTCCAAGTCAAATGTTAACAGTCTTTTTAATGACAATTTCACCCTACTTTTTGATCGGAGCGTTATATTTATTGAGATATCAAAACACCTCACCATTCACCAATATGGAAGACTCTCGGACCTTTGCAGAGTATGACCTTGAACTTCTCCCTACCAGGTCGGTTCTGCGAGAGATGCAGCAATGAATAATCCCAATTATAATCGTCGTACGCGCAGAACTGATCCTGCAGCTCCATGATGCTGTTCCACACCGTCCTGTTGAACACCATCCCCATGTTGTGCATGCTTGAATGCCATGGGGTTATTTCGACCTGGAATTAAATGTTTCACTTCATTGGCCGAAATTTCCTCATCACCCTCGGGTAGATCTCCACCAGGTTGACCGACGACGTATTCAAGGTCAACACCATCATCGCGGAGAACTTTGGATGACGTCTATGCCTTGTAATAGGAAGCCATCATATAAAATTTATAGATATGAAAAAGTATTCATGGTTGCGTTACAAATGAGGCACTTTTTACTTAGAGGGGGGGGGGGGTGAAACATCAACATCATCACCACGTGATTAGAACGTTGAATCATCAGTTTAGTTACAGACTTTATAAGGCATATGAGGGTAGAACAGTTTTACCACAAGATAAACTTTGTTGAGTCTTATTGAAAATATAATTAGGATGTCCAAAAGTGGACTTGTTACGTAAATTACGATGATTTATTGACGTCATAATAAAATTTTATTAGTAAATATAACAAAATATATATCAAAAGTTGAGTTGGGTTAATAAGGAAAGCGCTTTTGTATGGTACAAATTTAGGCACTAACACTGTTAAATGCTTGTAATTCATTAAAAAAATCTATTAGTAAATGAAGCCATTTCCATAATATCTTAACTTACGTCTGATATATATTGGAGTTGGTAGAATAATCACACAGGCAACACAACATGTTTCTTATAAGCGTACATGCAAACCAAGCAAAAGTTTATAAATGATTATAAAATAAATTACTAGATACAAAGAAGATTCAAGACAATAATTACTAATTATACAGGGTGGACCAGAAGTTATTTTTATATAACAACATAATTTTGACCTTCAAAACAGTTTCTTCAACTAGATGACGCGACATATACATACAGTGAGTATTTAGGAGTTGTAAATGAAATATTTAATGGAATCAGGCGTTACCTTGCGCAAGTCCATCCTAAGTAAGATAAGGACCAACATTTAGCCACTTCCGCACATGCAGTGGTAGTCGTGCAACAAAGTGCACAGCCCGCCTACCGTTACCCCGATTAGTGCCACTCTGTGTTTGGCACTAATTGGTGTAACATAACTCCTGAGGATGCCCCGTGGAGGGGTGAAACACGTGTCGAGTGATTTGACGGTGACAGTTGTGTAATTCGCATTGTTTGCCGCACGCCGCATTTATCAGCAGGCTGGCTGGCGGTGCACTTTGTTGCACGACTACCACTGCATGTGCGGAAGTGACTAAATATTGGTCCTTTTCTTACTAGTAAATGATATGGTGGTGAATAGATATCGAAGGGATATTCTCTGGTCTCACAGAGCCCAGGGCTCACGCCACTGGACCTTCTTCTGGGAGCCTTCTGGAAACCTACCCTACTAGAAATACGCCCCCCTGTACATAACATTTGTATTAAAACGAAAGATTTAAAATGGTAGTCATTTTTCGGAATACCCCCTTATGGAACGTTCCTATTTTGAAAAAAACTAGTCTGAATTTTATTTTAAAAAAAACTCCACGTGTTAACCACATTATAAATTTTCTTACTAGTTTATGGTTTCTAAAATCAGCCCAACTAAATGACCCACCCTGTATATATCTAAAACTATGAAATATTTTAAAACTAGCAACACACGTTGTTTTATAGAGAAACCGAAATGAGATTACACTCAAAAAGTTTTATTAAGACTTTATTTGTGAAATACCGCATTGTTTGTTGTTTAGGGAAGCCCTTTTTTGGTATGGGGGATTGGCATCTTCTGCATGGCCACCAGCTATACCTTTGGGGGTAGAGACATGGTTATATGGGATTACCCAATAAAAACCCTTAAGTGGTCTTCCGTATCTTTGGTGGAGGCGAAGAATCTCCTACGAAACTCGCAGATGACCCTCAGTATGTACACATATCATGGGATGAATCAGTGCCTCCTCCGGCATCCTCACTGTATCGCAGCGACACAAGACCACTTCGCATCGCTGCCCTTCTCGGGTTAGCATTAAACTTTCGGCGCCTTTACCGATTTGCCTCGCTCACTGCCAGTTGAGACGCGAAATTCTAGACCTCGGTTTTCTAAGGATCTCCACATTTTTAACCATTCTACCACAAAACAGCGTATCTTTGATCAAAAATTATTTTGAAGAATTTTTTACTCTTTTTCAAAATGCAATTACTTTATATGTCGAACCTATCCACCGCACAAACATGTTTAAGTGTACTCTCTTTAAATCACTATATTTTTAAATACAAAATGAAATACATGCAACATTTTAATGTATAACAAAGTATATACATACATATATATATATATATATATATATATATATATATATATATATATATATATATATATATATTATATATATATATATATGAACCTGAAAGTAATGTCTCCGTCGACATACAGAAAAACCGATTGATTTGTTACCGCTCCGGCATTGATTTGTATACTAGACAGCAAAAGGTTGTTGACGAAGGTGAATATATTGTTGATTAGAAATAAAAACTTGTTAGAAATGTAGTCGTGTGAATTTAACTTAAGAAAGCGACATTACTTTCCAGTCCCCCTGATACTGTGATCAAAAAGTAAGTTGATATTGTCGTTTAAAATTCCCGGGCTAAATTGGTAGGTCTGTCTATAACATAGAACAAGCATCTGTTTTTACAAAGCCTTCGTCTGGTTTTGTTGTTCAAACTTAAAAGACCAATGGACGCAATTTTAACACGACAGGAGATAAAAACCTATTCGAAGATCTTGAAGGCTATATCAGATAGACTATTCTGTTTTGACCTTTTTATCGGACTGGCATGAAAATGAACAATTTATATTTTACTTTCAAATTCACATTACTATTTGATCACAATATTATTACAATTAAATTGTAAAGATAAGACTTTAAAATCCAAAATAAATTCCTACAATATCTAAAATATTATTTCTGTATATAAAATATTTCACTATACATTCAAAATCAGAAGTATCATATTAGGATGTAGATATGCATATCTTAAACTAAACTAAACGTGTGTTACCTTAATATGGAAAGCATTTTTGTATTTATCACGACTTTATACTACCCTGCGATAAATACTGCACATCGGCCTTTGGAAAGAGACAATCGGTTAATTTCGGCTTCGTATAGCTCTATCTCTGTCCCACACTACCTATGTGACGTTTTGTCAGTCGTCGTATTTCGTGCGACAGAGATAACGCTCTACGAAGCCGAAATTAGCCGATTGTCTCTTTCAAAAGCTCGATGTGCAATATTTATCGCCGGGTACTCTAACTGACTTTGTTTTCGGTTCTTTGCCCATTTTAAACATTTTTAATTATACTTTAAAATAAATTGCATTACCTACAGTGAGATTTCTAATGAAGCCATACATACGAATTTAGATTTAGAAAAATTCAGACGAAATGTTTCGTTGTTTCCTGAACCATAGACAGAATAATACAGACTATAAATAATTATAAATAAATAGCATAATTATACCGGCTTTTGTGAGGGTATTGCTAAAAATATTTTTTAGTCTCATCTAAAATGAATTTAATGTAAAGGCTTCCATAGTTTTTTATCCAAAAAAAATACAGATAAAAATGCATCCATAATATCTCTGATTATAATTAAATTAAAATAAATTTTGCTACCAATTTTGGTAGAATATATATTTTCCACCAAAAAGTGTTGCCAGCAAAAGTTTTACCAAATTATATTTATTTCAAATTATTCATGCAATTCAAGCCTTGTATTACATGCTAATATTGTAGGAATAACTACCACAGATAAACAATGTATTGTGTGTGTATTTTTTTTAACAGGATTACAATTTACTCTATAAATTTAAACACATTTTTCAATATACATGGTGATGGGTTTTGGGTGTAAAATCCCTAAAGGGCTGGTGTAAAGCTTTTTTACACCTATTTTCAATCATCCTGTATAACATGATCACTCTGAAAAATACACTTTAAATTACAGAACAAAAACTACAGATACAGATAGTAAAAAATAATTTATATAGTATAGTATATTTATATAATGTAGTATAGTATATATATATAGTAATATGATTTTTAAATACTTTATGTCTTACTATAATATCTTTACGTAATTTATTATTGGCATGTTTTGCAAATAATAAATCATTATATATTAATATTCATTTTACTTCTATTCGCCGCCTTTGCATCCATTTGCCATTACTCTATATATACACACATATATATTTATGTATACATATACATATATTGTTGCAGCAATAATTTAGAACAGCGACGATAGATGGCGCTTTTAGTCAGTTGCTACACGCTATCTTTTGACAATAGCATAAATGGAAACTTTCTTTAATCTAATACTTAAATGTTTACATTCCAATTTTGAATTCCCTTCGTTTTTCCTTCTCTTTTCTGTTTATACTATAAATCTTCAATTAAATTGTATTTAAAAAGTCATTGACATTAGTAACACAGCAAATTTTTTTTAGAACAATTTTAAATGTATATTTTTATAATTAAAATATATCTATCCAATCCACCTAATATTATAACAAAAAAAAATATTTATTATTTTCTAGCATAACTAATATGTTTAATTATTACAAAAATAGAATAAATGTCTTCATGCATCAAGCATATCTACATAGGATTTTTAATCATATCACAGACAAAATAAACAATTATTTATCTGTACACTTTTGACACTGACAGTTGTTTTGGCGCCAAAATTGAAAATGTCATTACAGATTTATTTCGCAAAATTGTTTATTTTCTCTGTTGTTTCGTTAATTGGATTAGTACATGCTTTATATACAGGATGTTTATATACCTCTACCATTCTACAGTTGGATTTATTTTTTTGGTAAATGAAAAAAACAATAAATTTGCACAGTTTGTGTCGTGAAAATGAATAAATTATTTTAAACTAGCAAATGTCGTTTTAATTAATTTTTAAATACATTAATTAAATATATGAAATTATAAATTAGTTTTTGATATGAAAAATGTTACTGTGATAACAATTTTAGTTTTGATTTTGGTGCTGTTGGAGGCCATATTTTGTATGTATAGAGGGGAACCTTTATATTCAACCTATAGATTAATAAATATCTTGCCACAATTTAAAAAAATGTTTTATATGATTACAGAAAACTCTATTCGCTTCAAATCGATTCTATTTTCAAAATGATTGTTCTATTTTAGAATTGTTATTGTACAAGTGATTATATGTGAAAAAGAATGATTTTTTTTTAAATTGACAATAGATAGTTTTTTATTTATTTCTACATTGCTTTCTCTATTATATACAAGAATTTCAACTATTATATAATCATTTTTTTTTTAATTTCATCTCAATAATATTTTTTTTATTTTTAAACTTTAGTTTCAGATTTTATCCCTGTTAAGATTTATCAAGGCAATATATATATACCAATCTGCAAAATAATCAAGCCTAGGGGTGTCAAATTTGCGGCCTAAGATGGACTTATATATATATATATATATATATATATATATAAGTATGTGTGTGTGTGTCCCTTATCTCTTTACTTTATAAATATTAATATGTAACGAAGTACTAGTCAAAATTTATCGCGTGTTCGATTCCCTGGATACAATCTTATATAATACATACTCTGTACATTAATTATATAGGATTGCCATTGCTCAGCAGCGACGCCTGCATACCACAACACCACACTGCGATCGCCAACCCTGTCAAACTTGGCGATTACAATGTCATATAGTGGCTGTTTATTGCGGAAACTACAACTACATTTTTGAACTGTGTGTCAAAAGTTAAATTTTGAATTTGACACCTGTCATCTGACCCCATCTGAGGTCTCTACAAAATATTTCACGCGTTATCAACGTCTTACTAGACACATTCTCATAAACACAACACAAATACTTAATGTATAAAAATTCTAAGTTTAATGTGGGTATTATGAAAAAAGTTGAACTAAAATCACAACTACCCACAAACTGTGCGAATGTATTGTTGCACCTTTTGATTGGCGGAGTAGAGATAGGGGTAGACTTGGTAGTTCCAGCTCTGGACGGCGCGGTTGCGACGCTCCTCGGCCGCGGAACGCACTTGCTGAACGTAACTCAGGCTGACATGTTTCCTCTGAACACCCACAAGTTCACATACCATAACCAATGTAGTTCACTTAAAGTTTACAATTCAAATTATATTTTAATTTCGCATTTAAACTAGCAAAGTAGTAAGATCTTTTTATATTAAATTTAACAATGTTTCATGTGTACATTATAATATCAAACTAAATGAACGAACAAACCAAATTCCACACATTTAGATCAATGTAATTCAATAATAAGATTAATTTAATATTGAACATTTAATTTTAGATTTAAAACTAAGAAAAGAAAGTTTAAATAATCTCGTGGAACTTTATTATATATGCATACACTCAGACACATGATTATATTTGTTAAATTTTAAACTATCGAAACATTAAACAAATGCATGTTTATTATATAACAATTAAAAACTATAGACCAGATCTATCGTCTTTCTACCCTTCTTGACAGCCACCTGTCAAACATGACAGCTGTCAGAGAATTCGAAACTTGAGTTTATTGACAGCTGTCAGTGTATTTGACAGCTGTCAGAATTTATGTCCGCAATCAAAGGTATGTTCTATGCTATAACATCTTAAATGATATTACATTCCATTTCTTAAACAAAGATATTGTTAATCCTAAATTTATTAGTTGACAGATAAAATGAAAAATGTCTCGATTCTATTCGTGAATGAAAATCGATTAATTCGAAATACAGATTATAATTAATAATGAACGAGCAAGATGGCGGGAAGATGTGACATTTATATTTTATTAATAATTTCATATATTATTTTATATATATTAGATTATGTATATTAAACATCATAAATTATATATATATATAAACGAAATATCTACTTGTCAATTGACTCATCGTGATATCTCTTAAACCTTATTGTGTGGAGGCTTTAAATTTGGAACAAATATTCCAATAGCCCATTAGAGATCAGTTAAGAACGAATATTACTAAATTCCCCCCCAAAAGAGGGGATTTTGGAAGTGGACTTTCATTATCGAACTGAACAAAGAGATAGTTTTAATATATAAGACTTTGATTTATAATTCAAATTGAACTCTATTGTTTACGGAATAAGATTAATTTTACCTTGTCATTATACGTGTGCTAAGAACGGATTTTACTAAATTCCCCCCCAAAGGGGTGGTTTTAGGAGTGGACTTTAACTATCGAACTGAACAAAGAGATAGTTTTAATATATAAGACTTTGATTTATAATTCAAATCAAATTGAACTCTATTGTTTAAAGAATATGATTAATTTTACCTTGTCATTATACGTGTGGTATTGATAAGTCTTAAGATAGGTCCCAAGACACAGGATCTCGCAGTGCGGGCAGCTCCTGTCCGCTGTGGTGCGGAGAAGATGGAGCATGTGGATGAAGTCTTCTGCCACGTAATGATCTTCTTCCAAGAACACCACCATGCCTGAAAAAATTGATTTGTGTGACGTTCCATGGTGAACATTGTCTTTAAAAGAATTTTGCGGCTATTTCTCTGTTATGTGTATATAAAATTATTATAATGTACTGTCTGTCTTAGAGTCTTCATTAGATGACTCCATATTTAAAGACTCATTGCATGATAAATATTTTTTATTTTATTTTTTGTTATAATTTCACTTACTTATCAATCTTCACAGATTCTTCCATTGTTCCTTTATTCATCACCAAGATATATTTCAAAATACATCATCATTAGAACAGCCAATCATTTAGTGATGATTTTCATATAAAAGCAAGATTCTTTGATATTAAATTAAGACGCAGTTAAATTGTTGAAAGGCGTATCCGTTGGAGAGAAACTCAAGAAACAGACTGAACAAATCTAATGTTGCCACATAAAATAAATATTTTTTTTTAACACATAAATGAACAGATGTTTGTCTTCCATTTCACCTGATGGAAAGTGTAGATGAAGACGAAGGTTATACACGCCCATCCAAAATAAACCTGCTCATTCTACTCTTAAAGGCTCCAGAGTTCAACTCATCAGGAAAAATAGACCCAGGCAGGTAGTTCCAGATCTTGGCGACTCTCACCAAAAACGAGCTGTCAAACCGTTTAGTTCGACTTCAGGGTATGTCAACAACGTATGGATGAAACTTTTGCCTGCGCCTAGTAGTCCGATAAAGGAATGGAGATGGCTCAATCAGTTCGAAAAGAGCCTTCGAGCACTCTCCAAAGTGTATCCTATAAAAAACCGATAAGTTGGCAACTCGACGATGCTCAAGGGTGTGTAGTCTGCTATTTGAGAGCTTTTCGTTGTTAATTAACCTACGGGTTCTTCGGTCAACTGTTAACCCTTTTCTGTGGGAATATTTAAAAACTGGCAATGCTATTACACCAATATCTCGCTTTGCGTCGTTTCGTTTTGCGTTTTTTTCGAAGTTGCGTCGCTGCTTAATTAGTACTAATTTTCACTGTGCGTTGTTTTGAGTTCGAGTCTTTAATTTTTTTTAATATTCTTTCTTTTCTAAAAGATGGCAACACTTGCGCCATGCCATCAAAACTCGGGGATTCCCTTTCTAACTAAAAATCAACGCAATTTGAATACAGTTTTATTTTCACTTTGTTTTGCTAATTTTGGAGTTCAGTTTTAATTAAGTAGTGTGTTGTAATGTAGTGTGTTGTGCTTTTTTAAAAAGAGAATAATAAATATATATAAATTTTTACGTATTGTTTCTGGTTACAAAAAAGGTAAATATTATTTAATTTATTTTTAAGTAGTATTTTCGTGACCCTGGAACCTATCTTCGATCTTTACATGGTTTGCTATAGAAAATCTTAATTCACTTTGCGGCGTTTCAATTTGCGTCGTGTTTTTTTGGAACGTAACCACGACGCAAAGTGAGGTATTGGTGTACTATTAGAAACTTGTTAGTTCCACTATATATACGTCGATAGATGGCGCAAATATAAATCAAGGCAATAGATGGCGTTACTCGTTAGATACAAATGTAAAGAAATGAAAATATACAAAACCTGTATGGGTGGTGGTACACTGGAGCTGATTGAAGATTCTGTTGGCTTTCCACCACCAGTGGTGCTTTGTTTGGGTGTATTTTGCCTCGCGGTAGTGGCCGTGAAGATCTGGGTGGTGAGCGTTGTTGCATTTCATCTTGATTGCTCTGAGGACATTGGTATGGTGGTGTCTTTATTTTTTTAATGGTCATATTGGGGACCACTCGTTCCCCTATCTCGTGTGGGACAGGGACTTTTTATTTCTAATAATTTATTCATATTATTTTCTATTATTATCATTCTTCTCACATATTATCTGTCGTACTGTTTCTTTCGTTCTACAATTTTCCCAGTCTTTCTCTTTCATTCCATTAGCCATACATCCATCCTCAACCACTACATTCTAGGTTTCCTTACTGTTTTATTTTGCAACATTACCTTTCTTGTTCATACATTTAACACACATTTTCTTTATAATTATCATATTATATTATACTGTTTATTGCACTATTTTTTGGTACTATTTTATTTACTTTATTTCTATATTTTAGTGTTTGCTTTACTTTATTATTCATATTCAAGTCTATTTGAATCTACTACTGTGTTTTATTTTTACTTATGGCATTTATCACCACCTTCCTGCAGTAGCTGAGGAAGCATTCTTTCTCCCCTTTGTCTTTGACAAAAGTACCTTACCATGGGTATGTCCTCATTAGGAGGAGTGAAGACAGGACTGGTCATAGTGATGATATTAATCTGAGGCCTGTGCCTTTCAATGGGCTTCTACCCTGACACGGTGATGAAAATCACCAATCACATCTTATAGTCCTGGGATTGATAGGAGATTAAAACAGAATAAAAAAGTCCAGGTTTTCTGAACCACTTACTGTTCTAAATGGGCATCTCTTGGACAGTCGTTGGGATCGACCCCCGGGAACTCATTGGGGTGCGTTTGTATGGAATAAGGATAGAAAATCTGCATCACCTGGAATATAAATTAAAATCCATTAATATATATATATATTATATATATATATATATTATATCCATTAATATATATATATATATATATATATATATATATATATATATATATATATATATACATATATATTTACACTGCTTACAAACAAATTTCCATAAGTAACAAAAGGACCAATATTTAGCCACTTCCGCACTGATAAATGCGTGTTTCACCCCTCCACGGGGCATTTTCAGGAGTTATGTTACACCGATTAGTGCCAAACACAGAGTCACTGTGACTGGTTTGGCGGTGGCGGTTGTGTGATTCGCATTGTTTGCCGCATACGCATTTATCAGCGGGCTGGCTGGCGGTGCACTTTATTGCATGACTACTACTGCATGTGCGAAAGTGGCTAAATGTTGGTCCTTTTCTTACTTAAGATGGACTTCGAGGTAACGCCTGATTCCATTAAAAATTTCCATATGGGTAGCAGCGTCCTCTGCGTACCATAATACCACACTGCGATCGCCAACCCGCTAAGTGTGGCGATTATGGTATATCCCCATCATCAAATCTGGACAAACACATGATTCCCTGCACTGTAGGGGAAATACAGTGTCATGTTTGATTCCTACCCACTAAAACTTTCCGTACCTTATGAGGATTGGAAGGAAGGACGCGGGATCTCTTCCACCGAACTCACTGCTGACCCCTTGGTACTATATCAAGGCATATTCTCGCTTTACCGAAGGAATACGAGGATTTTTAGGAGAGGCTTGTACCCTACAGTGGACGTCTATTGTAACGACATCCCAACTACCACTTTCAAATACCTTACTTCACTTGTAAGTCCATAACTTCTAACACAACTCTTAACGTTCTAACTGCCAAGCTGTTTTGGCCATGACTTCCCCAGGTGTCAAATGGAAAATCAAGTGTAGGCTTTCCTTATGTGAAAATTTGGGATCTTTACATTCTGTGAATGAATATAACACATTATGTATATCATTATGTACTGAGACCGCCGGCGACCTTCATGGCACTTAAAGGCAACGGTTTGCCATGAGGTCGCCGGCGGGTCACGTTTTTGTAACACAGAAAACACGATAGGTTTTCAAAGCCAGCTTTAAAATATGAGTAAATTGTGAATTCATATATAAAGAAAGGTTTCTATATACATATCCCAATGTAAATTTTATATAAAAAGTGAGGCCGCCCGCGGTCTCATTGGCACCCATGGTAACCGCTTCTAAAACATGCTGCAAATCGTATACCATCCCGTGATCCAGTTGCTAGGTGCCTAATGAAGCTAATAATTACCGGAGGGTCGGAAAAAAATAATATTCCTTAGATATACAGATGAAAATTTGTGAGGTAGCCGGCGGCCCTCACGGCACCTATTGTTGGGTATCGTGAGGTAGCCGGCGGTCCTCATGGCACTTAAAAGATTAATACACTACCATTTGATTTCATCACCTATTATGAATGTTCTTACCTTGGTGAAGTCTATACTCCTGACGAGGGCGTTTATTTCATCGTCGTAGTAGTCATGGGAGAAGACCAGCAGTGTGCGGTCGATGTCTCGCGCCTGGGCCAGAGACACTATCAGATGACGCAGGTAAGTCAAACGTGTGTGCACCTGGAAGAGAAGGATTAGTCACTTGGAGTTCCAATAAAACCATGTTTTAATGTGCCACCCCCCTTTAAAGGCTATAAAGGGGGGGGGGGTGGCAACACACAGCGAATCAGCGACAGTTGGTTGCTGCTATAAGGTTCTAGAAAAGTGATCAAAGACCGACTGACGTAGGTAGGGTATGCACCTGGAAGCGAAGGATTAGTCCCTATGGGTTCTAATAAAACTATGTTTTAATGTGCCCCCCCCCCTTTTAAAGGCTATAAAGGGGGGGGGGATGGCAACACACAGCGAATCAGCGACAGTTGGTTGCTGCTATAAGGTTCTAGAAAAGTGATCAAAGACCGACTGACGTAGGTAGGGTATGCACCTGGAAGCGAAGGATTAGTCCCTATGGGTTCTAATAAAACTATGTTTTAATGTGCCCCCCCCCTTTTAAAGGCTATAAAGGGGGGGGGGATGGCAACACACAGCGAATCAGCGACAGTTGGTTGCTGCTATAAGGTTCTAGAAAAGTGATCAATGACCGACTGACGTAGGTAGGGTATGCACCTGGAAGCGAATGATTAGTCCCTATGGGTTCTAATAAAACTATGTTTTAATGTGCCACCCCCTTTAAAGGCTATAAAAGGGGGGGGGGTGGCAACACACAGCGAATCAGCGACAGTTGGTTGCTGCTATAAGGTTCTAGAAAAGTGATCAATGACCGACTGACGTAGGTAGGGTATGCACTTGGAAGCGAAGGATTAGTCCCTATGGGTTCTAATAAAACTATGTTTTAATGTGCCACCCCCTTTAAAGGCTATAAAGGGGGGGGGGGTGGCAACACACAGCGAATCAGCGACAGTTGGTTGCTGCTATAAGGTTCTAGAAAAGTGATCAAAGACCGACTGACGTAGGTAGGGTATGCACCTGGAAGCGAAGGATTAGTCCCTATGGGTTCTAATAAAACTATGTTTTAATGTGCCCCCCCCCCCCTTTTAAAGGCTATAAAGGGGGGGGGGATGGCAACACACAGCGAATCAGCGACAGTTGGTTGCTGCTATAAGGTTCTAGAAAAGTGATCAAAGACCGACTGACGTAGGTAGGGTATGCACCTGGAAGCGAAGGATTAGTCCCTATGGGTTCTAATAAAACTATGTTTTAATGTGCCCCCCCCCCTTTTAAAGGCTATAAAGGGGGGGGGGGATGGCAACACACAGCGAATCAGCGACAGTTGGTTGCTGCTATAAGGTTCTAGAAAAGTGATCAATGACCGACTGACGTAGGTAGGGTATGCACCTGGAAGCGAATGATTAGTCCCTATGGGTTCTAATAAAACTATGTTTTAATGTGCCACCCCCTTTAAAGGCTATAAAAGGGGGGGGGGTGGCAACACACAGCGAATCAGCGACAGTTGGTTGCTGCTATAAGGTTCTAGAAAAGTGATCAATGACCGACTGACGTAGGTAGGGTATGCACTTGGAAGCGAAGGATTAGTCCCTATGGGTTCTAATAAAACTATGTTTTAATGTGCCACCCCCTTTAAAGGCTATAAAGGGGGGGGGGGGTGGCAACACACAGCGAATCAGCGACAGTTGGTTGCTGCTATAAGGTTCTAGAAAAGTGATCACAGACCGACATAGGCAGCGCAGTTTCACACTTTGCTAATGTTATAAACAGTCCTAACTTAGAAAAAAAAATCCTGACTTCCAATTTTTTTAATTTAAAAAAAAATTCAACTTGCCGATATATCTGACGACGTATTTTTCAGAAAAAAAAAAACGATTGATTTGTTACCGCTCCGGAATTAATTTGTATACTAGACGGCAAAAGGTTGATAACGAAGGTGAATATATTGTTAATTAGAAATTATTTTTTTTTAATTACCTTCCGATCCTCCTAATATTTAATCTGTGGTTTGTTTTTAAATTCACCTGGCAACACTTTCTAAGACGTCAATGTCACATGTCATTTTAATGTTTTATATCGCATAAAAAAGGCTTTTTATATTTTATACATTATTATTTATATATATTTCATTATAAATGGGTGAAATTACATCGGAAAAGGTAAGTCAACATAAACATATATATTATATGACTTCTGGAGTCGTATAGGGTAAGAGAAATGTACCAACAAAGGAGGCAGAGAACAATATGTTTCTCTTCAGCTGATGGAAAATCTTCCCCCAAACCGCTACTATTTCCCGCAAGTTTAATTATGTCAGTTGCCCACCTAGTGGGCAAGCTACCGAATAGAAATTTTCGAACAACAGACATTACTAAGCTCCTATTAAAAATTAAACAGAAAAACTATATTCAGTAGTAAGCGTTGAGTTGAAACACATTTACGCGAGACATATATATATGTTGCTTCAATATTAAAATAATATATGTTATTTATAGCGAGGTTTTGAGGTTACAGAGGAAAATTTTTTGATTATTTTCCATTCAGGCATATACGACCCACACTTTTTAAAAATTAAAAAAAATCATTTAAGACATACGCTTTACACCAGAGTTTCCCAAACTTTTTTGTGTCGTAGACCCCTTGCCATGTTTTTCCGTGTTGGGTAGACCCCCTACTTACCTGATATTGATTTCCTGTAAATTTCTAACTGTAGTGAAGTTTAGTGTTGAAAACTTAAAGTAAAAACACATGTTAATTTATACATTTATGCTGCGACTCTCAGGTTTTTACAAGTTCAAAATGTATTGCGACCACAAAGCGAATACCAACATCCTACAACTTACACAATTTTATAAACATATATAATAATTTTTTTACTTCATAGTTACTTTTATAAATAATGTAAATGTTTTGATATTATTAGATAGTATGATGTTAGTAAATAGGTACTATCAATGTATGTGTTGCGATCCACTATCGTGGACCCCCATTTTCATTTCATGGACCCCCAAATTTTTTTTCGCTGACGTAGACCCCTTGCAGGTTGTCATAGACCCCTAAGGGTCGATATAGACCACTTTGAGAATCACTGCTTTACACCTTACTGCAAAGCTATATTTGGCGGGAATTTATAAATTTTAATATTCATTACATACGTGCACGTGATGTGAAATTATATATATTCGAGCCTGCAATTAATTTTAAGATTCCTTTGTTATTCAATGAGAACTGCAAATGGCTTGAAACAGCAGCGGGGGTCATATACGCCCCGCATGGCATGCAATGTGGTAACGTAACAGTATGGAAAAATTTTAACTTTTCAATGTATAAAAAAAATATTTTTTTGCAAATACATCGCGTGTCAAAATGAAAGTAAGAAGTAAAACTTGAAAGAAATTATGATGGATGTAAGAAAGAGAATGTCAGCTAGTAATAAAATTATGGCACTATCCAAAAACAAAGAAAGGGGAACAAGGTCCCCTCCAAAAACGGAGGGGGCTAAAAAAGACACCTGCAGAGGTATTTCATCCGAGAAGTTACGTCGTTGAGTAAAAATTCGCCAAACGTATAAGAAACACTATATTCAATATCGCTAGTCGATTTGGTTCTTAATTCTCTTCTGGCTTGTTCCTGCACTTCTTTGTTTTGCTTCTCTTGCATCTGGCTTCTTTATTTTGCCGCTATATCTATACATTTTGGGTAGTACAACTAGTGGGTAAGTGAACGCGCACAGGTCTGGGTGCAGGTGTACTGTGCGAGCGAGACAGCGCTAGAGATCAATGTTTTACGTATTGGCTGATTGGATGATCCTCATAACGCCTTTTCTTTTGTATTCAGGGAAAACCATCAAAAAAGAAAGGTAGAGTAAAGAAGAAGGTGGTGATACCGCGAAGAAAGCCTTCTATTGTGATACCTGAAAGGGTTCCCGTATATATAACAGCAGATAAAACTACCTGTGCGGAATGCGGTTGTTTTCCAAAGGAAGATCCTTATGTCAAGAACAAGTAAGTATTTCTATCTTCTATTCATATCTTGTTAAACTTCTTTCAGCAAATGGATGTCCACTACAAGATTACTATACACACATACATAGATACAAGAATACTTATCTATATATATATATATATATATATATATATATATATATTGAAGTAAAAGACTTTAACTAGTGTCGAATCCACTTTCTATGGTGCATGGACCCAACTCTAGGAAACATTGTTTTACAACTTTACTTCGATTCTCACTGGCTATATCAAAGATTAAGGTATATAATTTTTGCTTACGAATGTGATATACATTCGTCCATTTAAAATTACTCTTGTAGTCACTCTCACTGGATATCCTTTATAATGTATCATTTCAAATCCAAGTTCCTTAGCTTTCCAATATGATCGGTAGAAACGCACTGTGTCTAACGTCTTCCAAGGATCTTGACTAAAGTGTCTATCAACCTTATTGTTGAAAGCTCAACATGACATAGAATATTTTCTAACACGTTCTGAGTGTATAAAAATATAATTTTTCACTTAATATTGTCGCTGTTAGAATATATTGGGCCAAGACCTTTAATTTCAGAATCGCTATCGCTTTACAAGTTGGGAAAGATCCCGTGAATTGTCGTGGAGGACAGTGGCCTCCTTCTGTGAGACCTTCATGGTACAGGAGAGGCTGAATAGGATCAGGATAGGACAGTTCCCACTCGGAGAGGACGCCGTCAGTGCAGGGATGCACCTCACGACGGCCCTCCGGAAAATGGTTTTCCCCTAACGGTGCCTTCGGAGTCGCAGGAGTTCAGGGTGGAGCTCCTAAACTCCAACTAGCATCAGCAACTCTGAGGAGGACAAAGGATCGATGTGGTCTCAAACCATCAGGATAACACCGCGAGATTTTGAGAAGTAGCGTGAAGCTTACACATATAGCCCAGGACTATCTACTCCGTACCTCTTTATGGTTTAAAATCCATAACCTTCAGGATCCAGGATACGTGTCCTGCTAATTTTGTTGACCAGTCCACTGGGCCACTATCAGTCCACTGGGATACTATCAGTCCACTGGGATCTATGGTTCGGAAGCTTGTGATAATTTAAAATCTCTGATGAAGGAAACTGAAGAAATGCCAGCAGTCGCCTTTGACCCTGTACGAGCTCTCTGCAGCCGTGGTGGACATGCTACCCCTGCCGCGGGCCTTCACCTGGAGCGAGGCCCAGGTCGCCGACTGGATAGCAGAGGAGGTTCATCTACCGCAGTACTTTGTAAGTGACGAACATAGGTGTTACGAACAAGTGTTCTATATCCTTTTCCATTTATATACAGGGTGATTAATTATGGATGCAAAAGCATTAAAGGCATTTACATATATTAACAAACACATATAAAGTGATCACTCTGAATTATGTTACATTATTTATATATATATATATATATATATGTGACAGATCAAGTTCTTCTAGCAGTTAAAAATCTACATGGACAGATGGTAAACAATTGATTTTATTATGTAATAATACGAATTAAAAACGCTTTTTCTGAAACCATTGATTTTTTGGATATGCCGAACCGTATATTGACGGCAAACAAGATATATATTTAACCTTTACATTTTTATATCTATATTTAATCATTCTGTATAAGAATACAAAATTAATTGGTGCATCAGTTTGTATACATAATTGGCGCTTATCACGACATCTAGCGACATACAAGAGATAAATGGAGCTATCATATCGTAACAATAGTGGGAGAGGAACAGGGAAAGATGGAGTCAGTTGAAGGAGATTTATACCCAGTGGAGTTATATGATAGATAGAAGAGAAATGTAGCTAATTAAAACCTTTTTTCATATATTACGAATGTTTTTCGACGTAGAAGCCTGGCCCCTGGACGAATTGATTCCTTATTCTTCAGTTCTCATACGCTATGGATGGATAGGATTTTTCTGAGATACAATTAGAAAAATCTGATGTTTGAAAAATTCTTGATGGCGGTCGCGTTGAATCTGTCAACTTTTTCCTTTTCTTCCTGATAACTATATCGCTATTTCATTTTTCACTCTTTTTACATATTATATAATGGTGAATTTGGGATTACAAGAATGCAAAACAAGTGTGACAGTATTACGGATAAAGGAAAAGAAGATAACGAAAGATATAGTGAAAGAAGAAAGAGAAAAGCTGTAAATAAAAGTTCCAGTCCCAACAATATGATAGGAGGAACAAGAACAACCAAAAACGGTGGCAACGAAAAAAATACTAGAGTGGTAGTCGCGGGTCACCGTCGCGATCTTTGGAGTAGGTTTACGCCTTCCATTGGGTTTCCATCAGGTAAAAAGAATTAGTAGAAAAAATGATGTATTTACAGCTCTATAGAGATCCTCTACCAATTTACCCATATTAGGTAGATATGCTATATTAAGATTCCAGGACAACATCGTGATATATCAAAATTGTTTCAGGACTGTATATTGGTTAACCAGATAAATGGTCTGCGTCTCTTAATGCTGGAAGACCCTTCCAAGTTGCCGATGGTCAACATACACGACTTCCAACATATAAAGGTGAGTATATCACTTGATGTCTCCCGTTGGGGACGAAAGATTTTCGAGTTGCAACCACAAGTAGACTCAGCGCGGGTACCTCCCCCTCTCCCCCCTTTTTCTCGTTCCCCTATCTTTGGGAAGGACAGAGTCGTTTATTGTCTTTATAATTTTTGTCGACATGGACCCTGCTTTTTAGTATTCGTTGTATTTTATAACGCAGTGTCTTTCTGAATATAAGTAAGGAAAGGACCAATATTTAGCCACTTCCGCATATGCAGTGGTAGTTGTGCAACAAAGTGCACCACCCGCCAGCCCGTTGACAAATGCGCATGCACACAGTCAATTGTGTTTGGCACTAATCGGTGTAACATAACTCCTGAGGATGCCCCGTGGAGGGGTGAAACACGTGTTGAGTTATTTAACGGTGGTAGTTGTGTAATTCGCATTGTTTATCGCACGCGCATTTAGCAGCGGGTTGGCGGGCGGTGCACTTTGTTGCACGACTACCACTGCATGCGCGAAAGTGGCTAAATATTGGCCTTTTTTTACGTAAAATGGACTTCCGCAAAATAACGCCCGATTCCATTAAATTTCTAAATCTATTTTTAAAATTTTATTCTATAATGTTTATAAATTATAAACAGAATGCAGGTAAAAAAATCACATATAGAGCGTGATAAAATTCTTGTAATGTAGTGTAAATGTATTGGTGTAAAATAAACATATAGCGGAGTATAAGAGGTTAAAAGGGGGGGGACCATAGAAATATTTTGGGCAGATGTAAAGTGAAAAATGACTTCACAAATCCGAGGTGTTTAAAAACGTATCTTATGTCACAGATGATAACGTCCAAGGTCCGTCAGCTGTTCGGCACGGAGTTCATCAGGTTCTCACGGAGCGTCGGCCTTCCACCGCGTAAACCTTTGACCCACTGCACTTGGTTCAAATCCAGGACCGGCCCCAGCTGGGGCATACGAAGGAACTGGACTAGGCAAGTTATTTACAAAGATATGAGATTGCTTCAGATTTGGATTACAAAATAGTGGAGGGGACTTCAATATTCATATAATACCACTAGCTGATCCCGCAAACGTTGTTTTGCAAAAAAAATTAAAGTTTTTAATTAACAAATAAAAAATAAGGGTTAATCGTAGAGGGGTGAAAATTTAGGGTTGTATGTATTTTTGTATGCTGTATCATAATAAAATAAAAACCAAAAAAATTTGTTTAAAAAAAATTAGGGGTGGACCACCCTTATCACTTAGGGGTATGGAAAATAGATAGTATCCGATTCTCATACCTACTGAATACGCATATAAAATTTGGTAAAAATCGGTCAAGCCGTTTCGGAGGAGTTCAAGTTCGAACACCGTGACACGAGAATTTTATATATTAGATTACGATATTAGACAACAACAGAGTGATTTATTTATTTGTAAATGCATTTACACATAACAAATCATCCTGTATATTTTATCATTTTTTCACCTTTGTTAATTTATCTTTGTATCATCTAAAATAGTTTTTTTCAACCTTTTTTTATGCCTCACTCCGCTTTTGCCTTTGTAACATATATTATTACAAAACGCAATTGAAAACACGTGAAACTATAGAAGTTGCGATGGACCAATCAGATGCGAGCAATTGCCTTGTTAACCCTTAACAGCCTGATTTACGAAGGTGATTCTTTTTAATATTACTGTATTGCTAGGGTCTATATGAAGGTAAAAATAGATTTTTTTTCATAATTTCGTTGGAAAGAATATTATACAAGAGTAAAATTAGTACAGCCAACCTATAAAAAAACTAATAGTAATGTGAACATTCGGTTTAAAAGATTGGTATCAAAATTGAAACTCTAGGCTATTAAGGGTTAAGATATATCTTAAAACGTCGGGGTTTCCCCGCGTAGTTTGTGCTGCAGGAAAGTATATTTAAAGACGCCATACTACCAGTTGTTAATTTGGTCTCGTCGAGCTAAATTATACATTATTATTAAGTTTGTTTTTATCTTTAAATTGGGCATTGAAATCTAGCATTGCATTTAAATGGTACGGTGCGAAAGATAAAATTTCACACATTGTTTGCAGTGTGTAAAAATAAAATCGTATTATCTGGCTTGGTCACTTGGAGCGAATGGGATCGGATCGGAGCGTGAAGGTAGCGTACCTGGAATTACCGAGGGGTCGAAGACCAGTGGGTAGACCCAGGTATGGCTGGATCGATCGTGTTGAGGCAGACTTGCGCGAATTGAATGTCAGCCAATGGCAGACGATGGCGCAAGATAGAGGAAAGTGGAAGTCTCTCGCTTCGGAGGCCAAGACCCACTTTGGGTCACTGAGCTAGCGGATTAGTAGTAGTAGTATTTAGAAACTGTTCACTGGAATCGCACAACAGATTTCATTAAATAGTCTCAAATTCAATTAGGCTATCACAAGCACTTTAGAGTCAATCAACAAAAAACTGTTGCCATTGTTGTCCTGCAAGCTGCGGCCTCGGAAGGCAGTTCCGTTGAGCTGGAGATAACTCAACAGTCTTTCAACACAAACACAGTTCAACATACAGCGAGACGAACAGCTTCTCAAATGCGCGCGACCACATGGAACTCTGCGTGTTAACATCAATGTTCTTGGATACAATTAAATTTTATTGTACATACTACACCATGATTTATTTAGACCATAGTTGCACAGACTTATTAAGACTAGGGGCCACTCGGGCAAATCATGAACTGAAGCCAGGCCGGCCGCCAGAAGTATAGGTAATTAAATCTTTTTGGTTTTATTCTGAAATAGAATTCAATATCTTTCGAATGTACGAGAGTATTATTTTTGCTGTCGGCGGGCCACCAGTATTCGACCAGCGGGCCGCGATCTGTGCATCCATGGTTTAGACCAGTGATTCCCAAAGTATCTATATCGGCCTCTAGGGGTCTATGACAACCTGCAAGGGGTCTACGTCAGCGAAAAAAAATTTGGGGGTCCATGAAATGAAAATGGGGGTCCACGATAGTGGATCTCAACACATACACTGATAGTACCTATTTACTTACATCATACTATCTTAAAATGTAAAAACATTTACATTATTAATAAAAAGTACCTATGAAGTAAAAATATTACTATATATGTTTATAAAATTGTGTAAGTTGTAGGATGTTGGTATTCGATTTGTGGACGCAATATATTTTTAACATACACTAAACTTCACTACACAAATTTACAGGAAATCAATATCAGGTAAGTAGGGGGTCTACCCAACACGGAAAAATATGACAAGGGGTCTACGACACAAAAAAGTTTGGGGAACTCTGATTTAGACCAACACTAGGAGTATTCAGTTTATTTTAATTGCTTGTATTAACACCGTGTCTACATCTGTTTAAATAATTGAATGCATCGAGAAACAAAACATTATTTTAGATATATTGCGATGCTTCTTCTATTGCCTTCTCTTATTGCAACTCCTTTTAGGGGAACATCTCTTTCTTCTATCCTTAAGCTAATACGACTCTTTCATCGATAAGTTTTTCGTTCATCAATCTCTACCGGTATATCTTCCTTCAGTCTTCAAATTTTCTTGCGTTCTCTTTTTTTCAGATGCGACATTCTACGTTGGATGAAGATCATAATGCCAGAGCCTTTGCATCTGGACCACTGGGATCTTGTATGGTGAGTTGATACAGAGGAATGTGTTCGGAGTGTATCTATTAGATCGAATCCAAAATGAGGAGGTTCGTGCCGGCAAGCTATACATGAGATGTCCATCAACAAGTTGGACAGAAGACGTTGTCAAAGTCCTCGGGAGGCGCTGCACGAAGGCCCTTCCAACAAGTCCTATTAAAAATCCATTGGGGATGACTCATGTCCAGATATGACGATGATGGCCGTGAAAACAGTGTGTATATATATATATATATATATATACACGGAGAACTACACCCGTGTAGGTGTATAGTGTAGTGAGTGGGGCGACTGGCATCTAACGCCACATCGTTCGTCTTATATATATATGTCGTGCGAAAGAGACAGCGCTCTACAATAATTCTTGCCTTGCCAGTGGTAGTTAATAAACCGCTGATAAATGCGCATGCGGCAAACAATGCGAATTACACAACTGCCACCGTTAAACCACTCAACATGTGTTTCACCCCTCCACGGGGCATCTACATGTTACACCGATTAGTGCCTGGTAAGTGGACTCTGTGTTTGCCGCATACGCATTTATCGGCGGGCTGGCGGGCGGTGCACTTTATTGCACGACTACCACTGCATGTGCGGAAGTGGCTACATATTGGTCCTTTTCTTGCTAATGTCTTCATATTTTTAATGATTTGTATATTGGCTAAGTTTGATCAATACACACACATTTACTCTGGACTTCGTGTTGTCAATATCTCCAAGACCTATCAGCTCTAGGAAGAATTCCACACTGGTGTTCCAGAGGTGATGATGGCTGTCTGTCTTTTGAGAGGAAGATAGGTGATTGAACTATTAACCAAAGCTACTACGTGCAGAGCAGTCTGGGCGCGGTTATGTAGATCAATTTACACATTTTACCTTCTCATGCTATTTTCTTTCTTCTTTTTTAGCCAATGGAGGTGCACTGCAAGACATAGGATTTCCCAAAAGATCATCACGATGACCGGTTCTGCACTGTCCGCATCCAGCGACTTCCCAAAACCTTAAATATGTCGTCGGTCCCACTAGTGGGAGGCCTGCCCACGCCGCATCTACCGGCGTGGTCACCTCTCGAAAACCTTTCGGTTGCAACGGCAGACGAGCAATTCTTCGAGCTATATCGGTGATCATGATTCTTCTGTGGGTCCGAGCATAGCCCTCTCCTTTGACATGATTAATAGAAAACAAAGAGATGATAGAGGAAATTGATTCTAATTTATTCAGTGATACTATAGGTGAGCTCAATTTGATTCAAGTTACTATCAAAATGGACTCCTATGGCATTCTCATATGTACGCTCATCACTGTAAACGATACAAGTTGATAACTTTTTTTTAAAGTTCCAAAAGATCTTTGGTATTTCTTCAGGTACCACAAGCCGGACTTCCCGAAGGTTCTATTCGCTAGACCTTACGTTGTGCCGAGACCTAGGACTTACATCCCTCAGTACGTTCCACATAAGAGCAAGGAGTATCTGGTGAGTTATATACAAACTCTGTAAGAAAAGGACCAATTTTTAGCCACTTCCGCACATTCACATTGAGCTGGCGGGCGGTGCACTTTGTAGCACGACTACCACTGCATGTGCGGAAGTGGCTAAATATTGGTCCTTTTCTTACTTAGGATGGACTTCCGCAAGGTAACGCCTGATTACATTAAATATACAAACTCTTTCTTATCTTTTAGTGATCACAACGTGACCACGGGTAAGAGGTCATAAAAGTAGGAGAGGTTTTTGTTTTGCAAGCATTTGGGGGCCTTTATCGTTCAGCTAACAGCTGCATGAAACTGTATCATGATGGTAGAGTATAGACATAGTTGAGCCATCCTTGGGATAATACTTCCAAGTCCATCAGACGACTCCTGTCTGAATTGAAAGGACACAGGAAGAAAGTCCCAACTGGACAAAGAATTATGTAGACCTTGGCAAGATACAAGACCAAAGACCGTACAGCCTTGGTCAAAAGTATAAGGCACCACCATTAAAACACGTTCACCCAGAAACTTACTGTAAAAATTACTTAAATACTATTTTGAATATTAGATACAGGTTTTCAGAGAGCCATAAAAGTAAGTAAAACCTTGTAGTAAGCCCTCGTAAAACCTTTGATTGTTATTTATTTGTCAAGTACGTACAGTTTATGAAACAAAACAACAAGTGCTTAATATATAAAGTCGGATAAAAATTCAGATGCAAGACAATCATGGAAAATCACAAGCGTTAATCGTCAGATTTGCGAGTTACGAGATGTATTTTAAAAATAAGTTTTAGTATCTTCCGCCAAAGCTGTAGAAATTCCTCATAATATACCAATCAAGTCATGAATCTCTATTGTAAAGATAACTAAATTAAAATCATTATTTCCCCGAAAAGACTCCAAGAAAGTTCCGTCTCCTGACCGGGCTGACTGAAGAACAGCAGATGATATGGATGGAAGAGTTGAAGCCAAAGGAGATAAAGAAGAAAGTGATAATAACCGAACCGGAGAAGCCGCGGCCGGTGCAGAAGAAACTGAGCTTGACTGGTTTGAGTGGAAAGGAGCTTTTACTGGCAAGAAGGAGGATGGCAAAACCAAAATTTCTACCATAAAAATATCTATACATGTCTTCAAATTGTTTTATTTTAACTCCTCCTTCATCATCATTTATAATTTCAATGAATTCATCACTCCTGGGTATAATCCCTCCTGGATTTCCAAAAACACTGGTTGGAAGCGTCTGCTTCCAATGCCTTCTAACGTCAAGTCATATATATTTGTCGGTCTGTGATCTTCACTTCAGGACCTGGATGCTATTTGACCTGCTCACTGTACAAGTCGGCAAAACCTATCTATTATATGTAAGAAAGGTACCAATATTTACCCACTTCCGCGCACATGCAGTGGTAGTCGTGCAACAAAGTGCACCGCCCGCCAGCCCGCTGATAAATGCGTATGTGGCAAACAATGCGAATCACACAACTGCCACCGTTAAACCACTCAACACATGTTTCACCCCTTCACGAGGCATCTTCAGGAGTTATGTTACACCGATTAGTGCCAAACACAGAGTCAGACTAGGTACTAATCGGTGTAACGGACGAACGGATTTCACATGTGCGGAAGTGGCTAAATATTGGTCCTTTTCTTACTTAGGATGGACTTTCGCAAGGTGACGCCTGATTCCATTAAATTCTATCTAATATATCCTTGTTCATCCTTTGAATACCATCAAATTCACTTCATTAAGAGGTTCGCGAAGGTCTGCATGTGCACACTTACCTGGATCGCGATGATGATGGTGTCGTTCTGGACAGGACCGAAGATATCCTCGTTGTATATTGTCTGCGCGTCGTTGTGGCGTTGGATCGCTCGACGGATGTCTGATACGTTTTTTGGACTTGAGCGTTCAGTGCCATTACCTGTAATATCACAATTCTTTATATCCCCTCCTTTTTTGGATCTCTCGTTAACCCCTAACATGTGTGGAGGACGATAAAATACGGGCGAAATATTTTTTTTTATTTTATAGTTTTAATTTCATATACACCAACACCTCGCTTTGCATCGTTTCCTTTTGCTTTTTTTTCGAAGTTGTGTCGCTGCTTAATTAGTACTAATTTTCACTGTGCGTCGTTAGATTTTCGAGGTTGCGTTGTTTTGGATTCGAATGTTTAATTTTTTTTTTTAAAGATGGCAACACTTTTGTTTCTAATCGCGCCATGTCATCAAAACTTAGTTTTCAGTTTTATTTTCACTTAGTTTTGCTAATTTTAAGAGTTCAGTTTCAATTACGTAGTGTGTTGTGTTTTTTTTAAAGAATTATATATTTAAATAAATTTTTACGTGTTGTTTCTGGTTACTAAAAGGTAAATATTATTCCAATTTACTTATTTGCAGAGTTATATTATTTCTGTTTTTTTTTTTTTTTGTAAATTAGTTCTATTTTCGTATGCCTGGAACCTATCTTCGATCTTAACATGGTTTGTTATAGAAAATCTTAATTCACTTTGCGGCGTTTCACTAGATAACGTTCGCAGGCAAGATACGAAGCCGAAATTAGCCGACTGTCTCTTTCCAAAGGTCGATGTGCAATATTTATCGCTACTGTGCATGGTGTTTGGTTAGTAGTAAAAGCATTGAAGGCGATAATGTTTAGTTCATTTGTCCAGTAAAAGCATTTTACACCTACCCTCAACTACACTGTATAGTAACCATTTTTAAATATGTTACATTTTTTTCCATTATAATGCAACATGCAAGTAAATTCAGGCAGTAAATCTGCAGAGACAAGTAGCAAACAATAATTAATTTTAATACATAGTAATACAAATTTTGGAAACACATTTTCTACTATATTATAATTACGTTTTTTATTATTTATAAACCATTGATTTTCGTACTGATAATTTGCGATAAGCACGACATCTAGCGAGAAATACGGACAAGTTAGACTTTAGAAGCGAAAGTGAAAGAAAAAGACAGAACGACCAAGTAGGAATACATTAATTGTAAGAAAAGGACCAATATTTAGCCACTTCCGCACATGCAGTGGTAGTCGTGCAACAAAGTGCACCGCCCGCCAGCCCGCTGGTAAATGCGCATGCGGCAAACAATGCGAATTACACAACCGCCACCGCCAATTACTCAACACGTGTTTTACCCCTCCACGGAGCATCTTCAGGAGTTATGTTACACCGATTAGTGCCAAACATAGAGGTACATTCAGATTTAAAACTTTTACATCAACAACCAATCATCCTGTATATATCGACAAGTTTTTTTTTAATACTAGCAGTACTTAAAATACGGCACAGTATAAAAGAAGCCAAAAGCCTCAACAATTCTGACGACGCAAATCTTGTTTTATTCGCACGTGCAGACATACTCATTTCCTAGTAATCTTCTTCAATTATAAACCAATATATCATAACATACTTTATCTGCACCAAACAGATATGGCGTATCTATATTTCAAACTACCCGCACGATAGCTTATCTAGGATTACCTACAACATAGTAACGTTTAAAATGCCGCAAAGATCACCGCGATGATCATTCATCTTTGTTAAAAGCCTTGCATTGGGCGTTTATTAGCTGATGACGATAAAATAGTGATGAATTACTAGTTTTGAAAACTGTGAGAGATTTAGTCTTTTAACACAGACAACTACCATAAGTGCAGTCTAAACAGTGAAACTTATGTCTTGCATTGGGCGTTTATCAGCTGGTGATGATGATAAAATAGTGATGCATTACTACTTTTCAAAACTGTGAGAGATTTAGCCTTTTAACACAGACAACTACTACCATAAGTGCAGTCTGAACAGTGAAACTTATGCCTTACATTGGGCGTTTATCAGCTGATGATGATAAAATAGTGATGCATTACTAGTTTTCAAAACTGTGAGAGATATAGCCTTTTAACATAGACAACTCCTACCATTAGTGCAATCTGAACAGTGAAACTTATACCTTGCATTGGGCGTTTATCAGCTGATGATGATAAAATAGTGATGCATTACTAGTTTTCAAAACTGCGAGAGATATAGCCATTTAACACAGACAACTACTACCATAAGTGCAGTCTGAACAGTGAAACTTATGCCTTGGGCGTTTATCATTTATAGCTGGTGATGATAAAATAGTGATGAATTACTAGTTTTGAAAACTGTGAGAGATTTAGCCTTTTAACACAGACAACTCCTACCAGAGGTGCAGTCTGAACAGTAAAACTTATGCCTTGCATTGCGCGTTTATCAGCTGGTGATGATGATAAAATAGTGATGAATTACTAGTTTTCAAAACTATGAGAGATTTAGTCTTTTAACACAGACAACTACTACCATAAGTGCAGTCTGAACAGTGAAACTTATGCCTTGGGCGTTTATCATTTATAGCTGGTGATGATAAAATAGTGATGAATTACTAGTTTTGAAAACTGTGAGAGATTTAGCCTTTTAACACAGACAACTCCTACCAGAGGTGCAGTCTAAACAGTGAAACTTATGTCTTGCATTGGGCGTTTATCAGCTGGTGATGATGATAAAATAGTGATGCATTACTACTTTTCAAAACTGTGAGAGATTTAGCCTTTTAACACAGACAACTACTACCATAAGTGCAGTCTGAACAGTGAAACTTATGCCTTACATTGGGCGTTTATCAGCTGATGATGATAAAATAGTGATGCATTACTAGTTTTCAAAACTGTGAGAGATATAGCCTTTTAACATAGACAACTCCTACCATTAGTGCAATCTGAACAGTGAAACTTATACCTTGCATTGGGCGTTTATCAGCTGATGATGATAAAATAGTGATGCATTACTAGTTTTCAAAACTGCGAGAGATTTAGCCATTTAACACAGACAACTACTACCATAAGTGCAGTCTGAACAGTGAAACTTATGCCTTGGGCGTTTATCATTTATAGCTGGTGATGATAAAATAGTGATGAATTACTAGTTTTGAAAACTGTGAGAGATTTAGCCTTTTAACACAGACAACTCCTACCAGAGGTGCAGTCTGAACAGTAAAACTTATGCCTTGCATTGCGCGTTTATCAGCTGGTGATGATGATAAAATAGTGATGAATTACTAGTTTTCAAAACTATGAGAGATTTAGTCTTTTAACACAGACAACTCCTACCATAAGTGCAGTCTGAACAGTGAAACTTATGCCTTGCATTGGCCGTTTATCAGCTGGTGATGATAAAATAGTGATGCATTACTAGTTTTCAAAACTGCGAGAGATTTAGCCTTTTAACACAGACAACTACCATAAGTACAGTCTGAACAGTGAAACTTATGCCTTGCATTGCGCGTTTATCAGCTGGTGATGATAAAATAGTGATGAATTACTAGTTTTCAAAACTGTGAGAGATTTAGCCTTTTAACACAGACAACTACCATAAGTACAGTCTGAACAGTGAAACTTATGCCTTGCATTGCGCGTTTATCAGCTGGTGATGATGATAAAATAGTGATGAATTACTAGTTTTCAAAACTGTGAGAGATTTAGTCTTTTAACACAGACAACTCCTACCATAAGTGCAGTCTAAACAGTGAAACTTATGCCTTGCATTGGGCGTTTATCGGCTGGTGATGATGATAAAATAGTGATGAATTACTAGTTTTCAAAACTGCGACAGATTTAGCCTTTTAACACAGACAACTCCTACCATAAGTGCAGTCTGAACAGTGAAACTTATGCCTTGCATTGGGCGTTTATCAGCTGATGATGATAAAATAGTGATGAATTACTAGTTTTCAAAACTGTGAGAGATATAGCTTTTTAACACAGACAACTCCTGCCATAAGTGCAGTCTGAACAGTGAAACTTATGCCTTGCATTCGGCGTTTATCAGCTGGTGATGATGATAAAATAGTGATGCATTACTAGTTTTCAAAACTGCGAGAGGTTTAGCCTTTTAACACAGACAACTACTACTATAAGTGTAGTCTGAACAGTGAAACTTATGCCTTGCATTGGGCGTTTATCAGCTGGTGATGATGATAAAATAGTGATGCATTACCAGTTTTTAAAACTGCGAGAGATTCAGCCTTTTAACACAGACAACTCCTACCATAAGTGCAGTCTGAACAGTGAAAATTATGCCTTACATTGAGCGTTTATCAGCTGGTGATGATGATAAAATAATGATGCATTACTAGTTTTCAAAACTGTGAGAGATTTAGCCTTTTAACACAGACAACTCCTACCATAAGTGCAGTCTGAACAGTGAAACTTATGCCTTGCATTGGGTGTTTATCAGCTGATGATGATAAAATAGTGATGCGTTACTAGTTTTCAAAACTGTGAGAGATTTAGCCTTTTAACACAGACAACTCCTACCATAAGTGCAGTCTGAACAGTAAAACTTATGCCTTGCATTGGGCGTTTATCAGCTGGTGATGATGATAAAATAGTGATGCATTACTAGTTTTGAAAACTGTGAGTGGTTTAGCCTTTTAACATAGACAACTCCTACCATAAGTACAGTCTGAACATGAACGTCAGTGAACGTCCACGCGTGCCAGATGTAGCGATTATTGTTCTCGGGGCTGACGGTCCGCGTGTCAGATTTATGTATGTCTTCTTGCAATGCATTAAGGTTCAACACCACCGACCACACTCCTCTCCGTACCCACCAATATTGGTTTAGGAGACTGTTCTACAAATGACCTGATGCTGCTACCAAAGAAGAGACTTACCAGTGAAGTTCTTGGAGTGTATCGTCAGATATTTATGCAGCTCCGGCGGCACCAACGCGAGCACCTGATCCGACGTGTCGTTTGAATTCATCAGTTCCTCTGCAATCAAAATTATTGCTTCAAAATAAAGGATGTCTCAAAATAAAGTTTATATTCGTTGTTTTACAGTAATACCCCGCTTTACGCGACCCCGTTATACGCGGTTTCACTATAACGCGAATTGCAAATTTCGCGCTTAAATGCCTCGAATTACGCGAAAGAGTGCGTATAAATATAATGTAGTCATCAACTTCTCTATGGCGTCTTGACCATCTGTCAAACAATTAAAAACAGTGTTGGGTGTTATGAACGTATTTTACAAGAACGTAAACAAAACGTTACCCAAAAGACAATAGATGTATTTTTCCTTTGTTTGTGTTGCATAAAGTGTTCCTAAAATTAAAGTGATTAATTAAAATTATTTGTATTTATTTGTAATAATTTTGGACTATGTTTAATCATAAACCTCGTTATACGCGAATTTCAATTAACGCGATTTTTTTTGGAACGTATCCCTCGCGTAAAGCGGGGTATTACTGTATTATCATTTGATTAAAGAGCTTAGATTCTGTGGTGAGTAACTAAATATTGTTGCAGGCTATACAGATGGTATATCGACCACCTTACGGATGTCACTGAAATTTTTAATTGGATATCTGATAAGAATCCCACCATCATCATCATGTCAGATGCAGTCCACTGCTGGGTACAACATCCTCTTAGATTTCCTAACCGGTTGGTAGTCTGCATCCAGCTTCTTCAGGTGACCTTAACAAGGTCATATATGCCTTGTAAGTTGACTTCCTTCACTGCGCCAGTCCGACAGACGCTAAAATCTGTAGCTGCCATTTCAACCTTCAATTTTTATCAATTACTAGTCCTTTGACGACCAACACGACTTAGTAGATACCTGTTCACTACCCCTAAGAGACCTGGGTTATATTTCTCAGGAAATAAGTCGGAACATTTCTTTAAACTCGAGTATGAAACGTAGAATGGAAATGCACGCCTTCAAGGGAATTCCCCGTGTAGTGAGTCGATCTCTTACTTACTACAGAGTAAAGAGGACGCTGAAAAATGACTCCTGTAAAATATTGGATCGCTTGGATATTTCCATTGCTTTTATAACTCAAACCAAACATATATAAAGCTTTTGAACAAACACACGAGTGTTTTTAATACAGTCAATAATCTTTGGATATTACATCACACAAAATATACCTTGATACATTTAACAAAGCCTCCTTAAGCCTTTTTTAAAACTAATTCAATTTCTAAACATCTCATATAGTATTAAAATCGACGTATATGTCAAATATAATATGTTATTAATATATCCAACTAAAAACATACTTCGAGGAATTTGGTAATGATTTTAAAAATGGTTTGTCTTGATTTTTTTTTTAAATGTATCGTTTGTGCTTTGTTTTAAAAATATTATTTACCAATTTAATATTACATTTCTGTTCAATCAATTAAGTTTATGCGTAAATCGCCAATGAGCATAAATATATATATATATATTTATATATTTATATATATATATATATATATTTATATTTATATATCCCACTAGGTGAGCCGGATCGCTGGATGCGGCATAGAACCGGTCAACGTAACAATATTTACGGGAAACCAATGCCTTATAATGAATGTCTGGATTTTTGAATAAAGTGTATTTGTATATATAGGCTATACATTCACATCTATATTCAATAACTATATATCACAATACACCAATACCTCGCTTTGCGTCGTTTCGTTTTGCGTTTTTTTCGAAGTTGCGTCGCTGCTCAATTAGTACTAATTTTCACTGCTCGTCGTTAGATTTTCGAGGTTGCGTTGTTTTGGGTTCGAGTCTTTAATTTTTTTTCTAAAAGATGGCAACACTTTTGTTTATGATTGCGCCATGCCATCAAAACTCGAGGATTCAATTTCTGACTAAAAATCAACGCAATTTGAATACAGTTTTATTTTCACTTTGTTTTGCTAATTTTGGAGTTTAGTTTCAATTACGTAGTGTATTGTACTTTTTTAAAAACATTATTAAATATTTCCTATTTATTTATTGGCAGAGATATATTATTTTTGTATTTTAAATGTTCACTTTGTTAAATTTTCTTTTTAAAAAGTTGTATTTTCGTGACCCTGGAACCTATCTTCGATCTTTAATTTTTGCTATATAAAATCTTAATTCACTTCGCGGCGTTTCAATTCACGTCGTGTTTTTTTGGAACGTAACCACGACGCAGAGTGAGGTATTGGTGTATTTAACATTAATAAATTCATATTAAATAGACATATTGAAACGCGTGTTGAACTGATCATATTTTTTTACCTCGATACATATGTTGGTAAGTTTACCAAGCTGTTATCAAAGTGTCAATGATAAGAAACACTTTGCTGATAGCGGTCGAAATTCGACCAACGAATTGTAGATATTGTCACGACCTTGGATCGGGTATAGGGAAACGCAGACTATAAAAATACTCCTTTTAATATTTTGATATTATATGATGAGTATGATGTAAGTAAATAGGTACTATCAATACATGTGTTGAGATCCAATATCGAGGACTCCCATTTTAATTTTATGGACCCACAAATTTTTTTTCGCTGACATAGACCCCTTGCAGGTTGTCACAGACCCCTAGGGGTCGATAGAGACCACTTTGGGAATCACTGTTCTAGAGTTTGGGCAACGAAACTGGCATCGACTCTACCCACAGCTTTCTCTACTGTCATCAGTCTTCTTGTTGTTCACTTCTCTTCAGGATGTAGACTGACATAGAATGCCTCCAGTATCGGCTTTCATAGTCGTCAACAATATTCTAGTATGTAACAATTTTGATGTTTGAAAGTATGAAATGAATGACATTGTCAATTCAAGCCAGCTGCAGAATGAAACCTCTGCAGTTTACAAAACTAAAATTTGGATCCTCGTTCCAATGGATTTCAGTCATACCAACTTCTTGAATCTTTTCCAAACATTTTGTGTGTGACAGCTATATTGACGTTTTCATGACAATATGATACTTGCAAGTTGTTTGATCAAAAAGTAATTTGAAATATTTATTCAAAACTCTCTGGCATGTAATTTATCCTAAGTAGATAGGACCAATATTTAGCCACTCTGTGTTTGGCACTAATCAGTGTAACATAACTTCTGAAGATGCCCCGTGGAGGGGTGAAACACGCGTTGAGTGATTTAACGGTGGCAGTTGTGTAATTCGCATTGTTTGCCGAGTACGCATTTATCTGGCGTGCGGTGCACTTTGTTGCACGACTACCACTGCAAATGAAGTGGCTAGATATTGGTCCTTTTCTTACTTAGGATGGACTTCCGCAAGGTAACGCCTGATTCCATTAAAGATGTATATTTACCTATAATTCATGATAAATTATGGAGAAGGCTTCTATAACATACTTACGTGTATCTAACTAGCTTATCCGAAAAAAAGATTCTTCCCATGACTAATGCCGGTTTCGCGCCGGCGCGAGATACATACGTATCAAACTTTATGAGCCAGTAAGTCGCCGGCATCGAGCGAAGTATATGCACTGCGCTAGATTATTCTCACTTCGTGATTCCATTAAAAATTTATCCTGAATTGATAAGACTGTCTGTAACATTTACCAAACGTCTGTTCGTCAAGAGTTATATCATTTGGCTTAGCTAAAATCATTTTAAAAGATGTTTTGTATCTCAAACCTGTCTAATCTCGATTGGTCGATATACTACAGGTTCTTCACGACTTTTTTTTTTCAAAAACTCGACTGATATAGTTTCCCTACCACCGTATTCGTCTCATTTGACTCCGTGTGACTTCTTCTTCTTCTCAAACTAAAGGCTAATGCGGAGAAGCAATTTTGAAACGAATGAGAAGATACAAACCTAAGGTCCTGAAGGCTGTACCAGAAAAAGACTGTTCAGACAATTTAGAAAGCTGATTGGTTGAAACATGCGTTCCTCTAAAAGAAATTTCCTCTATTGCCTCTAATTGTAAAATACATTGATATCAACATCTATATTTACTTTTAAGTCAGTTTACATTTACTTTAGATTGAATTCAAGTTAGGTTACCTTTAAGTTAGGTTGCCTTTAAAATAAGTTACCTTTAAGTTAGCTTACCTTTAAGATAAGTTACCTTTAAGATAGGTCACCTTCAAGATAAGATACCTTTAAGTTAGATTAATTTTAAGATAAGTTATCTTTAAGTTAGTTTACCTTTAAGATAAGTTACCTTTAAGTTAGATTACCTTTTACTTAACTCAACTTTAGGTAAAGTTACTTTTAATTTAAGTTACCTATAGGATAAGTTAAATTACCTATGAACTCACTCACGTTTAGTTTAAGTTACCTTTAAGTTAACCATACGTTAACCTTTAACTTAAGATATCTATAGGTTAAGTTACTTTTAGGCCAACCACATTTTTGAATCACTCTAGGTATATAAACAGATTATGTCTTATAACACAAGGTACTCCTATATATATGACGCATGCACGTACTGTATTATGAACAGCATGATAATATATTTAAAATATATATACAGGGTGTTTTAAAATAGGTGTAAAAATTTTAAAGTGTTGAATGTGCAACTCAATTTCTGTCAATTTATGTAAGAAAAAAGTTTAACAAATTCATATTACTACATCTTCTTCTTCTTCTTCCTTCCCTTTTCCCTTTATTTGGGGTCGGGTCTCCTTATCAATTTGCGCCAGGCCAGGCCACTCTATCCTGGGTTGTCCCTGCATCAAGTTGAAGGGTTTCCAGTTCCTTTCCGATATTAGACCACCACGTAGCTTTTGGACGCCCTCTCCCTCTTGGGGTTTCTGGGAGGCTTAAGGCAGTTTTTACCACGTGGTCATCTGGTTATCGTTGAATGTGGCCATACCGTCGCAATCTATTTTCCTGTAATTCGCTGGGGATCGGAGCTACCTTAAACGAACCTCTGATATATTCGTTCCGTATTCTGTCCATTCTAGTGACGCCACCCGACCATCTAAGCATATCATATCATATTACTACATATTAAAATTAATTATTCTTTATCACCTGTCCCTGCGGACTTAATGCCAGAATTAATTGGCCTGACGCATTGCAGTAAAAAAAAATAATTAAAGTAACATATTTCAGAATGATAATTTTATACAGGTTGATTTAAAATAGGTGTAAAAACTTTGCAGCTTTTTTTCTGACGAATGATATATACATTCGTATATTTAAAGTTCTTATATTTACAACTAACCATCCTGTATATACAAGACACATAGTTTGTAGATATTAAAAAATATATATATACAGAAAATAAAATAAACATATATAAAAACGTCACATACATCCACCCTTATAAACACGAGTACAAAAGCCATAGATCTATTAACCAGATGTATATTAGTAAAGGGACCAATATTTAGCCACTTCCGCACATGCAGTGGTAGTCGTGCAACAAAGTGCACCGCCCGCCAGCCCGCTGATAAATGCGCATGCGGCAAACAATGCGAATTACACAACTGCCACCGTTAAACCGCTCAACATGTGTTTCACTCCTCCACGGGGCATCTTCAGGAGTTATGTTACACCGATTAGTGTCAAGCACAGAGTGACACGAAACACTAATAAATAAAAATATTGGTCCCTTTCTTACTTACGATGGACTTCCGCAAGGTAACGCCTGATTCCATTAAAGATGTGTTGACATACCCAAAAGTCGAACTAAACGGTTTGACAGCTCGTTTTTGGTGAGAGTCGCCAAGATCTGGAACGACCTGCCTGGGTTTATTTTTCACACAAAACTTTTTCAAGAGAGGACAGCATCTTTATCTATATCTTTACTCATCTTTATCTATATCTTTATCTTTACTGATAAACAGAGACGAACAGGCCTGCGTTTTTCATATGTTGCAGAGCGATAATTGAAGGCGTAATTAATAGAAATAAAGGTGAAAATAGTACAGATCGGGTAAGAAATTAAAGGAATAGAAGATAAAAGTAAATACTAATGTGAAATAAATAAAGACAAAATACGTAGTGTGAAATTAAATATAAATATATATATATACTAGCTAATCCCGCAAACGTTGTTTTGCCATGTATGTTATTTTTAGGGAACATTAATTATTTAGGGCTGTATATTATTTTGTATACTGTATCATAAAAAAGTAAAAACAAAAAATTTTATCCAAAAAATAAAAAAAATTTAGGGGTGGACAACCCTTAACATTTAGGGTGATGAAAAATAGATGTTGTCCGATTCTCCGCCCTGACTGACACGCGCCAAAGATTCACGAAAGTCGGTCGAGCCGTTTCGGAGGAGTCCAATCACGCACAACGTGACACGAGAATTTTATATATTACATAATTAACATTCTAATGTCCTGTGCCATAAAAACGATAGGACCCCCCCCCCCCCAATAGCAGGAGCCATCAATAAATAACATTACGAAGCAAACTCTCAAACCTCAGGTAAATATACATCCAGACATCAAATTTCGACATACCCACATAAAATTTATATACAACCAATTCCCAAGCCGTACACGCAACAGAAAGCGTAAAACTCAAAAAGAAAATAAACAAAGACCTGTGAAACTCCATTCGGTATTAGTAATTTTCGACTCTACCTCCACTACTGGGTTAGTTTCTGTAAAAAAAAAAAGTATAAACTCATATATTCGTATTGTCTGTGATGCGATTTACAACTACCCTCATATACATTCCTGATAAAGATTTCGTACAAAATGACAATTTATTATCTAGAATATATATACATACAAAAATATATATAATTACGTAAATATTTTTATGTATATACAACCTAAACTGCCTTATTCATGTATCTCATCTCCATCCAAAGATTGTCTGGTAGAGATCGCTTCGAGCGATAAGACCGCCTGTTATATCTCTACATAAATTACTTCTTTTTTTCTAATTATTATCTATCGTGTACAATAAAATGTAAATAAATAAAACATAATAATTCCAGATTAACATGAAAAATTTTGGTACACTTCTTGTGCAATACTATAGACATAGATAGCGCCTTCGACAAGACGCACACGTGATGTTTAAGAGCAGATAAATCTTCGGATACCCACATTAAAAACTATCTTAACTGTAATAGTTAAATTACTATATTCAATAGTTTCATGACCATTATCAAAAATTACCACAATTATATTTGTAACTTATGAAAGCCGACTCCATAATATTTAGCCAATGTAATGTTTTCCTTATTTTATCAGCCGATAGAGGCCCACTGCAGGGTATATGCCTCCACCAAGAATCGTCACGTACACCGGAAACCAGCGACGTCGTTCCACATACTGGAGGGCATATCCACACCGCGTCTCGTTCGTGATTACAACTCAAGAATCCTTCGATCCCAACGACCATAGGTTGTATGAACTGTACCTCGGCAACGGCTACTTCAGACAAGCTATAGTGACCTTAGTTCTTCTGCAATTTCATTGTTGATTCGATCTCGCATCGAAACTCCGTGCATAGTACTTTCAATCAAACTGTGGGTGACTTGGAGACATCTTATAAGGTATATCGCAAGCGACCACGTCTCGGATATGTATGATATATATATATATAAAAGGTTGTCAAATATCTCCCTTCCGCCTTTTTGTCTTTTGAATTTCGCGACTATGTACAAAGCGCTACAAAGCTCGTATCTGGCAATACTATACATAATTTGAAAGGTCTTGACATAACCAACAAAACGACGCTATGCATGATTAGTTTGGATATTGCGTTCAACAGTTATAGACGTGTAAACATGGAGTTCACTAACGCCGAAATTCGCGCTATTTTAAAGTTTTCCTTCGTTAAAGGCAAATCCGCTAGAGAAACGTTCCGTGAGATTAATGGTGTTTTGGGGAATGGTACTCTATCACTTCGAACCGCGGAGGAATGGTTTCGACGATTCAGAGCCGGCGAAAACGACACCATGGATAAGCCAGCCGACAAATACCGATCAAATCATGGACTACATCGAGTTAGACCGGCATGTGGCATCTCGTGACATCGCCCAGGAGATGGGAGTTAGTCACCAAACCATTTTAAACCATCTGCAGAAGGCTGGATACAAAAAAAGCTTGATGTTTGGGTGCCGCATGATTTGACGCAAAAAAACCTTCTGGACCGAATCAACGCCTGCGATATACTGCTGAAACGGAACGAACTCGACCCATTCTTGAAGCGGATGGTGACTGGCGACGAAAAATGGATCACATACGACAATATCAAGCGAAAACGGTCGTGGTCGAAGGCCGGTGAATCGTCCCAAACAGTGGCCAAGCCGGGATTGACGGCCAGGAAGGTTTTGCTGTGTGTTTGGTGGGATTGGAAGGGAATCATCCACTATGAGCTGCTCCCATATGGCCAGACGCTTAATTCTACCATCTACTGCGAACAACTGGACCGCTTGAAGCAGGCGATCGACCAGAAGCGTCCAGAATTGGCCAACAGGAAGGGTGTAGTGTTCCACCAGGACAACGCCAGACCACACACTTCGTTGATGACTCGTCAGAAGCTCGGGAGCTCGGATGGGAGGTTTTATCACATCCACCATATAGCCCGGGCATAGCGCCAAGTGATTACCACCTGTTTCTGTCTATGGCGAACGCCCTTGGTGGTGTAAAGTTGAACTCAAAAGAGGCTGTCCGAGTTCTTCGCAAATAAGGAGGGGGGCTTCTACGAGGGAGGTATTATGAAGTTGCCGTCTAGATGGAAACAGATTATCGAACAAAACGGCGCATATTTGAACTAAATCCGATCACTGTAACACTTTTTATAAAGCATTGAATAAAGAGCAAAAAAGCGGAAGGGAGATATTTGACAACCTGTTATATATATATATATATATATATATATATATATATATATATATATATATATATATATATCTGCAGCGTTCACATTCCGTATTGTTGGCCACTATTGCCATTTAGATTTTTTTCGGCCATTTGAATCGTAATTCCGCGTTCGAATTAAAACGCCGATTTGAATTTTGGCGCCATTAGTGTTGAGGTCGCCGCTGTTGCGTTAGGTCTTGTAAATTATAAACACTCTGTACATATGTGAATACACCTTCTTCGATCACTTCCCATCATCTTTCCTGGGGGTAAATCAGTTCAACTGGCTGCATAATATTTTTATATATATACAATATATAGTTTGAATCAAAAAACTACAAAAAAACAAACGGGACGACACATAATATAAAACGTTCAAATAATGGTTTAACATAGCTTGCGAATGCGAGATGAACACCATTTTAACCAACAGATAAAATTCTTTTAAAAATAGAACACTGGCGTATGAAGCTGGCAATCGAACTGGACGAACTGATATAAATTAAAAAAAAATAAACCTGATTCTGGCAACTCATTTCTATCTCTACCGTCTGTCAGTGTTGCAACTACCGAATCAAAATCTGTAAAAAAAAATTTACGAAATATTTTAAAAATGGAACTCTGATCACGGGGAAACCCATTTTAGCATATATAAGTTTAAAGCTTTATATGTTAACATATAGCTTATTTGTTGTTAATTTATATATGATACTATATTCAAAAACCAATAGATGAGTAAATATTAACGTAATGATAATATAGTAAGAAAAATTGTTTTCGAAATTCAAATTACTACACCGCCATCTATTTACAATCATCCTGTATAAAGTGATCATTTGATGCAATGAGAATGCAATGATACAGTCTACAGGGAGAGATATTAGACAATAATTAATTTTAATATGTTGTAATATGATTTATAGATTTTCCTGAGTCCACCATGAGCACCTGCGAGGTCTAATGAGACGCACAGCGTGGGCAAACTTCCCACTAGGTGGAACGATGACATTGTTAAGGTCACAGGAAGTCAATACGGCCAGCGCTGGGCCAGTCATAATGGCGATTTTTGGGATCTCCCAATGCCTTGCAAAGACGTCAAAATAACTTCATTTAATATTTCAAAACCATTGATTTTTATACAGGATGTACCATATAAATCGACAACAAATAACCTATACATTTACCATTTAAATAATAATATAACATTAAAAAATATTTCATATTAATACATATTAAAATTAATTATTGTTTATTATCTGTCGCACTGTACCGCCAGATGTCATTGCCCTGTCGTCAATAGAAAAAAAAACATTTTTCAAAGTGATCAGTTTATATAGGATTATTGTAAGTATATGAATAGAATCTAAACCTGCAGGTTTTCCTATATATTTGTAAACCAGACAAATTATTTTTTTTTAATTAATTAAAAACTTTAATTTTATTGCAAAACAACGTTTGCAGGATCAGGTAGTATATATATATATATATATATATATATATATATATATATATATATATATATATATATATATATTGGCACAGATTGGTTAACACTGTCATAAATTTTTTTTTTATATTTTTACTACCTTTTACTGCCTTTAATAATATTACTTACTGCCTGGTAGTAATCAAAAGACTATAAATATATATATATACACACACACACACACACGTATATATATATATATGTATATATAGGTATAAACATTAGTTAACACTGCCAAGTTCGTTTTTTTTTTCGCGCCCTCTTAACTCCCACCTGTCTGATGACAGACTTTATTTTTCAAATTAATAATTCTCAATTTAATTATTAATCTTAAATTCATTTACTTGTTATATAACAACTATTTATTATAATTCTTTTTTTACTATTTCCTATATTTATCATTCATTTACGAAACATTTAATAGATTTCATTTATCACATATTTTTAATCTATGGTAGTTGGGGGGGTAATCCATATAGAGACAAGAAAAGACTTTCTTGAAAACCTTGAATTGGACCTTCACTTGATACTCAACTATGCCACAACAAAAAAAAAACAAAAAAATTCCATTTTTAAATTTCTCTTCATAGCTATAGTGATACTATCATCATATGATGTTGAGAGACTACTTATTTCATAAAATAAATAAAAACATTCCCCGTATCAACTCGCTCATGGCAAGCGGAACTTGATAAATGATATCAGAAAGTTTAAATTAAAATTATAATCAGAATGCATTGTTATCAATACTAACATTCGATCATATATACCAGGGGTGACCAACCTGCGGCCCGCAAGCGACATTTATATTTTTGTCTTCGATAGATTGTCGGATTATTTCAATATTTAAATTAATATAACCAATGTCAGCTGCTGGGAAATCAAAACAAATGTTGTGAATTATTATTATTATTCCAACATAGAATTAGCAAAATCCAAACACCGATCGTAATTAACTAACCGGCGTCTTAAGTATTGTTAGGAGTGCTGTCATATGCGTGTACATATATCTAACTTCAATGCACGTATTTTGTACTTATGTATGTACAGTTGTACAGTTTCAATAAATATGATTTTTGTATAAAAAAATAAACGTTTGAGTGTTTTAAATGCGTAGATTGCGTGGCGCAAAAAATTTCAAATTTCGAATAATGACTCGAAGGGAACTTCACCACCCCTGGTATATAGTAACCATACATGTATGAAAAAATGATAGCGGACATATCGATACGACCCCCGTTGGGACCAAAACCTTTTATATGACCTCTGTTTTATGGGATCTCTCATACTTCCCCTTGTCTTGGGTACACAGGGATGTTAAAAAAATAACATTTTTTTTACAATATTCTATTATTTACATCCACATCTTTCTTCCGACTTAATGTCAATTATTCTTTCTTTTATTATTCACTTTTATTTCTTTTTATTCCTCACTTTCGTCGCCTTCCCTCACCGATTTTTTTTACTTTGATTTTAGTCAATTTCAAATTCAGTAGTCGTGCAATAAAGTGCACCGCCCGCCAGCCCGCTGATAAATGCGCAGTGCCAAAAACCGAGTGCACTAATCGGTGTAACATTACTCCTAAGGATGCCCAGTGGAGGGGTGAAACACGTGTGGAGTATATTAACGGCGGTAGTTGTGTTTCGCATTGTTTACCGCACGCGCATTTATCAGCGAGCTTGCGGGCGGTGCACTTTATTGCACGACTACTGCTACATAGCAGAAGTAGCTATACATTAGTCCTTTTCTTACTAAGGATGGAGTTCCGCAAAGTAACGCCTGAATCTATTAGATATAGAAAATTAGCTGTAAATAAGCTATGGTGTTTACAGTGTGGTTTTAGAGGAAGTCGGTAAAACAGTACTCCGTCTATAAGTCCTATCGACTAACGCCATCTAGTATGTTTTAGAGAAAATATGATAAAACAGCTCTATGTAATTACCAGTCACCTAAAGAGCAATGCAAGCTATGGTCGGAGTTTCGTTGGGAGATCGAATCGGTTCCAAATTCACTGATGGAAGTCGTCTGAAGTGGCAGGTGGAGGGGTAGATCGGTCGAGAAGCTGCTGGTTTTGACATTCTTGAATGTCAACCGCGATCCTGCTCTAGGTGGACGAGAACGAAGGTGGAGGGGAGTCGCTGAACGCTTGGAGAACAAGACCTATCGTCATGACGATTTTTGGAGAAGGCCTATGCTTTGTAAAGAGCCTTTATCGGCTGATATGAATTAATGAATACAGAGGTGAGTATCTTTATAGAACCTGTGGTGGTGAAATGAGATAAGCGGATGCTATTGAGAAAATTTCTTGTTCATATAACCACTATACAAAGGTAGGCGCGTCGGAGGGTAGGTGCGTCGGAGCGAGAGTTTATTAGGGCGCTCTTGCGTGTGCGCTGATGGGGGATGGACCGGGGATCCGGGCTGCTGGCTTACGTCAATGCGCTAGGGTGCACATGTTGCCACCGCGGACAGGACAGTCCGACGAAGTGGGACTGTCCTGTCCCCCCTAGAGGCATCATTATTTATTCCTATGTCCCAAAGATGGGTCAGAGGGCGTCATCAGTACGTCGCCAACCCGAGCGATCTTGAACCTCGCTTTACTTCGCTCCACGTCATTCCAACTGCCTTCACTTCTGCAGTGATCGTCCTCCAGGTTTGATTTATGCGTCCAGATCTTCGCTATCCCTGAGGATTCCATTCTACAACTCGCATATACATGAGCATGGAAACGAAAAATGTTTAGGAAACAGATAAAAGCCATCGCTTACCACCGTCGCGGTCGATGACCCCGCTGGAGGCAGACAACATGACCTGCACCCAAAGGCAGAGAGGCACCAGGATCACCACCACTCGGAGTACGGAGGCATACTTTAGCCTGGGCATGGTTCACTCTGGTGGCGCCACAAGCATGGTAGCCGCCGCTAGATGGCGCGCTCTAGTTCACCCGGCCGACGGTAGATGGCGTTGAAATGTAATTGCAGTCACGCTTCATTCTTCGCTTGGAGGCGAGTTGGTTTTACGTCTGTAACAATTGAAAATAAAACTTATTATATAACTCTTTCTAATACGATTTTGAAATAAAATATAAATGACTATAGATACACCGTTTAACGCAACTTCCATGGAGCATGCATTAAAATTTGTACGTAATCTTATAACACTGAACCAAAACAACAAGAAAACCATGAGTCGATCGCAATTCTATATGTATATATATATATATATATATATAAATGTATGTATGTATATAAGTATAGATCAAAGTTTACACTCTGCCCCATAATTAATTATTTATATTTTATAAATACTTATTAATATGAATTTCGATATAACTTCTTTTGTATGTGTTTTTGGGGAAAATACATGTTTTTTTTTTCATACAACACGATTTTTTAAGTTGTTGAACATATTTCTAAATTTACGCGTATTTTTTGGTTTGATTTTCAAACTGATTTTAAACAAATATAAACTTACTTTTGAGACAACAATTCAAACACAATTCCAATTTTTTATCGACATCTTTTAGGTATTTTAAATTGTAACAAAAAGGTTCACAGAAAACTAATTCCCAAGAATCAGGCTACAGGTTGAGATAGCCTTTGCGATCCTCAGGCATATGACATTCACACAGTGATCTAAACAAATATAAACTTACTTTTGAGACAACATTTTTCAGTCACATTCGTAGATAAGTTCAAATTTTTGCAGACATCTTTTTATTATTTTAAATTATAACAAAAAGATTCATAGGATATTAATTCTCAAGAACCTGACTACTGGTAAACATAGCCTTTGCGAACCTCAGGTCTATCACCTTCACATGGTGATCTAAACAAATATAAACTTACTTTTGAGACAACATTTTTCAGTCACATTCGTAGATAAGTTCAAATTTTTGCAGACATCTTTTTATTATTTTAAATTATAACAAAAAGATTCATAGGATATTAATTCTCAAGAACCTGACTACTGGTAAACATAGCCTTTGCGAACCTCAGGTCTATCACCTTCACATGGTGATCTAAACAAATATAAACTTACTTTTGAGACAACATTTTTCAGCTACATTCGTAGATAAGTTCAAATTATTACAGACATCTTTTTAGTATTTTAAGTTGTGACAAAAAGATTCATAGAAAATTAATTCCCAAGAACCTGACTACTGGTTGACATAGCCTTTACAATCCTCAGGTCTATCACCTTCACATAGTGATCAAAACAAATATAACCTTACTTTTGAGATAATATTTTAATACATTCAAACCTCAATATAATTCTTTGCAATTCGGCAACGATATGTCGTTTAACCGCGCGAAGCAATTCCGGACGAACTGGTCCGGCGTTGATGCAATTCTTGAATATATTATAATACGCGCATGCCGGCAAAACAACTTTAGCTGTTATATGAGAAACACTAATAATTACTATCTAATATATAAAATTCTCGTGTCACGGTGTTCGAACTTGAACTCCTCTGAAACGGCTTGACCGATTTTTACCAAATTTTATATGCGTATTTAGTAGGTCTGAGAATCGGCTACTATCTATTTTTCATACCCCTAAGTGATAAGGGTTGTTCACCCTTAAAATTTTTATTTATTTTTTTGACGAAATTTTTGGTTTTTATTTTTTTATGATACAACATACAAAAATACATACAACCCTAAATTTTCACCCCTCTACGATCAACCCTTATTTTTAAATTGAAAATTAAAAATATTTTTTGGCAAAACGTTTGCGGGATCAGCTAGTATATATATATAACCTCGTAGTGCCTGCATTTCGTCTTACTTAACAAATCCATCGTGTCTGTGTATACGCATATAAAATAAAGTTCCACTAGATATCTCAGACCTTACTTTAAGTTATAAATTTAAAATAAAAATCGGTAAAAAAAACTTTTAAGTTAAACGGTTTTATTTGATACCCATATTGTGGTGGTTGTGGAAAAATATGTACCCAGTCCGCCATATTGGAACGGCGTCCATATTGAATTTTAAATTTTGACATAATCATCGTGTTTTACTAGTGTAGCACTTTCATTTGATACTCATATTGAGGGAGTTAAGGAAAAATATGTAATCCGCCATTTTGTATCGGCGGCCATCTTCGATTTATAATGTTATTGATTTTATTATATTGTATTGTCATCTAAATTAAATGTGTGTACCAAATTTCAGATCAATCTGACAACGGGAAGGTGCTTAAATTTCAATTTCTAATTTTGACCCAAATAAATAAACAAATAAATTCCGTACGGGTCGAACTAAATAAAACCGTTTAATAATTAACAGTATATTATCAAATAAATATTATTATAGCAAACAAGAATGTGAAATTTGCTTTGTTGACTCATTAACATGTTTCAAATAACCTACATGCATCGATGTTTCCAACCAGATATAATTCTTGTCTCTCATTCTCCCCTATGATAAAACAGAGATTTATACAATCAATTACACTCTCTCATACTACTTTATATCATCTATTCATTTTTCTTGTTTTACCTTCACAATATCTTGGGTTACTTTTCTTACCTTTTGCTTTCATACATCGCCTAACACTTTCTTTTATTACAATTTCTTTTTCGTCTTTATCATTTTATCCTTCTTTTTTCATTTAACCCTTTCATTACCGCAGTACGTTTTGCTAAAGTGACGCTACTGAACATTTTTGTCTGTGATAAATCTTAAAACAGGGATCTACATATAAGCCCACATAACAATCTTTACGTTCATATTTAAATTCCCGTCTCTCTCTCTCTTTCTTTATATATATATATATATATACATATATACATTCAACAATTTTTTTTTAATAAATAGCTTAAATATGACAATGATTTAGGATTAATGTTGCCAGTTAATAATTATAGGTAGATTAATCAAGTAGATATTGTTTTGAATGCAACCCCAGTCTCCTCTTCTCAAGCTGGTAAGAATAGACTGGTAACTTTGGTAATAATAATGTAAATCATTAGTAATGATATATATATACAAATATATATATATATATATATATACATATATATAGAGTCTTGGGTTAGACGTATTTACCTCACCGGAAGACCGCTAAACTCTGAAATACGACGTTCTATAAATGACTGAATTTGGCTCCCGCTATAGGTGACCTTTCGTTCCACCCCTATTTACTTGGGAAAAGGGATTTTATTTTTCCTTAAAGTATTTCACTTTCCTGTTTTTAATTCCATTCTCTTCTTTCATGCATCACATGATCTTAAATATCTAATGGATTCAGGCGTTACTTTGCGGAAGTCAATCCTAAGTAATAAAAGGACTAATATATAGCTACTTCCGCTATGTAGCAGTAGTCGTGCAATAAAGTGAACAATGCGAATTAAACAGTTACCACCGTTAAATCACTCAACACGTGTTTCACCCCTCCACGGGGCATCCTCAGGAGTTATGTTACACCGATTAGTACACTCCGTGTTTGGCACTGCGCATTTATCAGCGGGCTAGCGGGCGGTGCACTTTATTGCACGACTACTGCTAAATAGCGGAAGTAGCTATATATTAGTCCTTTTCTTAATCACATGATCTGTCTTACTATTGTTTCATTCTACAATTTTTTTCCTATCTTTCTCTTCTATTCTTCATCCATTCTCAATCACTGCAGTTAGGTCTATTTATTTACAATATATCACAGATTATATTTTAATTTTTACACTTTAAGATGACTGGGTTAGCTTGTACGACTTGTACGTTTTGCTTTCACATGTACATTGAGGAATGAAAGGTTTAAGTTAGGTGAAGTCACTTATAATAAGATCACACCAGGTACATTCAAACGCAGCACCGTCTTGGGACACATACGTAATCACAGGAACCGTCAACCCCGACAACCCCGATCATAATAGATAATAATAGTTGCTGAAGTTTCTTACACCACTTGTCTCAGCGCTGATACTTTCCGAAGTTATAGTAATGATATTAGCCAGACGATATCAAATGATCAAACCGAAGTTCGACCCTCTCAGGCGCCATTATATCTTTTTTTTTCTTTTTAATGGCCCCCGCTATTAGAGACCTCTCATACCCCTAATTAGTTGGGATCAGGGTCTTTGTTTACAATAGGTTTTTCAGATTTTCATCTTTATTCTTCACTCACTGTCATACTTCTCAATTTCTTTTATTCTTACCTCATTTCCATCACAATATCTTTCATTTTGTTCTTTCATTCCTTCTTGCTTTCATCGCCTTCCTTTCATCATCTTATTACTCTTAGGTGGCTAGGTACATTACTTTTATTATTGTTTTATTATTTACATATTCTATTTTTCTTATTTGTTTTATCAGTTTTGTCGCCATTATATCAGATTGCTAAGCGTATATTTTCGACGAGTGACTGACCTCGCTGAGGTCTTTCGTGGAGGCCCTTAAGGTTAGTCACGCCATAGAACCTTCACTGAAGCAATCTAAGAGCCTAGCGGCCTCCCAAACTTAGGATCCTCTGGGAGGTTTGCTACTTTAAAAATGTCTTCAGCTTTGCGCACTCTGCATCATACCATCTCATATCCGCGCAACCTGCAAATGTCAGCCCAGCTCTTCACGGGGCACAGGGAGTTCTCTTAGTACCTCCACAGGTTCAAGCTAAAGGAGGACTCCTCGTGCTCCTGTGAACCGGGCGTGGACCAGACCGTGATCTACCTTGTAGCCCGGTGTCCCGCATTCGGGGGACTCCGGTTCGAGTTCGAGTGTCGGTCTGGTGTAAAAATCAAGGAGGATACAATAGCCTCCCTGATAAGAGAAGAAACAACTGGATGACTTCCTCTCATTCTGTAGTGCAATAATTACCAAAGCAATTTATAAAAACAAAAGTTAAGAAAGTTTAATAAAATTGTAAATAAAAAAATAAGTAATAATTGTAGGTAAATTGTAAATAAATAAAATTATAAAACTAATGTGAAATAAATGTAAAATAAACAGAAATAAAATAAATCAAATGTTAATGTGTAATGAGAGAGGAATGGAAGGTCATAGAGCGAATGAGAACGAAAGAAGATAAGTGGAATGAAAACCGAATGGAATATCATAAGATGCATAAATGAAGAGAGAGAAAATAAAGAGAAAAAAAAAGGTTGTGAAAAATTAAATATATGTAAAAGAAGTCCCTGTCCCAAACCAGATGGGGGGGGGGGGGTACGAAAGGCTCCCAATAACGGGGGCTATTAAAAAAAAATCCTGCAAATGTCATTTGGGCAGCAGTCAGAGTGCTATAAGAAAAGATATGATGAGATAGATCGAAAGAGTCAGAAGGACTGACTCAAGCAACTGTCTCTTTCATTCTAGAACATGTAACACCACGGTTCGATCTATAACTTCGCAGGCTTATTTACATTTAGAGCAGTGATTCCCAAAGTGGTCTATATCGACCCCTAGGGGTCTATGACAACCTGCAAGGGGTCTACGTCAGCGAAAAAAAATTGGGGGTCAATGAAATGAAAATGGGGGTCCACGATAGTGGATCTCAACACATACACTGATAGTACCTATTTACTTACAGCATACTATCCTATAATATCAAAAAAAATTATATTATTTATAAAAGTACCTATGAAGTTTAAAGTTTATTATATATGTTTATAAAATTGTGTAAGTTGTAGGATGTTGGTATTCGCTTTGTGGTCGCAATACATTTTGAACTTGTAAAAACCTGAGAGTCGCAGTCTCGTGTTTATTTAATATTACGTATATTTCACATAACAGATACAAAATTTTATTTTGAGTAGTTTTAATTTAAATTCAATTAATAAATGTACATAATGTGTTTTTACTTTAAGTTTATAACACTAAACTTCACTACAGTTAGAAATTTACAGGAAATCGATATCAGGTAAGTAGGGGGTCTACCCGACACGAAAAAACATGGCAAGGGGTCTACGACACAAAAAAGTTTGGGGAACTCTGATTTAGAGCATTGTACGGATATCTAGCTTAGTTTAACTTAGTTTAGCTTGTAAGCTATTTGCATTTCATCACGTTAGCTCAGCGACGTTATAAGAGCCTCACAACTGGGTCACAGGTTTTTATGCTGCCGTAATACGATGGGATTATACTTGTTATATTAAACTTATTTCGGGTTCCGTAATATTTTAATATAAAATTTCCATGTTCCATGTTAGTTACCGTACTCCTCCGAAATGGCTCGACCGATTTTTACCCAATCCGAATCGGCTACTATCTATTTTCCATACCCCTAAGTGATAAAGGTTGTTCACCCTTAAAAATTTTTTTTTTAATTTTTTGACCAAATTTTTTGTTTTTATTTTTTATCTATTTGCGTATTCAGTAGGTCTGAGAATCGGCTACTATCTATTTTCCATACCCCTCAGTGATAAGGGTTGTTCACCCTCAAATTTTTTTTTAATTTTTTGACGTATTTTTTTTTTCATCCCTCTACGATCAAACCTTATTTTTTATTTGTTAATTAATTTTTTTTTTTCATAAAATAACATTTGGGGGATCAGCTAGTTTTAATATAAAATTTATGAATGGATGCTTTAAAACGTTTCTAATCGACATCGTATGAAGCCTATGTACAGCATATATATTATATACATATATATATATATATATATCTTTAAATATAGTTAATTAGAAATGTTTATTTTTTACCTAATAAAAGGTAATTTAATTTATTTCTAACAGAGAGTTTACTCCTGGGCACTAGGAAAGCAGGTAAAGTTCTTTCTTAGATTAGTAGGACTGTCTTTATTTTCCAAGTGTCTGTTTCTCAAAATCCTTGCCTCTTGTTACGACGGAAGAAAGATGGTGAATTATTTTTTTTTATTCGACGCACACTTTCCAAAATGCAGTTCATAGAATACCTATAAACTCAAAACTTGGTATTTTATGTTGATTTTGAATCGTCGTCATGAGACGTCCACAGCTGGACTTAGATTTCCCCAAAATGTTCCCAATAGGACCGGTTGGTAGCGAGATCCAAACTGCTGTTTCAATTTGCCAATCTACTACATCGATTACCTTCGTTCTTTTACGTATCTTATTCCTATTTCGATATCGTAGAGAAATCAAAATATAAAAATCTGTAAAAAAACTTTTAAGTTAAACGGTTTTTTAAACGATTTTATTTGATACCCATGTTGTGGTGGTTGTGGAAAAATATGTACCTAGTTCGCCATATTGGAACGGCGTCCATCTTGAATTTTAAATTTTGACATAATCATCGTGTTTTACTAGTGTAGCCCTTTCATTTGATACCCATATTGAGGGGGTTAAGGAAAAATACGTAATCCGCCATTTTGTATCGGCGGCCATCTTAGATTTATAATGTTATTGATTTTATTATATTGTATTGTCATCTAAATTAAATGTGTGTACCAAATTTCAGATTAATCTGACAACGGGAATGTGCTTAAATTTCAATATCTAATTTTGACCCAAATAAACAAATTCCGTACGGGTCGAACTAAATAAAACCGTTTAATAAAAGAATGCAAAAAAAGTCTAATAAAATATATTACAATTTTTTAAATATTAAATATTAAATAGGGAACCCTAAACGGCATTTAGTTGATACACTCGCTGCGATGACAAGTGTAGGGTGACCATTATGTTTATGATTCGATCCGGACTTTTTTTAACAAATTAAGTCAATATAAATTTTGTTATATTTCTATATATATATAAAGAATTGCATGTCTAAAGTGGCAGTGGGAGATACGCGTCGTGGGTAAGCCCTCCACTGGTCAAGGAAGAGTGGGAAATCACTAAACGTGGGTAGACCAAAATTTTTTATCGACTATAGGCAATGCAATTAACCTCTTTTTTATTATTATCAAGATCTATTAGGGGGATCGGAAAGTAATGTCGCTTTAAGTTAAATTCACACGACTACATTTCTAACAAGTTTTTATTTCTAATCATCAATATATTCACCTTCGTTATCAACCTTTTGCCGTCTAGTATACAAATCAATGCCGGAGCGGTAACAAATCAATCGGTTTTTCTGTAAAATATTTCGACAGAAGCGACATTATCTTCCAGTCTCCCTAATATATTCTACAGATATTAGCATCCGTGCCAATGTTTTGTCAATTACGTCTAATATTACCCAAAAAAAATATCTTGGTAATGTTTTTTGTCTTGGTATGTTTACTAAGTATCAACAATGTCCAGTTTTTAAAATTACATTTCAGGCGACCAGTTCCTCATCCCTACTCCATATCACCATCATCAGGTTGTGCGCCAGTATCTGTACATCGATGAACCTTGCGATCGCGTCTTGAGTCTTGTCCGTGTATACATGCACGTGTGTGACGTGATATTGCTACCACCGCTTGATGGCCATTGTTATACAGACCGAGAATTTGCCATTTGTCTGGTCTTTGATAAGTGATTACAAGGTACAAAATAGCCAAATTAGCTGGGCAATAGCAACCAGACAAGCCGTGGTTTAGACCTCCCAGCCACCTTTTGTCGGAATGCTAAACGGCTATCATTGACCACCGACAGTTCAAGTCGAGTTCTCTTTGTAGAGGTCATTGAGTTTAGTCCACGGTTGCCCAGACTTATTAAGACTAGGGGTCACTCGGGCAAATCATGAACTGATAGCGGGCCGGCCGCCAGAAGTATTGGTAAATAATTTTTTTTTTTGGTTTTATTCTGGAATAGAATTCAATATTTTTCGAATGTACGGGAGTATTATTTTTGCTGTCGGCGGGCCACCAGTATTCGACCGGCGGGCCGCGGTCTGTGCATCCATGGTTTAGTCACTTGAATGAACGTTCACCGAAGCTTTCTAAGAGCTCGGTGACCTCCCAACTAAAGCTTCACCGGGAGCCCTCGTTACTTTAAAAGAGACCTTAGGCTAGGTGCGCTGCCCTGCCACTTCATACATGACCGCCGAATCTGCAAATGCCATTTGGGACGCAGTTGGAAGTTTAGTCATAAAAAAGTCTATAATGGTACATGTTTATCTTTATTGTATTGCTTATGTTTGTCTAGGCTAGAGTTCCCCAAACTTTTTTGTGTCGTAGACCCCTTGCCATGTTTTTCCGTGTTGGGTAGACCCCCAACATACCAGTTTAGTGTTAAAAACTTAAAGTAAAAACACATGATAATTTATACATTTATTAATTGAATTTAAATAAAAACTACTAGTTAGTAGTTACTATCAGTGTATGTGTTGAGATCCACTATCGTGAACCCCCATTTTCATTTCATGGATCCCCAAATTTTTTTTCGCTGACGTAGACCCCTTGCAGGTTGTCATAGACCCCTAGGGGTCGATATAGACCTCTTTGGAAACCACTGGTCTAGGCCTATGCGTTATAGAAAACCTCTATTGGGATGTATGACGACAATGATTAACAATGAATACTAAAAAAAAATCAGTCATTGTCCCAAAACATACGCACGCGTGGTCACCCTAAGAAGAAGTTTCGATTCTCGTTTGGCAAGCAGGTTGTAAGTCGAAAGCGCTGAACAAAGCAAAATTTCTTTATCGAGTATGCAACGTGCTAAGTAAAAACGATACATCTGTTTACTTTGCGAACACGACACTTGTTATGTACCGAAGTGATGACCTCATTCCTCGGACCTCGACTTATACAGGGTGCTTGATTATAGATGTGAAAGTTTTAACGGGTGGAAGATATATACCTAATTTGCTGTCATATACATAAAAAATGAATTCTTGTCTGTATGTCCTTTATATAATCGTATACTATGCATTTGATCACCTGATGATCTTCAGCAAAGTTGTTGCGCATGAGCCTGCGAATGTTTATAAGTCGGTATGACCAATTTTCGACAGATAGCGCCACTGTCATTAGAATGAATTCCATATATCGCCGCGACAGTTGATACCGATTTAAATTATAATAAAAACAGCCAAAGAATAATAATTTTTCGTGTTATGGAAGACATAAGAATTTATGTTAATTATAAAAAATCTTTTTTGATAATTTCCACGCGGAAGACGTCGCGGGACGCAACTAGTTAATAATATAAAACGTAATGATGACGTAATAATTTTTTTTTATAACTACATGTTAATATTAACTCGTTGAACGCCATGGCGGACACCATATGTCCGACAGCATACTGTCCCCTGGGGCCACACCATTAAATCGAAATACGTCAAAAAATCGCCAAGGTGTTTTTTTGCAAATATTGTCAGTAAAACCCTTAAAAATAATGGGCGACTTACGGAAACAGCGATTTACTCATTATTTTTCTAAGATCTCAAATGGCTGACACCAGTGTCCGTCGCGGCCTGCGAGAACGTCCAACCGTCTTTTGTAGCGCGGGCGCCGCGCGGGTCACATGCCTTGGTAAAAACAGTCGAAACACTGTCCGTTGGCTCCCTAGAGGCTTCTGAAGTGATCGAGGGCATACGGACACATGGTGTCCGACGCGGCCTCTTGGACCCAACATGATGGCAGTCACATGGTGTCCGACGCGGCCCACTGAACTAAACATGGTTTTTAGTCTGGCGTTCAACGTGTTAATTACTGTCTACTATATGTCCCTGCAGACTTTGTACCGTGAGAAATTGTCCTACCGCATTCAATAGAAATAAAATATTAATGTAATATGGGAATCGCTCAATCAACCATAACGTCAAACATTAATTCCTAGTGTTGTCTCGCTCGCACAGTAACTACACGCAGACCTGTACGCGTTCACACACCCACTAGTTGTACTACGCAAAATGTATGCGGCAAAATAAAGAAGTCGAAGGATCCACTGTCCGATACGTAAACAACTTCGGCCGCCCGACTCCGTGGTAGTAAACAGCGTGGACGATCCGAGGTAGGATCAGTATATCTATTGCCGAGTGGTCCACGCTGCCCTCTAGTCCTCACTCCACACGCACTACCAAACATCAGCACTGACACGACCAGGTAAGCCTCGTCTCTGGGGGGAGGACAGGGGTATGTGGGATTCCTACCCACTAACCTCCCCCCCCCCCCGGTGGTCGCCCTCTGCTCTAAACGGGGGACCGCGGTATCTCCCGGTCAGGGATCGCCACGCGGTCTTCCCTCGCGCCGTGCTATTTTTCGATAGCCCCGGGGTATGCGTGGATACGCTACCCCCGAAACCCTCGTGGTGCTATCACGATGGTTCGAGACCACGTAGAACCATCGTCCGCCTCAGAGTCGCCGAAGCAAGCCTCGTCTTAGCTGCCTCAACTTCCACCAGAGTGTCAAATATATGCTCTGAATCAATAGTTTATACTCGTTTATAAATGCTTTAGTTTTTAGTATAGTTCACGGACCCTTCAGCTCCGTGAACTCATATCCGACGAAGCCGTAAAAGCCTTTGGGCTAACAGAAATGACGTCGAAACAGTACAGTACAGAAGCCAAAAGAAGCAAAGAACAAAGAAGCGAAGGAACAAGCCAGAAGAGAATCAAGAACCAATTCGATTAGCGATATTGAATACAGTGTCTCTTATATGTTCGACGAATTTCCTCAACGATCTATTTCCTACAGTAACATACTTCAAAGTGATCACATAAAACGATGAGAAATAATCACATCATCTCGTCATCGCCACTGTAAGACAAAAGCTTCCCCCATAAGGTCTCCACAATATCCGGTCTCACACTGCACGATATTGTAAGGCATAAGCATAAGGCATAAGACCGGATATGGTGGAGATATCCGGTCTCACGCTGCCTACATCCAGCGACACTATGTCGGTCCAACTAGGCGTAAGCCTACCCACGACACGTCTGATTCGTCGTAACTAGAAAATCCGTCAGCCCCGACAGTCGTCGATTACACGGGCGATCTGTCCCGCTTTAGTCATGCAATTCGAACTGAATAACCTTGGTTCTTTTATTTTCATACAAACATAATTTTGCAATACTTCTTTATAATCGCAAAGCAATTAAGTTTATATTACAGTTCTCAAATTAAATGCCTAGATTAAGTACTTAGATAACACGTCGATCATACGAAACATGTGCAAGTATAATTTCTCGAATTTTCCATCTAACAACTCCCATGTAGAAGGATCTAAAATATTCAGATCACATACCGCAGTCTCATGTTCAAGTTAAACTTACTAATTTAAAGTTTTGTTAACAGTGTTACAACTGGAGAGTAATATTTAATTGAGTCTGGCGTTACCTCGCGGAAGTCCATCCCAAGCAAGAAAAGGACCAATATCTAGCCACCCCCGCACATGCAGTGGTAGTCGTGCAACAAAGTGCACCGCCCGCCAGCCCGCTGATAAATGCGTATGCGGCAAACAATGCGAATCACACAACCGCCACCGCCAAATCACTCAACAAGTGTTTCAACCCTTCCACGGGGCATCTTCAGGAGTTATGTTACACCGATTAGTGCCAAACACAGAGTAAAACTCTGTGCGAGAGTGGCTAAATATTGGTCCTTTTCTTGCTGGAGAGTAATAGACAATATATATTCGTGTAATATCAGCTCTATGATGTCCACTGCTGGGATATACGACTTGATGTTAGATTTACAATACAGGTCTTTCAAGATGGTTGTGTACTTCCTGAGTAGGCGTCCTTACCCTGAAACAAACTCACGCCTACATAACCTTCGACAGTGCGCACTTTTGTCAACGGTTTTTAAAATCCTTGAAACAGAATATTCTGTTTCCAATATAGCCTTCAAGAACTTTTTTGGCCTTTTGAGTCGCACGAAACCTAGTGAAATACGGTGGTTGGAGAACGAGGTCGCAAAGAACCAATGCAATATGACATCTACCAATCGAGGATTGACATTTCTGAGGCGGAACATCCTTCAAAATGATCTGTGCTGAAACAAATGATATTCCAACGCTATCAACAATATGTCTAATTGTCAATCGACGATTTCCTTACTTTTTGGTAGAGATGGATAGCTCGGGAGCTAAAGACAAAGATATATATCTTTGCAAAAGGTATAATCACTCTCCAACGCGCGCGTTGCAATTGTATCTCTATGTCTTTGTACTTGTAACGAGATGCGGCTGAGAGTTAGAGAGAGATGGGCTTATACAGCAATTTACAAGTAAAAGAGAGAGGCTGATAGCTATTGCATGTTTTATATTAAAAATGTAAACTACGGATTTTCGGAAGGACATGGAGAGTACATGCATTTATACTACGGATAAGGTTCTAGTAAGTTCGAGATAGCACTCGGTTAAAATTTTTCGAGAGCCGTACACAAAAATCTATAACTTCAAGGTCACACGTGTTCACGGCATTTCTTGATCCTAGGGTTCCGTGTTTATTGTTTAGATGGTTCTGTAACCCTAAATTAATACGATGACAGAGGTTCGTGAGCTAAAAAATGACACTTAAAAATCTTATTCCTGTAACTTCAAAGTTTGCAAGTAAGGGAATATACCCGTGTATGCAAAACGAGGAATATTTAGTGATATACCATTATCAGCATATAAGCTATACGTTCACTTCTTTCAAGCTTTTAATGCTATAGCAAATTGATATATAGGTGCGCGCGCGCGCGTGTGTGTGTGTGTATGTGTGTGTGCGCGTGTGTGCGTGTGTGTGTGTGTTCGTGCGTGTGTGTTTGTGATTTAATTAAAAATCAAACAAAATTTTCTTTCAATCGTGTCGACAATTTTTTTTATTAATTCTAATTTGTATCGCTAGTGTTTTGTTTACAAGACATTTTTTTCGCTTTTCTTCGTTTGTACTTTCTTACTGCCTTTTGTTACTGTTTATCTCTAATAAACTAAAAGTAAATAAATGAACGAAAGAACACAAAAAATTGTGAAGTATGAGAGAGAGATGATGATAAAAAGATATCACAGTACTAGTTCCTGTCCAAAAAAAAAAAGATTGGGAAATCGAGAGACGCCCAGAAGTGGGACGCCTTAAAATATGGCCCGTATTAAAACAATACCTACAAACTTCGTAATCATGATTTAAAATATCGTAATCAAAACACAACCCAACGTGCGAAAGTGTGGTGTCGCTTCTTCCAAAGAATCGATACGTATTTATAAACAGTTTCCGTTTCCGAATAATCCCCCCTCCCCCCCTTCCACTTCACTCCCACTACCCCTCCCCCTTCCGGGGTCGAATGTCTTACACTTGTCATAACACCTTTGTTGGACATGTTTCGAATTTTGCTTTGTTCAAATTTATGTTGCATCTTCAACTTTATACTGACACTCCTATAGTCTGATATTTATATTTTAGTAAGATAACAATAATACTTTTAGATTTATAACCAATCACCCTGTATGTGATAGGACAGACTGTGACTAATCTAAGAAAATAATTAAAAATTCTGCGTTACATTTATGACATGTCTTTGAACGTCCTGTATATAAAATTATCGTATATTTGAATACACAATTCTTATACCTAATTCATATATGCATAATTCTTGTATCTTTTAACACACCGCTACCATATATATCACGCCGGGGATATATCCTTAGATGCAACTTGCAACTGTCTTAAAAATTCTGTAACATATAAGATATCATTGAACAGCCTGTATATGCTGTATATATAAAATTATCGCATCTTTTAATACATCGCTACCATATATAACATTCCGGGGATATATCCTTAGATGCAACTTGCGACTGTCTTAATAATTCTGTTACATATATGACACGTCATTGAACACCCTGTATATGCTGTGTATATAAAATTCTTGTATCTTTTAATTTACCGCTAACGTATATACTGTCATTTCAGCCCATAGATACCATTAGGCATAGGCCTGTCCTATATATATATATATATATATTTTATTTTATTTTTTATATGTATAGGAGTGTACGTGTGAGTATGTGTGTGTGTATGTACTGAAAAATATATTGTAATAGCCATAAAGCGTCTATTGACTTATGTAAAGGAAAGTTTATATTTGATTTGTATAAACTTTCTTTTAAATAAACATTACCACATTATGTCACAAAAGAAAGTTTACATTCGCTTTTAAATCAGCGTTTAATAAATTTCTTCATCATTATTATAGTACGCCCACAGCTGGGCAAACGGTTCTCTATATATCCAACAATACCGGTTGGAATGGGCATACGCTTCTCTATATATATCCAATGTCACTTTGAAGCGGTCTATATATAAACTTAATTTTTATAAATGGCGTCAAATGTTATGCGCTTTGAGATTTACGTAGATAAATAGACAATCAATATACATGTGTATATATATATATATATATATATATATATATATATATATATATATATATATATACACACGAGAAGCAGTAATAGAAAATCAAATTTACCTGTTCTATTGCATCCTAACCAAAAGCTAAAGAGATTGCTAACCCAATCCAATCTGAGAATAACCTACAAACAATTACGACGGGTTTTCCGTCATAATTCTCTTTGATAAAAATAATTATACACATACCACATATATACTCGTATACACATGTCAGGTAACAGACGGCGCAAAAGTAATGTTATAATGTGAACGCGACTTAATTTTTACAAAATGGCGCCAAATGTCACTGCGCTTCGACAGTTTTGATATAGATATATAGAGAACTAGTTGTCAATAAGCTATGGAGTATATATATATATATATATATATATATATAAACATGTATGTACACATATATATTCTATATTTATCGACACTTCACCTTCCTTGACCCCATACTTGCAATACCTTGTCTCAAGCCTTATTAATTTAATAAACAAATAATTACATCGATCTTTCATTACAACATATTTTCTTAACATATTTTTAATAGCAAATTCATATATTTTAGTGAATTTAAATAAAAAATAAAAAAAAAAACATAAATCCGTGTCAATTGCGTGACGGTCTAATAATTTCCCGCCAATCTCAAACGCGGTACAGATAAAAAATGAAATCTATGTCACGGGACCACAGACTATCGATGCTTCGTAAAAAAAGATAACTTTTTTTTTGGAAAAATTATGACATTTATTTATATAAAATATATATATACTGCTTGTTAAAATATATATGCAATTTAAAAATAAAATACTAGCATTTTAAAGTCCCTACTATAAATTCTTAACATTAATGATTCTTTAAGTTTTTTTATCCGACATAGATTACAATTCTCGGTGATAAATATCGCACATCTTTCTTTAGAAAGAGACAATCGGCTAATTTCGGCTTTGTAGAGCGTCATCTCTGTCGCACGAAACAGTAACAGTCCGGTATCTATTAGGAGCTGTTACAACAAGCAAAATTTGCTTCTTTTGATAATTATTTTTCTTCTTTGTACGTTTTTACTTTTCTCTGTCCCACGAAATACAACGACTGACAAAACGTCACACAGATAATGTGGGACAGAGATAATGCTCTACAAAGCTGAAATTTGCCGATTGTCTCTTTTCAAAGGTCGATGTGCAATATTAATCGCCGGGTATTGTACAGACTATAATTAAATATCCTATATAAACAAATCTTTGAAAATAATTGTTATGAATTTTTTCTTCCTATCTATGAAAATAATAATTTCTATGTTTAAATTTTAAACATATTTTTTTTATATTTTTAAACACTAAACTAAACACTTTGCAAGTGCACAGATGACCTTGAGGTCGACGGAAGAGTGGTATAGCGGAGGCCTATGCCCAGCAGTGGACGTTTGATTGAACTTATATTTTTTATAGTGGTACCCTCATATAAAGGTATCACATTTCGAACTACCCGCATAAACTTTTAAAAATTTCTTCGCAGTTTAAATAACGAATTATTATTTGAAAATGGTAAACACACATCGCATGTTTTCCTTTAACCTTGGTCATCATAATTAACGTATGAATAATCAATAACACGCAATAACATGATACGATGCAATATCCGAATACACCGTCGTTATAGAGATGGGCAAAATGTATCCCTGACAAGAAAAGAGTGATTTATATATCTTCGATTTTGGCATATATATCAACCTTTTATATCTTTAACTAATTTAGCTCAGCGCGGGGAGAGAATGAGGCAGCTAAACACTAAACATATATCCTTTATATCTTCGACTCTTTTCGCTCAGACTTAGAACTCGGTAAGGCGGAATAAAACGTGTGAAATATTCCTATTAATCATTTCATTACCTTATCATAAAGCACAACAAAGCTAAACGCGCGTGATGTCGTCGTTACGAAAATCCGTAGTTTACATATTAAAAACAAACATGCATATAGCTGTCTCTCTCTTTTACGTGTAAATTGCTATATATGCCCATCTCTTTCTAACTCTGAGCGAGACGCAACTCGTTACAAGTATAAAGAGATAGAAATACAATTGCAACGCGCGCGCTGGAGAGTGATTATATCTTTTGCAAAGATATATATCTTTCTTGTCTTTAGCTCGCGAGCTACATATCTCTATTTCGTTATATATAATTTTTTTAACACCAACCCAATTTATAACACACGCGTAAAATAACATCCTTTGGAACATATACAATACATTAATATTTCTTAATAATCACCACATAAAATGATATCCACAGTGACCACTTTTGTACATAAATGACAAGAGCATATGGGGATTCGCCCAATCAACAAATACGTCAAACATGTCTCGCTTGCGCAGTACCTACACGCAGATCTGTGCGCGTTCACTCACCCACTAGTTATACTACCCAAAATGTATAGATATAGCGGCAATATAAAGAAGCGCAGGAACGTCTTAACTGTGAGTCCGATGAAGCTGTAAAAGCCAAAACGGCTAACAGCGCCCATCAACTTACGAATATAGCCATATAGCGCAGGAACAAGCCAGAAGAGAATCAAGAACCAAATCGACTAGCGATATTGAATACAGTGTTTCTTATACGTTCAACGAACGTTCATAATTTGATAGAAACTTGCAACAAATTGAACTGCATAAAATTCTTTATTTTAAAAAATTAAAAAAATTCCGGAATAGAAGTTATTTTCTTTGGAGATCACTTTAAAAATCCTTATAAGTTATTTACAAGCTTTATTCAAAGACATTACATAAGATTGAATTATAATACTTTAAGACAAGTATTTTAAAATATTTATGTGTGTGTGTGTGTATATATACCATTCATTTATTCCAATGTCCCCAAGATGGGTCAGAGGGCGTCCACAGTACGTCGCCATCCCGAGCGGTCTTGAGCCTCGCGCTTTACTTCGCTTCGCGTCATTCCAACTGCCTTCACTTCTGCAGTGATCGTCCGCCAGGTTTGCTTTGGGCGGCCACGTCTTCGCTTCGGTATGTGATCAGGGTCCCTTCGTGTGGCCTATCCAGTTCCACTTGCGGCGTTTGATCTGCTGGTCGATCGGCATCTCACCACAGCGTTTCCAGAGATCTACGTTGGAGACTTTCTCAGGCCAGTATATACCGAGAATGCGTCGAAGACAGTTGTTAACGAAGACTTGGAGCCGACGCGAGATATCTTTGGTGACTTACGTCTCGCATCCATATAGCAACACGGTTTTCACATTGGACCGGAATATTTTGAGCTTAACTCTCCTAGTCAGCTTCCGTGATTGCCATACAGAACGGAGCCGTGCGAAGACTGCCATTCCCTTGGAGATTCTCAAAGTAAGTTATGAATGCTAAACACTTATTGGATGTAATACTGTGATAAAAAAGTAATGTGAATTTGTTTATAAAACGTAAATTTCACGTCACATCCACGTGGGACGTTCACAGTTGGGCGTAGATCGCGAACGTGATTAAATTGACAAAAAAAGAAACCCAAAGCCTTACTCTAATATGAGGACAAAAAAAAATTATTTGAATTCGTTAATGAAATGTAAATTCTTTATTTATTCATCCAATCAATTTCATCACCTTCAAAGTAATCACCGTCCGATAAAACGTTCTTTTACCAACGCTTATTCCGGACCTCAGAACTGTCTGCACAGCCCTTACCGGTACAGCCTTTAAGGCCTTTGATATAGTTTTCATCTCCTCAGTATCAAAACTGCGTTTCCAATTTAGCTAAATATCCAAAAGTCGCTAACGTAAAAATAATAAAACCTTCTAAAATCTTACTGACCTAGGAATAAAAAATTACCTGCTCAATTTACTTTTTGATCACAGTAATATATACACATATATTTAATCTGTGGCATGGGTTTTTCTAAATTTAACAACCTGGCAACACATTCTAAACGTCAATGTCATCTGTCATATTAGTGTTTTATATCGCATAGCTTTTTTATATATTCTATACATTATTATACATATTTTTAACTGTAAATTAAATCTGAAAACTAATCTTTTTTTTCAGCCTAAAGATGCCATCTTTAAAACAGATACTGTCGGCTTCAAAATTATGAAATTGTCAAAAGAAAGAATTATTTCACATTTATCTGAACGCCTTTTTAGATCATCCTGTTCTATCATGTTTTAACCATATATAAATTCCAATTTTAAAATATAAATATAAAACGTTTATACTCTGTGAACGCGATATTAAATTCACGTTTTTTAATCTGTACACAATTTGACATTGGCGGGAAATTGCCAGCCGGCGGCGGAATTAGCGCAAATTGATCGTTTTTTTTTTTTTAATTCCCTAATGGAGTGACGTTTCCGGACAGTGCGGTGAAATAAAATCCATCTGTACTTGGAACTGGGTTACACCATTTAATAGGCTTATTATTTCATAGCAAAATTACATAAAAATACATAAAAGTACGCCATTATATAAGACATATTTTCATTTCAAATTGTTTATTTAACTTCTATAGATTATATATCGCTTTTATATAGTCTACCTTTGTAGACCTCTGTTTCTCCACAAAATAAAACGATTGACAAAACGTAAGTCGTCAAAGTGTGGGAAAGAGATAGTGTTCTACAAAGCCGAATCTTATCTTTTTATTAAACGGTTTTATTTAGTTCCGACCTGTACGGAATTCATTTGGATCAAAAATAGAAATTGAAATTTAACCACCTTCCCCTTGTCAGATTGATCTGAAATTTGGTACCCACATTTAATTTAGATGACAATACAATATAATAAAATCAATAACATTATAAATCTAAGATGGCTGCCGATACAAAATGGCGGATTACGTATTTTTCCTTAACCCCCTCAATATGGGTATCAAATGAAAGGGCTACACTAGTAAAACACGATGATTATGTCAATATTTAAAATTCAAGATGGACGCCGTTCCAATATGGCGGATTAGGTACATATTTTTCCACAACCACCACACTATGGGTATCAAAAAACCGTTTAACTTAAAAGTTTTTAAATGTATTTATTATCTTTGAAATTATCTACGGGATAGGCCAATATCTTGCAATGGTAAACAGTCTGAAAGACGACATATAGTTGTTCCGATGGACACAACTAAAAAAAAGGTCATCTGGACCTATGACCCGGTCAAGATTTCATAAAACCATGGCATAACAAGACCGGTCTTCGTCGTGATCTTTGTTGAAGATCTATCTTATGCTAAAAACTCAAACGTAAAAGTTCAAAACATTTCAAGACGTTCATTCGTGTATTAAACATTTTTCACTTCCTTTCTGCCTTCAATCATTTATGTCCATAGCTGGATATAAAAAGTCGATATATGAACAGAATTTAAATAAAAATTGTACAATGTAAGATATTGTGATGAAAGTAAGAATAAAAATCAAGAAATAAGGTAGGGAAAGGCCGTTAAAAATCGACCACCTCGAAGAAATATATTTTTAACCCTCCGAACACGTGTCGTCTAAATAAAGACAAATGAATTATCACCAATCGTTCCAAATTTAAAATTTTAACTTTTAAATTTGGAACGTTAGTTCACACATTGACTTTTATGTCATTATATAAAATGAATGCAGATATAAGACAATACACAATTCAGAGCTTGATGCAACGGCGAATAGTTGCCAGTATACCGGTGTTCTATACAATAGAGTGGGAGTCCAACAGTGGGCGTTTATACTTAAACGTTGATAATGAACTTATTAATGTCTTTATAACTATATATAACGTGAGATTATCATATCGGATATCTATAAATGAGATATACGATGTACACATATAGACAATACATATATATATATTAAATACGCTTCCCTATATATATCCAATAGGTATGAAGCGGGCTATATATAACAGGTGGCGCAAAATAATATCACTGTGTGAAATTGCCTTGATTTTTATATATACACATTGCCTTAATTGTTATATATATACATTTATATCCACATTCATTTAAATTCCATTTTTTTTTCGCCCCCCCCCCCCATTTTTTATGAACACGGATTTACTTTCTCTATTAAATTTTTCACATCCTTTTGTTATTTTCATTCACTTTTTCCATTCTTCACGATCTCTAACGTTCTGTTCTTTCATTCAATAGTTCAGTCTATTTTTCTCTTCCGCTCTTATATCCTTTCGTCTATCCTCAATTACTGCAGTTTAGTTTATTTATACAATTTATATATATCACAGCTTTTTTTCAGCTAATTTTACATTTAATACCTATATATCATAGTTCTCTTATTTCTCTCATTTTCAATCTTAATATTAGTTACATACAATATCTCTTATTTTCAATATTATAATTAGTTCTAGTACACATTTTTGTATTGCACTGTTGATCTTATCATTTGTTACTATTTATTACTGTTTTGGCTACTGTTCCGTAGAAGTTAAGGAAGGCTTTTCTGCACTCTTTCTCTATCTTATGATAGAGAGAGAGAGGCGATGTTTGCCTATTTTATTATTTCTACTCCGCTTCGCAAGGTGTTATAGTTGTGTAGATGAAACAGGAAGAAACTCCACAACAACACATCTTATAAGTTTAACACAGATTTATATAAAAGAACCTCGATAGTTAATAAGTTCATATATAATAAGGCAGAAACCTTCTTTCTCTATCTTATGATAGAGAGAGAGAGGCGATGTTTGCCTTCTCTATCTTTCTACCGAACCGGCATTCGGTCTCAATTCGAGCCCGATGTAAATTCCATTGAAACACCTTGACCTTCAGTTCCAGTAACACAAAAGTTTACACATCAGCACTGCCAACCTTACGGCTTTAATGCACCAAACAAAACCTTATTCACTTTAAACCGTGAACACGATTCGTAACGCTTAACATTTACAATACGTAATATCAACTCCAAGTAGATCTTAGTTTAAACCAGGGCTTCTTAAACTTTTGTCATTCACGACCCCATTTATGATTGCGAGTTTCTTGACGACCCCATACAAATATAAAAGAAAAATAAATTAATATTTTTTGATGATTTATTTATTAGATAACAATACACATATAATATATAAAATTCTCGTGTCACGGTGTTCGAACTTGAACTCCTCTGAAACGGCTTGACCGATTTTTACCAAATTTTATATCCGTATTCAGTAGGTCTGAGAATCGGCTACTATCTATTTTCCAAACCCTTAAGTGATGAGGGTGGTCCACCCCTAAATTTTTTATTTTATTTTTTATACAAATTATTTGGTTTTAATTTTATTATTTGGTTATAATTATATTATACAGCATACAAAAATACATACAAACCTAAATTTTCACCCCTCTACGATCAATCCTTATCTTTAATTTGTTAATTAAAAACTTTAATTTTTTTTGCAAAACAACGTTTGCGGGATCAGCTAGTATACATATGAAAATATATAGTTTTATAATTCGTTTAGAAACATACAAAAATCTAAAATTAAAAATTGCACAAAAAATTATAAAATTGTATTTATATTAGTTTAAAATCTTCAACAATTGCGCGTGTCTAGACGCTGCAAGTCCCCTGTATTCCGTCAACTCTAGTGATGTTATAAAATGGTATATATAAATATTTGACATTAAAATCTCTCGACCCCAGAATTTTGCTACGCGACCTCATTTGGGGTCGCGACCCATAGTTTAAGAAGCCCTGGTTAAAATAATTCCTCGTCTGAAGTCGCAGGTACGTTTCAAGTTGTAAATAATTCTTTCATTTATGTATGATATAGTTTCACACGTCACCCATCATTTCTCGTCTACATTCACTTTGGTTTTTACGAACATTGGGACAAGATTTTCGATTGGCGACAACTAGCTGAACCGAGGACTTAGTCAAGTTCCCAGGATATCGCTAGATGCAGGCAGGAGGAAACCATTCTTAGTGGCGATCATCTAGGAAGCCGTCTACCTCGCAATGGGCGTCGGCTACCTAAGGTAGACTTACTGTAGAAGACTGTGCAGAAGAGGTAACCTGATAATGAGCTTAATTACCGCAATAGTAAACCAAGTACTATGCATAAGTAAATTTATTCAGTTGAACAAAAGAAACCTTTATAGTGAACAGATATAGTTTTTTGGTGATATCTGCTCATCACTGATGTCCCGATGATGAGCAGAAGGAACCCAATAGTGAGCAGAAGTAATATTGAGGTAATGATAAGCAGATGAGTAGGGTAGAAGTAACCAAGTATTGAGTAAAGGTAACATAGTGGTGAGCAAAGGTAGCATGGCATTGAGTATAGATATCCTACTGATTAGTAGAAGTAACTTAGTATTAGGTAGAGGTAACATAGTGGTAGACAAAGGTAGCAAAGCATTTAGTAAAAGGAACCCACTGGTAAGTATAGGTAACCTACAGATGAGTAGAGGTAACCTACTGATGAGTAGAGGTAACCTACTGATTATTAGAGGTAACCTAGTAATAAGCAGAGGTAACATTATGGTGAGCACCTGCTAACCTAATAATATGTACAGGTAACCTAGCGTTGAGTAGAGGTAACCTAGCGTTGAGTACAGGTAACCTAGTGATAAGCAGACATAACCTAGTTGTATATAAAGATAGCAAGCTAAGAAAGCTTATAGTAAAGGATTGTTATATATTATTTAATGCCGTGCATACCTTTTGTACGTTACGCAAATTTAAACATCGACACTTAGTCACACATCCATTCGCATATTATATAAAGTCCTCCTTGTTCAATTTCTCAAGAATTATGACATCCTCTTATTCACACAGAGTGTATGGAATGATCATATTTTAAATCAAAAAATAACATTACAGGGTGTTCAATTTGTTTTGTAGTTTTTATTAAATTACCTCAAAATATATTTATTCATTTAAGCATTTATATTCACTTTCGAAACACTGAGTTATTTTAATATTACATCTAGTAAGTTATCATAGGCTGGTATGGTGATGTATAAGTCAGCCAATAAGTCAACAGTTGTTCTTTTTAAATTAAATCAACAATTTAAATCAGTGATTACCAAAGTGGTCTATATCGACCTATATCTATGACAACCTGCAAGGAGTCTACATGAGCGAAAAAAAAATTGGGGGTCTATGAAATGATAATGGGGGTCCACGATAGTGGATCTCAACACATACACTGATAGTACCTATATACTTACATCATATTATCTTATAATATCAAAACATTTATATTATTTATAAATAATATTATAAAGAAACAGACTGGACATCATTAGCCGAGGAGATTTAAGATTACCCTTACAAAATTTACGCCAAATATTGATAATTTATTATTAAAGCATCAGGTTCATCCTTCTCACTAAAAATATTGACTTATTTTATTCATAGTTTATTTTATGTTTATTTAATGTTACATATATTTTACATAACAGATACAAAGTTTCATTTTGAGTATTTTCAATTTAAATTCAATTAATAAATGTATAAATTAACATGTGTTCACTTTAAGTTTTTAACACTAAACTTCGCTACAGTTAGAAATTTACAGGAAATCAGTATCAGTAGGGGGTCTACCCAACACGGAAAACCAAGGCAAGGGGTCTACGACACAAAAAAGTTTGGGGAACTCTGATTTAAATAAATCAACAAACCTAATTCCACACATCTAGTATCTAAATTTGGATGCTGTAATAAGATATATTAAAAAAAAAAAACTTTGTGGTACGCATGGTGTTTATAAAACCCCATAGTTGCACCTCTATGGAATATAGTACAGATGGGTCTATCAATAGGGGTGTAAAAACCATGTACCCGCATTCAATTGTCAATATGACTTGACCCCATACCACTAGCGGAGTGCCGCAGGGGTCGGTCCTAGGACCACTCTTGTGGAACCTCGCGTACGATGCGGTTCTGCAAGTCAGTCTCCCCGCCGGCGTGAGCGTCGTTTGTTACGCCGACGACACGCTGGTAGTCGCCAGCGGAGACAACTTCGAGAGGACCAGGGAGCTCGCCGAGCTTGGGACGGAAGTCGTCGTCGCTAAAATACGCGGGCTGGGGTTGGAAATAGCGCCAAACAAGACCGAGGCGCTATGGTTCCACCGGTTGCCTCGAACGAGGGAACCTCCCGACTCGCGCGTTCGCGTCGGTGGGCACGATGTCACGGTGGGGCGGTACATGAAGTACCTCGGCCTCACTTTGGACAGTCGCTGGGGCTTCGAAGAGCACTTCGATCGCCTCGTCCCCCGGATTGAGAGGATAGCGGGTGCCATGCATAGACTGCTGCCTAATCTCGGGGGACCCACGGAGGAAGTCCGCCGCCTCTATGCAGGGGTCGTACGGTCCGTAGCCTTGTACGGGGCGCCCGTGTGGGCAAAAAGGCTGGCGATTCGACGCTGTAGAACTAAGATCTACAGCGTCCAGCGGAGGATGGCCATACGGATCGTACGCGGATATCGCACGATATCGTTCGAGGCGGCGACAGTCCTGGCGCGCTTTCCGCCCCTGGACATTCTAGCGGAGTCGGATGCGAGGGTGCGAGCCGAACTGTGTGCTCGAGGCGGTCAGACGGCAGGAACGGCGCAGGGCGCTCGCGACGTGGCGCGCTAAGCTCTTGGGCTCTTTTTGTGAGACCGTCATGGTCCAGAAGGAGGCAGCCGAACGGGATCGGCAAAGGACAGATCCCGCTCGGAGACGACGCCGTCAGCGCAGAGACGTGCCTCGCGACGGCCCTCCGGTGAATGGTACTCCCCTACCATAAACGGGGCCTTCGGAGTCGCGGGAGTTTAGGGTGGGGGCCCTAAACTCTCACTAGCTTCGGCGGCTCTGAGGCGGACGATGGTTCGACGTGGTCCCGAACCATCGTGATAGTATCACAAGGGTTTCGGGGGTAGCGTATCCACGCATACCCCGGGACCGGCTATCGAAAAATAGCACGGCGCGAGGGAAGACCGCGTGGCGATCCCTGACCGGGAGATACCGCGGTCCCCCGTTTAGCGCAGAGGGCGACCACCGGGGGGGGGTTTTAGTGGGTAGGAATCCCACATACCCCTGTCCTCCCCCCAGAGGCAGGGCATCTTGAATACCAGAAGATTTCCCCAACCAAAAAAAAAAAAAAAGACCCCATACCACTAGCATTACTTTATATTTTATTATATTACAGTTGTTAATATTTTGTCAAAAGCATTCACAATATATTGGTACATTATTCCTTACTAATCTAAAACTAAGTATGGTCTAAGATATATTGTGCAACTTATATTATTTTTGTACAGCATAGATAATAAGTAGAAAAAAATAGAAACAAGTCATATGGTACAAGATTTCTTATTGCTTTAGACGATCTCTACCAGACAATCTTTTGATGGAGACGAGAGACATGAAGAAGGCAGTTTAGGGTGTACATACATACATATACAAACATTACTATACACACATACATATATACAAGAATACTTGCATATACATATATATGTATATAAGCGAAGGAAGTGCTCTTTTACCATTTAGATGCTGACAGCATTCTCTACCAGTCAACCCAAGACAGAGACAATTATTGGACAGGTGATGGAATGTAATCAAAATGTTAATTTAATAACAGAGACGACACAAGTAGCTGATTGGTGATGATGCTTTGGTGAGTGTGAAGCTACAAAGATTTTATAGAGTATGCGGTGGAATTACACCAAATAATTCCCCACATCTAACTTCCATCAGACAAGACATGTAGATTCAAGAAATCCATACGCAGTTGAAACGCCTACCACTCGCACTAAGCGTTTTGTAAATACTTTTATAGTGAGAACAGCCAAGTCTCAAGTCAACTATAACTTAGAGATATTCAAGACAAGAGTGAATAGATATCTAGGCAAGCATGTAAAGTTGTAGACCTTGTCATCACTTAACATAAGGTGAGATAGAGATTGAATGCTTTGTCTATAAAGGATCTAAAAAAAATTAGTTTTACAAACATACTTTATATAAACATGTGTATATATATATATGAAGATCTTGAACCTTTTTAAACATATACTGGCTTGCCGATTCTCTAACACTGAGAGGAAATCCATTCAGAAGAAAAGATATATGTACACTTAGACCTATATATGATTTCTTACTTCTTGATACATACAAGAGAACATATTTGATTTAAAATGGATAGATATATAACAAAAGACTGAAACTAGTCCAAGATTAATATATACATACTAGCTAATCAACGTTGTTTTGCAAAAAAAAAATAAAGTTTTTAATTAACAAATGTAAGATAAGGGTTGATCGTAGAGGGGTGAAAATTTAGGTTTGTATGTATTTTTGTATGCTGTATCATAATAAAATAAAAACCAAAAAAATTGTCTAAAAAAATAAAAATAAAATTTAGGGGTGAACCACCCTTATCACTTAGGGGTATGGAAAATAGATAGTAGCCGATTCTCAGACATACTGAGTACGCATGTAAAATTTGGTAAAAATTGGTCAAGCCATTTCGGAGGAGTTCAAGTTCGAAGACTGTGACACAAGAATTTTATATATTAGATAAATTAAATTGAGGTGTCTATCTGCAATATTAAAATAATCGCTTCTAACTGCATATGAATATATATGGTACATGTATCAAAATCACATTTTTCATTAATTTTTGTTTGTCTGTCTGTTCCAGCTAATCTCTCAAATGTCTGTACCTATTTTGACGGGACTTATACTGGCTGGTAGCAGATGTAATAAGAAGTAACTTGACTAATTTTTTTGGAAAAAATCTTAACGAAAAAAGAACTAAAAATTATTTTGTAAAATTTCATGTGGACAGTCATAGGCAAAGCTTGTATATCAATAAACAGATATGATATGCACACAATCATAAACTCAAACACCATTTGTTTATCTCGGCGCCTCATAAATGGATTATCTAAAATAGGATAAAAAAATAATGGATTACATTCACAATGGTTATCACTCCAGAAACATCTACAGGGTGTTTAATATATGAAAAAACAAAAGTAAATAACGCCTAAAGACATTCTTGCCGAGTTCTTCTCTGAAAAATTTAGATTGGAATCAGTGGCCAACATAATTTAAAGTTCATGTAGCGATGTCTAGTTTTGAAAAACTTTCGAAACCCCTCCAGTTACCCATGGTCTTTAATCAACGGAGTATAGTTTTTGGTATTTTAATAATTTATACGTCTTTTCTAAAACAGGGTCCATGTTGCACAGGTAGACAATTTGAAAGTGAATTTGACATGAGTTTAACACTTTTGATTTAATTATAAAAATATATATATGTTACACAGGGGGATGTAAGAATCTTAGAAAGGATAAGTTGGCGCATGGCACAAAATATGTTTAGAAAAACTGATGTAGATAAGTTCAATAAGCACAGATAAGTCTATTTGAACATAGGTAATTTTTTGTCAATTATAATATGGTACACCCTATATAAATATTGTTTCAAAAACATTATATAACATAATGATAATATTGTAATAAAAACAGCAGATGGATTATTACAATAATGTTCATACTAGTTAAGAAGTCATATCTGTTTTCTAGACTTTCCTAAATAACACTGTCTGGAAAAATTATGAAAACATCCAACGTCACTTCCAAAAAGGGTCATCGGATGGTCATAGCATCAGTTCTGGGTCAGGCTCCGGGGGAACTGCTGCTCACCAGAGTACCAGCTCAGACTCAAGAGTCCCATAAGCGACTATTAGATAAGTTAAACAATAGAATAAGATATGCATATTCTTGTATTAACTTCGTAGAAGTCTTGATTTTATGAAATTTTACAATCTTTCCTTGCAGACTTTAAAAAATAAATGTACCATATTTCAGAGCAGTGATTCCCAAAATGGTCTACAATGACCACTAGGGGTCTATGACAACCTGCAAGGGGTCTATGTCAGCGAAAAAAAATTTGGGGGTCCATGAAATGAAAATGGGGGTCCAGGATAGTGCTATTTATTTCTTAGTAATTTATAATTAAAGCATCAGGTTTATCCTTCGTACTAAAAATATTGACTTATTGCTTATGTTATTTTATTTATAGTTTACTTTATGTTTATTTAATGTTACATATATTTTACATAACAGATACAAAATTTTATTTTGAGTAGTTTTAATTTAAATTCAATTAATAAATGTATAAATTAACATGTGTTTTTACTTTAAGTTTTTAACACTAAACTTCACTACAGTTAGAAATTTACAGGAAATCAATATCAGGTAAGTAGGGGGTCTACCCAACACGGAAAAACATGGCAAGGGGACATTTTTTAACCTTTAACGATAAATTAACTATACATACACCACTTTTTTACCTTTATCATTCACCTGTATATAAATGCAATTTTTACCATATTTCTATTGGTCATACTTTAACTATACCAATTTCATATATCTTAATTTTATAATCTTCCTAATAACTCTTAAAACATTCTTATAAAAAAAAATATAATTTTAATGGAAGATTTTTGCAATGATTATTTGTGTCATTAGTCTTTAAAATCTATCTCTTTCCCACATTAAAAAAATTTCAGAATTAGTTTAAAATTAATAAATAAAAATTATGTATTATGTAAGTATTTATAAACAAGTAAATTATTGAATAGTTTTAAATAAATCTCATTTTACATGTCATTTAAAAAAAAAGTCATTGATACTAAAAATCTATTTGTTTAAATGAAAAAAAAAATAATAATTACGTAATTATTTATGTGATATTAATGCAAAACATCTTAACTATTTAATTATTTATCTTGTATGATTTATCTTCAATATTGTTATTTTAACACATGGTGTTAAAATATCTACATAATTTAATTTTAAAATTATTTTAAAATCAAATCAATAATTACGTAAAATTATATTTACGTAATTATTGATTTGATTTTCAAAATTATTGCAAAAAAAAATTGTGATTGTTGAGATATTTAAAGTTAAACACATTATTTTGTCCTTGAAAATGATTTTTACAACTTATACAATTGTTTCTATCTAAAAATTATTTAAAAAAAACACATATATTACATACGTATATATAATGTTAAAATGAGAAAATTAAGAATTATATAAAAATACATAATAACATGTTAACGTTTTTTACTGTTATTTGTATAAAATATTGATATTTTCATATAAAAATCATATAAAATTAATTTAAAAAAGCTCCGGAAATTACGTAAGATTTTTTAAATATAAATATAAAAAAGTTACAAATTATATAAGAATTTATATGTACGTAAAATAATTAAAAACACATGAATATTTATCTTCTATATTGTATTTTAAACACATTTCGGTGTCTAAAAATACTATTATAATATTTAAAAATTATTAAATAAAAATATTACGTAATTATACGTAATATTATGCTATAATATACATGATAATAATTCAAAAATAATTAGGAATTATAAGTGCATTTATATGTAAGTCAGTTATTTGATAAACTTAAGTGGTTTACTAAATAATAAAACTTACCAATCAATGTTGATTTTCTATATCATGTCTGTCTTCAATATTATCTTTCCAAGTTATATTAGCTAAATTAAAATATATATTTGTATAATAAAGTCAATTCGCACTATCACAGACAGAAGCACCACATTATATACAAAATATATGCAAACTAAAGTATACTGTTGTTTATTTGCTAATATGACACAGGTATCGATTAAAATCTGATGGTTCAGTTAAAAGTTAATTTATTCAATCATTTAACTTGTTCATAATCGGGTGTGGGGTTTAATTCGTGAAAATATCTAATTTAGGCCACACCGTCACTCAAGCCATGTTTAATTGAGATTAATGAATAATTAAAATTATTACGGAATGAAATAACGCGCACCTCCACCCACCGACACTGTATATCTGATATCAAACTGACATTTATCGCTTAGTGTTTATCACTACGATACACTAAGATTAGCCGACAGCAATTAATTATTATATAATTCGTACTACATATTTAATCTGTTTCATTCCGTTAAAAATTCTATAATTAACCTGTATTTAAAATAAACCATTTCTAGTAATAATAAACAATATCTGTTTACTTTTACAACGTTCTCATGTAACATTTCTTTATGTTTGATATCTATAACACTATTTCTAATCTATTACTTCACTGTATAATGTGCAGTGGCGTACCTAGGGGGGGGCGGTGGGTGCGGTCCGCACCGGGCGGCACTTACCTAGGGGCGGCATTTTTTATATTTACTTATAGTTGTAAAAGCAACTTTTTCATTTCAAATTTATTTTCTTTCTTGAATAATAAATGATTATTATAAGTTTAATATCTAATAAGTCTAATGTTTTATATTATACTCAAAAACCTATTACTATTTGATTGACATATAATAGAAAGGGCGGCAAACTGGAGATCGCCCCGGGCGGCAAAAGTTCTAGGTACACCACTGATAATGTGTAATGGTTTATATTCAAGTTAAAATAATAATTACGTAATTAGTAAACGAAAAAATTTATTAAGTTTCTATAATAAATTTAATTTATTTAATATTATCGTTGCTACAAACGAGTATAAAAATGTTTACATAGTAATCGAAATTTAGACTGGAAATCCAGAAGATACAAAAAATATACTAGTGGGCAATGCTTGTAAGATACTTGGTGGATTACAATTAATACCGCTAATATATCCTATGCGTCAAAATACTAAAACTGAAATAAACTTTAAAAAGTCAGTTAATAATGCGAATTGTGGAAGTTTAACTATTGTAAACAGTTTAAATCAAAATATGTAATAAATTAACAACAATTTTTGTTTTCATTTTAGATATGTTTATTCTATATTGGCAGCTTTGTTCCTAATTAACTATAATATAATACTTGTCTTTAAATTTAGATTCGCATAATTCTCAAGTTTTTTATTTTACGGTGGTCAGGAAGTAATTAAAATGATATTTTAAATCGGTTAAGTAGTCTCCTAAAAGATAACTACGTTAGTACTTAAAGGGAAACAAAAAATGTCTTGATCATTCTTTTTCTTATTAAACATTAAATACTAAACGATTAGTAGGTAAGTTAAGAATAGGAATATTTTGTTTAAAACAATTAAACATGGATTTACTGCTACTATATGATGGTGTGAAATTTGAGAACTTAAAATTTAAAGACTCATTTAAGTTTGTTTCATACTACAATAATTTTATCTTAATTCAATTTATTTTTATAACCAATCAACCTATTTTTCTTTATTTTTATAGAAGTTCTTATTGCAGTTTCAATAAATATGTTTTAAGAACGCTATTTTTACTTCCTTTGTACTGTAATCATTTTGACAGCTGTCATGTATCAAATAAATAACCTTTAAATCTAAACGTCAAAAGATTATTTATTTACTAATAAATAAGTTGATATTAATATATTTTTAAGTTCAAAATGGAGGATACGGAACTGGAGCCTTCGGAGCTTGGTACCCAGTCGTACTGGCAGAAGGCCTACACGAAGGAGATCGTTAACTTCGACGACCACGGAGATCCGGGGGATGTTTGGTTCGGAGAGGACAGTGCTTATCGTGTCATTAAATGGATCTGCCAATGCGGGATACCGCGAGATACAGCGGTCATAGACTTAGGTATATTAACCTCATATTTCTTTAACCCTTAACTTGGCAGATTTTTTTTAATATTACATTAATATTCATACCACTTGACTTAAGGCCCAAGGATGCCAACAGAAAAAACTGAACAAGCGTTCGAAAATTAAGAAACAAATGATTACTTTGCGTTTAAAACTGATGCCACAATTTTTTTTTAATTCTGATGTATCTCTACAAATACATTATCAAGAAAAGGGTTAATTATAAAATTCTTGTTGGAGTTTATTGCCAGCTTTAATGTGTTAACATGGGGTAATCACTTTGGAAATATGATTCTATAATATTAATTGATCGAGCCCAGGCCTCTCTAACATGATGACAAATGTACATAGAATAATATTTCCGGCCTTTCGCTTTTTCTGTGTCCACAATTTCTTTAAATAACTTCTTGGTGATATTCTTAACTTAAACATGGAATCAACTTTTCACAAAAACTAAACCTACATCTTGATAACTTACTTTTTATTTGGTTGCTATTTTTCAACAGCAGATGGCTTATTACAGAATAATGTATAAACTAGACAAGATATTGTATCTATTTCCTAAACTACTTTGCCAAATAAGTCTGTCTGAAAAACAATGTAAACATCCAACGTCCCTTCCAAGAAACTCAAGAACATGAGGGACATCTGATGGTAATAGTGTCAGTTCTGGGTTAGGCTCCAGGGGAATTGCTGCTCACCAGAGTACTACACAGACTCACAGAATCCCCAAATGAACTCATCATCAAGATATGTTAAACAATAGAATAAGACATATATTCTTTAATAACTGTTTAAACAAGATGTCTTAGATTTCTGATACTTGACTCGCTTACCTGACCTGTATCAGTTTTATTTCTTCAGCAACAATAAACAAACCAAGTTGGATCACTTTATTATGCTATTTTTAATACCACATATTATGCATCACCATAAGTATTTTTCTGGAAGTTCACCACAACACATATTTATATTTTTGAACCTTGGCATCTGACTTTTTAAGGTTATTTTTTTTGCTAAATCTAGTCCATAAATTGTTATTTTTTTAACATTCCATATAGTTTAACATAAATTGTTAAACCAGTTCCACTGCGGAGCATGAAACAAAATGGCTTACCATAGCACACATTGAGATTAAGACAGATATATATAAAACAATGTTTTCAGGATGCGGTAATGGATACACACTCATGGAGTTAGCTAGAGAGGGCTTCACAAATCTCCTTGGTGTTGATTATTGCGAGGAGGCCATAGTCCTAGCAGAGAAAGTGGCGCAGAAGGAGTTTCCGTTGATAAAGTATCAGGTATTTTCTTTACTATTGTACTTAATTGTATTGTATGTGGTATGTTTGGGGTAAATAGTGGACATTGTCTCCCACAATGTGCACAGACAACTTAAATTGTTGGGTACAGGCTAATTTCTGGTGAGAATCATTGTGGAGGTTCTTGGTCCTTGGTGAAATGATGATTATGAGGAAATACACTATTGAACATAAAATTGATTATTTCAACAGATGACTTGTAGTTTTTATGCAATTTTTTTAATAAATAGCTTAAATATGACAATGATTTAGGATCAATGTTGCCAATTAATAATTTTTAGGTAGATTAATCAAGTAGATATTGTTATGAATGTAACCTCAGTCTTTTCTTCTCAAGCTGGCTGGTAAGAATAGTATAATATTGTATTTTTGATAAAAATAATGTAAATTATTAGCCATGATATATATATACAAAGAATTATATGTGAAGAAGATAATTTAAGATTAAGAAATATAGATCTGTGATGTGGTTGCTAAATGCTTATATGAAAGCTCAAGATTCTCAATAGAAAATGCTATGCGATCAAATCAGAAATGAGGTTTGAAGTAGAACTAAAGTCATGGTCATAGCTCGAAGAATTGCTCGTCTGGAGTAGCTGTGACAGCAGTTGGGGTTGAAAGGTTGGAAGACCGTAGCCGAAGCACTATGGTGATATATGGTGGACCTTATAACATGGTTTCCTTGATCATCAATAAAGTATTTATCATTATCTTAGTAGCTGTAGGATGTACATTGTTAGGCATATGTCTCTATGATACATTTTTTTACACCCCTTTCAGGGTACCTGCCCTTCCTCCTGATATGTGAGGCACTGACATTACATATTTGTTTTGACATTTCATTTTTCTACTATTCTTTACCAATTCTTTGTTTCCTGTCGTCCTTCACAATATCTATCTTTACATCGCTTACATATCTTATCTTCCATCACTTTTCTTCCCTCATTTTCGCTTTTAGATCACAGTTTGAATCGCAGTTAAATTTTGATATCACAATATTGACTCATTTTTATTTATTCAATGGAATCAGGCGTTACCTTGCGGAAGTCCATCCTAAGTAAGAAAAGGACCAATATTTAGCCACTTCCACACATGCAGTGGTAGTCGTGCAACAAAGTGCACCGCCCGCCAGCCCGCTGATAAATGCGTATGCGGCAAACAATGTGAATCACACAACTGCCACCGTCAAATCACTCAATATGTATTTCTTCACCCCTCCACGGGGCATCTTCAGGAGTTATGTTACACCGATTAGTGCCAAACACAGAGTCATTATTATTTATTTTGTTATGTTCATTTCTGTTTTTTTTTTCAAATATTGTGATAATTTCTAGTTAGTACAATTTTTCTTTCTTACAATATTTACTACTTTACTTAATTTACTTGTTTAAGTGTCTCACCTCACCCCTGTACTACCTCCTCATGTTTAGAATTTGGAAGAGGCTTGAATCTAGTGCCTTCCTACAACCTTAAGAAACTTCTCTGTCCACCTTCTCGTTGGATGTCCTATGTTGAACTGACTGTTCCATAGTATCTACTCCAGAAATTCAAAGTCCACTTACCAATCTTATATATTTTGTTGGTTACATTTATGATAGAATATGCCTACAGTACCCTGCGATAAATTGCACACAGACCTGACCTGAACATGTTTTTTTACTTTATTTTACCCCAACCTAAAGCCACCACTTATAGAAAAATTGGTGTATTTATTTTATTTAACAGTTTATTGTACACAATAAAAACACTAAAGTAACAATACAAATATAACTGATACAACAGGCACTACTTATTTCTAACCAGAAATTTCTTCCAGTAGGCCTACGGAAGGAGATTCATAAAAAGTAAGGCAGACACAACGTGCACAATAATTAAATTGAAATATTTACAATAGATACGACTTTTGACCATAATTACATACTTAACATGAACATAAATGTATACTTACATATTATATACTTACATAAATAAGCATAATAAATAATATATATACATAATATAAGCATAAATACATATATAACATATATAACTAAAAATATTATATATACTAGACAACTAGCGATAAATAGTGCTCTTTGACTCGCTTTTTAAATACAGGTAATGATGGACAATCACGTACTTCGTAGGGGAGAGCGTTCCATAATCTTGCAGCATGGACAGTGAAGGAATAGGAAAAGAAATCAGAGTGATGGGTGGGGATGGCCAGTGACGTCCTTACGTTCGTACGACAAGGTTTGTCCTGGGCCCGGGAGAAGTGGAAGAGGTTACGGAGATAAGAAGGAGCAGAGGGATTATATAGGATGTTATAGAGAGTAGAAAGAACATGAGCGTTCCTGCGGTGACGAATTGGAAGCCACTTGAGTTGCGATCGGAACTGGGAAATATGATCGTACTTACGTAAACCCAAAATAAAAATAATACATACATTTTGGAGACGCTCTAGTTTGTTTAGAAGCTTCTCAGTGGCATCCAGGTAGCACGCGTCAGCGTAGTCAAGAATGGGGAAAAGGAGAGTCTGTACGAGGGAGATCTTGGTTTTCAGAGGTAAAAAGTTCTGGAGGCATTTGAGCGAGTGAAGTGAAAAATGTAATTTTTTGCTGACCTCATTGACGTGCGGGAGCCAAGACAAATTGGAATTGATGATTACCCCTAGATTCTTTGCAGATTTGCTAAAAGGTATAATAACGCCATCGTAAAGCAATGGACGGATAGCAGTGACAGCGCCAAGACGCTTATACATATATGCGCTCCCAATAAGCAAAGCCTGTGACTTTTTCGGGTTTACTACTAGTCCGAATGACTTAGCCCAAGTAGAGATCCGCTCCAGATCGGCATTGATAAGAGCAATAGCATCATCAAGATCAGAGATTTTGAAATGCCGATAGATCTGCAAGTCGTCTGCATAAATATGGAAGTTAGACAAAATTACAGTGGTGACTGTGTTTATAAAAACGGAAAACAGGAGTGGTGACAGTACACCACCCTGCGGCACACCCGCACCAAGATCGCACCAGTCTGAGGAGACATCATCAGAGTGGATCCGCTGAGAACGACCACGAAGGTAAGACTCAAACCACGCCAAAGCAAGAGGAGAGACGTTAAGAGAGCGAAGAATAGCGAGAAGGACATCAAAGTCTACAGAATTGAAAGCGCTGCTAAAGTCGAGTAGTGTTAATATCGTCAGAGACTTGTCCTCCATTGCAAGACGTATATCATCTGTGACCTTTAGCAGCGCTGTCACAGTACTGTGACCTGACCGTATTTGGTGTATTTTATACAAAGAATAAAAATGATTATCAAAAGAAGCAAATGTTGCTTGTTGTAACAGCTCCTAGTAGATACCAGAGTGTTTGTATTTTGTGGGACAGAGATAACGCTCTACGAAGACGAAATTAGCAGATTGTCTCTTTCCAAAGGTTGATGTACAATATTTATCGCAGGGTACAATACAGTTACCAATAAACTTTTGGGACATTAATGTTAATAAATATTATTTAATGTTATGTTTCAGGTGTTTGATATAATAGATGGCGCTGGTCAGGACTTGGGGAAGTTTGGCCTGGTACATGATAAGGGGACATATGATGCCATCAGTCTGAACCCGGAGAACGCTAGAGAGAAACGGGAGAAATATATACAGAAGGTAGCAGATATATTAGCTGATGATGGTAAGCATTTCTTTACAATTACTTCTCCATCTTAAAATTCTATAGCCCTACTATATAACATATATAATACTAGCTGATCCCGCAAATGTTGTTTTGCGGGATCAGCTAGTAGAAAAGGGTAGAAATGCTTACTTTGAAAAAATATTTTTAATTTTCAAGTTAAAAATAAGGGTTGATCGTAGAGGGGTGAAAATTTAGGGTTGTATGTATTTTTGTATGTTGTATCATAAAAAAATAAAAACAAAAAATATCGTCAAAAAAATTAAAAAACATTAAGGGTGAACAACCCTTATCACTTAGGGGTATGAAAAATAGTAGCCGATTCTCAGACCTACTAAATACGCACATTAAATTTGGTAAAAATCGGTCAAGCCGTTTCAGAAAAGTTCAAGTTCGAACACCGTGACACGAGAATTTTATATATTAGATTTATATTAAAGCGGAAGTGTTAAACTCAAGTCGAGTCAGTTATTGAATACCACCTATTAATAATCAAACTGCCCACTTATGGGATGTGGACCGTATGCTGGGAAACACTGGTCAATTCGAAAATATATTATTTTAAAAATCAATATACGGTGTGATTTGTTATAGATGTGAAAGGTTTAAAGGGTCTTTTTTGTATGTATAGCTCCATATATTAGAAACCTTACAACATTTGTTTATAATCATACTATATAAAGTGATCTATCTGAAATATGTTACAAAAATTATTTTTTTTTTTTGGAATGCGACAAGCCTATAACATCTGGCAGTGGAAAATCTGCAGGAAGATACAAATTTTGAAAACGCTTTTTCTCAATATATTATCACTACATTATTTATTATTTATATAAAACACCTTTTCTCATATGTCTATAGATAAATATCTTTTTTTAGTACATACTAAGGTTACATTGCACATTTTACATTTTATTCAAACTAAACTATACAAGTCTCTGAAAAGTAAGATATGACATTTAAAGTTTATTGTAAAGTTTCTTTTTATTTTTTTTAAAACTGTCTAAGAGGACATATATATATATATGACAATTTCTTTCGACTATGTAGGTATATGTTTCAAATAAACAATAATGCGCTGTTATGAAAAAATAGAAACGACATTTAAAGTTATTATTTAAATCGTCGATTTCTTTTAAATGTTTATTCTGCACAAATACCGACTGCTTTACCGACCGGCGACCGCAACGGACGCCATTAAAACACAATTGTTAACAGCGCCATCTGTGAAGTGTCAAGGTTAAACAGACTGCTTTACCGACACTAAATAAGCGCAGCACAATTCGAAATAGAATTATTAAAGAAACTGGTTTCTTTATACATATATTTATATATATACCTTGGAGTAGGCTTTTACCCGAACATGGTGCATATATATATATGTTTGTATGTGTGTAAATAGAGTGTACCGTATGTTGTCAGCTAATTAGTTATATATTCAACTCTAATGCTTTTATTTATAACCGATCATACTGTATATGTCGTGATATTATATATATAGACGATACATGTATGTGTTTAATTTGTTGATATAATAAGATTATTTTTATTTTCAAGGTATATACGTAATAACATCCTGCAATTGGACCGAAGATGAACTAATAAGACATTTTTCTGAGAAGATGAAACTTAAATGCGTGATACCGACGCCGCAATTCACATTTGGCGGGAAAGTTGGCAGCATGGTGTCGTCCGTTGCCTTTGTTAAGAAATAAATTATTATTGACGTTTTGTTTTTTTTTTACATTAGACAAAGGTATGATTATTTAACACCAACCTTTTTTGTGCTGTGTCCAGCCAAAACCTTTCTGAAATTCTTAAGCCTATCTATATAACACATAATTTTACTATTAACCCTTCCTTTGCCGCAAAATGGCGGCTGCCAATGTCGGGAACGATTTTTTTGGATTAGTAGGCGACACTTATTGCCGCCCAAGAGAGGCGATGTGTAAAAGATATTTAAGGATAAAAGATGATGAAAATAAAAAAGTCAAGTGAAAAATTTATAGAGAAAAAATTGTCGCATATTTAAGACAGGGGAATGTAGGAGAGGGTTTTAAAAGGACTTTTCTCCAAAAATTGATAATAGCGACATCTGTTATCTTCAATATTAAACTTGAATTAAGTGTAAAAGTTTTACATTGTAAATAACAGATGTCGCTACAAGTTTAAACTACTGTTTTATTTACTTCGGTTTAGAAATTTTAAAATACTTATGGGAAACTATGAAATATGAATCCGCGTTCGACTGTTGACGGTGGGTTTTATTCATTACTTACATAGGATGTTGTTCACAGTGACCACTTGTGTGAGTCTTGAGAAGAATAAAAGAAGATAATATTATAGAAAGTACAATCATATTTATCTCCATTATAGTGGGATCTTACATAAAGTCTAGATTAAAAACGCTCTCTGATCTAAAAAGATCACACAGATACCTATCGGATTATTTTTGATCACTGTTCTAACTTAAAAGACCAATGCTGGGACGTCGTTTTGACACTTTATAAGCTACATACGTCATGATGTGCGACGCGTCTAAAAGGGGAATCCCACAGAAATATAACCCTTAATAACCTAGAGTTTCAATTTTGATACCAATCTTTTAAACCGAATGTTCACATTACACTATTAGTTTTTTAGGTTGGCTGTACGTATTTTACTGTTGTATGATATTCTTTCCAACGAAATAAAAAAAAAATCTATTTTTCCTTCATCTAGACCAGAATTCCCCATACTTTTTTGTGTCGTAGACCCCTTGCCATGTTTTTCCGTGTTGGGTAGACCCCCTACTTACCTGATATTGATTTCCTGTAAATTTATAACTGTAGTGAAGTTTAGTGTTAAAAACTTAAAGTGAAAACACATGTTAATTTATACATTTATTAATTGAATTTAAATTAAAACTACTCAAAATAAAATTTCGTATCTATTATGTAAAATATACGTAACATTAAAAAAATCTTTTTCGCTGACGTAGACCCCTTGCAGGTTGTCATAGACCCCTAGGGACCGATATAGACCACTTTGGGAATCACTGATCTAGACTCTCAAGCAAACACAGTAATATTAAAAATATATCACTTTCGTAAATCAGGCTACTAAGGGATAATCCTTTATATATATCGTGCGAAGGAGCGTGCTATAATACTTCGGACGTATAGACGCACACACGCCTCTCCCAAAGACCGATGACTGGACTTAACTATGACGTCAGTCCCTCTATTGGGGGGTAACCTTAAACCATAGATGCACAAACCGCGGTACGCCGGTCGAATACTGGTGGCCCGCCGACAGCAAAAATAATATTCTCGTACATTCCAAAAATATTGAATTCTATTCCAGAATAAAACCAAAAAAATTTAATTACCTATACTTCTGGCGGCCGGCCCGCCATCAGTTCATGATTTGCCCGAGTGGCCCCTAGTCTTAATATGTCTGTGCAACCATGCCTTAAATAAATTTGACTAAAATTACAGTACACACATGTATATGTATGTGTTATAAATATGACGCATATTAAAGATAACAAACATTACATTTTTGTCAACGTTTTTTAAGATAGTATAAGACATTGTAATTAGTACAGTACCCGGCGATAAATATTGCTAATCGACCTTTGGAAAAAGACAATCGGCTAATTTCGGCTTCGTAGAGCACTATCTCTGAGATGAGTGAAATGGAAAGCTTTAGAGCGGTGATTTCCAAAGTGGTCTACATCGACCCCTAGGGGTCTATGACAATCTTTCGACAATCTTTGTCTAGAATGAAATTATATATATAAATATATATAAATATATATATATATATATATATATATAAAAGAAGCCTACAAAGAAGTCATTATACTATGTCATTTGTCCACCAAGTGGGGGGCAGCGTCTACCGGCGCTGGTGGTAACTACGCGAGAGATATATTCTAACTACTGCCAATTAAGACGAGAAATTTTTCTAACTACGTAAGTGACCTAAATATTGTAACAAAGCACGATTTACAGAACCCTATAAACAATAAACACGAAACCCTAGGATCAAGAAGTGCCGTGAACACGCATGACCCTGTTTATACATTTTTGTGTACGGTCCTCGGAAATTCTAACCGAGTACTATCTCGAAATTACTAGAACCTTCTCCGTAGTTGTTTTTAGAATTATTAGATTAAGATCTACGATTAGTGATACAAAGTGACTATTTGGTAAGTTACTTGGACAGTGATTTCTTGAGCGATTTGGAAGCGAGGTTTGGACTGAGCCAGTAATTCCCAAAGTGGTCTATATCGACCCCTAGGGGTCTATGACAACCTGCAGGGGTTCAAGGTCAGTGAAAAAAAATTTGGGGGTCCATGAAATGAAAAGGGGGTCCACGATAGTGGATCTCAACACATACACTGATAGTACCTATTTACTTACATCGTACTATCATATAATATCAAAACATTTACATTATTTATAAAAGTACATATGAAGTAAAAAACTTATTATATATGTTTATAAAATTGTGTAAGTTGTAGGATGTTGGTATTCGCTTTGTGGTCGCAATACATTTTGGACTTGTAAAAACCTGAGAGTCGCAGTCTCAGAGCTTCGCTACCTTGCACTGACTTGTTCAATTCGTCAATCTATAAATACGAATGTGGGACAAACAAATAAATTTACAGGAAATCAATATCAGGTAAGTAGGGGGTCTACCCAACACGAAAAAACATGGCTAGGGGTCTACGACACAAAAAAGTTTGGGGAACTCTGGACTAAGCGAAAGTATACTTTGTGTTAAAGAGGGTTGACCATCTGATTTGTAAATAAAGAACTCCTTATGAACCAGTGGTGTTTCATTTCGAGTCAGAACCCACAGTACGTAACAATATAAAACGACCCAATTATTTAAAAACCATTGTTCGAAACAAGCCGCCTGGGTAATTTAATTATGAAGTAAGATATTAAACGCCATAAAAACATCGGACGATGTCCCTGGGGGTAGATATGTCGAAAGGTGTGCGTATCGAACAGTCGCGCCCAATTCCTATCTAGGTTATTATCCAATACATTTCAAAGTATGTTCAGCTGAAATAAAATTGTATGCATACATAGGATGATTGAAAATTGATGTCTAAAAATACATTTAAAAAACTTTCAAGTTAAACGGTTTTTTGATACCCATATTGTTGTGGCTGTGGAAAAATAAATACCTAGTCCGCCATATTGGAACGGCGTCCATCTTGAATTTTAAATTTTGACATAATCATCGTGTTTTACTAGTGTAGCCCTTTCATTTGATACTCATATTGTGGGGGTTAAGGAAAAATATGTAATCCGCCATTTTTTATCGGCGGCCATCTTAGATTTATAATGTTATCGATTTTATTATATTGTATTGTCATCTAAATTAAATGTGTGTATCATATTTCAGATCAATCTGACAACGAGAAGGTTTGCTTAAATTTCAATTTCTAATTTTGACCCAAATAAATAAATCCCGAACGGGTCGAACAAAATAAAACCGTTTAATTAATTAAACCGTTTAATGAAACGGTAGGACTTTGATACTTTAACAATTTTTTTGTTGACTTACTCCATGTCTATAAAAGGTTAGGTTAGGTTAGGTTATTATTACCTTCGGAGTCGCGGGAGTTTAGGGTGGGGGCCCTGAACTCCCACTAGCTTCGGCGACTCTGAGGCGGACGATGGTTCGACGTGGTCTCGAACCAACGTGATAGCACCACGAGGGTTTCGGGGGTAGCGTGAACCATACACGCATACCCCGGGACGGGCCATCTAAAATAGCACGGCGCGAGGGAAGACCGCGTGGCGATCCCTGACCGAGAGACACCGCGGTCCCCCGCGGCCCGCGATCACCAGGGGGGTTTTAGTGGGTAGAAATCCCACATAACACTGTCCTCCCCCCAGAGGCAGGACATCTTGAAAACCGGAAGATTTCCCCCACCGAAACAAAAATAAAAAAGGTTAGGTTAGGTTATTATTACCTTAAAGCAGAGTTCCCCAAACTTTTTTGTGTCGTAGACCCTTTGCCATGTTTTTCCATGGGGGGTAGACCCCCTACTTACCTGATATTCATTTCCTGGAAATTTCTAACCGTAATGAAGTTTAGTGTTAAAAACTTAAAGTAAAAACACATGTTAATTTATACATTTATTTGGTTTTTACAAGTTCAAAATGTATTGCGACCACAGAGCGAATACCAAAATCCTACAACTTGCACAATTTTATAAACATATATAATATTTTTATTACTTCATAGGAACTTTTATAAATAATGTAAATATTTTGATATCAATAAGATAGTATGATGTAAGTAAATATGTACTATCAGTGTATGTGTTGAGATCCACTATCGTGGACCCCCATTTTCATTTCATGGACCCCCAAATTTTTTATCGCTGACGTAGACCCCTTGCAGGTTATCATAGACCCCTAGGAGTCGATATAAACCACTTTGGGAACCACTGCCTTAAAGTATATCTAAACATCAATGCGTCTTACAAATACATGCCCATATTTATCTTATGAATAATATATACAGGATGATTTCTGTTAATTCCCCTTGATATATTATTACATGATATATCGTACATTAATTGACAGGAAATAAACTATACAATCACCTCTTTAAATGTTTTACACCTATAAAACAATAATCATGTATATTTTTTTCAAATAACATATTTTAAAATTTAAGATTGAAATACCCCACTTGTGGAGACATCTTTCTCAAGGGATGGTATCTTTTTTTGGTAAAGATGCATTAATGATCTCCAATATTCAGAGCTTAGAGCATCAGCGAAAATATTTTGTACTGTGTACTTCGAAATTACACCAAACAATTCCACCATTTTTTTTTTTCACCAATCGGATAAGACGCAAGCATTATTACATAGGAGCCAAATTACGTCATCTTCATCGACGCATTGTAAAGGGGAATCCCACGTCAGAGCGGTCTATATTTACGCGCGAAAGAGACAGCGCTCTACACTTCTCGCATTGATCGGCTGAAGGTTTTTATAAGTCGATTATATTCATAGTTTTAACCCTTACGATACTGTAGGTATATATATCTCCCTTCAAACATATAGACTGTTGGGACATAACGTCCCACTGAATTGTGATTAGAGACTGCTATGTCAAAATTATAAGCAGTTTGGTTTGAATGGTCCCAATTTAGTCTTTTTTTTATCACCCCCGCTATTGGGGGTCTCTCGTACCCCTATCTTTTGGTGGGACAGGGTCTTTATTGGGCAATTTTTTTTTCCTCTTAGTTTTTTTTATTTCCGTTCTCTTCTTCCATTCTTCACATGATCTTTCATTCCATTCTTTTATACCACATTTCTTATTTCTTACCCTTTTGCTCTGTTCGTCTATCATTCTTCCCTTTTTCTTTTAACATTTTTTGATTTATATTTTTATTTTACATTTTTTTTACACATTCAATTTAGTCTTTGCACTCCTTAAATCTTAGAGAAAATTATATGTTTATTGCCAATTGGTACAAATAAATACATTCACACGCCTGAAGTAAGAATTCAATATAATTTCAATTTTAGTCGTGACACACTATTGTACTGCAGTATTGAAAGGTTTAACAGGAGAGGCTTAACCTATAGTGCAGGGTGTGCACCGTCTCAGAAGGCGCCGCGTCAACAGCGATGTGCAACAGGCATAAAAACAACGAGTGTTATTCTGCCGTCATAAGAAAGGCCGTAACTAATACCATACTGTAAGCTATACCTACTTATTAAATAGCTTGTTGGAATATGAAAAAAACTTTCTTGTTACGACGGCAAAGTTAATCGTTTTTTTTTATGGCCCCCGCTATTTGGGGCCTCTCGTACCCCTATCTTTGGTAGGACAGGACTATTGGCAATTTAATTTTTTACATATTTTTTTATTTTCTCCTCTTCTTTCATACTTTACTTTCTCTTTCGGTCTATTATCTATCTTTCATGCTACATTTCTGCTTTCTTTCCCTTTTGCTCTGTTCATCTATCATTCTTTCCCTTTTTCTTTTTACATTTTCAATTTACATTTTTATTACTTATATCCTATAATTATTTTCTATCACAATTTTATGTATCATTTTGGTTATATTTTGTCTTTTTTATCTATTTTTCTATTTATTTAATGTGTTTGCTTTTTGTTTATTTCTATCGCACTTTTTGCGATTTTTTTGCAGAGGGATACGAATGACTGTTTATCTTTTCCGCCTATCAGGGAGGCTATTGACTCCTCCCTGATTTTAACGCCAAACCGGTACTCAAATTCGAAAGTTAATCGTTACAGCCGTAGGGGGGAGGGGGGGTTTCATTGCACACGGGCGCTACACGAGCTAGAGCCGCCCCTCAGTTTCAAGAATCGGTATAAGTTACATCAAGTCCCCATCGGTTGCACCGCACATCACACGAGTATCCGCGACTTCTGCATGCAAGCAAGTATCAGGACACCCGAGTACACCTATTCCCTGATTTACACGGTAGATACGTTCCTGAGAAAAACGTGTAAATCGAAAATTAAACATTTTCAAGTCAAAACCGTGTAAATCGAAAAACTTGCAGAAAATGCCTGAATTTGCTATTTAACAGTTGTGATTTTTTTCAATAATTTTAGGTGTACACAGAAATAAAAATAAAATGAATTGACAAGTTAAAATATTTAATATATTACGGAAAAACTGTTTTTTTTTTATTTATTTAATTACAATACAACACAACAGAAGAACAAAAAAGAAATTACTCTCATTCTTTTTTTCGGATTCGAAGGTTCGAATTTACTTTCATCACTCGGAGTTAATTGTGCCGATTCGATGTTTTAAGCAGAAATATTTACATCATGAGAGATGGTAATAAAATCGGTTATTAAAAGCAAAAAAAAAAAACTTTTTTGGAAAACCGTGTAAAAGCGAAAACGTGTAAAACAAGTACCGTGTAAATCGAGGGATAGGTGTAGTCTTCGCTTCGCAAATCTACATAACATTCACAACACTATACACCTATACGGGTATAGTCCTTCTTTGTGCAAACGTCTTAGATATAACTGTATGTATGTTGGCAATAGTACCAACCAAAAATGTTTTAGTTAAGATCTTATCTATGGTTTGGCGAATTTGTAAAATATGTTTTTATCTGTGCTCTCTCTCTCTGCTCCCTGCCGCCACCGAGCACACGTGTTTTCCTTTCCTTGTAAAATTAATTCTTAATAAATTAATTCATTCTCTGGACCAAGGCCTTTCAATTAAATACAGTCCACTAAAGTCAATCCCAATCTTATACAATGTATAACAAATAACATACAACATATACAGCTGTAGTTGTACTTGACCTACTTCCTTGACTAGGAACAATCCCATAAAGTTTGCAAAACATCACAAGTCGTATTCCTTTGCACGTCTAAAAAAGGTTGCGGATGGTGACATTGCAATCCTCCATACGTCATCATCTCCATCATCATTGGTAGACGAATTTGAGCCAACATCTTAGTTCTTCGCTATTTAAACCAGATAAATCTTTATGGACCCACACTTACGAATTTTGGACGTCCATTTTTTTAACATCAACGTAGACCCATGTAGTAACTGTTCATCCGTGGGTAAGTAACGATATAAATATCCTCTGCGTGTAAACTATGTTTAATAAGAATTGCAACATATGCCGCGGACCCCTCTAGGGGGCCCTTGAACCTAATTATTCCATTTTGCGTCCCCCTACAGGTCAACGAACTTCAATTCCGGTAACCTTAATAGAGTATCGGTTCAACTTGAGATACCTAAGGTAGCACACAAGCTGTTATTATACGCAATAACGAGAGAAGAAAGATATGAGGGTGATGTGGAGCTGAAGGAATGGGTGGAAAATGCTGCCATCACCTTTCAAATGCCGGATAAAGAATGCCGCCGAAAAATCCTAGCTTATTGCAGGAAGGTTGTCAAGGAGGTTTTAAACAGGAATTAAGCTAAAAAAATGTTAAATAAAAAAACAGGAAGAAGGAATTGTAAACTAAAGAATATCCAAGAATGTAGCTAAGGAAGAGAGAGGATACGTGTAAGGATTGTGAATGAAAGATGTAGAAATAGGAGTTGTGAAGAACGAGAGAGAATGAAAATGAAATGGTAACAATAAAGAAATCATTGCTAAATAAAGTCCACGACGAAAGGCCTCCAATAACAAGAACAGCGTGAACGAACTGAGGTTGGATCCGGATCCATCCTTGGCTCGCCTGTGGTCCAGGCTGCCGTCCCAAGCATACACACAACATCAACACTACACAGCTCTACTCGGGTAGAGCGGTTCACTAAGTGCGAACGTCATCAACTGGAACGCGTCTGTCCAGCTTCTGTTTTTTTTAAACGGTTTTATTTAGTTCGACCCGTACGGAATTTATTTGGATCAAAATTAGAAATTGAAATTTAAGCACTTTCCCGTCGTCAGATTGATCTTAAATTTGGTACACGTATTTAATTTAGACGACAATACAATATAATAAAATTAATAACATCAACAATCTAAGATGGCCGCCGATACAAAATGGCGGATTACACATTTTTCCCTAACTCCCTCAATATGGGTATCAAATGAAAGGGCTACACTAGTAAAACACGATGATTATGTCAAAATTTAAAGTTCAAGATGGACGCCGTTCCAATATGGCGGACTAGGTACATATTTTTCCACAACCACCACAATATGGGTATCAAAAAACCGTTTAACTTAAAAGTTTTTTAAATCTATTTATTAAGTTCACAGACCCTTCCGCTCCGCGAACTCAGTTCCGATGAAGCTGTAAAAGCCTTATGGCTAAAAGCATCAACTTCAATCAAAAGTAAGTAATAATGGGGTCAGTCAAAAAAGTTATTGAATAAGTTAAGGCTATGTGCCCTCAACTCCGTGACCTCCAATCTATTGTTTATTCTTTTCCAAGGATATATTGCCATTATGATGCACTAAAGTTTTACTAATTACTTTTTCTACTAAAAACCACAGTTACTGACGTACTTCATCAGAAGTAGCAGTGGTTGACAGGTCTTAGACCATTGTGTTGCCGGTGATGACATGTAGATCTGAGACGTGGTCTTTTACTGGCGAGAAGACTCAAGACTCACGGTCAACCCGAGAACAAAGGAGACTGCTCGGAGTTGCACTGCGAGATCGAACCAGGAACTCGAAGAATTGCACATCAGAAGTGGTTATGGGTGACAGGTCTTTGACCATTGTGTTGCCGGTGATGACATGTAAATCTGAGACGTGGTCTTTTACTGGCGAAGAGACTCATGGTCGACCAGAGAATAAGAGACTGCTCGGAGTTGCACTGCGAGATCGAACCAGGAACAAGGATACCCGCAGAACAACCAGTCATTGGCGTAACTCGAAGAATCGCACATCAGAAATGGCTGTGGGTGACAGTTCTTTGGCCATTGTGTTGCCGGTGATGACATATGGATCTGTGACATGTTCTTTTATGGGCGAAAATACTCAAGGTCACCCAGAGAATAAAGGAGACTGCTCGGAGTTGCACTGCGAGATCGAACCAGGAACAAGGATACCCGCAGAACAACCAGTCATTGGCGTAACTCGAAGAATCGCACATCACAAGTGTCAGTGGGTGACAGGTCTTTGACCATTGTGTTGCCGGTGATGACATGTAGATCTGAGACGTGGTCTTTTACGGGCGAGAAGACTCAAGGTCAACCAGAGAATAAAGGAGACTATACTCGGAGCTTCATTGCCAGATCGAATCTGAAACAATGAGACCTGCAGATGAACTAGTCATTGGCGTAACTCGAAGAATCGCACATCAGAAATGGCTGTGGGTGATAGGTCTTTGACTATTATCATTGTGTTACCGGTGATGATATATGGATCTGTGACGTGATCTTCTACGGGTTTTACGAGAAGGCACAAGGTCACCCAGAGAATAAAGGAGACTATACTCGGAGCTTCATTGCCAGATCGAATCTGGAACAAGGATACCCGCAGAATAAACGCCATTTATTGGCGTAACTCGAAGAATTGCACATCAGAAATGGCAATGGGTGACAGGTCTTAGACCATTGTGTTGCCGGTGATCACATAAGGATCTGTGACGTGGTCTTTTACGGGCGAGAAGACTAAAGGTCAACCAGAGAATAAAGGAGACTATACTCGGAGCTTCATTGCCAGATCGAATCTGGAACAATGAGACCTGCAGATGAACCAGTCATTGACGTACCTCAAAGAATTGCTCGCCAATCCAACGGATGACAGGGAGCAAAATTCTCACATGGCAACCTCGAGCTGGTGAATGTGATAGTAGCTTTAATATTTCTTCTCAGCTGTACGCTGTTAGCACTGCCATTATTGAACTTAGTTGAACCAACATCACTGACGTTCGAATCGACACAAGTGCCACTTGGAGAAAGAGATTGAGGAGGAGAATATCGCCTCATCATGAAGAATTTTTTCATTGAAGAAAGAAGAGAATCCTTACTCAAGTTCTGCAGGTTCCTGATAAAAATTGTGATAAATATAACTTAAATGTAAAATAGGCTTAATTATATTAAGAAACAAGTCAAAATGTAAAAAACAATACCATCCATAACTGTGATATACGTAAAAAGAGGAAAATAAATATAAAATCTAACCTAACTTAACTGCAGTGATTGAGGATGGATAAAAGGTAATGTGCGTAGAAGAGAAAAAGTGAACGAATTGTAGAATGAAAGAAAAGCAAGATAGATATTGTCAGGAATGGAAGAAGAAAAATTAAATAATATAAAGTTAAAAAATTAATAAGCAAAAAAAAAACCCTGTTCCCATATAAACAGGGAAGGAACGAAAGGTCTCCATATACGGGAGCCAAATAAAAAAACATCACTGACGTAACTCGGAGAATTGCTCATTTGACGTGGCAATAGGCGAGGCATAATAGTACTGGTGGCCTTTAAGACCGAAAGGTTCTCGGCTGACCATGACCCGGAAGATGCTATGGCAGGTCCCCCACTAGATGAACATATTGAAGGTCACGGAAGGTCGTTGAAAATCCAATATCATCGTAAAGGGATACGCAAAATAAAAATCCATTTATAAAAACTCATTTATTTTATTTAAACTTCAATAAACCGTCAGTACACCGATATATTTCAACCCAATTATGTTTATTACACTAAATACACCTTTCACACAGATTAAATTATAAGAGAGATATATTTGGCTGGCGACTTAGTCGATACATCGCCATTTCAGCCGTTAAATATCCACTATTAGACACAGGCCTCTCTTAAAGACAAGGATATCTATATAAGGTCCACCTAATCCTCGAGGTTTTGGATTGATAAACTGACATAGCATTGACCAGGCCACATAACCCACAGAAGAAGCCGTTGAAACCTTAAGTTTCTCGAGTAGAAACAAGTCTGACAGATGGCGCTAAGATCGCTTAAAGGCGCCGGATGCAAGCCGTTTACAAACAGTGAACATTCTACGGCTGTAATAACGATGGTATTTTTCTAAATTTTCACTTATGTTTTTAATATATCTTAATAAGACCTATATCAGTCATTTGCATTACTCAATTTAAATATTTTAAATACAAAACATTATCTTGTTATATATAATCTTACAATGCACAGCGTATTCTAACGCAGCATCAATTTTATACGAAATTTTTATTTAAGCTATAAATAAATATAACACATACCTGATATTGATTTTAAAACGCAATTAAAAAACAAAACAATAAATTTTACCTAATTCAAACAGTTAAAATATATTTCAATGCTAGACCCAAAATGATTTTCAATGGAATGCTTTAAAACTAATTTAAATATTACATTTTCACTTCAAAAGTAATAAATATTTAACATTTTATTATATTTCGACCTTTGACACTGACTTATTGTTTCCCGCCGAAAAAGTTAGCTGTCAAAATATTCCGCCATTACATGTAAAACAAATAAATATTACACCATCTCTTTTTGTACAGTATTAAATACTAATTAAAATATCCTGACATTGTATAGAAGTATATTTTTCGACATTAAAAAAAAACAACTTATAATTTTTAAATATGTTTTACACATTAGTATAACATAACCTAAATATTTTCATAAAAAAAGTTTACACGTGTCATCGCCATGTTTATTTTCCGTGAAATATATTTTCGAAATTATATCCGAACAAATCAAGTTATATGTGCATTTAAACATTTTGTTATATAAAAAGCTATATTACAACTAGCCTTACATCTAACCATATCTTATTAACCTTACAAAGATAATTACACATTTTAACCTAAATAATTTATAACACAGATAAAAAAAAATCCAGTTACGAAACCAATTATAAATCTTATATATATAGATAATAAATACAAACATGCAATCTACATAGCCATTGTACATTTTATCTCTGATTTTGTTAACAAATATGATTAATTCTTAGATATCTCCTTGTAGGTTATTAAATTTAAATTCTCTGAATAATTTAAAATTAGGTCTGTAAAAATTATTATCACATCTTTTTTTTTAAAAAAACCTTTTTATATAAAACGAAACAATGTTATATATAGAATACACAAATTTAATTAAATATGAAATTAAATCAAGCAACATATTTACGAAAATCTTTTATTTTTGACATTCATTGTTCCATTAAAATTCTAAATATTAATGGTTTTTATGTATACGGGAATATATATTTCCATCTACATACTGAATCATCACAATTTCTCTGAAACCAGAAGTCTTAGAGACTTCAAATTTGTTTAATATACTTCCTTTTAACCCATAGAAGACAGCTAAGAACGGATTTTACAAAAATACGCTTCTATTGTTAAGGGATGTTCATTAAAAAGATGAATATTTTAAAAACCTCTCATAAAAATAAATATGGCTAGAAATTTTTAATGAGAATGTTTAAAATTAAAATACCATACAAATGGCTTTCATGTGAAGCTGCCTGTATATATAAAGAAAATTAATTCAATTAAAATACAATATATATTGGTCGAATTTAAATTTGAACACCCTATATATATGCAATTCCTTTTAAATGCACAAAAATTAATAAACATTACAATATATATGTGATTAATCTCGGACTAGACCATGATATAAATACATTACAATGCCTTACATTATCTGAAAAAAAAACTACTTGTTTGATAAAAAATTGGTAATAATTTTTTATCTTTAATATATGTTATATTTATAACACATGTCTTTATCTCTACTGTAACCTTAGTTAATATTATTTTAGGCCTTTAGATATACCGAGGACATAATCAAGGCCACTGGAAGCCACTGGATCCAGGCAGCGCAAAACCAATCATGAAGACAATGTTTAGGTAAGGCATACGTCTTGCAATAGACGTCTAAGCTGATATTATCATAACAAAATAATTTCTTTGTTTATTTGACATAAAATATAGTCCGAACAGTGATCCTGAAATCAAACCCTTGAAATTAAAATTGATTAACTATTCTGAAGGTAGATCGGAGCCTAAATCTACCACAATCTATTTTAAACATTACAGATTTGTAAATTTTGTACTTAAAAGACTATATTTACATTACTTGTAGTCCTGTGTTGGACATGGGTCTCTGTTATTGATTACCAAAAGTAAATGTTGGAAGCAGCCAGCATTCCATATATTTCAACAATGCTATGTCAGTCATCTGTCCTCCTTGTCGACTCACTATGTTGTTCTGGCTGGTTCAACAACATATATATATATATATATATATATATATATATATATATATATATATATTATTGTTGAAATTTGATGCAAAACTGATTTTACAACATTCAGAATTTAATAGAAATAAAGTAATTTGACTATGGAGTTCCAAGATGTCAGTTCATTATATAAATTGGATTTCTAGTCTAAAATAGTCTCGGAATGAATTTGCTACATTAACTATATTTTTGCTAACTCATTCTGTTTATAAAAAGTTAGGTTAGGTTAGGTTATTATTACTTTAAAGTATATCTAAACATCAATGCGTCTTACAAATAAATGCCCATATTTATATTATTCATAAGATATTCATATACAGGATGATTAGTATAAATTTAAAAGCATTAAGAGTGAATATATAGACGATTTATTAACTAAAAGGTTAATAGATGTTACATTAATTTATTTTCGCATTACAAAATGCAGGGATAATAAACAATTATTAATTTTAATATGTAGTAATAAGAATTTTGTAAAAGAATATTATTATTACGTAATTTATTTTGACATTAATTGAGTAAAATAAGCTATATACATTCAAAACTCTACGATTTTACACTAATAAACAATCATCCTGTATAATTAATAACTAATAGTTGTTCATTTGAGACCACATCCCGAGACCTTTGCCAATATATTATAGTAACATAATTGTAAATTAGTTTAACTGTTAAAAATGCAAAAATGTATTTCAAATCATACAAGTTAATATTACACTGTTTTATCATTAATAATTAAAAATGTTTATAGTTCTGATTCGGTGGAATATAAATGGACCTAGATTAGGCAGGAACCTCAAATACTAATAATAATAAATCTAAGCTAGATGCCTTTCGTTTCTCTGTCGGTTTTAAATTTGATCTATATTTAAATGCGACAATGTTAAAATATAGGATAAATAATTGCTATACAAACTCTAGCAAACTGAACTAACTTCACAAGGATTCTATAATTTTAACAAAAGAAAATCCTTCATGTCTAAATACTGAATAAAATGAACGTACTTATGTATTAACACCACCGCAGCAAAAATTCTATCATCAAGCCGTTAAAACAAGAAGGTCGGTGGTGTAGGTTTGGCTGTTTTTGTTTATTGATTTTATGAAAAATGGTGCATTTAACTTTATTAGACTCAGTGTTTGGCACTAATCGGTGTATCATAACTCCTGAAGTTGCTCCGTGGAGGGGTGAAACACGTGTTGAGTAATTTGGCGGTGGCGGTTGTGTGATTCGCATTGTTTTGCTGCATGCATTGCATGTGCGGAAGTGGCTAAATATTGGTCCTTTTCTTACTTAGGATTGACTTCCGCGAGGTAACACCTGATTCCATTAAATATTAAATCATCAGTAATTTAGGTTACAGTGATGTGTCATGGTGGAATCTTTTTAGGTAAATTTTTGCTGCGGTGGCGTTAATATGTAAGTACCAAAATGAATTTAAAACTGTTAGATATTGATAGAAATGCAATAGTATATGTAGTCATTTATCTTTGATGAGGAAAGATAGGTTGGATTTAGGCATGGACTACATGGGCACAGGTGCTGAGCTGTATATTTTAAACGACAGTTATAAATTTACTAAAAAGGTGTTTCTTAATGAATTTGAATGGGCACAATAAAATCCTTTATGCCCATGGGCTATCTAAATCAATGTCAAGCCAACATCAACTAATATTGTATGTAGTAGGTATCTACATAAAGTTTTAAAAAATCAGGTCATACTATCTTAATTCTATTTAAAAATTAACGCTTCTGTAAACAGATGGATAACCTGATTTTGCAAGAAAATTTGTTTATATAAAAATGTTAGGGAACTCAAAATTATTAGTAGATCATAATTATATCTTATTATTAATTTTAGAGTTACCTACTACTCATGAACAGATTTTTGGTTGATATATATATATGGAATAATACTTAGCAAGTGTAGATATAATTTTTACTGTATATATACCAAGTTATAAGATTTATATAAAATACAGCTTAAAATGTATGTTTAGTTAACCATGTCTATATATTTAATATATAAATATATATTTTACTAAGTATATGACCCAAATTTTGAAGAATTGCTGATCTGAAGTCGCAAATGGTGTGGACACTCATGCAATACAAGCTGAACGGAAACCCCTCTGTTTGGTGGACCAACATAGTCAAGGTTGTGAGAAGTCAACTCAGGTCACACAAGATGGGTCAATGTTGCAATTTTTGGAAGTCTTGCAGATGTCATTCCTAGGCTGATGATGAAGTTGACTCAAATTACTCTTTGTCAATATGTAACATATCAACTTTTACTACCAACTGGCAGTACATAAGGTACAATATAGTGTTTATAACTAGAATTAGTACAACCAAGGCATATAGTATGTGATTGATATCTACAGTGGTATCATATACCACTAAATTTAATGGCTAAATCCTTTCGCAATACCTGTCTTGTTCATTCGAGTTCTTGTAGATGAGGAAGCCAAGAAGGACGGCAACCGCGGTCAGGATCAATGTCAGGAACTGGTACATCTTCAGCTTGTTCACTTGCCGGTGCAGTACCTCGTAGTTCATCTGAAGATTGTTCAGAGCGTTGGTAACAGAGTCTGTCTTCTCCAAACCCTTGTCGGATAGACTTCCGTTCTTCTGAAAACTCTTCTCCGGGAAATTACACTTCAGTCTGTACTCATCAACTTTACTACCAGATGAATTCTGCCAGATATCGGAGATTTCCTTTTGAGTTAGATCCGCTTTTGGTATTTGGACAGACATCACCAGAAACCTGTCTTTTGTGACTGTTTTCATCTGGTAACCGGTTTGTACAACAATTATAATTGTCTGCGATACTCCACTTGGTAGAACTCCACTGCTGGGACGTACACGGAATTTCTCAGGTGAGGTTGTTCGAATTTTAAATGATACAACACTCTCATCCATGTTAGTTATGGTGAACTGTCCAGAAATATCATCATTCTCTGCTTTGAATACGATTGTATCATTTGGACTTATACGTAGCATCTCACCGGGTGAATGTTGGTTATCACCCTGTTCCGCAAATGTAACTTTCTTTGGTGTAGTTTCCGAGTTACTTCGGTTCTCAGGAACAAATTCGAACTTATAAGGATCCTTACCTCCCCAGCAAGTTAATGCTTGTTCAGGTGTAACATACTCTTTGAGTGTATCTTTATTAACGAATTTCATTTTCTCTACACCTTTCGCTGGAAGTAAAGACTTGATAACCTTGAAAGCTGCAGACATCACCCATGGCATCTGGTATATTATGATGTAATTCAAAAAGAATGGATAATAACTTTTGAATAGAGATATTAGGTAGTTAGTTAATTCCATATCCATGTTACTAAGGCCGCATCCGTCCAGATCGAAAAATAACGTGATTTTATTACCGTTTTCTTCCCTTTCTATGCGGTCAAACCAGTATATTATTGCCTTTTTGATTTCCTCGAACTCTTTTTGACCTTTAACATGCATTTTTGACTTAATTATCAATAGAAGACAACCGTCAATATCTCGTCCTCTTGGAAAAAAGATACCTTCGTTAATATAATCCATTCTTATAGTGCTTTCATTTATATCGTTGGCTCCGACGGACTTGCGCCATGTGAATATATCCCAAAGCATCTCCACCGCTTGCTTGGCGTCTCCTTCAGTGTGTTTCAGTACACGACGAAGGTATTTTTCGTCTTTCAACCGCTCCAAGTCCAAAGTGTGAAAACCATGATTAGGCGAATCTTTTAATTTCGCCTCGAACTGTGATCTCAAATCTCCGGGTGTGACCATATTTATTTACACCCAATAATTTCTAACACTTTAATTATTTCTTCAATTATATTATATATCAATACGAAACAAAGACGATCACTAACTGAACGAATGACATTTGAAAATGTCAGCTGGTACTGTGTTAAGACGGACGAAGGTAGAAACTAAATATAGCTTTATTAGCACATATAACAATACGCTAAATGCGCTAATTAACATTGAAAACTTTGTTTCTAATAACATTGATCATTTAGCTCACGTAATAATTTTAATATTGTTCTATTATACATTTCCAAATAATATAATACACATTGCATTTATTAAAATAACTAAAATCATTCGTCATTTTTTTATTAAAGAACCCCATATTACAATCAAACTTTAATATAAATAAAGTTATTAAAATATCTTTAATAAATAAATCGTGATAGTTTTCATTCAGAATGTTTATAATAAATTAACAAATAATCATTTATAACTGATATTAGGTTTACTTTTTCGCATATATTTTATTGTATTAAAGTATATTCTATATAGAAAGTTTACTAACATCTTATTATACAATTGATCTGATATTTCTAACATAAATATGAATATCTGAAATATTTTTCAACCAGATTTCATTTGCTATCGTACAAGTTTTTTATAATTCAAGGCAAACTGTAATATAATTTGATTACAAATTGTGTATTTCTACCTCTTCACATAATAATTAGTATAGAAAATATTTACTTTTGTGCATAAACGAAAAAGTAACAAGAAATATTTAAGCAGATATCAATTTTTGTTAAACGTAATAAAAAGTGTTTTATTTTGAACAAATCAACCAATGTAATGATTAACTAATTAATATAAGTATATACTTACTTTTAACTTTAAGTATCTAGTTCTGTATAATTTACTCTTTGAATAAGCTTTATTTCGTTTATTGTTATATGTTGACGTCTGTAGGTTATTTTGAAATCTTTAGTTTTAAATAAGTTACTAACATATACTACAAATATCTTAGTTTATCTATTTATATGCCATTATTAATTGAGAGCAGCTCAGAAGCCAATGCGATTAAGTCCATTTTTTGATATTTTCTGATTTTTGGAAATTTTGATGAAATGAATAATAATCTTTTCATTTATTAAAGGTTTTACTCGTTGGTTACTTTTTTCTAGGTTAGACACCCCTTTTTAAATAGCTTCTGAATATAAATTGTATAATAATTTTAGAAGCCATTGTGAATAAGTCCACCTATTATCAATATATTTTTTAAGTACATTTCTTTATCTATTACAGCTGTCAAAAGGTATAAGTCCTTAAATTTTTAAGATCCTGTCATTATTCTAAATACTTACGTTTTTATTTACACACCTGTACTTGTCTTGTTTCTTTGCAGAGTTTATATCTCGAAAAAAGACTTTATACACTTTTCCAATTAAATTAATATACCAACAATTTTAAAAGCTAATGTATCAATAAAAACTTAAGAATAAATTTTAACATGCTAAATTTAGCAGCAAAAACATTGCTATTGCTATATAGCGTCTGTACACAACACTAGTTGGTACAACCATATAAATAAACTACTCCTTACTACGTTTCAGTAAGTATATATTTGTTGTTTAATTCCCGCGTTAAAGTGAACAGTTTGGAACAATTACCTTTTATTTCTACATATTGTATATTTAAATATATACAAGTTATATTAAGGTAAGTTTAATTTTTATATGATATTGTAATATAGATTTAACACATGTTTTAAACATTGGTTCCATATGCGAAACGAAAATTTTAAAAATATTTACATTGTATTTTCAAATTTTAAGTATGAATTATTAACAATTTCGTTGAAATATTTAAAAATAAACCTCTGTGTTTGGGTCAAGTAAAACTTCAATTTAAGGAGTTATGACCTTAAAATTCAACTTTCTAAAGTATTTTTATTATTTTACTTTATAAATGTGTTATTATATATCTAGATTTCAATTAGTTTTACTAATAATCTTTTGCATGGGGTATTTGATAAATGTAAATATCAGTGTGGGTTGGTGAATTTTTTTTGTATTGGAATTATAAAATTCATCCTTGTTTCTTTACACACGTAAATGACACATTAGTTTTGTATGTTTTATATTTCTACATCATATTTCTTGAATTATTTATTCCAGACCAATTAAAATTCTAAACATTAAATAATACGATAATATATTAATAATAATAGTTATATTAAGACACATTAATATTGATATAAATATTAAAGAATTGGTAACAGCGCCATCTATCGTTTGCAATTTTACCGACTAAACATTTGACAGTCTTGCCTGATGTCAAAAGGTGAGATCTGCGATGCTACATGCTTGCTTAGAAACTTATTGACACTTAAAGACTCCTAAGTTATAGTAAGTGAAAGCTGGTGGGTTTTTCCATATCTTGACTGTGAGCACTATAGAAATAGTGTCAAAGCGCTTAGTGCTGGTGGAAGGGATTTCGGCCTTCATCATCATAATAGAAATCCTCACCAAAGCATCATTTACCAACCACCATGCACACTATGATTATACACTAATTATTAAAATGGTTTTGAATATATTTAATTAAAAATATTTATATTTTAATTATAAATCACGAAAGGAAATATTTCAGTTGTCATTTATTGCTAAACAGAGCCATCTAGTGGATGAATTTGAAACTACAGTCTATTTTATTAAATTTTATTTTACTAGCTGATCCCGCAAACGTTGTTTTGCAAAAAAATATTTTTAATTTTCAATTTAAAAATAAGGGTTAATCGTAGAGGGGTGAAAATTTAGGGCTGTATGTATTTTTGTATGTTGTATCATAAAAAAATAAAAACAAAAAATTTCGTCAAAAAGAAAAAATTTTAAGGGTGAACAACCCTTATCACTTAGGGGTATGAAAAATAGATAGTAGCCGATTCTCAGACCTACTAAATAGGCATATAAAATTTGGTAAAAACGGGCAAGCCGTTTCAGAGGAGTTCAAGTTCGAACACCGTGACACGAGAATTTTATATATTAGATTACGACGTTATACGTCATTGTATTTTAACAGTGGTATCCCAGCGGTGGGGAATAAGACTTACTATCATAGATCGTTCGATTCGGTATAAAATCTTATATAATTCTAATATTAGGGCAATAGCAATATATACAAGCAATTAGTAGGACATGCTGTAAAAATAACAAAACGTTTAGACCGATTTTTTATTTGAATATATGAAAGAGTCGGTGGTAGCCCAGCGGTGGAGTAATGACATCTGCAATCGTATATCGTAGGTTCGATTCCTAATACAATTTAATATAATTCAAACTTTGTATTAATTATATAGCATTGTCACTTGCTCGCAAGTTTCTAGACCAGAGTTCCCCAAACTTTTTTGTTTCGTAGACCCCTTGCCATGTTTTTCCGTGTTGGGTAGACCCCCTACTTACCTGATATTGATTTCCTGTAAATTTCTAACTGTAGTGAAGTTTAGTGTTAAAAACTTAAATTAAAAACACATGTTAATTTTTACATTTATTAATTGAATTTAAATTAAAACTACTCAAAATAAAATTTTGTATCTGTTATGTAAAATATACGTAACATTAAATAAACATAAGCAATAAGTCAATATTTTTAGTGAGAAGGATGAACCTGATGCTTTAATAATAAATTATCAACATTTGGCGTCAATTTTGTAAGGGTCAATCTTAAATCTCCTCGGCTAATGATGTCCAGTTTGTTTCTTTTTTACGTTAGGAGATTGGTAACAGCGCTGAACCCCCTTTCCACTAGGTATGACGATGGAAATATCGTGGACCCCCAAATTTTTTTTCGCTGACGTAGACCCCTTGCAGGTTGTCATAGACCCCTAGGGGTCGATATAGACCACTTTGGGGATCACTGGTCTAGATGATGGACAGCATCGTCTGCGTACCATAATACCACACTGCGATCGCCAACCCGCCTTCCAAGCGTGGCGATTATGGTATATCTTCCCATGTATATCTTTAAGGGAGGCCTTAAGCCCCGGTTTTTTGGGGCTTCGCATATTTTCTCTGACTTGGATATACAGGGAATATTTTTACAAAACTTTTTTTTGTACATTTTATTTTCGCTTTTTTTTATTTTATTTATTACATATTATTAAATTTTCTTCTAATCCTTTCATGCTTTACTTCAATATGGTCGCCTATTTAATAAATGGTATCAGATTTCTAAATAAAATTTAACACAAAATATTTTTTGACTGCCATTAACAAAATTCAAAACGCATATTAAATGTAAATTGACATAAAAAGTCTTATTAATCAATAAATGAAGGAATATTTAAATGACAAGAATACTTGGCGGTGATGTCGCTTGTTTTGATTTCATTCAGGCTATATCTAAGTGTATATGTATATATCTGTGTTAAACTTTATGTATGTGTTGTTGTGGAGTTACTTTCTGCTTCTTCTACACAACTATAACACCTTGCGAAGCAGAGTAAGGTCAATGTAAAATTGAATTTAAAAAAAATGACGATATGAGAGTAATGTTAAAAGTCATAATTTTTAATAAATTAATTTTATATTTATTTTCATATCCCAATGGATTAGCAAGTGGAATTGGGTATAGGCAGGTTATATAACTCACAGAACAGATGTCCGCAGAAGTATATATATATATATATATATATATATATATATATATATATATATATATATATATATATACTTTTATCGTGTCTCTTCAGGTAATCAGATAACATTGAGTTTACCGTATACAAGGTTAAAACAATCATGTAAATGCTCTTGTACCGCAATATATATAACGCCAGGTATTTTTATACCTTTAGGTTTTCTCTCATTCTTTGCTTCTTAAAATCACTCAACAAACCATTTAGAGCAGTGTTTCTCAACCTTTTTTGTGTCATCCCTCACCTAAGCCTAATTCTTACGCCCCCCTTTGGTATATACATCATTTGAATATTAAAGCGACGGGGTCATCTAGTGTGAAGTCCATTTTCGAATTGCCGCTCCTTTATAATCAAATTGCCCACCATTGGGATGTACGCCCCATGTTGGGATACAGATTTCGAGGGTCATTACATTATGAGATCTATAGACGAACGAACATATCGACATTACAACGGATTAGTAAGTTGTAGTGGGAATGAACAGGTCACTTTCCGTAGTACAGATGAACTCTAGAACCTTAAAGTACGTCTATGCACAACGTGTTGAACAAACCCATATTATGATACTCGGACTTTTTCCATTTCTGTCAAATTCGGCATCTACAGGTAGTGTTACACCTTGTGATTCTTTTTTAGGGATTTCTCTGAAGTAATATGAAGGAGACGAAATTCTCGCTAGTAAACCGCCAGAGCTAGTACGATGTTATTCACGGGTAAAATGTTCGAGAACTTTCCAGTAATGGGTACTAGACTACTACAGTATGATACGAGAAACAAGAAGCCCCAATAGTTTCGGAGTGGAAATCACACACCAGCAAGCATTACGTTGAAGACTTCAACTCTTCGGAAGACGCTTGATGAAGACCGCTTCTATCCAGTCCTTTTAGAAATCTATGGTGAAGGTCTATATCTACCAGGGGAAATCTAAACGCTAAAATGATGATATTCTATACAATTCATCATTTTATTACAATATGTAATGGATTCAGGCATTATTTTGCGGAAGTTCATCCTAAGAAAGAATAGGACCAATGTATGGCTACTTCCGCCATGCAGCAGTAGTCGTGCAATAAAGTGCACCGTTCGTCAGCCCGCTGATAAATGCGTATGCGGTAAACAATGCGAATTACACAACTGCCACCGTTAAATCACTCAACACGATTAGTGCCAAATACAGAGTCAAAGTATCTAGACTAATCGGTGTAACATTACCCTGAAGATGCTTCGTGGAGGAGTGAAACACGTGTACACATGTGAAACCTGTGTTCGGCGTCTGGTAGCAGGTTCTGTTGGTGTGCCTTATGCGCCTGCGCATGACCCTCGTTCGTCTACCGTTAGTTAGTCGGGAACAGTAATGCTAGTATTGTGTGCAGGCCACAGAGATATTATTTGGTATATCCCCGCTTCAAACTCATCAAAATGCAGTATAGAACACTGATAGATCATTTCAAATATAAAAGGAACAATTGAAACTATGTTTAACAATACAAATATATATATTTGTATATAAAATATTGAAACATAACAACTAGAAGACTGAAACATATGATTATAAACTGCAATAGGTTCATGACACCAATATCACTGGACAAACTTTTTTGAATAAAATCAATTGCTTTAAACGACTCAAATACTAATTCAGATTCTTGTAAATCTGCATTCAAAAGTCGACATTTAAGTCTAAATTCAGTTATTGTCTTAGAATTATCCCACGCATGATCTAAATTTGTTGTATCTCCAATAACAGGAGTTGTAACGATCAAAAATCTTTCATTCATGGCTGAAGTCAAATCTATTCCTGGAGAAACAGTTATTGAAATCACCTGTTTAGATGACGAAGCTAAAACACCTGATGTAGGTCTGACTCTAAATTTCTCCGGTCCTGTTGTTCGAATTTTAAACGCAGCATATCCTTCCGTTTCGTTAAACACAGTTATTTCAGATTTAGCTTCACTATTATCTATTTCGAATGTTAGATAATCATCTGGATTAATCATTACAACTAGGTTTGAATCGCCATCAGCGAAAGTAACCCTTTTACCTGCATTAGATTTTTCAGGTACGAATTTGAATATGTAATCATTATTACCGCCCCAAGATTTTAATGCTTGATCTAGAGGTACGTAATCTTTTATTTTATCTTTACCTATAATTCTGAGTTTATCAACAGTTCTACCTGGTAAAATACCTTTAACTAACTTATACCCAGCTGTCAGCATCCATGGCATCTGATATATTATGATATAGTTTACGAATTTCGGGTAATAGTTCTTTAATAGTGTAACCATGTATATAACAAGGTCAATATCTATGTTATTGATCCCACATCCTTCTAGATCGAAGAACATTGTCAACGGTTTTCCTTCTTCTTCCTTCTCCAACCTATCTAACCAGTATATTACTACCTTCTTCATGTCTTCTGTATTCTTCTGTGATTTCACGTGGTGTTTCCATTTCATTATGAATATCCGGCATCCGTCTATATCTCTGCCGTGGGGAAAAAACACTCCGTCACTTATGTAGTCCTTTCTGACGTTATCTCTGATTTCGTTTATTTTGTTGGTCTCCCGCCAGAGCATGATGGACCACAGCATCCTTACCGCGCCGTCGATATTTGCATCACAGTGTTCTAAAATCCTTGTCAAGTATTTTTCGTCTTTCAATCTATCTAAATCCTTCGGATTGATTTTTCCGGGCAGATTTGGGACGCCATCTTTCAATCTTTCTTGAAATTTGTATCGTATTTCCTCTAATTTTCTCATTGTCATCATTTACATTCCTTTTTTTTTCCTATAGTATCACTGTAAAGTATAAAATCTTTTCTATTTATTAGTGTAACATGACAAATGATCGAATATCGTGTTTTTCAGCTAATACTTGCATAATTGTGGCAAAGGTTGAGTTCACCTAAAATGGGCACACATATTTAATTTTGTTTATCTAGTCACGTAATATAAACAAGTACAGTACCCGGCGATTAATATTGCACATCGACCTTTGGAAAGAGACAATCGGATTATTTCCCACACTACCTATGTGACGTTTTGTCGTACGACAGAGATAACTCTCTACGAAGCCGAAATTAGCCGATTGTCTCTTTCCAAAGGTCGATGTACAATATTTATCGCCGGGTAGTGTATCGCTATATGTACCTATTAATAAATAAATATATTTATAATACATAAATTAAAATTATTCTTAACATACTAAAAGCCTGAGATATACTAAAAACAAATTGCATATAATATTATCTTAAGTCATACAGGGTGATTTCTTATAGGTATAAAAGCTTTAAAAGGTGAATATATCTAATTTTATCTATCCAAAAATCAAACGTTTCAAAAATAATAAAAAACGTAACGAGAATATATTAACAAAACATGTTTTTAAAATTCCTATTACTGCATATTAAAATTAATTACTCTCTGTCCATGTAGACTTTATACTAACAGAATTAGCATGTCATATTCTAAAAAAAAATATTAATGTAATATTTTTATACATCACCTTATTCAAGGTAATTTAATGATAAATGATCTATACCTCTAAGGATTAAGCTATAATCAAATATCCTGTATAAATGTATAGAGACCAAACTACTGTAGAATAAGGTGATACAGAGCAAAACTGAAAGACAGTAGAATTGTGGAATGATAGAATAGACCGAAAGACAATGTGAAGTATGAAAGAAGAGAAAGAAAATAATAAAAAATTCTGTGAAAAATTAAATAAATTTGCCCAAAAAGTCCCTGTCCCACAAAAGATAGGGGGCACGAAAAAAAAAACTACTGTAGAATTAGCTTTCACTAAAGATATCTTGAGGTACCACTTGGGTAGGAATTGAAAGCGAATGTTCTGGAAAGTAACAGACTTCATTTATTTATCTCAGCCTTCTGCTTACAGTAAGGCATCCCTTCCCCCTCTGTCTCAGTGACTTATCCCTATACACCTATCCCCCGATTTACACGGTAGATACGTTCCTGAGAAAAACGTGTAAATCGAAAATCAAAAATGTTCAAGTCAAAACCGTGTAAATCGAAAAACTCGCAAAAACGCATAATTTTGCTATTTAACAGTTGTGATTTTTTTTCAAAAATTTTAGGTGTACACAGTAATAAAAATAGAATGCATTGACAAGTTAAAATATTTAATATATTACGGAAAATCTGTTTTTTTTTTTATTTAATTACAATTTACATTAAACAGAAGAACAAAAAGTAAATTACTCTCATTCTTTTTTTCGGAATCGAAGGTTCGAATTCACTTTCATCACTCCAAGTTATTTGTGCCGATTCGATGTTTGAAGCAGAAATATTTACATTATGAAAGATGGTAATAAAATCGGATATTAAAACAAAAAAATAACTTTTTTGGGAAAACCGTGTAAAAGCGAAAACGTGTAAAACGACTACCGTGTAAATCGGGGGATAGGTGTACTATGGTCGACCTAATGGGGGGTGGATCCATGCCGCGTCTACTGGCTTGTGGTCGAGATATATATACATACTCATATATCTCGACCACAATACACATATAGATATATGCCCCTTTCACTGTCATTTGAGATGAGTTACGTGGGTAATCTTATTTCTTCTCCTGATGTCCTCGTTTCTGGATGACCTTGAGCTTTATAAGAAAGAGCCTGAGCGATCACATCTCGGATTCATGTCATTACTGGCAACATACATTGACCACCAATTCTTTTTTTAAATATTACTGTTTTGAAATGTAAAAAAAGGACCAATATTTAGCCACTTCCGCACATGCAGTGGTAGTCGTGCAACAAAGTGCACCGCCCGCCAGCCAGATAAATGCATATGCAGCAAACAATGCGAATTATACAACTGCCACCGTTAAATCACTCAACACGTATTTCACCCCTCCTCGGGGCATCTTCAGGAGTTATGTTACACCGATTAGTGCCAAACACAGAGTGCATGTGCGGAAGTGGTTAAATATTGGTCCTTTTTTACTTAGAATGGACTTCCGTAAGGTAACACTTGATTCCATTAAATAGTTTTAAAATGTTTTCACACTTATAACTAATAACCTTGTGTTGTCTTATACAGATTAAAATTATATATAGATAATTATTACCTTTATTGCATTATATATAGATTTTAATGTATTTAAATTCACTAAACAAGTTACGTAACACTTGGTGTAAAAGTGTTGTTGGCATTACGATCGTGACACCTTTGCCTTATCGTTGATATTGAAAGTGAACAAAAATGGCCGCCATTGGCGAATTTCCGATTGCAATATTCGTATCTGTTAACATAGCTGTTATCAGATAGCATTCACGTCTGTAATATATACTGATGACCTTCGTATTAGTAAATTTGTAATTGTAACATGTAACAGGGACTTTCAATTTTTGACTACATTTGTCTTCTACGTCTTGTCCTTTTTTCAAATCTGTCTCGTGAGATACCAATATATTTAAATTTTAGGAATACGTTGTATCCAAATTTAAAAAAAAAATTGACATACGATGTATCTCATATATTTTTTATGGCCCTACTTTTTGGAGGGTACTTCTAGTTTCGAACTACCATACGTGAGGTGCCTATTTTACTTTTTTATTTCACTTTCTCCTTTCATCCTTCACAATCTCTATCTTTGTTCACATTCAAACCGTCTCCCGAACTTCATATTCCTTCTGACATCTTCTTTGTTAACGGCAAATTGAGTCTGACAACGAAATGCTTCAGACCTGAGAAGAAATCATCAGGTATATATCAGGGGGACCGGAAATTAATGTCGCTTTCAGTTAAATTCACACGACTACATTTTAAAAAGTTTTTATTTCTAATCAACAATATATTCACCTTCGTCATCAACCTTTTGCCGTCTAGTATACAAATCAATGCCGGAGTGGTAACGAATTTATCGGTTTTTCCATATGTCGACAAAGACTACATTGCTTTCCGGTTAGATTAGGTTTTTTTTTATTTATGGCCCTCGCTATTGGGGACCTTTTCTTCCACCCCTATTTAATTGGGAACAGGGTTTTGAATTTCTTAATATTTTTTTTCACTAGAATTTTTATTTTCGTTCTCGTCTTCCATAGTTCATTCCATACACAATATGTTTTTTCCTCCTTCTACAATTCCATCTACCTTTCTCAATCATTCCATTCCTTTCGTACATCCACATACACTTCAGTTATCCAGGTTAGGTTAGGTCCTGGTACCTGACCAGTTTTAAGCCCAAGGTGCATCTGTGAGCTGGAAGCGGACCAGACTGAGGTGCACATCGCCAGCTGTTCTATGTGTCACAACTCCTTGATCTCAAGGTCGATATGGGCAAGAAAGTTGACTCTCTCATGAGCGACAATAATTGTCGTTCTGAATTTCTGAGGTTCTTCAGGGAAGTGGCGCAGGAGATTGTTACTCGGAACATAAGTAAGCATAAAAAATACAACGGCACTGTGACGTACCTGCCGCAAACAAAGAAAGGGAAGAAGGAGTATTAAAAATAAATATTTAAATGTATTTATTTTAACATTTAAATTAAACGGTTTTTTGATACCCATATTGTGGTGGTTGTGGAAAAATATGTACCTAGTCCGCCATATTGAATTTTAAATTTTGACATAATCATCGTGTTTTACTAGTGTAGCCCTTTCATTTGATACCCATATTGAGGCGGTTAAGGAAAAATATGTAATACGCCATTTTGTATCGGCGGCCATCTTAGATTTATAATGTTATTGATTTTATTATATTGTATTGTCATTTAAGTTAAATGTGTGTACCAAATTTCAGATCAATCTGACAAAGGGAAGATGCTTAAATTTCAATTTCTAATTTTGACCCAAATGAACAAATTCCGTACGGGTCGAACTAAATAAAACCGTTTAAAAATAATTGAAATATCCTACACGCGGAACACATTCTCCATAGTGTAGAAACAATTAACCCACTGATAGCAACCATTCATGTTGTGGTTCAGCCATCTTGGAATGGTTCCAGAACGCTAAGAGAGTATTATCGATGAACGACAGTCTATGTCGAAGTACCCTCATGAAGGGTCCACCGAAAATCTAAGACCTTTCAATACAGTGAAATTGTGGTACACACCGACACGACTACAGGTTTTATAGGAAGTAGAGATAGGTAGCTCCCTAGATAAAGACATGAAAGATATATATCTTTGCAAAAGATATAATCACTCTCCAGCGCGCGCGTTGTAATTGTATCTCTGTCTTTATACTTGTAACGAGTTGCGGCTCAGAGTTAGAGAGAGATGGGCTTATGTAGCAATTTACACGCAAGAGAGACACGGATAGGTATTGTATGTTTGTATTAAAAATGTACTACGGATTTCCGGAACGACGATAAAACACCCGCGCGCGTCTGGCTTTGTTGTGCTTTATGACAAAGACATGAAATGATTAATAGGAATATTTCACACGTTTTATTCCGCCTTACCGAGTTAGTCTGAGCTAAAAGAGCCGAAGATATAAAGGATATATGTTTAGTGTTAGATGTCTCATTCTCTCTCCGCGCTGAGCTAAATGAGTTAAAGATATAAAAGAGTGATATATATCCCATGATCGAAAACATATAAATCACTCTTTTCTTGTCAGGGATGCATTTTCCCCATCTCTACTAGGAAGTCTTCGAGTTTCACTACCTTAAAATAGGTTTATGGGTAATGTACCTCAAAAGCCTTTTTAAAAATGAATTTTAAATTCAATATTAAAAACTATGTGAATACTATCTGTGATCCTATTGCAAAAGTGTAAACATTGTATATAGAAAGATATATTTACTCTAGGAGTCGTACGTAATTTTGTTTTCTATATAAGTTCAATTTGCCAATAACTAACATGTGTTTAAACAAATTATTGATTAGTGAAATATTTTAACCAAAAAAAAAATCAAAATATCTTTATTCAAGCGCTGCTCTAACAGCTGGAGAGAAACTAAATAGTTGCAATTTTAAATTAAATTTAACAATGTTTGAAATGTACACATGAAACAAACATATGGATACGATAAAATATTTTATATAGCAAACGTCATGTATGCGTCACACCGGCTGCATGTGTTTAGTTTCCTTTGTCTGTTCGGTGTTTGTTGCAATTAATAATGATCTATTGATAAATCTACACGTGTTTTTGTTATAAAATACAGTTCAGAAATCAAAGGTCAGAAATCCTTTACGGGGTTATGTGTGCCTTTTTTAACATGATATCTGAGAGGTTCTCCAAATACCTTCACCTGTTCAAGCACAAGATGGACCCCTCGTGCTTCTGTGAACCGGGCGTGGACCAGACCGTGATCCACCTGGTAGCCCATTGTCCTGCATTCGGAGGACTTAGGGTCGATTCTGAATGCTGGGTATGCAGTAAGGTTAGCGAGGACTCTTTGGCCTCGCTGATCAAAGACAAGGAAGCAAGACCAACGTTCCTAAAAATGTGCAGAACGATTGCGGAAAACGCGATAAAAAGAAACATGAGTTGAACTAAAATTAAAAAATTGTAAATTAATGTGTTAAAATAGGCAATCAAATAAAATAGTACATATAAAAATGTATATCTGGAATAGAACAAAAATGTGATATAGAATAAAAACATATAAATTGTAATAGTTAAAGTATGAGAAGAAAGAATGGTATCGAATAAAAGGATAAATGGATATGAAAGAGGAAGATAGATTTGTAGAAGGAAAGAAAATAAAGAAATGAAAGACCATAGAAGGAACGATAGAAGAGCGCGAAAATAAAAATATTACATCAAAAAATTATTAAATAAAAACAAAGTCCCTGTACCACAATATATAAGGGTACGAGAGGACCCCATGGCGGTAGTCATAAAAAACATGATATCTAAACCTGTTGTACAGAAAAAGAATTAATTTTGTTTGTCATAAACAATGTTTGTAGTGAACAATGGGCTTCGATTACATATCACGAAATATAATTAATTCTGGTAATGCAATTTTTTTATAATGTCACGATTCACGAACGCTAGAGTATATATATATATATATATAATAAATTATTAATAAAGTATTATTAAAGAAGCTGTTATAAATAATCTGTGGGGATGAATGATTAGAAATGTATGTGGGGTGATATATCATATGATATATTTTATAGTGATCATTTTATACAGGATGTTTAGATATATTTGTAAAATATTTGGAGGGTTTTTGCGGTAAAACGACCTAAACTTTCATTCATTTAAAACTTTTACACCTTTATACAATTCATCTATCTCAATCTGAACATAATGGAATTTTTATATTAATTTACTTTAAACCATCATCCTGTATATTAAAAAATAGAGGTTTAGAATAGGTGGGCGGTGCACTTTGTTGCACGACTACCACTGCATGTGCGGAAGTGGCTAAATATTGGTCCTTTTCTTACTTAGGATGGACTTCCGCGAGGTAACGCCTGATTCCATTAAATAATAGGTGATATTTATCTATATATATATATATATATATATATATATATATATATATATATATATATATATATATATATAAATATCACCCATTATTGAAAATCAAAATTTCGGCTCTGAACGATTAATTTTGTCTCCGATTGATTGTCGAATTATTTCAATATTTAAATTCATATAACCCATGTCAGCTGCTGGGAAATCGAAACAAATTACTGGCGTGAACAATTATTATTATTATTGCAGCATAGAATTAGTGAAATCCAAACACCGATCGTAATTAACTGACCGGCGTCTTAAGTATTGTTAGGAGTGCTGTCATATATGTGTGCATATATCTAACTTCAATGCACATATTTTGTACTTTTGTCATAAAGTTTAAATAAATATGATTTAAAAAAAAAACATTCTTTTGCGTGTTTTAAATGCGTATTTAAAAAAATTGAAGTTTCGAAAAATTGTTAGCACTGTCAAAAAGATTGGGCACCCCTGATATATACCATAGAGATATCTTAGCAAGTTTCGTAATATCTTTGACTCTAACTTATTCAAATTCTGTGAATACATGGCATTCTAGCCATCGTCACACCACAACATTAAATTTTTATTTTATTTATTTATTATTAAGTTCATTTATTTAAACCGGAGTTCCCCAAACTTTTTTGTGTCGTACACCCCTTGCCATGTTTTTCCGTGTTGGGTAGACCCCCTACTTACCTGATATTGATTTCCTGTAAATTTCTAACCGTAGTGAAGTTTAGTGTTAAAAACTTAAAGTAAAAACACATGTTAATTTATACATTTATTAATTGAATTTAAATTGAAACTACTCAAAATAAAATTTTGTATCTGTTATGTAAAATAAACGTAACATTAAATAAACATAAAGTAAACTATAAATAAAATAACATAAGCAATAAGTCAATATTTTTAGTGAGAAGGATGAACCTGATGCTTTTATAATAAATTATCAACTTTTGGCGTCAATTCAATCTGTTTTGATATTATAAGATAGTATGATGTAAGTAAATAGGTACTATCAGTGTATGTGTTGAGATCCACTATCGTGGACCCCCATTTTCATTTCATGGACCCCCAATTTTTTTTTCGCTGACGTAGACCCCTTGCAGATTGTCGTAGACCTCTAGGGGTCGATATAGACCACTTTGGGAATCACTGATTTAAACTATTAAAATATATTTTCTTATTATTACAGCCATTTATCAATATTATTCTACGTTAGTTTTTGTTCATATAACTTTCTTTATGATATCCTCGCAGTTTTATAAGAATCTATGGCGACATCTTGTGGGATTTTTTAAGACAAGCGCGTGTTTGTAACCACTGTAACATTTACTGTACGCGGCGATAAATATTACACATCGACCTTTGGAAAGAGACAATCGGCTTATTTCGGCTTCGTAGAGCGTTATCTTTGTCGCACGAAATACAACGACTGACAAAACGTAACATAGGTAGTGTGGGACAGAGATAGTGCTCTACGAAGCCAAAATTAGCCGATATATATATAGATGGAAAACTATTACATAAATACGTATAAATAACAAATGCTACACAATATCTTATTTTAGCGGCTAAGGAAGTGATCTTTTTTACTACCTTTTTCATCGTACATAGGAGGTGGAAGTATTTCAGAAAGGCTAAGATAGAGCATGGCACAAGAGAGAACCTGAAAAATATTGGCCTAAAACCTCAATAGGTAGCGAAGCCTGTCCTGGGAAGCCTCGTTTCAAGCCTTCGCATTATATTCAACTTAATACCTAGGCATGAAGGTTCATTTTTCTGTAACATCTGCACTCAGAAAGAGTCGCAGACAAAAACTAGTGTACGTTACAATGTAGTTCACAGATTATAAAAAAAGATTTATCCTTCGATAAATACAGATAAATTAAATGTCATGAGACGGATCAGTATGAAAATCACAGATAAGATACAATACATTGTATAAATTACAACATAATTACATTAATAATGTTGCCAGTTTCTTTATTGGTAACTGAAATGTGTGGTATCTAAAATACATAGTTGAAAATCTAGTCTAGTTACATTACTTCCGATAAAATATCTGTGATCAAAAAGTAATGTGAATTTATTTATGTAAGGCAAATTCTTTAGTTATTCTTCTACATCAATTTCATCACTAATCACCGTCTGATGAAATGCTTTTTCCAGTCCTCGCAACGTTCGGAATATTCTTTTTTCGGTACAGCCTTCGAGAACTTAGATTCGGTTTTTATCTCCTAGATCGTGCATAAAATGCGTCGTTTTTTCTCATTTCTTTTTTTATTTCTATTCTCTTCTTCCATACTTCATATTATCTTTCTCTCCGTTCTTTCACTCTACAGTTCCATCTATCTTTCTCTTTCATTCCGTTCCATTCGTTCATTCTCATTTTCTTCATTTTACTTATCACAGATCATTATTTTGTTTGTTTAGATATATTAAGCCTAGTATAGTTTTAAATGAAAATTTCACCTGACTTTTTGATCACAACAGTATGTTTGCATTTGCATATATATGTGGCCCAATGTGATGCCCTTTTAATTTTTTACTGTGGGTACTTCGAATTTTGTAGTATGCCGCACTGGAGTCAGACATTCTAATTATGAACGATCACGTAACGATATATCGGGCGATCAATTTCGAGTTTTTAGGATACCGCTCATATAAAACACTTTCGATTAAAACAAATATTAGAAGGACCGGAAAGTAATGTCGTCTCTGTCGACATACAGAAAAAACCGATTGATTTGTTACCGCTCCGGCATTGATTTGTATACCTTTTTTTATTAATTCTAATTTGTATCGCTAGTTTTTTTTGCAATATGTTTTTTTTTTCGCTTTTACTAAACGCAGACAGTTGAGAGAGAGTTGCCGCTATTTGATACGGATCTTTCTTCTCCCAGCTGCGAGGCACGACAGCGTTTTATAATTCTTACAATTTTTCTTACACAATTTTCTCTTATGGGTAGATACAGCTAAAATTTATGCATATTATCAATAAAGTTTGTAAGTTTTACTTAATTATATATTAGTTGGTACAGATTTGTATACTAGACTTCAAAAGGTTGTTAACGAAGGTGAATATATTGTTGATTAGAAATAAAAACTTGTTAGAAAGTCTTGTGTGAATTTAACTGAAAGCGACATTACTTTCATGTCCCTAATATATCATTTCAGCGATATGACGTCCACTGGTGGACATATGCCTTCCGCAAACACTTCCAAACGGCAAAGTAATGTTGTTTCTGTCCACATAATTTACAGAAAAATCAATTGATTTGTTACCTCTCCGGCATTGATTTGTATACTAGACGGCAAAAGGTTGTTAACGAAGGTGAATATATTGTTGATTAGAATTAAAAACTTGTTAGAAATGTAGTCGTGTGAATTTAACTGAAAGCCACATTACTTTCATGTCCCCCTAATATATCATTTCAGCGATATGACGTCCACTAGTGGACATCTCCCACAAACACTTCCAATAGGACAGATTTGAAACGCCCTCTATTAAGCGCCTTCCAAACACATTACTAGGTCATCAGAATATGAAACACAAGAAATATAAAGAAAAAATAGTCGAGTTAGATATTTTTGGGGTTTTTTTGGCCCCCGCTATTGAGAACCTCTCCTTCCACCACCTATTTAATAGGGAACTGGGTTTGTATTTGTATTTCTCGATTCGGGGTCTTTACATGTACTTTTAAATATAGAACGCTTGAAAACTAAGCGCAATGAAAGTAAAAAAATGTATGCAATATATATTGTCCATGGTTTTATTTATGGCATCCATTTTAATGGTTCCTCGTTCCACATATTTGTGGAGCATAGACGATACAATATCAGGTGTAATTTTTTTTTCTATATTTATATTGTTTATTTATCATTCTCCTTTAATTCTTCATGATTTATTTCTATTTTAGTACTTACCCATATTTCTAACGAAGGCCTGGAGCACTTCTTTGCAGAATTTTAGGACTGAGGAAGACACTACTCTTCTATTTTGCTACCTATTTACAACTAGAGATAAATGTGTAATCTTAGCAATACACAACAAAATGTTTTGTTTTATTAAACGGTTTTTATTTAGTTCGACCCGTACGGAATTTATTTGTTTATTTATTTGGGTCAAAATTAGAAATTGAAATTTAAGCACCTTCCCGTTGTCAGATTGATCTGAAATTTGGTACACACATTTAATTCAGATGACAATACAATATAATAAAATCAATAACATTATAAATCTAAGATGGCCGCCGATACAAAATGGCGGATTACGTATTTTTCCTTAACCCCCTCAATATGGGTATCAAATGAAAGGGCTACACTAGTGAAACACGATGATTATGTCAAAATTTAAAATTCAAGATGGACGCCGTTCCAATATGGCGGACTAGGTACATATTTTTCCACAACCACCGCAATATGGGTATCAAAAAACCGTTAAACTTAAAAGTTTTTTAAATGTATTTATTACACTCAATTGACAGTTTTTTATTTTATGTATTTAACGTTTATAAGCTAGAATATATTACAAAGAAATATAAATTAAATATATACGGAACCACGAACATAATCCGGTACGCGCTTGACAATTCACTATCGACCAGTTAGCACACAGCTGCTGTCTGATAAAACAAACGCGTACAACATAGATAAGTGTACATATTTACCAACACATCGCATTTAAAAATCATTCCCAGACAATAAAACTAATCATTTCCTTTTCTGATACAGAACCCATCTGCAGAACATCGAAGAACTCAAAAGAAAGAAGATAATGAAAGAGTCCAGGAATATATAACACGAATTGTCAAATCTAAACATACCATAACCATCAATAAACTAACGATTGAAGAGTAAATACTTAAAACATTCAGAACACGAGAAGAAAAACAATTTAAAATGGAGAAAATAGCAGAAGTAAAAAGTCTACTCGAAGCAAAGATCAATAAAGAAGCAACCAAGAATGAATTCGATGAAAGAGATCTGGAAAGAGTCAACAGTGAGAAATACATCAAGCGAGTTTTGACGCATTGCGACAACGACGCAAAAGCTTCAGCCAAGATGCTGTATGATATATTGCAGTGGAGGAAGAAGGAAGACATCTATAGCATCAACGAAAGAGTAAACACAGATTATTTGAAGACAGGTATATTCTTTCCTCACGGAAGAGACGTGGAAGGTTCTCTTCTGTTCATCGTAAAATGGAAACAATACGTAAGAGGTCAAAGAAATCTAGAAGAATTGAAGAAGGTGATTGTATACTGGATAGAGAGGATGGAAAGAGAAGAAGATGGTAAACCAATATCTTTATTCTTCGATATGGATAACTGTGGTGTCAGTAACATGGATATGGACCTGGTTGTATACATGGTGTCCCTTTTGAAGAATTATTATCCGTGCTTCGTGAACTATAGCATCATATATCAGATGCCGTGGATAATGTCGGCTGGGTTTAAACTGATCAAGGGTATATTCCCGGCGAAAGCTCTGGAGAGATTCAGATTTGTCACGAAGGATAATTTGTCGGAGTTGGTTCCTGCTGATCAGGCTTTGATCTGTTGGGGCGGAACCGATCCTTATGTTTTCGAATTCGTTCCTGAATGTAGTAAATGAAGTGCATGTTAAAATATATTTTTTTCTATTTTTTTTTCGCATTTTTATTTTCTCTTTTATTTCCAGTCGATGATAAATAAACTTACATTTATTTCTGTATAATATCATCACCATATCGAAGATAGCCATGATGATCTTCGACTACCCGCATCAAATTTTCACGACCTTTGACTATATTGTCTGTGCACATAATGGATCTACCCACGTTGCGTCTATATATAGTTTCAACATAACACATTGTCCAAATGTTCACGGGTCACCGGGGATTCCCTGAGTACTTGCATAGCTTTAAACTTAAGGGACTCCCCCTTGTACATATGTGACCTTGTGGTCGACCAGACTCCTTCGGCGCACTGAGTAATAGAATATCAGTCATGGTTGCAGAATAGGATCAGTGAGGATACCATCACCTCGCTGGTGGACAGCCAAGACATTGACCAAACCTTCCTAGAAAACTGCAGGAGGGTTATAAAAGTAAGTATAAAGAGAAACAAAATGGCCGAGTATAAGAAATAATACACAGGAACGAATTGTGATACATCACATAACATGTAATAGAACTGTGATATAGTGTTAAGATGATAAAACTAAGAAGTAAATAAACACAATTTAAAATGTATTAATTCTATAATAATGCGAAATAAAACAAAATTTACTGCCTGTAGTTATTCATTGAGGTAAGGCGATATGAGGCGAGGAATGAAAGGAATACAAAGAATGAAATGGAATGAAATCATGACGAATGAATAGATGACATTAAAATATGTTGCCAGAAGAAAAATTAAAGTATATTATATATATATATATATATATATATATATATATATATATATATATATATATATATAATATACTTTACCGCCTACCGGCAAACAAAGCGAATTACACAACTACCACCGTTAAATCACTCAACACGTGTTTCACCCCTCCAAGGGGCATCTTCCGGAGTTATGTTACACCGATTAGTGCTAAACACAGTTGACTGTGTGCATTCGCATTTGTCAGCGAGCTGGTGGGCGGTGCACTTTGTTGCACGACTACCACTGCATGTGCGGAAGTGGCTAAATATTGGTCCTTTTCTTACTTAGGATAGATTTCCGCAAAATAACGCCAGATTCCATTAAATACAACATATAAATGAATATATTACATATATAATTGTCGTTAGGTTTTCAAGCAACAACATTAGATCCTTTATCATCCTGATATTGAAAGGGGAGTTGTTTCAAAGAAGAATTGATTTTAAATAGCCAATTGTTAAGTCTAGGGTCCTCGCAAAGCGCCATTAAAAATGTGTTCACACGCGACTCCCGCAAACAAAGTTGTGTTCCAGAAATAAAAGCATTTTTAGGTAATTCCCCGTTTATGATATCGGCTAGTAATAACGGGAAAGACAGCAATCACAAAGCCTTTAGCTTTTAGCGCGAAAAGATAAAATTTTGCTAAAAATTATACATTTTTTCTATTAATTTATTCTACATTTGTTGAACTTCGACATTTATAACGACGCAAGGTCAAAATGCTAATTGGGCAGATAAAGTTGTTTTGCGTTGTAATTAATTATTTATACAGGATGATTAGTTATGTGTCAATGCTTAATGAGCGAATATAGCTCATTTGCTGTCAATAGTACAAATTTTACAAAGATAAACTGTTTTTATGTGTTTATCTTTCACAACAAAATCGTGCTCTCTCGTATCTTTTAAAATACAATTTTGTTCGAAATTAATGAGTACATACAATGCAATTTAAACCATAATATAAATATATAAACAAACATAATATAAATATATAAACCATAGTCTTTGATCCCTGTTTAGTAATGTTTTTATTTGTTTTTTCATTATTTGACTATAAATCATTATATGTTCTCAGTGAGATAGTTATAAGGTAACAACTGTATCTAATTTTATATTTCTAAGCTTCTAATTTTGTACTTTCTTACTGCCTTTTGTTACTGTCTATCTCCAATAAAGTAAATAAATAAATAAACATAAATTAAAATTATTCTAAACATACTTAAAGCCTGATATATTAAACTAAAATGTTATATGATATTCATAATAATCTTTGTAACAGTGTGTACAAGATAAACTCTCAAAATATATACAGGGTGATTAGTTCTAAGTGTAATACTTTTAATAACTATAGGATGTTTGTCTGCTATAGACAAACATATTTAATTTTGTTTTTATATAAACGTAATATAAACATGTATCGCTATATGTGCCTATTAGATATAAATATATATATTTATAATACATAAATTAAAACTATTATAAACACACTAAGAAGGTTGAGATATACTAAAAACAAATGTTACATGATATTCATCGTATATATATGACGGTGTGGATGACAAACAAAAGCTTGAAGTCTATACAGGGTGATAGGTTATGTGTAAAAGATCCAAAGGGAAAATGTATTTCATTTACCGTCAACTAACATATGGTTTTATAAATAATAAATAAATATTATATAGTAAAAAATGTGTTTTGAATATTTGTATTAGTACATATTAAAATTAATTATTTACTATCTTTCGCTGTAGAATGTACTGTCAGGAGTTTTTAACATCGTATGTCTACAGAAAAATTATTATACAGGATGATTCATATGTGTGAAATCTTTAAAATGGCGAATTTATAGTTCGTTTGTATACGGTACACTTAAAAAAAAACTATACTAAATACTACTAATTAACAAATTAAAATTTAGGCTTGATCGTAGAGGGATGCAAATTTAGGGGTTGTGTGTATTTTTGTATGTTGTATCATAAAAAAATAAAAACAAAAAATTTCGTCAAAAAATTAAAAAAAAAAATTTAAGGCTGAACAACCCTTATCACTTGGGGGTATGGAAAATAAATAGTAGCCGATCCTTACACCTACTGAATACGCATATAAAATTTGGTAAAAATCGGTCGAGCCGTTTCGGAGGAGTTCAAGTTCGAACACCGTGACACGAGAATTTTATATATTAGATATATATACACACATTTCGTTTTCATTTAGTTTGATTTTAGCCTTGCAGTACTTTTGTTGAAATGAAGAAAAAAGACGATCTAAACATTTACTCCTACAGCTTATCTTGTCTTGTCCTGTCTCTGAGGATTGGTTCCTGCAAGCAAACCCAACTGCGCTTATTTTACAGGCTAAACATTTTACAACACTCTGTGTCAAATTATAAAAGTCTTTACATTTAAAGGACTATAAAATATTGAGAATATTTTAAAAATTATAGTGTTATAAATCGACAATTATACCATAGATCATAGGCGAGCAACATTTCAATCGATGGACTAATATAAATGTAAAAAGATTTCGTTGATCTTCACATAATGTACATAATAATAATTTACAAAACATTTCTAATAGAAATCAGAATGACTAAATATATAAATATTGATGCAAATTAAAAATTAACAAGGTAAATATATACACGTGTAAATCAAAATACATTGTATTATTAAATGAAAAGAAGATATTTTTATCATACATTTTATTAATACAATACACTACAATATATGATTCAGTTAAATCAGTGATTCCCAAAGTGGTCTATATCAACCTCTAGGGGTCTATGCCAACCTGCAAGGGGTCTACGTCAGCGAAAAAAAATTTGGGGTCCATGAAATGAAAATGGGGGTCCACGATAGTGGATCTCAACACATACACTGATAGTACCTATTTACTTACATCATACTATCTTATAATATCAAAACATTTACATTATTTATAAAAGTACCTATGAAGTAAAAAAAATATTATATATGTTTATACAATCGCTTACCAGCGCCACGATGTTAAATTTTATATCACTACGCGACCTACAAGGGTCTCTCTTGCAAGGATTTTAAATTTTTTTTCTACCTAAGTACCTCCAAAGTAAACTACACAATAATACTATGATCAATGTAAAATGTACTTGTATATATAATGTAAATTCTTTATACACGTATCCCCGATTTACACGGAGATAAGTTCCTGAGAAAAATGTGTAAATCGAAAATTAAAAATTTTCAAGTCGAAACCGTGTAAATCGAAAAGCTTGCAGAAAATGCTTAATTTTGCTATTCAACAGTTGTGATTTTTTTCAATATTTTTAGGTGTATACAGAAATATAAATAAAATGCATTGACAAGTTGAAATATTTAATATATATTAAAACACTGTTTTTTTATTTAATTACAAAATACATTAAACAGAAGAAAACAAATAAAAGCAAAGGTGTTTTATTATCCTTTATCACTGTCAGAAATTACTCTCATTCTATTTTTCGGAAAAGGTTCGAATTCACTTTCATCACTCCAAGTTATTTATGCCGATTTGATGTTTGAAGCAGAAATATTTACATTATGAGAGATGGTAATAAAAACGAATATTAACAATTGCTTCGAGTTTTTGTAAGATCTTTGTAAACATCATATTGAGCCAAGTCAGCACATAAGCTAGGGATTCCCCGTGAAATGTGTACACAGCACACGTGTTCAATCACAGTAGCATTTAGTAGAGTGCGATAAAAACCAAAAAAAAAACTTATTTGGAAAACTGTGTAAAAGCAAAAACGTGTAAAACAAGTACCGTGTAAATCGGGGGATAGGTGTATATTCTTACAAAGTAATTCCCGTCTGATAGAATGCACTTTTGCAAATGATTTTTCTAGTAACGCCTTGTGGTTGCTCTATCAAAAACATCTCCATTCCAAAAAACTTTTAAGTTAAACGGTTTTATTTGATACCCATACTGTGGTAGTTGTGGAAAAATATGTACCTAGTCCGCCATATTGGAACGGCGTCCATCTTGAATTTTAAATTTTGACATAATCATCGTGTTTTACTAATGTAGCCTTTTCATTTGATACCCATATTGAGGGGGTTAAGGAAAAATATGTAATCCGCCATTTTGTATCGGCGGCCATCTTAGATTTATAATGTTATTGATTTTATTATATTGTATTGTCATCTAAATTAAATGTGTGTATCAAATTTCAGATCAACCTGACAACGGGAAGGTGCTTAAATTTCAATTTCTAATTTTGATCCAAATAAATTCCGTACGGGTCGAACTAAATAAAACCGTTTAACAATACATCGAAGATTTTCAATTGCTTATCTATCTAATCGATAATTGGTTCAATTGAGAATTGTATGATTCAATGAATTAAGATTGATTTCAAGGTTCAATTTAATACCAATTAGTGCATTAAATGTACAATAATGCGTAGAGCATTATCTCTGTCCCACTATGCGATGTTTCGTCAGACGCGCGACAGAGACAGCGCTCTACAAAGCCGAAATTATCCGATTGTCTCTTTCTAAAAGTCGATTTACAATATTTATAGCCGGATACTGTAACGAATATATATATATTTTTATCACCCCTATTTTTGGAGACCTTTCGATCTCCTATAATTTATTGCGAAGTCTAGTTCTATTTATGTTTCTTCTGTCACAATATCTGCCATTCTTTCTTATATAAACTTTTGGTCCTAACAACCATCAGCTACACGAGCGATTTCCCCATCATACTGCCAGTTCAGACGAGAAATTCTTTGAGCTACGTCGGCTATTTTGGTTCTTCTGTAGATCTCTTCATTTGTAATTCAATCTCTATTGTTCTCTGGTTGACTTTAAAGCCATCTAATGATTCTATTTTACTATTATAATATCGCTTTTGTATATCGGTTGGCATTTACGATCAGCTTTTGAATATTGCTCCATCAGAACCCTATATCTAATGGATTCGGGCGTTATTTTGCGGAAGTCCATCCTAAGTAAGAAAAGGACCAATATATAGCTACTTCCGCACATGCAGCAGTAGTCGTGCAACAAAGTGCACCGCCCGCCAGCCCGCTGATAAACGCGTATGCGGCAAACAATGCGAATTACGCAACTACAACACAGAGACTCTGTGTTTGGCACTAATCGGTGTAACATTGCTCCTGAGGATGCCCCGTTGAGGGGTGAACCACGTGTTGAGTGATTTAACGGAGGTAGTTGTGTAATTCGCATTGCAGCGGCGGTGCACTTTATTGCACGACTACTGCTGCATGGCAGAAGTAGCTATATATTAGTCCTTTTCTTACTTAGAACTCTATATATGAGAGGTGGCCAAACTGCGGCCCGCGAGTCAAATGCTGCTCTTTGAACAATTATTTTTGTCTCCGATTGACTGTCCAATTTGCGAGATAGGGGGTACGAGAGGCCCCCCAATAGCGGGGGCCATTAAAAAAAACATGGCTCCGATTGTTCAATTTCCAAATAAATAAAGTCGAAAAGATTTTTTTTAACTTACTATTGCTTAAGCCTCGATCAAGTAAACGTCTGAACGGTTACTTTCAACTTAACTGAAGTCCTAACCACTCGACAATATTGCACATATAAAGTTTACAACAACATTGTTAAATAAATGTTTATTTTCAATGTTGAATTACTTCAAATTAGAAATATTACATATAATGTTTCATAATAAATCAGTGTAACTAGGTTTTTAAATTACTATATATATGAAAAAGTATATATACACTAATACCTCGCTTTGCGTCGTTTCGATTTGCGTTTTTTTTCGAAGTTGCGTCGCTGCTTAATTAGTACTAATTTTCACTGCGCGTCGTTAGATTTTCGAGGTTGCGTTGTTTTGGGTTCGAGTCTTTAATTTTTTTTCAAAAGATGGCAACACTTTTGTTTCTAATTGCGCCATGCCATCTAAACTCGGGGATTCTCTTTCTAACTAAAAATCAACGCAATTTGAATACAGTTTTATTTTCACATTTTTTAACTGATTTTTTTGGAGTCCAGTTTTCATTACGTAGTGTGTTGTGCTTTTTTTAAAAGAGAATTATAAATTTATACATATAAAAATTTTACGTGTTGTTTCTGGTTACAAAAAAGATAAATATTATTCCAATTTATTTATTGGCAGAGTTATATTATTTTTGATTTTTAAATGTTTCACTTTCAATTTTCTTTTTAAAAACTAGTATTTTCTTGACCCTGAAACCTATCTTCGATCTTTACATGGTTTGCTACAGAAAATCTTAATTCACTTTGCGGCGTTTCAATTTGCGTCGTGTTTTTTTGGAACGTAACCACGACGCAAAGCGAGGTACTGATGTATATGTTATTATGGAAATAATTTAAAACATACAATAGGATGCAACAAAAAATCCGAACACGAAAACATGTTGTCAACCCGTGACCTATGTAATCCGTACGATAAGCGACACAATTTAGTTCACAAAACATATTATCAAATTAAAAATAACATGTCTGGTATGCAATTCGATCCCTCATACAAAACTAACGTGAAATTTCCACGATGACCAGTTCCACCCTGTTCACATCCAGCGACTTCCGCTACCTTCATCATGTCGTCGGCTCACCAATTGGGACCTATCCAAGTCGCATCTATCAGCTTTTGGTCGCCATTCAAGAACTTTTCAGCTGCAACGGTCTAAATGTGATTTGAAAAAAGAACTCCACTTTTCTATATATCCTTAACTATATTCCTATACATCACTATTTCATTTGGAATGGATTTGGGAAAAGAACACCACGTTCTTATCTAGTTATCACTATATGCCTATATACACTACTATTTTATTTGGAATGGATTCGGGAAAAGAACTCCTCATTCCTATCTGTCCTAATAGTAACTTATATTGCTATATACAACACTATTTCATTTGGAATGGATTTGGGAAAAGAATTCCACGTTCTTATCTATCCTTTGCTAAATTCCTATATACATCACTATTTCATTTGGAAAGGATTTGGGAAAAGAACTCCATGTTCTAAACTATTTTACACTACTTATATTCCTATATACATCACTATTTCATTTAGAATGGATTTGGGAAGAGAACTCTACGTTCCTATCTATTCTTTACTATATTTCTATTTATATCACTATTTCATTTGGAATTGATTTGGGAAAAGAACTACGCGTTCCTATATATTCTTTATTATATTCCTATATACATCACTATTTCATTTGGAATGGATTTGGAAAAAGAACTCCGCGTTGTTATCTATCGTTTACTATATTCCTATTTACATCACTATTTCATTTGGAATGGATTTGGGAAAAGAACTCCACTTTCTTATTTACCCTTTACTATATTCCTATATACATCACTATTTATTTGGAATGAATTTGGAGAAAGAATTCTACGTTCTTTTCTACCCTTTACTATATTCCTATTTACATCACTATTTCATTTGGAATGGATTTGGGAAAAGAATTCCAGGTTCTTATCTATCCTTTGCTAAATTCCTATATACATCACTATTTCATTTGGAAAGGATTTGGGAAAAGAACTCCACGTTCTAATCTATTTTTTACTATATTCCTATATACATCACTATTTCATTAATAATGGATTTGAGAAAAGAACTCCACATTTTTATCTATCCTTTACTATATTTATTATATATACATAACTATTTCATTTGGAATGGATTTGGGAAAAGAACTCCACTTCCTTATCTACCCTTTACTATATTCCAATATACATCACTATTTCATTAAGAATGGATTTGAGAAAAGAACTCCACGTTCTTATCAATTTTTCACTATATTCTTATATACACCACTATTTCATTTGGAATGAATTTGGAGAAATAACTCCACGTTCTTATCTAACCTTTACTATATACACGACTATTTCATTTGGATTTGGGGCAAAAAGTCAAGATTTTTATTATATATTGATAAATTATACCTCAAACTAAAATACAAAAGTACTCAATCAATTAAAACGAAGTACATTTTTTTCTTTTTCTTGAGAGTATATAGTAGTAACATGGGCAAGTTCCTAGCTATCTAGAATCCTAAATCTATCGTGTACCATAAAGCATTAAAATGAAAATCATCATCGTTTCAGCAATAAGACGTCCACTGCTGATAGTCTGTCGACTTTTCAGGTGAACGTGGGTTCCACTACGGAACCTCCGAGCCCCAGTCCTTGTCAATTCAACTTGCCCACCCGCTGGACTATATCCATCCTCTCCACAGCTTGAGTTAAGCTACTTACAATAAAAACAGGAGAAGTAAAATGTAATCGTACAATTACTAATTATAAAAGGAAGAGATTGAGAAGGACAAGAGAGGAAGTAATAAAAGATGTTGAGGAAAAAAGATGAGAGTGGAAATAACAAAAGGAAAGTGAAACATTTTTTTGAAAATAATTTCCATGTATATATGTCAGGGGAACGCAAGAGGTCATCTTGCAGTGTTTATAGTAAACCAATTATGGTAAGAAGTCTTTTTTTTGACAAATAAAATCAATAAATAAAATGATTAAACTGAAATAAACCGTGTTTTTATTTTTATATTGCACTGCAACAGGCCAAAAATATGACATTACAAGAGAAGCAGGGTCGGCTTAACCTATAGTGCAGGGTGTGCAATGCACACGGGCGCTGCGGCAACAGAGATGTGCTACAGGCATAAAAACAATGAGTGTTATTCTGCCGTCATAAGAGGAAAGGCCGTAACTAATACCATACTGTAAGCTATACCTACTTATAAAATATCTTGTTGGAATATACAAAACTTTCTTGTTACGACGGCAAAGTTAATAGTTATAGCCGCGGGGGGGGGGGGAGGCTTAGGGGTGCCAGGGTTACATTGCACGAGCCGCCTCTGCCAAGAGAGAGGCGATGTGTAGAAGATATTGAAGGATGGAAGTAAAAAAGTCAAGTGAATAATTTGTAGAACATATGGTCGCATACCTAAGACAGGGGAATATACGAGAGGGTACCAACAAGATGGTTTTAAAAGGAATTTTCTCCTAAATTGATAAAAGCGACATCTGTTATTTACAATGTAAAACTTGCATATGCAAGTTTTACATTGTAAATAACAGATGTCGCTACAAGTTTCAACTACTGTTCCGAGGGGGGGAGTCAGGCCTAGGGGGCGCCAGGGTTACATTGCACACGGGTGCTACACGAGCTAGAGTAGAGCCGCCCCTGAAGAGAAATTTCTGTAACAACACCAACTGGTTGCATATATTAGGAGGACCCGAAGGTAATGTCGTTTCTGTCGACATGCAGAAAAACCGATTGATTTGTTACCGCTCCGGCATTGATTTGTATACTAGACGGCAAAAGGTTGTTGATAACGAAGGTGAATATATTGTTGATTAGAAATAAAAACTTGTTAGGAATGTAGCCGTGTGAATTTGGCTTAAAGCGACATTACTTTCCGGTCCCTCTAATATTACTGCGCGCTACGAAACTAGGATGCGTTCATATTTATATACACCTTTCTCTGTCGCACACATTTTTCGTCGCTCACACACAGACATCACTTGTGTTTGGTTGTAAAGGAAGCAGTGTTATTGGTTGTCTTCTGTGCATAAAATATTTAATCCGTTCTCTTTGCTCCAGTTTTACTTTTTCTCCAAAACTACCAATAATTTTTGAATGAATAAAGTACCATTTATACAACTAATTCGGCATATGTCGAACGTTCGATTTTTAAACATACGAATATTTTGTATTTCATTACAAGCGAAAACGCATTTTTTTATATAACATACTAACAAACATTTCCCAAATTGTCTATATATATTTGTATTTAGAACACATTTGGCAAGATCCAGACTTTTGTTAAATAGTTGCTGCCATTAATATATATACATATACTAGCTGATCCCGCAAACGTTGTTTTGCAAAAAAAATTAAAGTTTTTAATTAACAAATGTAAGATAAGGGTTGATCGTAGAGGGGTGAAAATTTAGGTTTGTATGTATTTTTGTATGCTGTATCATAATAAAATAAAAACCAAAAAAGTTGTCTAAAAAATTAAAAATAAAATTTAGGGGTGGACCACCCTTATCATTCAGGGGTATGGAAAATAGATAGTAGCCGATTCTCAGACATACTGAATACGCATGTAAAATTTGGTAAAAATCGGTCAAGCCGTTACGGAGGAGTTCAAGTTCGAACACCGTGACACGAGAATTTTATATATTAGATATATATATATATATATAGTCTACCTGAGATTCCCCACTTGGATCGACGACATATTTCAGGTAACGCGAAGCCGCTAGATGCAGACAGCGCAGGGCCGGTCATTTGGCGATCTTTGGGAAAAGTCTATGCCTTGCATTAGGCATCTATCGGGTCACAGGATGATGACATATATATACACACATATCGGATACATTTAGTTCGATTACCCTCATCAAGCTTTAGTGCGAGGTAATCGACTACCAGCGCCATCTATCGGTGAAACTATAATAAGTGCACAGGATTATCGTTCATACCTCCAATAATTACATTGCCTATTCGAAAATCGTATGTTACATGAGCTTCTTAAGTAGAAATATTAATCATATCATTAACTAAATATATTTTATGTATTTAAATCCATCAGCGAAAATAACCAAAATATTTTTATCAAACAATATATATATACATATCGGATACATTTAGTTCGATTACCCTCGTCAAACTTTAGTACGAGGTAATCGACTACCAGCGCCATCTATTGGTGAAACTATAATAAGTGAACAGGATTACCATTCATACCTCCTATAATTATATTGCCTATTCGAAAATCGTATGGTAAATTAGCTTCTTAAGTAGAAATATTAATCATATCATTAACTTAATATATTTTATTTATACAAATCCACCAGCGAAATTTACGAAAATAGTTTATTCAAACATATATAAGCATGCGTTACGAATGCCATTATTACAAATGGATACAGATATACAATAAATTTAACATAAAATTTTTATATATAACAAAGTATAAATCAAGACAAACTGAAATTAATTAAAATTTAAAATCAGTGCACGACAAACCAAAACAATATAGTAACTAATATTTAAAGATATAAATAAAAGAAATAAACATTAAACAGTTTTATTCAATTATATCATACACCAAAAATAACAAAAATTATAGAAATAAAACAAATTAACATGTTGTAATTTATACATAGTAAAATATAATATAAAATTGAAAAAAGTCTAATTACGATATATTAAAATTATCTAGTTTAATTCGCATTGTTTACCGCACGCGCATTTATCAGCGGGCTGGCGGGCGGTGCACTTTATTGCACGACTACTGCTACATAGCGGAAGTAGCTATATATTAGTTTCTTTCTTACTTAGGATGGACTTCCGCTAAGCTTGAATCCATTAGATAAATACAATAATACATTTAGACATGTAACATATAGTACTAGATAATAAATAAAAAAGTCATTTATACAAAGGTGGCATAACAGGGATATCACTCAAGGACATCCCTAAACAACCCTAGGATGGAGATAAGATACACAAAGGAAAAGACCTTGATATATATATATATATATATAATAGGTGGCGCAAAAGTAATGTCATAATGTGAACGCAACTTCATTTTTAGTAATGGCGCCAAATGTCATCGCGATATCACATTTACGAGTATATATATATATATATATATATATATATATATATATATATATATATATAACATGTATCAGAGTGATTACATTATACTTTTATATTTACTACTCCCATTCACTCTATATATACATATATATTTAATATGAAATATAAATCTACGAGGTGTTTCAAATGAGGTCTGGAAAGAGACCACAATTTGTCTCGTGTTTTTTACGGTCTTTGTTTCAGCTCATAGACACCCACTGCAAAGCAGGAGTTCCACATATATACATCTATGTAGGAGATATACTATAATCTCCAAATATGTTGTATTGTATGCATAGGACGCTACCGCCCATCATCTGCAAACTTGTAGTGGCAATCCTATATAATTAATGAACAGAGTGAATTATATAAGATTGTATCCTGAGAAATAAACCCACAACCATGCATTCGCTTTCCTCACCATTGAGCTACCACAGCCAATTTTCTATTGTCGTTGTTACAATATTTATGTAACATAATCGAGAAAGCACTCTCATTTAAATATCATATGTATTGATAAATATATAACATTGACTAAAATATAACAGTAACAACACTGTCACATTGGCAACACTTTTCACATTTGTCTTATTAATTATATCTAATTCATTTTTTTGTGTGGAAACACAATTTACAAACTAGCATTTTTCAAGTTCGTTTGATTTAAATATATCAACTGTCAAAATATTAACAACTTATTTAGAATTCACTTTCCTTGATTATCACCAAATTATTAACAATTGTAATGGTACATGTTTTACAAGTTTTTAAAGGATAGCAAAGGCAGATATTATAATACAGTTTCCCACACAAGACTAACGAAATAAACCTACATCTCTTGCAAGAGCGAACAGTATAATAATCCAATATTACACCGATAAATAATAATTAGCTAAATAATAAATATTTTGCATTTACTTGAAACTTCACGAGCATATTCTTGATTGAACATAGTCCGGCTGAAATAAAAGAATTATTTTTAATTTACTATCACATGTAGATGTCCACAGCTGGACCCACCCCTCCGCCATAGATTACCAATAGGACCAGTTCAAGACGAAGGTGAGAGAGAATGCTTCCTCAGCTACTGCAGGAAGGTGGTGATAAATGCCATAGGTAAAAATAAAACACAGTAATAGATTCAAATAGACTTGAATATGAATAAAAAAGTAAAGCAAACACTAAAATATAGAAATAAAATAAATAAAGTAGTACCAAAAATAGTGCAATAAACAGTATAATATAATATGATAAGTATAAAGAAAATATGTATGAACAATAAATGTAATGTTGCAAAATAAAATAGTAAGGAAACCTAGAATGTAGTGGTTGAGGATGGATGTACGGCTAATGGAATGAAAGAGAAAGACTGGGAAAATTGTAGAACGAAAGAAACAGTACGACAGATAATATGATACATGAAAGAGAAGAATGATAATAATAAAAAATTATATGTATAAATTATTAGAAATAAAAAGTTCCTCTCCCACACAAAATAGGGGAACGAGAGGTCCCCAATAGCGGGGACCATTAAAACCGAAAAAAAAATAGGACCAGTTGGACTGTTCACCCAGTAGGTGGAAGTTTTGCAGCAAATCTAACCAGACAGCCCCGAGTTTCATCAAATGAAGACTAACTGACAAAGCCCATAGATGGCAATGGGATTGGAAGCACTTCAGAATTCTCTACTTCAGAACATTGAGGTCTAAATGGCCATCTGTTCTGGAAGTGATATGCACACTGCCACTACAACTTGACCATCCATTGCTTGATTATGTCATTGGTAGAAGACCTTCATCTTAAAGCATTTAGGTATACTGGACAAGATGTTTCATTATTTCATCATGTAAGCAGATTGACACCACTGTAAGATATAGTCTTCGCTCAAAATCAACACCATACCTGGTACAGTGCACCAGCTTCTCTTTGTTTGTCCTTGAACATTTTAACCTTTACATATGTGTACCACAAATGTGTGAAAACCCCTGAAACCTAAAATGATCGCTCGTTTTCAGTGGAATTTGTACCAGGCCATTGTTTATGCGTTTGGCTTTGAGGTCTTCATGACTCTAGCTAGTCTAGTGCTAATTTCCATTGTCTGCACGTGGTTTTGGTGTATAAATTTTTTAATAAATTTTATGTTTTAGTATTCCGGGACGAAAGGGTTAAGACATATAAAAGATTAAATAAACACTTACAGAGACAAACCAATAGGAGTCCTTCTTAAAGATCAATCGCCCTATGAATCCCATCTTGGACTCCGGAGCAATGGTGTGAAGATGAAGGTGTCTGACGCTGCGGAAAGGTGGCCAATGGTATCCAAATCTTGCATCCTCTACACTCAAATTGTTCTTTGCGAGTTGATCTTTCGCTACATATAGCATTTTTTCCACTGAAATACAACATATTCCTTCTACAGATAATGAAAGCTCAAGCCAAAAGGCTATTGAAATATCTATACATATTGATTAGATCTAGGTGTAGATTTTACATAAATAGACTACTGTTTTAATAAACTTCAAATAAATCTGTTAAACATAGCATAGATAAAAAATTAATTAAAAAATATGGTTTGTCTGAGAATCGGCTACTATCTATTTTCCATACCCCTAAGTGATAAGGGTGGTCCACCCCTAAATTTTATTTTTAATTTTTTAGACAATTTTTTTGGTTTTTATTTTATTATGATACAGCATACAAAAATACATACAAACCTAAATTTTCACCCCTCTACGATCAACCCTTATCTTACATTTGTTAATTAAAAACTTTAAATTTTTTTGCAAAACAACGTTTGCGGGATCAGCTAGTTTATATACATAAGAGACTTTTCCGCACATTTTTTTTTTAAGCACTTCCGAAAGTAAAGACATATATAAAATAAATTTGCCTTTATTTTTAATACTAAGTAGTAATCGCCTCTTTAGTGTTTAGACACAAGTAGACTTCTGCATAACTTACACTCTACTATATGCCTACATGGGTACAGTCTCTCTTTGTGTGTGCATCTTCATTATACCAGAGTTACAATCACCCAGCATATAGTTTTGGTCCTCAGACCACCTACTTCCGTAGACTCAATTTCAATGAAGCGCCTTAATCGGCTAGCAGCATAACTTTAAACATCAAATGCAAAAATCAAAAGCATAAGATTCTTTTAAACCCTTCCATTCATCGCACTCCCAATCCATTATGAATCCATAAGGGTCTAAGTTTCTGTCTAGATCAGTGATTCCCAAAGTGGTCTATATTGACCCCTAGGGGTCTATGACAACCTGCAAGGGGTCTATGTCAGCAAAAAAAAATTATGTGTCCATGAAATGAAAATGGGGGTCCACAATAGTGGATCTCAACACATACACTGATAGTACCTATTTACCTTCATCATACTATTTCATAATATCAAAACATTTACATTATTTATAAAAGTACCTATGAAGTAAAAAAAATATTATATATGTTTATAAAATTGTGTAAGTTGTAGGATGTTGGTATTCGCTTTGTGGTCGCAATACATTTTGAACTTGTAAAAACCTGAGAGTCGCAGTCTCAGAGCTTCGCTACCTTGCACTGACTTGTTCAATTCGTCACTCTATAAATACGAATGTGGGACAAATATGTTTATTCATGTGTCAACATGTGTTTATACTTTAAGTTTTTAACACTAAACTTCACTACAGTTAGAAATTTTCAGGAAATCAATATCAGGTAAGTAGGGGGTCTACCCAACACAGAAAAACATGGCAAGGGGTTTACAACACAAAAAAGTTTGGGGAACTCTGGTCTAGCAGCATAACTTCAAACATCAAATGCAAAAATCTTAGGCGTAGGATTCTCTTAAATCCTTCCATTCATCACGCTCCCGTGCGTTATGAATCCATAAAGGTTTAAGTTTCTATCTAAAGATTTATTTCTACCATTTACAAAGTATAAACTTTTATATACCGTACATTTACATATATATACATAAACTACTACCAGTTTTGTAATTTCGATTTTATTGAGAAGAAACTTTCAAGAAAATTACAATTGTTTTTCTGTTCCAAATGGTTATTTTCAAATAATATGAACATACCTAAGTCCTTGTCTGCCGGAGTCAAAGCCTTAGCATCTTCTATATGTCGCTTCGGTATAGTCAATACGTGGAACTCGCTGGCCGGTTTAATGTCGCGGAAAACACAAACATCGTCGTCTTCGTACAATATCTCTGTATCTTCGAACTTATTTACGATGTTACAAAATATGCAATTAGATTTCTCAACCGCGGCCGTCATGTTTCTAATTAAAATTTAAATTTGTATTAAATTTATTCGTTTCTTATCAGATAACGAATTTTAAAGTCGACATTATCTTTGAAAATTTTTCATTATTCAATATATTTTAATGACATTGACATCGATCGATGTTTTTCGAAATAGACAAAGGTATTTAATTCGTTCGGAAACTTTGTCTATGAATTAGTAAGAAATATAAATTAAAAAAGAAAGCTAGTAAATACTTATTTAATCAGTTTTTTTTTAATAAGCAATATTAAATTATTTTCAACAACACATTAAAATTTAATAATATTTTTCGACTGTCGAACGGTGGGCCTCCAAAAAATGATATAACCTCTTTTTGTATTAATACTTGCATTTATCAAAGATTACACATTTTAATCTTCAAATAAAATTACTATAAATTAATCACCTCAGTCAATACTACTACATATTTCTATAATTTCTAATTAAAGTTACTTTGACAACTCGGTTCATGTTCTATCTTTAAAATCAAAGTCTATTCAGTCAATATGGTATATTTGAATTTTCAAACTTCTACATTAGCCATTATTAAATCAAAGCTGCTGGAGATGATAGGCTGCTCTTTAAGATTCAGGAAAACAGAAACATAATTTTTGTAACAAATAATATTTTTTTTGTGCATATATGCATGCAGAGTGTTTTTATAGTGAACAAAATGTCGGTAAATCAGTACCGCGTGTTTGAAGCTTACTGGATAGCGCCATCTATTAGGTTTTTAGAGAAATATGATAAAACAGTTATATATTTATCAAAAACAATTAGTATGAATTTTTTTTATTTATTATTATTAAATTGTAAAATACAAAATAATTTTGACAGCACATAATGGTAGTCGATAGAATGTTTATATTATTTACCTTTTTTTATTTAATAATTTGTTAATTAGTGATTAAAATATTGGAATAATTGCATGCGCACTCAAGATATAAAGAATTTTTGAAATTAGAAATCGGATAAAATGTGAATCTATAATATATTACGCCATTAGATTGATTGTTACTGGCCAGAAATAAAACTTAATGCTAAATATTCATTTCTCCATAATGTTGGGTGTGTGTAGATATACAAGTTTTAAATCTCTTTAATGTTGAGTTAGACTAAGGTGTTTTATCTCCGGCTTATTCATAAAGCTATAAGGGGTAGTTTACGCTATTACGAACCAAGGGAGGATAGCATTACTATTAAAGGTAAAAGTCTAAAACCAATGTGAAAAACAATATTTCAAGACATAGTAATTTATTATCATAAATTATTCTTAATAATGACATAAAACAATATTAGTAAATTAAAAAAAACCTATCGATCGATATATGCTATGTGCAATTTTATACTTCGATATTTTGACATTTCCGACTACCCTACTTTGTAATTTTTTTTATTACCTGCCTTTATGACTAATCATTTTTACAGTTATCTGTGGTAGGAAAGCAGAGGAAGGTAGATTATAAATATGCAGACAGCATATATTGATAATGACTTAATATTAATTTTACAGTTAACTAAATTAAAATGTTGAGTTCTAAAATCAAAATTTATGATAATCTCAGTTCATATATATATAGATATCGGGTTTTCCGATATCTTTTATTTTAATTACGTATATACTAAAGTATAAATATTTATATGTATAATACCCGGCATTACATTTGGCACACCAGTTAGAAGAGTATGATGTTGTCTTTGTAGAATGTTGCTACGACGTGTATATATATAATAGTTAAAACTAATTTTATTTGTAAATGATTAATATACAGGATGTACTAAATCAAATACCGAGTATTAAAGTTATTTTAATGGCAAGTAAATTGAGGCACGGCTGTGATAACTAATTAAAATAATTGACCGTTAAAAGTTAATTTTAAAATCAAGTAACGAATGAAAGAAAATGGAATAGTGTATGATTGTTGAGTTGTCCTAAATGGAAGTGTTTCAGATTGTAGAGCAGTACTAAATGGAAAAGTGTTTAAGATTGTAGTGCTATCCTAAATGGAAAAGTGTTTCTGATTGTAGTACTGTCATAAATGGAAAAGTGTTTCTGATTGTAGTACTGTAATAAATGGAAAAGTGTTTTAAATTATAGAGCTGTCCGAAATGAGAAAGTGTTTCAGATTATAGAGCTGTCCTAAATGGAAAAGTGTTTCAGATTGTAGTGCTGTCTTAAATGGAAAAGTGTTTCAGATTGTAGAGCTGTACTAAATGGAAAAGTGTTTCTGATCGTAGTACTGTCATAAATGGAAAAGTGTTTCTGATTGTAGTACTGTCATAAATGGAAAAGTGTTTCAGATTGTAGAGCTGTACTAAATGGAAAAGTGTTTCTGATTGTAGTACTGTCATAAATGGAAAAGTGTTTCTGATTGTAGTACTGTAATAAATGGAAAAGTGTTTTAAATTATAGAGCTGTCCGAAATGAGAAAGTGTTTCAGATTATAGAGCTGTCCTAAATGGAAAAGTGTTTCAGATTGTAGTGCTGTCTTAAATGGAAAAGTGTTTCAGATCGTAGAGCTGTCAAGCACGGCAGTGTTTTACAAAGTAGAGCTGTCCTAAGTGGAAAAGCGTTTCAGAAGGTAGAGCTATCCTAAATAGAAAAGTGTTTCAGATTGTAGAGCTGTCAAACACGGCAGTGTTTTAGAAAATAAAGCTGTCCTAAATGGATGTGTTTCAGATTGTAGTGCTGTCCTAAATGGAAAAGTGTTTCTGATTGTAGAGCTGTCGTACATGGCAGTGTTTAGTTGTCACGGTATGCTGCTTTCTCGAGTAGCGTAGGTCTCCTATTATGTCAACATAGTAAAAGACCTGAGAATTCGCTAGATGCGGGAGAGACTGATCACTGTGATGATCTTCAGGAAGGGAGGAGGCTTATTCCTTACAGTGGCCATCTGTTGGTAGAGATTATGATGATGAACTGTTATATAGTAGTGCTTTAAATAATAGAGTCACCCTAGAGTACTATAGCAATTTAAAACTGTCCCACGTGTTTCACGTAAGCGTAAGTGGAAGAGTATATATGCATCCCAATAGTGAACGTTGTAAACCGTGGGCACGCCACTTGGTTAAACACACCTGAAGATACGTGTTACAAAGTTAATTCCACCGTACCAATAATGGTGACCATTTCGAATATATGTACACGAACTTTTTAGTGGAGGGTAGTCCTATATTTTATTAATTAAGATGAATAATAACAAACATGAATAAAAACTAATTAAAGTCATTAATATATATTTCTTGAAGCAAAAAACGGTGGGTTGTAAGGCAATTGCTAAACCCCACCAATAATGGTACTTATGGGTTTTTGTCAAAATCATCAAGTACCCACATACTTGCAAAGTTTAATTTATAATTTCAATAGTTGGTATTTTAGAGACCATTAGTTGATAGAATATTTACGTGGGTACTTTGGTTTTTTTGGGATACAAAATCTCAAGTACCCTCACATTTTCAAAGTATGCTTTACAATTTCAAGAGTTGGTCTTTAAGAGAGTATTAGTTGATAGATCCTTTATGAGGGTTTTAGGCTTTTTTGACTTCAATAATTGAAATACCCTCACATTTGCAAAGTATGCTTTATACTTCCAAATGTTGATCAGATCATTTGCGTGGGTATTTATTTTTTTTATTATTCCAAATCATCAAGTACCCTTACATTTGTAAAGTTTGCTTCATAATTTTAAGAGTTGGTCTTTTAAAGACCATTATTTGATTGATTCTAAGCGTAGCTACTTAGGTTTTTGAAATACAAAATTTCATGCACCCTCGGATTTGCAAAGATAGCTTTATATAATAATTTCAAGAGTCGGTCTTTAAAAGACCATTAGTTGATAGAACCTTTAAGTGGGTACTTAGGTAGGTTTTGAGGAATTCAATCACACAAGTACCCTCATATTTGCAAAGTTTGATTTATAATTTCAAGAGTTGGTCTTCAAAAGACCATTATTTGATAGATACTTTGCGTCGGTACTTAGGACTTTATGGAATTTGAAATCATCAAGTACCATTACATTTGCAAAGTTTGCTTTATAATTTCAAGAGTTGGTCTTCAAAAGACCATTAAATGATAAATCCTTTGCGTAGTTTCTGATGGGGTTAAAACCAAGTTGGTGCGTCATTGTAGTATGGATGGTTGTTGTAAATGTCGTAATTGTTGTTGTAGTCCCCACTTTGTTGATTGTAATTGTTGTAAGTCTGCTGATATTTGGGGTTGGTATCAACATTCGTAGTACGTCTTCCTGAGCTCCAATTTGTTGCTTGATTTGATTTCTGGGTCGTAATACTTTCATTATTGTTTCTACCATTATTGGCAGAATTTCTACTGTCATTGGCAGAATTTCTACCGTTATTGGCAGAATTTCTACTGTTGTTAGCTGTGTTTCTACCAACACCGGCTGAGTTTTGATCGTTATTAGCGTTGTTCCGGCCGTTGTAAACGCTGTTTCTACCATTGTTGGCAGTGTTTTTACCATCATTGGCGTTATTTCTACCGCTATAAGAGTTTTGAGTGCTGCCTTCGCTCACACGTCGTGTGATTTCGTTTTCTTTCACCTGATCGGCGAATACAACGGAGGCAATGAATGCTCGTTTGACAATGGCATATAGTGCTGGGGTGTTAGGTGCGCCACAGGAGCGTCCGAGAGAGGTGACGGCGACCACACGCCAGAGACAGCCATCTTGGATCTGAGCAGGACCACCCGAGTCACCCTACAATCAAGTAAAGTTGATTAATATACAGGATGTTTGATTATTTGTGTAAAAGCTTTAAATGGAATGTAGGGTACACCATATCCAATAATCAAAGAATTTTTTTTAAAATTAATTATTATTTGCTATGAAGCTATTGGTCTGTAATAAATGGAACATATTTCAGAGCGATCACTATATACAGGGTGATTGGAAATAGGTGTAAAGATTTAAAGATTTTTTACTGAAAAATGAGCTATACTAAGTAAGAAAAGGACCAATATTTAGCCACTTCCGCACATGCAGTGGTAGTCGTGCAATAAAGTGCACCGGAAGTGGCTAAATATTGGTCCTTTTCTTACTTAGGATGGACTTCCGCAAGGTAACGCCTGATTCCATTAAATAAATGAGCTATACATTTAGACCTATAACCAGTCACCCTGTATAAATCTCTGTCACATGGTATTTATAATAATGTCTGCTGATGAAAGTCCACTGGAGGGCATTGGCCTTGCTCAAAGACCTCCACGATGACAGTCTCCAGCGACTTTCCGTAGTCTTGATTACGTCATCGATCTTCCTAGTGGTGGGTTTACTCACGCGGCGTCTACCGGCTGGTATCACCACTCGAGAACCTTCCAAAACTCTTCTGGTTTATTGGATGAGAATAAAATATAGTACGCATATTTCAAGGTATCTTACCTGACACGTGTCTTTTCCACCATCTTTCTCTCCAGCACAGATCTGGCTGTCAGTTGAGGGTCCTTCAGGTAACTTCCTCGAGGTACCCAAGGCGGCAGCGCACTCGCGCGTGTCCCAGACCTTTAACGAAACACCACGAAGCTCCCGCGACTGTTCTCCACCTGGATCCAAAACAGCTTTCATATTAATAAAGAATTTTTGCTGTCTTAGTTACCTATGTTCTGGTCATATGCCACCCCCTTCGATATCTAATGGGATCAGTTGGGATCTTGGATCCAGCGCCATCCATCACATTGAGAAGATCGTCTATCCAGCTTTTGGATGGATATCCTTGGCTACATATGATGGTCTATGATCTTCATTCCAGAACAGCCCCAACGGCCATGGGTTATATATATATGTCCTACATACATATATATGTCCTATATACATATATATGTCCCAACTACTATCGTTTCAACTTGGCAAATTTGGTTACTTTCGTTCGTCTTCTCTCTTTATCTCCGTTCAATCTCGTAGAAGAACTCTTAGCACCGCCTTCTCCAACGAAACCGGTGTTAAAGAGGGAGTTCTTCTTCCATCCATATCTTTTAAAGCCCCCCCCCCCCCTTCTGATTGGGGGCATCTCGACAGGGATCATTTCACAAACTTACCAATTTTCACACTCTCTCTCTCAACCCTCACAATTTCCACTCTTTCTTCTTTCTATCATTCTCCATCCATATTAAATTGTTTGTTATAATCTAATCCAGTGTTTTACAACGTGGGGACCACGTCCTACAAGTGGGCAATTTTAGCATTGTCTCTCTCCCACATTGCCTATGTGACGTTTTGTCTGTCGTGCTAGAGATAACGCTCTACTAAGCCGAAATTAGCCGATTGTCTCTTTCCAAAGGTCGATGTGCAATATTTATCGCTGGGTATTGTATGTAACTGAATGTACGTGGAAGGTATATTTGAATATGACGTACCGAATTCGGTTCTTCCCCATCCAGTAGCCACTATCGCGGCTCCAGCCGGCGGGGATACCCCGAGGCATGCCGGACTGATGACATCTGAGAACCTGACGAAAATAAGTATTATTTTTCTTCTCTCTCTTTCTTATACATGGACAAACAGGTTTTTTATATCTTCATAAAAGTTACATGACATCAAAAAATGGTACAATTTCTTGAGAAATATAGTAAAAATGTTAGGAATTAAAGTGGGCAAATTGTTATATATTGAGAAAGAAGGTTCTAGACTAAACCACCAGGTTCACAGACAAAAAAATTCCTTAAAGGCATTCCATATATGAAGTGTAAATAATTTTTGATTTACCAGGTCCTTATGACCTGGTAGTCAAAAAAGATAATTTGGTAGGGTGACTTACTTGACAGCGGTCGCCATTTTGATTAACGCAATGTCGTAGTACGCTTTGGGTTGTTTGAACTTCGGATGTCGTATTACGGAAGATATCTTCACCACCTTCGCAGCAGGATCATCCAGGTAAGAAGAACCTAGTTGTACCACGCGTGGAGTACCCCTGGGGTAATGTGGAATTATTTATTACAGTTTGACCTGGTTAAAATTAAAGGGCGAAGGTATATCCCATTTGTACACCCTTTAAAAAAAATGACAAAAAGATAACATTTATATTCATTTATTCAACTTTGGAACTTTAAACTGAACTCTTATTGATCTTTAACATTTTATCTATTTTATTATTGACTCTACTCTGCTTCGCAACGTGTTATTGTGTAGAAGAAGCAGGAAGAAACTCCACAACAACATATACATAAAGTTTAACACAGATATATACATATACACTTAGATATAGCCTGAATGAAATCAAATCAGGCGACGTCACTGCCAAGGATTCTAGTCATTTAAATATTCGTTTATTGAATAATAAGCTAATTTACTTTTTTTTAGGTCTACCGGTTTGTGATCGCCACTAGAGATCCTTTCGACCCCAAAAGCTATCAATTGCACGAGAGGTGTGCTCCACTTATTACATCTGACAGGTAATTTTTGGTGCTATATCTGTGATGTTGGTTCTTCTGCAGATCTCGTCATTTCTGATACGATCTCGCAGCGAAACTACGAGCATAGACTTCTCCAAAAGACACCCACTATAAGGCATAGGCCTGCCCCCAAAGATCATCGATCGACTTCCAGTGACCTTGGCTATGTAGTTGGTTCATCTAGATAGGGACTCTACCCACGCCGCGTCTACCGTGGTCACTGGTAGAGAACCAACCGCCGTCTGTTACACGATGTGCCTTGCCCAATGATATTTCATACGAGGAAGTCTTCGAGCCACGTCTTTGATCTTGGTTCTTCTGCTGATGTCCTCATTTCTGATACGATCTCGCATCGAAACTCCGAGCATAGTTCTCTCTAAAAGACGCCCACTACTAGGCATAGGCCTGCCCCAAAGATTATCGATCGACTTCCAGTGACCTTAGCTATGTAGTTGGTTCATCTAGATAGTTACTCTACCCTCGTCGCGTCTACCGTGGTCACTGGTAGAGAACCAACCGCCGTCTGTTACACGATGTGCCTTGCCTAATGATACTTTAGACGAGGAATTCTTGGTGCTACGTCTGTGATGTTGGTTCTTCTGAAGATGTCCTCTTTTCTGATACGATCTCGCATCGTAACTCCGAGCATAGCCCTCTCTAAAAGACGCCCACTTCTAGGCTCAGGCATGCCCTAAAGATCATCGATCGACTTCCAGTGACCTTGGCTATATAGTTGGTTCATGTAGATAGGGACTCTACCCACGCCGCGTCTACCGTGGTCACTGGTAGAGAACCAACCTCCGTCTGTTACACAATGTACCTTGCCCAATGATACTTCAGATGAGGAATTCTTGGTGATACATCTGTGATGTTGGTTCTTCTGCAGACCTCCTCGCTTTTGATACAATCTCGCAGCGAAACTCCGAGCACAGCTCTCTCCAAAAGACGCCCAGTACAAGGCATAGGCCTGCCCCAAAGGTCATCGATCGACTTCCAGTGACCTTGGCTATGTGGTTGGTTTATCTAGATGAGGACTCTACCCATGCCGCATCTACCGTGGTCACTGCTACAGAACCTACCGCCGTCTGTTACACGATGTGCCTTGCCCAATGATATTTTGGACGAGGATTTCTTGATGCAACGTCTGTGATGTTGGTCCTTCTGCAGATGTCCTCATTCCTAATACAATCTCGCATCGAAACTTCGAGAAAAACCCTTTCCATTGCTATCCAAAAGACGTCCATTGCAAGGTATAGGTCTTCCCCAAACATCGCCATGTCGACTTCCAGAGATCTTCTAGATGGGGACTCTACCCAAGCCGCGTCTACTGTGATCACTGCTAGAGAACCAATGATATTTCAGACGTGCAATTCTTGGAGCATCGTCTCTATGAATGGACAGGATTTCTGCGCCTCCTGGAGGAAAGGTTCCTAATAAAATAAATGATTAATAAATAAACTTACATGACAATAGTGTTGTCCCTCTCTTCGTATGCACAGTGAGCGGCTGTTAGAACGAATTTCTCGCTGATAAGGCTTCCTCCACAACGCCACGCGTACCCGTTTGACTGAACAGTGAAGGTTTAATCATACATGAAAGAGAACAACTATGGTCAATATATATATACTGTCACGAAGGCAGGATACGTCAATATAGCTGTCACACAAAATGTTTAGAAAAGATTCAGGAAGGAAGGGATTGGTATGACTGAAATCCATTGGAACGAGGATCCAAATTATAGTTTTGTAAACTGCAGAGGTTTCATACTGCAGCTGGCTTGCAAGAGAATTGACAATGTCATACATTTCAAACTTTCAAATATCAAAATTATTACATACTAGAATATTGTTGACGACTATAAAAGCCGATACTGGGGGATATTCTATGTCAGTCTACATCCTGAAGAGAAGTGAACAACAAGAAGACACATAATAGTGAGAGTAGTAGAGAAAGAGCTGCTGCGAGCAGAATCGCGAGTTTCGTGGCCCGAACTCTAGAACATTAAAAGGCATATTTTCGTACAGTCTGCGTTTCGCTATATCCGACCCACAATCGTGGCAATATATTACAATATAGTTCCCGTCTAATATCTAAAGATCCACGTGATCTGTGGATGTCCAAGGATAATACTAGACTAGAAATAAAAAGAACATTTTATCTTCATATATATACGTGTGCGAACGCCGTTACTTCGAACGAAGTCGATAGATGGCGCTAGTGGTAGATTGCCTCGCGCTATAGTATTTCATTATAGAATAAAGGTATGCTATTGGAAATCTATGGTAGAGACATATGTCCATTAGTGGGACATTCTTTGACTAAAATGATGATAATTATGTTTTTACCACAAGCAAGCTGTGTATATATGTTTCCAAATTTGAAAATCTTCATTCTTCTTTACCGAAGTATTATATATATATACATACATTTTTAGGTAAAGATAAAAATCATTTATTCAATGTTGGAAATTTTAAGAAAACACTTTATAATCAACGAAATGTTTTTAATCTATTTTACTTTTGACTCTATTATGCTTCGCAGGGAAGGAATGCATGCGCATTTATCAGCGGGCTGGTGGGCGGTGCACTTTATTGCACGACTACTACTGCATGTGTGGAAGTGGCTATAATTGGTCCTTTTCTTACTTAGGATGGACTTCCGTAAAATAACGCCTGAATCCATTAGATGATTTCTGTAATTTCAATATCACTTACGCGTAGCTTCAGCCAGCCGACAAGCGCCATGTGAGGGAACGACCTGATTGGTACCACCTTGCCTCCCACCACCAGAGGTATCGTTGATGGTTCACAGGATGTTATGTTTATCTGAACAGGCACCGGATTCGGCAGCAGAGGTATGGCTTCCACTTGCTTTGTGTTGAGATTTTTATATCTATCGCACACTGAAACAATACTATAGGCTTAATCACCTTTGATTAAATACATCATCACTAAGAGAATTTGCGTAAGATGATAATGTCTCGTTCATCATTTCAGCCAACCATCACCCACTGCAAGGAATAAGCATTCCCCGTAGATTGCAACGATGAAAGGTGCGCTGCTCGCATTCAGCGCCTTTTCGCCACCATATCTACATGGTCATATTTATCTAGATGGTGGACAATGTTTGAAGGCAGCTTCAAACCGGTTCCTTCTATGAGAGGAGCGTAATTCCTCCAGTTGATGGTAGCTGAAATGATGATGGTTTGAAGAGTTTATATTTGAGTTAAAAAAAAACATTACTTCTCTCAGATATTTCTATGTATCGACGTCTTTCAACTTCGCTCATGCTGTCCTCGTCAGGTGCTGTGATTAAAACCGGCGCATCCTCTGTGTCCTTTGGGAATAGGAGTGGTGAATCTTCTGTTGTTCTGATCTCTGGTCTCCTGGTCGGCGGACTGTTCGTTATCGGCGGTCTCCTGTCGTCCACTGACGCTGGTTTCACTCCGGGTCTATTGTAGAATGGGTTTTCTGTTGTTATCTTTCCAGGTCTGTAATTTCGTTTTGTTGCTGTCTCGTACGTGTCTTGTTCTAGCCTTTCGTATTTTTTCTTATCTGAAGCTATAGCTTCATTATAATTAAGTCTAGAATTGCTTCCTCTCCCATCTTTTGGGTTTAGGGCTTCTCGATCGTTACTTTTGGCATTTCCACGTGTATTGGATGACTTTGCATTGTTGTCTCTATGATTGGGAATTTTATTAGTCCTTCTATTTGAACTGGACAAAGTTTCGTAATTGGAATTAGTTTCTTTATCTATTCTCGTATCATCTCTTGCTGGACTTTCTAAAGTTGTGATCACAGCCGGAGGTCTGGAGACCTTTCTCTGTTCATTGTGATCAGTTCTATAACTGTTCACCGGTTTTGGTCTCCTAGTAGTAAAGGTTTCGAATGCGGATGTGTCGGTAAAACTGGGGTAGGAGTGAACCACTGGCTGCAACGCTTGGAATATGTCTGAAATATGAGATAGAATTTTTATACGTATAGATTTGAAATATTAGACCAGAGTTCCCCAAACTTTTTTGTGTCGTAGAACCCTTGCCATGTTTTTCCGTGTTGTGTAGACTCCCTACTTACCTGATATTGATTTTCTGTAAATTTCTAACTGCAGTGATGTTTAGTGTTAAAAACTTAAAGTAAAAACACATGTTAATTTATACATTTATTGATTGAATTTAAATTAAAACTATTTAAAATAAAATTTCGTATCTATTAAGTAAAATATACTTTTGATATTATAAGATAGTATGATGTAAGTCAATAGGTACTACGAGTATCAGTGTATGTGTTGAGATCCACTATCGTGGACCCCCATTTTCATTTCATAGACCCCCAAATTTTTTTTCGCTGACGTAGACCCCTTGCAGGTTGTCATAGACCCCTAGGGATGGATATATACCACTTTGGGAATCACTGTGTTAGACAATGGATACCCACTGTATGGCATAGGCTTTCCCCAAAGATAGTCACGATGACCCGACCTGCTTTGCCCACATTCAGTTACTTCCCGCCACCGTAACTATGTCGAAGGTCCACCAGTGGGCCACCCATGCCACGTCTACCGCCTCGTGATCACCCCACGAGAATTTTTAGTTCCAAACAACCATCGGTTGCACACGTGTACATTAATTAATTAATTTTTATATATACTCATTATTAAGCTTTAATACAGGTTATAAAATAAATTCAAATTAAATAGGTACAAAATTGGATGGAGCGTGATAAAGTAAAATTAATTATATATGGATGTATCAGGGGAACTGGTCAGTATTGTCGCTTTCTTAATTTAAATTCACACGACTACATTTTAACAAGTTTTTATTTCTAATCAACAATATATTCATCTTCGTTATCAACATTTTGCCGTCTAGTATACAAATCAATGCCGGAGCGGTAAAATCAATCGATTTTTCTGTATATCGATAGAGACGACATTACTTTCCGGTCCCGGTATATATATATATATATATATACAAGGTGTTTGTTATACATATAAATACTTTTGAGAGGTAAATGAATGGCTATATCAGTAAAAAAAAATGTGTAGTGATATCTATGAAACTTTATTTGAATGCAACTGGCCAGAAACATCTGACAGTATAAAGAAGGTAATAATTAATTTTAATATGTATTATTTCGAATTTCGAACGTTAGTAAATTCCATTCATTTGACATTCTTGCTCTAGAGCAGTGATTCCCAAAGTGGTCTATATCGACCCCTAGGGGTCTATGACAACCTGCAAGGGGTCTACGTCAGCAAAAAAAATTTGGGGGTCCATGAAATGAAAATGGGGGTCCACGATAGTGGATCTCAACACATATACTGATAGTACCTATTTACTTACATCATACTATCTTATAATATCAAAACATTTACATTATTTATAAAAGTACATATAAAGAAAAAAAATATTATATAGTTGTAGGATGTTGGTATTCGCTTTGTGGTCGCAATACATTTTGAACTTGTAAAAACCTGAGAGTCGCAGTCTCAGAGCTTCGCTACCTTGCACTGACTTGTTCAATTCGTCACTCTATAAATACGAATGTGGGACAAATACGTTTATTCATGGGTGTCAACATGTGTTTTTACTTTAAGTTTTTAACACTAAACTTCACTACAGTTAGAAATTTACAGGAAATCAATATCAGGTAAGTAGGGGGTCTACCCAACACGGAAAAACATGGCAAGGGGTCTACGACACAAAAAAGTTTGAACAACTCTGCTCTAGAGCATTCTTCGTTTCCTAGCGTCAATTGGTCCGCTGAGTCATTCTTTATCCGACCTCCGCACACGACGGACGTTTTTATATTCAGCTCTCTTATTTATTCAAAGCGTTGTACTAAAATTTATATTTTATTATTAATAGATCTTTTTTAAAAGAGGCTTTTCAATAGACATTGATAACAGAAGGCATAGATCGCTGCTGACCATTAGGTAGTTTTTCTGTGAGCGGTGGCGATCCTATATAATTGTATTATGAAAAATTCGCGACCTACAATCGCAAATCTCTCTCCTTTACGGTTTGGTTACGATCTCTGAAATCATTGCTTATATGTTAGGTTGCACTATATATTTATCGTTAGAAAATAACAACTAATCAATCATAATATTACAAATGCAATTTAAACCATAAAATAAATATAATATAAATATATCAACATACAATATAAATATATAAACCATAGTCTTTGATAACTGTTTAGTAATGTTATTATTTTTATTTGTTTTTTTCATTGTTTGACTATAAATCATTACATGTTCTCAGTGAGATAGTTTTAAGGTAACAACTGTAACTAATTTTATATTTCTAAGTTCCTAAGTTTGTACTTTCTTACTGCCTTGTTACTGTCTATCTCCAATAAAGTAAATAAATAAATTAATTAGTGTGCATAACAGGTGGCGCAAAAGTAATGTCACAATGTGAACGCGCCTTAATTCTTACAAAATGGCGCCAAATGTCACTGCGTTTTGACATTTATAACACGCACACATATATATATAAATATATATATATATATACATATGTTATGGATATATTAGTGTGATCAAAAAGTAAAGTGAAATTAAAAACTCCAGGACATTAGGAAGACAGATATTTTGTCCCAGGCTGTTTGTCAAAAGGTTTAATTATTTCGGAGTTAGTCGTTCAACCACCGTATTCTCCTGGTATGGCTTTCCTACCCATTGAGTAGATGAAAACCGAATCTAAAGTCTTGAAGGATATACCGGAAAAAGACTAGAAAAGCGTTGGCAAAACTCTGTTTTATCTGATGAAGATTGATTTGAAGGTGATTAAATTGATATGGAAATATAAATAAAGTATTTATATTTGTATACAAATTCACATTACTTTTTGATCATCATGTCTATCATCTGTGACTCACCGTAGAACTGGGCGCAAATACCCGGGTTTAGGGTGAAGATGATGACTGCTACTATGATACCGTCCCGATACATGATGTCATTTCATTTCTGAAACAAAAATGTTATTTTATTAACTTTTATTTTTCTCTTGTCGTTCCACTACGGCCATGGCTTCAAATAAGCAGAGAGGAAAAATGAGCAATGGCAGACCAGTGCGTCGCGGGTTTGACTCCTGTGATCTTTTCAGCTGGTGGATGTCCACTGCGAGGAGTTGGTCTCCCCCAAAAATCCTCATGGACCTCTAAATAGGGGAACCTAACGTAACCTAACCTAACCCATCCACGCCGCGTCTACCGGCTGGTGGTCTACTGATTTTATATATTACTAGCTGATCCCGCAAACGTTGTTTTGCAAAAAAAAAAATAAAGTTTTTAATTAACAAATGTAAGATAAGGGTTGATCGTAGAGGGGTGAAAATTTAGGTTTGTATGTATTTTTATATGCTGTACCATAATAAAATAAAAACCAAAAAAATTGTCTACAAAATTAAAAATAAAATTTAGGGGTGGACCACCCTTATCACTTAGGGGTATGGAAAATAGATAGTAGCCGATTCTCAGACCTACTGAATACGCATATAAAATTTGGTAAAAATCGGTCAAGCCGTTTCGGAGGAGTTCAAGTTCGAACACCGTGACACGAGAATTTTATATATTAGATTTATGACACTATTGATTACTGTATAGAGTGTATTATACAATAGTTGTTTTCAAATAAACTATACATTCATTTAAAACACACAAACATAAAGTTTCACCTTTAGATATATATAGGATGCAATCATAATAAATTATACGAATTTTTATTAAATATTAAAAAGGTTTATAATATATGCATCGATAAATAAACGTATGCATTCTAAATATGATCGCGGGGAAAACCCGTGTTTTTGTTTTTTAAATATTTGCGGTTTTTTATGTCTATGGAATAACACAGGTGATCACGGAAGGACAGATGATATTTTTATTCTGTTTACCTTCCCCATCACCCCCTCCAAAGATTTGTAATAGGATCGGTTGGAAGCACTCCATCTAGTCTTCATATATCCAAAAGACAGATTTACTAAATTCTTGTGATATATATTAAACAATAATTAATGTTAATATGTAGTACAGTACCAGATATATATTGCTCATCGACCTTTAGAAAGAGACAATCGACTAATTTCGGCTTCGTAGAGCGTCATCTCTGTCTAAATACAACGACAACGACAGAGATAGTGTAATAATATATTTGAAAAAATTGTAAGGCTATAAAATAGGAAAAGGCTTGTTGAACAACACAAGATACGCGTGGCAAATATGGAGATGGCTTCCATTCAAAGGACAAATGAAATAAATTGGCTTAAAAATATTGTAGATATAATATTATTAATGATTTGAAAATAAATGGTTTCTTTAATATTAAAATGAGACGGGAAATTATTTTATTCCGTACAATGTGTCGGAAAGTACATTATTATATCATCAATATCATATAAGACCAATATAGAATGTTACGTGATAAACACATGTTTATTTTACAATTATCTCTTATTATATTATCATCTATACAAGCTATGCCCGTGACTGTACCCGTGGAATCAAAAAATATTTAATTTTATTTTCGTAATAATTTTTCTAATATAAAACTAAGTAAAAATGTATATTATCGTGTACAATAAAGAATATTAAATAAATAAATAAGTAAAAATTCTAAGTTATTCCTTATTACATAAGCTAGCCAGTATAAGTTCTGACACCTGCGGAGCCATTTCAGACATTAGCCAGAACAAACAAACAGTAAAACGGACAATATTTTATATATACCGTATATATATATATTAATTATTATATACATTGATTTATATATACGGCATTAAAAAATTAATTTCGGTATATATATATATATGTATATATATATATATATATATATATATATATATATATATATATATATATATATATATATACAGGTGTAGTAAAAATCGGTTATTTTAATATTACAAACATACAAACTAATTTTATTTATTTGTGTGTGTGTGTGTGTATATATATTACCTGGAATCAATATATTTTATATCATTATTTTAATTATGCCTGAAGGCATTATTTAAAGGTATGTAGAAATATATATATATATATATATATATATATATATATTAATTTATACTGAAATTATACCACTACTACCACTGCTACCGTCTACCGTTTTATATTCTGCATTCAACACGTGAAGGTGGAGTGGAATATCGAAATTTTTCCACAGCTATATCAATTTAATTCAAAATACGACTTTCTAATTCACGTCATCATGATACTATAAATACATATATTGAAAGCTATTTAAAATCGATTTTATGATTTGTGACGTGCCAAATCAAATGCCGGGTACTGTAAAAAAACCTACAAAATGGTGATATTAATTTGAAAACGACGATATATCTTTTGTCGAATTTTTAAATCGTGATATATAAATATTCGAATTAAACGTGTATTTTTTTAATTGATTTTGATCTAATGAAAATAAAAAATATGTGAAAAAAATTAAATAATGTTGAATAGTCCTATTAGTATATCAGCGGGCTGGGGGGCGGTGCACTTTGTTGCACGACTACTGCTGTATAGCGGAAGTAGCCAGATATTAGTCCATTTCTTAGTTAGGTTGGACTTCCGCAAGATAACGCCTGAATCTATTAGATATTATACAGGATGATTGCGTAATTCATGTGCCAACAAAATAACTTTAGAGCTTTTACACATATTTTGAATCATACTGTATAAAGATATCAATTTGAAATATATTATTGTTTTTTTTTTTTTAATTTGGAATGCGACTGGCCTTTAATTTCTAACTGTACAGAGACAGATAGTAAAAAAATAATTAATTTAAATATACAGTAATACGAATTAAAAACGCATTTTCTTACTATACACCTATCCCCCGATTTACACGGTACTTGTTTTACACGTTTTCGCTTTTACACGGTTTTCCAAATAAGTTTTTTTTTTGTTTTTATCGCACTCTACTAAATGCTACTGTGATTGAACACGTGCGCTGTGTACATATCTCACGGGGAATCCCGAGCTTATGCGCTGACTTGGCTCAATATGAAGTTTACAAAGATCTCTCAAAAATTCGAAACGATTGTTAATTATCGATTTTATTACTATCTCTCATAATGTAAATATTTCTGCTTCAAACATCGAATCGGCACAAATAACTTGGAGCGATGAAAGTGAATTCGAACCTTCGATTCCGAAAAAAAGAATGAGAGTAATTTCTGACAGCGATAAAGGATAATAAAACACCTTTGGTTTTATTTTTGTTTCTTCTGTTTAATGTATATTGTAATTAAATAAAAAAAACAGTGTTTCCGTAATATATTTAATATTTTAACTTATCAAAGCATTTTATTTTTATATCTGTGTACACTTAAAAATATTGAAAAAAATCACAACAATTGTTAAATAGCAAAATTATGCATTTTCTGCGAGTTTTTCGATTTACACGGTTTTGACTTGAAAATTTTTAATTTTCGATTTACACGTTTTTCTCAGGAACGTATCTACCGTGTTAATCGGGGGATAGGTGTATTGTCATTAAGTTATTTATTATTTATAAAACCATTGGTTTTTGAACAGCACGTACCATTGGTTTTTGAACAGCATGTACCATTGGTTTTTGAACAGCATGTACCATTGGTTATTGAACAGCATGTACCATTGGTTTTTGAACAGCATATACCATTGAATTTTGAGCATCATGTACCATTGGTATTTCAACAACATGTACCATTAATTGAATGCAAATGAGATATACATTCATAGTAGTTCCTTTCTCAGTCTAGATACAAACTCATGTAATTCGTACTTTATGCATTAATTGTATAGAATTACCACTATTCAAGTCCGTATCTACAAAACCGTAATACGACCAATATTGATGTATGGCTGTGAAGCTTGGACGCTAACTTTGAAAGAAGAACAAAAACTGCTAGTGACGGAACGCAAAATCATGCGGAAGATCTTGGGACCAGCGAGAAATCAAGACGGATCTCGGAGGCTCCGAAAGAATGCCGAAATTGAGACTTTAGTAGCACAGTCAAATATCATTGGCGAATATAAAGCTCAACGAATCCGCTGGCTTGGTCACTTGGAGCGAATGGGATCGGATCGGAGCGTGAAGGTAGCGTACCTGGAAAAACCGAGGGGTCGAAGACCAGTGGGTAGACCCAGGTATCGCTGGATCGATCGCGTTGAGGCAGACTTGCGCGAATTGAATGTCAACCAATGGCAGACGATGGCGCAAGATAGAGGAAAGTGGAAGTCTCTCGCTTCGGAGGCCAAGACCCACTTTGGGTCACTGAGCCAGCGGAGTGAGTGAGTAACCACTATTCACAAGTTTCCATATGGGCAGCAGCGTTCTCTGCGTACCATAATACCACACTCCAATCGCCAACCTACCAATCATGGCGATTATGGTATATCCTCTCATAAATATCTTTGATAAAAGCCTATGTCTTGCGTCTATGGGCTGAAACTAATGTGACTTCAAGGTTACTGTTTGCTCTAAAGAGGCATTTACATCGTCTCCAGGTTTGAGGTTACAGATCGCTGGAGGCATGCAACTTGGATCTCTAAGTACGAACTAAGTTTAGATACCCTCAGTGATGTCTTCCATACTTTTTTTAAGTATAATCCATATTCCAGAGACATTAGCGTCAGTGCCTTTGTCGACATTTCTCTGGTCACGTTTCGCCATGTGTGTGTTCACTAAGTCTCTTTATATATTTTAACGACACCATAACAATGTACAGTTTAACATTACGTTTCGCGCGACCACTTCCTCATCCCTACTCCATATTGTAATCATCAGGTCGTGCGCCAGTATCTGTACATCGATGAATCTTGCGATCGCGTCTTGAGTCTTGTCCGTGTATACACGCACGTGTGCATTGTACAGCCCGAGGGTGTCTGTTGTTTGACCGCCTCGCACTTCAGCCCCTGAGCCTCGTGGATGGTGAGCGTCGAGCCTGCCTCTGTACCGTAGCCTTGGCTAATGTGAACTTGTTTATCATGGATGTCAGGTACAGGGTGTTTCTCTGTATCGGGATATTCTCCCAAGAGTACGGATGCCTCTTCAAGGAGTGCATCACGTCCTTGGACGATCAGTCTTATTGGAAATCTTTCAATGGGAGGTTTAATGGACACTGTTAAGACCGGACTGCGAGGAATGTCCCATCACATTCTTCAAGCGGGAGCTTAGGCTGGGAACGCTTGATGAATGTAACAGGAGATGCATGGAAGGAACGACGGCATCGACAATGCGTATCACCGCGCTCCGCTGGTGGACACTGTCTTGACCCAGATGCTGACGGGGCACGGAGGATTCTCGAAGTACCTTCACAAGTTTAAACTCAAGGAGAGACCTTCGCGCTTCTGTGAGCCAGGGGTGGACCAGATCGTGGTGCATCTGGTGGCCGAGTGTCCTGCATTCGGAGGACTTCGATTCGAATCCAAGCGACATCCTAACGAGGACAACATATATATATATATATATATATATATATATATATATATAAATATATGTAATGTTTGTCTGTATGTCCTTTATAGACTAGTAAACTATGCATTTGATTATGTGATGATCTTCAGCAAAGTTGTTGCGCATAAACCTGCTAATGTTTCTAAGTCGGAATGAACAATTCTCGACAGATTTAGTACCTTCACAGATTTAAACTCAAGGAGAGTACCTGTTAGCTTCTGTGAACCGGGGAACCATACCATGGTACACCTGGTGGCCAAGTGTCCTGCATTCGGAGGACTTCAATTCGAATCCAAGCTCCTAGCTAGGAAAAAAGATTAGCGACGACAGCATATATATATATATATATATATATCTCTAATATATAAAATTCTCGTGTCACGGTGTTCGAACTTGAACTCCTCCGAAACGGCTTGACCGATTTTTACCAAATTTTACATGCGTATTCAGTATGTCTGAGAATCGGCTACTATCTATTTTTCATACCCCTAAGTGATAAGGGTGGTCCACCCCTAATTTTTTTATGATACAGCATACAAATATACATACAACCCTAAATTTTCACCCCTCTAAGATCAAACCCTTATTTTTTATTTGTTAATTAAAAACTTTATTTTGTTTGCGGGATCAGCTAGTATATATATAAAATTGTTTATCTGTATGTCCTTTATAGAATCATATACTAAGCATTTGATAATGTGACGATCTTTGGCAAAGTTGTACCTGTGAAACGGGGAACCATACCGTTATGCACCTGGTGGCCAAATGTCACAATATTCCACAGACACTAAAATCCGTGCTTTCGTTTTTACAATTACGTTTAATATTTGCTATAGCTAGGCTTACCATACGTCCCGGTATGACCGGGATAGTCCCGGTTTGAGATCCTGTCCCGGCGTCCCGGTCAAACTTGAACAGCACCGACACCCTAACCAATTTCGCTCCCCCCCTATAGCCTATAGCTAACCCGTCTGCTTAAAGTGTGTGAATCCCCCTTTTAGATATCCTTCTGAGAGGTCTATTTACAGTGGGCTAGTGATATAAAAATATAGCAAGCGAAGACACGGTACTAGTGTTGTTTGCGATTCGTCGAAACAATTGAATATAACGAGGAAGTAGTGGTTGACCTTTCAACTTTTCCTCGTCCTCTTATCTGATATTTACGTATGAATTGTACACGCACAAAGATATAAGGCTTCGAGGCGATCGACTTTTGGATAAAAGGCTATATCTTTATAAAACTTCTGTGTCCTGTGAATTCGCAGGATGAGTGCCGAGAAAAGTACAGGAGTTTTACAAGACATCCACTAATTTAGGTACAAATAACTCGTTTAAAAAAATTAATATCTTTATTTAAGTTTTTTTTTTAAATGTCCCCGCTGTTGGGGACCTCTCGTTCCCCTATCTCATGTGGGACAGGGACTTTTTATTTCTAGTAATTTATTTATATTTTTTATTATTATCATTCTTCTCTTTCATGTATCATCTTATCTGTCGTACTGTTTCTTTCGTTCTACAATTTTCCCAGTCTTTCTCTTTCATTCCATTAGCCATACATCCATCCTCAACCACTACATTCTAGGTTTCCTTACTATTTTATTTTGCAACATTATTTATTGTTCAAATATTTAACACGTATTTTTTGTAATTATCATCTTATATTATACTATTTATTGCACTATTTTTGGTACTACTATATTCCTTTTATTTCTATATTTTAGCGTTTGTATTATTTTTACCTATTGCATTTATCACCACCTTCCTGCAGTAGCTGAGGAAGCATTCTCTCTCCCCTTCGTCTTGCATGATGGCCGAGATATTCCCTTTATTTAAGTTAGCATTGAACACTATATAATATTTGAACACTTGATGGTGCACGGTATATCTCAAATAGCGTGGGATTTAATGGAATCAGGCGTTACCTTGCGGAAGTCCATCCTAAGTAAGAAAAGGACCAATATTTAGCCACTTCCGCACATGCAGTGGTAGTCGTGTGTCGTCATAGACTCTGCGTTTGGCGCTAATCGGTGTAACATAACTCCTGAAGATGCCCCGTGGAGGGGTGAAACACGTGTTGAGTGATTTGACGGTGGCGGTTGTGTAATTCGCATTGTTTGCCGCATACGCATTTATCTGGCTGGCGAGCGGTGCACTTTGTTGCACGACTACCACTGCATGTGCGGAAGTGGCTAAATATTGGTCCTTTTCTTACTTAGCGTGGGATTGTTGAAGCATGCTATCGGTTCAAAGGATTTTTGTTTTTATAACAAATATTCCAAATCGCCTGCGCACCAGCCACAGTAGTTTACATCCATTGACTGGCAGAAGGACCCTGGCCTCGGTCGCGTTCACTAGCTACGTGACGTCTTACGTGCCGGGGCCAATTCGAAATTACGTTACAAAATTACGTTGGAAATTCTCGTCTTGATACTTTTCTCTCTGAGATCTCTGAGCATCATTTAATTCACGCCACAACCTCGCACCCCAAAGTGGTAAGTTTTGAACAAATATTACACAAACATTAATTTTAATTAGCGTTTAGCTATAAGTTAGAGCTCAACATTTTGTCTGTGTCGATAATTGGGTTTATTAAATGTAAAATAGACTACATATATATATATATATATATATATATATTTATATATATATGATACTAGCTGATCCCGCAAACATTGTTTGGCAAAAAAAATTGATATTTTAATTTACAAATAAAAAATAAGGGTTGATCGTAGAGGGGTGAAAATTTAAGGTTGTGTGTATTCTTGTATGCTGTATCATAAAAAAATAAAAACAAAAAATTTCGTTAAAAAAATAAAAAAAAATTTTTTAAGTGTGGACAACCTTTATCACTTAGGGGTATAGAAAATAGATAGTAGCCGATTCTCAGACCTACTGAATACGCATATTAAATTTGGTAAAAATCAGTCAAGCCGTTTCAGAGGAGTTCAAGTTCGAACACCGTGACACAAGATTTTTATATATTAGATTAAACAACGAGGCGATGAATAGATAGAAATTGTGGAATGTAGAACAAAGATAGATCATGTGAAGAATGATAGGAGAGTGTGGATAATAAAAAACAAAAGAATTTTTTTTTATTAAAAAAAGTCTGTCCTATAAAAATAGAGGAACAAGATGTCCCCAATAGCGTGGATCATATTAAAAAAAGGAGATACTCTATGCCGCGGTCATCGATCACTCCTGAATCTTAACGCGTTATTCTTAATATGTGTTTCGTTAATCTTAGCGTTCATACGTTCTACGCAGGACCACACCATGTCTGTTCTCTTCCGATTAAACTAAATAAAAACTATTTTCATAAAAATACTTATTGAAATCGGTTAAAATCAGCTTCCGAAATGATGGTACATCTGACAAAATTACCAGACGACCTTCCAAGAAGTTAGGGTGACAATGTTTATATTGTAAATTATTGGGACATATTTATAGACTTGTCAATATATTTGTGTATCTATAACGTATCAAAAAATAAATATATAAATTCAGTTTAAAGTGACAGGTTGCAAATCTATGTAGGAGTTATGTTCAACAGTGGAATGATTTTATAATGTAGCGATACCAACTGGCTGTATAGATAAGTGCGTGCTATATATATATATATATATATATATATATATATTGTGGGATTTACAATTTTGTCTATTCGAGCCACACCCGTATTTATATCGATATAAATGAACAATTTAATTTCAATGGAATTACCATTTTTCGACGCGCCCCTAATATGAAGTGAATAAATAATATAAAGAATATGAAGTAATGTTGCTGCCATAATACCGATATAAATAAAGAATTACATTTCTGTGGGATTCCCCTTTTCGATTCGCCACTGATGATGACGTTATGTTACCCCTATAACATACATATACAAATGTATACATTGTGGGATTCTTCCAAGAACCGGTAGGTCTAGTCGTATTAACAACACAAAGTCCGGAGTAAAAGTGTCTATATTAGAGCTTCTCCCCTATTAATATCGACGTAAATGAACAATTTTGTTTCCGTGAAATTCCCCTTTTTCGACGCGCCCCTAATAATGAGGTAATCTTGTCGTAACTACCGCTGTAAAAAATAAATATGCTGTAATGTAATATATATTATAGCTTCCTGAATACATTATACCTTTTAACGCGGAAAGTTTTGACCTATTAGTCGATATTGAGTCCATAGAACAGAAGGCTCCATGAACTTACAAATGTTATACTGGATAGACGTTCACACAAAGGCAGCATCTGTAATATTAATTAAACACTTGGAGGAACACAACTTTTATTAGTTTATTAATTATAAATTTTAAAATTGTCTCAACCTTCGTCAGTCGCCATCTTCGCGAGCGCCGCTTTGCCACAGAGCATCTAAGTCTGTACCTCCTATTTGTCTATACTGCTTTCATACATATACACTATATCTATCTCCATTTATAAAAAAATAAACAGTAATCTAACATGTCCTATTATAATAAATAGTAAAAACTTAATCCCTTTTTTTATTCCTCAAATTAATTTAAAACAATTTTTTTGTGTTTTACATTTAAACGGCATATGTCAAAGATTAACATCCCTTCTATTTGTCTATGTGTTCATACACATAGCAACTGTACACGTGTAAGTGTGTAGTATTGTGTATGTAAATATAATATGTTAATGCCGGAGTGGTAACAAATCAAACGGTTTTTATGTATGTCGACAGAGACGACATTACTTTGTGGTCACCCTAACAGATCCCATTCAAGCAAGAGGATGTGCATGAAATTGATTGATTCGAAAGCGATTATAACAGACTTCGAATAAAGAAGTAAAATAGATAAGATAAGTATGTTAATAAATCGATGTATATATATATATATATATATATATATATATATATATATACGTGTGTGTATATATATACATATTTATGTGTATATATATGCACGTTTCCATTTTAGTCATCATTGTGTTTAATTTGCAAAATTAAATAAAGTCCCAATTTTTTTTATCTTCAAACCAAAAACATTGTCACCGTACATCTACCAAACTTTTTTACGTCGCATATATAATAACGACTTTTTTTTAGTTACGTTCTAGTCTGTAGGTAATTACCTTTTTTATATATACTTCACCTATGATTTTTGTTATTCAAAAAAAATAATCATTTCAAATATATTCAATACTAGATGTACCGAAATACATTACATACTTTTTGAGACATTCATTTGTTGTTTTCGTTACGCATCGATATATAAAATACATTGGAATGACAGTGGCGCCATCTGTACGAAAATTGGTCGACTTAGAAACATTCGCAGGCTCATGGGCAACAACTTTGCTGAAGATCATCACATGATCAAATTCATAGTTTATGATTCTATAAAGGACATACAGACAAAAATATATATATATATATATATATATATATATATATATATATATAATCGTCGCTAATCTTTTTAAACTGTTTTATTTAGTTCGACCCGTACAGAATTTGTTTGTTTATTTATATGGGTCAAAATTAGAAATTGAAATTTAAGCACCTTCCCGTTGTCAGATTGATCTGAAATTTGGTACACACATTTAATTTAGATGACAATACAATATAATAAAAACAATAACATTATAAATCTAAGATGGCCGCCGATACAAAATGGCGTATTACATATTTTTCCTTAACCCCCTCAATATGGGTATCAAATGAAAGAGCTACACTAGTAAAACACGATGATTATGTCAAAATTTAAAATTCAAGATGGACGCCGTTCCAATATGGCGGACTAGGTACATATTTTTCCACAACCACCACAATATGGGTATCAAAAAACCGTTGAACTTAAAAGTTTTTTCAATGTATTTATTTCCTAGCTAGGACCATGGATTCGAATCGAAGTCCTCCGAATGCAGGACACTTGACCACCAGATGCACCACGATCTGGTCAACCCCTGGCTCACAGAAGCACGAAGGTCTCTCCTTGAGTTTAAACCTGTGAAGGTACTCCGAGGATCCCCCGTGCCCCATCAGCATCTGGGTTAAGACAGTGTCCACCAGCGGAGCGCGGTGATACGCATTGTCGATGTCGTCGTTCCTTCCATGCATCTCCTGTTACATTCGTCAAGCGTTCCCAGCCTAAGCTCCCGCTTGAAGAATGTGATGGGACATTCCTCGCAGTCCGGTCTTAACAGTGTCCATTAAACATCCCATTGAAAGATTTCGAATAAGACTGATCGTCCAAGGACATGATGCACTCCTTAAAGAGGCATCTTTACTCTGGGGAGAATATCCCGAAACAGAAAAACACCCTGTACCTGACATCCATGATCAACAAGTTCACATTAGTCAAGGCTATAATACAGAGGCAGGTTCGACGCTCACCATCCACGAGGCTCAGGGGCTGAAGTGCGAGGCAGTCAAACAACAGTCACTCTCGGGCTGTGCAATACACACGTGCGTGTATACACGGATGAGACTCAAGACGCGATCGCAAGATTCATCGATGTACAGATACTGGCGCACGACCTGATGATGTCAATATGGAGTAGGGATGAGGAAGTGGTCGCACGAAACGTAATGTTAAACTGTACATTGTTAGGGCGCCGTTAAAGTATTTTAAGATACTTAGTGAACACTGTATCATGGCGAAACGTGACCAGAAAAATGTCGACAAAGGCACTGACGCTAATGTCTGTGGAACATAGATTATCATTTAAAAAAGTATAGAAGATATTTAATGGAATCAGGCGTTACCTCGCGGAAGACCGTCCTAAGTAAGAAAGGGACCAATATTTAGCCAAACACAGAGTCTCTGTGTTTGGCACTAATCGGTGTAACATAACTCCTGAAGATGCTCCGTAGAGGGGTGAAACACGTGTTGAGTGATTTGGCGATGGCGGTTATGTGATTCGCATTGTTTGCTGCATACGCATTTATCAGCGGGCTGGCGGGCGGTGCATTTTATTGCACGACTACCACTGCATGTGCGGAAGTGGCTAAATATTGGTCCCTTTCTTACTTAGTATAGAAGATATCACCGAGGGTATCTAAACTTAGTTCGTGCTTATAGATCCAAGTTACATGCCTCCAGCGATCTGTAACCTCAAACCTGGAGACGATGTAAATGCCTCTTTAGAGCAAACAGTAACCTTGAAGTTGCATTGTAGTTTCAGCCCATAGGATGGAGAGGATATGTCATAATCGCCACGATTGGTAGGTTGGCGATTGCAGTGTGGTATTATGGTACATAAAGGACGATGCTGCTATTTTGAAACTTATTTATTAGCACTGGCAGTCATATATAAATGTGAATTATATAACAATTTTTTTTATAGCCCCCGCTATTCGAGGCCTCTCGTACCCCTAATTTGTTGGGATCAGGGTCTTTGTTTACACATAAGGTTCCAAATTTTCATCTTTATTCTTCACTCAATTTCATTCTTCTCAATTTCTTTTGTTATTACCTTATTTCCTTCACAATATCTTTCATTTTGTTCTTTCATTCCTTCTTGCTTTCATCGCCTTTCTTCCATTATATTACTCTTAGGTGGTTAGATTAGGTTAGGTTAGGTTATATCACAGTTTTCTTATTTTTGGGTTTGACTTTTATAATACAATATTACTTTGTTCTTATTCTATTTTTAGTTTATTTTTCTTATTATTAATTGACTAGTTATTTGTGCAGTTTATTTTGTACCTACTTATCTATACTGTTTTATTTCTTTTGACAGTATCACTCACCACCCTGGGAGCAAACGATAGGAATGATATAACATTGTATTGCAGGAATTGAATCCTCGACCCACCATCGCAAGTCCCACGGTGTTTTTATTAAATACTAAAAAAAAGTATCACGTGGGGTCAATGACTCATTGCTGTTACGTACCTGTCAGTTGAACGCGATTGGCGCCGTTTTTTAGTTTTTTTTTTGTATTTAATAAAACCGGTAAAGGCATGGAATATGCCAGTCTTTTATAAGGTCAATATAGCAGGTTAATTAATGAAAAATTCCGTTTTATTATAATGATGTTATTCATTCTTGTATTGGAATTTGACTTACTGTGTGATATATGTATATATATATATATATACTATAGTTATTTTATTAATGTGAAACCATACGCACTAAACCCAACGGGTCTATGAAGATCAGCGCGCAGCAGCTGGAACTGGATCTCCACGACCTTCACCCACCATCCCCATTGCTGTCATTTCTGACACTGGAATTTCCTTGGAGGCGTACCATGGGTTTCAACTCAAAGTTTCTGATCTTCCAGCTTTCCTTTGGAATTATAACCAAGGTCTCTTCAAGGTCAATGAACAGGTATTTACTGTCTGTATGGCTTCCACGTCGTCGCATCAAACAACGTAGCTGGTGATCATAAGGCGGATGATAACCTAATATATATATATATATTTATATTATATGTGGGAGTAATCACGCAGACGAATAATAGATGTTTTTAGATATTTTTAAACACTTTAATTTTTCACTTCTTACATAGTTCATACATACCGGCCCATCGCCATCTTCCCAGAGAATGCCATAATCCATTCCTACTCTTCATTCATTCATCAATCAATCGCTCACTTCCTTCACTCTTACGTTCCGTTCCCACACACATATATATATATATATATATATATATTTGTAAGACAAACTCTAAGATAATTAAACCTTTTGACGAACAGACGCTTGGTTAATGTTATAGATCAGTATTTTTAATCTTTTATGCGCCATGCTTCACATTAACCTTTCTAAAATACTTAGAATCCCCTATGTATCATATATATTTTATATTAAAACGAAAGGGTTGAACTCATATTGAGTCCAATTTCGAATTGTCCCACCTAAATTGCCCACCTTTGGGGCATGGGCAACACGTTGGGAACTTCATATCTTTCTTACGAGGCCCAACATAAGTGACCACGTCTCGGATCCGTATATCACCACTGCCAATGCATTGGTCGAATACCTTCGCAAATAAACTGTGATAACATAGGAATAGTGAGGGGTTAATGATGATAATGATGTCATCACCAATAAAAGACATTTAGAATATAGAATATTTATAAATAATTCTAAAATATTTATAAATCCGTAACAGGATGCGATATCGCGATCGCATTATCATTGGGATGTTGACAGCGGCTATCGGGGCGAACGGTTGATATAAAAAAGTTTATTTTGTCGGTTTAAGTTATTTTTGTGTAACGATAATTCAAATAGATTTACAATGATGTATAAACACGTTCACTGCGGGCCCAATTTTGAAGAACTTTCAGCTGGTGCGGCTGAGGTCGAATCAGCCTCAAGCTGAACTTCCTAGTAGTGCGGTTGAGGCCTTTTCTGCCTCATGGTCATCAATATTTTTTCACAATATTGAGTCAATGCTTCGCAGACATAAAGAAAGCTATAGTTGTCTTTGTCATACCTCATACGGTTGAGTGTAAACAGCCGCCGCACTAGAAAACACGAGTTTTACGCGCCGCACCAGTGCAAAGTCTACCATGAGGCTGAATCGGCCTCAAGCCGCAGTGAACGTGTTAATAATACATTATTGTGTAGCAATTTATTAATGTATATGTGGCGTGCATATCGCGCGACACTCAAACACGCGTTGCCTAGCAACGAGCTACCCTTACCCACGTGACCGTCGATCGCATCGCGGCGGCGGCAGTGAAACGGATAAATGACAGATGGCGCCACAGTAGACGCAACAAAAGTCTGCATCGCGCTGTTGAGAGTCTCCGCTCTCATTATAAGTGCTAGCGGAGGTGCGGTCAACATTAACAAGAAGCTACCGAAGAACAAGAAGCTACCGAAGGACAAGAGGCTACCGAAGAACAAGAAGCTATCGAAGGACAAGAGGCTACCGAAGGACAAGAGGCTACCGAAGAACAAGAATCTATCGAAGGACAAGAGGCTACCGAAGAACAAGAAGCTATCGAAGGACAAGAAGCTACCGAAGAACAAGAAGCTACCGAAGAACAAGAGGCTACCGAAGGACAAGAAGCTATCGAAGGACAAGAGACTACCGAAGAACAAGAAGCTATCGAAGGACAAGAGGCTACCGAAGAACAAGAAGCTACCAAAGGATAAGAGGCTACCGAAGAACAAGAAGCTACCGAAGAACAAGAGGCTACCGAAGGACAAGAAGCTATCGAAGGACAAGAAACTACAGTACTACAACCACTCCTACATATATGTTCTTTTTTTCAGCTGACTGGCGCCCCCTACGAGGGATAGATCTCCCATAAAGATCGCCTGTCCTGCGCTGCCTGAATCCAGCGACTTTTCGCAACCTCAGCCACGTCTTCGTTCCACCTGGTGGAGGAGCTTTCCAGCGTCCACCTGCTCCTGGTTATCCTGCATACTGTCACTTCAGATCAGCAATTCTTCGGGTGATATAGACACCTACTGCAAGGCATGGTTGTCCCAAAGATCACCTTCGCTTTGAATGCGCAACGGTTCCTGATCATCCCGACATTGAGGAGGAGCGCGTTCCGGAGAAGAATATGTTGTATTTCGAAGAAGTACAGTCGGTACTGAGGGGGGGGGGCACCTAAGTGGACGCTTTTACGTGCGCTATGAACTAGAATAAACATGCCAAGTAGGCAGGTGAAATGTGATGAAAGTGAAAAGCGTATCAAATGTTAGCGTAGTTAGAAATTACTCTATTGAAGGGGAAGTCCCTTTATTGTGTTAATTTATTATCACACCAGCACTTTGCTATCTCAAACGCTTGCTTTGTTTCGTTTGAATTTGAAATAGAGGATTGTTTGAAGAGCGAAGTGTTTTTTCCTGTGTACCATATATCTAATATATAAAATTCTCGTGTCACGGTGTTCGAACTTGAACTCCTCTGAAACGGCTTGACCGATTTTTACCAAACTTTATATGCGTATTCAGTAGGTCTGAGAATCGGCTACTATCTATTTTTCATACCCCTAAGTGATAAGGGTTGTTCACCTTTGAATTTTTTTTTTTGACGAAATTTTTTGTTTTTATTTTTTTATGATACAACATACAAAAATACATACAACCCTATATTTTCACTCCTCTACGATCAACCCTTATTTTTAAATTGAAAATTAAAAATGTTTTTTTTTGCAAAACAACGTTTGCGGGATCAGCTAGTATATGTATATATATACCAAAATCGCTTCGTTTGGCAGATAGGTTGGCAATCGCAGTATGGTATTATGGTACGTAGAAGACGCTGCTGCCCATTCTCTGGAAACTTATGAGCAGTGGCAATAATATATGAACAAAGTGTGAACCTGTGACCTATGATCGCATATCTAAATCCTTTGGAGTACCTGTACCAGTTTAAGTTCAAAAAGAGTCCCACGTGCATGTGATTCAGCGGTGGACAAGACCGTGATGCAGAGATGAATATCACCAGCGGCATGTGCCATCCCTCATGGGAGGTGGTGGAATATGTCACATTTTTGCAGTTTTAAAGTTAGTGATGATGTGATGATGAATAAAATTACGAAATAGAGGTCAAAAACTACTGTTATATGTATTAGGATCGTTTCTTATACATTTTAAATGTATAAGTTTGTATTTAAAAAATAAGGTTTTAATTATTGGATAATTGAATAAAGAAAATTATTAAAAGACAAGCCAAGGTTCAAACTTAGTCTTTCTGTCTCCTCACAGTTCTGTAAAATAGCAGTAAATAGCAGTTCGAATCCAGAAGATCTAGGTCTTCGCTACTTTAAAACAGATCTTAGATCCTCACGCCTTGCCACTTTATAGCTGCGTAATCTGGTATAAAGCAGTTCGAATCAAGATACTTCCAGGAGATCTAGGGCTTCACTAATTTAAAACAGATCTTGGACCCACTATACGCCTTGCCATTTCATACCTGCGTAATCTGCAAATGCCATTTGAGCTGAAGTGTTAGTTAAAAATTTGTACAAGAAATAAATGAAATAAAATTTGAAGAAATTGAAATTGCTGTCCAAGAAAATATTTGGGAGATCCGTAAAGTGATGTCGCTTCAATCTAAATTCACACGACTACATTTCTAACAAGTTTTTATTTCTAATCAACAATAAATTCACCTTCGTTATCAACAACCTTTTGCCGTCTAGTATACAAATCAATGCCGGAGCGGTAACAAATCAATTGATTTTTCTGTAAATTCTGTGGACAGAAACAACATTACTTTCTGGTCCCCCTAACATAATGTCACACTGCGATCGCTCCGTAGATTCCTGTTTGGAAGTTTTTGCGGAAGGTATATGTCCACTAGTGGACCTCATATCGCTGAAATGATATTAGGGGTACCGGAAAGTAATGTCGCTTTCTCAAGTTAGATTCACACGACTACATTTCTAACATGTTTTTATTTCTAATCAACAATATATTCACCTTCGTTAACAATCTTTTGCCGTCTAGTATACAAAATCAATGCGGGGGCGGTAACAAATCAATCGGTTTTTATTAAACGGTTTTATTTAGTTCGATCCGTACGAAATTTGTTTATTTGAGTCAAAATTAGAAATTGAAATTTAAGCACCTTCCCGTAGTCAGATTGATCCGAAATTTGGTACACACATTTAATTTAGATGACAATACAATATAATAAAATCAATAACATTATAAATCTAAGATGGCCGCCGATACAAAATGGCGTATTACATATTTTTCCTTAACCCCCTCAATATGGGTATCAAATGAAAGGGCTACGCTAGTAAAACACGATGATTATGTCAAAATTTAAAATTCAATATGGACGCCGTTCCAACTTGGCGGACTAGGTACATATTTTTCCACAACCACCACAATATGGATATCAAAAAACCGTTTAACTTAAAAGTTTTTTAAATGTATTTATTCTGTATGTCGACAGATGACATTACTTTCCGGTGCCCCTAATAGAATAGGGGGTATGAATATAAAAAAATCAGTTGAACGATGTTCAGAGTTTTTATGCATCCAAATTTCAACTAGTATGATACGTTTTAAAATAAAACGTAATAAAACCAGTTATACCAACATACCGGTTTGTTTAGATTCGAATTCCATATTCAAATATATGTTTAGAATAATTTGTAATAATACATTTTTTACATAATGTATTATTACAAATTAAAGGTAGGCTAGGCAACGCGGTGATCGTACCGCCTTGTTTTCGTCCCAGAACAGGCGATATTTTGAATAATCATAAAAAAAATTACAACTTAAAAAAAGTTCATTTAAATTTGAAATTATTATACAATAAATATTGAAAATATTGGGCGTCCAAAAGCTACGTGGTGGTCTAATATCGGAAAGGAACTGGAAACCCTTCAACTTGATGCAGAGACAACCCAGGATAGAGTGGCCTGGCGCAAATTGATATGGAGACCCGACCCCAAATAAAGGGAAAAGGGAAGGAAGAAGAAGAAGACGAAGATACAATAAATATTGAAAATGAACTAACCACTAATTACAAAAAAAAAACGTTTTAAAGTACATATTTAAAAGAAGAATTTAGTATATTTTATGAGAGTGATAATGTTGTTAACAACAAGTGCATTGCAAAATTGTCGTTTTAAAGCAAGTCTAGTTTTTTATGTGATCCACTGTGCAGTGTGTTGGATATATAGCTTTTTGCCTTTATTATCTATGCAAATTAAGTTGTGCTTTTTTATGTCTAGCCAAAGACGTCGAGGTGGATCAGTTTTATAACGTGGAGTTCTTGGTGACGAGTTCGATGAACCGAAATATTTGATATGAGTGTTTAATGGAATCAGGCGTTACCTTGCGGAAGTCCATCCTAAGTAAGAAAAGGACCAATATTTAGCCACTCCCGCACATGCAGTGGTAGTCGTGCAACAAAGTGCACCGCCCGCCAGCCCGCTGATAAATGCATATGCGGCAAACAATGCGAATCACACAACTGCCACTGTTAAACCACTCAACACGTATTTCACCCCTCCACGGGGCATCTTCAGGAGTTATGTTACACCGATTAGTGCCAACAACAGAGTTTTGACACTAATCGGTGTACGGTGCATCGAGGCACTAATTGGTCCTTTTCTTACTTCCGAGAAATTCTTCAAGTTCTTCTGAGGATCCGAAATTCCGTGCATATCTCTATCCATTGGTGTCTGGATGACCTTGATTCGTATGATGTAAGTGACCACCTTTCGGATCTATATCATCACCGGCAACACACATTGGTCAGACCTTCGTCTTCAAACATTGGAGTGTTTTAACGAGATGCATACATGGTGATTTCAATAGGTTCTATAAGAAATTTATATGAGATCTATTTAATAATATGTTTATCATATAAAAACGGATTTAAATTCATATTTAAACGGTTTTATTTAGTTCGACCCGTACGGAATTTATTTGTTTATTTATTTGGGTCATAATTAGAAATTGAAATTTAAGCAACTTCCCGTTGTCAGATTGATCTGAAATTTGGTACACACATTTAATTTAGATGACAATACAATATAATAAAATCAATAACATTATAAATCTAAGATAACCGCCGATACAAAATGGCGAATTACGTATTTTTCCTTAACCCCCTCAATATGGGTATCAAATGAAAGGGCTACACTAGTAAAACACGATGATTATGTCAAAATTTAAAATTCAAGATGGACGCCGTTCCAATATGGCGGACTAGGTACATATTTTACCACAACCACCACAATATGGGTATCAAAAAAAACCGTTTAACTCGAAAGATTTTTTACCGATTTTTATTAACATTACAAACAGCTAGCTGCACCGCGCTGCTCTAACATCCGGACTCAAAACAGTTGCTGTTTTATACGAAATCTAATATCGAAATTAAACTATTGAATGCTATAATAAGATTTATTAAATAATATACTTTTAATTTTAGATTTATAAGTAAGAAACGGAAGGCTTATGATATCTGGTGGTACTTTATTATATATACACAGACATATATATATATTTATTATATATACATGTACACACAGACACGATGGATTTGTTAAGTAAGACCAAATGCAAGCGTATTTAATACTATATATATATATATATATAGTATATATATATATATCCTATATATATAAACACAAACATGCACACACATATATAGAAACTAAATATTTTCCTTGTGCGATTTGATGTAAATGCGAGAGTTCGAAATATAAAAAACGCTCGTGGCATAAACATTCGGATGACATTTCGAACGTTTTTTTTTTTGGCGGACTGAATTTGAATTTAGAATATCTCTATACATTTCGATGCAACGGTTTTTTCCACTGGATCTGTTTTTATAGACGAATAGAGAAGGCTGCGTGGGTAAACCTAGACACAGGACATAGTAAAAGTCGGAGGATTATTCCTTGACTCCTAGATATATATCCTCTCGTCATATACTCTATTTCCTAGTTGTCATCACTGACTCAATCTAAGTATTATTCATTCCACCATTAAACCCAACCGCAAGGCGCCGAATCAAACTCATCAGGACTTTACCCTGGCTAGAAATATCGCTGTGACGTCATTAATAATTGACGTCATCGACTAATGTAGATGGTGGCGCAAAAGTAATGTCATAATTTGAAATTGCCTTGATATTTATAAACGGCGCCTAATATGACTGCGATTTGAGATATAATATGTAGATATATAAAGAATTAGTTGTCAATAAACGATGGAGCGATATATCTAAATATAGTCTTAATTTTGCGGTCCACTAAAAAAAATATTAATTTAAATTGGCCAAATGATAAAAAAGGTTGCACACCCGTGTTCTAATGTATCGCGGGACTGGAAAGTAATGTCGCTTTCTTAAGTTATATATACACATTCGTTATCAACAACCTTTTGGCGTCCAGTATACAAATCACTGTAATATAAAAAATAGGATAAGTAATAAAATAAAGAATAAAAGTAATGTACCTAGCCACCTAAGAGTAATAAGATGATGGAAGGAAGGCGATGAAAGCAAGAAGGAATAAAAGAACAAAATGAAAGATATTGTGAAGGAAAAAAGGTAAGAATATAAATACATTTAAAAAAATTTTAAGTTAAACGGTTTTTTGATACCCATATTGTGGTGGTTGTGGAAAAATATGTACCTAGTCCGCCATATTGGAACGGCGTCCATCTTGAATTTTAAATTTTGACATAATCAACGTGTTTTACTAGTGCAGCCCTTTCATTTGATACCCATATTGAGGGGGTTAAGGAAAAATATGTAATCCGCCATTTTGTATCGGCAGCCATCTTAGATTTATAATGTTATTGATTTTATTACTGACAACGGGAAGGTGCTTAAATTTCAATTTCTAATTTTGATCCAAATAAATTCCGTACGGGTCGAACTAAATAAAACCGTTTAAAAAGAAGTTGAGAAGAATGAAAGTGAGTGAAGAATAAAGATAAAAATTTGAAAAACTTATTTGTAAACAAAGACCCTGATCCCAACAAATTAGGGGTACGAGAGGCCTCTAATAGCGGGAAAAAAAATACAAATCAATGCCGGAGCGGTAACAAATCGGTTTTTCTGTATGTCGACAGAGACGACATTACTTTCCAGTTCACTTATAATAAAGAAATACATTATGTTCAACCTGACAATTTTATTAAAAATATAATTAGGCCCGTTGATTAAAAAGGTTGGTTACCCCTGCAATACATATATATGTGTGTAAGTATAGTATTAATATCTTTTGAAATAATTCTGTGGTTGGCGTGCTATTGTAGGCATGATAAATATTCAATTATTTTATTTTTATTTCTTTTCAGTAAATCTAGATTAATATAAAAAAATTGTTTCATGTAATTGGTAATGCGGAAGGCATTTTTACTTGTTTTAGGGGCCCCCGTTTCCTGTGTTATCTAGTACTTCCTCTATCTACACAGGAAATATTTTTACGAAAAAAAATTTTTTCCTTTTAAATATAATTTATTTATCCATTATACCAATACCTCACTTAGTGTCGTGGTTAAGGTTCCAAAAAAAAAACACTACGCAAATTGAAACGCCGCAAAGTGAATTAAGATTTTTCTATAGCAAGCCATGTAAATATCGAAGATAGATTCCAGGGTCACGAAAATACAACTTTTTAAAAAGAAAATTGAACAAAGTAAATATTTAACGAACAAAAATAATATAACTCTGCCAATAAATAATATTTACCTTTTTTGTAACCAGAAACAATACGTTAAAATTTATATAAATTTATAATTCTCTTTTAAAAAAAGCACAACACTGAAACTGAACTCTAAAATTAGCAAAACAAAAGTGAAAATAAAACTGTATTAAAATTGCGTTGATTTTTAGTTAGAAAGCAAATCCTCAAGTATTGATGGCATGGCGCAATTAGAAACAAAAGTGTTGCCATCTTTTAGAAAAAAATTAAAGACTTGAACCCAAAACAACGCAACCTCGAACATCTAATGACGCATCAATGCAAACGCAATCTTCGATCTTTACATGGTCTGCTATAGAAAATCTTAATTCACTTTGCGTCGTTTCAATTTGCGTCGTGTTTTTTTGGAACGTAACCACGACGCAAAGTGAGGTATTGGTGTAGTTCTATTTATATTTCTTCTTTCTTACCTCTGAATATCTGGTATTCTTTCTTCTTTCTTTACGATTACTTTCTTATTGATTCAATTTACATATCTTTGCTATATTATAGATATTACTATTTTATATACATTTTATTTAGTAGCTAGGCCCACACTTGGTAGACCGATGATATACCTAAAATCGATAGTGACAATCTTTGGGAGAGGCGTATGCCCAGCAGTGGGCGTCTATCAGCTGATAAGAGAGAGATGCATTTAATCCTACAATTCACATTTAATTTTTCTTTAAAATCATTCATTTACATACCTTATTTTTTAAAATGTCTTCTTTATATAAGGTGGCGCAAATGTAATGTTATAATGTGAACGCACTTTAATTATTACAAAATGGCGTGAAATGTCACTGCGATTTGACATTTAGGATGTAGATATATAGAGAATTGGTTGTCAATTAGAGTATGTATCACTCTTTCACACTTTTATTTGCAATAGAAAAGGACAGATGTTGTGGTCGTCAACAGATCCAATATATACACACACACACACACGTATATATAAATAAATACATATATATGTATAGCGCCATTTATAAAAATCATTGTGCCTTCACTTTATGACATTATTTTTGCGCCACTACATAGTCTGATCTTAATTGATTGATCCCCAAGCGGATGAAGTGTTTTATATATCACTCTTTCACACTTTTATTTTCAATAGAAAAGTACAGATGTTGCGGTCGACAACAAATCCAATTTATATATATTTATATATATATATATGTGTGTGTGTGTGTAACGCCATTAATAAAAATCATGGTACCTTCACTTTATGACATTATTTTTGCGCCACCTCACAGCCTGACCTTATTTTTTATTTATTTTTATTACCTTCTTTATTATACTTGCATATTGCTAGAAAGTGTCGCGGTGTCCTGAGTCCCAGGGAGGAACCTCAGCGTGGTCTGACACATAACTACATTCCGAAGTGGATAAAGTGTTTATATATCACTCTTTCACACTTTTATTTGCAATAGAAAAGGACAGATGTTGTGGTCGACAACAGATCCTATATATATATATATATATATATATATATATATATATATAGACATACGATTGCGGTTTCGATTTTATACAATATTATATCGCTCAAACTTTGTGAATTAATTATATATAGGATTGCTACCACTCATAAATAAGTTTCCAACCTAACTGTGATATCAAAGATTGTGGCGAAGAAACACAGACGATGTGAGAAAGGAAGAGAACGAAAGAAGATGAAGAAATTGTGAAAGACTAGAGAGAAGATTGTAAATAAAAAAATCATCGACAAATAAAGTCCCTGTCCATTTACTAAAACGTGATTTGTCGCCGCCGGCGTTTTCTTCGTATCACAATACACTGAAATCGAGAATACGCCTACCAACCGTGACAAGTATGGTATATATTCCCATAGATATCTTTAAAGAGACCTTTGCCATGCAGAGCGTGTCTATGGCTTGAAACGACAATATATTATAAATTAATTATTGTTTTCTCTTCCTTGCACACTTTATACTGACAGAAGTTGTGATAAAACAAATTAATGTAACATATTTCAGATTGATCACTATACAAGATGATTAGAAATACAATAAATACAATCAATCAACCTGTATAATAATTCTAAAAAGGTTCCAAAAAATCACAAAACTAAATATTACGTCGTTAAAAAACACGTCACAGAAAAACCGTTAAATTGTATCTATTTAAAAACTTAAAACATTTTAAATTTGAAGTTTTATTTAAAATGTAATATACGTGTTGGGTTTTGTTAAACAGAAATAAATTAATTAAAATGATTATTAATACTACCGTAAATGCGGATATAATATACATAATTGACGTGGACAAAAATTATTTGGCATTATGAACATGTAAACGTAAATGTAAAGATATATAAAAAATTTTACATTGTATACACAAAGACAAACGAATTAAGAGACGTAATAAAGAAATTGTAAACAACATATAAAACTCATCAACTCACCTGTAATTCCGTATATAAGCAATTAAAAACAATTCACACAATGAAATATACACTAATTTAAAAAAAACACACAATCAATATATCAGTTTAATTAAAAACAAATTGTTTTTATATAAATAACATGAATTAGTTTAATGATGACATTAAAAACGACAAGACGTGATATTTTCCCGCGCGCGCAACTGACACTAGTGTTGTGTGGTAGCTAAACCAGTTATATTATTTACTATAATACCGGACAACTAGGGATGTCGATATAAAAACGGAATTATAAATATTTTTTAATAAAATTATTATTGATCCAGTGTAAATATATATTCTCGGTAATTAAATTGAAAGAAGATTTACCATTGTTTCGCTTTTATAAGATAAAAACAGACCACGTGAGATTAAAACACGATTATAAAAATCTGCTTTAGATATTTAAATAAAACTTATGTATACAGGGTTAGATGGTATTTTTTTTTCAGAATATCTTAATGTAATAAGAACCAAGATCTTTTTCAATTGAAGTGACAGTTGAGTGCGGCCCTTGGAGAAAGATTCTTCATGGCGACCTGATGCCGTTACTGCGTGGGTAGTTCTGAAACATGGTGGATGGACAACATAATCAAGGTCGTGGTTGCGGGTAGCGCAAGAGCAGTCATCTTGGCGATCTTTGGGGGAATCTCATGCCTTGCAGTGAGCGTCAATCGGCTGATATGATGACCAATACTAAATTATAGCATCCAAATGATATATTGCTATGAAAGTTTTCGTTAAAAATCTTATAAAACACTTTCTAACAAAGTAAAGCTATGTGTTTTCGCATAGAGCTCTCCCAGCTCTTTTAAGCTTTTTATATCTCAAATAAAGTGTCATTCTTTTCCAAATCAAACCATCTAGTCGGATGATATTATTATTTGTATCTATATTTCAGTTTCGTTGTTTTATCTTAGGCGATATTCTTTAGACGCATTTGTCTTTCTTACGTTCCTGTTTTGGGAAATCGAATCAGGTATGAGGAGATCCGTGATTTTAAAAATGTAATCTATGTCCAGAACCCATAGTTTTTGGCAGCGGGCAAAACTCCTAGCGCACAAAAAAGATGGTTAATTAAGCCTTAAAGTTTTGGAATTAGGAACATACATCAGCAGGCGCAGGATGGAATATCCATCTAAAAAGAGAACATGTGACCTTGGTTAGGTTAGCGAATAATGCTTGATGCAAGCCACTTCTAATCGGTCTTAAAGTAAGTCTATTAGGCAGATTTTTATCCAGTACTAAGTGTCAAGCGGCTTGAACAATGATGATGATATCTTCTCATGTTTTTCCTCCCTCCATTTTGGTTTTCTAATGTAACATCGTAGTTCTTTATCCATTTTTGTAATGTTTACAGTTTTATGTTCTTAATTTGACTTCGGGCTACTATTTTCTTTGGCAACTATAAATCATGGAGGCTAAGACATATCATTCTTTTTGTGATATAATGATAAGAGATAATTACTTTAATTTCGAAGTACTGGCTGTGATGATTGTTATTATATTACAATAATAGTTTTCTTTTTTTGGAGAAAATGTTAATATCATGTAATAACAATGAACACACTCTGTGATTATGCAGTTTAATTTCTTTATGCAAAATCATATTCAGTACTTTTGTATGTAGCTATGTGTATTTTTAATTATTTAATATTTTCATCTACAGACATAAAAATACGTTAAAGAAAAATCTGGTTTAAGTTCTTTATCTAAAACAATAAATTTAATTTAGTACATAAATAAATAAATCGTAATAAAAATCGTGGACAGCCCTAGCGAAGTCATTATATATGCGCAAGAGATCTGCGGAACGCTCGGCCCGAAATGAAAGAATATGCGATTTGTAACATAAATGTATTTTATTATTATGCTATTATTAAAAATTCTTTTATTAATATATTCGCATATATGTTATTAATTTTATTCTGTCATTAAAACGTTAATAAACATTTATATCATATACTGGTTTTTTTAAATAATTATTTCAACGTAAAAGGATTATTTAAAAATAATTATATATTTATTACGCGCAATAAAATTATGCTTATTTAATTATTAAATATAAACTAAGAAAACACTACACTGATATTAATTGGACATATTTTAAATAAGAAAAAAAATAAAATAAAAAAAGAACCAAATAGCGTGTACGTATGTGTGTGTGTGTGTGTGTGTGTCATCAAATGACTTGAAATTTTTTTAAATAGGAAAATAAATCATACTAAATTTGTAAGCAGCATGTGTTAATTTAAAACAATTTAATTTTCAATTATAATTTCGAAGTTTTGAACATTAAAAAAAAGTATTACAATTATTTTGTAGTTAAGAATGATTACACATAAAGCATATTTCGTCATATACGGTTCTTATGATGTGTTCCATATTTAAAGTAATCTTAATGGAAATTAAAAAAAATAAATGTAATCAATGAAGGTAGCCTATAATTATACAGCGTTTGGAATCATTTATTTAATTAAATTGTTCGTATAAAAAGTTGTTTGCAAAAAAAAACATGGGCCAGACTACACAAGCGCATTTTGGTACAAGTTATACAAGACTGCGGTGGATTCTGGACTAGATCAAGCAGGACCTTTACATGTCCTCAGTCGTGTCGAAGATGCTAGAAGAGTCATTGGCGTGTAGGAACTGGATCACCAGAGAACAGACCCAGTTTGGAGATGAAACGACCCTCCGAAGAATGGTGTTTCCCAATCATATTCAGAGTCATGGAGCCTTACTTGTTCAGGGTGGATGCTCTTAACTATCAGCTTCCCGACTCTTCCTTGTAGGAGACAGTGAACATCGTCATATCTTATTAAGATATTGTCACAGAATTGTAAAGGAGATAATTAAAATTGAAAAAAAAAATGGTAAAGAATAAAAAGGAAATCAACTGTGATATAAAAGAAGACAAAAAAGAGAATAGTAGTAGTAGAGGACTAAATGAAAGAAAGAGTATATAAGAAAAGATAAACTTGAAGGAAGAGTGAAAAGAATGTAAATATAAAGCAATGATGAAAAATTATCTGTAAAATACTTCCCTGTCCCAAAAATTGGGAAGGGGGAATGAAATGCTCCCAAAAGGGGGGGAGGGGGTATGAAAACCAGCTTCGGCGACTCTGAGTCAGACAATAGATCATAGTGATGGAGTCACGAGGATTCCAGGGGTAGCGTAAGCAATACATATCAGACGGACTTTTTAGAATATCACAAAGTGTGATACTATGGGTGTTCATATAAATGTGGAAAGTCAAGATTGAAACTATTTTCTTTTAATCACTAGTTTATTAATTAAAAAGTTTTTACTCACATAATGCTTCTTAATATACTTATTTGACAGCTTCACATTGCCGTCTATGATAACAGATCGCCTAAAATATAAACATATATATAACAGGAGTCGCAATAGTAATCTCACAATGTGAGAGTGCCTTAATATTTACTAATAGATAACTAGAGAATTAGTTGTTAACAAACGATGGTGTATATATATACACCAAAACCTCGCTTTGCGTCATTTCGTTTTGCGTTTTTCACGAAGTTGGGTCGCTGTTTAATTAGCACTAATTCTCACTGTGCATTGTTAGATTTTCGAGGTTGCGTTGTTTTGGGTTCGAGTCTTTAAATTTTCTTTTTTTCTAAAAATGGCAACACTTTTGTTTCTTATTGCACCATGCCATCAAAACTTGGGCGATTTTTAGTTAGAAAGGATTCCCTTTCTGACGCAATTTGAATACAGTTTTATTTTCACTTCGTTTTGATAATTGTAGAGTTCAATTTCAATTACGTAGTGTGTTGTGCTTTTTTTTAAAAGAGAATAGTAAATTTATTTTAAGTTTTACGCGTTGTTTCTGGTTACAAAAAAGGTAAATATTATTCCAATTTATTTATTGTCAGAGTTATATTATTTTTGTTTTTTAAATGTTTACTTCGTTCATTTTTTTTTGAAAAAGTAGTATTTTCTTGACCCTTGAACCTATCTTCGATCTTTACATGGTTTTGCTATAGAAAAATCTTAATTCACTTTGCGTGGTGTTTTTTTGGAACGAAACCACAACGCAAAGTGAGGAATTGGTGTATCTATATCAAAATATAAATCTATTTAAAACGCTCATCGCTCTTGACATGTGCCACAAGATGGCGTCGATTTCTACATGTCACGCCTCTTGAGTATTTTCCCGCCTCGCAGACATGACTGATTCTCTTTTGTTAATGTTCATCATTGTTGCAGCCGGGTGATGAGTTCTAGAAGACAAAGACATCACCCAAATATCACCACGGTGATGGTCTTTCGCTGCCCCTCTTCCAGAAGCTTCCTGCGACCTGAACTATGTCTGTTTACCTTAAGGGGAGAGGGGGTCTACCACGCCGTGGTACCAGCTCGGTTGCACGAAAGATGTGTCCCGTCACTGCCATTTCAGAAGAGCTACATTTATTTATTTAATTTATTGAAGATAAACAGTAACAAAAGGCAGTAAGAAAGTAGAAACTTAGAAATATAAAATTAGTTACAATTGTCACCTTATAACTATCTCACTAAGAACATTTAATGATTTATAGTCAAACAATGATAAAACAAATAAAAACATTACTAAACAGGGATCAAAGGTTATAGTATATATTTATATTATGGTTTAAATTGTTTTGTGTGTACCCAATAATTTACATATAGATCAGAGATCCCCAAACTTTTTTGTGTCGTAGACCCCTTGCTATGTTTTTCCGTGTTGGGTAGACCCCCTACTTACCTGATATTGATTTCCTGTAAATTTCTAACTGTAGTGAAGTTTGGTGTTATAAACTTAAAGTAAAAACACATGTTAATTTATACATTTATTAGGTTTTCACAAGTTCAAAATGTATTGCGACCACAAAGCGAATACCAACATCCTACAACTTACACAATTAACATATATAATAAACTTTTAAGTTCATAGGTACTTTTATAAATAATGTGAATGTTTTGATATTATAAGATAGTATGATGTAAGTAAATAGGTACTATCAGTGTATGTGTTGAGATCCACTATCGTGGACCCCCATTTTCATTTCATGGACCCCCAAATTTTTTTTCGCTGACGTAGACCCCTTTCAGGTTGTCATAGACCCCTAGGGGTCGATATAGACCACTTTGGGAATCACTGATATAGATCAATATATAAAAAAAATTTACATTACAGCCAGACAAAACGATATAAATATAATAAAGATGGAAGAAAGTGACTGGAATTAATCAATAGGAGTGTAATGTTTCATCACCGCAACTCTAGGTTCTACATAGAAGTTGGTGAAGGTGATGATACATACAACATATAGCCCTGGAACATCAAAGTTCCACCTGTTCAGGTACCTTCGTAATTATTTAGACAATTATCTTTCAACCTTTTATATGCCATGTTCCACTTTAGTCTTTCTAAAATACATACATCATATGCAACATATATAATTTTTATTTATTTATTTACACAATTTTGTACACCTTACATAATAAATAGAATAAAAAAGAAACAATTCATATGGTACAACAGGCGTTTGTATCGCTCGAGGCGATCTCTACCAGACAACCTTTGGATGGAGATGAGAGACATGTAGAAGGTAGTTCAGGGTGTACATACATGTAAATACATATATACATACATACAAGAATACGTATATATACATTCCGACACAATGTGTTGTGTCGGAATGATTGAAGATGCAGAGCATGTCTTTTTCGTCTGCCCCCGATTTAACGAAGCCAGGAGGTCTTGGGAAGAAGGTGTAGGATGCAAAATCTATCCTGAAACTCTGATAGCTACAATGCTATCCTCGCCTTCGGCCTGGGAACTTACGAGCGCGTACTGTACGACGGTGCTGAAGGAGTTGCGAAAAACAGAGCAGGAGCGGAGGAAGTTGGCCTGAGCAGCCACACTATCAGAGAAAGCTGCGGCTAAATCCCCCCCGCGAAGTAATGCCTAACGGCCATGCCGTGGGGACCAGGGATACCGAAGAGAGAGGATTGTTTTTAGTCGGTATTGATCTAGATCGAGTCCGACATACGGGGCACCAACATCAGGCCCTATGATACGTAAAAGTATTTTTAAACATCTATAAAAAAAAGTATATATACATATATACACATATACCTAGTTACATATATAAAAATATTTTATATTAAATAGAGTTAAACTCGTGTCGAATCTAATTTCGAATTGTCCCACGATCAAATTAATCTCCTGTGGGCATACCCAGCGTTGGGAAACGCGTTTAATCGATCATATGTCCAAAAATTTCAAAATCAACTGTATCACGTCACTATATACAAAATGGCGGAAAGTTATCCACCTATATGATATATATACTAAAATAAATACATTTAAAAAACTTTTAAGTTAAACGGTTTTTGATACCCATATTGTGGTGTTTGTGGAAAAATATGTACCTAGTCCGCCATATTGGAACGGCGTCCATCTTGAATTTTGAATTTTGACATAATCATCGTGTTTTACTAGTGTAGCCCTTTCATTTGATACCCATATTGAGGGTGTTAAGGAGAAATATGTTATCCGCCATTTTGTATCGGCGGCCATCTTAGATTGTTGATGTTATTGATTTTATTATATTGTATTGTCATCTAAATTAAATGTGTGTACCAAATTTCAGATCAATCTGACAACGGGAAGGTGCTTAAATTTCAATTTCTAATTTTGACCCAAATAAATTTCGTACGGGTCGAACTAAATGAAACCGTTTAATTAAATACAGAAATGAAGAGGTCTGGTCCAAGATCACTGTAGCTAGAATAATTGCTTGTCTTTAGTGGCATGCACATCGATCTTGTAACCTATGGCAGTTTTCAACGAAAGTTTCTTGGCAGCTATAAACTGGACCTTCTATATAAAAATCGAAGAAAAATCTTTTCTATTTATTACAGGTATATTATATACCACGGGTGGCCAAGCTCTTTGCAACATGCAAACAAATATATTTTTTAAGAAAAATCATATTTATTGAAACTATACGAAAATATGTACAATAATACATATGCACGCGTATATGACAGCACTCCTAACAATACTTAAGACGCCGGTTAGTTAATTACGATCGGTGTTTGGATTTCGCTAATTTTATGCTGGAATAATAATAATTATACACACAAGTAATTTGTTTCGATTACCCAGCAGCTGACATGGGTTATATAAATTTAAATATTGAAATAATTCGACAATCAATCGAAACCAAAAATAATCGTTCAGAGCCGAAGTTTTGCCACCCCTGGTATCGCAGACTGTTGGGTTGGTAATCGCAGTGTATGTTGAGAATGCTGCCCATATGTAAACTTCTTTATGGGCAGTTTCAATCATATATAATTAATGCACAAAGTGTGAATTATATAAGATTGTATCCTGGGATTCATCCTCACAACCTACGACCTCTCAATCTCAAATCTCTTCGGTCTATATATATATCACCTATTCTAAATAAAAATAATAGCGCCATATATGGCTAGCGAGCCGCAGATTGGTCACCCCTGGTATAAATTGTATTCCTCAAATATATAAAATGTTATACATATCCGTATAAACAATGTAAAGAATTTTTCTCGAGTAATATCTATGAATTATTTATATATCTATTACAATACATTTATTGTGTTAAATCTATTAGATATGTATACTTGCGTGTATAATAAAACATTTTTAAATAAACAATGGTTGACAAAATTCCAGATCACATCACGGAATTACAGGGGCGGAGTGGCATCTGCGTAATGTAGGTACAAGGTCCAAGAATTTTTTATGGCTTCTCACCCAAATACCCTAGGTATTCCCCCCGTACCTCAAAGACCAAGACGTCCCAAAGACGTGTTCCTCATGCCCAACACAGTGTTCCCACACACACCACACACCCGCTGCAGACATTCACAACACTGCAAGTGCTAACCACACTTCACCAGCGACAGCACAGGATATCGCGTCATTCACGATAGAACAAAACACTACTCACAACACCACAACACCCGTTGTTACAGGGCAGCAAGCTCCCTAACCGCGAACAGCGTGATCGAACCAAGTTTGATCTGGATCCATCCTTGGCTCGCCTGTGGTCCACGCTGCCATCCCAAGCATACACAACATCAACACTACACAGCTCTACTCTGGTAGAGCGGTTCACTACGTGCGAATGTCATCAACTGGAACGCATCTGACCAGCTTCTGTTTTATTTTTAAGTTCACGGACCCTTCCAAGTCAGCTTCTCTGAAGCTGTAAAAGCCCTCGGGCTGATATATTAATTTATTGTCTTAATTATACATTACCCTTTGATTCACATTATCTGCAAAGACCATGTGTTTTAATATTATAAGGATACTAGCTGATCCCGCAAACGTTGTTTTGCAAAAAAAATATTTTTAATTTTTAAATTTAAAAATAAGGGTTGATCGTAGAGGGGTGAAAATTTAGGGTTGTATGTATTTTTGTATGTTGTATCATAAAAAAATAAAAATAAAAAATTTCGTCAAAAAAATAAAAAAAAATTTAAGGGTGAACAACCCTTATCATTTAGGGGTATGAAAAATAGATAGTAGCCGATTCTCAGACCTACTAAATACGCATGTAAAATTTGGTAAAAATCGGTCGAGCCGTTTCAGAGGAGTTCAAGTTCGAACACCGTCACACGAGAATTTTACATATTATATATATTCTACAGACATTAGCGTCGGTGCCTTTGTCGACATTTCTAATCACATTTCGCCATGTTACAGTGTTCACTAAGTATCTTAATATATTTTAACGGCGCCCTAACAATGTTCAGTTTAACATTACGTTTCGTGCGACCACTTCCTCGTCCCTACTCCATATTTCCATCATCAGGTTGTGGGCCTGTATCTGTGCGGCGGTTGCCGTATTCGTCAAGATCGAAGGGAGATAACAAAAGAAGAGTCGAAGGAGAATGCGACACGAAGTTGACTGTTGCAACCGGAGCTGCAGATTTGTAGAGGGAGTCACAATCCATAAATCCTTAAAACTGGCCAATTTAAGAAAGAGGTTAAAAAAATATTTTTTATTCTTTTTTTTATTTAATATTATTTATTGTACAGTCTAGGATACATTTAAATAGTTTCATAATAATAAAACAAAAGAGTACAATGGGCGGTTTTATCACACGGTGCAATCTCTTACATACAAACATAATAACATATGGAAAAGGTAGAAGTACACATAATGGGTAGTTAATGTGTACAAAATGTATATATACAAACATACATAGATATACATGTTTAAACATTGTTTATTATATATAAATAGTTTTATAAATTTTACACTTTATTGTAGTCTAAGTCAGCAATAGTCAATTCAGTTTTTAATTAAAATATTAGCGCGAGCGCCTGTTGTTTTAAAATAGCAAATTCCGATGCTGCAATTTTGCTACAATTTTTATAAAAGAGGTTTTTACCGATGATACCAGTTGGTACATTCCGTTATAAAAGTACAGATTTTTATCATGTAGCGATGAATTCAATTCATTCACTTCAGAGAGGAAACTCTTCAATCTACGTCGGTGATCTTTATTAATATATTGCAAATAGTAAATTAATATATAAGAGAGGGGGAGTAAATAAAAAAAAAAGTTATTCGAGGATTTATAAAATCTTTCGGTAGAGTAACACGTTTTCCATTGCCACTTCACATGGGAAACTCTTCGAGTTATGTAGGTGATCTTGGTTCATATATAATAAATATGTAAGAGATGGTTCTTTCGTTAGAGAATCACGGTTGATCAGTAACTAGAAGCTTCTAGATGCAGACCACTCCTAAACTGTATATTGGGAAATCTATGGTGGAAGCCTTTGTTCTTTGGACATCCTCGTCAGATTTTATACCACGTGACCTGGTTTCGAATCGAATTTTCACTGAAACTTGGAGATTTTTTTTAAACAAAACCTTCAGAACAAAACGATTAATACGAAAAACACGCAAGGAAATGATTTAGCTAATTGTTCTAATGATTTTGTTGCAATGAAATATTTCGTTTCAGTTTGTTATTGACTTTCGTATCGCAATGTTGATTTTGTGGTTATTTTCTTTGATGGGTGGGGTATGTGGGGTGATATACGACGCTTTCTCCGGAAAGGTGATGGATTCTCCACGACCGGTGTCCAACAATTCTGGAATATTCAGCGGTCAGATGATGACATATTTCTCTATACAGCCGTAAGTATAAAATAAACTTTAATTCATATAACATATACATAATGATTATATATATATTTTCAATAACCATATATAACCATATATTTAAATATTTATTCAATTTTTCTCTGCTATCACATTATGGTATTTATTATATAATTACCATTGATTTTTATACAGGATGCACCATTGACAGCAAATGGGCTATAGATTCACATGTTTAAAGCCTTTACATCTATTTCTAATCAACCTGTATAAAGAGATCAATGTGAAATACGATTTATGAAAATGCTTTTTCTTAATATATTATCATTAGGCTATTTATTATTATTAAGCCATTGATTTTAATACAGGATTTACCACATATAGACAGCAAATGAACTATTCTTTATCATGTTTAAAGTTTTTACACCTATTTTTAATCATACTGTATAAAGTGATCAATCTCCTAATAAATCACTGTACAAAGTCCGCAGAGACAGATCGAAAGAGAGACAGACAGACACAGAGACAGAGAGTAAAAAATAATTAATTTTAAAATGCATTTTTTTACTATATCATTATTGATATTTATTAATTTAAAAAAACAATTGATTTTTATATGTTATATGTAATTGTATGTTACATAATAATTGACAGAAAAAAAGGTATTTATTCGACCATTTTATAATTTAATTTTATTTGAAATAAACTTGTTCACTTAAAGATATTTGCAAAAAAAAAAATATAAATGTGGATTTTTAACTAATAAATTGTAATTAATTAATAAATAGAATAAAATTAGCGATAACACTAAAGTCATAGTGCTTATATATTTTTTTACCTTTAGCGCTGACGAATATATCTTTTATTGCTACCATAAAAGATATATTCGTCAGCGCTAAAGGTAAAAAAATATCCTCTATCCTCTAGAGAAGGGCTTCTTAAACTTTTGTCATTCACGACCCCATTTATGATTGCGACTTTCTTGACGACCCCATACAAATATAAAAGAGAAATAAGTTAATACTTTTAAATGATTTATTTATTAGGTAACAATATACATATGAAAATATAAAGTTTAAGAATTCATTTTGAAATATACAAAAATCTCAAATTTAAAATTGCACAAAAAATTATAAAATTGTATTTATGTTACTTTTAAACCTTCAACAAATGCGCGTGTCTACACGCTGCAAGTCTGCCAATTCTAGTGAAATAGTGTTATAAAATGGTATATATAAATATTTGACACTGAAATCCCTCGACCCCAGAATTTTGCCACGCGACCCCATTTGGGGTCGCGACCTATAGTTTCAGAAGCCCTGCTCTAGAGGTTTCTTTAGAAAACCTCAAAAATTTCTTTCTTAGATCGCTTCGATCGAAGCCATCTGAATGTTTTTGAATCTCCCGTTATAGATCTAAGTTGAAAATAATCCACGAAATACAGTTGATTTTTTTTATTATCTACACTTTCGAATATATATATAAACATATAGTTAAAGAACTCTTTGTTTCAATATGAATAATATAATAAATAAGTATATCATATTAAACATTACATACATGAAGGAATAAAAAAAATATAACTATTAATAATCATTAAATTTATATTACAATCATAATATATAATTTCAATTGTATATAAAGTTTTAAATGATAAATAAATTAAAAAGAATTAATATCAAAATTCATTTTTATAAAACATATACAACCTCTATGGGTAAATGTCTTCTACATTTTGCTCCACAACTGTCTTTTTCTTTGGTGATACAATTTTCAACAGATTTTCTTTTTATTTAATCGGTCCATTTTCCTTTGGTCTACCTCATAATCTTTTATTTGTTGGTCCCTGCCAGGTAGATACCTTTTTGTATCAATTTTTTCTGGTCTATTCATTGCGTTCCGCCCAATTCCATTTAATTTTTCTAGAACATTCTAAAATGTCTAATATTTTTTTTTGTTTTCCTTATTTCTTTATTTCTTATCTAATTTTGTATTTGTATATTTAGTATACACCTTTCCATCGCTCTCTGGCACACTTGTATTTTGTTAAACGGTTTTATTTAGTTCGACCCGTACGGAATTTATTTGTTTATTTATATGGGTCAAAATTAGAAATTGAAATTTAAGCACCTTCCCGTTGTCAGATTGATCTGAAATTTGGTATACACATTTAATTTAGACGACAATACAATATAATAAAATCAATAACATTATAAATCTAAGATGGCCGCCGATACAAAATGGCGGATTACGTATTTTTCCTTAACCCCATCAATATGGGTATCAAATGAAAGGGCTACACTAGTAAAACACGATGATTATGTCAAAATTTAAAATTCAAGATGGACGCCGTTCCAATATGGCGGACTAGGTAGTAGGTTTTCCACAACCATCACAATATGGGTATCAAAAAACCGTTTAACTTAAAAGTTTCTTAAATTTATTTATTTTTGGTGTAGTTATTGTAACTTGTCTTCAGTTATATATATTATTATATATATATGACAGCTATATTATATGGAAGTGAACAGAAGAAACAAAATCACCGAAGTAACTTTAATAAATGTTCGTGTGAAGTGGCAATGACAGGTGTTGGTCAGAAAGGTTCTCAAGTGACGACCCACTAGGTAGAACGTCGAAATAGTTCAGGCCTATGGGAGTCGCTGGATTCTGGCAGCACAGGAATGCTCTAAGAGATCTTTGCAAATGACCTAGGACTTGCTGTAATCGTCCATCATCTTAAAAAGAAGAGAAATGTAAGAGTTCATTCGCGATTGGTCGCTAAAACACGTTGGCAAAGAAGATACCAGCCAAGAGCTATCGAAGAAGATGTATTTATATATATACAAATCATTGCCTCACTGGTAATAGGGAAAACAATAAAAATCTTTCAATAAATATTAAAAAAATAAAAACAATAAACAAGAGTAATAAAATAGCTGACATAATAAAATTAAGTGTTTAATGTATAAGAACTTATAATAAATAAATTGTTGAACAAATGATTAAATGATAAACGTTGAACGAGAACTCTGGATGGAAGGAGAACTAAAAGTAAATGAGGCGATGTATGCAAAGAAAGCACGAAAAGGATGAGAGATATGGTGAAGGAAAATAAAGAAAAAAGAATTGTACAGCGCATTTACAGAATACACGACCTAACGCAACGGCAGCGACCTCATTAATGTCGGTGGAATTCAAATCGGCGTTCGAAATTTAAATTCGAACGCGCTACAATTATTTATCATAAAAGTATCGTGGCCTTACTGGCCAGTGATACTGGAATATTACAAGCTCGTCTTTCTAACCTTATCTACGATTAATAATTTTTGTTTTTTAATTTTAGTTGAGAAACACTAAGAGATTTAATAAACACTGACATGTAGAAATATGAGAAAAAAAATTGTAAAAACAAAGGCACGGACCCTATTGTCTGTGAAATATAGATTCTAATAATATATAAAAAAAGATATTATACATAACATAAGTAAGATAAGTAAGAAAAATGTCTTTTTATAATTCATGTTACTACGTATTAAAATAAATTATTGTTTACTATCTATCCCTGTGGACTCTGTACAGAAATTATTGACGTTAGTTTGTACAGAATTCGAAATAGTTTTAGAAAGTTTTAAAGCCATTTCCTGATAAATGAGCTTATCATCATAATTTTTTTATAGATGGTGTACAATAAATATTCCTGAATGTTCACCCTTCGAACCACGACGCGTAGATGGTAGCTGCAACAATCTACAACACCCTGTACGTGGAGCAACCCTTACTCCATACCACAGGATGTTACCACCCAACCACGCTGTAAACGGCGGACCGAGGACCTCCACAACTGGAGGTCCACTTCCAAACGCCAGGAATCTAAGAGTATCATTATTATCCGATGGAAGAGTTCACAATAATCATCACACGCAATTGATCACCTATCTGCTGCTTGTAATGACAGGTGATGTGACGTCAGTGCACGATACAGTCAATTACGTGGTCTTCGAGACCACGTGCTGTACACCAGCTGGTCGTTTGAACCCTCAGTGCATGCCTATAGAGGTACCTTCAGATGATCTGTTCTTGAGGACTAGTGATATACGATGTCTGAACCTGACGAGAGCTATCACGTATCAACAACTTGGATGTGCTTCATCTGCACTACCTCCAGAGAGGGTAAGTTTTTAAACTATTCTCGTGCTCTCTCTTATCTTTTAAAAAACAATTTCGTTCCAAATTACTGAGTACATACAAGGCAATTTAAACCATAATATAAATATATAAACAAACATAATATAGATGTATAAACCGTAGTCTTTGATCCCTGTCTAGTAATGTTTTTATTTTTATTTGTTTTTTCATCGTTTGACCATAAATCCTCATTTGTTCTCAGTGAGATAGTTATAAGGTAACAACTGTAATTAATTTTATATTTCTAAGCTTCTAAGTTTGTACTGTCTTACTGCCTTTTGTTACTGTTTATCTCCAATAAAGTAAATAAATAAATAAATAAACTGCTGTATTTTTAATACTTTACTGCATAGTTGCACAGACTTATTAAGACTAGGGGCCACTCGGGCAAATCATAAACTGATGGCGGGTCGGCCGCTAGAAGTATAGGTAATATAAGACAATAAAGAATTGATAATAATTTATTAGAATTGAAAAAGAATTTATTAATTTGAAGCATGGCATTGCATAGTGCCTACAATCTTTTTTATACTTGGCTAAAATTTATTTGTAACAACATGTAGAACTGCTTCAAAACTTTCATTTGCAAGGCGGTTTCAATTTTTAAACGGTTTTATTTAGTTCGACCCGTACGGAATTTGTTTATTTGGGTCAAAATTAGAAATTGAAATTTAAGCACCTTCCCGTTGTCAGATTGATCTGAAATTTGGTACACACATTTAATTTAGATGACAATACAATATAATAAAATCAATAACATTATAAATCTAAGATGGCCGCCGATACAAAATGGCGGATTACGTATTTTTCCTTAACCCTCTCAATATGGGTATCAAATGAAAGGGCTACACTAGTAAAACACGATGATTATGTCAAAATTTAAAATTCAAAATGGACGTCGTTCCAATATCGCGGACTAGGTACATATTTTTTCACAACCACCACAATATGGGTATCAAAAAACCGTTTAAATTAAAAGTTTTTTAAATGTATTTATTTGTTAATATTCTCTTTACGCGTCCTTTACAATTTCTTCCATTCTGTTTTAAACATTACACTCTCTTACTTTCTCTTTTATTTCATTTATAATTCTTCTATACAGTCTGTCGTTCTTCGACACTATTTTACGATTTTCTTTTTTTAATTGTACATTTATGTTCTTATCTCTATTTTAATTTGAATTTTTACTTTAAATTTATTTTTACAATATGTGGCGTCGTGATTTATCTAGTAAGGAAGGAAATAGTTTAGTTTCCTATCTTTCCTCAATTCCCACATAACTTCGACGATTTGAATGTAATATGGTCAATTCGAATTTGGATTCGTCATGAGTTTAATCATTTCCCTTTATAATAAATAATAGACAATATTATGTACTTTTCACCCGTCACTTCGTTCCTTAGTTTTTACAATTTTGATTTTGATTTTACTTTATTTAATTTATGTACACATTTTTATTCCTTACGTTTACTTTTATTTATTTACAATTTTCTTACTTCTAGCTTTTATTCCTATTTATTATATGTGCAGCAATTCTCTAACAAACCTTAGGAATTCAGAACGTATCTCTTTTTCCCTGATAAGAGAGGCCATTGAGTCCTCTTTAACCTTACTGCCTAACCGGCATTCGGAGTCGACCCAGAGTCCTTAGAATACGGGACAGTGGACTACCAGGTGGACCACGGTCTGGTCCACGGTTTACAGAAGCACGAGGGGTCCTTCTTGAGCTTGAACCTGTGTAGGTACTCAGACTTCCTCCCGTGCTCCGTGAAGGTCTAGACCAAGACTGCTTCCACCTCGACACTGTGACATATACGTTGTGTGTTTGAAGGTGTATCTGATTCCAGATCAACACGTCGCCACCAATGTTGGATTTGTCCATTTTGTACGGAAACGATGTACCTAATGCAGAAAGATTTCGACAGAAGACAGGTGGTTTGCTGCGATCTGAACTCTTCAAGGGCAAGGACTGGCCTCCGAATGGAGGTCTTGTTTGCATTGTCAACCAACCCCCCCGTGAAACTTACTGCTATGACTCCGGTAATGTATACGAAAAAACAATGATATATCATTAAAAGGAACAAGTGTCAAAAAACAAACGAAAGTGTATAAATCTTAGTTAAAATAAATAAAATGAAGCGAAACATAATAGAACTCTGTATTTGGCACTAATCGGTGTAACATAACTCCTGAAGATGCCCCGTGGAGGGGTGAAACACGTGTTGAGTGATTTAACGGTGGCAGTTGTTTGATTCGCATTATTTGCCGCATACGCATTTATCAGCGGGCTGTCGGGCGGTGCACTTTGTTGCACGACTACCACTGCATGTGCGCAAGTGACTTAATATTGGTCTTTTTCTTATATAATAGAATGTGGTAATAGTCACCTGTTGTAGTATTCTGGTGAAAAGACGACTAAAGTATGGTGATGAATGAAATGATTTGTGGAGAATAAAATATGAAACAATAAATGACATTTTGTAAAAATAATCCCTGTGTATCCAAGACTAGGAAAGTAAGACAGGACCCCGCAAAAGTCTTTGTTTCGTCAGCGGTGCATCTAAAAGGGGAATTCCACAGAAATATAATTCTTTATATAAATCTATGTCAATATAATGTCCTTTGGTCTTACTGGTATCTGTGGGCGAAGTCTATGTCCAACAGTGGGCGTACTAAGACTGAAATGATGACATTAATACAGTTTTTACATATTTTTAAGCGCTTATATTATTGTAGTTTTATTATAAGGAGTAAAGGGCCACTTATGCTTGAAACTCGCTCCAATATTTTATGATTATGGAATTTTATTCTTCATATACACCAATACCTCGCTTTGCGTCGTTTCGTTTTGCGTTTTTTTTTCGAAGTTGCGTCGCTGCTTAATTAGTACTAATTTTCACTGTGCGTCGTTAGATTTTCGAGGTTGCGTTGTTTTGGGTTCGAGTCTTTAATTTCTTTTTTGAATTTTATTTTTTTCTCTAAAAGATGGCAACACTTTTGTTTCTGATTGTGCCATGCCATCAAAACTCGGAGATTCCGTTTCTAATTAAAAATCAAAGCAATTTTAATACAGTTTAATTTTCACTTTGTTTTGCTAAATTTAGAGTTCAGTTTCAATTACGTAGGGTGTTGTAATATAGTGTGTTGTGCTTTTTTTTAAAAGAGAATAATAGGTTTATATAAATTTTTACGTGTTGTTTCTGGTAACAAGAAATGTAAATATTATTCCAATTTATTTATTGGCAGAGTTATATTTATTTTTCTTTTTAAAAAGTAGTATTTTCGGGACCCTGGAACTTATCTTCGATGTTTACATGGTTTGCTATAGATAATCATCACTTTGCGGCGTTTCAATTTGCGTCGTGTTTTTTTTGGAACGTAACCAAGACGCAAAGTGAGGTATTGGTGTTGTACCTTGTATTATAAACAAATTTTGTATGTTCCCAGGAAACCAAGGTTTGAATGCTATTCTGGGCATCCAGCTTTTGGGTTTATGGTTTTATCGTAACCACAACCAAATCGCCAGACAACTGAGCCGCGTGAACCCTTGCTGGGGTGATGAGAGACTATTTTATGCAGCAAGGGACATCAACATAGCTTATTACCAGCATATTATATACTACGAGCTGATGCCGTCTATTTTAGGTGCAGTATAACCTGATAATCCTCTATCTCACCCCCTAGATTACTTAAACGTTGAAAGCGACAAGCATTCTGCATCTTCTATTAAAGTCGTTCTTACTACTTATATTTTTTTATTCTTATTTTTTTTTAAATGGTACCCGCTGTTGGGGACCTCTCGTTCCCCTATCTCGTGTGGGACAGGGACTTTTTAATTCTAGTAATTTATTCATATTTTTTATTATTATCATTCTTCCCTTTCATGTATCATCTTATTTGTCGTACTGTTTCTTTCATTCTATATTGTTTTATTAGGGGAACCGGAAAGCAACGTCGCTTTCTCAAGTTAAATTTAGACGACATCTTTAACAAGTTTTTATATTTGATCAACAATATATTCACCTTCGTTAACAACCTTTTGCGGTCTTGTATACAAATCAATGCCAGAGCGGTAACAAATCATTTGATTTTTTCTGTAAATTATGTGAACAGAAACAACATTACTTTCCCGTTTGGAAGTGTTTGCGGAAGGCATATGTCCACTAGTGGACTTCATATCGCTGAAATGATATATCAGGGGGACATGAAAGTAATGTTGCTTTCAGTTAAATTCACACGACTACATTTCTAACAAGTTTTTATTTCTAATCAACAATATATTCACTTTCGTTAACAACCTTTTGCCGTCTAGTATACAAATCAATGCCGGAGCGGTAACAAATAAATAGATTTTTCTGTAAATTATGTGGACAGAAACAACATTACTTTCCCGTTTGGAAGTGTTTGCGGAAGGCATATGTCCACTAGTGGACCTCATATCGCTGAAATGATATATTAGGGGGACATGAAAGTAATGTCGCTTTCTTAAGTTAAATTCATACGACTACATTTCTAACAAGTTTATTTTTCTAATCAACAATATATTCACCTTCGTCAACAGCCTTTTGCCGTCTAGTATACAAATTAATGTCGGAGCGGTAACAAATCAAACTGTTTTTCTGTATGTCGATAGCAACAACATTACTTTCAGGTCTCCCTAATATATATAAATACATACTTCATTAAATATAATTAGAATTAGAATTTATAAATGTTCGTCTTTTGTTAAACTTGTCGGTTTTAGGTATCCAATCTAGAATCTTAAAGTTCCATCTGTTTTACGCTATGCGTCTTTTCAACTGCCACTTAAACCTGCCAATTTATCTATGTTGATCACCTTCTATCATCTAAACATCTTCACACTCCTGATTCGATGATATAAAGATATCTTCTGTGTTTATTGTGAAGTTCATAATATCAGTATATGTGAGAAAATATAACATTTTAATTTTTTTCAAAATGAATTCTTCGTGTATTTTTCTCCGTCTTAAATGACAATGAATAAATCTAAGCTTGCTTATATCTAAATTAATAATTAAAGTTTAAATATTTTATAGTTTATAATTAATCTAGTTCAGAGTTCCCCAAACTTTTTTGTGTCGTAGACCCCTTGCCATGTTTTTCCGTGTTTGGTAGACCCCCTACTTACCTGATATTTTCCTGTAAATTTACGAACGAAACTAATAAAAGTATTTCTCCCACATTCGTATTTATAGAGTGACGAATTGAACAAGTCAGTGCAAGGTAGCGAAGCTCTGAGACTGCGACTCTCAGGTTTTTACAAGTTCAAAATGTATTGCGACCACAAAGCGAATACCAACATCCTACAACTTACACAATTGTATAAACATATATAACAATTTTTTACTTCATAGGTACTTTTATAAATAAAGTAAATGTTTTGATAATATAAAATAGTATGATGTAAGTAAATAGGTACTATCAGTGTATGTGTTGAGATCCACTATCGTGGACCCCCAATTTTATTTCATGGACCCCCAAATTTTTTTTCGCTGACGTGGACCTCTTGCAGGTTGTCATAGACCTAGGGGTCGATATAGACCACTTTGGGAATCACTGATCTAGTTAGTAAATAAATGTAAAACTGGTTTAAAATTGAAGACAGAGTTCTTATCACAGTTGGATCATGTTTTATAAATCAATAGGTATCAATAGGTAAGCATAGTGGTTTCTGGGTAGGCATATTCCTTGCACTAGATGTCCATTGCCTGAAAACAGAGAGAGAGAGAGAAATCAATTTGACACCAGTAAAGCCTTTGAATAATGCCGCACCTTTGCCCACTAGGTGGACTAATAACATAGTAAATGTCGCGGAAAGTTCAAGAGCCAGCAGTGGCCTTCTGTCAGCTGATATATTGATGATGAACGCCCTCTCTTACAGGTTATGAGGTTCTGCTGAAAAACCAGGTCATTTTCAACACATATGACCATATCAACGACTACGACGACCTCCAGGAGCCGAGGGTCAGCATCGAGTACGTGATCGGAACCAGGTGGTTCCACTCTCTTCAGGAAGGCCGCCTGCAGTAAGTGGAATCCTCAATTAATAATAGGAAAATAGACTAAAATAGAATAAGAAAAGTGTAGTAATGTATTAAAAAAACACAAACCCAAAGAAAGAAAACTGTGATATAAAAAATAGGATAAGCAATAAAATAAAGAATAAATAATGTACCTAGCACCCTAAAGAACAAAATTAAAGATATCGTGAAGGAAAAAAGGTAAGAATAAAAGAAATTGAGAAGTATGAAAGAGAGTGAAGAATAAAGATGAAATTGTGAAAAACTTTTTTGTAAACAAAGACCCTGATCCCAACTAATTAGGGGTACGAGAGGCCACCAATAGCGGGGGCCATAAAAGTAAAAGGAATCCACTATCTCCTCTTTTTTTTAGATAAAACTGACGACTCAATCTCTTGGTATATTTACGAGGTGTAATTTAAATTAAGAATGTGATGTGGAAAAACGTTTATTTAATTATTAAAACAATTTGTGCGCGGAAAATGAATAATTCGCCTACGCGCGGTTGCGCATCGAACCATGGCTCAAATCCGACTCTCTGGAACTCCAACGGCCGCGGGCGCACGTGCTGCGCGTCTTGGCTCCCTGCCAAGAGCGAGCAAGAGCGCGTATCGTGCACGCCGTGCGAGTGAGCGAGACGAGTGGGCGAGACGAACAAAAGGTTAAGCGTTGTGGCGACGTCCGCGGGAACTTTCACATATGGCGGCTTTTTATATAGCAATATTATTACAAGGTGTAATTTAAATTAAGAAGGATCAACAAGCTCACATTTTTAATTTTCATTATATTTATTTTTAATCTATATTAATAAATAAATAAATAACCACAGATTATACGACAACAATGGCAATTTGTTAAACGAGTTGCCAATGATGGACTATTCTCTACGAACAGCTGCGATGAGGGTCAACAATACCGTCGAAGGTGTCACACAGGGATCATTCCGGCAGCCCTGCGCTGCTAACGACCTCCTTGTGGACCCTGAGGTCAGTTTGACCCTTTCAATCTTTTGCTTTGTCTTTTATACACACTAAACTCGATAACTTTGAGAATATCTGTTAGAGTTCCCCAAACTTTTTTGTATCGTAGACCCCTTGCCATGTTTTGCTGTGTTGGGTAGACCCCCTACTTACCTGATATTGATTTCCTGTAAATTTCTAACTGTAGTGAAGTTTGGTGTTAAAAACTTTATACATTTATTAATTAAATTTAAATTAAAACTATTTAAAATAAAATTTTGTATCTGTTATGTATAATATACGTAACAAACCACAAAGCGAATACCAACATCCTACAACTTATACAATTTTATAAACATATTTAATATTTTTTTTACTTCATAGGTATTTTTACAAATAATGTAAATGTTTTGATATTATAAGATAGTATGATGTAAGTAAATAGGTACTATCAGTGTATTTGTTGAGATCCACTATCGTGGATCCCCATTTTCATTTCATGGACCACCAAATTTTTTTTCGCTGACGTAGACCCCTTGCAGGTTGCCACAGACCCCTAGGGGTCGATATGAACCACGTTGGAAATCACTGTGTTAGACCTTACAAATTTGTTGAAAAGTGACAAAAGTAATCCGATTCACTTCTTTGTGATAGTATTTAAAAATATTCTTCAGTTAATTTTGTAGTTAAATTTCAATTATAATAATAATAAACATGCGCAGAGTATATTTCAAAAATTTTAAGATCACCAAAGTTTCATACTAACTTATCATACCACTTCGAATATGGAACTATATATATCAATAGATTTGAATATATACACGATCGCTTTAAATGATTTTTACAATTTAACCCTTTCCACTCCAAGGCTGTTATATAGCATCGATAAAATTTAATTGAATTATAGTATCTTGCGAATCTAGAATATGTTTCATTCATTCGTGATTCAAACACTTTTGTAACAAAAATATTTCCTGTTTTAAAATCTTCCGCAAAAAGAAGTGTTACACCATGTCGAGTATCACTCGACAGTGGAGCTTGTGGAACAAAATCAGTGTCGAGTGACACTCGACATTGGAGTGGAAGGGGTTAAAACATGTTTATTAGACTACACGATGTCTGGCGGTAGAATTCGAAATTCAAATTAATTTGTTTATGGTTAAGTCGTTTATAATTGACATATGGATCCAAGATGTGGTCACTTACGACTGACCTCATAAGAGGTCATGGTCACAGAGAGCAATGGAGAGGGTTATGGTCCGCAGGAGAACCAAGATCTCAGACTTAGCTCAAAGAATTGCTTGTCTGAAATGGCATGAGCGAGGTACAGAACTCGTGCATCCAGGTTACTGAATGCGGGTAGTGCAGGATCTGCTGAGAGCTGACAAGAGGAATAAGAAGTCTTTGTGACATCTGGCCACCCAGGTCACCAGATCACACTCTCAAGGGTTTTTTTGTGGAAGGTATCTGAAGGGTAAAGTCTACGAAACGAACCCTGTGAGTTTTTTGTGGAAGGTATCTGAAGGGTAAAGTCTACAAAACGAACCCTGTGATTTTTTTGTGGAAGGTATCTGAAGGGTAAAGTCTACAAAACGAACCCTGTGATTTTTTTGTGGAAGGTATCTGAAGGGTAAAGTCTACAAAACGAACCCTGTGATTTTTTTGTGGAAGGTATCTGAAGGGTAAAGTCTATAAAACGAACCCTGTGATTTTTTTGTGGAAGGTATCTGAAAGGTAAGGTCTACAAAACGAACCCTGTGATTTTTTTGTGGAAGGTATCTGAAAGGTAAGGTCTACAAAACGAACCCTGTGATTTTTTTGTGGAAGGTATCTGAAGGGTAAAGTCTATAAAACGAACCCTGTGATTTTTTTGTGGAAGGTATCTGAAAGGTAAGGTCTACAAAACGAACCCTGTGATTTTTTTGTGGAAGGTATCTGAAAGGTAAGGTCTACAAAACGAACCCTGTGATTTTTTTGTGGAAGGTATCTGAAGGGTAAAGTCCACAAAACGAACCCTATGATTTTTTGTATTTTTTTGTGGAAGGTATCTGAATGGTTAACTCTATAAAACGAACCCTGTGATCTTAGCGCTTAAAGAAAATATCTTTCGCAAGGTTAATGCAATCTTATGGTCGCTTCTGCAGCAAGTGGCGCGAAATACCGAAGTCAGATTACAAGACTGTACAAACTTAAAAACCAGTATTTAAAAAACCTAATTTATATAAAAAATAAAATCCGCATAATTTTACTATTTAATTTATTCTAAAATAAATATGTAATTATAATATTTTTTTGATAATTAAAATTTAAAATACGAATTCTGCTACCGGACATACAGTACATAATTGTAAAAGGTTTTATTTATTTCGGCTATTAGCTTCAAGGCATTGCGGATACAAATCTAATAAAATTTTTATCACCTCTGTGCATTGTTCCGCATTTTCGAGTGACATAAAATTTAGAATTTTTAATAGTGTATTAAGATATTTATAATATCTATCTTTTATCTATCTTCTGCGATTATAAATACAGTTGAAAATACTAAAAGAAATCCGATAGATATCGACATATACACGGTGTTACGCTGCAATGTGTTCAATTGTTTATTATTCATTTATTATTATTTAAAATTACATCTTTTAGAGCAGTGTTTTCTAAAGTAGGACCCACGCCCCATAGTGGTGCAATTCGAAGGTGAACTTGATTCAAGTTTAAACATTTCGCTTTTATATATATATATATGTATGTATGTATATTATGAAGCCACTGTAAGAAAATTGACCTCTTTAATTAGCTTGAGCTTTCTCAAGAAGATTTGCGACTAGTTGTTCCAAATACAAATGTGTAAGTATGACGTCACAGTCTTCAATTGTTTATATATATATATATATATATATATATATATATATATATATATATATATATATATATATATATGTATATATATATATATATATATATGTATGTATATATATATATGATATGAACTTGATTCAAGTTTAAACATTTCGGTTTAATAGATATCTATATAAGTATGTATGTATGTATATGTATATTATGAAGCCACTGACAAATATTGACCTCTTTAAATAGCTTTCTCAAGAAGATTTGCGACAAGTTGTTCCAAATACAAATGTGTAAGTATGACGTCACAGTCTTCAATTGTTTATATATATATATATATATATATATATAATGTTATACAGGGGGATATAAGTAACCTTTGTTATTACAAGTCAGTACATTACATACTCCCGTTAGGTGGGTGAAAGGATATTGGGACCTCTGCAACGTGCTACCGACGTCAGCGCCAACGATATAATGAAAGGCCGCGATGTCGGACTACCCTCATATAATCAATACCGGAAGCGCTGCGGTCTACCACCAGCCTCCAGTTTCCGGGACCTCTATAAATGGATACCCAAAGACGTGAGTATCAAATGCAAGATCTTTTTTTTATGGCCCCCGCTATTGGGGGCCTCTCGTACCCCTAACTTTTTGGTATCAGTGACTTTATAGTAATTTTTTTTCAGTCTTTTCTTTATTTATCACTCTCTTTCACGCGTCACAATATCTTTCATTCTTTACTTTTGTCCTTCACAATATCTTTCGTTTTGATCTTTTATACCTTCTTTCTTTCCTCGCCTTTCTTCCATCATCTTCTTACTCTAAGGTGGCTAGGTACATTTTATTTATTTTTATAATATAATACAAGATCTGGACTTATACAGGATATATATTTGTATTGTATTTGTGAAGTTTTTGCTGCTAAAGGCTTTTATAGCTTCATCGGAAATGAGTTCACGGAGCGGAAGGGTCCGTGAACTAAACCAGGGCTTCTTAAACTTTTGTCATTCACGACCCCATTTATGATTGCGAGTTTCTTGGCGACCCCATACAAATATAAAAGAAAAATAAATTAATATTTTTAAATGATTTATTTATTAGATAACAATCTTCGTTCTTCTTGAAGTGCCTCTCCAACTAGTGGAGGTTGGCTATCAGCTTCCTGCTCTCTTCCTTATTCTTGGTTCTGCGTAATAGCTCAGCAGCGCTGGCGATTCCGGTCCACTCTCTAATGTTACGAAGCCACGACTTCTTAGGTAACAATATACTTATGATAATATAAAGTTTTAGAATTTATTTTGAAATTTACAAAAATCTAAAATTAAAAATTGCACAAATTATAAAATTATATTTATATTAGTTTAAAACCTTCAACAATTGCGCGTATCAAGACGCTGCAAGTCCACAGTATTCCACCAGCTCTAGTGGTGTTATAAAATGGTATAAATATATTTGACATCAAAATCTCTCGACCCCAGAATTTTGCGACGCGACCCCATTTGGGGTCGCGACCCATAGTTTAAGAAGCCCTGAACTAAACTAAAGGCATTCAGGTTTTCGAATCTGCATTAGACACTTTGATGGAGGAGGAGGGTTTGACATCAAAATCTCTCGACCCCAGAATTTTGCCACGCGACCTCATTTGGGGTCGCGACCCATAGTTTAAGAAGCCCTGAACTAAACTAAAGGCATTCAGGTTTTCGAACCTGCATTAGACACTTTGATGGAGGAGGAGGGAGTAAAGGAGTGGCTTTCGTGTACTGAGTGAGTGAAAGTGTGGACGGTAGCGTGGACCACTCGGTAATAGAAGAATATTGATCCTACCTTGGATTACCCATGTTGTTCGCGGCGAATAGTGTCGCGAATGTTTGAGGCGAGTGATCATCAGTAGAGTGGTTGTTGTAGAGATTAAGTTTGCGTTTGCAGTGTTGCGAATGTCTGAAGCTTGTGGTGTGTGATGAGGATAATGGGAACCCTGCGATAGGATCCATAAGGACGTATTTAGCACGCCTTACGAGGTTTTTAACACGTTCACTGCGGCTTGAGGTCGATTCAGCCTCATGGTAGACTTTGCACTGGTGCGGCGCGTGAAACTCGTGTTTTCTCTCTAGTGCGGCGGCTGTTTACACTCAACCGTATGAGGTATGACAAAGACAAATATAGCTTTCTTTATGTCTGCGAAGTATTGACTCATTATTGTAAAAAAATATTGATGAACATGAGGCAGAAAAGGCCTCAACCGCACTACTAGGAAGTTCAGCTTGAGGCTGATTCGACCTCAGCCGCACCAGCTGAAAGTTCTTCAAAATTGGGCCCGCAGTGAACGTGTTAATGTTTGAGGCGAGTGATCATCAGTAGAGTGGTTTATGTAGAGATTGAGTTTGCTCTTGCAGTGTTGACAATGTCTGAAGCGTGTGGTGTGTGATGAGGATTTTGGAAACCCTGCGATATGATCCATAAGGACATCTTTAGCACGCCTTACGAGGTTTTTAACACGTTCACTGCGGCTTGAGGTCGATTCAGCCTCATGGTAGACTTTGCACTGGTGCGGCGCGTGAAACTCGTGTTTTCTCTCTAGCGCGGCGGCTGTTTACACTCAACCGTATGAGGTATGACAAAGACAAATATAGCTTTCTTTATGTCTGCGAAGTATTGACTCATTATTGTAAAAAAATATTGATGAACATGAGGCAGAAAAGGCCTCAACCGCACTACTAGGAAGTTCAGCTTGAGGCTGATTCGACCTCAGCCGCACCAGCTGAAAGTTCTTCAAAATTGGGCCCGCAGTGAACGTGTTAATGTTTGAGGCGAGTGGTCATCAGTAGAGTGGTTGATGTAGAGATTGTGTTTGCGCTTGCAGTGTTGAGAATGTCTGAAGCGTGTGGTGTGTGGTGAGGATTTTGGAAACCCTGCGATAGGATCCATAAGGACGTCTTTAGCACGCCTTACAACAAGTTTTACGAGGAGGTGAAGGGGGAGTAGGGGGTGGTGTAATGAGGGGGTGGGGGTGGGAAGAGGCTTTATCGAAATATTCTTGTGAGGATACATTCATATATAATTCACAATTTATAAATTAATTATATAGGATTGCCATTGTTCACAAGTTTCAAGTACCATAATACCACACTGCAATCGCACACCTACCAAACCTGGCGATTACGGTATATCTTCCCATAGATATCTTTGGGAGAGGCATATACCTTGCAGGTAATGGGCTGAAACGTCATATATCTCTACCAAAAATATATGATCTCAGAAATAATAAACAACGTAATGATAATACAGTAAAAAAATGCGTTTTGAAAATTGGTGTTACTATATATTAAAATTAAATATTGTTTACTATCTGTCCTTGAAGACTACTGCTAGAAGTTATTGCCTTGTTCCATTGCAATAGAAATATACATATCTAATATATAAAATTCTCGTGTCACGGTGTTCGAACTTGAACTCCTCTGAAACGGCTTGACCGATTTTTACCAAATTTTATATGCGTATTTAGTAGGTCTGAGAATCGGCTACTATCTATTTTTCATACCCCTAAGTGATAAGGGTTGTTCACCCTTAAAAATTTTTTTTTATTTTTTTGACGAAATTTTTTGTTTTTATTTTTTAATGATACAACATACAAAAATACATACAACCCTAAATTTTCACCCCTCTACGATCAACCCTTATTTTTAAATTGAAAACTAAAAATATTTTTTTTTGCAAAACAACGTTTGCGGGATCAGCTAGTATATATATATATGATGGTGAAAATCTGCAACATACTATTTAAACGTAAAATGATTACTTCACTTAAAAGTAAATGCATAGTTGTATATAAGCGACATAAAGTTTTTTTTTAATAAATTAGTATAAAAAAATAATATATGTAAATATTTTTTTCTATTTTTCCCCTGCATTGTAGTGCACTTATCTGAAAGATATATATATATTTAATGGAATCAGGCGTTACCTCGCGGAAGTCCATCCTAAGTAAGAAAAGGACCAATATTTAGCCACTTCCGCACATGCAGTGTTCACTCTGTGTTTGGCACTAATCGGTGTAACATAACTCCTGAAGATGCCCCGTGGTGGGGTGAAACACGTGTTGAGTAATTTCTGCGATGGCGGTTGTGTGATTCGCATGGTTTGCCGCATGCGCATTTATCAGCGGGCTGGCGGGCGGTGCATTTTATTGCACGACTACCACTGCATGTGCGGAAGTGGCTAAATATTGGTCCTTTTCTTTAAAATACTTGCGTATTTCATAGTGATAATTTTATACAGGATAATTAGGAATAGGTGTAACAGTTTTAAAGATTTATTATAAAAAATTAGCTACATGTTTAACACTTTAAATCACCCTGTAGGTACTAATAGATTTTTAAATATTGTAGCAAGTGGATGTGATGGCAAGAAGATATGAGTCGGTTGAGGATGTGGATCTAATGGCTGCGATCCTAGTGGAGTATCCCATGCGTGGAGCAGTGATGGGCCCAACCTTAGCCTGTATCATGATCGATCAGCTACAACGTTGGAGGCGAGCTGATAGGTTCTGGTACGAAAATCCTGTACACCCTGGAACCTTCACACCAGGTAAGGATAGGTGATTAAAAAGTGATATAAAATTTTCACTTAAAGCCAACGAGGGCCACGTAAAAATAATTTTGTGCTTGAAAATCGTCGATTGATAATTATAGACTTCGCTGATATTGTCGGAATATGATTTGGCACACGGCATCATGTGACGATCTATATTTATATTTAATAATTTTATATATATACTAGCTGATCCCGCTAACGTTGTTTTGCAAAAAAAATTGATATTATAATTTACAAATAAAAAATAAGGCTTGATCGTAGAGGGGTGAAAATTTATGGTTGTATGTATTCTTGTATGCTGTATCATAAAAAAATAAAAACAAAAAATTTCGTTAAAAAATAAAAAAAAAATTTTAAGTGTGAACAACCTTTATCACTTAGGGGTATAGAAAATAGATAGTAGTCGATTCTTAGACCTACTGAATACGCATATAGAATTTGGTAAAAATCAGTCAAGCCGTTTCAGAGGAGTTCAAGTTCGAACACCGTGACACGAGAATTTTATATATTAGATAGAAAATGAATGTTTGTCTGTATGTCCTTTATAGGATCGTAAACTATGCGTTTGATCGTGTGATGATCTATAGCAAAGTTGTTGCGCGTGAGCCTGCGAAGGTTTCTAAGTTTGTATGACTAATTTTTGACTGATGGCGCCACTGTCATTCTAATGAATTTCATATATCGCCACAGTTCATACTGATTTAAACCTTTCCACTCCAAGGCTGTTATATAGCATCGATAAAATTTAATTGAATTATAGTATCTTGCGATTCTAGAATATGTTTCATTCGTTCGTGATTCAAACATTTTAGTAACAAAAATCTTTCCTGTTTTAAAATTTTCCGCAAAAAGAAGTGTTACACCATGTCGAGTATCACTCGACAGTGGAGCTTGTGGAACAAAATCAGTGTCGAGTGACACTCGACATTGGAGTGGAATGGGTTAAATTGAAAACAGTGAACGAATGATGACGTTTCGAGTTATAGGTGACATAATCTAATATATAAAATTCTCGTGTCACGGTGTTCGAACTTGAACTCGGCGTTGGAAACGGCTCGACCGATTTTTGTGATCCTTAGCGTGATTGTTGGCCAGGGTGGAGAATCGGCCAACATCAATTTTTCATCCCCCTAAATGTTAAGGGTAGTCCACCCCAAAATTTTTTATTTTATTTTTTATACAAATTTTTTTGTTTTTATTTTTTTATGATACAGCATACAAAAATACATACAACCCTAAATTTTCACCTCTCTACGATCAACCCTTATATTTTATTTGTTAATTAAAAACTTTAATTTTTTTTTGCAAAGCAACGTCTGCGGGATCAGCTAGTATTTTATACGAATTTTGAAATTCATGTCCAGTGCACATAACTAAAATTAAAATTAAAAAAAATGTAAATGTTTTTTTTTTAATTCCACGCGGACTTCGCGAAGCTCAGATAGTAAATAATAAAAAAAAACCGATTGAATATTTACAGAGCAACTATACGAGATTAGAAAGGTGACAATGGCTCGTATAATCTGTGACAACGGTGATTCCGTTGATGCTGTTCAGCCTCGCGCATTTGTACTTCCAGGTCATGGGTAAGAATTTTTTTTATTACTCCTGTTTCTTGACGGCCTTTCACTACCACAAGATAGGGGTAACTAATTTTTCAGTTTCTCTTTCTTCTTTCACATTATCTTTTACTGATTCCATTTGCTTCACATGATCTTCGCTTGAAGATCTCCTTCCTTGCGTCTCCTTCCTTCACCTACATTCCCATATCACAGTTTATGATATTTATTATCACAGACTATATTTATTAACATTTATTTTGTTATTTCTCTATTAGGCTCTTTAGGATTATAGAGATTCTATGTTCTACTTGAAATAAAAGGCTATTGTGTGGAGTAAACCATTCGCAGTCGACCATCAAGGGTATTTTTAGTGGGAGGAATCCCACATAAAACTGTCCTGCTCCCAGAGAGCAGGGTATCTTAGACCCATCCAGAAGATTTCTCCTCTTGGTGCCAAAAAAAAGGTTAGGTTAGGTTCCCGGCGTGGCAGCCGAAGCAGTGAATCCTGGCGGACGAGATAGGACAGGACCTTTCTTTGCCAGTAGTCGTGTCGGCGATGCTGAGTGGGACATCGGCGTGGAGGGCCGTGGCCTCTTTCTGTGAGACTGTCATGGTCCAGAAGGAGGCGGCCGAACGAGATCGGCAGAGGACAGATTTCGCTCGGAGACGACGCTATCAGCGCAGAGACGTGCATCGCGACGGCCCTCCGGTGAATGGTGCTCCCCTACCATAAACGGGGCTTTCGGAGTCGCGGGAGTTTAGGGTGGGGGCCCTAAACTCCCATTAGCTTTGGCGACTCTGAGGGTTCGACGTGGTCTCGAACCATCGTGACCACGCATACCCCGGGACGGGCTATCGAAATTAGCACGACGCGAGGGAAGACCGCGTGGCGATCCCTGACCGGGAGATACTGCGGTCCCCCGTATAGCGCAGAGGGCGATCACCGGGGAGGGTTTTAGTGGGTAGGAATCCCACATACCCCTGTCCTACCCCCAGAGGCGAGGCATCTTGAACGTCCGGAAGATTTCCTCCCCGAAACCAAAAAAAAGGTTAGGTTAGGTTAGGTTAACCAGCGAGCAACCCTTTATCCCAGGTTCACTGGAACATTGCTAAGGTATCCCCTGCCTGTCCTAAGAGGCGATGAAAAAGTCATCAGGTTGACATTAGTTGAGGGTGGAGGCCTTCATAGTCCACACGATAGGAACCCGAGAAGGGCAGCAACGCAAAGTGGTCTCATGTTACTGCGGTATAGGTTGAATTCCAGGGGAAGAACAGCTTTCTACCTGGATGTATCTTGACACAGTTCTCAGGGGCAGATGCATGAGTTCCGTAGGAGATCCAGCGACCCCTGCAAAGATACCGAAGACGACCACCGAGGCTTGTTTTAGTGGACAAGAATACACATAGCTCTGTTCTCCTCTCGGAGGGCAGACTATCTTGTACCCATCTAAAAGATGTCCTCTCGGTATCAAAACAAAAGTTAGGTCAGCAGATACAATACAAAGTTTCAAATGGCAGCTAAAACCCGGATATGAAATTTATAAGTCTTTGAAATCTTTGTCTAACTTACAATAGACTTTGGTCCAAACAAAAGTATTCTTTGGGATACTTTTTCTTTACTATACAGATTGATTTGTGGGCTTAAAAATATTTAATGTAATCAGGCGTTACCTTGCGGAAGTCCATCCTAAGTAAGAAAAGGACCAATATTTAGCCACTTCCGCACATGCAGTGGTAGTCGTGCAACAAAGTGCACCGCCCGCCAGCCCGCTGATAAATGCGCATGCGGCAAACAATGCGAATTACACAACTGCCACCGTTAAATCACTCAACACGTGTTTCACCCCTCCACGGGGCATCTTTAGGAGTTATGTTACACCGATTAGTGCCAAACACAGAGTCACATGGGCTTAAAAATGTTAAAAGATGAATGTATAGCTCAATTGTTAATAAGCGTATACATAGCTTTTGACAGTATTTAGCCTGCTGGCACAGATAAACAATATATAATTTTAATATATATAGTAAATCGTATTTTTAAAACGCTTTTTTACTACCATAAAGTTATTTATAATTTCAGAAACCTTTGGTTTTAGATAGGTTGTGCCTTAATAGACGGCAAAAGCTGTAACCTTTTTTTAATTTTTATTTCATTAAGATAGAATAAATAAATCATTGTCGATCGAACATAGGCCACACCGGCTTTAAAACTTTTTGTTGACAATTTAAGCTAAAATCACTTAAAATCTTTTACATCTATAATCATAACAAATCACACTGTATGTATAGATAATATTAAAATATAATAGAATATTATACACTTATTTTTGATTGAAATAAAAAACAGATTAAAAATATTATGTTTTCAATTACGTTAATTAAAATTCACGCTTTAATTCCATTTAATTTTGTTTTCAGCAACGAAATAGTTAATTGTTCGTACATTCCCAGCCCTAACATTGAAGCATGGCGGGAACCAAATTGCGTGCTAGCGAACAATTCAGACAATTCAACAATTACATTCGCTAATGCAACACAGGAAACGTAATTAGAAATTTAATACATTCGTTTCTAACGATCTGCGTGGAATTCTTTTGTGTGTAGTCAATTTAAAAACAATTTTAATAATTACTATATAGGTTAGGTTATATTATATATATTTATAATCGGTTCATGTAAGTTGTAAATATAAATAATTAAATATAATCTATGCTCATAACTAATGTCGTTTTATTTTTTTATTTAATTGGTGTTCCTACTTTTCCTTTTCATTATACTGTTTTTTAATTTAAGTTAAATCTTTAAAAAAAGGAGTAAAAAGATTTTATTGTCTAACTTAAATTGCTGACCTGTACTGACGGTAATGAAAGTCTTAAAAATGTGCTTAGTTTAGACGTTGTTATTTATTAACAAAATATATCTATTACCGTTTGCCACAGAACATATAGTATAAGTATATCTGTGTGATCTTATTTAATAAAACCATCGAAGTGCTTTTATAATTTTTATTAGTCATAGAATTTTGGCATTTAATTCGCCTTCATACTTAATAAATGTATAAAAGAGTAAATAAAAAGCGATACTATAAAGCAAAAGACAAATACTTACATCAATTTAAAATGTCTGTTGAAACCAAAGATAATATTTTTTCTTAAAGATAAAATAAAGAAATTCAAATTATTTAAATTTAAACCGCGTTTTATTGATTTTTATACTAATTGTATTAGATATATATAGATACTCTTTATGAGAATTAAAATTTACGGAAAAAGTTAACAGCCTAATAAGAATGCATTTTTATCATTTTAGTAATGAATATTTTTAATGAGCTTAAATTATAAATTATTAGACTAATTTAAATATATCCACACAAAAATTAAATAATGAAGACGTATTTTGGTATTTTTTAAAATTATTTTTTCATATATGGCAAAAAGACTCCGTGTCTAACGTATAGTAGTGACATAGTTTACTAAGGCCATTGTAGTTCGCGCCAAAATGTGTGCATTGTCAAAAACTTTTATTTCATACTTTCTGTTTATTCTTACATCTTATTTTAATAGTGATTGTTAAACATACGAAGCTTAAATATATTGTTATTATATAATGGCTAGGACCAAGGCATCAGTTGGTGCTAAAGGTTAGTTGCAATGTTTTCATATCGTCTCCATATCTATGATATGTTTTATCGGGTCTTTATAATCATTGTAATGTAAATACTTGAAATATATATTTATTATTTAATGATACTTGTACTATATTAATAGATACCACTTCAGAATATGTATAAATCATTATAACTTATTGTTTGTGAAAAAGTATGGCAGAAGTTTTATGGTTTACATATTATTTTTCTGTTTTAATAGTATAACGATAGCATTCATTATAATATTGTTTATAAACTACTGAGTATTATACATATTTATGCTAATTATATCTTTAATATCAAACTAAAACTATATTAAAGCTGTTTACCTATGCTTAATATTAATACTTTTGAAATACTACCCCCAACTGAATAACTTTACTAACATATAAGAAATTGACATTAATAAAGAATTTTTTTGTATATTTTATATTATATATTTTTAATATTTATGAATATCTGTATACAGTTTTATTAAATGTATTGTTCGGAAGAATTTATCAGAGAAAATTAGATGAAGTAAGACATGTATGGGATATTGTCTCCTGCTTTGTCGTAATGCAACTAGGATAGGTTATCTTAACTTGTTGATTTTAAATGTAGTATATGTTTAAAAATCTTCAATAAAACCGAAGACAAAATCCAATGAGGGTCATGGGTCTCAAGCCACTTGAAGATTAAGTGAGTAAAAGACACACATATGGTAAGATACATGGTGATGTTTTTAGATCCTTTTAGATCATGCATTTCTATTTTGTCAAGGAAATTTTGGTAATTTAGGCGCTAACAAGTAATTTAAACGACTCAACATATCTTAACTAATGATTTAAAAGTCTAGATTCTCTGTCATTGATGTCAGTGAACCTAGGTCCTCTTGGCTGGATTTACCTTAAGATTCTAAGTCTGTTAAATAAAATGTAAATTTTCTTTTGTGACGACATATATATGTTGCTTTTATTACACCAAAGACATTGTTTATATCTGACTACCAACTATTATATTAAATAAAAACTAGCTGATCCCGCAAACGTTGTTTTGCAAAAAAAAATTGATATTTTAATTTACAAATAAAAAATAAGGGTTGATCGTAGAGGGGTGAAAATTTATGGTTGTATGTATTCTTGCATGCTGTATCATAAAAAAATAAAAACAAAAAATTTCATTAAAAAAATTAAAATTTTTTTTTAAGTGTGAACAACCTTTATCACTTAGGGGTGTAGAAAATAGATAGTAGCCGATTCTCAGACCTACTGAATACGCATATTAAATTTGGTAAAAATCAGTCGAGCCGTTTCAGAAGAGTTCAAGTTTGAACACCGTGACACGAGAATTTTATATATTAGATATACAATAAAAACTTTTTATGTCAGTGTATATGTTCCATTAATTTGCAGCAAATTCAGACATAGTGAATATGGAATGCTCATTTATATGTGATTATGAGGAATATGTTCCTATGTGACAAAATAAAAAACGAATATATAAAAAAATCAATTCAATTGAAGTCTTTGAACATTTTAATTATTTATCTTAAGATTTAAACAGTGGTATGAATTTTGTTATTCTCTCTCGCTTGGCAGTTTTTAAAAAAGCCTTCAATTCAGACTGAACAGCAGTCGCGTTGGCAATTTACTTCTTAAACATAAGACTGTCGTTCCACAGACGGGTCAATGTTCATAAAGAAATCTCAAAGCTTTACCATTATTAAACCTTCGCTAAGATTTTTCAAGTAAATGTCACATTTGCAGTGCGCATTGAAGCCTTTTCAATTCTTCTTCCTCTTCCTCTTGTGCTTCTTCTTCTTTTTATCAGACTTAATATAAAATAGAAATTTTCTTCTGAGCCTTGTCAGACTTCTTGGCTGCCTTACCGCTCGTCTTGGGAGGCATGTTTGCAACAACACTAGCATAGTATAGTACAGTAGTAGTCGGTAGTATGTAACTGTTTGGGTCTGTGCTGTGAGTTTTAACATTTTAACATAACTTTGTTTATTAGTCCATCTGACGGCATTTACAAAGGATATTGTGTTGGATGCCTGTAGGAATCCTTTTATTATTATGTATGTACTTATTAGATATGCGAATGAAGGAAGCGCATATAAGGGGCTTTTGTTGAAGTTTAAAAAATGTTCAATGTGAATTATTTTCATATTTGATATATAAATATCTCTAAGCATGTTGGTGTAAAATTAGAGATATATAGGTGGATCAACATTTTAACTGTGAAAAATGAATTTACGGAATATATAGACTGTATCAGATTTTTATTGTCAAATCTCATTGTGCGATGACCCCCGAGTTATTAAATAATTTTTCTCATATGAGAAGCTGGATATACACACATACACATCACCTTCCAGACATCTTCTTCAGTAAACAGAAGTGAGAATAAGCCTGATGTATTTATAATGTTTCTTTTTACAGTTGCACTCGGAAAGAGTAGCAAAGCAAGAAACAACGCAGCCCCACCTCCACGTCCTGGACCTTCTGGTAACTATACATTATCATCATTTCAACTGTAATCTCACTCTGTGTTTGGCACTAATCGGTGTAACATAACTCCTGAAGATGCCCCGTGGAAGGGTGAAACACGTGTTGAGTGAATTAACAGTGGCAGTTGTGTAATTCGCATTGTTTGCCGCATGCGCATTTATCAGCGGGCTGGCGGGCGGTGCACTTGCACGACTACCACTGCATATGCGGAAATGGCTAAATATTGGTCCTTTTCTTACTTAAGATGGACTTCGGCAAGGTAATGCCTGATTTCATTAAATATCAAATGTAACCACCTTTGGATGTAACCCTGTCCAGAGATTGCAAATATCACCGGTTGGAAGTGACCTGGATACATCATCTGATGATGAGAATCTAGTATATAACATGTATTGTAGGTCTTACATAAACCAACTGGATTATTATCACTTCAATAGTGACATGTCCACTGTTGGGCTTAGATCTCCTTATGGATTTTATTTTACAAACCTGCATACAGCATCTTCCAAATTCAACAAAGTTGTTTGTATACCTTATTAGTGTCCAGTACCTTTATGTACTAAATATCAATATATATAGTATGTTTTTTAATATCTCTATTAGTTTTAAATATGTATTGTTTTGTGATTTACACAAAAATTAGAAATGTACAGTAACCAGCGATAAATATTGCACATAAACCTTTGGAAAGAGACAATCGGATAATTTCTTTTCTTTTGGCTTCATAGAGCGTCATCTCTGTCGCACGAAATACAACGACTGACAAAACGTCAAGTAGGTAGTGTGGGACAGAGATTATGCTCTATGAAGCCGTATATATATATTACATTGTGTAAATGCAACTTACATATATATGTAACGGGTGTCTAGTGGGTGACATGAAATGAAATCAGCATGTTAAACTTAGTTATTTGAATTGATATGAAATTGTGATAATTCAGGTATAAATGAGCGTTCCAAGAGTCACGGTGGAGGCAACCCAGTGTGTCCACGGGAGACTCCTGTGTGGCAGAAACCAATCACAAAGTTTTTTAATGCGAACAATTCAAACAATGACTCGGACAGTGAAGGTGTGATCAATGAAGTAACAGGTATACCTTTATTTATATCTTTTATCATTCAAAGGCAGATAATGCAGGTGAAAATAAAAGATAAATATAAATTACTTTGATTTAAAATTGGAACTTTTAACAGAACTCTTATTGATCGTCAACATACTATCTATTTTATTTTTGACTCTACTTTGCTTTGCAAGGTGTAATAGTTGTGTAGAAGAAGCAGGAAGACTCCACAACAACATATCTTTTAATAAAGTTTAACAATACAGATATATGTACATATACACCTAGATAAAGCCTAAACATATTTAATTTATTTCTATTATATATAGTTGTAATATACAATTTGTTTTGCACTGTTCAACTTCTCATTTGTACGTATTGATTATTGTTTTGGCTACTGTTCAGCAGAAGTTGAGGAAGGTCTGCCTTCTTTCTCTGTCTTATGATTTAGAAACAGAGGCAATGTTTGCCTATATTATTCTTGACTCTATTCCGTATCGCAAGGTGTTATGGTTGTGAGAAGAAGCAGGAAGAAACTTCACAACCATTTCTTGTACTATGTCAGATCAAACCACTCTAAGCGTTCATGGGAATAAAAAAATCAATTCATTTTATTAAGTACAAGATAGTAATAGGAATAACTCAGTGGATTTGCAAGTTGAAGTGGTAGAGTGGAGGGTAGGGAGTAGAGGGGAGAGGGAGCTAGTAGAGAGAGATTCCCTTGGTGAATTGATGACATAGTCAAGGTTGTGGGAACTCCTTGGATAATGGCAGTCCAAGACTGTTCCTCATGGTGATCTTTGAGGAAGGAATATATGCAAAATATGTTTATGTGTATATATATATATTACAATTCTTTTTTTATTTATCACTTTAGTTAGTTTTAGAACTTCATTTTAAAGGCTCTGTGAAAAGTTTATACATGCATTTATATAATAGTGTATTGATGTTTCTCCTAATAAACGAATAATTTCAGTTAAACCAGATAAAACAAATCCAGAAGTAATAAATGTCGATGAAACAGACAAAGAAGGTATGAATGGGTCAAAACAAAACCAGATTAATTCTGTTGATGAGGAGAATTTACCCATGAACCGTGAGTTAGATGAATCGTTGTGCCTTGAACCTCTGACAGGAGAGAACAGCCACAAAATAGAAGAGTACTACCACAAGAGCAACAAAGGAAAGGGAAAAGGTAAAAAATCTAAAACCAAAAACGGAGAGTCTGAAAGAGAAGAGAAGAGTTTGAAAAGAGACATAGAAGAAGTCAACTTCGGTGAAGAAAGCGATCAAGTTAGTAAAAAAGCTAAATTAAAGTGACCAAAGTGAAAGTTTACAAGGACTCGGCGATTGCCACTCGTTATTAAGTGACTGTGATAAGTGGGAATCCCGGATTATTTGGAAATTAAGTTTAACTTGAAATTTATAACTACCCTCCAATGTTTTTATATGACTTCTGAAGGAGTACATATAGTCTCATTTTTTTCACACTTTCTTAAGTTATTGTGATAAGTGGGTGCCCAATATTGTTTGAAAATTAAGTTTGACTTGAAATTTACAACTACCCTCCAATTTTTTTATATGACTTCTGAAGGAGTATAAATACTCTTGTTTTTTCACACTTTCTTAAGTGATTGTGATAAATGGGTGTCCAGTATTGTTTGAAAATTAAGTTTGATTTGAAATTTACAACTACCCTCCATTTTTTTATTTCACTTCTGAAGGAGTACACTTACTCTTGTTTTGTCACGCGTTCTTAAGTGACTGTAATAAGCACTAGTAGTAAGGAATAGTCTAGAATTTTTGGAAATTAAGTTGTGACTTGAAATTTAGAACTACCCTCCATTTTTAATGACTTAAGGACTAATATTTTCTTGATTCCTCTGAAGGTACCTGAAGACTGGATATGTCACGTAATAGTGAGTGTACAATATTCTTGTGATAATTTAATTGTTAATTAGTCTATGATTTTTCTTTCTAGCCGTTGATTTTTGATCCGTTTACCAATATTTTAGGTGAAGTAAGTTATAACCTATTTCTGGTGTTCCTATTTTCTGTATACTTAGATAAGGATGCTGGTGACCATCTATAGATGGTGGACAGTATAATATCAGGGTAAGATATTAAGTAAGTAATTTGTAATGACATTTTACCTTGAAATTTTTTGGATTAATATTTGCGAATAATGTTTTCTTTAAAACCGTTTCTTTATTATATATAGTTTATTCATGTTTTCTATGTGTATGGTTCATTGACAGGATGAAACAATTAAAAAATCCACCTACCTTCATTAATTTTCTGAAATATACAAAAACATTTATAGTGTGACAGCAGTATTATAGTGTATCTCGAATAATTTAATCTCCAACTACCCTCAAAGTTTAGTATAAGAATTTAAACATTGATTCTTTAAGTGTTCATTCTAGGTGAAGTTTAAATCTAGTTTACATATTTATTTCGTTGTGAACTCGAATCTTATAGATATTTTCTCATTTGGATGATTTTTTTTGCTGGATCAAATCAAGTTTTCTGACAATTTTTTTGCGTTTTATCAAACATCTGTCCATAGATCATTTGATTTCGACATTGCTTATAATAATTTTTGAGACATTGGACAAGTTTGTTGATCTTTCGTCTTGTGATGACATGAAAATTAAATCTTTTGTTTTGTGAATAAAAAAATGATTTTCATTGGTGTATTTGTTTTATTCGCCGTTGTGAACAAAGGTTCTAGAGTGGCGGACACGAGCTGATAGACTCGGCGTGGGCGTGGGCGTGGGGTAGGTCTCCATCCTTTGCAGTGGGCGTCTCGACTGTCATAAGGAAACAGAAAATACCATAATGCGAAATCAATTACAAAAATATAAAAGAGAATTATATTTTACAAAAAAATATATAAGCTAATAATAATTTTTTTTAATGAATCATTTAATCCATCTTTCAACAAAATTATAGTTGTATTGTTAGAACCTATCGAAGGCTGTATTGATATACCTTCTTTTGATTTAAGTATGAAATCCAAACTGAATCGAAGCTATATTTATTATATAAATATATATTTACTGTACCTATATATGTGTATATATCTGCTATGTCAGTGTAAATATTTGTTATATCAGTGTGTATATTTGCTATACCTATACAGGTATAGTATATGTGTACATATCTGCTATGTGAGTGTATATATGTACTATATAAATATATGTATTCACTATATAACTATAATATATATACCGTGTATCTCCCATTTCGTTGCATGATTCTCGTCGGCTCGCCTGTGGACTCCAGCTGAATATGTCACTAATGTTCATCTAGTTTTTTTAAATTCATCTTGATACTTTTTATTCCATTAGTTTTAATTATTTACACAAATTCAGTCTACTTGTTATTTAATTACTTTCTTAGACCATAAATTGTTCAATACGTCATAAGTCGTGCTTCAAATTATATTTAATATAGCAATGAAAAGGTCACCACAGAACAGAAATATGGTAAGGATTTTTAGGTACTAGATTAGGGACCACAGACCGGCAAGCGCAGCAGACAACAGATGATCTTGTTCACAAGTAAGAAAAGGAACAATGTTTACACATTTATTACACCGATTAGTGCCAAACACAGAGACTGTGTTTTGCGCTAATCGGTGTAACATAACTCCTGAAGATGCCCCGTGGAGGGGTGAAACACGTGTTGAGTGATTTGACGGTGGCGGTTGTGTAATTCGCATTGTTTGCCGCATGCGCATTTATCAGCGGGCTGGCGGGCGGTGCACTTTGTTGCACGACTACCACTGCATGTGCGGAAGTGGCTAAATATTGGTCCTTTTCTTACTTAGGATGGACTTCGGCAAGGTAATGCCTGATTCAATTAAATATCAACTGTAACCACCTTTGGATGTAACCCTGTCCAGAGATTGACAATATCATTGGTCGGATGTGACCTGGATACATCATCTGGTGATGAAAATCTAGTATATCACATGTATTGTAGGTCTTACATGAACGGACTGGATCATTATCACTTCAGCAGTAACATGTCCACTGTTGGGCTTAGATCTCCTTATGGATTTTATTTTACAAACCTGCATACAGCATCTTACAAACTCAACAAAGTTGTCTTTATACCTTATTAGTGTACAGTACCTTTATGTACTAAATATCAATATATACAGTATGTTGTTTTAATATCTCTATAAGTTTTAAATATGTATTGTTTTGTGATTTACACAAAAATTAGAAATGTACAGTAACTGGCAATTATTATTGCACATAAACCTTTGGAAAGAGACAATCGGCTAATTTCGGCTTCGTAGAGCGTTATCTCTGTCGCACGAAATACAACAACTGACTAAACGTCAAGTAGGTAGTGTGGGACAGAGATAGTGCTCTACGAAGCAGAAATTAGTCGATTGTCTCTTTCCAAAAAGTCGATGTGCAATGTTTACTGTATTCAAACTATAGAAATTATTCTTAATAAAAAACTTTATATTAGAAGGGTATCATGCTGTATATATGAATTGTATAATTATGTTTATGTATATATAGAGTGTTTGTAAATAAGTGTAAAAGCAAAAAGGGGTGAATGTATATTTCATTTGCTGCCTATTTTATAGATATCAAAGATCTTTTTTTTTTAATAAAAACTTTATATATGAAGAGAAAAAAAGTAATTTAAAAAAAAATTACATTTTCTTGAATGTTTTAATCATGTAATACGATTTAATCATTTACAATTATTCATTGTAAATGATAGAAATAAATTAGTCTTGTAAAATATTCTAATATTAAAAAAAATATTTGAAAATGTTTATCTAATTGACTAAGGTGTTATATACTTCTAAATAGTGATTTAAACTTTAAATTCAATAGTTTCCATAATAAATAAGAACTCTTATATTGTAAGTAAATAGGGATTTCAATATACAGGATGATTAGATATAGGTCTGAAGGCTTTATAGAAGTGCACCTATGCCTCCATTTCCCAATAGTCTGAATTCATCTATACAAATAACTACATACTTCAATGTTTTCTCTTATAAACACTCACTGTATGGCATAGGTCTACTCCAAACATTTCAATAATTAGGAATATATATAAAGAAAGAAAGAGAATTATAATGTGAAGAATGAAAGAATTTTGGGAAGAATGTGAGGAAAGAAATGAAAAAGATACATAAAATTAGAAAATTTAAAAATTTTCACAAATTTATTGTGATCTTCCTGTCACAAACACAAGACAAAACAAAAGATATCAGTGTGGGATTTACCATAATCGCCACTAGCAGGCAGGTTGGCGATTGCAGTGTGGTATTATGGTATGCAAAGGTCACTGCTGCCCATATGGAAACTTGTAAATAGTGGCAATTCTACATAATTAATACACAAAGTGTGAAGTATATAAGATTGTATTGAGTCTCAGTTCTCCTCTGTTGGGCTACCAATAAACTATATATATACACCAATACCTCGCTTTGCGTCGTTTCGTTTTGCGTTTTTTTCGAAGTTGCGTCGCTGCTTAATTAGTACTTATTTTCACTGTGCGTCGTTAGATTTTAGAGGTTGCGTTGTTTTGAGTTCGAGTCCTTAATTTTTTTAGAAATTTTCTTTTTTTCCAAAATATGGCAACACTTTTGTTTCTAATTGCGCCATGCCATCAAAACTCGGGGATTCCCTTTCTAACTAAAAATCAACGCAATTTGAATACAGTTTTATTTTGCCTTTGTTTTGCTAAGAGTTCAGTTTCAATTAAGTAGTGTGTTGTAATGTAGTGTGTTGTGCTTTTTTTTTTAAAGAATAATAAATTTATAAATTTTTCTGCGTTGTTTCTGGTTACAAAAAAGGTAAATATTATTTATTGGCAGAGTTATATTATTTTTGTTTTTTAAATGTTTACTTTGTTGTAATTTTCTTTTTTAAAAGTAATATTTTCGTGACCCTGGAACCTATCTTCGATCTTTACATGGTTTGCTATAGAAAATCTAATTCTTTGCGGCGTTTCAATTTGCATTGTGTTTTTCTGGAACGTAACCACAACGCAAAGTGAGGTATTGGTGTATATATATATTACATAGTGTAAATGCAACTTACATATATATGTAATGGGTGACATGAAATGAAATCAGTGTATTAAACATAGTTATTTGAATTGATATGAAATTGTAATAATTCAGGTATGAATGAACGTTCCAAGAGTCATGGTGGAGGCAACCCAGTGTGTCCACGGGAGACTCCTGTATGGCAGAAACCAATCACAAAGTTTTTTAATGCGAACAATTCAAACAATGACTCGGACAGTGAAGGTGTGATCAATGAAGTAACAGGTATACCTTTATTTATATTATTTTATTGTTCAAAGGCAGATAATACAGGTGAAAATAAAAGATAAAGATAAAATTAATTTATTAATATATATACATTGGAACTTTTAACAGAACTCTTAATGATCGTCAACATATTATATATTTCATTTTTGACTCTACTCTGCTTTGCAAGGTGTAATAGTTGTGTAGAAGAAGCAGGAAGAAACTGAAACTCCACGACTATATCATGTACTATGTCAGATCAAACCACTCCAAGCATTTATCGGAATTAAAAAATTCAATTCATTTTATTAAGTATAGTAATGCCCCGCTTTACGCGACCCCGTTATACGCGGTTTCACTATAACGCGAATTGCAAATATTGCGCTCAAATGCCGCGAATTACGCGAAAGAGTGCGTATAAATATAATGTAGTCATCAACTTCTCTATGGCGTCTTGACCATCTGTCAAACAATTAAAAACAGTGTTAGGTGTTATGAACGTATTTTACAAGAACGTAAACAAAACGTTACCCAAAAGACAATAGATGTATTTTTCCGTAAAAATATGAGTATGTATTGTATAAAGTGTTCCTAGAATTAAAGTGATTGATATAAAATGATTTGTATGTTTTTGTAATAATTTTTGACTATGTTTAATCATAAACCCCGTTATACGCGAATTTCAGATAACGCGATTTTTTTTGGAACGTATCCCTCGCGTAAAGCGGGGTATTACTGTACATGATAGTAAAAGGAATAACCTAGTGGATTTGCAAGTTGAAGTGGTTGAGGGGAGAGTAGAGCTGGTAGAGAGGATAGGGCTCCCTTGGTGGATTGATAATATAGTCAAGATTGTGGGAAGTCCTTGGATACTGGCAGTCCAAGGCTGCTTCTCGTGGTGATCTTCGAGGAAGGATTTTACCTTACGGTGGGAGTCTGGAAAATATGTTCATATATGTATATATATATATTACAGCATTATATATTCAGCTAAGTTCTGGAACTTCATTTTAAAGGTCTCTGAGTCCCCCATAATAAAGTTCATACATGCGTTTATAAAATAGTGTATTGATGTTTCTCCTAATAAACGAATAATTTCAGTTAAACCAGATAAAACAAATCCAGAAGTAATAAATGTCGATGAAACAGACAAAGAAGGTATAAATGGGTCAAAACAAAACCAGATTAATTCTGTTGATGAGGATAATTTACCCAAAAACTATGAGTTAGATGAATCGTTGTGCCTTGAACCTCTGACAGGAGAGAACAGCCACAAAATAGAAGAGTACTACCACAAGAGCAACAAAGGAAAGGGAAAAGGTAAAAAATCTAAAACCAAAAACGGAGAGTCTGAAAGAGAAGAGAAGAGTTTGAAAAGAGACATAGAAGAAGTCAACTTCGGTGAAGAAAGTGATCAAGTTAGTAAAAAAGCTAAATTAAAGTGACCAAAGTGATAGTTTACAAGGACTCGGTGATTGCCACTCGTTCTTAAGTGACTGTGATAAGTGGGAATCCCGGATTGATTTGAAAATTAAGTTTAACTTGTAATTTACAACTACCCTCCTTTTTTTCATTTGACTTCTGAAGGAGTACATATACTCTTGTTTTTCAACATTTTCTTAAGTTATTGTGATAAATGATATCGAGTATTTTTTGAAAAATAAGTTTAACTTGAAATATAAAACTACCCTCCAATTTTTTATATGACTTCTGAAGGAGCACATTTACTTTTGTTTTTTCACAATTGAGTGATTGTGATAAGTAGGTGTCCAGAATTTTTTGAAAATTAAGTTTGACTTGAAATTTACAACTACCCTCCATTTTTTTATTTGTCTTCTGAAGATATTTACTCTTGTCACACGTTCTTAAGTGACTATAATAAGCACTAGTACTAAGCGATAGTCCAGAATTTTTTGAAAATTAAGTTGTGACTTGAAATTTAGAACTACCCTCCATTTTATATGACTTAAGGACTAATATTTTCTTGATTCCTCTGAAGGTACCTGAAGACTGGATATGTCACGTAATAGTGAGTGTACAATATTCTTGTGATAATTTAATTGTTAATTAGTCTATGATTTTTCTTTCTAGCCGTTGATTTTTGATCCATTTACCAATATTTTAGGTGAAGTAAGTTATAACCTATTTCTGGTGTTCCTATTTTCTGTATACTTAGATAAGGATGCTGGTGACCATCTGTAGATGGTGGACAGTATAATATCAGGGTAAGATATTAAGTAAGTAATTTGTAATGACATTTTACCTTGAAATTGAAGAGTTTGGAGTAATATTTGCAAATACTGTTTTCTTTAAAACCGTTTCTTTATTATATATAGTTTATTCATGTTTTCTGTGTGTATGGTTCATTGACAGGATGAAGCAATTAAAAAATCCACCTACCTTCATTAATTTTCTGAAATATACAAAAACATATATAGTGTGACAGCAGTATTATAGTGTATCTCGAATAATTTAATCTTCAACTACCCTCAAATTTTAGTATAAGAATTTAAACATTGATTCTATAAGTGTTTATTGTTTATTTGAAAGTTCTAGGTGAAGTTTAAATCTAGTTTATATATTTATTTCGTGGTGAACTCGAATCTTATAGATATTTTCTCATTTGGATGATTTTTTTTTGCTGGATCAAATCAAGTTTTCAAATATTTCTTTACGTTTCATCAAACATCTGGCCATAAATCATTTGATTTCGACATTGCTTATAATAATTTTTGAGACATTGGACAAGTTTGTTGATCTTTTGTCTTGTGATGACATGAAAATTAAGTCTTTTGTTTTGTGAATAAAAAAATTGATTTTCATTTGTGTATTTGTTTTATTCGCCGTCGTGGACAAAGGTTCTAGAGTGGCGGCCACGTGCCGGTAGACCCGGCGTGGGCGTGGGGTAGGTCTCCATCCTTTGCAGTGGGCGTCTCGACTGTCATTAGGAAACAGAAAATACCATAATGCGAAATCAATTACAAAAATATGAAAGAGAATTATACCAAAAAAAAATATAAGTTAATAATAATTTTTTTAATGAATCATTTAATCCATCTTTCAACAAAATTATAGTTGTACTGTTAGAACCTTCCATCGAAGCCTTCATTGTACCTACCTCCCATACATGAACATAGAAGGATTTTAGTATGAAATCCAAACTGAACCGAAGCTTTATTTATTATATAAGTGTATATATTTATTATACCTATGTATATGTATATATCTGCTATGTCAGTGTATATATTAGCTATATAAGTCTGTATATTTATTATATCTATGTATATATCTGCTATGTAAGTATATATTTGCTAAGTTAGTATATATATTTGCTATGTCAGTGTGTATATTTATTATACCTATGCATATATCTGCTATATAAATGTATATATTTGTTATGTAAGTGTATACATCTGCTATGCAAGTGTATATATTTGCTATGCAAGTGTATATATTTGCTATGCAAGTGTATATATTTGCTATGCAAGTGTATATATTTGCTATGCAAGTGTATATATTTGCTATATAAGGGTGTATATTTACTATACCTATACAGATATAGTATATGTGTATATATCTGCTATGTAAGTGTATATATGTACTATATAAATATATGTATAGTGAATACATATAACTATATATACCGTGTATCTCCCATTTCGTTGCATGATTCTCGTTGGCTCGCCTGTAGAGTTCAGCTGAATGTCACTTATGACCATCTACAATTTTTTTTAAATTCAACTCTCAATACTTTTTATTCCACTAGTTTAAATTATTTACACAATTCTATTTCAGTTATTTAATTACCTCCTTAGACCATACGTCATAAATCGTGCTTTAAATTATTTTTAATATGGCAATGAAATGGTCACCGCGGAACAGATTTACGGTAAGGATTTTTAGGTATTGGAGGATGGAACACAGACCGGCAAGCGCAGCAGAGGACAGATGATCTTGTTATTTCCAACCGGTTAGTATTTTGATAAAACTATGGAGGCCATTGTCCAACAGTGGGACTCATTGATGGACTTATAGTTAATATATAATGTTATATAATATTAAAAATAAAAGACAAAACATTCATCTTTCGTTTATTAAATTCATCGCTAAACTATGTGTTCTATTTTTAAAATCTGTAGAAAACTGGAAAACTTCGCTCGCGTACAAAATTCGATTTACTTAAATGCAATATACCGTTACATATGACATCGATATGACAGACATTTAGACGCGTATATATATATATATATATATATATATATATAAACATATATGTTTATATCTGTGAAGCGATTTGTGGAGACATGTCTGAGTTATGTTACTTCAGAGCACCAATAGATGGCGCTTGAAGGCGATTGCCTCGCGCTGTCGTTGCCCTCAGGTAGTTGAAGACGTAACGTATATATGTTCATATATCATTTCATTTAATTGTCAAGCAATAAATATATGTAATAAGTCTGTAAAAACAATTGTGTTTATATATATCATCTAGTCACATATACACGTGCACACGTTTCATTTATGTGTATTGTCAAATTATAAATACAAAACTGAAATAATAAATGGTCGTATACAGGATGATTGCATATGTAAAAACCTTAAAAGGTGTTAGATACGTTTTTTTTATTATTACTTTACCTTTTTATTGAAATGCGATAGGGCAATAACTTATAGCAATACAAAATTAGAATTTTGTAAACTCACTTTTTTTTAACTAGATCATTACCAGACAATGAACATCATATTCCTTTTTATAGATTTCGTACCTATAATCAATCATCCTGTATAAGCCTACCTATTTCATTCATTTTTAAAACAGTAGTAATGTAGGGGTGTATATATACGCCCTGACATATTATCCAGACAAAAAAAAAGAGACAAGACATTTTCTAGTTATCCAACTCAAACATATATATATATATACTTATTTCATTTATATAAACATATTGTCCAGTTATACAGGATGAGTCAGAAATGACAGCTGATTTCAAAAAAATGTAACTCGTAAGGCACGCAGACGCGAGTAGTATTGATAAATAGCTTTAAGCTTTATATTTTTTGTATGATTTTTGAAATCCGCTCAAATTTATGTCTCATCCTGTATATGAAAAATGAAGATATACATATACGTATACCTTCGTCTGATATATGTTGTATCAATAATCCCGATGTCATATATAACGCCACTGCTCGATACAATTGTTTATAAAGATAAAAACTTCCTGTACGGAATCTAAAGTGATTTCTATATTTATAAACCTACCGAAGGTTCGGAGATGTCTTATTCATAGGATGTTGCCGCGAGCCGGTGGGCGCGTGGGACAGCCGCCCACTAAGTGGACTAATGACACAGTCAAGGTCTTTGAAAGTAGCTGAACATGGTCAAGGCTATATAGTGACCGTGGCGATCTTTGGGTAGTTTTCTTTAAGAGGACTTTTTACCTGACGTCGATCAGCTAAAAAGTGAGGGTAGAATTGATTTTGACAGGTGTCAAAAAATAAACTTTCCTTTCTAATACTTCTTTATCATGATTTGCGTCATTTTTAAACTATTATCTGCACGTTGTAACTTGTTTATAGTACCCGGCATTTGATTTGGCACTTCATATATCAAATCTGTTTTAATCACCATTCAATATATCTATTTATAGCCTTAGGATTAAATAAATAGAAAATCCATGTTAACCAGAGATATAAACCATCGTAATTTGGATTAAAATTGATAAAATAAAAAATTGTAAAAAAAATCATTGATGTCTGTTTTTGCACCTGGATAAGACATCTCCACCTTCACGCGTTGAATACAGAATATAAAACTTAACTTACTTGACGCTAGCTTAACTGACTACTTATTGTTACTTGATCGTATCTAATTTCAACCGCCGAGGAGATTCTTTTGCGTCGAAAGTTAGTGTTGCCATGTACAACAAAATGTGGTGCTTAAATTCTAAATTATTCATATAATTTAGTAATACCCTCATTTGAAATCGACCATCAACAAGTCTTTGATTATTCAAAGATACTTGGAGACGTTTTTGCTGAAAATTATTGCGTTGGCTTATATGGAATAAGCTATTGTTTTTAAAAAATCACAATCCACAGCCAAATATATATAACTCTAACAAGAAAAAGCATTTCTATGTTAATTTGTCACTTATAACTGGAGTCATGTTAGCACGCAGTGCCTTCGAGTAAATTTCGTAAAGAAAAAAAATGCACATTCAATTTTATTTTTTGTTACTTGATTTGTTTAACATCAAAATTATTTAGGGTAGAAAGATAAAAAAATATGGAATTCTATTAGAAAATCAGAATACCCTCAAAAAAGTCACAAAAAGACCTTGTCATATTTAAGGCATATGTGACCCCAATAAAGAAGGTACTGCAACTGTGGGTAGTCTTACATTACTTTGTATTTCGAGCAGTGGAATCTCCTCAATAAATATTTCCTATAATACTTGTGACGTCTACACTAAACCTAAGAGACTACGTCCTTACAGGATCACGAAAGCTTCCAAGGATTTCTATATAATCCTTATATAATATACGGAATTCAACAAACACTCAAGTGGTGTTATAAAAGAAAATTGATAAATAAATATACACACATATATATATAAAACAAATACTATTTTCTAGTCAGTAAATTCTTCACAAATTGCACTAGAAAAATTTGTTCTAAACCTTACGGTTCTGTTATTAACACCAGAAACTCAGTTACTCCATAACTTCGAGTATCTGTGATAGTGTGTTTCTATAGGCCAGTTATTTTATTGTCTAAACCTTTATACCCTAAATTTAGTTATACATTAAAAGTAAAGTAAACTAGGTGTGGTAGGGGGGAGGGGGTTAAGAAGTGATGTGTGTTTTGATAGGCCAATTATTTTTGAACTTAAGCCTTTCTATCCAAAATTTAATAATACATTTTCCTTATTAACTTAGGAAAGTAAACTTTGACGGTGTGAGTAGTGGTGTGTGTTTCGATAGGCCAGTTTTTTTTACTAAGCTATTGTATCCAAAATTTAATAATACATTTTGCTCTTCACGTAGAAGAGTAAAACCTAAGTGCATATGTGGTGATGTCCATATAGGCTAGTCATTTTAGTAGTTCGCCTCTTATTCCAGAAACGCAGTAAACTCTGAATAATAGTGAGTTTCGATCGGCCAATTATTTCACTATCAAAATTATACCCGAAACTCAGTTACGTTTTTGGATGGTATACAAATTATTTACTTGTGTATATGCAGTGTGTTTGGTTAAGCTCTGTGAACTATATGACCTAGTGGGTTTCGTTAAGCCAGTCATTTATACCTACGCTCTTTAATCACAGTAATAATAAACTGCTTCTCAATGTTAATTAGCATGAGTATATGAGGTGTATTTCGATATGTCAGAAATTTCAACTATTTTTCAAATGCTAAATATAAATTTTCAGACATAAATGGTCACTTCTTTCTTCTTATATATGTTAGGTATTTTTTTTCCAATAAATATATAAATAAAGAGCATATTGGTGCTTTTGAATTTCGAACATTAAACCGACGTGAACCTGTAAGGATGTAATCAAATAACACTAAAGTACAAAATCGAATATATAACGCATTATAAACGTTTGTCAAAGTTTGGCTGCCTTTGCAAAGGAGAGAACCAAATCACTCAGTTTGCGAGGGAAAGATTTTGAAATTAGAATTAATTTTTGGCCGACTATTTCATCGATACATCATGCCTTTGCATTCGAATAAATATAAAACACACTTGTATATAAATAAATATCAACTTTTCCCGCGCAAACAAAGTAATGGCTGTCAATTCCTTCACCATTTTCCCGTTTAAACAACTGCCGAGATAAAAAAGACGGCAAAATAACCTTACATAAGGTTGTATAGTTAGGTAGTTGGCACACTAACGCCCTCATCACTAGAGAACGAATATTAACCCAAAAAGTAAGAGTTGGCTTAGTATGGATTGCACTTTTATTTGTTAAAAATTGTCAACTAATAGATTTAATATATTGCATTTACCTAATCCCCCTTATAACACTATGAATTAGTCAATTTGTATGAACATTCTCGTATAACACGTTCATGTGACTTTATTATGTGTAATTTACTTTTTTCTAGACTCTTCTAAGATGAGTGTGTTTGGAACCCTAGTAGCTTTATGATGAAAGATGCCTTATAGGGGATGTTCAATTTGACCGTAGTTTCTAATTGGACTTTGGTCGAAAAAAACGCTGTGAAGGAAACATATTGGAAATGAAATCACACTACTAAAAGTATTTCGTGAAATCCCCGCATCATAGAGCGGAATCATATGTTATGATACGAAACCGCGTTATAAAAGTACCGTGTTATACGGGGACAATTGTGTTAATTTGAATATAAAAGTTTAGATGTTGGATATAATGAAATATTTTTTTAAAGTATGTAGGTACTACTAAAATTGGTTTCAATATCTATTTATTTCAAAAGCCGTTTCCATGAGTTAGATAGATATTTTTTTGCATTTAAATAAATAAGATAAAATCACCTATCAACCAAGTCAATCTTTACATTTTTATGTAATAGGAAATACCACTTGAATCTTTTAAAAATCAAATATTGGTCTTGTTAATTTTCATATGTGAGTGAATTTCTGAATACCCTCAGATATCACTTATCTTGATATTTATCTCAAAAGGATAAAATTTTCGTCAAAATCCATTTAGTACCTAATACAATCGTATAAAAGTTTAAATGTAAATAATTTAATGTTAAATTTGAAATCAGAATCGAGGGTAGTCATAAATTGTGTGCCAACAACCTAAACGGTGGGTATTTTGCGGGTATTACAAAATTATAAATTCCAAATGATATCACTTCACACGGCCGTCGCTTATGTTGATGCCAGAGTAGTATCTGAAAATAAATTATTAAAAAATAATAATGGAGTGACGGTAAATCTATATCTAAAAAAATATAAAATGCTGTTTTTGTCTGCTGGCATTTACAGTGACATAGGTCAGTGTGGGCAAGTGGTTTTGAGCAGCCCAAGACCTCGAGTTTCTGGAGTGAAGAACATAGGCCAGAAAGCCCAGCATGGGATGTCCATTCACAATGTGGATACAGGACCTTATCAAAGCCGACAGAAACCACCTGATATAGGCCGCTTCCAACGGCTATCAACGTAAATTTACGGGTGAGATCTATGTCCAACAGTGGACGTTCTATGACTAAAATGATGATCCTGTGAGGTAAAGCCAAGGTTTTACAATATGAAGTACTGGATACAGGTCGCTTCTTACCCGTTTTATTGGAAATATATACGAGAAGCGCCATGTACAGTAGTAGACTTCTTAGGATCACCAGGTTCAACGTCGAATACTTGATCTAGAGTACTTCTGAACAGTAAAATAGGTTGGAAAGTTCTCTCGGGAGCTGGTCCAGCTAGTCATATTAATTGCCCATAAAGACGCTTTAGGCTATTGGAACTCTGCGAGAGTCCTGATGACTTGGATCCTGTAGCGACTGGTGATTTACCTTGAGGCTCTGGATCTTTAGGAGTACCATGGTGGTCAAGTAATTTGATTTGACTCAGCAACAGCAACCTTGGCGACTCAACTAGACTTCCCGAGGATATGGATTTCACCAACTACTATGGTGATTAGATTGTGACATGGAACCAAGATTCAGCAACCCTAGCTTCTAACCTAGACATGATCGACGTGGCTATACAAATCTGTTAGTAACATGGTTATCAGATGGCCTGGATCCAGCAATAACCCTGGTGAATAACATAGAAGATCGCATCCAGGACCTGAATTCAGTTGCAACGCTGGTGGATTACCTGAACTTTCTGCCTCCGGAAGCCTTTTAGGTTGGATGACATGGATCTAGCTGTGACATTTTTTTTTGGTGGGGAAAATCTTCGGGTATTCAACAAGCCCTGCCTCTGGGGGGAGGACAGGGGTATGTGGGATTCCTACCCTTTAACCCCCCCCCCCCCCGGGAGTCGCCCTCTGCGCTAAACGGGGGACCGTGGTATCTCCCGGTCAGGGATCGCCACGCGGTCTTCCCTTGCGCCTTGCTATTTTTCGATAGCCCGTCCCGGGGTATGCGTGGATACGCTACCCCCAGAACCCTCGTGGTACTATCACGATGGTTCGAGACCACGTCGAACCATCGTCCGTCTCAGAGTCGCCGAAGCTAGTGGGAGTTTAGGGCCCCCACCCTAAACTCCCGCGACTCCGACGGATCGGCGTAGCATCTAGCTGTGACTAAGTTAACTTACCTAGACGCTCTCTGCTGGGCTCTGGAACTCTGCGAGCGCGTGCACGGGGCTGGGCTGTTTCTTCTGGCTGCCGCGACGGACCTTGGCGCGAACCTCCTCCGGCTTCTCGGGCCTGATCAGCGGCTTCTTCTCCGGCGCCTTCATCCGCCACACCACTATCGGCGACTGCGGCATACACAATTACTCTCAGACTATTATACAAAACTACCCACATATTTAACATACTGTGTTCAAAGGAAACAGTTTGAATAATAAATATTAGTGCAAATACATATAAGTAAATAATAAATGAACATGCAATGAACATATCGCATTTGCAAATAAATCTTAAGCGGTATGTAAAAACACTTGCGCAGTCATCTCATATCAGCGAAGATTAAAAAAAGCAAAACCAAGTTCTACGTGTGGGTAGACATAAAATATTTCTGTCGTAAAAATAAAGTCAGTTATAATTTCAAATTAATGTATACAATTAGTGATTATGAATATATAATGTTTTAAATTTAGAATCATAGATATATAAGTTACAATATTATTAAAAAAAAAACTAGTTGTACCCGCGACTTCGTCTAGACTTTAAAAAAATATATTAAGTTTAGTTTTTAAGTTTAAATTTTTTGTTACTCCTTATTACGTCAGCTACCCTGCCAGTGAAAGATTGTCCAAATCGATTCAGCCATTGCACTAATAAGCCGGAACGAACAGACATACAAACAGATAAATTTAAAAATGTAATTTTGGTACATATACCGTATATTTACACATAGAAGTTTAGTAAAAAAACGTTTATTCTAATATAAAAACAGACACTTGAATTTTATTTATTTGTATATGTATAAAATATCTCACAGATAGTGTTTTTAAATCCTGAGTGACAACCCTCTCAAGGAAGATCGTTTCAGCCCATGGATGACCGCCGCAAGGCTTATATGGTCAAAGATATATAGGGATGTATCATAATCGCCACGCTTGGCAGGTGGTTTGGCAATCACGAGGATATAAAGATAATTTACCTAGTCAACATAAATAACTAAGACCTATAGATCATATACAAGAATAATGTAATATAAAATTAGGTATAATCTCGAGGATCTATAGATCATTTATTTAATCATTGTCATCTAAATTTACTCTATACTTTCAGGGATCTATAAATCATAAACTCGAATAATGTCATTTTAAATTAGTCTCAATCACGAGGACCTATGGAATATTTATTTTGCCCTTATCATCGAAATTTACTCATTACCATCAAGGATCTATAGATCATATATCTCTATCACGAGGATCTATTGAACAATTACTTGACCAGTGTCATCTTAATTTACTCATTACCGCCAAGGATCTATAGATCATATACACGAATAATGTCATTTAAAATTGGTCTCTATCATGAGGATCTATTGAACAATTACTTGACCAGTGTCAACTTAATTTACTCATTACCATCAAGGATCTATAGATCATTTAACTGGCCAGTGTCATCTAAATTTATTCTTTACTATCTAAATTTAGTGATTACAAGTTGATCTGAATGTATAAAGCGAACTGAGATTATTCTTAACATATAAGATCACATGTATTTGATCTATAGATCCTATAGATCACATTCATGAAGGATGTTTTAATGTCACATTAATCATTATGAATGTGCACTTAACTTATAACCATTAGGATTTATAGACTAAACACAAATTATGTGCATATAAAATTAAGATCATGCACATGCATACATGCATGCGTAATGCGAATGCATGGCATGCACAAAAACTCACATAATTCCCCTGCCGCGCCCGCCCGTAGCGAAGCAAGAAATAGTTGTATATATTTCATCAAAACTTATATATAAGCAGTTCAATATACCTAATGCCATACAAATATATATCATACTTTACTTTTCACTTCGCACACAACTCTAAGAAAAAGCAACTGGCAAAACTTCAGTATTCAAATTACAATATCTAATGTTATTATAAATGAATTTATTCAAAATACACAGAAAATCATTACTTCAGCTGTTGGAAGTCCACTAGACATTACCCCCCTCCCCCCAAGTGGATTTCCGATAACACCGGTTGGAATGGGTCTACATCCAGGGTCTTCAAACCCTAACAATGTCACCTGACCACCATGTTGGTGAACCCCCTACATCGGACATGGGCCTCCCCCAGATTTCATATATCACCAGCTGCGAGAATTCTACACCCAGCGTCTTCCGACCTTAAAATTGTCACTTGACCACCACATTGGTGAACCCCCTACACTGGACAATAGGCCTCCACTAAATTTCATATAACTCCAGCTGCAAGAAGTCTACATCCAGCGTCTTCCAACCTAAACAATGTCACCAGACCACCATGTTGGTGAACCCTCTACATCGGACATGGGCCTCCCCCAGATTTCATATATCACCAGCTGCAAGAAGTCTACATCCAGCGTCTTTCAACCTAAACAATGTCACCTGACCACCACGTGGGTGAACCCCCTACATCGGACATGGGCCTCCCCCGGATTTCATATAACTCCAGTTGCAAGGAGTCTACATCCAGCGTCTTTCAACCTAAACAATGTCACCTGACCACCACGTGGGTGAACCCCCTACATCGGACATGGGCCTCCCCCGGATTTCATATAACTCCAGTTGCAAGGAGTCTACATCCAGCGTCTTTCAACCTAAACAATGTCACCTGACCACCACGTGGGTGAACCCCCTACATCGGACATGGGCCTCCCCCGGATTTCATATAACTCCAGTTGCAAGGAGTCTACATCCAGCGTCTTTCAACCTAAACAATGTCACCTGACCACCACGTGGGTGAACCCCCTACATCGGACATGGGCCTCCCCCGGATTTCATATAACTCCAGTTGCAAGGAGTCTACATCCAGCGTCTTTCAACCTAAACAATGTCACCTGACCACCACGTGGGTGAACCCCCTACATCGGACATGGGCCTCCCCCGGATTTCATATAACTCCAGTTGCAAGGAGTCTACATCCAGCGTCTTTCAACCTAAACAATGTCACCTGACCACCACGTGGGTGAACCCCCTACATCGGACATGGGCCTCCCCCGGATTTCATATAACTCCAGTTGCAAGGAGTCTACATCCAGCGTCTTTCAACCTAAACAATGTCACCTGACCACCACGTGGGTGAACCCCCTACATCGGACATGGGCCTCCCCCGGATTTCATATAACTCCAGTTGCAAGGAGTCTACATCCAGCGTCTTTCAACCTAAACAATGTCACCTGACCACCACGTGGGTGAACCCCCTACATCGGACATGGGCCTCCCCCGGATTTCATATATCACCAGCTGCAAGAAGTCTACATCCAGCGTCTTTCAACCTAAACAATGTCACCTGACCACCACGTAGGTGAACCCCCTACATCGGACATGGGCCTCCCCCGGATTTCATATAACTCCAGTTGCAAGGAGTCTACATCCAGCGTCTTTCAACCTAAACAATGTCACCTGACCACCACGTGGGTGAACCCCCTACATCGGACATGGGCCTCCCCCGGATTTCATATAACTCCAGTTGCAAGGAGTCTACATCCAGCGTCTTTCAACCTAAACAATGTCACCTGACCACCACGTGGGTGAACCCCCTACATCGGACATGGGCCTCCCCCGGATTTCATATATCACCAGCTGCAAGAAGTCTACATCCAGCGTCTTTCAACCTAAACAATGTCACCTGACCACCACGTAGGTGAACCCCCTACATCGGACATGGGCCTCCCCCGGATTTCATATAACTCCAGTTGCAAGGAGTCTACATCCAGCGTCTTTCAACCTAAACAATGTCACCTGACCACCACGTGGGTGAACCCCCTACATCGGACATGGGCCTCCCCCGGATTTCATATAACTCCAGTTGCAAGGAGTCTACATCCAGCGTCTTTCAACCTAAACAATGTCACCTGACCACCACGTGGGTGAACCCCCTACATCGGACATGGGCCTCCCCCAGATTTCATATAACACCAGCTGCAAGAAGTCTACATCCAGCTTCTTCCAACCTAAACAATGTCACCTGACCACCATGTTGGTGAACCCCCTACATCGGACATGCCCCCCCCCCAGATTTCATATATTACCAGCTGCAAGAAGTCTACATCCAGAGTTTTCTGATCTTAAAAACTCCACCTGTCCACCTTGTGACTGAACCCTCTACACAGGACATAAATCCCTCTTATAGATTTCCGATAACACCAGTTGGAAGTGGTCTACATCCAGGGTCTGCCGACCTCAACAATATCATCTGTCCAACCCCTGCGCTGGACATCCTTCCCCCATATATTTCCTGGACTGGTTGGAAACGGTCTACATTCAACATTTTCCGACGATTTTGACAGGGTCCTATATCCTACACTGAGCATGCAGGTCAGCGGTTTATTAACCATACAAAAACAGATTTTTTTTATGGCACTGTTTTGCATTAGATGCACTCGTTCCTTTATCTTGTGGAAGAACAGGCTCATTTCTTCTTATCTATTTTATTCCCGCACTCTACATTCATCCATCTCAAGTTATTTCATTCTATTTCTCACTTTCCACATTCCGTTTGTCTTACCTTTTCATTCCATTTCTCTCTCTTCCGATTCCTTTCTTCCGTCACCTAATTCCTTAGTTGTATAATATATTTATTTTTTCTTTTATTTAACATTTATCATTTTGTTTACAATTTTTTTATTAGGTATTATCATTTTTCTACAGTTTTAGGAATGTGGGTATTACAAAAACGGGTTAGGTTAGGTTAGGTTAAGTTAGGTTAGTTTTAGTGGTTGTGTGAGAAATTAAAAAAGAATCAACTCACAGCGATGGTGCCCTGTCGAGTGTATTTAGTTGATGCGACGTAGGAAGCCTTCACCGTCAGGACGACCGCATTCATCAAATTCTTCGCCGCCTGGATCAGTGAAGTCGCGCTGTCCAACTGTGAAATATAATATTCCATATATATACTATTGAAGAAGTATTTTATTTCGCTAGACGAATATAAAGTTGTGTGGTAAAAACTGCCTTAAGCCTCCCAGAATTCCCAAGAGGGAGAGGGCGTCTAAAAGCTACGTGATGGTCTAATATCGGAAAGGAACTGGAAACCCTTCAACTTGATGCAGAGACAACCCAGGATAGAGTGGCCTGGCGCGAATTGATAAGGAGACCCGACCCCAAATAAAGGGAAAAGAGAAGGAAGAAGAAGAAGAAGAAGAGACGAATATAAAGTTCACTTACAACTTACAGTTTGCAACTATACAGATGGTAGGTGGTTCCAATTTTAATTAGGAATTTAAATACAGTATGATTGGTTATAGTTGTAAAAGCCTTAAAGATAGTGCAGTTTACAATCATCCTATACATAAGTAAACACTCTGAAATATTTAATGGAATCAGGCGTTACGTTGCGAAAGTCCATCCTAAGTAAGAAAAGGACCAATATTTAGCCACTTCCGCACATGCAGTGGAGGTGTAACATAACTCCTGAAGATGCCCGGTGGAGGGTTGAAACACGTGTTGAGTGTCGTCGTTACGAAAATTCGTAGTTTTACATTTAATACAAACATGCAGTAGCTATCCGTGTATTTATTTTACGTGTAAATTGCTACATAAGCCCATCTCTCTCTAACTCTGAGCCGCAACTCGTTACAAGTACAAAGACAGAAATACAATTGCAACGCGCGCACTGGAGAGTGATTATATCTTTTGCAAAGATATATATCTTTTGCAAAGATATATATCTTTCTTGTCTTTAGCTCGCGAGCTATCAATCTCTAGTATATATCACGTGTCTGTCACAATTTTGATATGTTATTAAATTTGTTCAACTTTAAAACCAAAGGCTGCAGCAGGCATTTGTTCTTCCTGAAGATATCCCAGGTGTACCATCACCTGTAACAGTAGAGACTCACCCCGCTCACGATGAGTTCTCCGGAGATGTTCTGCACGTCCGCCTTCACCTTGCTGGTGATCTGTATCTGGTGGCAGTACAGTGCGATCCGCTGGAGGTACGCCAACAGGTCCTGCTTCGTCGAGGACTCGGGGCACTGGAATCCAACACCAGGGACATTATTTTAACCCAATGCTTAACAAACTTTATAATTTTCTTTTTCTTCTTTTCAGCCTCTAGACGGGCACTGAAAGAGAACCCCTCCCCAATTCACATCACCCCTCGAACTTGCGCTGCCAATATGAAGACGGCTACATGAAGAAATTTCTACCCCCACATTATCACAGTTACAATGTTGAACTGTCACTTTAAAAGCGTCTAAATGCGAATGGAGAACCGTAATCGGTCTCTTTAAAAATAGGTAACTTCATCGAATTCCCAAGTACCCACCTGCTCAGCTATCTCACGCGTCAACTTGTCCAGCTTGGTGCCGGCTTCGGAGATTTTCTTCGCAGCGTTGATCACGTCCATGGTTGTTTTAAGCGGACCTCGACCTCTGAACGGAAAAACAATTCGTAAAATCAGTTATTAGACCTCTGATCCTCTACACCAGTGATTCCTAAAGTGGTCTATATCGACCCCTAGGGGTCTATGACAACCTGCAAGGGGTCTACGTCGGAAAAAAAAATTTGGGGGTCCATGAAATAAAAATGGGGGTCCACGATAGTGGATCTCAACACATACACTGATAGTACCACCTATTTACTTACATCATACTATCTTATAATATCAAAACATTTACATTATTTATAAAAGTACCTATAAAGTAAAAAAAAATATTATATATGTTTAAAAAATTGTGTAAGTTGTAGGATGTTGGTATTCGCTTTGTGGTCGCAATACATTTTGAACTTGTAAAAACCTGAGAGTCGCAGTCTCAGAGCTTCGCTACCTTGCACTGATTTGTTCAATTCGTCACTCTATAAATACGAATGTGGGACAAATACGTTTATTCGTTTCCTGAATCTATTTACCATTTTATTTAATGTTACGTATATTTTACATAACAGATACAAAATTTGATGTTGAGTAGTTTTAATTTAAATTCAATTAATAAATGTATAAATTAACATGTGTTTATATTTTAAGTTTTTAACACTAAACTTTACTGCAGATAGAAATTTACAGGAAATCAATATCAGGTAAGTAGAGGGTCTACCCAACACGGAAAAACATGGCAAGGGGTCTACGACACAAAAAAGTTTGGGGAACTCTGGTCTAAACGGACACTACATTGAGTGACTGCTGCAATGACTGGACCTTCGGCTATCGCACGAGAGGGCTAAATCAGTATCAAGGTAAATTCTCCATCAGTACTACATACAAAAGATGGAAGAAAACCTTCAAGAAATTCCAGACAGTCAATGGAAGTCCCACTTCGTGTCATCTATATGAAAGAAAATTCCAGTATTAATATTACTGCAGCAAGAACGCGTTCTAGATCTCTCTTTTTGTTATCAACGGCAAAGACAAATATCGGTAAACGTGCAACCTTATACAGAATGTATGACCTCCACAATTCATATATTAGTGATATTGATATATTCTCGTGCTCTCTCGTATCTTTTAAAAGACTATTTCGTTCGAAATTATTGAGTACACACAATACAGTTTAAACCATAATATAAATATATGATATAGATATATAAACAAACATAATATAAGTTTATAAACCATAATCTTTGACCCCTGTTTAGTAATGTTTTTACTTGTTCTGTCATTGTTTGAACATAAATCATTAAATGTTTTCAGTGAGATAGTTATAAGGTAACAACTGTAACTAATTTTATATGTCTATGCTTCTAGTTTGTACTTTCTTACTACTTTTTGTTACTGTTTATCTCCAATAAAGTAAATAAATACTTTGGCGTGGGGAGACTCATCACTTGGTGGAAAGGCGACAGCCGTGATCGGTGCAATCTTTGAGGGATGCCTATATCTTGCAGCGCTTGCTTCCAGCGTTTCAACCTTTTTCAATGAAAGCGACCAGAAGACATCGCAATGAAAAACCGTTGCAGGAGATTATTGCGGATATCATATACTCAACCGCAATATCTGAACCCTCACCTTTATCATGTCATCCGATAGAAACCCCCTGCAAGACCTCCAGCAAATATCACCAGGATCACTGGTCTTCCTCTGCTCGCATCCGGCCACATCCTTCGACAAGGGTTGTGTAGTCAGTGCACCCCCCCCCTCTCTTTGGGTGTACTGTAGAACTTTTCGGACCCAACAGCTGTCGGTTCCAAGAGCAATAAGGGTTGGACACCCCCTAAAAACCCATGCAATAAATTCACAGACCTGGTGAAGTCAGTCATCTCCAACATGATCATGCACATGTGTTTCGCCAGCATGATGATATCGTTCCCAGCGTCGTCCCACTTGGCGACCTCGTTGTCGAAGGTCATCTTCTCACGCCTGAAGAGTTCCACCTGCTGCAGGATCTTGCGCTTGTCCTCTTCTGTCATCTTTCGCATGGCCTCCTGCAACACGAGGATCCTTTTGATGATTATCTTCAAATTACTTTCTTAAATATACCATCATAGAAAAAATTACCCAATTTCTTCACCATCTCAGCTGACAGGCGCCCACTGCAAGCCACAGGCCTCCTCCAAGTCCCAGCGACTTCTCACAACCTTGATTATGTCGTTGGCCAGGGAGGGGGGGGGGGAGAGCTATCAACGCTGCGTCTACTTACCAGCACGTGGTCGCTATTCGAATAAACTTACTTAGCTTTCGAATTCGAATAAGCTTACTTGAATAAATTGCATTGTAATACAATATTTCGTGATTAATGACTGATAATACGTTTTTTTTCTGGAACTTTCCATTGATATAGTCTAAATTCCTTCTTACCCTGGCGTTGGTGATACCGCTGATGTCGGGATACTCATCAACCCCATGCTCGCCGGTGTGAGCGCTTGCTGTGGAAAACAACAACACCAGTTCATCAATTTGATTTAATTTGTTCATACACTGATTATTCCTTTAACACGATCGAAATGCGCGTTGTATGAGGATTCAATATAAAATTTTCAAGTCATTGGATCGACACAAGTTTAAAGCTTGTATATTACAATTATTATTTCAGACGTAAGATGTCCATCGCTGGACATGGATATGCCCAGAAATTTCTAATATAGTGGTTTCAAGCCGTCTGTCCAATTTGTGGGTGGACGTGTTACGTTGCGCTTGTTTATCTATGATCTACACTGCAAAACCTTAAGGCTCTAGCGGCCATCTGTTCTATGAGGTCTGCCTATTATCACTTCAGCTAGCTAATCCGCTTGTCCCATTCCTTTTGATGGAACGTGTAGTGATTGTGAAATTGTCAACGAAGCCACAATAGAAACTTCTAGAACGTTTTAAGATTATTAAACGACATCATCATTTGTAGGAATCACCTAAATTATGAAAGTTACACAGTAAAACCATTTCTGGGACTCAAAGTATTAAGACAAAAACTAATTTTTATTCACATATACCTAATCATGCAAATTATATCTCTTATTATATTAAACTACCTTCAATTAATGATAAAACAACACATACATGCAATATAAAAAGAAGCACAGCGATTATGGAAACGTAATAGATTGGAAAAAAGGTTTTGTCTCTCCTTAAAATTCTCAAATAACATGTACCTATCTATATATCTCAAAATTTCTACAATATTCGCATCAACCTACAAGAGATTAAATAGTTTTTGAAATAAAAATTAATGTTCCAATTTTCATATTATGACCACCTGGCAAATATTTAACAAAGTCTTTGTGTCCGCCGGGAACAAAGGAAGAAAATACGATCCAACCAATCGGGGCTGACGGCACGCATCGAAATAATTAATGGTAATTCCGGCAATTAAGTTATAGCAGCTAGCAGGTGGTGAGATAAAATAAAGTACAGACTACATTAGACGCTCGTTCTTCAGATGGCTTTGTTACTTTAATTTTTTTTTACTTCCCCACCCGGCATCGAATTCTCTAGAAATAACCAGCCAGCTGTATTTAAGAATCGCTCTTGAGGAAGGCCAGAGAGCCTTATCGTATCTGACGGCTAAACTCCTTATGGAATGTTACACGAATAATCAATATACATTCTTGTCTATTTGTTATTGCGGTGCCGTGAATAAAGACATTATTGAGTAAGTGGAATTTGAAATTGAGCACCACCCTATCTCGTAACAATGTGAAATGAAGGAACCTTTTTTCCAACCTATTAAGTTATATATTTTTAATCTTTAATGGAATAACATACTTTGATGGTTAGTTACATACCTTTTTAAACAACTTGTATCGCTTCGAGAGCAATGATATGTTTACTCTAACTTAGTAAAGTGAAGATCGAATATTTCAATGTTGCCAACTGTTCAAGCTTTTGAAGATTGGTACTTTGATGAAAATTGCACAATATGTATAAGCATTTCGAGAAAATATATGGCAACACCTTTAGAAATATATCAAGATGGCGATCGATGTAATGGCGTATTTAAGGCAGCCTAGATAGCTAGCAGAGATTTGCTCATTCGACGCGATATAATGGTAATAATTGATATAAATATCAAGAAAAAAGTTTAAACATCGTGTGAAGTATTAGCCGATAGCCCACGCATGGGAACCGATAAGAATATTAAATTGGACCGAATACCTTATTCATCTTGCTTCCAATTATTATGTAGGTAAACGTAAAATTTCTAAAACGAAAACAGGACTACCCGCAAGAGCTGTTATGTGGGTAGTCCTGTTTTAAATATTGATACTTACATCTGCTCCTGGTTTCCATGGTCATATCCTCGACTGGTTCGAACTCCGTGTCCGTGTCTAGATCGTCGCTGGTCTACACATGCAAGCGGACAGACGAACACGTTTAGCATGCGATGATGGGCGGACGGTTGGTGATCAGATGCAATGGTGATGTAACGGTGCAGTGTATATCGCAGCGGCGTTATTTGAGGCTTTTATTGTTTATTGTCAAAATTTATAGTAAATGTTAAAAACGTATCTGCATTGTAAATCTACTAGCTGTCTACCCAGTTCCTGAACTTAATGAATGCCACTGGACCCAATGCGAGGGAAATTTCCCAAAATCCATAATTCTAGTATTCCAGATTATTACTAATAAATCTTATTGCACTGGATCCCAAGTTTTTGGTTTCGTTCATTTTGCAATCCCATCGACTTTACAAAAATATTTTGGACAAGTTTCATATAAATAAACTCAAAAATTTCCAAGTACAATTTCCTACATGACTTCAATTCTGCGAATGCAATATTCCTTCAAGCCTCTAAACCTTATGGTTCTAGAGATATCGTGATGAGTGACATGGGTGGATATTTTGAGATTTTTTCAGATAAGTACGCGTTTGGAACTCTAGCTTTAAATTCAAAGATACCAATATAGACAATATCAAATTGCCTCTAGGTTTCTTTTTTCTTTCAAATTGTGCTCTTTTGTCTTTCTTCCCATGACGTAGACGAGTGATGATTGTAAATTATCCTAAGTGTATAAGTCTTGGGTCATTTATATTAAAAAAACACGTCCTGGTGTAGAAGTAAAGTTTTGCGATGCCTTGACCCATTTTTAAGTTTAAATTTACTCGTTTGTTTCTATATAGGTAAGGACAGGGTCTTGTTTCATGTTAAACATTATTCTGAATCCTATTTTTATTTTCTTTCTATCCTTACATTCTCCACAGTCTTTTATTCGTCACAATATCTTACACTCTCCTGGCTTACTTGTTTCCTTACACACACTACCTTCCTTCCTTCTCCTCCTCTACTAAAATATTACAGTAGGTTACTTCTTTACAATTGTTTTATCAATTGTATTTTTATCCTTTTTTTCATATACTTTTTCAATGATATCTAGTTTTTTAATAAGGTGTTTAACTTCTAAATAAAATACAAATTTTACCCGACTTATCCTAACTTGTTTTCATTTATGACATTTTTAATTACTTCAGTGCTGTACCTTCAGGAAAGGAAGGTGACTATTTTCGTCACACAGCCTTAACCCTTAACTTGGCAGATACTTTTTTTAAATATAACATTAATATTCATACCACTTGACTTTTAAGACCCAAGGATTTTGGATTTTCCCAACAGAGAAAACTGAACAAGCGTTCGAAAATTAAGAAATTACCTAAACGTTCACATACAAATGATTACTTAGCGTTCAAAATTGATGCCACTATTTTTTTTTTAATTCTGATGTATCTCTACAGATACATTGTCAAGAAAAGGTTTAACACTATCAATGAAGGCTTTATAGAAGTAGGCAGATCACATAGCCTGTTACAAGGATCATAGATGTACCCTAAGGTCAGTATAGTGGTCAAGGACATAGATGTACCAAACCAAGTGATCGATCAAGATGATCAGATGAAATTGTAATGAACGCAGGAGAAAATTACCTGAACACAGAAACGTGGCATGTCTTTGGAGATACTTTTACCCCAACGGGTTCCATAAATACAATCCAAAGTGCTGAAAGAGGCCTTTCGTTTTATCCTTTACTAGAGTCTTAAATATTCACTTGATTAGCATAAACGTATTCCGTCCTCAACCGTCAATGCGAAAAGTAATTTCGTTCATTAAAAACTTTATTAATAACAATCACAGCCTATGAAAGCCTTAATTAAAAACCTTCTTTACGAAACATCACACTGCACCGTTGCATATTATGAATGATACCGACATATAAACACACATGCATCTAGAAGCTGGATTTCAATATATATTAATATAAGTTTATACATAATACATTTATTCTAGGTAAGTTACATATATCTGGCTCGACAGACCAATAGATATACTGACTAAAAGTACAATAAAAATAATTATTTAGTTTAAAAAAAGACGCGAAGTAGGTAGGCGCCTTTCACTAGATGCACCGACGACATATAAGGTCTAATAATAATTCTTGGTGGAGATCAATACCTTGAATACCAGTATGCATCTTCAGGTTAATATGATGATGGTGAATAAAATATCATCAACATTTCAACTATAGATCCACTGCTGGGCGAATATGATAGTTTGAAAGCCGCTGATATCCAACATCTTTCAGCGATCTAAATAAGTTCATCTATCCATACTACGATGCGCTTGCCAGTGACGTCCAGAACCTTAAGGCTCCAGTGGCTATCTACGCAATATAGCCTGAACTGCCACTTCAAACTTATACGGTTCGTTGTAAGTTACTCTTGTTCGTCTATGATCATCATCATAGATCGAATATTAACACTTTCGGAAACATAATAAATACATTTAAAAAACTTTTAAGTTAAACGGTTTTTTGATACCCATATTTTGGTGGTTGTGGAAAAATATGTACCTAGTCCGCCATATTGGAACGGCGTCCATCTTGAATTTTAAATTTTGACATAATCATCGTGTTTTACTAGTGTAGCCCTTTTATTTGATACCCATATTGAGGGGGGGTTAAGGAAAAATACGTAATCCGCCATTATGTATCGGCGGCCATCTTAGATTAATAATGTTATTGATTTTATTATATTGTCATCTAAATTAAATGTGTGTACCAAATTTCAGATCAATCTGACAACGGGAAGGTGCTTAAATTTGAATTTCTAATTTTGATCCAAATAAATTCCGTACGGGTCGAACTAAATAAAACCGTTTAATAATAAACTAAATATATAGGCAAAAAGTTAAGCAAAAATAGAGATACGAATAGAAAAAATGATAACTAGAGATAGTGGCGAAGAAAGAGACGATGTGTATAAGAATTGTGAATAAAAGAAATGAGAATGTTTGGAAGAGGATAGAATAGAAGAAATTGTAAAGTATTTTTAAGAGAATAGTAATAAAATTAGAGGGAATGAAAGGCCCTCAAAAACAGAAGTTATCACCGCATATCCTCATGGTCCGTCGAACTTCAGCAAGGCTATAGACTAACAGGTGAATATTGAAATCCAGATTCCAGATGCAAAGGACAAACATGCAAAACATATAAACAAATATGACACAGTTAAACATAATGACATGGAGCCGACGAAACAGGGAAATATCAATTGACTTCAGATCTATCCAGTTAAAAATAACTCAAGTCAACAGATAAATAAATAATCTCAACTGAAATCCAATTGACAATTCCCGTACGCAAATGTTACAGACACATCTAAATTACACCACAGGCATTTAAACTGACAGACACTTTTGCTCTCACATTTGCTTCTTGTCTCCAAAGTGTAATGCTCGTCCAGTTCCACGTCCTCTGGATCCAGATCCTCGTCATCCTGGACACAGCGACATATAACCTTGCAATCCTTACTTTCCAGGAGACATTTTTTGCTATTACGCCATGTAATCAAGCGCCGTCAGTTGTTCATTATTCAGATGAACAATTCTACAACCTACATCAATGACCTTGGTTTTTGGTTCTCCTAATTTCTGATCTTTCAATATGACAGCCAAGCTCCGACCACACTCTTCATTGATTTCATTTAAATAGTACAATATATTGAAACATTTACTTCAATTACCATATCTAAAACTAATATCGCACATCGATCTTTGGAAAGAGACAATCTGCGGCTTTATTTATTGTAATTATCCTAATTAATTAAATACGTAAACATAGTGTGAACATGATTTTTTTAATTTTTTTACCCCCACCTAAAGCTTTATAGAAAAATTATTGTATTTTATAGAAAGAATAAAAATAATTATCAAAAGAAGCAAATGATACTTGTTGTATCAGCTCCTTATAGATACCGGACTGTTTATTATAGCGACAGAGATAGCGCTCTACGATGCCGAAATTATCCGATTGTCTCTTTCCAAAGGTCGATGTGCAATATTTATCGCCGGGTATTGTAAATTACAATCCAATTTATCTGTAATGTAACTCATTTGTAACATGTATAAATTCCCACTGATTTTACATTGAGTTCCAGCTGTGGGAAAATAACACGACTAACAACACAGATAACGAATTGATAATTCCGATAGTTGTGTATTTTGATATTTAATTAATCATTACAAAAAAAAGATGAGTTACTTTTGCAAATTGTGAAAATTGTACTACCCTCATTTATGGCATGGATTAAAACTGCTCCATTGTTGATATTTACTAGTTTGGCATTGGGTTATATCTTGCATACTCCACCTGGTCAAGAAGCCACCTTTTCGAGCACTTTGGACGTGCTGCAGGTGAGTTTGTGGTCCAAGATCAACAAAACTGTTTTTGGTCACTGGACTATCTATGAGTCAAAGCTAGGTAAATATGAGTTCGTCTTCATCGACTTCCTCTTAGAAGGCTTTAGATGAACACGTGTCATGATTACACTCTAGATCAGTGTTTCCCAACGAGGGGCCAATGCCCTACAGGTGGTCAATTTGATTATCAAGTGGGGCAATGCGAAAATAGATTTTAATTCTTTCGCTTTAATATAAAAATTATATATATTACACAGGGGGGTGTAAGAATTTTAAAAAGGGTTAAGTGGGGCATGGCACAAAAAAGGTTAGGAAACTCTGCTCTAGATCAATGTTTCTAAACATGGGGCCCACGCCCAACAGGGGGAATAATTGGAAAGTTGACTCGACAGAGTTTAATCCTTTCATTTTTTTCAGACATGATACATAAAAGGTTTGAAAATACATATCTAGAATCTTCGGTAACGATAAATAGATACCTTAATAAAGATAAAATTAATTTATTCAAAATTAGAAATTTTAAAAGAACATGTCTTTGCTTAGCCTTGTTATAGTTGTGGAGAAGAATCAGGAAGAAACCACATAAACACGTCTTTTAATAAAGTTTAACACAGATTTATACATATACCACTTTGTCAGGTACACCAATACCTCGCTTTGCGTTGTTTCGTTTTGTGTTTTTTTTCGAAGTTGCGTCGCTGCTTAATTAGTACTAATTGTCACTGTGCGTCGTTAGATTTTCGAGGTTGCGTTGCTTTGGGTTCGAGTCTTTAATTTTTTCTTAAAGATGGTAACACTTTTGTTTCTGATTGCACCATGCCATCAAAACTCTGGGATTTCCGTTCTGACTAAAAATCAACGCAATTTTAATACAGTATTATTTTCACTGTGTTTTGCTAATTTTAAGAGTTCAGTTTCAATTACGTAGTGTGTTGTGCTTTTTTTAAAACAGAATAATAAATTTATATAAATTTTTACGTGTTGTTTCTGGTTACAAAAGAGGTAACTATTATTCCAATTTATTTATTTGCAGACTTATATTATTTTTGTTTTAAAGTAGTATTTTCGTAACCCTGGAACCTATCTTCGATCTTTACGTGGTTCGCTATAGAAAATCTTAATTCACTCTGCGGCGTTTCAATTTGCGTCGTGTTTTTTTGGAACGTAACTACGACGCAAAGTGAGGTATTGGTGTATATCCTAGATTAAATAAAAAAATCAAACAAACCCTCTGGGGTTAGTTCCTCTCGGAGTAAAGATCTCACTTACCCTGTTCATAAGTACGGCTCTACGGATCTCTCTTACTCCGTCGTAGACCAGTCGCGACGCGTCGATGAAGTCGTTCTCGTCCAGACCGGCGCCGGCGCCGCTGCCCAGCGCTGATACCGCCGCGTCCACTCTCACCGCGAACTTGGACATCACTTGAAAGGAAATAAATAAAATTATAAAGTTTAACAAAGAATGTTAAAATGTTTCTTAATTGTATACTAGATGGCGCTAGTAGCATATTACATCACGTTGCTGTTTGTACGCTGTCGATGACATGGGTAAATTTAACTAAATATTTACGTGGGTATATAGTTCATAGACACCTCCGTTCCGTGAACTCATTACAGATGAAGCTGTTAAAGCCGCAAGGCTAGCAGCACTAACTTTATACGAAACAATGGAACAATGGATTAACGTGGGTTCAGGCAACTAACTAACTAAGTAGCTTTTAGCCTAAACAGGCATTATCGACAAATGACACTAAACCGAGGTCCCTTCGAGAGGATCATCAAGCCTAATCACTCCATGGGAGGAGCTGGGCGGACTCCCAATACGGTAATACAGCAGACAGAAGCACCCTTAGCCGAGGATCTTTAGGGGGGAAGGAGGGGGGGAAGCTTTTGACTTTCATTAGCTTTAAAAAGGTTTAAGCTAACGCCTGTTAATCTGAACTCTGCCGCTTCGAACCCATAGCAACTAAAAATCCATTGGAGTAACAGTGTCAGGTTTAAAATGAATTCAATTCGTTTGGGAGGCTTTTCTGCATATGAGGTTCGTCTCTTTGAACGCAAAACTTTCAAGACTATTTTACACTACTACATATATCATCATATCAGCCGGTAGACTTTCACTGCAATTCATACTCGTTCTCCAAAGATCATCACGATTCCAGAGGTCTTGGCTTGACCCACCGTGACCTAGCTGGGAGGATTCCAGGTCTTGGCTTGACCCATCGTGACCTAGCTGGGAGGATTCCAGGTCTTGGCTTGACCCACCGTGACCTATCTGGGAGCATTCTCACGTTGCGTCTACCGACTGGTCTTCGGTCTCAACGACAGTCGATTGCACGAGGGATATACCCTATCCACTGCTACTTCAGACGACTAATTTTCCAAGCTATGTATCTCTCCTCATTTCTCTACCACGCTGCGTATTTATACCACAAATATAAACATGATGCATAGTTCTGGAAGAGTATCTATAGTAGAGCGCCAGAATGCGCTGTTCATTGATAAGAAGTGTCTATAGTCGAGCGCCAGAAGGCGCTGTTAACTGAGAAAAAGTGTGTATTGTCGAGCGCCAGAAGGCATTGTTCACTGAGAAAGTGTTTATAGTCAAGCACCAAAAGGTGCTGTTCGCTGAGAAAGTGTTTATAGTCGAGCACCAGAAGGCATTGTTCACTGAGAAAAAGTGTGTATAGTCGAGCACCAAAAGGTGCTGTTCGCTGAGAAAGTGTTTATAGTCGAGCACCAGAAGGCGCTATTCACTAAGAAAAAGTATGTATAGTCGAGCACCAAAAGGCGCTGTTCGCAGCGAAAGGGTTAAAATAATGGGTCATGTAAGCCATACAATAGGAATACAAAAGTTATCTCTAGTGGTATCTCACTGTAACTAAAACCGTAACTGCTGTGATATAAGAACCAGATGTTATCAAGAATGTAGATGAGGTTAGTAAGACGACATTTGAAAGATCAGAAGGTGAAGCAAGAATAAAAAAAAAAACTGAAAAAAAAAATAAGCCTGAAATGTAAAGTTCTAATCCCAGACATGGTGGGGATGTGTGTGGGGGGAGCAACCTTGAAATAACAAATAACATAGCAAAGTCATTAGCTGATCAATAATAACCATTTGCATACGACTCCGTTCAACGTAGCATTATGAAATACGTTTTAAAATAAATTACGTGCTGTTATTCAAATTTAAAATGCCATTAATTTGAACGGTGGCCGTGACAGGCGGTCGGCCTTGACCTGCATCCAGTCAGTGTTGAACATCTTCATATATTACAATGTGTATTAAAATCTATTAATACTACCTTATAAAGGCATACTTTTTTTTTAAGGCCCCCGTTATTGGGAGCCTCTCGTAACCCCTATCTGGTGTGGGACAGGGACTTTTTGTTCTAATTTATTTAGTTTTCCACAATCTTTTTTATTTTCTTACTCTTCATTTATACATCTTAAGATCTTTCATTCGGTTTTCTTCCACATTTCCTCTTTCTTTTTCTTTCGCTCTGTGACCTTTCATTACTCTCTCGTTACACATTAACATTTTGTAATTTTTATTTCTGTTTATTTACATTGTTTTTTCGATTCACATTAATATCACATTATATATCACCATTAACATTTCTTATTTTCTATTTACATTTGTATTAATTTTCTTTAATATTTAATGGAATCAGGCGTTACCTCGCGGAAGTCCATCCTAAGTAAGAAAAGGACTAATATTTAGCCACTTCCGCACATGCAGTGGTAGTCGTGTAATGCGCATTTATCAGTGGGCTGGCGGGCGGTGCATTTCATTGCACGACTACCACTGCATGTGCGGAAGTGGCTAAATATTGGTCCTTTTCTTAATTTTCTTTAACTTTTATTTTTGTTAATTACTTTTATAATTATTTCTTTGCAGTATGAGAGGAAGTCTTCTTTGGTCTCTTTTTCATTTATCAGGGAGGCTATTGACTCCTCCCTGATTTTAACGCCAGACCGGCACTCGAAGTCGACATAAGGGCATATTAAAATCACATTTCCAACTACCCACCAAGAAGATAATTATGGAATCTGTGATTTTTCCATCACCCACGGACGCCAAACCTGGACCTTTAACTTGAAGATTAGGAATACTCGCCTCCATTATAATGGAAAAGGATGCAAGAGAGTCCGTCCTCAAATTCTTCAGGAAAGTAGCACAATACTCAATTAATAGGAATAAAACATAGTTAAAACATAAAATATTTTAAGTCTTATTATATATTTAATCTTATTAAGATAGATTTATTGAAACTAAAATAAAAGAATGTAAAAAATCTGTGAAAAATATTGATGTACATGAGAAAAATAAATAAACCAAATAAAGCTGTGATACTGCAATAGAAAATACAACTGAAGTGTTTGAGGATGGATGAAAGGAATGGAATGATTGAGAAAGGAAGATGGAATTGTAGAATGATAGAAGGAGGAAAAAAAAATATTGTGAACTATAGAAGACGTGGACGAAAATAAAAAAATCATGTGAAAAAATTGTTAAAAAATAAAAAAAACCCTGTTCCCAACCAAATAGGGGTTGAAGGAGACGTCCCAATAGCGGAGGCCAAACAAACAAAAAAGAGTAGGAACAAAATGCAAACCACTCAGAGAACAATGGAGAGAAGCTACTTGGATATCACAGCCATCCGCAAAAACACGGGTAAAGTAGAAAGAAGAGTTGGGCAGATCATGTGGCGAGTTTCGCTGATAACAGGTGGACATAAAGGGTTTTAAAATATACAGGACCACGAGGTACCAGAACGAATATATCAGAGGTTCGTTTAAGGTAGCTCCGATCCCCAGCAAATTACAGGAAAAAAGATTGCGATGGTATGGCCACATTCAACGAAAACCAGATGACCACGTGGTAAAAACTGCCTTAAGCCTCCCAGAATTATCAAGAGGGAGAGGGCGTCCAAAAGCTACGTGGTGGTCTAATATCGGAAAGGAACTGGAAACCCTTCAACTTGATCCAAGGACAACCCAGGATAGAGTGGCCTGGCGCAAATTGATAAGGAGACCCGACCTCAAATAAAGGGAAAAGGGAAAGAAGAAGAAGAGGACCACGAGGTACCAGAGCAAGGTAGACCTAATGCCAGATGGGCTGACGAGATCGTGGCTATGGCAGGTCACAGGTGGCTCCAAGTTGCCAAAGATAGAGAAAAATGGAAAGCTTTGAAGGAGGCTTTTACCCTGAGGGGATCCATACAAAATCATCAAACTATTTGTAAAGAAATAATCACAGTTGTCAAAATGCTTTCGCGTTGCAAAACGTTGCGTTTTTATGAAATTTTCTTGTTTTTCTAAAAGAAAGCAACACTTTTGTTTCTAATTGCGGCATGCCATCAAAACTCGGGGATTCCCTTTCTAACTAAAAATCAACGCTATTTTAATACAGTTTTATTTTCACTTTGTTTTGCTAATTTTAAGAGTTCAGTTTTAATTACGTAGTGTGTTGTGCTATTTTTAAAAGAGAATAATAAATTTATATAAATTTTAACGTATTGTTTCTGGTTACAAAAAAGGTAAATATTATTTCAATTTATTTATTGGCAGAGTTATATTATTATTGTATTTTAAATGTTTACTTTGTTCAATTTTATTTTTAAAAAGTAGTATTCTTGTGACCCTGGAACCTATCTTCGATCTTTACATGGTTTGCTATAGAAAATCTTAATTCACTTTGCGGCGTTTAAATTTGCGTCGTGTTTTTTTGGAACGTAACCACGACGCAAAGTGAGGTATTGGTGTATAAATAAAGGCTATATATTTTATTTATACACTCATGGGGGTGGAATTTCCGAAATATTTTCTTCTACAGGAAATTATAAAACTCCGACAAAGATCACATTGAACAGTCTCACTCTGCATGCAGCGACTTGCTGCATGCAGAGATACATACAGATACAATATATCTTCGTCATCCTAGTGGAAAATGGAAGATTCTAGAATAGCGTATTTTCCAGACAGATAACTAATATTGGTAGAAGTTCTATCCTTCGCGTCTCTTCCATCGATTTGTCGACATTCAGTTAATTTTAAGATTGATTTTAAATAGCAAGTATGCATTAGCTGACGACATTTACACTTCACGACTGCGTAACGATTTGTAATATTTTTTTTAATTATACAAGATCATTATTATAGAATTGTCAGCAAAAAGTATTTAGACTTATAAGCTTATTTTAAGACCAATAACTTACAGTTCAAAGTCAATAATTAATTTTAATGTTTATTAATAAACACGGCTTCAACTCAGCCACACTGGTGGGCACCTCAGGTTGCCCCCTCTCCTTCCCCCCCATTGTTAGTAGTGACAATGACTTTAAGAGATTAATAATACACTAAAATACAGAAACACGTATTTCAAGTTCTCCGATGATCTAAGCGACTTATCATGTGAGCCGCTTAAGAAATAAAAGCCCTTATACAGAATAGTGATATATTTTGATTTTCTCATAACTACGTAAATAAAAGTATATTATTTAAAATTGTATTGATTTGAAGAAATGTAATGATATTTTAATATTTAAAAATCAAACTTAAAAAACATAGGAGCTTCATTTCATAGAGTATATATCCAGTTTTAAAAACTAAACTAACTTGATATAAATTATAATAATCAAAAAGAATAATCATACATATATATTATTTTTATACAGGGCTGTATCATACATTCACACCTTCACGCCTTTTACACCTATATCCAAATCCATATATTTTTACAATAAAAGAAATCGTGAGATGTAAATGTCTTTACTAATCAATCAACAATTCCATTAGGAACTGATGCAACATGTTTTGATACACGGAGTGCCGTTGCGAGGTAACCAAATTTGTTTTAGACTCGCCTTGTTTGCTCTGTAACCATGTATGGTGAAACACTTAGCCAAGAATTTTGTCTGTTTGTTCGTTCTTTATCTAATATATAAAATTCTCGTGTCACGGTGTTCGAACTTGAACTCCTCTGAAACGGCTCGACCGATTTTTACCAAATTTTATATCCGTATTCAGTAGGTCTGAGAATCGGCTATCTATTCTCCATACCCCTAAGTGATGAGGGTGGTCCACCCCTAAATTTTTTATTTTATTTTTTATACAATTTTTTTGGTTTTTATTTTATTATGATACAGCATACAAAAATACATACAAACCTAAATTTTCACCCCTCTACGATCAACCCTTATCTTTAATTTGTTAATTAAAAACTTTAATTTTTTTGCAAAACAACGTTTGCGGGATCAGCTAGTTTAATATACTAACCGATTCTACCACGCTGTTCAATACCTCACACCTGAGAAAAACAGACGAAAGAAATTAAATAAAATTCAATTATATAATATAACACACATTGTACTTTTAAATGTAAACACCTCTCTTTTACAATTCCAAATTTATTAATTATACTGTCCCCAAGCTGATCAATAGAGATGGATAGTTCACTAGACAAGACAAGAAAGATATATATCTTTGCAAAAGATATAATCACTCTCCAGCGCGCGCGTTGCAGTTGTATCTCTATGCCTTTGTACTTGTAACGAGTTGCGGCTCAGAGTTAGAGAGAGATGGACTTATATAGCAATTTATACGTAAGAGAGAGGCAGATAGCTACAGCATGTTTGTATTAAAAATGTAAACTACGGATTTTCGTAACGACGACATCACGCGCGCGATTAGCTTTGTTGTGCTTTATGACAAAGACACGAAATGCTTAATAGGAATATTCCACACGTTTTATTCCACATAACCCAGTTCTAAGTCTGATCTAAAAGAGCCGAAGATATAAAGGATGTATGTTTAGTGTCTGCTGTCTCATTCTCTCTCCGCGCTGAACTAAATGAGTTAAAAATATAAAAGAGTGATATATATGCCAAGATCGAAATCATATAAATCACTCTTTTCTCGTCAGGGATACATTTTGCCCATCTCTACGGTACATGGGCAGAGACATATATACGGATGGTCCTGTCTCCACCTTCTCTGGCATGCTCACCTTGCTTTTGCTCGTACTATTGGTCTAGTACATCTATGACCCAGACCACATTATTGACCTTAGGGTCCATATATCATCCATGTAACGGGCTACGCGATCCACCTACTTTCATTAAACTGTGACCCGTACCTTTAGTAGCACAATGATCGCACCTACATTACGCGAGCGTTTGCCTGCGCGGGCGCATCGGGCAACTTCGGCTATCTCCGGCCACCGTATGCCATTGTTAGCTATGCTCGCGCGTTGGACGCACGCTTCTTGCGACCGCCATCTTTGCATATATCTTATATTCGTATTCATGTATCTTATATTTAATGTTTTTGTCTTTGGCTAAAATTAGTTAGTTTTTCTATCTGTACCGCGCTAAATTTTAAATCAAACCGTTTAATACTGAAATTTTTTCTTTATTCTTTCTGATCCAACTTATTTGACCTTATTAGTAGTAAACAAACAGACATTAACTGTAAAGCCTACTTTGAAAGGTTTAAGGCATCACATATTAATGTCTATCATTCTTTAATTCTAAACCTAGACTTTTTTTTCAATATAAATGACCCGAATATATTGTGACGAAAAAGAGATGACGAATGAAACAAATTGTGGAGAATGTAAGGATAGAAAGAAAATAAAAATAGGATTCAGAAAAATGTTTAACATGAAAAAAGATCTTATCCTTACTTATATAGAAATAAACGAGTAAATTTAAATTTAAAAATGGATCCAGGCATCGCATAACTTTACTTCTACACCTGGACGGGTTTGTTTCAATATAAACGACCCAAGACTTATACACTTAGGATAATTTACAATCATCACTGGTCTACGTCATGAGAAGAAAGACAAAAAAGCATAATATGATAGAAAAAATAAACTAGAGGCTTATTTAATATTGTCTATATTGTCACATTTGAACTTACAGCTAGAGCTCCAAACGCATGTTGATCTGAAAAAAGCTCAAAATATCCACCCATGTCACTCATCACGATATCTCAAGAATCATAAGGTTTAGAGGCTTGAAGGAATATAGCATTCGCGGAATAGAAGTCATGTAGAAAATTATACCCGGAAATTTTTGAGTTTATTTATATGAAACTTGTTCAGAATACTTTTTTGTAAAATCGTTGGGATTGCAATATAAACGAAACCAAAAACTTGGGATCCAGTGCAAAAAGATTTATTAGTTAATATCTGGAATACTAGAATTATGGATTTTGGAAAAACAGTGGCATTCATTAAGTTCAGGAACTGGGTAGACAGCTAGTAGATTTACAATCCAGAAACATTTTTTAACATTTACTATAAATTTTGACAATAAACAATAAAAGCCTCAAATAACGCCGCTGCGATATACACTGCACCGTTACATCACCATTGCATCTGATCACCAACCGTCCGCCCATCATCGCATGCTAAACGTGTTCGTCTGTCCGCTTGCATGTGTAGACCAGCGACGATCTAGACACGGAGTTCGAACCAGTCGAAGATATGACCATGGAAACCAGGAGCAGATGTAAGTATCAAAATTGAAAACAGGACTACCCACATAATGACTCTTGTGGGTAGTCATGTTTTGTAGTTTTATAATGCAGAAACATTTTTAACGTTTAATATAAATTCTGGTAACAAACCATAAAAGCCTGAATTAATGTCATGAGATGTACACTGCATTATTACCGCTTAGGATAATTTACAATGATCTGAGAGAGACGCGTGCGCACGGATATTTGACAGTTCGTTATGAACTTCTCGCAAAAAAATTTTCAATTTTATTTACAAAATGCGAAAATATACTATCACTTAACATTTGCATCTATCACAAAATTACTAATTAATTTCGCATATAATAAATATTTTTTAAAACTTTCATTTATAACCAATCAATCTGTGTATATATAAATGGACATACAGAGATACAATTTCTCGATATTAAAACACTATTAACAGTCTCTTCGAATATTTACATAAACAACGTAACCTTCAGCATGAATGACTATACAATATTTTATAATTTCAATGACGTATCGATAAAAATAATCAAATGTAAATATTGTGAAACTTTTTTAAATCGTGATATAACTTCGTCTTCTATTCAATCGAAAGATATACGCTGCAAGGCCTCCCACAAAGATCAACCACAATGACCGGTCTTCCGCTGCCTGATCCGCTGAGATTTGCGACCTAAACTATGTCGTCGGTGCATCTAGTGCGGATGCACTTGGTGCAAGTGCACCTAGTGCGGGTGCACTTAGTTCGTACTCACGCTTCTTCTACCTGCTCGTGGTTGCCAATAGAGACGCCTCGACGAGCAAATATTGCAACTACGTTGGTGATCATGGTTCTTTTTTAATACCAACGCATTTGACCTCTGATGACGCTATATATATGTAAACTATAATACAGTTCGTAACATTAATTAAAAAGGAAGAACGTGGCGTAGCTTTGGCCCCCACTAGGTAGATCCATGTCGTGGGCACCACGTTGGTAAACACTGATCTAGTATTAGCTATGTAATGAACATGCATTTTGATAGCATTGTCAAAGTACTTATAGTTTTTTCTTTTCCCACTATAGTTTGGTATCATATTAGCCAAAATATGCTTACTGCTAGGTATAGATCTGTCCAAAAAAAAAACACGATGACCGGTCTTCAGATGCTTGAAGTGACTATAGCGGACAGTCCCACTACGTCGGACTGTCCTGTCCGCGGCGGCAACATGCGCGTCCTAGCGTATTAACTTAAGCCAGCAGCCCGGATCCCCGGTCGCTAGGCGCGCGCGTCTCACCGCACTCTGGGTTCAGCGCATACGCAAGCACGCCCTAATAAACTCTCGCTCCGACGCGCCTTTCTTTGTATAGTGGTTGTGTGAACAATAAATTTTCTCAATAGCATCCGCTTATATCATTTCACCACCACATGACATTTGCGAACTTAACTATGTCGTCAGTGCATCTAGTGCGGGTGCACCGAGGGCGTACTCACGCAACGTCTACCAGCTCGTGGTTGCTCTCTAGAACGTTTCGGTCTGCCATTCTAGATGAGCAATTCTTCGAGCTGCGTCGATGATCTTAACTCTTCTGCGTACCTCCTTAATGATCTTGCAGTGAAACTCCGAGCATAGCCTTCTCCATTGCTCTCTGGATGGTTCCCTTTGAATCTTTTTTATTAGTCACAGACAAAGCATTTGACAGTTAATGAAGATGAATATTAAGTTCCGTCAACTAATTAATTTTATTTTTATCGATAATACAGATCGCAATTTAAAATAGTTACTTTAGACTACCACATACATCATCATATCTGCCGGTAGACGTTCAATGCAAGACATATCTTTTTCAAAGATCACCACGAAGAACTGTCTCACGTTGTCCACAATTCCCGCGACCTTGTCTGTCATCTGCCCACCTAGTGGGCGGCTTACCCACGCCACGTCTGCCGGCTTGCAGTCGCCACTCGAGAACCCTTCGATCTGCCACTTTAGACGTGCAATTCTTCCAGCTACATCAGTTGTCTAGTTTCTTCTGCATATCTTCTTTTTTGGTTATAGACAATTTCAGTTAATTTATTACATTTCAACCACATCCCTTCTACACCTTCAAAATAGTTACTTTAAACTATCACATATATCATCATATCTGCCGGTAGACGTTCACTGCAAGACATAGATCTTTTCCAAAGATCGTCCACGAAGAACTGTCTTACGTTTTCCACAATCCTCGCGACTTTGACTGCCACCTGTCCATCAGTGGGAGGCTTACCCACGCCGCGTCTACCTATTTTTTAAACGTTATTCCTGAAACTCCGAGCATAGACCTCTCCATTGCTCTTTGACCTTGAACCTTATGATGCCCGTCGTAAGTGACCTCGTCTCTGATCCGTACATCATCACCAGCAACGTACATTATTCAAATACCTTTATCTTCTAACATTCCTGTATGCATTAGTTTTTTAACCTTCATATAAAAATTCAATTGATTCATTCTTTAGTCATACGTGAATGTATATGCGAGTTATTATATTGACCATATACAGCTGTACCGCATTCCAGATGCCATCAGCGTGGATGTCACATGAATCATATCCAAGGTCCATCAGCTCGAAGACCTTGGAGACACGACTGGTTTAATATACGGTTTAAAGTTCACAAATTACTCACTAAAACAATTAATACAGTACCCGGCTATAAATATTGCACATCGACCTTTGGAAAGAGACAATCGACTAATTTAGCATTATTAATGAAAATTGTATTTCGGGAATAGAACCCAAAACTCTACCGCTAAACTAACATATATACAGTATTTCTTACTTATGTTATCATTACGTGATTTATCTCTGAAATTATTGACTTTTATACCACCATTACCATTCACACCTTTAAATGTTTTACAACTATAGTTGAACATCCATTATGAACAACTGTTTGTAATTTTTCTTTATTAAATTTTTCACTTCCTTTTTTATTATTTTCTGTCTTCTTCCGTTCTTCACGATCTCTATCGTTCTGTTCTTTCATTCAATAATTCAGTCTTTTCTTCTCTTCCGCTCTAATATCGTTCCGTTCATCCTCAATTACTGCAGTTCAGTTTATTTATACAATTTATATATATCACAGCTTTTTTAAGTTAATTTTGCATCTTATACCTATATATCACAGTTCTCTTATTTCTCTCATTGTCAATATTAGTATTTACATATTTATTTCTATTACAATTAGTTATAATATACATTTTTTATTGCACTGTTTATCTTAACATTTGTTCCTATTTATTAAAAATCCTGTTTTGGTTACTGTTCTGCAAAAGTTGAGGAAGCTTTTTCTGCCTGGTCTGGTCTACCTTTGACCAACTCAATAGGTACCTATAGGCTCCAGGGTGGTGGTTTACGGCCCGGAACCCCTCATCACACTACCAACACAGAGGGCGATGGAAGAGCCATGAGGAGTGACAACAGAGGTAATGCCTATCATAATCTGCAAGCTCTCTAACATCCTGAACCTGACTGCCTTTAGTAGCAGAGATCTGAACCAGTCAAGATCAGGCGTTACGACCAGTTCTTTATGCAGAGCGTGCCTGGAGGAGGATGACAGCAGCTCTTGTACTACTTCGGTGCACGGGAGTAGCACCCAGGATCGCCGAGGTGCCTCTCAGAGATCGCCAGCAACACGACGTCTGCTAGGATTCCATGAGGAGTTAGGTTGGCTTGATTAATACCAACCACGACACAGCGCCGCTTTTATTTTATAGCCCCCGCTATTGGTGGCCTCTCGTACCCCAAACTTTTTGGGATCAGGGACTTTATAATAATTTTTTTATTCTTCAGTCTTTTCTTTATTCATCACTCTCATTCACGCGTCACAATATCTTTCATTCTTTACTTTTGTCCTTCACAATATTTTTCGTTTTGCTCTTTTATACCTTCTTTCTTTCCTCGCCTTTCTTCCATCATCTTCTTAGTCTAAGGTGGCTAGGTACATATTATTTATTTTTATTCTTTAATTTTATCTTATTTACACATTTATTTTACTTTCTTAATTCTTTATTACACATTTCTTTTTCTATTTCTTATTATTAGTTAACAATTTATTTTGTGCAGAGTTTATTAAGTACCTTATTCTATACAGTTTTATTTCTTTCAACCGTATCACTCGCCACCCCACGAGCGAAAGATAGGAATGATGGGCGAAGGTTGTCGTCGCCCATCATAACGACGATGCTCTCTATGTCTATCTTTAGCTTTGTTTCAGTCTCTAGGGTACAGAGTTTATTAAGTACCTTATTCTATACAGTTTTAATACGCAGCGCCGATTGGTTGTGGAAACCAGCTCGCTGAGACAAGATACACGACAGTAGGTACATGTTCTCTCTGACCCTGAAAGAACCCGGGTTATATTTCCAAAGAAACCCTAACTGGAAGGACGTCGAATCCAAAATGCTCCAGGAGAACTCAGGTCTTAGTAGATCAGGTCAACTTCTACAGAGGAGATGGTGGAGTATTCAAAAAGCTCCAGGGGAACTCGGGTCTTAGTAGATCAGGTCAACTTCTACAGAGGAGATGGTGGAGTATCCAAAAAGCTCCAGCGGAACTCGGGTCTTAGTAGATCAGGTCAACTTCTACAGAGGAGATGGTGGAGTATTCAAAAAGCTCCAGGGGAACTCGGGTCTTAGTAGATCAGATCAACTTCTACAGAGGAGATAGTGGAGTATCCAAAAAGCTCCAGGGGAACTCGGGTCTTAGTAGATCAGGTCAACTTCTACAGAGGAGATGATGGAGTATCCAAAAAGTTCCAGGGGAACTCGGGTCTTAGTAGATCAGCTCAACTTCTACAGAGGAGATGGTGGAGTATCCAAAAAGTTCCAGGGGAACTCGGGTCTTAGTAGATCGGGTCAACTTCTACAGAGGAGATGGTGGAGTATCCAAAAAGCTCCAGGGGAACTCGGGTCTTAGTAGATCAGGTCAACTTCTACAGAGGAGATGGTGGAGTATAATGTAATTGCGTATTTACAAAACTAGCGCATGACATTGCATAACCTTATCTAAAAACCGATGCATTACAGTTAAAGTGGCATATATCAGTGAAATGTTTAAGATAAATAAGATTTTAAGGTGAATCCAAACAAATGCATTAATATGTTCCGTATATATAGAAAACCGTTATTACAGATAAAACATGTCCACAGCTGGACATGGTCTACGTCCAGAGCACAATTCAAAAGTGGAATCGACACGAGTTTGACCCTAATGTTATATAGGTGGGACTTAACACTAATTATACCAACACTTATTGGGTCCTACTAGAACGTATGGAATATGGTGGTTAGGAAGGAAATGCAAATATTTTTTTTATAATGAGACAAAATGGTAAGTTGATCATTTCTTTTACAAACGCAAAATATAAAAATTTTTGATCCATAGCTCATTATATTATTTAAATTTTCAATGCAAAATATCAAAATGGGTCATTTGACCCGTAATGGTATATTTAGTGTTAAGAATTTTAGAAACGCTAAGGTGAAGCATAGCATAAAGGTTGAGAAACACTGAACAATAAAGAAGGCTATGGTTAGACCTGCAAATGAACCTGTCACAGATGTAGCTCGAAAAAATTCTAGTCTAAAATGGCAGTAGACATTTAAGTTAGGAAATATTTCAAGACACTAGAGCAGTTTTCCCAACGTGTGGTCCAAGTCCCAAAGTTGGGCAATTGGATTGAGGGGACAATTTGAAAATGGACTCAACTCCAGTTTAACCATTTCGATTTAATATAAAAGTTATATACAGGGGAGCCGTAAGAATTGTGACAGAAAAAAGTTTGAAAAACACTGAACAATAGAGAAAATACGGCTATGGTCAAACCTTTGCAGTGGGATCGAATCAAAAATAAAAAGATCTGCAAAACAGTCACGGATGTAACTCGAAAAATTTCTCGTTTAAAGTGGCAGTAGACATTTAAATTAGGAAATATTTTAGGAGACTAGAGCAGTTTTGCCAACGTGTGGTCCAAGTCCCACAGTGGGGCAATTTAAAAATGGACTCGACACGAGTTTAACCCTTTCACTTTAAATATAAAAACTATATATCCCACATAAAGGGGGTGCACGAATTTTATAAAGGCTATGGCATGGCATATAAGTTTCAAAAATACTGATCTAGACTTCTAGACATAGGTAAAGATAAAATTAATTTATTCAAAATTTGAACTTTTATCAGGACCCATATCGTCATTTTTTAATTCTATTTTAATTTGTCTCTACTATGCTTTGGAAGGTGTTATAGTTGTGTAGAAGAAGCAGGAAGAAACTCCACAACAACACATACATAAAGTTTAACACAGATATATACATATACACTTATATAGCCTAAATGAAATCAAAACTATCGACATCACCGCCAAGGATTCTTTTCATTTAAACATTCGTTCATTGAATAATAAGGCTTTTTATGTCAATTTACTTTTAGTACGACTTTTTGCAGTTGAAACTTTTGATACAGTTAGTTCCCCATTGCCTTGTAAATACACTATTAACGTCCCCCTTTTTTTAAACTTATAACTATTGTAAACATACAAGATACTATCATAAATATATATCTAATATATAAAATTCTCGTGTCACGGTGTTCGAACTTGAACTCCTCTGAAACGGCTCGACCGATTTTTACCAATTTTTATATGCGTATTCAGTATGTCTGCGAATCGGCTACGATCTATTTTCCATACCCCTAAGTGATAAGGGTTGTTCACCCTTAAAAATTTTTTGTTTAAATTTTGGACCATTTTTTTTTGTTTTTATTTCTTTACGATACAGGAAACAAAAATACATACAACCCTAAATTTTTACCCCTCTACGATAAACCTTTATTTTTTATTTGTTAATTAATTTTTTTTTGCAAAACAACGTTTGCGGGATCAGCTAGAATATATATATATATATATTATTGACATATTTAAACAGCTTTCCAAACGAAATTCACGGCCATAAATCAGAGCCTATCCAATAAGACCATCTATTTCGTGCGCTATAAGACCAGCCATTGTTACTACTGCAACATGCAAATCGCCTCACATATTTAGGTCAAATACTTTCGTTTAGGGATCTCCTAATTCTAATTCCAAATGCATCTTATCACACGTTATCGGACACTCGAGATAAACTACTTTCATTTTAAAAGGAAGCTTCACGATACAGGACTTCATCCCATTCAATACATAACGAGATGAAGGTATCTCTACTAAGCCTGTTCGTCACATCGGCGTGGGCGTCGATGCGACTGGACCCACTCGTGGACACTAAACGTGGTCTGATCAGAGGTCTTCAGGCGTCCGACGGTGATTATTCCATGTTCCTCGGTATACCGTACGCGAGAGTCAATAATAGCAATCCATTTGGGGTGAGTATCCAGTAAATCCATATTAATATTACATTGTTTATGCCAATAACTATATAAAAAAAGTTGGTAGATATAGCGTGGGTATGCCGTCCCACTAGTGTAAACTGAGGACATAATTAAGGAAGACGTTGGATGCTGATAGTGGAAGACAGTAATCGTTGCGACCTGGGGGGGGGGGGGTTGCTATCTATATCAGGAGCGCTGGTACAACCTTCTGTAAAGTGCTGTCGTAGAAGGAGGCTGAGGCGAGAGAGAGAAAGAACATCTGAACTTCTAGCACTCTGTGTTTGGCACTAATCGGTGTAACATAACTCCCGAAGGAGGGTTGAAACACGTGTTGAGTGATTTAACGGTGGCAGTTGTGTAATTCGCATTGTTTGCCGCATACGCATTTGGCTGGCGGGCGGTGCACTTTGTTGCACGACTACCACTGCATGTGCGGAAGTGGCTAAATATTGGTCCTTTTCTTACTTACGATGGACTTCCCCAAAATAACGCCTGATTCCATTAAATATTTAAGATTAAATTTTGTATCGTAATATTTCCAAGAGGTGTAGTAGGAATTGTAACATAAGATGGATAAGGGATACTTATATTTTTATTTACGAAAATATTAAACAGTGGCTTAATATTGGTCCTTTTCTTACATCTGAGCTCCTCATCCGCATTCGGAAACCTGGATGTCGGAGGGTGATATACCACGCCTTTCTCCAACCCTCTTAACCTTGGTGACGGATTCTGGGTAATCCGCCGCAAGTAAGGAGTCGAAGCACTAGGCCACCGCCGTTGAAACTGCGGAAGTATTTGAAATTGTTTCCGTATTTTCAACAGAAGGCGTTAAAAAAGATCATGAAAAGTTTTAGCTGGTGGAAATCCTTAACCTTTCGTTGCCCCACAGCGGGGTATCCTATGCAAGATTTCCTCAGGAGAAAATTAAAGTCCATAGGCTGATCGAAGACTGCTAGATAGTTGAAAAGCATTTATAGTTACATACAAAACAGTTATTAACCCTTTTAATGCCGGGAGCCCTTATCGGAACTTGTCGAGTGCGTTTTACATAAACAACTGCATTGCCACATCAAGACATAGCATGGCTTAGTTTCTCCTTGACGTTTCTTATGAACAGTATATTTCGTCCCAGTTGCAGTTTGAAAGCGTCATTTTTATTGCCGTTGTTTTCCGATCGTATCGAACATTGTTGTTTTTGACAGACCAAAAATATATGCCAGGGCTTCTTAAACTTTTGTCATTCACGACCCCATTTATGATTGCGACTTTCTTGACGACCCCATACAAATATAAAAAAAAAATTATTTTTTACGATTTATTTACTACTAATACTAACAATATACATATACATATGAAAATATATGGTTTTAGAATTCGTTTTGTAATTTACAAAAATCTAAAATTTAAAATTGCACAAAAAATTATAAAATTGTATTTATATTACTTTTAAACCTTCAAATATTTGACATTGAAATCCCTCGACACCAGAATTTTGCCACGCGACCCCATTTGGGGTCGCGACCCCTAGTTTAAGAAGCCCTGATATATGCCAAAGATATATCGGCTCTGGCACTTTTCGCAAGTGTAACAGGAGCCGATATATCGGCACCCGGCATTAAAATAGTTAATTTTCATTATGTGATATTGTTTCTATTGTTAGATAATACATTGGAATTTCCAAGTTAATACTTCATAATAATTTGTCCAAAATTGTGATGAAAAAAAGACTTTTTGTATACGCAAATACGTTTTGTAAGAGAGAACTAAACTTTTATATTTTTTATAATTTTTAATGAGTAGAAAAAAACTAGTATCATTGTTTTGTTACTCTATCTTATCCTTAACACACTGCTTTTTGAATCATGTAAATATTGTTTGTCGTTTGGTTTTTATCAGCATTTCCCCAAACCTTTGTAAAACTCTGAAATTTGGCTGATTATTTTCTCATAATCACCAATTTTTCTCCCGGCACTAACAGGGTTAATTGCGCCTAGATGAGTCCCAGGTAATAAAATTATTTTCCTTTCAGCCATCATTACCATACCCTGACTTCGAGGATGTATTCGAGGCATACGACGACTCAGCAATGTGCCCACAAATAGAACAGTTCAATTACCAGATCGCCGGCACACTGGACTGCTTACACCTCAACATCTTCGTCCCCAATAAGGCCACAACTTTCAATCGTCTCCCGGTTCTCGTATGGATCTATGGCGGTAGATTTCAATACGGCTTTGGCAATCGGTATGTCTACGGGCCAAAATACTTGGTTCGACATGACGTCATCTTCATAACCGTCGATTATAGAATTGGACCTTACGGATTCATGTGTCTCAACACCCCCGAAGTACCTGGTAATCAGGGTCTAAAAGACCAGTTAAGCGCTTTGAGATGGATCAAGGAGAACATAGAAGCTTTTGGTGGTGATTCAAATAAAATTACAATCGTCGGATCCAGCGCTGGGGCAATCTCTGTAGATTATCACTTAATGTCTACAAAGGAAAATCTATTCGACAAGGTGATAATGCAGAGTGGAACAACCCAATGCCCTTTTGCGGTAACCGAACCTGATAGAAACGCACCAATAAAAATTGCTCACCAATTAGGATTTGAAAGTGATGACAATGGTGAAGCATTACATTTTCTATCAACTGTCGATCCAAAATTAGTTATAGGAGCTGTATCAAAATTACCAATACTGTTCAGACCATGCGTGGAGAAAGAATTCGAAGGTGTAGAGATACTTGTAGAGAAACATCCATTAGACAACGATATACCTAGAGCAAAAAATATACCAATTCTAGCAGGAATAAACAGCGAGGAACTATTGGTGCTCTACGGTAACGGTATGCATGGAAATCATAGCTTTGACATCTTCAATGCTAACATAAAGCTTCAGTTCGATATAAGCGAAGATCGGGAAATGGAGACAATTGTTAAACAATTCTACGTAGGTGATGAAGTAGAAAGCAAGGAGCTGAAGTCACAGCTGACCGATTTCGAATCTGATTTTACATTCAATCACCCAATACACAGAAGCATAAGAAAGTATCTCGAAAATGAAGGTCAAGTATATTCATACGTATTTTCCTACGCCGGTGGTAGGAACATGGTGAAATGGCAGAAGAATGTCACAGAAGGTGGAGCGGCACATTCAGACGAGAAGGGTTACCTTTTCGATGTATCGTTTTTAACAGACACTCCAACTGAGGAAGATCAGTTGATCATTGATAGAATCACAACGCTCTGGACAAACTTCGTGAAATATGGGTACGTATCTTTCTTAGTTAACAGTTCTTCTTTATCATCCTGGAAGTAAATAATTGCAATCTAATGCGACGCGACATGTTACCTAACTTTAGGTGTACCCAATGTGACCTTTACTACGTCGATTCATCCCTAGTGGGGGGGGGGGGTTTAAGCAATTGCAATCCTTCCTTTTTAAACTATTTATTTATATAAGTAGCAACGTAGACTGCATCATATAACATAAGTTGAGACAGAGGTCAAATATCCAAGGTCACTGATGTAACTTAAAGATTTACTAGCCTTAAGTGGCAGTGTGCACGTTTCAAGTGGCGACCACGAGCAGATAGACCCAGCATTGGGAAACTACCCCACAAATGGACCGACGACATTGTTAAGGTCCGATAATAGTCGCGATCTTTGCTGTGGGTGTCTAGCGGCACACATATGATGTACCTAGGTTTTATTAGGAAGACTGTCTTTGTAGGTTTCTCTTTCAGGTATTTGATCCAATATATCAGGTCTTTACTACGCAGTTTATCTTTCTCTATCTAGTCCGGCGAGTTCATATATAGTTTGTCTCTTTCTACCTTCTTCATCTAACACTATCAGAGGGACCGGAAAGTAACGTCGCTTTCTCAAGTTAAACCCACATGACTACATTTTCAACAAGTTTTTATTTCTAATCAACAATGTATTCACCTTCGTTATCAACCTTTTGCCGTCTAGTATACAAATCATAGTTAGAAAAGGACCAATTTTTAACACAGCTGTGTTTGGCACTAATCGTTGTAACATAACTCCTGAAGATGCCCCGTGGAGGGGTGAAACACGTGTTGAGTAATTTGGCGGTGGCGGTTGTGTGATTTGCATTGTTTGCCACATATTCATCAGCGGGTTGGCGGGCGGTGCACTTTGTTGCACGACTACCACTGCATGTGCGGAAGTGGCTAAATATTGCTTCTTTTCTTACTTAGGATGGACTTCCGCGAGGTAACGCCTGATTCCATTAAATATTAAAATGCGTATTTTTGATGAATCTACATTTCGAATACTATAAACAAATCTGATTATCAATCTAAAAACCTACAGAAATCAGAATCCAATATTAATCTAACAGAGTTATATATATTCAAGAGTATAAATATATTATTTTGCAAATTTGATAATTCCGATATGAATTCACATGTAGATAGATTAAAATGAACACATAAGGCCATAACAATCGATCAACTTGATATTAAAATTTAAAAAACAAATACACACTCAAAACGTCACAGCCAACTAGATATCGCTGATATCGTGTCCACGTTGAAACGTCAGATTACTTGTTAAATATATTGATGTGAGTGTTGATAGTTTCAAGGGTTCAGATGGAACAAACATCAAAACACAAGCACTCATATATTTCATTCATATCTACTGTATATCTGACACGAGTGACACAGTGAACAGGTCCTCCAACAGCTGGACCTACGACATTGCAAAAGTAGCTGCAAGCTGGTATTACGAGACCTGTACTCTGGTAAATTGAGTATCTCTCTTACAACTCCTCTGTCTTGTGTTCACAGGGACAATTTTTACTTGATCATTTCTTCTCATTTATGTATTATTTTCTTAGTTTATCTCACTTATTCTTCTTTCATATTTAATGGAATCAGGCGTTACCTTGCGGAAGTCCATCGTAAGTAAGAAAAGGATCAATATTTAGCCATTTCCGCACATGCAGTGGTAGTCGTGCAACAAAGTGCACCGCCTGCTAGCCCGCTGATATATTGGTCCTTTTCTTAGTTATTCTTCTTTCATCCGTCACAATGTCTTCCATTCTTATCTATTCCTCTACATTTCATTCCTTGCTTCTTCTCATTTACCGTTCCTCTTGCATTGCTACTTTACAGTTTTCAATTTAATATTTATTTACATATTTTGCATTTTGTTATATTCAGATTTCATTTTTATTTTTATTGTTTTATCTTATGTCTATACCAGCCTTATCACTTACTTTCTTTATAACATTTTACTGCTTTTTATTCGCTTTAATATCTTTATTTACTTCTGGCAGTAATCCATGAAGGTCTGGCGGCTTATTTCTTCCCTTTTCTGAGGCTATATTCTCTTTTTCTGTTCTTTCGTGCAACCGAAACTGGCATTCAACCCGTAACGCTGCATATATATCAGTCGGTATATCATATAGTCAATATGTGGCAATCATAGAGGACTAAGAAAGGGACTAGTATATAGCTACTTCCGCTATATATATGTGTGTATATATATATATATTAGTCCTTTTCTTAGTTAGGATGAACTTCCGCGAAGTAACGCCTCAATCTATTAGAAATCATTGAGGACACTAATGCTTGAATAGTTCAGACCCTTCAATTCCGTTAAATCTTTTCCAATGAAGCTGTAAAAGCCTTAGGACTAACAGCAAAAACTTCATCCGAGACAATACCAACTACCAATGCTTGCAATGCATCTACTTGACACAGTAATGATTTCTATGACATTTTTGAAAGCAATAACATACAGAATCAACACTAGAGTTTATTGTTGATTTCTCTCAAATCGCATTGGAACCATGGAGGCCTTTATATTAGGGACATCATCATAGGTTATATAACGATCAAAACAGATGTCCTGAGACATTAAGGTTATTCAGTTAGGACTACTGATCTGCAAACGAACGTATGAAATCCTTACATAAGGTCAACAGACAACCTCGTTAAAAATATTTGAATCTTTAAGAATAAATCACCAGTTTCGATTGCAAGAAAAGATAAGTGGAGAAACATCGCCTCAATAGTTAGCCATAAGTCAAGTCGTTCTAGACATTCCTAGAATTCTGTAGAAATGTCATAGGACTTATGCTAAGAGTCAAGAAACATAGGCTATAATTAAAATAATTTATATAATACATAAACAGAAATAAAAGTGAAATGTACTGTGATATAGATAATAAAACAAAATACTAGCAATATTAAACTAAGGCAAATAAATGTAAAAATCAAAAATTATTCAACCAAAATAAGAGAAAATGTAAATGTATGATTCTGTAGAGAAAGAGATGTATGAAAGGAATGCAAGATATTGTAAAGGAGAAACAAGAGAAATTAATGAAAGATATTAAGTAGGATGAGAGAGGAGAATGACAATAATTGTTAATTGATAGACTCTGCTTTATCATCGTAGAGGAGAATGAAAGATCCACAAAAACGAGGGTCACCTTGTTAATGGTTTTATTGGAAATGTATGAAGAACGTATATGTCCAGCATTATAAGATAGATACGAGGGTAGCTTAGAGACTTAGAGCCAAGGTTGGGAGAAATCACCAGATGCAGGCAACGCGCAACCGGTCAAGACCGTACAATAGATATGATAATAAAACATTTTATTAACATGAATCTAACATTGTACCGCAGGAACCCAACACCTGACACTACGGATCTGTTACCCGTCATATGGAAGCCCGTGACCAAAGACGTCCGGTACTACTTGGACATCGACCTTCAGATGGACCTCAAGAGGAGTCTGTACCATGACCGCATGGCTTTCTGGGACTTGCTCTTCCAGATGTACGGCCATTTATTGAAGAATTAAAGACTGAATTGGATGTAGAAGACTAAATCTGGGTGCGATTTGGAGATATCTTCGTATTGGCTAGTTTTATGAATAAATTTTTATATACATGGTGTTTGATCATAGGTGTGATAGCATAGCTCATAATTTATATTGCATCCTATCCAAAAATCAATTGTCATCAATTACAAAAATAATAAATAAGGTAATAAAGTAAAAAATAGCGTTTTCATAAGTAAGAAAAGAATCAATATTTAGCCACTTCCGCACATGCAGTGGTAGTCGTGCAACAAAGTGCACCGCCCGCCAGCCCGCTGATAAATGCGCATGCGGCAATCACACAACCGCCACCGCCAAATCACTCAACACGTGTTAAAACCCCTCCACGGGGCATCCTCAGGAGTTATGTTACACCGATTAGTGCCAAACACAGAGTGAGCTTTAAGTTTGGCACTGATCGGTGTAACATTTTTTTCATTGTTTATTTTTGCGGAAGTGGCTAAATATTGGTCCTTTTCTTACTTAGGATGGACTTCCGCAAAGTAAAGCCTGATTCTATTAAATAGCGTTTACATATTCCAGATAATAAAACTACTTATTGTCTTTTATCTATCCCTGCAAACTTTGGCAAAGTTAATAACATTCATTTATTGAACATTGGAATTTTTAACAGAACTCTTATTGATCGTCAACATATCATCTATTTTATTATTGACTCTACTCTGTTTTGCAAGGTGTTATAGTTGTGTAGAAGAAGCAGGAAGAAACTCCACAACAACATATACTTAAAGTTTAACACAGATTTATACGTGTACACTTTATCAGATATAGCCATAATTAAATTAAAACAATCAGGCGATATCACTGCCAAGGATTCTTATCATATTATGAATAATAAGTCTATTCCATTATTTATTTTGCGTAATGTTTTTTTTTTTTTTTAAATTGGTTCATAAAAAGTTTTTGCAGTCAAAACTTAGGTACAGTCAGTTTCTCATTGCCTAGTAAGTACACACACTATAGACATATGTCTTTTTGAATTTACTTTTATTACCGATAACAAAACATTATTATATAATACTAGCTGATGCCGCAAACGTTGTTTTCACCATGTATGTTATATCTAGGAAACATTAAAAAATAAATAAAAAATAAGGGTTGATCGTAGAGGGATGAAAATTTAGGGTAATAATACGTACAGTATTTTTGCATGTTATATTATAAAAAAATAAAAACAAAAAATTTTGTCTAAAAAAATAATTTAGAGGTGGACCACCCTTAACATTTAGGGGGATGATAAATAGATGTCCGATTCTCCGCCCTGGCCGATGCGTGCTGAGGTTCACGAAAATCGGTCGAGCCGTTTCGGAGGAGTTCAATCACGCACACTGTGACACGAGAATTTTATATCACATATACATACATATATATATATATATATATATGTGTGTGTGTATGTGTATTGTGAAGCCACTGTAAGAATATTGACCACTTTAAACAGCTTTATCAAGAAGATTTGCGACCAGTTGTTCCAAAAACAAATGTGTAAGCATGACGACGCAGTCTTCAATTGTTTTTGGCATTATTGTAATAAGTTTCACCAAAGTGCACACGATAATACATAAATAAATCATCGATCCAAGATCGATATCGGAACATGAGACGCCACATTCAGATAAGATTTACGAATTTATAAAAATGCTGATAATAGATTTTATCAAACATTCGAAACGCATCCGTCTAGATTCCACCGTGATCTATTCACCATGAAGGTTGTGCTCGCACTGCTGTTCATCAGCGGCGCCTGGGCTGCACCGAGGATCGATCCTCTGGTGGAAACCAAGAAGGGTCTGATCCGAGGTTTGCAGGCGAGCGATGGCGATTACTCCATGTTCCTCGGTATACCATACGCTTATGTCAACGCCAGTAATCCTTTCGGGGTGAGTCTATTACATATCCTTTCATTGTTTCCTTTATTCATATTAATATCCTCATGTGATCACTCGAAAACATCGTGAGGAAAATGTCAAAAGATTCCAGATTTGAGTCGAGCTCATTAGGAATAATTTTATTACTACCGACATTTCATAATGTCAAAAAAATACATGCCTCCCCCAAAGATATATTAAGGGATATACCATAATAATCATTTTCTAGTTCACGTACACTACCGTGAACTCGGTACCGATGGAGCTATAAAAGCCTTAAGGCTAACAGCATTAACCCTTTTAGTGCCTGTAGCCGATATATCAGCTCCTGCTACACTGGAAAGTGCCTCAGTTTATTTATTCTTCTTTTCAGCAGTTAAACACGCCCACTATAAGGCATACACTTTTTCCAAAGATCACTAAGATGACCGATCCTACGCCTCACGGATCTAGTAACTTCTTCTTGACTACACCCTTGGTCTACCTGGGGTGGGGGGTCTACCCACACCGCGTCAACCGGCTCATGGTCGCCACTCAGTTTCACCATCTTATCTTCAACTTCAGTAATACCAATTCCTTGTATGTTTTTGCAGCCGTCTCTACCTTACCCGGACTTCGAGGAAACCTTCGAAGCCATCGACGACACAGCGATATGCCCACAAATAGAAGAGTTTGGCGGACAAATAGTCGGCACCCTCGATTGCTTACACCTCAACGTCTTCGTTCCCAACCAGGCGACCACTCGTAACCGCTTACCAGTCCTCGTCTGGATCTACGGCGGAGGCTTTCAAATAGGATTCGCAGGCACCTATGTCTACGGGCCCAAGTATTTGGTGCGACATGACATTATCCTCGTCACCCTCAACTACAGGGTAGGTCCTTACGGTTTCATGTGCCTGGACACTCCCGAAGTTCCCGGCAATCAAGGTCTCAAAGACCAGCTCGGCGCTTTACGGTGGATCAAGGAAAACGTCGAAGCGTTTGGAGGCGATCCAAACAAGATTACCATATTCGGTGAAAGCGCTGGCGGTGTCTCGGTTGATTTCCATCTTCTTTCAGAACAGGAGAAGTTATTCAACCAAGTTATATTACAGAGTGGTACTGCACAAGGTCCTTGGTCGGTGAGAGAATCAAATAGGGACACTCCAGCCATGATAGCAAGACAATTAGGTTTCGAAACTGATGATCTTGGTGAGGCGTTGAACTTCCTGGCGACCGTGGAGCCAGAGCTGGTAATAGCTGCGACGTCTGGGCTGCCGATATCATTAAGGCCGTGCGTGGAAAAAGACTTCGAAGGTGTGGAGAAGTTCATTGTCAAACATCCGCATAACAGCGATATACCAAAGGCAAAGACAACAACAATCCTGACCGGATACAACAACCATGAAATGTTGACCTTCAACCCTGGACAAGGGAATGATGACACCTTAAACCTGTTCGGTGATAACCTGAGGGATGCGTTTAATTTGAATGAAGATAGAGATCTGGAGACGCTTGTCCGACAGTACTACGTTGGTGATGAACCAATGAGCGAGGACTTGAGATGGCACTTAGTTGATTTCCTCTCAGATTTCACATTCAACTACCCGGTGCACAGGAGCATTGGGAAATACCTTGAAAACGGCGGTAAAGTTTTCCACTACATCTTCTCCTATTCCGGCGACAGGAATTTCGTGAAATATAGGCAAAATATAACTGAAGGAGGGGCGGCTCACGCGGACGAGATTAGCTATCTCTTCGATGTTTCCTTCTTTCCACAACCACCAACGGAAGAGGATCAGCTGGTCATCGATAGGATTACTGCTCTGTGGGCAAACTTTGCGAAATATGGGTATGAATATTTCTTTATTTATTTCATCATCACTGCCATAGGAACTCCACATACGTCTTCACCATAGATTTTTAATAAGACCTACTGCGCCTGCCTGACTCTCGTCTAGAACCCAGGGGCCACATATTCAACGGGCTATGTGGCTTCCCAATTGCCACCTGAATTTACCAACCCGCTGGACTATGTCGGCTTATTTACTTCATTGTCATCACTACATCAGCCAATACTCCAAAGATCACCACCATGGCCAGTCTTGAGCCTTGATTGTCATTTCCCGCGACATTATCTATTGGAAACTATCCACGCTGTATCTATATTACTTACACTTTATAATAGAATCATATGGTACAGGCAAATTTAAATTTTCTCTTAAATCAAACCTATATTGATGCCTATTCTAGTATAAACAATATTTTGCTTAAAAACCATCTAGTTGACAGAACCTTCCGCTCCGTGAACTCAGTACCGATGAAGCTTTAAAAAGCCTTAAGGCATTATCATCTTCACAAACAATAGATAAAAAACAAAATTTTATAGACACACATATGTCATAACATATATAGACTTCTTAGACCAGAAGTAACAAACATTTTTTTATTATTCGGATCTATATTCCAGACATTAGCGACATTGCCTTTGTTTATAGAATTACGTTTTCGATTGATACAGTGTTCACTAAGTATCTTAATATATTTTAAGTACGCCATAACAATGTACAGTTTAACATTACGTTTCGTGCGATCACTTCCTCATCCTTACTCCATATTGGCAACCTCAGCTTGTACGCAAGAGCCACATATCTTTCGTTTGATTTTAGACAGTTGCAATGCTACAAAATCTAGATTATCTAGACACGTCAATGCAAATGATAAGAGATAAAACTGATGTATATAACTTAGAGATCATAAAGACAGATAAGATCAAAATATTCGAACAAGCTGTTACAAGCACTTTCGAAAAACAACATATCTGCATTGTTGTTCCTGCAACAAGCTATTCCAGGCTTGGAAGATAGTTCTGTTGAACCACTGATGTTAATCTTATAACTTGAAAAACAACACTGAACTGTCGACATGAGGAGTACACCTATTTATACTACGGATAAGGTTCTAGTAAGTTCGAGATAGTACTCGGTTAGAATTTCCGAGAACCGTAACACAAAAATCTATAAATAACTTCAAGGTCTCGTGTTCTCGATCCTAGGGTTCAGTGTTTATTGTTCAGAGGGTTCTGTAACTCGTGCTTTGTAACACTAGTATTATAGAGGTCCTAGAGAATACTAAATATGTTATGCTATCTCCTATGTATGCTTCATAATACGGTATACGGTTTAATGGAATCAGGCTTTACCTCGCGGAAGTCCATCCTAAGTAAGAAAAGGACCAATATTTAGCCACTTCCGTGGTAGTCGTGCAACAAAATGCACAGCCCGCCACCCCGCTGATAAATGCGTATGCGGCAAACAATGCGAATTACACAACTGCAACCGTCAAATCACTCAACACGTGTTTCATACCTCCACGAGGCATCTTCAGGAGTTAGGTTACACCGATTAGTGTTTAGACTATGTGTTTGGCGGTGCACTTTGTTGCACGACTACCACTGCATGTACAGAAGTGGCTAATTATTGGTCTTTTTTTTACAGTATATGATTGTTCAGAAAAGAATAAGTAATTTTACAAGTTTAAAACGAATGCTAACATGTAAAAAATTTTATATATTTATTTTCGCAGAAACCCTACTCCTGAAACTTCGGAACTGCTTCCAGTTGAATGGAGTGCAGTTACTGAAGATGTCCTAAACTATCTTGACATCGATCTTGATTTGACATTGAAACGAAGACCTTTCCACGACCGCATGGCCTTCTGGGATCTGTTCTACAAGATGAACAGCCATCTACTCAAGGGCAACGATCAAAGGGAAACTGTATAATGTACCAATTTTTAATTAAACAATAAAAATATAAGAGCATTGTAATATGTCTTTATATTGCTTATTCAGAGCGAATCTTGCGTATAAACGTCTTTATAAAAATAGTCGCCGAGATATCACACCAAAAGCTCGCTTTGCTTCGTTTAGTTTTGCGTTTTTTTCGAAGTTGCGTCGCTGCTTAATTAGTACTAATTTTCACTGCGCGTCGTTAGATTTACGAGGTTGTGTTGTTTTGGGTTCGAGTTTTTAATTTCTTTTTTGAAATTTTCCGTTTTTAAAAGATGGCAGCACTTTCGTTTCTAATTGCGCCATGCCATCAAAACTCGGGGATTACCTTTCTAATTAAAATTCAACTTAATTTTAATACAGTTTTGTTTTCACTTTGTTTTGCTAATTTTGGAGTTCACTTTCAATTACGTAGTGTGTTGTGCTTTTTTTTAAAAGAGAATAATAAATTTATATAAATTTCAACGTGTTGTTTCTGGATACAAAAAAGGTATACGTTTTTCCAATTTATTTATTGGCAGAGTTATATTATTTTTGTATTTTAAATGTTTACTTTGTTCAATTTTCTGTTTGAAAACTAGTATTTTCGTGACCCTGGAACCTATCTTCGATCTTTACATGGTTTGCTATAGAAAATCATAATTCACTTTGCGGCGTTTCAATTTGCGTTGTGTTTTTTTTTGGAACGTAACCACGACGCAAGTGAGGTATTGGTGTACTTTTAAATGTCTGTGAATTCAGGTCGTATATATGTTTCTCTTTCGTCAGTTTCAACACTTTCCTTATCGCAGTACATTCCGCCGAAGTAAAATGAAGTGAAAATATATTTTACTGTAATTAAATTTAAACATTTTCTATAGGATACATATACAATATTATATATCGTAAAAGACATTACTATAATATATATATATATATATATATATATACATATATATATATATATATGTATGTGTGCGTGTGTGTGTGTGTGTGTGTGTATATATATATTATAGTAATGTCTTTTACGATGTTATTGGAGCGAAATTTGATATTGACAATACGATATTCATATGGACATTTCTGCCAACTCCTTCTCCGCAATAGTTTGCAGTTTTTTTCGAGTCACAACGGCTTAGTTTGCGATCGATTTAAAATAGATCACAGTGATAAGATATCATCGTAAATATATTCATAAATAAATACATTTAAAAAACTTTTAAGTTAAACGGTTTTTCGATACCCATATTGTGGTGGTTGTGGAAAAATATGTACCCAGTCCGCCATATTGTAACGGCGTCCATCTTGAATTTTAAATTTTGACATAATCATCGTGTTTTACTAGTGTAGCCCTTTCATTTGATACCCATATTGAGGGGGTTAAGGAGAAATATGTAATCCGCCATTTTGTATCGGCGGCCATCTTAAATTTATAATGTTATTGATTTTATTATATTGTATTGTCATCTAAATTAAATGTGTGTACCAAATTTCAGATCAATCTGACAACGGGAAGGTGTTTAAATTTCAATTTTTAATTTTGACCCAAATAAATTCCGTACGGGACGAACTAAATAAAACCGTTTAACAAGTACAAAAGTAGCCTGCAGTACGCATTACTGGAAACATACTCTTTCAAATCTAATTGCTACAATTTCGTCAACTTCATTTTACTTCAAAAAAATCTTCAAAAAAAAATCACAAGTTGTAATACAACCTGTAGATGACAAATTTGACAGATATGAAACAAACTCGCAATAGCATAATAAGAATTTGTTGTAGTTAAACAAAAAATAACAACTATTTTAAATTTGTTAGACATATGTGATAAGACAAAATTACACCTATCCCCCGATTTACACGGTAGATGCGTTCCAGAGGAAAACGTGTAAATCGAAAATTAAAAATGTTCAAGTCAAAACCGTGTAAATCGAAAAACTCGCAGAAAATGCATTATTTTGCTATTTAACAGTTGCAGATTTTTTTCAATAATTTTAGGTGTACACAGATATAAAAATAAAATGCATTGACAAGTTAAAATATTTAATATATTACGGAAAAACTGTTTTTTTTTTTATATTTAATTACAATATACATTAAACAGAAGAACAAAAAAAAAATTACTCTCATTCTTTTTTTCGGAATCGAAGGTTCGAATTCACTTTCATCACTGAAGTTATTTGTGCCGATTCGATGTTTGAAATATTTACATTTACATCATGAGAGATGGTAATAAAATCGGTTATATAAACAAAAACAAATTTATTCGAAAAACCGTGTAAAAGCGAAAACGTGTAAAACAACTACCGTGTAAATCGGGGGATAGGTGTAATTTATTCAACATTGGAACTTTTAACTGAACTCTTATTGATCGACAACATATTATCTATTTTATTATTGACTCTACTCCGCTTCGCAACGTGTTATTGTGTAGAAGAAGCAGAAACTCCACAACAACACATAATAAAGTTTAACACAGATATATACATATACACTTATATATAGCCTGAATGAAATCAAAACAAGCGACATCACCGCCAAGGATTCTTCTCATTTAAATATTCATTTATTGAATAATAAGACTTTTTATGTCAATTTACTTTTAGTAATAATGTTTTGCGGATGAATCTTTTAGATCAGTGATTCCCAAAGTGGTCTATATCGACCCCTAGGGGTCTATGACAACCTGCAAGGGGTCTACGTCAGCAAAAAAAAATTTGGGGGTCCACAGAATAGACATCATTAGCCGAGAAGATTTAAGTTTAACCCTTACAAAATTGACGCCAAATGTTGATAATTTATTATTAAAGCATCAGGTTCATCCTTCTCACTAGAAATATTGACTTATTGCTTATGTTATTATGTTTATAGTTTATTTAATGTTACCTATATTTTACATAACAGATACAAAATTTTATTTTGAGTAGCTTTAATTTAAATTCAATTAATAAATGTGTAAATTAACATGTGTTTTAACTTTAAGTTTTTAACACTAAACTTCACTACAGTTAGAAATTTACAGGAAATCAATATCAGGTAAGTAGGGGGTCTACCCAACACGGAAAAACATGGCAAGGGGTCTACGACACAAAAAAGTTTGGGGAACTCTGTTTTAGATATAGTATTGGTACAAATGTACTCCATGCATCACCTGCAAAGTACAGAATATTTATTTTATCTAACTTCAATAAATAACTTCAATTTTGCTATTCCTTTATATTAGGTTTATATTTGTCAATTGAAAATCGGTTACCAAGTGTAAAGATTATTGTATATCTCCTCACAGATATCTCTTGCCAAACTGCTTTACCTTTGGTTCCTTTAAATCCATATACCTTGAAGTTTCAGTTTCGGTTGAAGTTGATGCTGTTAGTCCTATGGCTTTTACAGCTTCAGAACTGAGTTCACGGAGCGGAAGGGTCCGTGAACTTTAAAATAAAACAGAAGCTGAACAGATGCGTTCCAGTTGATGACGTTCGCACGCAGTGAACCGCTCTACCCGAGTAGAGCTGTGTAGTGTTGATGATGTATATGCTTGGGACGGCAGCGTGGACCACAGGCGAGCAAATGATGGATCCGGATCCAACCTCGATTCGACCACGCTGTTAGGAAGCGGGTGGTTGCGCCCTCCAAACGGATTTTCACTCTTAGTTTTTTTTAGTAATACGATCAATATTGATGTATGACTGTGAAGCTTGGACGCTAACTTTGAAAGAAGAACAAAAACTGCTAGTGGCGGAACGCAAAATCATGCGGAAAATCTTGGGACCAGCGAGAAGTCAAGACGGATCTTGGAGGCTCCGAAAGAATGCCGAAATTGAGACTATAGTAGCACAGCCAAATATCATTGGCGAATATAAAGCTCAATGAATCCGCTGGCTTGGTCACTTGGAGCGAATGGGATCGGATCGGAGCGTGAAGGTAGCGTACCTGGAAAAACCGAGGGGTCGAAGACCAGTGGGTAGACCCAGGTATCGCTGGATCGATCGCGTTGAGGCAGACTTGCGCTAATTGAATGTCAGCCAATGGCAGACGATGGCGCAAGATAGAGGAAAGTGGAAGTCTCTCGCTTCGGAGCCCAAGACCCACTTTGGGTCACTGAGCTAGCGGAGTAGTAGTAGTAGTAGTAGTAATTTTTTTTAAGGCCCCCACTATTGGGGGCCTCTCGTACCCCTAACTTATTGGGATCAGGGACATTATTATTCAATAATGTTGTCAGTATTTTCTTTATTAATCGCTCTCTTTCACGCGTCACAATATCTTCCATTCTTTACTTTCGTCCTTCACAATATCTTTCGTTTTGCTCTTTCATACCTTCGTTTCGTTCTTTATTGTGTTACAAATGTGCTGGCATCGATTTCATTCTATGGTTTAATACGAGTCGATTCAATGAAGCAATAGTTGTAATTATCAGATACATTACTTATTTATTTGTTCATTCCTTATCTAGTATAATCAGATATCGATTTAAGTGGTCGTATGTGGTCCCAAATCACATTTATTTTATTGAGGTGTATAGATTTTTGAAATTCGAACATTACGAATATCGATTCATTTAATACAGATTATTCAAATTTGTTTTTTTTTATTGTTTGAATATCGATAACTATAATTTTAAATATATATTCTCTAATAATTATTTTTGTAATTAGAGCTTTACGAATTGTAATTAAAATTTTAATATTTTTTAAATTCAATAACTCTTATTTTAATTACGTAATAATTATTTTAGTAATATCTTTTTTCTAAATATTATTTATTAGAAATTCCTGCACTAATTCAGATTTTTTATACTTCGATTCCACAAGTGTCGATTTTTTGAATTTCGATTTTTTTTTAATTCGTATATGCTTTTCGGTTTTTACAAGTACCTTTTGAATTATGATTTGTTTAATTTAATTTTTTTTTATAAAGTATTATCTTATTATGATTTTCGTAATTTAGGCTTTCTAAATAAGATGTATTGGATATCAATTGCTCTAATATGGATTTTTTAAATAACTATTTCTGAAATTTAGATTTATTTAATATCGATTATCCAATTACGACAGTTTAAATTTAGATTTTTCTTAATTCGATGTTTTGAACATGGATTATTCTAGCGTATATTTTTAATCAAGTTTTTTCTTGTTTATGTTTTTAATATTTCGATACATCTAAATTGAATTTAAAAAATTCAGTTACTAATTTTAATTAATAGTATTTCGATATATTCCTTCAATTTACATTCGGAGGACTTCAATTCATCTAAATTATATATTCCTAATATCAATTCACCTAGTTTTAATTATTTAAATTTCGAATTCTGTTATGTTCTTAATTTGAAATTACATTTATTAAATAGATTAAACAACATATACATTGTGAATTATCGATTGACACGATCTTACTATATATATATATATGTATATATATATGTGTGCGTGTGTATGTGTGTATGTGTATATATATATATATATATATGTATATATATGTGTACGTGTGTATGTGTGTATGTGTGTGTATATATATATATATATATATATATATATATAACAGTAAAAATGTTCCTTAAGTATGGCACAATTACACATCTTACTTATCTTATCAAATAACTAACCAAATGTATACGGCTGGCCCTTACAAGTTACTTTGCCATCAACATGCAAGTACTTGCATTGATGCTCCTCTTCACCTGTGGTGTTTCCACTTCCTGGGCACCGGACCTGGTGACCACTAAGAAAGGTATCGTCAGAGGTGTGAAGGCATCCGACGGAGATTACTCCATGTTTCTGGGCATACCTTACGGTAGAGTCAACATCAGCAATCCTTTCGGGGTAAGTTATATTTAGAAATAAATCGATATGGGTAGCTGTTCTAATCACCCTGTATATAATGATCACACCGAAATATGTTACATTAATACATTTTTTCCTATTGAAATGTAAAGGGATATCTTCTATCGGTACAAATTCCACAGAGAATTTTTTTTCTTAAATATCACGGTGATGGTGAACAAATTTCTTCATTCCAGACATCACTACCTTTCCCGGACTTCGACGACATCTTCGAGGCTACAAAGGACTCGGCGCCATGTCCACAAATCGACGACATCACCTTCCTTCCAACAGGAACCCTCGACTGTCTACATCTCAATATTTACGTGCCCAATAAGGCTTCGATATCACATCCACTTCCCGTGGTCTTTTGGATCCACGGCGGTGGTTTCCAGCTCGGCCACGCCGGTCGTCAGGTCTACGGACCCAGATATCTGATCCAACACGACGTTATCCTCATCACCGTTAATTACAGAGTCGGTGCTTACGGCTTCATGTGTCTAGACACACCTGAAGTACCAGGGAATCAAGGTCTTAAAGACCAGTTGAGAGCTTTGAGATGGGTTCATGAGAACATCGGTGCTTTTGGTGGAGACGCAAATAAAATTACGATATTTGGAGAGAGCGCCGGCGGTGCGTCGGTAGATTTTCATCTCCTTTACTCAGATAAGGTATTTGATAAAGCTATTATGCAGAGTGGAAGCACTTTAGGTCCTTGGTCTATAATAGAGTCTGATAGAAACGCTCCAATAGAAATTGCAAATAGTTTAGGATTGAAAACTAAAGACTTGGATGAAGCACTAAACTTTCTAACAACTGTTGAACCAAAAAGGTTTATAGAAGCATCATTATTCCTATCATTCATGCCGTGTGTAGAAAAGAAATTTCAAGGAGTAGAAATATTCATATCAGAACATCCTGTTACTGTGATACCAGAGTCCAAAAACATATCAATTCTCTGCGGCTACAATAATCATGAGATGCTACTAATGTACATAAACAGACCGGATCATCTCTACCCGAATGCTTTTAAAAAACATTTACCAATGGCGTTTCACGTGGAGGAACAAATGGAAAAACTAGTTCGTCAATTCTACATAGGCGATGAAGGAATAACAGAGAATGTAAAATATAAACTAGTCGACTTCGAATCTGATTTCCTTTTCAATTATCCTGTATATAGAAGCATGCAGAAGTATATAAATAAAGAAAAGGTCTACCACTACATCTTCTCGTATTCCGGTGGAAGAAACTTTCTGAAATCTAGAACAAACGTTACAGAAGGTGGAGCAGTTCATGCAGATGAACTTGGGTACCTCTTCGATGTGTCATTTCTAGCAGAACCCACAAGAGAGGATCAACTTATGATAGACAGAATCACAAAGATGTGGACAGATTTCGTTAAACATGGGTAAGTCATTTTTACTTACAACAAAATTGACTTAAATATAGCAATGTGATGGAAAATCTGAAATGTCTACAACGTTGTTTCAACTTAAATTATTCTAGAACATTTGAATTCAAATTCAAATATCGAATTTGAATTGGAACGCCGTCATTTAGATAGTCACTGCCATTCCGTTTGGATTGAAATTATAAATGGTTTATGTAAATGTAATGTGGGATTCTTTCCAGGGCCGGAAGGTCTAGAGGCATTAACAAAACGAATTCCGAAGTAGTAGTGTGTATATTCATTCGACGTAAATGAACAATTTTATTTTTGGGGAATTCCCCTTTTCGATACGCCGCTGATGATGATGTAATGTTGCCACTACATCAACATTGTCGAATCTTAGAGAGAAAGCGGAGGAAGTGAGTCGATGTATGGAAGGAATGCATGGAGATGAAAAAGAAATTAGAGGAAAGAATAAAAGATAGGAAGGACAAAAGATGAGAATGAAAATTAATTAAAATTATAAAGACCCTGATCAGCCATGCTAGAAATTTAACGAGATTCCAAAAAAAACTCCCTGTTCATGTTGCTGACAGAATCATATAAGATACATTATTTAGACAAGACAGATTAAATTTATAAAAACATTATCCCAATTACACAGAGACCCAACTCCTCAGACATCAGACCTGGTTCCGGTGAAATGGATCCCAGCGACAGAGAACACCCTGCACTACCTGAACATAGATAATCAGCTCACTTTGAAGAAGAGACCCTTTCACCAACGAATGGCATTCTGGGAGCTGTTCTATCAAACATACAGACATTTGGAAAAGGGACAAAATATGGATTAAGATAATGATAATTTAGACCAGAGTTCCCCAAACTTTTTTGTGTCGTAGACCCCTTGCCATGTTTTTCCGTGTTGGATAGACCCCCTACTTACCTGATATTGATTTCCTGTAAATTTCTAACTGCAGTGAAGTTTAGTGTTAAAAACTTAAAGTAAAACACATGTTAATTTTATAAACATATATAATATATTTTTTTACTTCATAGGTACTTTTATAAATAATGTAAATGTTTTGATATTATAAGAGAGTATAATGTAAGTAAATAGGTACTATCAGTGTGTGTGTTGAGATCCACTATCGTGGCCCCCCATTTTCATTTCATGAACCCCAAAATTTTTTTGGCTGACGTAGACCCCTTGCAGGTTATCATAGACCCCTAGGGATCGATGTAGACCACTTTGGGAATCACTGATTTAGACTAATAAAAAGTAATACATAAAATCACTTCTTTTTGCAATTTCAATGTTTTTGCTATTAGTAATCTTGGTTGTAGCATAAGCGCCCTCTGCAATGATGAAATATCTAAGAGGGGTTGGTGGTTATACCATCACCGCGCTTGGCAGGCAGGTGTTTTCTGACCCTCATTTTCAGGTGACCTCATCTCTGATTCGAACTCGAAGCAAAACTACTAGCATAGCTCTTATAACAAGATACGAGACACTCTGTGTTTGGCACTAATCAGTGTAACATAACTCCTGAAGATGCCCCGTGGAGGGGTGAAACACGTGTTGAGTAATTTGGCGCTGGCGGTTGTGTGATTCGCATTGTTTGTCGCATGCGCATTTATCAGCGGACTGGCGGGCGATGCACTTTATTGCACGACTACCACTGCATGTGCGGAAGTGGCTAAACTTGGTCCTTTTCTTACTTAAGATGGACTTCCGCGAGGTAACGCCTGATTCCATTAAATATTTAAGATACAAGAGCTCGGCTCAGAGTCGACATACCATATGACTCCTTTCGAAGCTCACCTACATAAACAAACTGCGAAAACTCATCAAGACATCCTTCCATCTGACACAACTACTAAGCGGGCACGGGTACTGCAAGCAGCACCTGCACCGTTTTAAAATAATCGATAATGAGACTTGCCCATGTGACGACTGCACAGTACAGACTTTTGATCACTTACTCAGACACTGCTCCCGATTCGCATCCAAAAGACATAACCACGTGACCTTATGTGAAAACCTTAATATACCTCCGTTCAACTTATCGGACCTCCTCAAGAAAAAATCTACAGCAGAATGTTTTGATGAGTCGGTTTCTGCTGCATAGCGGAAGAAGATATATATGTCCCTTTCTTAGTTATGCAATTACGTCACCAAACATTTCTCTTATAAGTCATATCACGCAATTAACCTCGGCCCAAGAATTTTTCTAGTGATTCATTTGAAATGTTAAACACAATAACATTTAATATCCGTAATTATAAGTTCATTATGATTAAAAACATTACTATTTCCCTATACGAAATGATCGTTTATAGCAGTGATTCCCAAAGTGGTCTATATCGACCCATGGGGGTCTATGATAACCTGCAAGGGGTCTAAGTCAGCGAAAAAAAATTGGGGGTCCATGAAATGAAAATGGACGTCCACGATAGTGGATCTCAACGCATACACTGATAGTACCTATTTACTTACATCATACTATCTTATAATATCAAAACATTTACATTATTTATAAAAGTACCTATGAAGTAAAAAAAATTATTATATATGTTTATAAAATTAACATGTGTTTTTACTTTAAGTTTTTAACACTAAACTTCACTGCAGTTAGAAATTTACAGGAAATCAATATCAGGTAAGTAGGGGGTCTACCCAACACGGAAAAACATGGCAAGGGGTCTACGACACAAAAAAGTTTGGGGAACTCTGCTCTAGACCATGGATGCACAGACCGCGGTCCGCCGGTCGAATACTGGTGGTCCGCCGACAGCAAAAATAATATTCTCGTACATTCGAAAAATATTGAATTCTATTCCAGAATAAAACCAAAAAAATTTAATTACCTATACTTCTGGCGGCCGGCCCGCCATCAGTTAATGATTTGCCCAAGTGGCCCCTAGTCTTAATAAGTCTGTGCAACCATGCTCTAGACACTTGTTTGTGAGTGACAATCCTATATAATTAATGCACAAGTGTCTATAAATACAACTTTGGAGAAACGAAAAACTTTTGTCTACATGAAGCATTACAAATATTTATAATACATTTGTACATATTCTTACCGTGCCGTTTAGACGTATATTTTTTACTTATATTATAATCTGTTTATTTTTTGTACCCTACCTTGTTTATTTAAAAAAATAAAACATACAACTTCGTCTATATCCGCCATTTTTAGCCAGAGAGTTATGTAAAAATATTGACAAGATGTATTTAAATTGTTACATTTCAAATATTTTTACTAATATTATAATCGCTTTACTATTTTTTGTACTCTACCCACCTTGTTTATTTAAAAAAATTAAACATATAACTTCATCTATCTCCGCCATTTTTAGCCCGAAAGTTATGTAAAAAATTGACAAGGTGTATTCAAACTTATAGATTCATAAATTTAGACATGTCATAAGTTATATCGAGAATCAAACACAAGAACTCTACAACAAGAACGCTTGTTGCAATTGATTTTATACAGGCTGTACTATATATAAATCTACAGAAAACGATCTATACATTCACACCAAAGGTTTTACATTTATAACTAAACATCCTGTATATATCGTGTAGTTAGCGTGCTTATTTGAAAATATATTTATAAGTTTTTGATACCCATATTGTGGTGGTTGTGGAAAAATATGTACCTAGTCCGCCATATTGGAACGGCGTCCATCTTGAATTTTAAATTTTGACACAATCATCGTGTTTTACTAGTGTAGCCCTTTCATTTGATACCCATATTGAGGGGGTTAAGGAAAAATATGTAATCCGCCATTTTGTATCGGCGGCCATCTCAGATTTATAATGTTATTGATTTTATTATATTGTATTGTCATCTAAATTAAATGCGTGTACCAAATTTCGGATAAATATGACAACGGGAAGGTGCTTAAATTTCAATTTCTAATTTTGACCCAAATAAATTCCGTACGGGTCGAACTAAATAAAACCGTTTAAAAAGTACTTGTTCAAAGATACATATGAATTCATTGTACCAATTTCAACAAGATTCAAATAATGCAAGCGGCCTGCCTTCCAGAGTGTTTCGACCTTAACAAGGCATATTTCATATTAATGTTTTATATATAATACTCCTCGAAGCTTCGTCATGTTGCGCAACTGATCAGAAATGCCTCACCAAGGCGCTCGTCCGCTCCTTTCTGTGACATCTTGCGAAATCGCGTGTCGGGCCACGAAATGAGCTAGTCAAAACTAAATTATTCACTATCATTTACAGCCCATCTTCTTTTATTTAGCTGACGGACGCCCACTGCAGGGCATAGGTATTCTCTAATGTTCCCCATGAAGATTGGTCCTGATTTAATTACATTTTTTAAAATGTACCACATGTGGTCATAAATTCAGACGCAAGCCAACTGGTGTCTTGGCAAAGTACAGAATGGCAGGCAAGCTATCCGGCATTCCCTCGAAGGATACCGAAGAGAGATTTCCACAAAACCCTCTCCTTCCCCCAGAAGGCAGGGTATCTTGTACCAATCTAGATTTCTCTCCCCTGATACCTAAAAAAAGGTCGTCGACAACTAGACCTATTGGAGCATTGAAATGGGCGTCATGAGGATGATAGAAGATTCCAATTCGATATAAACTAGAATCGAATTTAACCCATCAAATATCCTTCAAAGAAAACTTCAAGGAGTAACCACAAATTTAAACGCATTCCCGAATTTTATTACCACTTAAATCCTTCACGCTATAATATGTGTTATATTCGACTTCGAGTGCCGGTCTGGTGTGAAAATCAGGGAGGAATCAATAGCGTCCCTGATAAGAGAAGAAAAATCAAAGAAGAGTTCCTCCTACTCTAGAAAAATAATAAGTATAGTAAAAGATAGAAATAAAAGCTAATAAAAATTTAAACAACAAAAATAAAAAAAAAATGTAAAACCAAGTGATATTTTAATAATCCTATATAGAAATAAAATAATAAAAATGTAAAAGATTAATAAGGCATGTATGAAAGGCGTTACAGAGCGAAAAGGAAAGACAGAAGAATTGTGGCAAGAATGAAAAGAACGAAAGATCATACGATGTATGAAAGACGATAATGAAAATTAAAAAAATATGTGAAAAAATTAAATAATGTTGAATAGTCCCTGTCCCACACAAGATAGGGGGTACGAGAGGCTCCCAATAGCGGGGGCCACAAAAAAAAGAATAGGTGTTATATACAAGCTGATTTAATGAAGTTAAAAAAGGGTAAATAAAATATAAAAATAAATTACTAAAACGCTTAAGCGCACGCGCCCGCTGATTTAATAGCCACGCACATATGAAGGGTGACGGTCGAACGAAGCAGGTCGCGAGGTAAATAACATTTTTTACCCATCGCGGGCCATTAAATATGACGGAGCGTTTTTAAATCAATCGTCATATATGATTACTTCTACAGGTGGTTATTGAACGCATTTCACAGTCTCTCAACTCGCTGTTAGAGACTGCATATAACTAATTATAACATCTTGGAATTTTCTGGAAAAATCTCGGACCTACGCCACGAGGGTATGTCTCAAATAATAATATCAGAAGAACCAAGATCATTGACGAAGAATTGCTAATCAGGGGCAGGACATATCGATCTTTGAAGACCAAATGTCCTGAAATTCCTCCCGCTATATGGACTCCACTCACTCCTGTTTCTCTACAATTTATTACGAGATAATTCAGTCGCAATACATAGGAGTGTATTGTTAAACCATCCATTTCTGCCCACAAATCATTGCAACAATTGAAAGTCCACAGCTGGACATAAATATCTCTCAAAGATTTAGAATAGCACCTAGTGATGATGTGACCTACCTCCAGGCGTCTTCCGATGACCTGAATGTCGTTTACGAACATCAATGTCCCACGCTGTTCGTGTTCTCTCTTACCTCTCTTCTTCTGTCCCTGATCTAGAACATAAAGGTTCTACAAGCCGCCTTCTGTGCGTGTATGATCTGCCTTACTTGCCCAAACTAAGCAGTTACTTTCTTAAAATTGTTTTCATGTTAAATCTATTTCACGTATATATGGTATATAGAGAGCAATGCTTAAAGTTTTGTTACCAAATCAGAAATGAGATTAAAAGTAGGTCACGTCTTAAGTGGCAGTGGACGATGGATATACCTCGTGCAGATGGCTGTAGGGGATGAAAGGTTCTCGGGGATATGTCTCATGAAGGGTGAACTGGCTACAGAGTCCTGATCACGGGAAGTCGAATCATGATTCGCAATACTTCCACGCTACCAGACCTTTCACACTCTCCTGTCTAATTTTGGTACAAGGGCATTTACCCATGTTCTTTCTTTCTAAAATTCTCTAGCATTCCTCATCATACTAATTTACTTTCAACCATTGCCTCTCTTCCATCACCTCGTTCCTCAAATATCACAGGTTTTTCTAATTATACCATTTTTTCGCTTTTATCTTCTTTCTATGCTGTACTAGCTGCTAGTCGACTAAAACTTTGTTCAGCTTCATCAATATTGAACTCCGATACAGGAGGTCCGAGAGCTAAAAATTTTGACTCTGTGTTTGGCACTAATCGGTGTAACATAACTCCTGAAGATGCCCCGTGGAGGGGTGAAACACGTGTTGAGTAATTTGGCGGTGGCGGTTGTGTGATTCGCATTGTTTGCCGCATACGCATTTATCAGCGCTCTGGCGGGCGGTGCATTTTATTGCACGACTACCACTGCATGTGCGGAAGTGGCTAAATATTGGTCCTTTTCTTACTTAGGATGGACTTCCGCGAGGTAACGCCTGATTCCATTAAATACTAAAAATGTTAATCTAGCAGATTGTATACCATTTACACAGAGGGACTATCACCGTGTAGTTGTATAATGTTGTGACTGTACTGTGATGTAGATTTGACTACTCGGAGGTAAGGAGTGACATTTGCCTCCTCTGATCACCCCTCCCTTAAACGCGGGCTATTTGGTTTCTTTAAGAACCAAATAAATAACTATAAGAGGAACCGGAAATTAGTGTAATTTCTGTCGACATATAGAAAAACCAATTGATTTGATACCGCTCCGGCATTGATTTGTATACTAGACGGCAAACGGTTATTGATAACGAAGGTGAATATATTGTTGATTAGAAATAAAAACTTGTTAAGAATGCAATCGTGTGAATTTAACTTTAGAAAGCGACTACTTTCCGATACCCCTAATATGCCTTCCGCAAACACTTCCAAACGGGAATCTATGGAGCGATCTCAGTGGTACATTATATTAGGGGAACTGAAAAGGAATGTTGTTTCTATCGACATACAGAAAAACCAATTGATTTGTTACCCGCTCCGTCATTGATTTGTATACTAGACGGCAAAAGGTTGTTAACGAAGGTGAATATATTGTTGATTAGAAATAAAAACTTGTTAGAAATGCAGCCAAAAAGGGACATTACTTTCTGGTCCCCCTGATATATATCACAAAAATTATTTTTCTCTCTTCCTGGATGTTTAAGAGCAGCTATCATCTGCAACCACCATCGCCACTTCACACCTACCTCCGTTCTTTTTTTTTTATGGCCCCCGCTATTGGGAGCCTCTCGTACCCCCTATCTAGTTTGTGACAGGGACTTTATTTACACATAATTTTTTCAGAGTTTTATCTTCATTCGACACTCACTTTCATACTTCTCAATTTCTTTTGTTCTTTCCTTTTATCCTTCACAATATCTTGCAATTTTTGTTCTTTCATTCTTTCTTGCTTTCATCGCCTTCCTTTCCTTATCTTTTTTACTCTTAGGTGGCTAGGTACATTTTTATTTTACAATCTTTATCTTTATTTTTTTGATATCACAGATTTGTTTGGTGAAGTTTCCTTTTTTTATGGCCCCCGTTATTGGGAGCCTCTCGTACCCCCTATCTGGTGTGGGACGGGGACTTTTTGTTTACATTTATTTTATTTTTTCACATACTTTTTTTTTATTTTCTTTGTCTTCTTTCATACTTCATATCATCTGTCGTTCATTTCTTTCTTTCCACAATTCCACTATCTTTCTCTTTCTCTCTGTATCGCCTTTCCTATAATTTTTTTGGTGAAGTTTCCTTGGAGCTGTACCAAGCGTTTCGACTCAACGTTTCTTATGTTCCCTCTACCTTATTTGGAATTACAATCCTGGTCTCTTCAGGGTCAAAGTGAACAGGTACCAACTGCCTGTGACCTTCGACCAGATCCTCGGTTTACAACAGTCGAACTGCTGGCCAAAGGCGGACACTAGTAACCGCTAAAAATATGTGTATACCATGTACCTTATTTGGACGACCCAGGTCTCTTCAGGGTCAGAGAGAACAGGAACCTACTGTCTGCGATCTTCGATCAGATCCTCGCTTTACAACAGTCAAATTTATGGCCAAAGGCGGACACTAGCAACCTCTAAAAAAATGTGTAAGGATACCTATGCGAGGTAAGAAATTCCAGAGCTGACCCAGTGTTGATCTTACAAAGTGTTGCCATAAATAAACCGCAATGCAAAAACACAATTCATCGGTGTTGCAACGAGCAGCCGGCTCCCACTTGACCCTCTTCAAGCCGCGGGCGATCTGGGGTCTGCAGTGACCAAATACGGATGAAATATAATTTGTATTACGTAATCTTGTTAAGACGGAATGTTTCAGCGCGAAATCGCTCTCTATTCAGAGAGAGGATATTTCTTTAGCGCCTATAATCCACATATATTTATATACTATCCACATCCGCGACTTTGTCCGCGTGGAAATAATTTTTTTTCCTCTAAAATAAAATTATCCCAATGTACTCCTTATCACATCAGCTACCTGCCAATATAAATCCCGTCAAAATCGGTATAGCCGTTTCAAATATTATCCGTAACAAACAGACAGACAGAAATTTAAATATAGGTAATTTTGATATATGTACCGTATGTATGCATGTAGTAAAAGGAAGTTACTTTATTATTACAAACGAACATTCCAATTTTATTCTCATAGATTAACATTTCCGACCTGCCAAATGCATCCAGGAAACACTATGAATTTTTACAATAATAAACATTTTTTTATTAGCGACAGTGCCTTTGTTTTTACAATTGTGTTCAACATTTAAGTTTTTGATACAGTGTCTCCTATGTCTCTTATTCTATTTTAACGGCGCAATAATAATGTCCAGTTTAATATTAAGTAGGCAGGTGAAGTGTGAGGAAAGAGAAAAGCATAGCAAATGTTGGCGTAGTTAGAAATTACTCTATTAAAGGGGAAGTCCCTTTATTGTGATATTTCTCATTTAATTTATTATCACACCAGCACTTTACTATCTCAAACGCTTGCTTTGTTCCATTTGAAGTTGATGCTGTTAGCCCGGAGGCTTTCACATCTTCATCGACACTGAAATCACAGAGCGTAAGGTTCCGTGAACATAGACTCAAACAGTTTTGTCCGTTTTATACTTAGCACTTATAGGAAATAGTTCTACAAGTAAAAATTCGCCAAACGTATAAGAAACACTGTATTCAATATCGCTAGTCGATTTGGTTCTCGATTCTCTTCTGGCTTGTTCCTGCGCTTCTTTATATTGCCGCTATATCTAAACATTTTGGGTAGTACAACTAGTGGGTGAGTGAACGCGCACAGGTCTGCCTGTAGGTACTGTGCGAGAGAGACAGCAATAGGGATTAATGTTCGACGTACTATTGGTTGATTCGGCGAATCACGTATATATTTGTAGTGTCAAAGAGCTGTATGTCTTCGACATATAAGTGATGGTGAGGTTCTATGTACTTCTTATTACTGACGGGTTCTACCTTACGGTCTAGGTGAATATCATCGTTTGTAATGTAAGAGAGCTGCTTAATTAGTACTAATTTTCACTGCGCGTCGTTAGATTTTCGAGGTTACGTCGTTTTGGGTTCGAGCCTTTAATTTTTTTTTTTGGAATTTTTTTTTCCAAGAGATGGCAACACTTTTGTTTCTAATCGCGCCATGCCATCAAAACTCGGGGATTCCCTTTCTAACTAAAAATCAACGCAATTTTAATACAGTTTTATTTTCACTTTGTTTTGCTAATTTTAGAGTTCAGTTTCAATTACACAGTGTGTTGTGCTTTTTTTAAAAGATAATTATAAATTTATATAAATTTTAACGTGTTGTTTCTGGTTACAAAAAAAGTATATATTATTCCAATTTATTTATCGGCAGAGTCATAATATTTATGTTTTTTAAATGTTTACTTTGTTCAATATTCTTTTTGAAAAGTAGTATTTTCGAGACCCTGGAACCTATCTTCGATCTTTACATGGTTTGCTATAGAAAATCTTAATTCACTTTGCGGCGTTTCAATTTGCGTCGTGTTTTTTTGGAACGTAACCACGACGCAAAGTGAGATATTGGTGTAATTTGATACGTATAGCATTTAACTATACGAAGGATAGACGATCTTTTATAGGTCCTCGGAAGGCGCTGCATGTAGGCAGTTTTATTCCAGACCTATTTGTAATCCATTCATGATTTCCACGTAGAAGTTTATGTCCAATTGCTTTGTAAAGATCATTTATATTCAAATTTCACATACGCAATCACAGTCAAGTTTATTTTTATGGCTAATTATCCTGTCAAAATTTTGAGGACCTATCATTACACCTAATTATTGATACAGAAGTGTTTCACATTTAATTGTTTCCTCTCTCACTTTATCCTCTTACAAACGTTACAACTTCTTATAATCTCCTTCTTTCTTTCACAGATCCTTTCGTTCAAACTCGTACTTTTAAAAGTGGAGACAAATTAAAATATAATCACCTTTTTTATTAATTTAATGTGTCGACAATAATAAAATATTTACGAAAAAATAAAGACAACTATATCATAAAATGTAGAGTAATGGAAGAAGTTAAACATACCCTGAATGTGGTCGATGTGTATATATATATATATATATATATATATATATATAGAGAGAGAGAGAGAGCAGTATTCTAGCCTTTTCTACTTCAACAAAGGCTTTATTATTTAAATTAATAAAAATATTTGTGAGCTTTGCAATGATCCTATGAGGTATACCATAATAGATTTAAAAGCCTCTATAATAAATAAAAATATGATCAAATTCTCTTTCCATTGCTTCATGGGATACAATACATTAAGGCAGTGTAAACCAAAACCTTTGAAGATGATGGTCTTTGACCAATCTGTGTTTTTTTTTTTTAATTTATTTTTACAAAATTTCCTCTAACATAGAGACTATGTATTTCTGTTTACAATTTCTAGACAACCCATGTGTGTTGCCGGTGATGAGATACGTATCCGATACGTGGTCACTTACGACGGGCATCATAAGACTCAAGGTCACCCAGAGACCAAGGTATAGGGATATGCTCGGAATTTCAGAAATAAGGAGATCAGCAAAAGAACCAACATCACCGACGTAGCTCGAAGAATTGCTCGTCTGACAGTAGGCGGGGCATATCGCTCGTGCAACGAACGACCCACTTGGTGGACAGACGACATAGTGAAGGTTAGGTTAGGTTAGGTTAGGTTAGGAAGCGCAGGACCTGTCATCGTATCGATCTTCACGGAAAACCTAGTTGAAATGAAGAATGTGCTCATTTATCAGACAAAAGCTTCAAAGTATTCTTACCTATTTTAAATCGTTCTGTATAAGCGTTCACTTTTCTATAGCAATGCCAATAACTTCTGCCACTACGCTTTTACCTACTCTTGGAACTTTATTATATATACGTACACCAAGATCCGTAGAAGTGTTAACTTGAACTAGATCGTGCGACCAACTGCCGAACGGGATCGGCAGAGGACAGATCCCGCTCGGAGACGACGCCGTCAGCGCAAATGGTGCTCCCCACCATAAACGGGGCCTTCGGAGTCGCGCAAGTTTAGGGTGAGGGCCCTAAACTCCCACTAGCTTCGGCGACTCTGAGGCGGACGATGGTTCGACGTGGTCTCGAACCATCGTGATAGCGCCACGAGGATTTCGGGGGTAGCGTATCCACGCATACCCCGGGACAAGCTATCGAAAATAGCACGGCGCGAGGGGAGACCGCGTGGCGATCGCTGACCGGGAGATACTGCGGTCCCCCGTACAGCGCAGAGGGATAGTATAGGGTTAGTGGGTAGGCATCCCATATACCCCCGTCGTCCCCCCAGAGGCGGGGCATCTTGAACGTGTGGAAGATTTTCGCCCCGAAACCAAAAAAAAAGGTTAGACACTGATCCACGAGGGTTTCGGGGGTAGCGTGAATCATACACCCATACCCCGGAATGGGCTATCTAAAATAGCACGGCGCGAGGGAAGACCGCGTGGCGATCCCTGACCGGGAGATACCGCGGTCCCCCGTATAGCACAGAGGGATATCACCGGGGGGATTTTAGTGGGTAGACATCCCACATACCTCCGTCCTCCCCCCAGAGTCGGGGCATCTTGAGCGTCCGGAAGATTTCCCCCCCGAAACCAAAAAAAAAAGGTTAGACACTGATCCACGAGGGTTTTCGGGGGTAACGTGAATCATACACGCATACCCCGGGGCGGGCTATCGAAAAATAGCACGGCGCGATGGAAGACCGCGTGGTGATCCCTGAACGGAAGACGCCGCGATCCCCCGTATAGCGCAGAGGACGATCACAGGGGGGGAGGGGTTAGTGGGTAGAAATCCCACATACCCCTGTCCTCCCCCCAGAGGCAGGGCGTCTTGAGCGTCCGGAAGTTTCCCCTCCCCTCCGAAACCAAAAAAAAAAGGTCGTGCGAGCCAACCCAGTGGAGGTGGTAGGAACCTCCACTGGGTTGGCTGCGTCTACCTGCACATATCACCTCCTAGACACCACATCACTAGGATGACCTTCCACGAGGTTTTATCACCAACAGTAATATATAACTATTCGTCACCTTGACATTACCATCACCGTTTTATTTATAAAAAAATAAACAGACGATCTGAATTAATAACCGCATTTAAATAAACGTTCACCGAATACAGAAAATTGGGGTGACCATGAATATATATTCGTCAGGATTTCCTTTTTTAATTTTATTCTTTGTAGGTGAAACATTTGACATGTGTCTCGCCTGGTGTCAAGATGATACATGCTTCCATAGAAACTTCCATAGAAACCTATTCACACTTTTCTAGAAGACTCCTTAGTTATGATTGTCTGGAAATAATGGCGCCGGAAGATTATTTCATACCTTGGCTCGCAATATAGAAGTACACCTATGCCCCGATTTACACGGTACTTGTTTTACACGGTTTTCCAAAAAAAAAATTTTTTTTTGGTATTTACCGCACTCTACTAAATGCTACTGCGATTGAACACGTGCGCTGTGTACACATCTCACGGGGAATCCCGAGCTTATGCGCCGACTTGCTGCACACGCACACTGTGTCTGTATTTCTTCGCAAAAAATTAAAGTTTTATCTACGGAAAATTGTATTTGAGTGAAAGTTTCACAGTTTTAGAAAGATTTAACTTCACATATTCGTAAATTACAAGTGAGTGCATAATTTAGATTACTATAAATAAAAAACAGTGTTTCCGTAATATACCAAATAATTTATTTTTATTTCTGTGTGCACCTCAAAATATTGAAAAAAATCACAACTGTTAAATAGCAAAATTATGCATTTTCTGCAAGCTTTTCGATTTACACGATTTTGACTTGATAATTTTTAATTTTCGATTTACACGTTTTTCTCAGGAACGTATCTACCGTGTAAATCGGGGGATAGGTGTATTACATTAATATATTTAAAATATATAAGACAACGGACGTTAATACGACTCTACACTCCTATATTTTAATTATTTTTATAGCGTTCTCCCTTAATAATAAGAATAATAAGGTTTTATTTTATTCCATACAAATGACTTAAAACTTAATAATTTTAAATAATAATTGATTTTGAATTAATTTTGTATTGACCCCGTCAGGGTAAAAGCCTCCTTCAAAGCGTTCCTGCCTTACGATATTTTTTTTTAATGGAATCAGGCGTTACCTTGCGGAAGTCCATCCTAAGCAAGAAAGGGACCAATATTTAGCCACTTCCGCACATGCAGTGGTAGTCGTGCAACAAAGTGCACCGCCCACCAGCCCGCTGATAAATGCGTATAAATGTGTATGCCTTTTTGTTAAATTCCAGTAAAAAGTTTTAACTTGATCGAAGCATATCGACCTTTGTCTCTTTACACTTTTAGTTTGATATTATAATGTACACATCATACATTGTTAATTTTCATTTATATAGCATCTGTTTAGTTTAAATCTGTCTGATAGATCAGCATTCCCATCGTGCGACAGCTTGCTATATATTGAAATAATATACGATTAAAAAGCGCAAATGCAAATAAACATATTTTGAATTTTATTAACATAGTCAGGAATATCTCGAATGTTTTAACATTCATGGTCACCCTAGCCGACCACCCCCGTACAATAGCGGATGGCCTTACGGTGCTCATCTTGTATATAAGCTTCGCTAAGCGCAAAGGCAGCCAGTCGAGTGAAACACTTGTGTCATAACATATATATCAACATGGTGAGTTTTAGTGACGTGACAGTGACGAAGTCATATACATATAACATATATATATACATATAAGAGGTTCAAATTCTTAAATGCTTTTACATATATTTACAATCACCCTGTATAAACCTATAACTGAAATATAGTATGTATAATTTTTTGTATCGGAATACTCCAGTTACTTTGGCAGTGTCTCCAGGGACATATAGTAAACAATGATTAACCCTTAAATGCATGACTGTTATTTATACTTTAAAAATATATATATCTAACAGTTAAGTACACAACAATGCAGGGAAAAATGGCACAAAATATGTATATCTTTAATATTTTTATACTTATTTATTGAAAAAACCATGTTGCAGGTATACAACACTATGCATTTACTTTTAATTGTAGTACCCATTCCACATTTAAGTCGTATGTTGCAGTTTTATATCTTTATGCATTTAAGAGTTAATTTTATTTCATATTATTTTATTAACATTATATATCATTTCTAAAACTTTACATGGTGGTAACATTATATTAATTTACAGCAAACCAGCTGTACTTTCCTTTTACTTTACATCTATTTCTAATCATATATAAAGACATAACTCTCGAGATATATTACGTAATTTTTTCTTGAACGCTCTTTATTACATTATTTTTTATTTATTAAGCCATTTATTTATGTAAAGGGTGTATCATATATCCAATAATCCTGTGTATATAAGTACATATGTATTCCGGTAGAGCACTGAGACTTGCGATCCTAGATCTCGAGTTCAATTCCTGTCTTATCTTATATAATTCAAACTTCGTGCCTAGGATTGCCTCAAGCGTGGCGATTATGGTACATTGTCTCTCTCTCTCTCTCTCTCTATATATATATATATATATATATATATCTTTGAGGTATGCCCAGGCCCTGCAGTGGTCATCTATGAACTGACTATGATTATTACTAACTATGATTAATATAACACTTTATATCACTTATATTGATCATTTGTTTTCGTCTAAAAATTCAACAAGTCCAACCATATGACTTCTTCCATCTTAAACCTCCAAGGGTTCCAGGTTTCCGTAATCTCACTCTGATATGAATTCTTAACTGATATATATTTTATAAAAGGTATATACCTACCCAATCTGAAATCTCTAAGCCGAATGGTTCCGTATATATCGTGATGAGTGATTAGGTGATATCTCTATCTTCGTCATTGCATGTAACAAAAGTGGTGAACTTGACAGTCCGGACGCTTTTTTTTAATTTGTAATATTACGCGAGCTACAATTTAATTTAATATATATATATATATATATATATATATATATATATATATATATATATATATATATATATATATATATATATTATTAAATACGGTGTTCGAACTTGAACTCCTCCGAAACGGCTCGACCGATTTTTACCAAATTTAATATGCGTATTCAGTAGGTCTGAGAATCGGCTACTATCTATTTTCTATACCCCTAAGTGATAAAGGTTGTTCACACTTTAAAAAATTTTTTAATTTTTTTAACGAAATTTTTTTGGTTTTTATTATTATGATACAGCATACAAAAATACATACAAACCTAAATTTTCACCCCTCTACGATCAACTCTTATCTTACATTTGTTAATTAAAAACTTTAATTTTTTTTCGCAAAACAACGTTTGCGGGATCAGCTAGTATAGCTATATATTTACACAAATGAATACTGACCTCTTGTATATTTTTTCGGGAGATTCGCGAACCGCAGTTTGACCACCCCTGCCCACCCATATCACTTGAATCATTTTAATGCATCTATTTTTCGTGTATATCTATATATATTCTGTCCTAAAATTTAATATACAGAATGACTAATTAGTTTTGAGAACTTGCATGTAGGTACATTTGTCAAACAAAAGTTCAAACCTTTTACACGCATTACCAAACATCCTGTACATTGCAAAGTCTAATTTTGTAAAGGTTAAATAATTAACTATATTTACATTTGCGTGTTTGAGTTGGTACACGAAACGAGGAGGCCGCAAGATGACATTCTCTGAAGACCTCTGTATGCGGTTTTAGTGATAAGCGGAAGCGATTTAGATGGCGATAATTTTATCATATTGTTTTAAATATTCATTATTATCATATATATCGTAGAAATTAACTCACGCCCACCGCTGGACAAAAATCTCCTACGTAACTCGCTGTAAATTCAATTTATTCGACTCATTCCAGAGCTTTTTACTTATAAAATCTTTCACAGTTCCTCATAAATAATTTACTAATTTTATAGCACCGGCAAGCTTTATTTAAGTTGTCATTTGTCCTTCTATCATAGTAGAAAGACAAATACTAGAGTTACACGCCTAAAAATATTGTACTTTACTACTAAATATGTTACTTTCATCTATTTATTTAATTTTAATGCGACATACTAAAAATTAGTGAATAAAGCCTGCAATACAGATAGTTATAGCACTATATACTACTTCACAGAGCCTTAAGGCTTTGGGTTTTCATCTGTACTTCTATCTATGGCTTACAATACCGGAACTCCGGCATCCCGGACGATTTTTGTCCGGCATTACAAACCGGTATTTATGTATACCATGACAAACATTGAATTTATGCACAATATAAATCTAATTTTAAATAATATTAATTAATTAATTTTTTTTAAGATATACATACAATTTTATTGTATTAAAATCCATATCAGGCACATTTATTACACAAAAGGAGCCGAGTATGGCAACATCGAATAGCGGCGGTGTCGGCAATAAAAAAACGATTGGCTATGTTTTACATCTACTGCCTAATGAATAATGCCTAATGGTCTTCTTTATAAAAATACATAAAGTATGTAACAAAAAAATTAAATAATTTAGATTGGATTTCAAATATCAAATACCTGCATTCAGATTTTAGTTCGATATAAGCCCTACTTCTATCATAGTAGTAAATACACCCAAAAATATATTTGCATAAATTACTTTCCGCTACCGCTTATGTAATGTAACCGCGCCTCATAATGAGGTATGTATTCGACATTATGGGATGCGATCCGGAGTTGCGAAATATACGACTACGGCTTATTTGACTCCGTAATATCGGAAGGTTGTTTTTTTTTAACGTAAACTACGTGGTATTTGCTATTACGTAACGATGATTGGATAAACTTTGAGGGTCCGTGTGGTCTAAATATCGACCTCCTAACACAGGTCCAACTTTCAAGACACTATATGTATGTATCACTTATAAAACCTATATTCCACAGACATTTCGTGTCTTTGTTTTTATAATTGCGTTTAATATTTACGTTTTTCAATTGATAGTGTTTACTAAGTATCTTGATATATTTTAACGACGCCATAACAATGTCCAGTTCAACATTACGTTTCGCGCGACCACTTCCTCGTCCCTACTCCATATTGACATCATCAGGTTGTGCACCATCTGTGCGGTGGTTGCCGATTTGACCACTTCGATATATCTTGCGAATTGCTAGTATCATTTTAAAATAACCAAAGTTCGTAAAAGATGAAAATATGAAAATATTTTTACGTAGTGTGTATTAATAATTATAATATATAGTATGCGGTAGAAGTAACCACAACAGGTATAACATCGAAATATCTCTATAACCTGCGGATATATATATATATATATATATATACGCTTTCTTAAGTCAAATTCATACAACTACATTTTTAACAAGTTTTTATTTCTAATCAACAATATATTCACCTTCGTACAAATCAATGCCGGAGCGGTAACAAATCAATCGGTTTTTCTGAATGTCGACAAAGACGACATTACTTTCCGGTCCCCCTAACATGTATATATATATATATATATATATATATATATATATATATATATATTACATACAGTATTTTGTAAAATCCGTTCTTAGCTAGCCTATTTATTAAATTGCCCTCCTGTGGGGGGATTAGAAAAAAGTATTCTTGTTGAGCTTTTATCGCCTTCTCACCTCTGACACTATCTGAATAGATAATAGATTGTTGTATGTTGAACACCCCCAGAAACTACTCATCATCACACTCCTGGTGGCGTTCGCCGCGGCTGACGTGTCCCACATCGTGCCCAGAAGCAGCGACGCCGACGCCAAGATCATCAAACAGGATCAGGACTTGGGACTCGAGGGCCAGTACCAATGGGCCATCGAAACTGAGAATGGCATCTCCGCACACGAGCACGGTGCCCTGAACAACCCTCAGGGGGTGAGTTGTTTACCTTACCAGCTCCAATAAACCCACTGTTGGACTAGACCATGGATGCACAGACCGCGGCCCGCCGGTCGAATACTGGTGGCCCGCCGACAGCAAAAATAATACTCTCGTACATTCGAAAAATATTGAATTCTATTCCAGAATAAAACCAAAAAAAATTAAATACATATACTTCTGGCGGCCGGCCCGCCTTCAATTCATGATTTGCCCGAGTGGCCCCTAGTCTTAATAAGTCTGTGCAATCTTGGACTAGACGAAACATAGACGTTTCATCATCAAAGATAAAAACCTTTTACCAAGGATTTGAGATTCCTCGAGGAGTTGGGTTGGCTTGAGTAAGACTAACCCAGACGAAAAATGAGCAGTGGCGCCTGGTTAAGAAAAGCAGCCCGTAGAGACAAGACAAGACAAGAGAGCTTGAAATGAGGGAGAATAGAAGAACCAAGGTGTTTATCTAAATAACCATGAGCGAGTCACATTGCTGCTTGAAATCCAAGGTCGTTGGCAGAAAGGTTTTCAAATGACGACCACGAGACCCATTGGTAAAAGTAGCTGGATTCGAGTGTCGCAAGAATGGATCCATATGGTGGCTTCGGCTTAGCCAGTTGCCTATTACCTGGTTACCATTACTATCGCTTTCAAAAAGGCTTAAGTTCTGGAAGTGATGGAAGATACTCCATCACCCTAATCGTCAAATAAATAAAAGGTTCTTTTACGATTTGTCTGGGGCAATCGACAGCCAACGCCATCTATCGGCTCTAATTGACATCACAGCGCCCCAAGCGCCATCTTGTATCGAATATAATAAACTTTGTCTACGTTATATATAACTTACAAATATAAGCTTATACTTATTGAATTGTGATGTAGATATTGAGTTAATATTAAATATTAAAGTACATGTACGTTTTAACAGGAGAACCCATCGCAAGTGGCCCAAGGGGAAGCGCAATGGACAGCGCCCAACGGCGAAGTCATTCAGCTTCAATATGTAGCCGATGAGAACGGATTCCAAGCGCAGGTAATTAGTTTTAAATACGAAATTGCAACTATTAAGTACAACCAATCATTTTTTTTATTAATGACGAAAACCTTTGAAACCGTATAAGGCAATATATTGTATGGGATTCCTAATTTCCCACCAAAACCATCGTAGTGGGCATAATCATTACTTTAGATGGGAACTTGCATCTCTTAAAGCCTCCGGAACATTTAAAACGGTGGATACGTTACTAATTTGCCAACAAACTTTTAAGCTTTCATCACCTATTTTCAATCATCCTTTGTTAAATGATGATGATTTTAATTGATATTTACATTACTTCTTTATTATTTTTATATAGAATACCGTACATTAATCTAAAACAAATGAGTTGCCTGTACATTCACCCGTTTAAAGATTTTACACGTATCAATAATCATCCTGTATATCTCCAAGTATACACGCACACACACACACACACACACACATACAAAGTTCTATCAACTAAAGTTTTGCTCTTATACCTTATTTATCTAGTAATTTTATTGATATTGTCATATAATGCAGGAATATATATATATATATATATATATATATACATATATATAATTCTTCTGCTTGCTGGCCACTGCAAGAGGCTATATACCAGTGTTTCCCAAACTTTTTTGTGCACACCTCAATTTTGCATTTCAAAAATTTCAAATCCCCCCGCTCCCCCTCCCCTCGCATAACAATAACTTTTATATTAAAACGCCTATTTCAAATCAACGCCACCTGAATACTTTAAAACACAATACATAAGTTGCAATGGACAATTCAGATGCAAACTAATTTTAGTTCAACGATAGAAGCGCAGGAAACTTTACCTAACGCCATACACTCATTCGACATTTTTGTCTCGTCAAGCGAAATTATATTCAAGTACTATTAAAGACTGCGAAATTTAAAATCGTTTTTGCAAAATGCAGTTCATTTTACAATTGCCCACTACTGGGGCATATTCCACATGTTGGAGAACAATGCTGTATCCAATCAGTACAGTGAAATAAACTAAACCATTTTTTTCAGGGCTCACATCTGCCAACCCCACCGCCGATCCCAGAGGCCATCCTCAGGGCTTTGGAGTACATCAGGGCCCACCCCCCACCGCCTGAGAAGAACTAAGTTCAACTCCTGACAATTACATCAGATCAAACATTTTAGATGCTAAGAAAATGACGTAAATCGTCGATTTATATATCTATTGTAATTCTAAAATCCAATTCCAAATTATATCCCCACCATCATGCCAGCCGAAGAACAACCACAGCAAATCATAAACGTCCCATCACACCACCGCGATGATGTCTTCCGCTGCCCAAGTCTGACCGTCTCCGACCTTCACCATGTCAGACAACCCAGAAGCCTTCCCGCCTGTCTACCAGCTGGTGGTCGCCAAGAACCTTTCGACCCGTGCAATTATTTATGCTATTTCCGTGACTTTCGGTTTTCCACAGAACAAACAAACAGATGTTTTTGTAAACACACATAAAGATGTATTTACATGTGGCTGTTTAAACAGTGTGCAGGAATCATGAAAAATCTACTCGACATCAAAGAAAATGTCAATTAACAAAACAGATGCATGTGGACGCATGCTTACAAGCTACATCTGTAACCTTAGTTCTTCAACGTCAGATCTAACACAGTGAACATTCAATAGCATTTTGTGGACGTGCGAAAGGGACAGACTATTGTGGGCGTCAACTATTGTAAAGATGTATTCACATGCGACTATTTTTATTGTGTGCAAATGACATCATGAAAAATCTAAATAGTATTATACGTATATTTTTCGATGTCTGTACTTAAGAAAGGTGCATATAAACGCATGCTTACATTGTTGTTAATGATTAAACATATGTGCAATTTTTCTTATAAACTATCGAGTGAATTGTTTAGTTATATATTTACTTATAAATGAATTATAAATACTCAACTGTATGTTACAAACTGTAGAATTTCTGTGATAGGAGAAACTTAATATATTAAGTTACAACTTAGATTTTGCTTATTATTTAATTCTAAATCACCTCAACATACTTTTACAGATAATACTTTAAAACTGTTTTATGCTGAACATCTACAAAACGGGATCTAAAACAGTATATAGCATGTAGTATTCCCTCCATTGTTTCAACTAAAACATACAAGGTCATTTTTCATGGGTAAATATATACCACGTTGGTTATCAAAAAGCCTTTATATCTATATTACAATCAAATAAAATTACATTACCCGGCGATAAGTATTGCACATCGACCTTCGGAAAGAGACAATCGGCTAATTTCGGCTTCGTAGAGCGTTATCTCTGTCGCACGAAATACAACGACTGACAAAACGTCACATACGTAGTGTGGGACAGAGATAGTGCTCTACGAAGCCGAAATTAGCCGATTTTTTTTTACTTTTACTACTGAAAAGCTATAAGTATGTAGTATTCCCTCCATTGTTTCAACTAAAAAATACAAGGTAATTTTTTAAAGGTGTAAAAACCTTAAAATGGTAAATATATACCACATTGGGTATCAAAAAGCCTTCAGATCTATAATACAATCAAATAAAATTACAGCATCCAGCGATAAATATTGTACATCGCCTTTTGGAAAGAGACAATCGGCTTATTTCGGCTTCGTCGAGCGCTATCTCTGTCGCACGATATACAACAACTGACAAAACGTCACATAGGTAGTGTTGGACAGAGATAGTGCTCTACGAAGTCGAAATTAACCGATTTTTTAAACTTTAACTACTGAAAAGCTATAAGTATGTAGTATTCCCTTCATTGTTTCAACTAAAACATACTAGGTCATTTTTTATGTGTAAAAACCTTAAAAGGGTAAATATATACCATATTGGTTATCAAAAAGCCTTTATATCTGTAATACAATCAAATTAAATTACAGCACTCGGCGATAAATATTGTACATCGTCTTTTGGAAAGAGACATTCGGCTAATTTCGGCTTCGTAGAGCGCTATCTCTGTCGCACGTAATACAACGACTGACAAAACGTCACATAGGTAGTGTGGGAAAGAGATAGTGCTCTACGAAGCCGAAATTAGCCGATTTTTTTTAAACTTTTACTACTGAAAAGCTATAATTAGCGGGAAAAGGTAATAAATAAATATATATATATATATATATATAAATATATATATATATATATATATATATATATATATATATATATATATATATATAGATGCATTACGTACGCATATGTGACGTCAAATTATATATATTCGAGCCTGCAATTCATTTTAAGAATCCTTTGTTATTCAATGAGAACTGCAAATGGCCTGAACGGAAAATGCAGCGGTGGTCGTATACGCCCCACATGGCATGGAATGTGTTCAAGAAATAAAAACATATTCAATATACAACTTTCATTTAAGAACATTTGTGTTACGTCATGTGTTGGCTTATTATTGAAAGAACTTTTGTATTTAGAATCTCGGAATGCGAACGTGCGAGAAAGAGAGATACAATCAAATATGGTTTTTGTCATTAAAAAAACAATTTAATTCTGTATTCATCTAATAGAAATACATTGAAGTCGCCTCCATAATTTCTTAGCTCATGATTTAGGAAAATCTGCATAATGTTTAACTTTTAATATTTAATGGAATCAGGCGTAAGAAAAGGATCAATATTTAGCCACTTCCGCACATGCAGTGGTAGTCGTGCAACAAAGTGCACAGCCCGCCAGCCCGCTGATAAATGCGTATGCGGCAAACAATGCGAATTACACAACTGCTACCGTTAAACCACTCAACACGTGTTTCACCCCTCCACGGGGCATCTTCAGGAGTTATGTTACACCGATTAGTGCCAAACACAGAGTCAACTTTTAATAAAAACATGGAGTAACAAGCAATTGCAGCTCAACGATAGAAGACTACGACTTGCTATAGGTTCCAGGTTCGATTCCCACATTACATTCTTATATATTTCACACTGTGCATTAATTATATAGGATTGCAACTGCTGATAAACAAGTTTCAAAAGGATGAACACCAGTGTCCTCTGCGTACCATAATACCAAACTTACTACTATACATTAACACAGGTAGATGAGTGGTATATATATATATATATATATATATATATATATATATATATACCACTCATCTACCTGACCCTTCCGCTACGTGAATTCATCTCAGATGAAGCTATAAAAGCCTCCGGACTAGCAACATTAATATCATTATAAACAATATAAAGTAACTTAAAGTACAAGATAATATATATATACTAGCTGATCCCGCAAACGTTGTTTTGCAAAAAAAAATACTTTTAATTTTCAATTTTAAAAATAAGGGTTGATCGTAGAGGGGTGAAAATTTAGGGTTGTACATATTTTTGTATGTTGTATCATAAAAAAATAAAAACAAAAAATTGCGTCAAAAAAATAAAAAAAATTTTAAGGGTGAACAACCCTTATCACTTGGGGGTATGAAAAATAGATAGTAGCCGATTCTCAGATCTACTGAATACGCATATGAAATTTGGTAAAAATCGGTCAAGCCGTTTCAGAGGAGTGACCCTGACCCTTTCGCTCCGTGAATTCATCTCAAATGAAGCTATAAAAGCCTCCGGACTAGCAGCATTATATATACATATATATGCTCGATTTTTTCCTGCACTATATGAAAATATCAATAAAATTATAAAATAAATAATTAAGGTATCAAACATAAATTTTAGTGGGTAAAATCTTAAATCTGTTTACGCAAGACGCATGTCTAATAAAACAGCTGTCGTCACCTAAACTGATCACCGACTTGCTTTAATAAAAAAGAATCACCACCAAACGACTGAGGTACTTACTTACCTTCAAGTGATTCTTCTTTACGTGATTCTTATTCAAGTGATTCTTCTTCGAGTGATTCTTTTATGCGGTCCACCGCATAAAAACACGACATACGTACAATGCGATTAAAATAAGAATAGGACGGGCTCTCGGCTAACTTCACTCACATAAGTACGGTCAGCATTAAATATATAAAATAAAAAATAATAATAATTGTTTTCGTTGATTGTTTAATTTGTTCTACAATGAGCAAAAGAGGTAGTGTTTTACATCGGCGAGCTCGAGAGATTATCAGCAATGTTGATAAGTACTTCGAGGAAGAGAAAAAACGTGCCATTATGTTGTTGGACCAGTTAAAACAAGCAAGAATTGTACCAGGGCCAGATGGCAATATTCATATATCGCGTGATGTATTTGGAAGTTTCATTAAGCATTTGGAAACTGCTTCGAAGGTAGCCGAGCGAGTGACTTTAGCCACTGGTATTATTTTTTAACATTGCTTTTTTTGCACACTATACCAAGTTCCCGTTGTGACGTCACAACATGGCGCTAGGCCGGTCCTATTCTTATTTTAATCGCATTGTAAATATATCTATACCTATATGTAGTGAAATTCCACTTACCCTGGTCACGGAGCACGGTGACAGCTTCGAGGACCCGCTTCGTGTAGATACAGGGCTCATAGTTGTCCATCTCTTGCGTCACCACCGAACAGACCCTGGACAAGAGGGTTTTTACACATCTAATATATAAAATTCTCGTGTCACGGTGTTCGAACTTGAACTCCTCTGAAACGACTCGACCGATTTTTACCAAATTTTACATGCGTATTCAGTATGTCTGAGAATCGGCTACTATCTATTTTCCATACCCCCAAGTGATAAAGGTTGTTCACCCTTAAAAATTTTTTTTTATTTTTTGACGATTTTTTTTGTTTTTATTTTTTTATGATACAACATACAAACATAAATTTTCACCCCTCTACGATCAACCCTTATTTTTAAATTAAAAATATTTTTTTTTGCAAAACAACGTTTGCGGGATCAGCTAGTTTGGATATAGGCTTCACGTTGACTTTCTACATGAGCAGTTTGCAACTGCATCTAGGGTCTTTGAAAACCTTTACAAGGGCATAGACCTCCCTCAACGACTTTAACAAGGTCTTACCAGACCTTAAGGCTTCAGTCATTCTGGCCAACGCCACTTAAACCAATACGACAATTTCAGTAATTTTATTTACCTACGGAACTCTCCATTGCCGATTCGACCTCGTAGAGAAATCATAACCCTCAACTTATATATTATTAATATATATATATATATATTTGTTAATACAACTCTCTATGGACTGAAGTAGAGGTACTAGCCCATGCCGAGGCCTCCTAGGAAGCCTTCGAACTTTGCTAAGGCTTAAAAAGGCTCCTGAAAAAGGTTGCCATTGAATTATTAATACAAGTTTAGAAAACTTTTCAAAGACAACCTCAACTCTATCTACACTTTATATATTTTAAATGGACCCTATTCACTTTTGACTTTAAAACAAACGCTTTAAATACAAGGCAAACTCTACCAGTCATTTCCCCCCATCTCCCCCTCCTCCCCCCCTACTTACACTTTAGGCTTTTATTTTGTATTTAGGTAGTCGCGTTCTTAGGGGGAGGCCTATACCTTCTTGGAGACAAGACCTATATATCGTAACAGAAATATTTGGAATAATTAGTCTTCATTTATTTTACCTTGCCGCCCGCCCTCTAATAGCACCGGCGGTCCTCTCCAAGGAGTCAGGGTCACCCTCCTGCAATGCCACTACGCACTTGTTCACGTCCTCCAGGATATGGTTCTCTGTGGAGATAAAACTAGTCAGTATACAGGGAGATTGCTTATAGGTGAATGTTACTCATTGGATCTGTGTTGGTGGTATTCTAGAAAGTGATCACTTTTTACAGGGTGATGCGTAATAGATCAAATCACGTAGAGAAATGATGTGGGAAAATAGAGAGGGAGTATGGGAAAAGTGAAGTGTGAGAAAGAGGGCAGAGGAAGAAAGAGAAAGAGAGCATACTAACCGCTGACGGCGAGGAAGTCGTCGATAGTAGTGACGTCATCAACGGCGAGAGTAAGTAGGCGAACAGCTGCATCCCACGCAGCTGCGAACGCTGTACCGTTATCCTGAGCCACCCGAGACCTGCAGCGAGCCGCCAACACTCGCGCCGCGTTGATCACCTGATAAACATCACTCGATATCAAGTGCTCACTCATCATCATGTCAGCTGATAGACGCACACCTGTGGACGCCATTCGACGACCTTTAGATGAAGTCTACCAGTTACGGATACGTTAAAGTGGTACTTATTCTTCATCAGCTGGAGGTCAGTTCCATCACATCTCTACCACCATCCCGTGACAAGTCTTGATGTTTGTTATCAAACCTTACCTGCGGGCACAGAGCTTCGATCTGGGCGGCTGCATGACGCACCATCTTCACACCGTCTTCGTTGTTCGACATGGAGCACACCAGGTTCGCCACCTACCATCAAACATAACATCACCACCACCTCGACCACAGTAAATCATTAATGACACCAGTTAAAAATCCATCATGATCATTATGTCAGCCATAGGGCTTCCACTAGACATGACCTCCCCCCCTTCCCCCCTAGATTACTAATAGCTGCTTGCATCCGGCGTCTTCAACCATAACAAGGTCATCTGCCACCTTGTGGACGGACGTACCAAAATTCCCAAACTTAACCGTCAATCAATGATTTTTAAAACTACCCTCAATTTATCTCGCACGGCAAGTAAAAAAATAATTATAAAATTTGAAAATCGAACACTTTAGTTGACGGCAAGTTCATACTCTCGTTTCAGCTTCGTTATGGTGTTAACATTTGTATGTTTACATTGTATTATTTTTACGATAGACTCCAGTAGGCTTAAGGTTGCAGATAGGCGAATATGATAGAAGAACAGGAGAGTGAAAGGAAAAGAGAGAGGAAGTGTAGTGGGAAAAGACAGTAAAGTGAAGAAGAGTGGAGAATGATAGACAATGGGAAAAATGCAGATGAGAGTCACGGAGAACGTAGAAGCGTGATAGAAATGGAAAGAACAGTACAGAGTTGAGGAAGATAAGTGAAGGCAAAGATTACGCGTGGAAGAGAACTGTAAAAGAAGAGTGAAGATTAGGAGAAATGAAGGTGAATTAGTGGAGGGCGTACCTCGACGAGCTTGTTGGCGTGCTCGGTGAACATGATCGCGTACTCTTCAACCTCCTTCTCGTTGCCGTTGCGGGCAGCTTCCATCAGCACCAGCAGCGGCACGTTCGTCTCCAGGAAGCTGTCGCAGTGAAATACTCAATTACCACCGGTTTCTGAACAAACTTTCTGATATTTCTCACTAAACATATATACATATACATAAACATTTATATGTTCATCCCGTATTTCTTGTTGACAGGTAGAGCAAGGGGGAAAAGATTAACCAACTCTCTATTTCTTCTTCACTGAACTTCATTTCAAAGCCAAAGTAAAACCACAAGTCAATTCACAATCTAATCCTAGTAAAACCTACTCCATTTCTCTATTCTACTCACTCTGCTTTTTGTATTCCATTAATCTCACCCTCTCTATCCCCTCCCCTCTTTTTTCTACTCCGTCAATTCCCTCTTTCAACTTCTCTACTTTATACCAAACTCTCCCCCGATCCCCACAATCTACTTCAAGATGAAAGTAAAAGGGGGAGCTTTCTGGAACCTGATGATACTGATCGTCGTTTACTCTACCTATCGGACACGTGGTCGACGACCGCCTTGCGCAGCTGCCGGCGCAGATCGCGCGTCTTACGGCACATGTGCTCGATGGCTCGCTCCAGACCCTCGGACTGCTCCGCTTTGCCCGCCTGATCAACAACAGGCAACAACAATTTTTAATAAAAGATTACTTAATTTAGATACTGCTTCTTTATAAGATGACGTCACGAAGGCGAGAGGGAAGCGGTAGTCTGTCTCTCTCACTCCTATAGCACCAATCGCACACTAGATTGTGTCTAGAATACCATACAGCTATACATAGTAAGAAAAAGCGTTTTCAAAATTCATATTACTACATATTAAAATTAATTATTATTTACTATGTGTCGGATTCAAATAGAAAAAAAAATGTAACATATTTCATTACACCTATAAACAATTCCCGTGTATATACTTATTTTATTATATTTATTGACACTTTTTTGTACACCATAGATAATAAATAGAAGTAAAATAAAACAATTCGTATGGTACAAGAGGCGGTCTTATCGCTCGAGGTGATCTCTACCAGACAACCTTTGGATAGAGATGAGAGACGTGAAGAAGGCAGTTTATGGTGTACATATATTGCTATACACACATACATGTATACAAACATATATACACATATATATATGTATATATTTACATGTGTGTACATATATATACATATAAATATGTGAGTTTGTAAAACATCTTAATATCCATCTTACACAATAGCGGTATAGTCGTGAGACAGAGAGAGCTATACTTCTGCATTCATTCACCTCTTTCATGAGACACATTTTTTTCATTTCACATTTCACACACACGCACGCACACAGGCACACACACACACTGTGTCTGTATGTACTATATACATACACACACACAAATATATATCTATGTGTGTCTTTGTGTGTGTATGTATGGATACTTTCGTAGTTTTCTACCTATAGAGACTACAGAAATGAGGAACGAGGAAGCATCAGCTTTGGTCAATCCAAATTGAACCTTAACACATTGAAGATAAGAATCACTCACATTGCTCATGTATTCATGGAGAAGTTCCTGCAAAGCCTGACGCACCGCATTGCACTCTGCAACGATTCGCTCGCGGCGCTCGTCCCTGCAACAAGATAGTCGTAGAATGCCCACAGCTGGACATACTTCCCCCCACCACCCCCACTATTTCCAACAGAACTGGTTCAAAGCGATCTTCATCCAGCGTCCTTACCCAGATCGTCTGTCCACTTTTTGGATAGACACTCTTCGCTTGCCAATCACCTGGTCTATTTAAACAAGATGGGGTAAAATAGGATTCTTGCTTCTGATGATCAACCATGCAGAATATAAGGGGCAATGGTTCATGTTATTATCCGTTAAGGATCGTTTAAATTGATCACCAGTAAAGAAACTATTTTTTGATAGACTGAACTACACTGCTGTTCAAATGGCATTTAGTTTCCAAGGGTTCGTGGTGCCAGGGCAAAGAACCCATTCCAAGGCTTCCTTGGAAATTCCACATGTTACAGACTTACGTCGGGACACCCCCTTCCTCCTCCTCCTCCCTTAGTAGCATTACATGGATGACCTTGACTTGATCAGTTGCTATCTAACATCTGTTTAGATCACGCACGAGTCTAACAATCGTGAGGCAATCGACTGCCAGCGCCATCTATCGAAGATGTCACAGATCACAACCCTTCCATGCAGAGTACCAATATAAGAAACATTGTTTACTATCACTTCTATGGTCTACTGAAATTTATAAGATGACAGACAACCTTGCTGAGGTCAAAAGACCCTGGACGAAGACCGCTTCCAACCGGTCCTGTTTGAAATCCATGTCCAGCGGTGGACAAGTTGCTGTATAGAGTACTACAAGAACACATTTTTGGACCTTTAGTTTTAAAAAGATGAGATAAGATGACGGACAACCTTGCTGAGGTCAAAAGACCCTGGACGAAGACCGCTTCCAACCGGTCCTGTTTGAAATCCATGTCCAGCAGTGGACAAGTTGCTGTATAGAGTACTACAAGAACACATTTTTGGACCTTTAGTTTTAAAAAGATGAGATAAGATGACGGACAACCTTGCTGAGGTCAAAAGACCCTGGACGAAGACCGCTTCCAACCGGTCCTGTTTGAAATCCATGTCCAGCGGTGGACAAGTTGCTGTATAGAGTACTACAAGAACACATTTTTGGACCTTTAGTTTTAAAAAGATGAGATAAGATGACGGACAACCTTGCTGAGGTCAAAAGACCCTGGACGAAGACCGCTTCCAACCGGTCCTGTTTGAAATCTATGTCCAGCGGTGGACAAGTTGCTGTAAAGACTACTACAAGAACACATATTAGAACCTTTAATTTTATCCTATCATTTTTTGTCCCAGAATTCCCAAGAGGGAGAGGGCGTCCAAAAGCTACATGGTGGTCTAATATCAGAAAGGAACTGGAAACCCTTCAACTTGATGCAGGGTCAACCCAGGATAGAGTGGCCTGGCGCAAATTGATAAGGAGACCCGACCCTAAATAAAGGGAAAATGGAAAGAAGAAGAAGAAGAAGATTTTTTGTCACATAATAATATATTTAGATAATTTAAGATTAAAGTTCTAAAGTAAATCTAAATATAGAGACACTAGTGTATACCTGGTGCATGAGCTATCCGCCATAAGAGCAGCTCCGGAGATGATGGACTCGAGCCTCTCCTCCAACGAGGGTCTGGTACGGAGCTCAGAGTACGCCAGCGGCTCCATCACCATGCGCTCCTGGAGATCAGACACGAAATGAGTGCTGGAGTAATCTAGGCAGGGTCTTTTCTGGAACGGGTTTCAGGATCAGCATGATCACTGGTAAATGCAATCAAATCGTCCTTTTTCTTCTTTTCAGCCGATAGATGCCACTTGGAACACATATGCTTCCCTCAAGAGTCGCCACGATGACCGGTCCCACGACCTATACTAAGTCATCGGCCCACTTAGTGGGGGGCCCACCCCCACCTTCGAATTACCAAGTCGAAAGTGGGGCGGTGACTGAGGTATTTAAAATTCACAATTCATTGCATTCTTCAGACTATATACACTCAAACCTATTTTTGTACAGTTGATAGGGACGACATAAAACTTTAACAACACTTTTCAGCGAGTTATTTTAAAATAAAAATTGTAAATAAAATAGAAATATGCAGATAAATAAACAAGTAAACATAACAATATTGTTAAAAGAGTAATCCTAGAATAGACCAAATGTTAGAAATTAAATTAAAACAAGAATTGTAATAGTTGAGATATGGGGAAAAGAAAGAATCGTTGAATGAAAGGAAAATGGATAAAAATGAAAGGTGAAAGAACTGTAGAAAGAAAGATAATAAAAGAATATGTGAGGAACGACTGAAGAACGCGAAATAAAAATAAAAAAAGTCCCTGACCTAAAATTAAGTTAGGGGTACGAGAGGCATAAAACACAGGGCTATAAAAATAAACGTTATCTAGCTGATGAAGACACACCATCTAGTGGACGAAGATCGTCAACGCCATCTAGCTGACTGAGATCTTCAACACTATCTAGCGGACGAAGATCGTCAACGCCATCTAGCTGACTGAGATCTTCAACACTATCTAGCGGACGAAGATCGTCAACGCCATCTAGTAGACAAAGATCTTCAACGCCATCTAGTGGACGAATATCGTCAACGCCATCTAGCAGACTGAGATCTTCAACACTATCTAGCGGACGAAGATCGTCAACGCCATCTAGCTGACTGAGATCTTCAACACTATCTAGCGGACGAAGATCGTCAACGCCATCTAGCTGACTGAGATCTTCAACACTATCTAGCGGACGAAGATCGTCAACGCCATCTAGTAGACAAAGATCTTCAACGCCATCTAGTGGACGAATATCGTCAACGCCATCTAGCAGACTGAGATCTTCAACACTATCTAGCGGACGAAGATCGTCAACGCCATCTAGCTGACTGAGATCTTCAACACTATCTAGCGGACGAAGATCGTCAACGCCATCTAGTAGACAAAGATCTTCAACGCCATCTAGTGGACGAATATCGTCAACGCCATCTAGCAGACTGAGATCTTCAACACTATCTAGCGGACGAAGATCGTCAACGCCATCTAGTAGACAAAGATCTTCAACGCCATCTAGTGGACGAAGATCGTCAACGCCATCTAGCTGACTGAGATCTTCAACACTATCTAGCGGACGAAGATCGTCAACGCCATCTAGTAGACAAAGATCTTCAACGCCATCTAGTGGACGAATATCGTCAACGCCATCTAGCAGACGAAGACCGTCAATATACTTACATCGAAGTCGTCGAGTGCTTGGGCCAGCTCGCCTGGACCTTCGATCGGAGGCCGGTTATTACCTGTAACACAATTAAATTTATCATCATTTCTGCAGTAGGACATCCACAGCTAGACCATGGTTCCCCACAGATTTCCAACAGGCCTGGTTTAAAGCGACATCTAACTTCTTCCAACCGTGGTACCTCAAAACCCCAACGGTCATATGTTCAACTTGTAAATCCGTTGGGGTTTCTCCATAGAGAAATCCCCATCACAGTTATCTTCATGACCACTCATCACCAAAGAAACATCATCCGAGTGTTGTGGGTTCTTTTAGTAAAAGGACTCCAAGTAGCTCTGATATGGGAAGAATGTATGACACTACAGCGATGTACCAAAAGATTGTGATGAAGGAAGAGAGGCGAGGTATGTGAATAAGTAGTAGTATCGTAAGAGAATGAATTAAAATGTGAACAACAGAAAAGAAGAGTAATATTGTAAACAGAAGAACAAGAGTATAAAAAATTTAAACTAAAAAAGGTCCCCGTTCTCAATACGATGATACATACAAGAGGTTCTAAAAAGGGCCATTATGAATATATGATAAACAAATATCACAGTTATTAATATATAAATGTATGCCTTAATCATATCGTCATGGTATCTCTTTCTTCCCCCCCCCCCCTACTGGTAGGGGCTTACTTTGTTAAGAATATCCAGTGTTACAGACCCGATGTGTTGAAATCAATTACTAAATATTAGGGAAAAACATCGAGAAAGATTCATTCGTATTGACGACTGGCCCCTTCCACACTACCCCCAAATCCAAGACCCATGTATAAGTGTTCAATAAAGTTATACTACATATATACATAGTATAAAACCGCCAAAGTGCTAGAGTTATGCGTTGGGATCATATAGATGTGACCAGGTCATCCCCTCCAAAAAGTGTTAGTACCAACCTCCAGGAGGCAGGGGGCGTCCTTGTGCAACCGCTGAAATGGTGTCCACGGCAGAGCAGACAGCGCGAAGCACAAAGTCACGGTTCGCCTTAGCGGCTGCAAGTTCTGGATGACGCACGTACACCTGGAAACCAGCTCTTCAATTAACAAAGACTCAGGTTTGGATGACTCATGTCACAGAAAAACAGTCTCTCACTCTAAGGATCTTGGAAAGAACATTGATTCAGTTATGTGGAGATCCGTAAACGCAGCCAACATTGTCCAACAGATTGGCAAGTTGAACTCACTTTAGTCGTAAGGTCTATGGATCTAATGTCACATTAGTCGTTGGGTATATCAGCCAACTGTCACTAAGACGTGTGGTGTATCCGCCAAGTGTCGCCACTTTAGTCGTGTGAGACTACCGCCAAAATCTTACTTCAGTCGTGGGGTCTGTAGGCCATGTGTCGCCTTAGTCGTGTGAGTCTTCCGCCAAAATCTTACTTCAGTCGTGGGGTGTATCGGATAAATGTCACTTCAGTCGTCGTATAAGCGTGTCAGCCTTATTTCTTATAACTATAATTTCCGGATACCATAATTTTTAAATTAAATCTGAATCGAAATAAATCATACCTATAAACTATTTTTGAATGTTCTCAGTGACAGAACTGGAAAACGTATAAAGCGCTGTGAAGCATTAAGATCGGGAACGCTCTGCCAAGAAAATTAATACGTAAATAGAGATCTGGTAAAATACCTTGGACGCAGTGAGGAGCATGGTGGAGTGCTTCTTCAGCACAGCCCTGGCGGCAGCGAGCTCGTCCTTCATGCGGGGTTCCTTCAGCTCCTTCTGCCTCCTTGCAGCTTGGGCAGCCAGCTCGTTGGCAGAGCGGCCGAATTGACGCGCTGATTCCACCAGCTCGGACTGGGATGACGCTGACTTCAGTTTATCTAAGTCAGTTTCCACCTGGAGAGTAATTATAGAACGAAGTTAATCACCATCATCATATAGCCTTACTCTGCTGGTTATAGACCCCCCCCCCCTTAAATTTTCAATAGGACCTGGATCCAGCATCTTCCGACGACAAGGCCATCTGTCTATCTACATGAGTGGAAGATACAATCGGCTCTAGCTGGTCTGTGGTCAATTCTGAGGAGTAAGTGGCCAGGCAACTGCCACTTGAACACGCAAATCCTCTGAGCCGTTCGTCTACGGATCTCTCAAATCTTGAACTTGCAGGGAAATCCTGAGCATAACCCAGTCCAAGGTTCTTCGAATAAGTGACTTAGTAAAACCGTCATTTCAAAATGTTTTTTTTAATATTTCCTCTAAAATTATGATCTCCTGGAATTCTATTTATGGTGTTCACAAGTAATCACCATACGTAGTATGAAAATATGAATGGAATGATGGTGATGAAGGTTGATGAAAAACGAGAGGTAGAGCTTCGTCTGATGACGGAAACTTGAACGTTTGAGAATACACTAGAGAAAAAAAATATAAAATAATTAACCAATGTGATAATAGTGTGTGAAGCATTCCCAATGATTCCTCATCACACCTCACTCTTGTTGTTTTATGGTCTGATGTGTTCTTCATGACATCTCCCGTTACCTTAAAATGCTTTGTTAACTCACCGCCCTAAGCTTGGCCAGCAGTAGATGAACATCCACCATGTCAGCGAGGATCAGGAGGCGAGTGACAGCAGACAGTAGCGCACGTGCCGCGCGAACCATCGCACTTCGCACAGCCGACGCGCATGGTTCCTCGGAGAACTCCCGTGCAGCCAATGACATAGCCGCACCTGGTATACTGGTGGTTATAGTGCGACCGAAACCGCTGTACCACTCCTTAGGAAAACTCTAGGTAGAGGGCGAAGAAACATGGGCATAACTCCGTTCCCCCCATAAGGCGCGGTACAGCGATATTGGTAGCAGAAATATTATATTTATTTTTATTAAAATGTCTAATTTTAACAATAGGTATAACGGTGTTTGTTATATACAGTTATAATTTTCCTAAATAATTAAATACGTAAACATAATGTGAACATGATTTTTTTTATTTTATTTTCCCCAACCTAAAGCCACCACTTATCTGAAAATAATTATCAAAGGAAGCAAATGATACTTGTTGTAACAGCTCCTAGTAGATACCGGACTGTTTGTATTTCGTGCGACAGAGACAACGCTTTACGAAGCCGAAATTAGCCGATTGTCTCTTTCCAAAGGTCGATGTCCAATATTTATCAACGGGTATTGTAGCTATATTTACGTAAATTATTTTTTTTTTAAATTGTCACGTGTAAACACATCTTATTTACAATTGTCGATGAATTTAATCCTGTCTCTGCGGTTATTGCGGGAAATCCCCGGTGTATTTCCAAAAAAAAAATTAGACTCATGTAAACACATCTCTAGATACTACAGCTGTTCATACACAATTAAATAGTCTGTCTCTTTCGAATGCTTTAGGGCGGATGAAAGAGATTACATAATGAATATAGACAAATTCGTACGCAGTAATGTGTTGGCCAAACTTTTATTTGGCTGTGTGCCTATTGGCCAAATGACACTGCATTCATGTGTCAATCTTGTCATTTTAATATTGCACATATTAATCGCCGGGTACTATAATACACGTTCACATTATGACATTACTTATACGCCATTTTTACATATCTTCTTTCAGCCGATGGACATCCACTGCCAGGCTTGGGCCTTCTACAAAGGTCGCCACCATAACCGACCTTCCTGCGGCTACTTGTCGCCACTCGAGAAGCTTTCGACCCCTGCCACTTTAAACGAGCAATCCTTCAAGCTATATCGGTGACCTTTGTTCATCAGCGGAAACTCCGAGAATAACCACCTCAATTGCTCTCTAGGTAACCTCGAGTTATGTTATGAGGCATGTCTTAAGTGACCACATCTTGGATCCATATGCCATCAGTTCACTTGTACTGATAAAGAACTGAATTTTGAAGAAACAATTCATCAAGTGTTGAAGTTCAAAAAAAACCAAGTTGAACTCACCAGCCTTTCTGACTTCCTCCACAGCAGCCAGCATCTCTTGAGTGATCTCCGGGTTCTCGTAGGCTATGGTCTGACCGCGCTCGATGAAGATTTCAGTTGCCCGCTCCACTGTCGCCACCAGAGCACTGGCACGCTTCGATTTACCTGCTGGAAAGTGCCCCAAATCTTTAATAAACAGTCAATTATGACTTACCCATAGCTTCCAAAAAAAATGACTTCATTGCATTAGTAAATCTTTTCATATGGTGACCTCATCAGGCTATTTTAATATCTATATGTAAATGTAATCTTCTTCCTATCAACTCATATATGCCCACTACAAAGTATGCCTTGTACCAAAAGGTTACTATGTTACCAGTTTTAGACCAGACCCTAACAATGCTGTCCATACCCCCAGTGGGGTATATTACTAAAAGGCATAAACTTTTAGACATTATCAACCAAAATGGTTTGCAGATAATTGGATAAGATAAAAAAAACCAAATTCATCACCAAAATATTCTTCTGCAATCTCCGCTCCAACCCTTTACAATGTAACTCACCCCGCTTCTTCTTAGCTGCCTTGTCTTTGCTGTTCACCAGAGTGGTGACCTGCAGTACAAGTGGCTCCAGTGTACGCTCCACAGACGTGGTGCGGATCTCCAAGTTCTTGGGGTCCCATTTTAAAGTCAGCTGGCCCGTGGTGCCGTAGGGGTCCGTCAATGTCGCCATTCCTGTTAAAAATTTTAGAATACATAAAACATTATATCTACTATTGCAGATAGTTCAGGCACCGGAACATTCTCTGAAGACCTGAACAAGAGCATAGCAACACCACTAGCAACTTCACAGCGTTCCGAGCCTCCCTAATTGCTAGGATAGTAAGAAGATCTTCCATTTGAATTGTCTTCAACAGTAGGGAGATCACACCATTAACTCCAGATTAATATAAGAGTGTCACAAATATCTAATGAAGGTAAATAGTAACAACCTCGCAACACTACAGTGGATAAAAGGTCATACCGTCTCCAGAAGCAATGACGCTGTCTGAGCTGGTCTGGAGATAATTCAGCATGGTTGTTTACAACAAATAATTTCAGCCAAAGGATGTTCACAGCTGAACAATGTCCTCCACCATATATTTACAATGTGACCAATTGGAAATGTTCCACATCCATTTAATTCATTCCCATGCTTTATAAACACCTAAAAGAGATACATAACACCGCATGCTCCACAGCATTGAGGTAAACACTGTCTTGATCCAGCTCTTCATGAGGCACGAGTGATTCTTCAAGTACCTTCATGGTTAAAGATCAAGGACATTGCTAAATGCTCCTGTGAACCGGGTTTGTACCAGATCATAATGCATCTGATATCTGACAGTCCCACATTCAGAGGACTTTGATATGACTCTAAATGCCTGTTGGGCAAAAAGGTCAGCAAGGACAGCATCACCTCACTAATAAAAGATGACTGACAGGCTAGTATTCCTCAAATGCTGAAGATAGTAGAGGATACAATAAAAAAGATATAAAACAGATTCAGGTCGGGTAAGCATGCAAATAATCAGGAAGCAAAAAAAAAACAAAAATAAAATTGAAGAAATAAGAATAAAAACTGTAAACTGACAAATTGTGATAATTTGCTATAAATTAGCATATCAAATAAGAATGTATAATAGCACAAAATAAATATAAATCAAGGTAAATAGATATGATATTACTCAAATCTGTGATATTTAAGTAACAAAGCAAAGGAAGTTAGGTGATGAACAAAAATAAGTATGAAAGATAACAATAGAAAATTGTCAAAGAGAAGAAAATAGATAGATCATACAAAGAACAATAGAAGAATACCGAAATAAAAGACAAAGATAGTGAAAAAATCATTTTGGAATATTAAACCTTGTACAAGATATGGAGTGCAAAGGGTCCCATAACTGGGCCAATATAAAAATAGATGTATAATACTGATTCTAGACACAAATAGTATCTTTTTACATGGTTTTCATCTATATATAAATAATTTTTAAATGATATATCAATGACATTGTATAGTAATGCCATGCCACACTTTCTGTACATACATAGACATTACTTTTATGAAGCATAGAATATATACTTTCCTCATTCAAACATACTATTTGGATAAAAAAGTAATGTTAATTTGTTATTAAAAAGTAAATTCTTTATTTATTCTTTCAAATCGATTTCATCACCTTCAAAGTTATATCTGCGCGTGATAAAGAAATACTTTTACCAACACTTCTTCCCGTCTTTAAAACAATTGGAAGAGTCTTTTTCCAGTAAAACCTTTAAAACCTTCTTTGATTCTGTATTTATGTCCTCAATTGTGATAAAATAGTGTCCATGTCTTGGCATTTCGAGTTTGCTGAATAACCAGAAGTACCATGCAGCCAAACCAATAGAATATGGTGGTAAGGTAAGGTTTAACTCGGAGATAAGATAATTAAATCTTTCAATTTACACATGCTTCATAAATGTTATAGAAAGTCCTAATAAATCTAGAAAAAAATATATACCCCCTAATGCCTGGGAATTTTATATCACAATCTCATCTTACTTTTTCAATCACAATAGATATGATATAAGCTTCATCTTTATCTTTAGTGTTTGTCATGTCTGTAGCTATTCTTTTTATATATCTTAATACTTTCATAGACTATGATAATTTAGTCTATGGTATATGGTCATATATTTTTTCTTAGCTTAACTTGCAATAGGAGTGGTTGCAAGCAGACTGCATCCATTCTCAATAATAACCACTTTATTAATGACTGCTCACTGCATGAAAAATGATGATGAAAAATGCATGCGATGATCAAAAGCCAAACATGATACTCTCCACCATCCATCATGTAAAAGAATTAGCCTTCCAATGTTGCCATTGTTGGCGATCCGAGGTATGTTCAGTATCCTTTCTCCGATTGCCAAGTGGTCCACTCTGCCCTCCAATTTTCACTCTACACTTACTTTAGAAACAACAACAACAGACTCAACCAGGAAAGCCTTATGTTCACTACCTCATCATCCATTAGTGTGTAGGTATAATGTAGGTTTGGAAACCTGAACGCTTTAGTTTTTAGTATAGTTCATGATCCTTCCATTCCGAGAAATCATTGCGGATGAAGCTGCCCTTCCGTTCCAAGAACTCTATTCAGATGAAGCTGTAAAAGCCCTAGGGCTAACATCTCAGAGCTAATGCAAAGACATCCATTATGTCCAAACAACCTAAAAGAGGTTTTTGATGTTCCTTCTTGCTCTTGAACATCCTACACTATGCAAGTCAGTCATGTGGCCTGGCTACTGCTACTTTGACTTGCTAATCCGCTTGGCAATGCTAGTTTCTTTTGTTCATCTACGAATCTCGCGATTCCTGATTTGATAGCGTAAAGAAATCCCAAGTAAACCCATCTCCATGTCCCATTTACGTAAATATTGATATTTCTTGTTATTTAATGATGATAATTATATAAACAAATTCTTTATAAATATTGTTCCCACAACATATAGGTTGTATATTACATTAAATAAACAATTGAATGGTATGTGTCGATACGTTACAACTATTCGATTGTTTTGTACCTCAAGTGAAAGCATGACTCATTGAGTACTTACTTGGAAATATGAATATATATATGTTTTCTATAAAAACAGTATGACTTTCGAAATGACCGCGTGTGAAAAGTAAATATGAATCGTATATATGAGGCTGAATTATTGATACACTTATTGGAAGATTATTTTTAAATTTATAGAATGTATGTATAGTAACCGCTTGAGAAGATTTTTACCTTTTATAATTGATCAACGTTGTATATACTGAAGTTTTCTAAATAAAAAGTTTGCTTGATTCACGATTATTCTGTTTATTTAACAATAAATAACACAGGGAAGCAATGAAAACACAAATCGTATCACCAAGGTGTGTCAAAGCGCAACTGTGTTGCCATACCACTAAACAAATATGTGAAAGTGAAATTTAAAAGAATGTTGCCTTTTAATTATTATATTATTCTAAATAAGAATATATTATAATCTTACTATATTTACTTTACAAATATTTCGTTCGATATTAAATAGGTTTTGAATCGTGATTTCTGAAAAATAGTATATAGTTTTAAAGGCAATATGCCTTTAATGATATAAAGCAATACAATGTCATACTTAAAGAGAGATTATTCAAATATGTAATAATACTTCTTATTAAACAAGTTACAAATTATATATGTCATTATATTTAATTTATAAAAGTTTAAATGTTTAATTAGATTTTGAACTTTGGATATTCGTTAAATCTTAAAATTAATTTGTAAAAAAATTGACATAAAGAAATTTAACTTCACCAACGAATTTTAAGCATTAAAATAATACGTTGCTTTAAATGTAATAATATTTTTTATAAAGCACATTTATATTGCGATTTACTTAATTTTATTTAAGATTGGCAATCGTTCTTTACTATTTTTATTAAAATTTCGAGCTCGATTATGACAGAAATGAAGCTAATATATATATAATGAGGCTATAAAAAGGCAATAAAAATTGTTGTATAGTGAATATATTTATTTAAAACATTGTTAAATATATTTTAAATCAGATAAAACAACAATAAAACATGAACTTTTGGTGCAACCAATATAACAAGGATACATTGCAACACTACAGACAACTTTAATTATATGTATACTAGATGGCGTTACACAACAATATAGAATTGTTTTTCATACATTAAATAACGCCATTATACGTACATAAAATGACTACAATACAAAAACAAATAAAAAGAAATTGTTGTGATGGCTTGATCAAGAAATTAAACCTTGATTTAATATTACCAATTCCAAAATGTTTCCTTTACTAAATATTCATAAAACTATTTTATTGCACTATTTAAATTGCCTAATTCTTTCTTCGTTAACATTATGTCAGCTGTTATTTAAACATATTTAGATAAAATTTTAATAATAATGCTTTGTAGACCAACAATAGAGGACTATCACTTGCGATTGTTGGTCGCGAGTTCAATCCTCGGGATACAACCATATATAAATCACACTTTATGTTTTAATTTTACGGGTTTGCCATTGCTTACAATGTTTTCATAGGATGATTTTGTACTGCGCCGCGCTTATTTAATGTCGGTAGAGCAGTATCTGTTTAACCTTGACACTTCAAAGATGGCGCTGTTAACAATGGTGTCCAGTGCGGTCGCCGGTCGGTAAAGCAGTTGGTATTTGTGCAGAATAAACTTTTAAAATGAATCGACAATTGAAATAATAATTTTTAATAATGTTTCTCTGTTTTCAAAACAACGCATTATTGTTTATTTGAAGCATATACCTATATGGTGGAGAGATATTGTCTTATATATATGATATTATATTTATATATATATATATATATATAATTATAGTTTTGGCCACTACTATATTTATATGAGATTTTTTGGTATCTTCCTTGATATTTTGCTTCTTTTTTAGATTTTTTCTGCTCTTTCTCTTTAATACTATTTACTTATCTCATCTACCTTCATTAATTTATATCTGCACTGTCCAAAGGGGTAACTGGTGAAAAACACCTTCACCATTAGGTTGCCCATTACGTTTATATAATTAATAAATAAAAAATAAGAATAAATAATTGTAGAACACTGGATTGAAGACGAAGGAAATGAGGCGAAAGTATGAAAAGGAATGGGAGGTGTGAAGCAAAAAAAGCCGTTTTGGTCACCTATATACCGTTGCGTGTTTTTATTTCGAAAAATGACTTTTATTTATATGTGCGAATAAGAGCGATCTATTTAGCGTCCCTCTCGCACACTATAATATGTGTCGCATAAAACGCGCGTTCGCGGGAAGCCGGTCCTCAGTAGCTGTCGAACGGCGTATGCGAGCGGAGCTGTCACAAGAAGGACGAAAGATTTTTATATAAATAGAGACCCTACATCCTTGATAGGGGTTGAACGAAGGACCCAGAAGACAGAACCATAAAAAACACTGCAGCAGATATATGCTGACCCAGAGAGGCTCGACCATGATCAATTATATCACATAACCCCTTGTAGGGTTCATTAGAACGCACCCAAATTTATTATCTATGAACGCATCTGTTTTGGCATGCTCCTTCTTACACTCGGGACATCTAGCTCACTCTCTGACGCGCCGCGCTACCGAGCGGACGTGTCGCTTCAACCGCTGTTCAACAAAGGATATACTTGTAACTCAGATTGAGATTTCTTGTTCTGTGATATATTAAGTTTAACCATTCGGCAAGTGTTTTTCTTTACATCGAATTATCTATTATGGGACGAGGGGCCTGTACTGACGACCAACCCTTACCCTGATACCACAACGGAATGATAGATCTCTCATATAGGAGCATACTATAAGCCATGGATGCACAGACCGCGGCCCACCGGTCGAATACTGGTGGCCCGCCGACAGCAAAAATAATACTCTCGTGCATTCGAAAAATATTGAATTCTATTCCAGAATAAAACCAACCGGCACGGCTTCGAGTGCCGGTCTGGCGTTGAAATCAGGGAGGAGGCAATAGCCTCCCTGATAGGCGAAAAAGAAACTAGGAAAGAATTCCTCGCTTGTTGCAAGAAAATAGTTAAAAACGTTATACAAAAAAAATAAAAATCCAAATATAAAATAAGAAATGTGATAAAATAAAACTCAAATGTGATATATAATGTATTATATAAAAAAAGTAAAAATGTAATAAGAAAAGAGGAAAGAATGATAGATGAACAGAGCAAAAGGGTAAGAAAGTAGAAATGTAACATGAAAGATAGATAACAGACCGAAAGAGAAAGTAAAATATGAAAGAAGAGAGAGAAAATAAAAAATCATGTGAAAAATTAAATTGCAAATAAAGTCCCTGTCCCACCATAAATAGGGGTACGAGAGGCCCCCAATAGCGGGGGTATAAAAAAAAAGAATAAAACCAAAAAAATTTAATTACCTGTACTTCTGGCGGCCGGCCCGCCATCAGTTCATGATTTGCCCGAGTGGCCCCTAGTCTTAATAAGTCTGTGCGACTATGCTACAAGTGAACAATGGGCATTGGACGAACTATGAGGAGTGTGAAGCAAGAAGCTGTAGGAGTGGTCGTAGTACTGTAGCTTCTTGTTCTTCGGTAGCTTCTTGTTCTTCGGTAGCCTCTTGTTCGTCGGTTGTTTCTTGTTCGTCGGTTGCTTCTTGATGTGTTAGCTATATTCTAATGTTGACCACCTCCGCTAGCCCTTATAATGAGCGCGGAGACTCTCAACAGCGCGATGCAGATTTTCGTTGCGTCTACTGTGGCGCCATCTGTCATGTATCTGTTTCACTGCCGCCGCCGCCATGCGATTGACAGTCACGTGGGTAAGAGCTTGGTGTTTGAGTGTCGCGCGATATACACGCCACATCAATGCCTACAATTACCTGCAGGCTTTATAGATCTTAACACGTCATGGTATTTTAACCCTTTCGTTACCGCAGTACGTTCCGTCTAAGTGACGCTAGTGAACTGGGCAGCGAAGTGTGCACATTGGCGGTAGGCCGATGCACGAATTTTCTCATTTATGTTACATATTTAAATATTTTACTTGTATATTAATTTAAAATGGACGTCAGGATAATACTTAGTACACTTATCCCCCGATTTACACGGTACTTGTATTACATGTTTTCGCTTTTACACGGTTTTCCAAATAAGTTTTTTTTTTGTTTTAATGACCAATTTTATTACCATCTCTCATAATGTAAATATTTCTGCTTCAAACATCGAATCGGCACAAATAACTTCGAGTGATGAAAGTGAATTCGAACATTCAATTCGGAAAAAAAGAATGAGCGTAATTTCTGACAGTGATAAAGGATAATAAAACACATTTACTTTTATTTTTTATTCTTCTGTTTAATATATATTGTAATTAAATAAAAAACAGTGCGTCCGTAATATATTAAATATTTTAACTTGTCAATGCATTTTATTTTTATTTCTGTGTACACTAAAAGTATTGAAATAAATCACAACAACTGTTAAATAGCAAAATTATGCATTTTTTGCAAGCTTTTCGATTTACACGGTTTTGACTTGGAAATTTTTAATTTTCGATTTACACTTTTTTCTCAGGAACGTATCTATCGTGTAAATCGGGGGATAGGTGTAATTTATTTGTCTGTGATAAATCTTAAAACAGGGATACATATAAGCACGCATTACAAAGTGGACGCCGACTAACTCCGGCGCTAGTAACAAAAGGGTTAAGAAATATATATTCTAAGAGATCGCCGGCGACATTATTCAATCTAGTTCACGAACCCTTCCGCTCCGTGAACTCAGTACCGATGAAGCTGTAAAAGCCTTAGGGCTAACAGCATTAACATCTTCAGAAACAATAGAATAGAGATTATTGAGGCAAAATTTATTTTGATCTGATGTTTCCTGATCATATATAAAGGAAAATATAACAAAATCGTTAATTACACCGCAATATTTATTGTATTCATTTATATATAATTCCTGGCATATCTAAATAAATATACATATTGCGTATCGAAGAAACTAATCTAATGTCGTTTTAAAAATCGACCAATATTTAGCCACTTCCGCACATAATTTTCCGCTGATAAATGCGTATGCGGCAAACGATGCGAATTACACAACTGTCACCACCAAATCACTCAACACGTGTTTCACCCCTCCACGGGGCACCTTCAGGAGTTATGTTACACCGATTAGTGCCAAACGCAGTCTCTGTTGTTGTTGAGCTGGCGGGCGGTGCAATTTGTTGCACGACTACCACTGCATGTGCGGAAGTGGCTAAATATTGGTCCTTTTCTTACTTAGGATGGACTTCCGCAAAATAACGCCTGATTCCATTAAATGTTTTAAAAATCATCTAAGGAATATATTTTCTTAATGCCTTTTTCCCCTGTTGGACATATGCCTATCCCATTGATTTCCAATAGAACCGGTTGGAAAATTACCACGTTTTACGTTGCGCTTGTCGCATCACTCCAGAATATTAAGTTTCTTGCAGCCATATATAGCCATAGCCATATTTCTATGCCCTGTTTAGCCTGCTCACTTCTCTGATGTCTCCATCTCGCAGAAAAATTCCAAGCATAGCTGTCTCCTTGGTTCGTTAAGCGACAATAAGTTTGCGAATGACACTACAAGAGAGAGAAACAACGTTTTTATTTACAAACCTATTAACAGCAAGTAACTTTAGAAACACTCAAATATATTATCTCGTACATTGTAATTAAAATACAATATTTACAAACGACATTACGTTCGAAAAGGCACTGTAATAACATATTAAACAAAGCATGTGAAGTGAACTGACAACACTGAACACTACGCGGAATGACGTCGGTAAACAAGATGGCGGACGCCGCTAGCGCGAATTCGCGCGCTTAGTCTAAGTGCATGACATCCGTTGTGAACCAACTATATAAACAAGGAATCGTATTTGCGATGTAAATATAATTTTCCCACAGAAATATGTAAGTGATAAAATGTGTACAAGATTGGTCATTCGACTAAATGTCACTTATATGCGTGGGCATTCCACCGAAGATGATCATACCTGCTCCGCCCGTATACAGCAACTTCCGGGGACTTTAGCTATGTCATCGGTCTACCTAGTGGGAGCTATACCCATGCCACGTCTACCAGCTGGTCTTTACTAAAAACTTACAGCACCAACGTTCGATATATATATTTAAAAATCATTTATATAATTTTAAAACTGTAAAGCTTGGAAATGGATTCCTAAAATTACCGCAAGTTGGTTATATTTTTGATAGTGTTCATAGAAAAACACTATTTTTTTGTTCTGATACATAACTACAGATGTTGCAAAAGTAATGTCATAATTTGAATCGGCAGCCATTTTATTATTGCGCTCATTTGATGGCATCTTGAATTATTGCTCGCGAAACATTTGGCTACGAATTATTATTATTACGCAATAGCTTCTTCAGTGTTAGCCTTTAAGGCTTCTAAGGTGCGTGGTATGTTGCGGTAAACGCCAGAAAAACGATGACAAAATAAACACTGCTTTAAAGCAACAAATTGAAATTTTTTCTAATAAGCAGTGTCAATAATTTTACGCTTTTGAGTTATGTATCGCTCCATAGCTTATTGACATCCCTTTCTCTATATATCTACATCATAAATGTCAAAGCGCAGTGACATTTGGCGCCATTTTGTAAAAATTAAGTCGCGTTCACATTATGACAATACTTTTGCTCCACCTGTTATTTGGCTCTTAATTAGATCAGTATCTTTTTCGTATTTCAAAATCGGCTTGTACTAAAATCAAAAATTACAAAACATATATAACTTTTACATTTCTCATGTATAGCATATATAGCTTATACATCATAGATGTCAAAGCGCAGTGACATATGGCGCCATTTTGTAAAAATTAAGTCGCGTTCACATTATGACATTACTTTTGCGCCACCTGTTATTTAGCTGTGAATTAGGTCAATGTCTTTTTCCGTATTTCAAAATTGGCTTGAACTAAAATCGAAAAATTTCTAAACATATATAACTTTTACATTTCAAACATTTTTTCAAACACGTGTTGAGTGATTTAACGGTCGCAGTTGAGTAATTCGCATTGTTTGCCGCATGCGCATTTAATGGAATTAGGCGTTACCTTGCGGAAGTCTATCTTAAGTAAGAAAAGGACCAATATTTAGCCACTTCCGCACATGCAATGGGTTCGCGGGCGGTGCATTTCATTGCACGACTACCATTGCATGTGCGGAAGTGGCTAAATATTGGTCCTTTTCTTACTTAGGTTCAGAAGTGTCCAGCGGTAAGAACTGGAACCTTCTTTCGTGTTTTTATTTATTATAGTCAATCTAGGGTAGAGGGAGATGTCCACCAGTGGGCAACTTACAGCTAAAATAATAACATTTAGATTTGTTTATAGCAAAACCAACTATTGACATATATATTAGTTATTAACAAAATATAATAGTCATATATATATTGTAATATTAATTATATATTTATTATATAAATAAATAAATATCAAATGTTTTTTCTTAAGTATCTAAAACAAATTTGGGAGTAATAAACATTTATTGTTTGTCGTACCTTGGCGAACGAATTTGCAAAAAACGCAACGGACAGACAAGCGAACTTAAAATATCTTTTGTTAAAATATTACAATAGATAAACGGTATAGGAGATTAAGTATATAGATCTATAATTATGTTTTTGTTTAACTTTTACGTTGACATTGAATATTTTTAACTATTTAAAATTTATATATTTTTCTGCGTGACTGCCTGAACGTAATATATACATAGTATGATAGACTCATATATTATAATTATAGGTGATAAAGCTATAAATGGAGTGAATAAATAGCTTATTTGTAAATTGACATATGGTACATAATATAGTAAGGAAAATTGATTTAAAATTTATCTAACTCTATATATTGTACTGATATATCTTATTATTCTGTATTAATATAGCGTATTTCATTGTGATCACTTTACAAAGGATGATTATAAATATAAAAGTTTTTTGCACACAAATTAGCTATATATATACGCAATTAAAGTTTTTAAACCTATATCTAAACAAACCATACGTGTCATATACACAGAGTATATGTACACTCTGTATATGTATATATACAGGATGTTAACACATATATATTTACATATATATATATATATATATAAAAATGAAAGATTTGTCAATGAAATGTAGTCATTACGAGTTTATTTATGTTTCTTGTATTCATCAAGTGTCTGTCACTATTTCTATATAAGTATTTGAATAACAATTAAAACGACACAAAGGTTATGGTGTAATATAATATGTCAGGTTAGTACCCGGACCCCGGGGAATGATTACCTGGTTTTTTGGTCATAAAATGTCCATTTTGCAACCTTCTCTGTCTGTGTCATCGGCCAGTATTTTTTTATGAATCCTACTGTCACTATTCAATTGTAAACATTCTATGTTTAATTTTATATACACCAATAGCTAACTCTGCGTCGTGGTTACGTTCCAAAAAAACACGACGCAAAGTGAATTAAGATTTTCTATAGCAAACCATGTAAAGATCGAAGATAGGTTCCAGGTTCACGCAAATACTAATTTTTAAAAAAAAATTGTACAAAGTAAACATTTAAAAACAAAAATAATATAACTCTGCCAATAAATAGATTGGAAAAATATATAACTTTTTTGTAATCTGAAACAACACGTTAAAATTTATATAAATTTATTATTCTCTTTAAAAAAGCACAATACACTACGTAATTGAAAGTGAACATAATATAAAATTAGCAAAACAAAGTGAAAATAAAACTGTACTGAAAATGCCTTGATTTGTAGTTAGAAAGGGAATCCCCGAGTTTTGATGAAATAGCGCGATTAGAAACAAAAGTGTTGCCATCTTTTAGAAAAAAAAGAAAATTTTAAAGAACAACTCAACCTCGAAAATCTAACGACGCACAGTGAAAACTAGTACTAATAAAGCAGCTACGCAACTTCGAAAAATACGGAAAACGAAACGACGCAAAGCGGGGTATTGGTGTACATTTACTTATATAGGTACGCCTGAAGTACTTATAAATTAAAAGTTACCGTATAAATAATAGTTTAATGTGTTCCTTCATAGGTGACATGATATTAAAAATTTACTGTGTACAACAATGCAGAAAGATCAGACATTATTACGTAAGAGGGAATATCTGGCTTGCGACTTTAAACAATAAAAGAGCTATATGAAAATATGCCTAATAATACTTAATTAAAAATAAATGATATTTGTAAATAATAAATAGTTTTTATTTCTGAAAGCTCCCCATATGTTTGGTACAATTGTTATCCATATTATAATTTTATTAATTATCAGAAATTACAATTATAATTAAAATAAAAATAGGTTGAGGTCTAGTCAAAACTAAATAAAAATAATTCTTCATCATTGAATAAATGAAAAAACAATAAAAGTAGTGGTTATTAAGCATTTATATGTTTTAGTAAAATTAATAAATAAATCTGATATGAATACAATGTTTGTGTACAGCGCCATCTAGTAGCGGCGATAGGAAACATATGCTATTGTCAATAAAAATTTGATTTAGCGCCATCTAGTGAATTTTCCATAACATTATATACGTCAGGCGTTGTTTGAAAGCTATTCTGGCAAATTGTATTAGACGTCAGTAGCCGATATTGTAACAGGATATGTAAACAGAAAGAAATACTTATATATTATATATACTAAGAACAAATAGAACAATAATTCAAGACGTCAACAAACCTTTCCCTAAATCAGTGTATTGTTGAAATGGTTTTTAAAGACTGTAAGAGCCGCGAATGGTATTAAAAGCAGACAATTTAACAAATATTCTGTTATAAGAACTGCAGATTCCTGAGATAGGAGAATGTAGCCCAACTTTTGTCCAGTAATGGGTCCCACGCAGGATGATTTTCATAAGCCATATTACAGATTTTTAATATTGAAGATATACAATAAATAATTTAAATATAGATTGAAGGTATTGAATCGTTTTTAAATATCTCAGATCTTACTGCGTAGAACAGGGAGAAATTTTAGAGGCCAAACACAGAGTGTTTCACTCTGTGTTTGGCACTAATCGGTGTAACATAACTCCTGAAGATAGCCCGTGGAGGGGTGAAACACGTGTTGAGTAATTTGGCGGTGGCGGTTGTGTGATTCGCATTGTTTGCCGCTTACGCATTTATCAGCGGGCTGGCGGGCGGTGCACTTTGTTGCACGACTACCACTGCATGTGCGGAAGTGGCTAAATATTGGTCTTTTTCTTACTTAGGACTGACTTCCGCGAGGTAACGCCTGATTCCATTAAATACAAGTCAAAATTCGCGCGAATTATCAACAAGTGACAGCTTAAACCGATATCTTGTCATCGTTTGAGTCAAGTCCATTGTTTTTCAATCTCTTATGTGCCATGCGCCACCTTCTTCTTATAGTACGAAGAAATCGTTTTAAAATAAGAATTATTTTCGTCTCTGTACATTGTAACATATTTCATAATTATCATTTTATAAAGCGTGTTTGTAAATAGGTTAATATATATATATATATATATATATATATATATATATATATATATATATATATATATATAGGTTATATATATATACATACTAGCAGATCCCGCAAACGCTTTGCAAAAAAAAATATATAAAAAAATATAGAGTTACAAAAAAGGTAAATATTTTTCCAATTTATTTATTGGCGGAGTTATATTATTTTTGTTTTTTAAATGTTTACTTTGTTTAATTTTCTTTTTAAAAAGTAGTATTTTCGGAACCCTGGAACATATCTTCGATCTTTACATGGTTCGCTATAGAAAATCTTAATTCACTTTGCGGCGTTTCAATTTGCGTCGTGTTTTTTTGGAACGTAACCACGACGCAAAGTGAGGTATTGGTGTAACACGAATAGATCTTTTCTGCGATACATATGTCATGTTTTTTATACCAGAAATGGTAGCTATCTCTAGATGGAACGACGACATCAGGACTCAGGAGCGGTCATCGTGTTCTATGGGTTGAAAAGAAGACATTCTAATTAAAAAATACAAAATGTATAACAATACAAGAATAAAAGATTATCGACGTACTGTTCAAGTTCTAAAACTAAACAATGTGTCTTTGGGAACATCTGTTTTAGGAATTTTTTTTACTAAACATTCTGTATTGCCAGTGAAAGGTACGACCCGATTTTTTTCCTTGCCACTTGTTTAAGTTTCAAAACAAATGTAGGTATAATGCGGAGAGAGATAGAAAGATATTTCTGCAAAAGCAAATTTCTCAGATATATCTACATATTTAAGCGTCTAGTGCGTATATATTTTTAATACAAAATATATTTTAACTACAGTAATATCCCGCTTTACGCGACCCCGTTATACGCGGTTTCACTATAACGCGAATTGCAAATTTCGCGCTCAAATGCCTCGAATTACGCAAAAGAGTGCGTATAAATATAATGTAGTCATCAACTTCTCTATGGTGTCTTGACTATCTGTCGAACAATTAAAAACAGTGTTGGGTGTTATGAACGCATTTTACAAGAACGTAAACAAAACGTTACCCAAAAGACAATAGATGTATTTTTCCGTAAAAAATAAGAGTATGTGTTGCATAGTGTTCCTAGAATTAAAGTGATTGATTAAAATGATTTGTATTTTTTTGTAATAATTTTTGACTGTGTTTAATCATAAACCTCGTTGTACGCGAATTTCAGTAAACGCGATTTATTTTTGGAACGTATCCCTCGCGTAAAGCGGGGTATTACTGTATATTGATGTATATATAAATATAATCATATATATAATCCTTTTACAAATTTTATATGTCACAGGATTTTACTATGTCAAACTAGAGGGACATAGTTGCCGTCAATCCCACTAGTGGGAAGCCTACCCACGAGAACCTTGCTCTGTATACTCTAACCACTGTTCTTCGAGATGTATCAGTGACTTTGGTTCTTCTGGTCGTATGTGACCACGTATCGGATCCATATGTCATCATTGACAAATCATCGTTCAGAAATTGACAACAACCTTTGTCAAAATGACACAGGTTGATTAGATATAAATATAAAAGCCTTAATTGTTGGTGTAATATCTCATTTGTTGTCAAAAAAACAATTGTTTATTAATAATAAACACTGTAATAATAATATAATAAAAGCGTTTTTAATTCATATTACTACATATGAAAATTAATTATTATTTATTATCTGTGCATACAGACTATACCGCCAGAAGTTATTGACCTATCGAATTAAAATAGATAATATAAATTAATTTTTTTATTTTATACAGAATGATTATAAATAGATTTAAAATTTATAAAGAATTTTGCATACAAACGAGCTATACATTCACTTCATTATATATTTTATAATTATAATAAATCAACATGTATATCTTGATTTCTAAAGACTTTAGTTTGGTAAAATAAATATGGAATAATATATTTATTATATGAAAATAGATGCCACAATAGATGGAACGGTAATATGGTAAAAGTAGCAGGAAATCACTTCGTATAGTGTGATTATAAATCTAATATATAAAATTCTCGTGTCACGGTGTTCGAACTTGAACTCCTCTGAAACGGCTTGACCGATTTTTACCAAATTTTATATGCGTATTCAGTAGGTCTGAGAATCGGCTACTATCTATTTTCTATACCCCTAAGTGATAAAGGTTGTTCACACTTAAAAAAAAAAATTATTTTTATAACGAAATTTTTTGTTTTTATTTTTTTATGATATAGCATACAAAAATACATACAACCATAAATTTTCACCCCTCTACGATTAACCCTTATTTTTTATTTTTTAATTAAAAACTTTAATTTTTTTTGCAAAACAACGTTTGCGGGATCAGCTAGTTTAATATAAGAAAATAGATCCCCCAATAGATGGAACGGTAATATGGTAAAAGTCGCAGGAAATCACTTCGTATGGTGTGATTATAAATATATATGTAACAAACATCGTGTGAGATATATATAATGATGTGATAATAGGTCGCATGTGATAAATGTAAGGAGGCGTAGCAACGGGCCGGTTTTTAAACGGACCCAACATGGCGGACGCTTCCCGCCAAAATCAGCTGTTTGCGACGTGAGAGAATGCGTTTGTTTTGTGATTTTGACGCGCTGTTCGCTCGAAACGTATCTTTTGTTCACAAAACTAAAGGATTTTAATAACAATACCAATTATTATATATTACTTGTTGTTACTTCTATGCCCGGTTGTAGTGCGAGGCCCCGTTTGGCGGGAATCAGCTGTGACACGAAAACACGTCAAACTCGTTGCCCTACCATGAAATGTTTGCGATTTCATACCGTTCCCTGTGATTTTTAACTAAATTAAACCGTTTTATTAAAACCTCTTTACATTAATACATCATTAAACATTCACAGATTAAAAATAATATGTCAAATGTCAATTTATACTGATATATATGAACTTTTTATACATAACCTCAAATTTAATTTTAAATAAAATTATACATAATTATAAAAAAATTGAAATAGATTTATTGTTATTTAAAAATAATTATATTAACATATTTAATAAACTGTATTGAATGTATGGCTTTTGTAATAGGACTTTTAAAATGAAATATGTTGTTATATGTATTACAATTACAATTTGAAATATAAAATCGAATAACGAATTTTATTGTCACTTATATATACAGGATGGTTATTTATACGTGTAAAAGATTTAAATTGGTAAATGTATAGACAATTGATTTTTGGTACACTATACAAAAATAAATGCTTTCTTAAGATATATAATAATAAAGTATGAATAAATAGTTTTAAAATAAGAATTATATCTGTCTGTGTATACTGTAACATATTTCTGTATGATCATTTTATACAGCATGTTTATAAATAGGTTAAAAAAATTTAATAATGTAAATGTTTATATCATTATTTGGAACGTTCATTGCTGAAGATGAACAGCTATCAAAGACAAATAAGACCGATTATATGGAGTATATATCCAGTGTCTTTTGACAATTTTAACAAGTTCACCTTTTCATCTTGTAGGTGGACATACTTCGTCTCTCTTACCAGTCTTCGGTCTCTTCTTTGAGACCACAGAAACGATTAGTTCTTTGCGTTATGTGGTTTACCTATTGTCTTTTCAAAATTGACTTTATTCTCAGTAGAGATCTGATTTCGTACATTCTTCTTTATATTTCTAAAGTGTTCTATTTTAGTATTAAATTGACCTTGGATATATCTCCTTTTTTTCAACCGATGGAGCCCGTTAGATGGAATATACATCTAGTGTCTTTTGACAATTTTAACAAGTTTACCTTTTCATCTTGTAGGTGGACATACTTCGTCTCTCTTACCAATCTTCGGTCTCTTCTTTGAGATCACAGAAGCCATTAGTTCTTCGCGTAATGTGGTTGACGTATTGTCTTTTTAAAATTGACTTTATTCTCAGTACAGATCTGATTTCGTACATTCTTCTTTTTATTTCTAAAGTGTTCTATTTTAATATTAAATTGACCTTGGATATATCTTCTTGTTTTCAACCGATGGAGCCCGTTAGATGGAATATACATCTAGGGTCTTTTGACAATTTTAACAAGTTTACCTTTTCATCTTGTAGGTGGGCATACTTCGTCTCTCTTACCAGTCTTCGATCTCTTCTTTGAGATCACAGAAGCCATTAGTTCTTCGCGTAATGTGGTTCACATATTACCTTTGTATATTCTTTTTCTTTCTAAAGCGTTCCACTTTGGAATTCATTTTACATAATTATATTCTATTCAGCCTTTGAACGTTCTCTGCAAGGTATAGACCTCCTCCTCCAGTCCTGCACTGCTTGCATCCAGGGACATCCTTCAACCTAAAATATGTTGCTCCACCTCGTGGTCACCAAGAACCTTTCAGCCAAAGCTACCATCTATTGCACGTTCTATTTGCTCTATCTTCCTCTTCGTTGCTCTGTGACCTTGAGGTTTCTTATGAGGTCCGTCATAAGTGATCACGTGATGGATCCATATGTCATCACCGGCAACACACGTTGTTTATAGACCTTCGTCTTCGGTTACGGAGTTTTCTGAAGGCTAAAGTCTCTTTACCTAGTTGGACTATGGTATATCCCTCCACCCCCCTGCGGGAGATCCCGTGGTCCCCCGTATAACACAGAGGGAGATCACCGGGGGTGGTTTTAGTGGGTAGGAATCCCACATACCCCTGTCCTCCCCCTAGATGCTGGGCATCTTGAACGCCCGGAAGATCCCCCCCCTGAAACAAAAAAAAATGGTATATTCCTCCATAATCCTCCATAAATATCCTTGGTGAAAGTTTATTCCTGTGTCTTCTACGAATATGATTTTTGATTGGATTATCTTATATTATATTGTACATGTATAGATGTATATATAGTATGTTTTAATTATGAACTATATACTTAAAATAAAGGAAAAAAGTAATAGAATGTGAAGGTGAACGATACGTAAGCGATAGGCGAATAATTTAGCGTACATTGGTACGGGGGCGCCTCAGGTCGGCAAATCAGCTGACCAAAGAGGTTTATACTCGTGTTTTTTTTTCTCGCCCCGGTCGCTATTACAGCGAAACAGGTTCTGTTTAATGCACCGCATTCCTTTATTTTGGTTCCTTTTCTGGGAACAGGGATTGTAAGAGGCGAGTGTTTTTTTTTTGGGGCAACCTTCGAAGGCTTGCAGGTAGGCATTTAGGCATTATTGTTTGGGCTCACGCACCGTGTTGGCGCCTAAACAATTTCTGGACGCATCTATGATTTCTCTTTGACAACTACAATCATGGTTATGTAAAAAAAAAAAAAATTAAATTTAAAAACAACGATATAACATGATAGGACCCTACGGAATATCTCGAGTGATGTCCGCGAATATAAATTCTTATCGAGGAAGGAAGGGAATATAAATTCTTCTCATGTCTGTACGTATATATAATAAAGTTATATATATCTCAGACCCTACTTTTCTTAGTTTTATATATAATTAAAAGTATAATACATAAATCTTATTATAGCATTCAATAGTTTTATTTTGATATTAGATTTCATTTAGAACAGCAACTGTTTAGTTTCTGTACGTATGTAAGAGCAAAGTGCTGCGCCGGCGCAGTTGAATCAATTGATTCAAGAGTGTGTTAGTAAAGATATTTTGAAGTCATTACAATGTAAGACCAGACCGTGGCGTTCTCTGGGGGAACCTATGTCATAGTAAGGGCCCATCAGCTTACATGAATAAAGTCGCTCTAAGCTTATATATATATATATATATATATATATACCCTGGCGCCCCCTAGGCCTGACCCCCCCCCTGCGGCTATAACTATTAACATTGCCGTCGTAACAAGAATGTTTTGCTCATATTCCAACAAGCTATTTTATAAGTAGGTATAGCTTAAAGTATGGTATAAGTTACGGCCTTTCTTATGACGGCAGAATAACACTCATTGTTTTTATGCCTGTAGCACATCTCTGTTGCCCGTGTGCATTGCACACCCTGCACTATAGGTTAAGCCGCCTGTATATATGTTATATACTATATATAAGTAATATACCAATGCAAGGTTGTATTGTTGTATATTTATATTCATTCCATAATCATATAAGAAAGAAGCCTGCCGCCATTTGACCCATCTACAGAAATTAAAGGCAGGTAATTCGAGCTGCAATGAATCCAGGTGTACAGTAATATAAGGACCCAAAGATGAGATCCACACTGCAGTTATAGAGACCATAGAAACTGAAACCATGTGTGATATGGAACAAAGAACCAGCTGTATGCTTTGGATTCCAGAAAATCAAGAGTTAAATGGAGCATCGGTAAAAAGATTTTGGACGCTGTGCAGAGGAATTACACGAAATAATTCAACCGTATTTCTTCTATCAGCCAAGACGTACGGATTTACGACATCCGATTTAAATTCCACCATCACCAAGTGTCACAGCCAAGGTATGGAACAATTTACAAGCGTCATTGTTTCCAGCTGTAACTTAGGAGGCAGTATCGAGGTGGACGCGGTCTTGGTCCAGATCTTTAAGGGGCACGAGGGGTTCTTCGACTACCTTCATAGGTTCAAGCTCAAGATGGATCCCTCGTGCTTCTGTGGAGCGTGGACCAGACCGTGATCCACCAGGTAGTCCACTGTCCTGCATTCGGAGGACTCTGAGTCGACTCCGAATGCCGGTTAGGCAGTAAGGTTAACGAGGACTCTTTGGCCTCGCTGATCAAAGACAAGGAAGCAAGACCCACGTTCCTAAAAATGTGCAGAACGATAGCGAAAAACGCAATAAAAAAAATTCTAAATAAAAGTGTAAAAGTAGGCAATGTATACCTAGAATAGATCAAAAATGTGATATAGAATACTACCTTCACAGGTTCAAGCTCAAGGAGTACCCCTCGTGCTTTTGTGAACTGGGCATGGACCAGACCGTGATCCACCTGGTAGTCCACTGTCCAGCATTCGGAGGACTCAGAGTCGACTCCGAATGCTGGTTAGGCAGTAACGCTGATCAAAGACAAGGAAGCAAGATCAACGATCCTAAAAATGTGCAGAACGATTGCGGAAAACGTAAAAAAATTGTAAATAAAAGTGTTAAAAGTAGGCAAAGTATACGTAGAATAGATTAAAAAATGTGATATAGAATTAAAAACATATAAATTGTAATAGTTAAAGTATGAGAAGAAGAAAGAATGGTATCGGATAAAAGGAACTATGGATATGAAAGATAAAGATAGATTTGTAGAAGGAAACAAAATAAAGGAATAAAAAATCATAGGAGTAACGATAGAAGCGCGAAAATAAAACATATTACATGAGAAAATCTAATATATAAAATTTCCATGTCACAATGTTAGTTACCGTACTCCTCCAAAACGGCTTAACCAATTTTTACCAAATTTTATATGCGCATTCAGTAGGTCTGAGAATCGGCTACTGTCTATTTTCCATACCATTAAGTGATAAGGGTTGTTCACCCTTAATTTTTTTATTTAATTTTTATACAATTTTTTTTATGATACGGCATATAAAAATACATGCAACTCTTAATTTTCACCCCTCAACGTGCAACCCCTATTTTTAATTTGTTAATTAAAAACTTTAATTTTTTTTTTGCAAAACAAAGTTTGCTGCATCAGCTAGTTATTAAATAAAAACAAAGTCCCTGTCCCACAATAGATACGGGTACAAAGGGTCCCCAAAAAAAAACAGCAAGCGTGTACTTCCGTAGACCTTGTTTCGCTTAAACAACTTATAGCAAGTATCAGTCATTTTACTTCAAGCTATTCTATTTACAATTCCCTAATATAGTAAATAGTGAATAATATAGTATATCTATATTTCACAAACATTAGCGTCCGTGTCTTTGTGTTTAATGTATCTTAAATCAGAGTTCCCCATACTTTTTTGTGTCATAGACCCCTTGCCATGTTATTCCGTGTTGGGTAGACCCCCTACTTACCTGATATTGATTTCCTGTAAATATCTAACTGTTGTGAAGTTTAGTGTTAAAAAATTAAAGTAAAACGCAGGTTTATTTATACATTTATTATTTGAATTTAATTTTAAACTACTCAAAATAATATTTTGTATCCGTTATGTAAAATATACGCAACATTATATATAATAATGTAAATGTTTTGATATTATAAGATAGTATGATGTAAGTAAATAGATACTATCAGTGTATGTGTTGAGATCCACTATCGTGGACCCCCAATTTCATTGACCCCCAATTTTTTTTCTCTGACGTAGACCCCTTGCAGGTTGTCATAGACCCCTAGGTGTCGATATAGACCACTCTGGAAATCAGTGTCTTAAACTATTTTAACGACGCCATAACAATATTCAGTTTATTACATACCTACTCCATATTGCAATCCTAAGGTTGTATTAAAAAAATTCAAAAGATATTTAGTCGCGAACATGTGACAAGCGTATAGCCGTCGCCGCGTTTCGTCCTTGGAAGGACATTCCGCACATCACCTGTGTTTTTTATCTGTTCACGAGAATATAAACTAAATTTAACTTTCTTAATCGACTGTCAGCGTCGTCCTTACGTATCCTTTTTAATTTGAATCAAAACACCTATTAACATACGCTGTTTATAATACACAAAATCATTTTTTTTATTTTCAAAATAATATTAAATATACTGCGATCGACATATAGATTACATGAAAATATAACTATGTTATTTCGATTGTTTTAATATTAGGGGGACCGGAAAGTAATGTCGCTTCAAGTTAAATTCGCACGACTACATTTCTATCAAGTTTTTATTTCTAATCAACAATATATTCACCTTCGTTATCAACAACCTTTTGCCGTCTAGTATACAAATCAATGCCGGAGCAGAAACGACATAACTTTCCGGTCCTACTAATAATAATACTAATATTTTAAAAATGTTTATATTATCTGTTAATACAAAATGATATATATATATATATATATATATATATATATATATATATATCTGCTCTTTCAGGTCTGATCTATTGCAGTAATAATATCATGTAATGCTTTTTAAATTATATCATATCAATACAATAACAAATTTTAATTAATATGATTGAATATAAATAAAACATATAAATATGTATGTGACTTTAATAGGTCTATGCTACTTCTATATTTAAAAGTTTAAAAGTAATTTGACATTCACGGCAAAATTTAAACGCAATAAATTTGGTCGAGATGGTACACGATGTGAATTTAGATGTATATCTATAATGTAGCTGAGTTACATATATAATTATCTTCAGGAAGCAATAAAATGATCTAGATTTCTCTATTTAACTTACAATACCCGGCGATAAATATTGCACATCGATTTTTGGAAAGAGACAATCGGGTAATTTCGGCTATCTCTGTCTCACACTATGTGACGTTTTGTCAGTCGTGTTAATGTCTTCTTCCTCCAGGAGAGATCATCCATCTGATGGTGAAATTCCACTTTGGTGATGTATTTATCGACCACATACTAGACATGGGGTTTCTCTGAATGTTCACATAGGTTTAAAACTAGAGAAAAGTTCCTTTTGCACCTGTGACCATGTGGTAGAACTTGATGCACCTGGTCACCGGCTATTCCAAACGTATGAACTGCCAGAAGATAATAGAAAAGATAAACATTCACAAACAGTTAGAGAAAGAAGAGAGGCGACAGACATAACTAAAATATTGCAGAAAACTAATAGGTACGACTATAAATAAAAATACAGTCTTTGGAAGGGTAAAGGATAATAGCTGTGATAAAGAAATTAGATTTAAAAATAAAAGTAAATATAAACTATAACAAGGAATCTATATCACTAGGAAATGGTGATGAAATATTATGTGAAGTAAAAACATGTTGATACAGACAAAAAAAGAGTGAAGAAATAAAAAAAGAGATTATATAAATTATTTAGTAAAATATTGCATCTGTAAACCAAAGAGGTTGTAATAGGTACCTAATATCAGGGGAATAATAGCATAAAAGTAATTTTAAACATTTCATAATGGATCATGTATCATCTTGCGCCTGTCTACCAAATGACACTTTTTAAACACAGCCAATATTCGTGTACATTTCTTAAATTTACCGTCTGGATTTGGTGTATCATATTTCTCTCCTATTTATCCTCGCGAATTAAACGTATAATTTCGACAACGGACCTCAATGCTTCACGGTAACTAAGCGAACCGATAATTGCGTTTAAAAACCGGTTTTTTTTGTATAAAAACTTATTACATAATCAATACATACACGTCACCTGTCAGATGATATATACCTTCAATCGAAATTCATCTTTAGACCTATAGCATAACGTTTAAATTAGATTGACAAGATTATATTGTGATAATAAAGTTTTCCCTCCCTTTTTCTTGGGGTCATTGTCGGTCAATAAACAGGTATTCGAACTAATTGCAATGGAATTTATACTCTATACTAAAGTTGTAAGGTTTAAAATTGAACGTAGTTAAAAAATTCTCACGATCCATATTGTAATGGTACGAAAAGATATTTAATTATTGTTATACAATATTATGCGTTAAAGCAAAAACTTTAAGAGTCAAATTCGGTTGAGGGTGACATATGAGATTTCGCGCGCTTTTTCAATGAAATCCGAACACGTGGTTTTGGTCAATGTATCGTTCAGTAATAATTTACACAGATGCGTTCATAATTAATATTATAATTTTATTACTCGAATTGACATTTCATTCAATAATTTTATATTTAAACGTCAAATACTTTCGACCTAGTTTGAATCAGAATTAATTTTATATTTAAAATGATAAGACGTTAACAAATTTATTTAAAAGATACAATTGGTTTTTGATTTGTTATACGAGTAATAGTTTAAAATTTTTGGCTTGCTGCCAAAATTGTCGCGTACATTTTTGGCAGCAAGCCAAATATATAAAATCAATGGTTTCATTAATATATAACATAATTAAAAATTATCTTAAATAAGTTTTTATATTAAGCTACTTTTTTAAAATTAGTGTTATAAAGCCTATAAGTAAATTTTGTTACTAACTTATATTCTATGGATTCACTAGATTCTGAAAAAAAAAATACTATTATTATTACAAAAACCGTTAGATAATAAACAAATAAATGATTTTGTAACCATAGATTATAAAAGTGTAAAATTATTATACACAAAAAATAATTTTTTGACATAAAACAAAACAATCAAAATAATATTGATTTAAGTATGAATACTTTTAATAATGATGTATTTAAATTTTTACACTCAATTTCGGATGAGACGGCCATGAGTTCAATATTATTGTGTTCTATTGGAATCTTGTTCCTGGTTGAATATCACAAAGATATCCATACCTCACCATGTCTCTTCAACTGAGACCTTTCAATTAATCACCCATAATATTGGTTGTAGTCCTTCATCAAGTAGAGGTGATGTCACCTTATTTAGATGATGATATAAAATTATTTTAACAGTAGACATGGGTGCATATCTCAGACATTTACATTTATAAAACAAAACATAACCTCAAAATTTATATCAAGTTTGACTTGTAATTTTTTTTTAATTTATATCTTTAATTAATATACGGGATGACCGTAAATCAACGTCAAAATCTTGTGATAGAGCAGGTAGTTGCTCATTTAAGATTAATTTAAATAAAATGTTTTTTTTTTCACCTTTTCTGTACGATGTTATATATGGGGAGATACACCATAATCGCCACGCTGGGCAGGCGGGTTAGAGATTGCAGTGTGGTATTATGGGGCGCAGAAGATGCTGATGCCAATCAGAAATTTGTTTGTGAACAGTGGTAATCTTATATCAAAGTGACATGCGATCACTAATGTCACCATGTTCTCCACCGGTGGGCTACCAGTGCCCACAGGTTTATTGTACTCATGTTGTTCTAGAAATCAATGACTAATAAATGAAGCGTGGTATCCTAGTTGCAGTATTGAAGTTATTCAGCAGATCGAGTCAGACTAGATCTTAGTGTACTAAACGTCTTAGAGAGAAATAAAATCATTTATTTTAATTTCTCTTCACGTATGTATTTAATTTTTAAATTTAACCCGTGAATTAAGCTATCTTTTATGCATATTCTCTATCCTGATTACTTAGATAACTTGTTTGGAAACTTAGTGAAATATGACGTCATTAAAATAAAACAAGTTAATTCAAATTTATGTCAATGTTTTTTTTATTATCACTATTAGATGTACAATTCCCGGCGTAAATATTGCGCGTCGACCTTTGGAAAGAGACAATTGGCCAAAAAGTCGTATTTATGAATAAAAAACAGTTCGTGAAATCCCTGATATAGATAATAAATGAAATTATTGCATTTAAATTTTTAAATTTTAAAAAAAGTTTAGAATAAAAATTGAATAAGTAAAAAGTGGTATTTACGAAAATAAAACAGTTCTTGAATCCCTGATATAGATAACAAATGAAATTATCACATTAAGCAAATTATTAAAAAAGTCCATAGCAACACTTTAAAAGTAAAAATGGTTTTTTTTTTTTCAAAAGACAACAGTTCGTAAAATTCCTGATATTATAGATAATAAACATAATTATTAAATTTAAATTTTTAAATAAATAAAATTAATTATATAGCAACATTTTAACGTATTATTTTTTTTAAAGACAACAGTTCGTAAAATTCCTGATATTATAGATAATAAACATAATTATTAAATTTAAATTTTTAAATAAATAAAATTAATTATATAGCAACATTTTAACGTATTATTTTTTTTAAAGACAACAGTTCGTAAAATCCCTGATATAGATAATAAATGAAATTATTACATTAAGTAAATTATTAAAAAAGTCCATAGCAACACTTTAAAAGTAAAAATGTATTTTTTTTTTCAAAAGACAACAGTTCGTAAAATTACTGATATTATAGTTAATAAACATAATTATTAAATTTAAATTTTTAAATTAATAAAATAAATTATATAGCAACATTTTAAAAGTAATAATTTTTTAATAGAGTTTAATAGAGTTTTTGCAAAAGATTTTGCAAAAGAGAAGAAAGAACAGTTCGTGAAATCCCTGATATAGATAATAAATGAAATTATTACATTTAAAATATATATCATTGTTGCATTGGTACAGGCGTTCAACGACTCGTTTCCCGCCAACCGGCCGGCGTGACAGCGACGACCAAAATGGCGATGCCTCACGTCTCGCGCCTTTTGCACGCAAAAACTCGACTGCGCCTGGTTTTCCGGGTTTAATGTATCACATCTACCTCCCGGAGAACTTACCCTGAACAATTACCTCCATAAATGCTCTTAAATAGAATATATTGCATATGTAACTGTAATCATATAAACATTAAGTGCAGCGCCGTCATCATAATAACTACCTATACATACAGATAAATAAAATAAATAATAATACGTCACAAAGCCTACATTTCGTCTTACTTAACAAATCCATCGCGTGTCTGCGTGTACGCATATGTAATTAAGTTCCATTAGATATCCCAGATCTTCTTTTTAGTTTTAAATCTAAAATTAAAAAGTATATTATTAAATAAATCTTATCATAGCATTCAAGAGTTTTTAATTGATTGAAATATATCTTGTTTTATCGTCTCATTTAATATGAAATTATAATGTACATATCAAACATTGTTAAATTTAATTTAAAACAGCTTGCTGCTTAAATGCAGGTAACGCAAGATCATACCGTGGCGATAAATATTGCACATCGACCTTTGGAAAGAGACAATCAGCTAATTTCGGCTTCGTAGAGCGTTATCTCTGTCGCACGAAATACAACGACTGTTAAAGCGTCACATAGGTAGTGTGAGACAGAGATAGTGCTATACGAAGCCGAATGTCTCTTTCCAAAGGTCGATGAGCAATATATATCGCCGAGTACTGTATGTTATATATCTTTTTCTTTTTTTTTATGACCCTCGCTATTGGGGGCCTCTAGTACCCCTATCTTAGGTGGAACAGGGTCTTTATTGGCAATTTAATTTTTTTCACATAATTTTTGATTTTCATTCTCTACTTTCATTCTTCACATAATCTTTCATTCTATTCTTTTATGCCACAATTCTGCTTTCTTTCACTTTTGCTCTGTGTCCTTTCATTCCTCCATCATTACTTGTTACATTTTATCTTTTTTCTTTCATTTACATTTTTATCACACTTTTTTATCACATTTGAGTTACATTAAATCACCTTTTTTCTTATTGTCTATTTAAATTTTTATATTTTGTATAACTTTTTTAATTATTTTCTTGCAGCATGAGAGGAATTCTTCCCTAGTTTCCTTTCCGCCTATCAGGGAGGTTATTGTCTCCTTCCTGATTTTAACGCCAGAGTTAGTTATATATCATTGATAGATTGTATGATGATATATCTATTTGAATATATATATATTATATAAACATGTGATAAACACCTACTCCATTACGTAGGCGTCAAACAAACCTGCGCTGCCTGATTCCAGCGACTACCTTCAATTATATCGTTGTTCCACCTATTGGATGCCTTTCTACAAAAGCCTTTCATCCCCAGGGCTCTCAGACGAGCAGTTCCTCGAGCTACATTTGTACACATCGAAAATCCAAGAAAAAACTTTTCAATTGCTCTCTTGGTGACTGCCTGTCTTAAACAAGGGGACTTGTATAATGTTACATATGTCCACGATACTGGAACAGACAGATATATCCAGCGTATCGTGTTACGTTTAGTTCCACTTTTGGGAACTTCGAAAGTTGAGTGGGCAAAATAGTTATAACACCTAGTTTTTCAATATAGTTCTATTTATAAGTTTAGAAGTTTAAAATTTTATTTTTTAATGTTTTCTTTCTATAAGGTGGCGCAAAAGTAATGTCATAAAATTGTTTTGATGCAATAAAACTCGTATAGTAGATGTGGAATTGCATATAGATCCACGATACAATCGAACAGAGAGATATATCCAGCGTGTCGTGTGACGTTTAGTCCCACGTTTGGGAACTTCGAAAGTTGAGTGGGCAAAAGAGTCACCACTAGTTTTTTCAATATAGTTGCATTTATCTTACTTTGGAAGTTTACAATTTTTTTATGTTTTCTTTCTATAAAGTGGCGCAAAAGTAATGTCATAAATATGATTTGGTGCAATTAAACACCAGTTACAATACTAATTGTAGATATTGACTTGAATATAGATCCACGATTCAATCGAACAGAGAGATATATCCACATCGTGTCGTGGGACGTTTAGTTCCACGTTTGGGAATTTCGAAAGTTAAGTGGGCAAAATAGTCCTTTAAAAGTTTACAATTTTTATTCTTTTAATGTCTTCTTTTTTAAGGTGGCGCAAAAATAATGTCATAAAATTGTATTGATGCAATAAAACTCGTATAGTAGATGTGGAATTGCACATAGATCCACGATACAATCGAACAGAGAGATATATCCACTGCGTGTCGTGGGACGTTTAGTTCCACGTTTGGGAATTTCGAAAGATAAGTAGGCAAAATATTCGTCACACTTAGTTTTTCAATATAGTTGCATTTATCTTTCATTGAAAGTTTACAATTTTTTTATGTTTTTTATTCTATAAGGTGGCGCAAAAGTAATGTCATATAATTGTTTTGATGCAATAAAACTCGTATAGTAGCTGTGGACTTGTGTGATACATAGATCCATGATGCAATTAAATAGAGAGATATCTCCATTGCGTGTCGTGGGACGTTTAGTCCCACTTTTGGGAACCTTTGAAAAGTCGACCAGAGAGTCTCAATAGATATTTTAATAAATATTTTATTACTATATACATATTTACAATAAAGGTGGGTTATAAAAGTATTTATTTGAATGTTTTCTCTTTAGTAAAAGCTGCCAGAATTTCTGTCAAAAATTATCGGCCTGTTGCATTCAAAAAAAATCGTGGGCGAATTTGGACATATTTAAAAAAAAAATAACAAAAACCTTCGCTTAGTTTAGGTAATTGCTAAAATGTTCCATGGCGTCTAAATTTCAATACTGTTATGACCAATGTAATTTTAAATATCTGGCCCATGTATGTAAGAGATTTTTATCTATGTATAGACTCATCACGATTTCTCAGAAACCATAAAATTTATATATTTGAAATTTAATGTAAATATTCCTTATATTACGTAAAATTCAGCTAAGAAAGGATTTTACGAAATTCCACCTACAAAGAGGGTTAAAAGAGAGGTTAAAACAAAGCGTATTTTAAAGCAACTATCTATTATTACATTTAATAGAATGTCATCCAAAAGAGCAGAGCGAACCACATGATGTGGGAGGGAGACAACCAGTAAATATAAAAAGTATTTCACTAGGAAAATATTGTTAGAAAATATCATAGATTACTTAAAAATAAGATTTTTATTACTTACACTACACAGATCTATCTCAGATTTAATTTATGGGTTTTGTTCTAAATTTTCTAGAAAAGGAAATCGAAGTCGAAGATCTACAACCAATATTTGATATAAATGAAGTGAAATGAATAAGTGAAATAGAAATGAGTAAGCAAAATAGCGTGAAAATAAAATGTTATCAGAATTAAAATATAGTAGAAAACAAATTAAAATGTAAAAAATATAAAAAATTGTAACTGTGATACACATATGTATATGTGAAAAATTTCAAATAAAAATCTGTGATATATTATAAATATATACACCTAACTGCAGTGATTGAGGATGGATGAACGGAAGAATAAAATAGAAAGATAGATAAAATTGTAGGATGAAAGAATAGAAAAACTTAATATAGAAAAATAAAATCCATGTTCCCAAATAAATAGTGGAACGACAAGTCCCCGAGAGCGAAAAAAAAAACAATTTGTGATGCCATACGACTTTGGGGTCTCCTTCTACCTAATTGGCAAGGAAGATGTCTCTCAAAAGACCATGTAAAAGACCATACTTGAACGAGATAGAGTGATGAACAAAAATAACTTACATTTATCACCGGATTTGCAAAATTAAGTGGCAGTGGCTGAATGTAGTCACAACAATGGGCTAGTTATAAAAAAAGTTAAATGGCTGTACAAAGCAAGCAACCAACTGTTTTAGTTACAGTCCAACATTTGTCAGTTAAACACGTGAATTCAAATATTTGGGTCGCAGAGTCCCGTAATTTTTTTGTTCGTTGAGCAATGTTTGGTCAAACAATGTTACCAACTGCAGTCGCGGAGAGGTCATCTTGGCGCGCGCTAATGAGCGAGTTGCTTCCGCCTTTATTATTCAGTTCCGTTCACCAAAATCGTAACATTTCACTTGACGCTCAGATTGTACTTCACAAATTTATATATTACACGCATAATGTTTTATTTTCAACCTTATACGTATAAACATAAGACACATATGAATTTCACTAATAAGTTTGTAAGCTGAAACTAGTTGTCAAAGATACAAATTGGTTATACACAGTTGTAAAATAAGATGCAATTCAAAAATAATCCTTATGTGTTTGTAATAAAGGCGTGAAATTATTTTGGTAGCGGTAAAGAGGCATTGCTCGACGGGAGTCGGGAGAATAACATTCCAGATTCAAAAGTTAACGCCCGCGCAACGGTACCGCAACGGACGCTACGGATTTCGCGCGCTTTTGCATTCACAGATTATTAATTTACTTAATATGTTTACAAATTAATTATTACAAAATGTATTTGTAGATAAATTATAATTTCATATCTTGTTTTAGTTTAATTATAACGTGTTATATCAGTGAATTATTTAATAAAAATATTAATTTTAATATCATATATACATCGACCTTGCACAAAATAAACAATATAAAAACAGGCAACATATAGGCATTTATATCGTCATGAGAACAAAATACACAGGATGTTTATACATGTTTTAAAGAGGTGAATGAATCATATTTTTTGAAACCATAAGTCTTAGACATTAGATATTCAGTAGAAATCTTTTTTCGCCGACTTGTTTATAAATTATAATGAATTGGTTTAATAAAATGACAAGCGAAGCGGATGGGAGACAGCTACATATAATATATTTGACAGTCACATTAAAAAAAAAAAATTAAAATCAGTATAAGTTTCTGCATCTGTATTTATTTTCCACGGAATGCAGACCGTCAATAAATATTTAATTAAATAATTGGTTGACTAATTGAATAATTAATTATGGTATATACTAAATAAATAATAAACATTGTCTATACGCATAATAAAACAAGTAGTGTTAGTTGAATCTACAATATATCACACGGGCATGAGCAATGCGTATTTATAGCGGTCGACAGGAAATGGTAAACGTTTCGGACATTTTATTGCTAACGGCTTAACTTTCAATGCCTCCGGGAATAGAACGCACTTGTCTATTGACAGTTCTTTTGTTTTTTTTTTTCTTCCCTCCAACCGGCCGGTTTTTTTGACATGTGTATCCCATTTTTTAAAATATTATTCTTTTTAAATTAATCCTGTGTTTATTGGCGGTGTTTTTTTATATATATTATAATAATTTTTTTATGAGCACATAAAGATTTAAAGTGACAGAAGATTTTATAAAAAAAATTAATAGAAATTTAAATTAAATTGAACGCTTCCGTAACATATCTTTTAAATTAAAAACTATGAGGTTACGAAACGCACTATAATGTAACATGACTCCACAATAAACAGACAAGGGTTTTATTATGGTCACTTCATATTTTTAATACAACAGACCAATTAAACCCGAAGTTATTTTTTTAAAAAACCCTGATTTATGCTTTTAAAGCTCTTTTAGTATAAAGTATTGTTAAATCAACCAAAAATCCGTCTGATTTGTTTATGGGCTCATATAAGACAGTGCGTTTGGAATCCTGGTGGTTTTAAATTGCGCGTTACTATAGAGATGTTGAACGGTGATACGACCCACGTCCTGAACCTGAATCTTTGGTATTTATGACGGGTGTGGAACTGTAGCTATGGTAGAATTCTTGCATAATCAATTCTTCTAGCAATCTTTTAGCCGATGGATCGGTCCACGTAGTGGGGGGAAATGCCCGCGCCGCGTCCGCCCACTCGTGGTCGTCACTCCAGAACCTTTCAGCCCCAACTCATGCACGCGATATATCTTATACATCACCACATTTCTTTTATGTACTTAGACAAGATTATCATACATACAGAGTGATAAGATATAGATATAAATAGTTTAAAAGGATGAATGTATTGCTCATTTGTCAGTAAATATTTTTAAAGAGATTGCCGAGCATTATTATTGTATATCCACCCATAGATGTCTTTATGAAGGACCTTATACATTGCAGTGGTGGTGAATTTCACCCTTGTCAGCAAAAATATGTCACTTTTAATATATTTTTTTTATTGGAATGCGACTGACCAGTAACTTTTAACTGTACAGTGACAGATAATAAACAATAATTAATTTTAATATGTAGTAATGCGAATATATAAAATGTTTTTTCTTACTATATTAGGATTACGTTATTTAATTGTAAAACCAATGATTTATTGTGTATTCCATACATTAATTGACATAGTGCTATACATTCATACTTTTAAAGGTTTTACATATGTCAAATTCAAAATATTCTTTTTTCGAATTGTCTGTTACAAGCAATTTCGAATCAATCAACACAAAATGTCTGCATTGTTGTCCCTGCAGCAAGATGCCGCCGGCTCGGAAGACAGTTCTGTTGAGCCAGAGAAATAAAGTTATATGTTTTTTTACTATATTATAATTACGTTATGTATTATATCTGAAACATTTAAATTTTTTTGAAAATGTGTAACATTAATTGAATGCAAATGTTTTATTTATTCACACAAATAAATAATCTGTATATTGAACCTGTAATATATAGTTTAATATAGGCAAGTAAAAGTTTATTTTACACAAAGATCAACCGTTATTACACACCGACCACGTTTAGTGTGACATAGATAAAAAAATCAATATTTACTCATGCCAGAATGGCTTGAAGTTCGGGATTGACGTGGGCGATGCCGTGAAAAAAAAAACTCTTATCTGTCAAGTGCAAATGGCGGGCAAACACAAGCATTTCCCGCTCGATGACGCAACCGCCATTGATTTTGACATTTATATCATTTTGACAATCATTTTATAATACAGAAATTAAGTAATATTTTTTTTCGAACATATACAAAAGTACTTATTTTTAAAGTCAGTACAATTAGGATGGAGTGGATTTATGACCTTCTTCCTTGAACTCTGGTTACTACATGACATAACTGATAGTTTGACAGATGAACAAAGTGGTCTATATCGACCCCTAGGGGTCTATGACAACCTGCAAGGGGTCTACGTCAGTAAAAAAAATTTTCTAGGTCCATGAAATGAAAATGGGGGTCCACGATAGTGGATCTTAACACATACACTGATAGTACCTATTTACTTATATCATACTATCTTATAATATCAAAACATTTACTTACATTATTTATAAAAGTACCTATGAAGTAAAAAATTATTAATATGTTACATATATTTTACATAAGAGATACAAAATTTTATTTTGAGTAGTTTTAATTTAAGTTCAATTAATAAATGTATAATTTAACATGTGTTTTTACTTTAAGTTTTTAACACTAAACTTCACTACGGTTAGAAATTTACAGGAAATCAATATCAGGTAAGTAGGGGGTCTACCCAATACGGAATAACATGGCAAGGGATCTACGACACAAAAAAGTTTGGGGAACTCTGGTTTAACAGATGAACCAAGATGGCCGAAAATAATAACAAATAAAAAGAGATAATTTTACATACTTTAACTTGAAAATTGAAATAGTTAAATTATAATTAAGTCTCTAATAGACCTCAGACATTCTTCTATTAATTAAACAAAGCATATGCTCTCAAATAGTTTCGTATGTATATATTAATTCAACACACGTACATATATCGCTCCAAACGACCGATTCCGGGTAAAGTTCTGAACATACTGTAGAATTTTAATATAACAGCTGATCGCTCGTTCAGAAATCACACGTTTTATTATTCGAAATGCGTACCTTTCGACTGAGCCTACCGCTTGCGTTCAGGAATGAGCTTCACAAAATTGGCGGGAAAATCTGACAGCCAAGTGACGTAACGTATAAACAATTTTTTTTTACGATCTATATGCCTCAGATATTAGTGTTAGTGCCTTTGTTCTTTTAATGTTTAATATTTACATTCTTGATTGGTATAGTGTTTACTAAGTATCTTAATATATTTTAACGACGCAATAACAACGTCCAGTTTAACATTACGTTTCGTGCGACCACTTCCTCATCCCTGCTCCATGTTGTCATCATCAGGTCGTGCGCCAGTATCTGTACATCGATGAATCTTGCGATCGCGTCTTGAGTCTCGTCCGTGTATACACGCACGTGTGTGTTGTTCAGCCCGAGGGTGTCTGTTGTTTGACCGCCTCGCACTTCAGCCCCTGAGCCTTGTGGATGGTGAGCGTCGAGCCTGCCTCTGTACCGTAGCCTTGGCTAATGTGAACTTGTTTATCATGGATGTCAGGTACAGGGTGTTTCTCTATATCGGGAAATTCTCTCCAGAGTAATGACACTTATTCATAAAGTGCACCAACTCCTTGGACGAAAGTATACTAAATATAGCTTTAAATACAGTTGTAAATAAAAAAAAAAAACAAAAAAACATCACTTTTTAATTTGGAACCTGTCATTTTTGACAGTTCATTGTTTTTACTTATTTTCGCGCCGAAATATTGTAAAATATTTTGCGATGTAATGTAGTGGAGTGATAAAGAGAACCGAATCGCTGCGATTGCATTACGTGAAGTAAAATCCCGCACGCGCTTGGTGTTAGTCAAGTGCACGTGTACCGGGCTGTTGACAGCTGCAATGAAACCTCCTCCGTTTGTGACAGAAAAAGATCTGACCGCCCACGTAGTGTTCGTAAAGCTATTAAAGCAGTAAGGGAAATAATTCGAAGTAATCCTGTCCGAAAGCAAAAGATTATATCTTTGGTGATGAAGATATCACCTAGAACGATGTCGCGCATTTTAAAAGATGATATAGGACTTACAGTCTATAGGAGACGCACTGGTCATATCTTAACTGATGATTTAAAAATGAATAGGGTGGTAGAATCAAAACAAGTATGAGATACGATACGAAGTATGTATGGCGCCATATACAATTATCATATATATATATATATATACATATATATATATATGTATGTATATACTAGCTGATCCCGCAAACGTAGTTTTGCAAAAATAAATTAAAGTTTTTAATTAACAAATAAAAAATAAGGGTTGATCGTAGAGGGGTGAAAATTTATGGTTGTATATATTTTTGTATGCTGTATCATAAAAAAATAAGAACAACAAATTTTGTATAAAAAATATAATGAAAAAATTTAGGGGTGGACCACCCTTATCACTTAGGGTTATGGAAAATAGATAGTAGCCGATTCTCAGACCTACTGAATACGCATATTAAATTTGGTAAAAATCGGTCGAGCCGTTTCGGAGGAGTTCAAGTTCGAACACCGTGACACGAGAATTTTATATATATATATATATATATATATATATATATATATATATATATATATATATATATATATATCGGGGGTTATTTTAATGCGTCATTAAATATAAAATGCCTTTGCATAATTAAACGAATTTATTTCTACTATTGCAAGTTTTTATTAGATAACGGTAATTTAACGTAAAAACGAAAGCCTTACCTTTATGTTAATGACAATTCACACCACAATCACCAGAAGCAGGTAAATAGAAATTCTAAAACTTGTTCTTTATTTAATCCTGACAAATGAATAGATTTTTAAACATTTAAATGAACTTGTATTGTCTAGTATCTTATAGTTAATACTTTAAAAGTATATTGTCACCATTTTGACAGTTCATCACACCACAACATCCGTTGTTAGAGGGTGGTAGAACGCTTCCTGATGATTCAAATTGTAAATTAAGATGAAGGAAGAAAAGCTAAAAGGCAGATATGTAAGCGCTCCAAGAGTTTAAGATTTTCTCAGACTTACTTTGGTCTTTTCTCATCCAAACCCTCTCATAGGGGATGCTTCTCCATGCTCCCCCCGTACCTAGAAGGCCAAGACGTCCCAAAGACACAGAACACCACACACCCGCTGCAGACACTTACAACACTGCAAGCGCCAACCACACTTCACCTGCAACAGTTCAGGATATCATGTCATTCACACTAGAACAAAACACTACTCACCACACCACAACACACGTTCTTAGCTGGTGGCAGCAGGCTCAATGATGATTCATACTGTGATTTAAGATGAAAGAAGAAAAGCTTAAAGGCAGATATGTAAGCTGTCGAAGAATTCTTTAAGATCTGTTCAGACTTACTTTGATTTGGTCTTTTCTCATCCAAACCCTCTCATAGGGAATGCTTCTCCATACTCCCCCCGTACCTCAAACCTCACACCATCACAGGGTTCCACACTTCACATGAGACAGCACAGGATATCGCGCCATTCACGATAGAACAAAACACTACTCACCACACCACAACACCTGTTCTCAGGACCGCCTGCTTCCTAACAGCGAACAGAGTGGGTGAAGCGATGTTGGATCAGGATCCATCTTTGTCTCACCTGTGGTCCACGCTGCCGTCCCAAGCATAAATAAGAAAAGGACCAATATTCAGCCACTTCCGCACATGCAGTGGTAGTCGTGCAACAAAGTGCACCGCCCGCCAGCCCGCTGATAAATGCGCGTGCGGCAAACAATGCGAATCACACAACCGCCACCGCCAAATTACTAAATACGTGTTTTACCCCTCCACGGGGCATCTTCAGGAGTTATGTTACACCGATTAGTGCCAAACACAGAGATAGGATATAAGTAACATATTTCCGCGTATAGGAATGATCGCCCTGAAAGATATAATTTCTCTAAGCATTTATTATAGTCGGAACATAGTTTACCGCACGGTCATTCCTATGACGTATTGACTCTGTGTTTTTTTTTTTTTTTTTTTTTTTTTTTTTTTTATTCGTACCCCTATCTAGTTTGGGACAGGGTCTTTTGTATCAATATAATTTTTCACATTTCTTATTATTTTCTTTCTCTTCTTTCTTTCCTTATAATGTCATTTCTTTCATTCTATTTTCTATCTTTCATTCCACAATTCATCTTTCTTTCTCATTCGCCCTATTCAGCTTTCATTCTTCCCTCTTTTCTTATTAATAATTACATTTTTATCTTTTTATTTACATTTGGATTTCTTATTTTATAATTATTTTTTATTTATCACAGTCTTATTTCTTAATTTTTTCCCATTTTATTGTCGCTTTGTTACTTACTTATGTTTGTCTTTTATTTATTTCTATTGTTCTTTTAACTATTTCTTTGCAGAGGGTTATGAAATCTTGCTGGTATTCCCCGCCTATCAGGGAGGCTATTGACTCCTCCCTGATTTGAACCCCAGACCGGCACTCGAAGCCGAACCGGAGTCCCCCGAATGCGGGACACCGGGCCACAAGGTGGATCACGGTCTGGTCCACGCCCGGTTCACAGAAGCACGAGGGGTCCTCCTTGAGCTTGAACCTATGAAGGTACTCAGAGAACCCCCCGTGCCCCGTGAAGAGCTGGGCCGAGACCGCGTCCACCTCGATGCTGCGGAGCACGCGGTAGGCTGAGACGGCGTCCGGGAAAAACATCCTCGTTACCGAAGCCGTCGTTCCTTCCACATACCTCCTGTTCCATTCGTCGAGCGACTCCAGTCTCAGTTGCCGCTTGACGAATGAAACAGGGCATCTCTCGTACTCTGGTCGTCTTTTACTCTTCAGGGCCGCTTCCTTGGCCAGCTGGTCCGCCCTCTCGTTCCCCTCCATCCCCGCGTGCGCTTTCACCCAGAACAACCTTACATCCTTCCCTTTCTCTCTCGCTTTCATTACATTCTCCTTCACTCTTAACGCTAAGGGATGGAGGGTGTCCGATCTTGCGACAGTTTCGAGAGCGGACCGCGAGTCGCTCAGTACGGCACAGACTTGCGCCGACTCGCCGGCCGCGTACCCTGTTGCCTCAGCTAGAGCCAGCAGCTCTGCCTGGTATACGGTGCAGAAGTTGCCCAACTTGAGTTTCTTTGTGTATGACTCTACGGCGCCCCGCTTGACGCAGAACGCCGCACCCACCTTATCCTCTATGCGGCTGCCGTCGGTATAAATTACCAGATCGGCAGCCGCGGTGGCAAGTCGGACTTCCTCCGCACTTTCCCCCAGACAGGAGAACTCCACACCAACTTGACCAGACGGGTGTGGTAGTCTCAGGTAGCTGACCGGTACCTCCAGGTCTCGGTCCTTTACCACCTGCCGGGAATGACCCTTTCTTATTTCAAATAAGCGGGCTGCTTCTTGGACCCGAAGGTCCAGGGGAAGCAACCCGGCAAGTATAAGGGCCGAGTGCAGGGACGCGGTCCTGTGGGTCCTCGCGATCTTCTGCGCGAAGCCCCGCTGGACCGCGCCCAACTGCCTGCGGACCAGCAGCTTCCTAGCCGCCGGCGCCCATGCACTCGCTGCATACAAAATCGTCGGCTCCAGCACCGCCAGATACATCGTTCTGATCACCTCCGAGTTCAGACCCCAAGATACCTTCGCAGCCCTGCACAGCTGACGATAGAGGCCCTGTGCCTTCTTGCTCACGTTCTTCACGTGACTGTTGAACGTGAGCCTATCGTCAACTGTGAGGCCTAGTATCCGGACCTCCCCAGTCCGTCCAAGCGGCTCACCTCCCATGCTCAGTAATGGGTAGTCGAACTTTAGCTTGTTGGTTAGCACCATCACCTTGGTTTTGTGTGGTGCGAACCTCAGCTTATTCCTGACCCCCCACTCATGAACATGGGCGAGAACGGCGTTGGCCCGACTCGAGATGTCCTGGGCCTTCTGCCCCGAGAAGACCAGCACGACGTCATCTGCGAACGCCTGGCAGTGTGTCCCGGTCTTTGCCACCTCCTCCAGGAGAGGGTTGATGAGGAGGGTCCAGAAGGTTGGGCCGCCTACGGATCCCTGCACGCACCCCTTGGTGGTCTCTCTGGCCCACTCTGCCCCCGCGTACCGTACGGACACCTTGCGATCGCTAAAATAGCTGTCAACAAGACGCCGCAGATTCGCGGGGCAGCGAGTCTCTGCCAGTCTGCACCGTATAGCAGGCCACCAGGCGTTATCGAAGGCTCCCTCTATGTCCAATGATACCAGCACTGCGATCTCCTTCTCCTTCAGCCGGGTTCGCAGATGCTGGATCAGGTCATACAGGGAGTCTTCGGTACACCTCTGCGGCATGAAGCCGTATTGGTGGCTACTGATATACGGTGCAGTGTACCACCGGATCCTACGGACCATCATTTTCTCAAGGACCTTGCCGAGAATCGGCAAGAGTCCGATGGGCCTGTAGGATTTCGGGTGCGTGTAGTCCTCCTTGTCCGGCTTCCGCAACGCTACGACCACTGCCTCCTTCCATCTCGTGGGGAAGTGGGAAAGCGCGAGACACCGGTTGGAGAGCGCGAGGTACAGAACGGGGTCCACGGCGACGGCCGCACGGCAGATGTCCGCGGTGAGTCCGTCAGAGCCAGGTGCCTTCTTGGCGTTGAAGGTCGATACGGACCATCGGAGCTCCTCCATCGTAAACGGGGGGTCGCATGTTCCATCATGGTCCCCCGAATTGACTTCATCGGCTTTAGCTCTTACAGTTCTGTGGTCCGCATTGTCCTTCCCGGGGTCGTCCTCCGGGAAGAAAACCTCCGCCAGCAACCTGGCTGATCCCGCTGCGTCCAGCACTTTACCTGACTGGACGAGGGGGACGTCCTCTCGCCTCACCTCCGTGCGACGCATCACACGGTGGATCCCGCCCCACATGGTCTCGCGATCCTGTCTCTCACAGAAACGCTTCCAGCTATGGGTCTGAGCGCGCCTCGCCTCAAGGCGGTATGCCTCCTTCGCGTCGCAGTACTCGCGCCAGACCAGCTCCTTACGAGCCGGCCTCGCGGCCCTGATCCTTCTCTTCTTCCTCAAGACATCTGCCTTGAGGAGAGAGAGCTGTTCGGACCACCAGGGCAATTCCGTTCTCTTCCGCTTGGAGACCTTCGGCAGGACCAACTCGCAAGCGTCCCTCACGGTTTCCACATACCGACCGACCGTGCTGTCCAACGCCCCCTTTTCGGTGATCTGATTCACCTCGGTAGGCGTCAGACAGCGATCCGATAGCAGCCGAGCGACAGTTCGATGGAACTCGCCCCAGTCTGCCCTACGGGTAGTGTACTGCCGTGTGGTCCGCTTGACGTCCGTGCCTTGGGACCTCTCAAACTTCAGATTGAACACAATTGCCCTGTGGTCCGACGAGGATATGTCGTCCACGAGGCTCCAGCCCACCGCTCGGTCGAGCAGGGTGGTCGAGCAAGCAGTAATGTCGACGCGACTGGAGTAATGCTTACCGCCCCGATACGTATCAAACGTCGGCTCAGACCCCTGGTTCAACACGTGCACTCCCAGTTGGTCGAGGGCGGCTGCGACCTCCTCCCCCCTTCGGTCCGTGGACCGGCTACCCCACCAGGTGTTATGCGCATTGACGTCGCCACCCAGTACCACGTTGGCTGTCCCCAAGCCCTCCACGGCCGAGCCGATCCGGTCCAGGTATGGTCCGACGGGCGTATTAGGCTCCAGGTAGACGGACACCACCCCTATCTCCCAAGCCCCAGTCCTCAGCCTGGCCGCAGCAACGTTGCCAGACGTGAGTTGGGGACATTGAGTGATATCGATAGTGTCGTCGAATAGCACAATGGCCGCCTTGACAACCTCCCCGTTGCCTCGCGCGACACATTGTACCACCCTTGTCCCTGGGTAGTGCCTCATCTCGCCAATAGCGCCGATATACGGCTCCTGGACCAATGCGAACGCCCAGCCTCTCTTCGGCGCTTCACATATCAGCTCGGCAGTAGCGAGCTTGGACCTTTGCAGGTTTAGCTGCGCCACGCGGTACTGGTGGTGCCCTGCGCGGAGAGTGCGGTGAGTCACCTGGGTGCCCTTAGCAATACGCTACGGACGCCCGTGCTATGGTGTCCCACTTTCTCCGCACAGGACAGTCTTCGTCAAATGCGCCGTGGTCCCACCGGTCTGCCTTAGCTAGTCGGCAGTTCCGGCAGGCGGGAGGTTTCCCGGCTTGCCGATCCGGACACTCGGCGCGTAGGTGCCGGCCACCACAATGGCTGCAGCGGTCTTCGCTCTCCGCGCAATGCCGTTTGGTGTGGCCGTAACCTAGGCACCGAGTGCACTGGACTAGCGGGGAGTGATCATGCACCCGCACTCGCTGGAGGTCCACGTGCATGTAGCCCGCAGCCGTCAGCCGTCCCCAGAGCGCAGGCGACACGCGCATGACCACATGGATCGTCTGCACATTTCGCGCCCTCCTCCTGAACCTTACCTCCGCCCTCTGATCCTCCTCAGAGACGTCGACCAGCAGGTGTTTATTTTGGGTCTTAATGGCCTTTACTATTTCTTCGTTAGTATTATAGGCCATTACGTCTCTGAGCAGAACCAGTGGGTCCTTGTTTTTGACCTCTGCAAGGTTCAGGTCCCTGCCTGCCCTCCTCAGCCCCTCACGCACCCTCTCCAGCTCGACCTCTGAGCCGCAGCCCAGGATGACCCGACCGTCCCGCACCCTGCGGATCCGGTCGACCCTTATGCCGGTCTGGGTGGCGTTTAGAGCTTTCCGTATTTTTCCCAGGACCTGCTCGCCCGTGTCGGTCCCCGACGAGACCGCCACCGAGTGCTTAGGTTCGCACCCCGGTGGCGGTCTTTTTGCCGGGCCGGCCGCCACGCTCGCGTACGTGCCGGGAGGCTTCACTTTTTCTTGTACTTTTGCAGCCGCGAGAGACTCCCTCAAGCCCTCCAATTCTTTGGTATTGGCTTCAAGGAGTCTCGCGTGGCTGTCTAATTTCTTAAGGAGCTCGCACTGGCTCGCCGGCAGGGGGTTTGCGGGTGGATCCTTCACTACTGCTTCCACCCGTTTCGCCCCGCTCGCCGGCTGCTCTACTGGACCCCCTTTTGGGTCCTGGGTTCTCTCTCTATGTGCGAGCTCCGCCTCCTTAAACAGTTCGTAGAGCCGATTAATGGCTATTATCACCTGCTCCTTTATTTCCGTTTTTAGGTTGCGCGAGCTGCCCAGGTGCAATTTCGCCTTTGTTAGGCACGCTCGCGCCTCCTTCATCCGGTCCGCGGAAGCCGGTTTGTCCCCTTTCGGGGATTGCCCGGCCGCCGCGGGAGCAGGTGTCGGCTCTACCGCTTTCGGCAACGTACGCGCCCTTACCTTCACGGCCGGCACGACGACACGGGGAGAGGTCCTGGGCTTTTTTACCTGCCCTTCCCACTCCCCCACACTCTTCCGGACGCTTCTAATGGGCGAGGTGCTCACCCTGCACGCCTGGCTGGCGCCTGCCTGGCTCACCTCGCCCGCGTCGGTGGTCTTTGTGGGGGTCCGGTACATTTTAGGGGTAGTCGTCTGTAACTTAAAATTCGTATATAAGTATACGCTTGCTTGTCTTATTATACTATTTGTATAAAGTTATATATAATTTGTGTACTCTTGTAGAATCAATATGTCAATATATAATTTATAGATATGTCAATATATAAAATTTGTTTAACTCTATGTGTCAATTTTTAAATAAAATATAATTTAGTCAACTTAACTCTAGTGCAAAAAGGCTCTTAACCTAAGGCAATAGGGCCACTATTCTATTGCTATTTATACTAATTCTTAAAACTATGGGATAGGTCAAAAAGACCTCACTCCCAGTGGCAGCCGCCGAGTATTTTTATTCCTAATAATTATGCCAGACCTATGTTTATTTACTGGAGGAATTTAACCTCTGTGGTGGGCGGAAAAGAAAAATGTCTACCCACCACTTTTTTATTTTATAAAACTCTTTGTAATTTCTTGTAATACTCGGCGGCTACCTTACTTATACTATGTCCAGCACTCCCGGCTCCCGGCAGCAACCCTCAAACCCTCTGCCTCGCTTAGCAGTGGGTGTCCGGCGTCGTCGAGTGTTTCCAATTGGAAATTTCCAATTGAAATTCGTTACTTCTTCAATAACTTTTTGGGTTTTTGTCCAAAAATTTTTTGGTTTATATGCTCGCAAAGCTTACGCGAGCGCGCACAAGATAGCAGTTCAGGAAAATGGTGTTACAGCGCTTATTCTCGCGCGGCGGGTCCTTTTTGTTTTATCACTGTTCCGCACTTAATTCGAACTTTTGGTTATTAAAAATCCAATTTAATTCCGATTTTTATAATTTTCACTGATATATGTTCGGTGTTTATAGGCGGATTTTTTGATATATGATTTATTGAATTTTTCACACTAGAACCCACTCAAAACGAATTTAAACTGATTATTTGTGCGTTAAAGCGTTACGGACCGGTGCGTTCGGCTCGGGAGCGTGCGCAAAACTCTGACTCTGTGTTTGTCACTAATCGGTGTAACATAACTCCTGAAGATGCCCCGTGGAGGGGTGAAACACGTGTTGAGTGGTTTAACGGTGGCAGTTGTGTAATTCGCATTGTTTGCCGCATACGCATTTATCAGCGGGCTGGCGGGCGGTGCACTTTGTTGCACGACTACCACTGCATGTGCGGAAGTGGCTAAATAATGGTCCTTTTCTTACTTAGGATGGACTTCCGCAAGGTAACGCCTGATTCCATTGAATATGTCCCAAGCATACACAACATCAACACTACACAGCTCTACTCGTGTAGAGCGATTCACTACTCCAGGTTTGTTATATTTGTAAGTTGACAGACCCTTTCGCTCCTTGAACTCAGTTCTGATGCTGTAAAAGCACCAGGGCTGACAACAACTTCAACTGAAACCAAGTGGAAGTCTATGATAGTTAAATGCAAGTTTTAAACCACTGTTACATATATACACCAAACATAGGTTCAATTAGAAATTGAGATACTAGTTTAAATTTTTCTTTATAATATACAGTAATGTTCTTCAACAGAGTTCCCCAAACTTTTTTGTGTCGTAGACCCCTTGCCATGTTTTTCCGTGTTGGGTAGACCCCCTACTTACCTGATATTGATTTCCTGTAAATTTCTAACTGTAGTGAAGTTTAGTGATAAAAACTTAAAGTAAAAACACATGTTAATTTATACATTTGTGTGATATACTATCTGTTTATATTTTTTAAAATATTTTTTTTAGCACTTTCCTTTTCAAGATTCAGGAAACGAATAAACGTATTTGTCCCACATTCGTATTTATAGAAATACTCTCAGGTTTTAACAAGATAAAAATGTATTGCGACCACAAAGCGAATACCAACATCCTACAACTTACACAATTTTATAAACATACATAATATTTTTTTTACTTCATAGGTACTTTTATAAATAATGTAAATGTTTTCATATTATAAGATGGTATGATGTAAGTAAATAGGTACTATCAGTGTATGTGTTGAGATCCACTATCGTGGACCCCCATTTTCATTTCATGGACCCCCAAATTTTTTTTCGCTGACGTAGACCCCTTGCAGGTTGTCATAGGGACCTAGGGGTCGATATAGACCACTTTGGGAATTACTGCTCTGTAACGATGTTAGAATTTCTGGCGACAGCTTCTGGATCAGGGTAAGAGGATTACAAATACGCTAGCAGATAAATTTAAAAGAAATTTATCTTAGATGCGTTGCGTGATGATGCATTTACTTCTTTTTCAGAGGAATGAGTGAGTTCCTCTGAAGACATCTTAGCTGAAGCGATATCAGAGTTGTGAGAGGATCGGAGGTTTATTTCAGTGATTTTAAGGCTTTTATATACCATACCATAGCCCTACTATTCATATGCCACCCCTTATAACATATACAGTACCCGTCAATTATTATTGCACATCGACCTTTGGAGACAATTGGCTAATTTCGGCTTCGTAGAGCGTTGTCTCTTTCCAAAGGTCGATGTGCAATATTTATCGCCACGTTCTAGTCTTGTGTTGCCTGCAAGTAGGCGGCAAGCTGTTTTAAATGAAATTTAATAATGTTTGATATGTACATTATAATATGTCTTTCTTTTTTATTAATTCTAATTTGTATCGCTAGTGTTTTTTTTTTACAATATTTATTTTTCGTTTAAACTAAACGCAGACAGTTGGAAGAGGGTTGCCGCTATTTGATACGGATCTTTCTTCTCCCAGCTGCGAGGCACGACAGCGTTTCATAATTCTTCTTACACAATTTTCTCTTATGGATAAATACAGCTAAAATTTATACATATTAACAATACAATTTGTAAGTTTTACTCAATTATATATCAGTTGGTACATTATTTTATTTCAAGTCGCTGCCCAAGCGCTACAGACCGTATATATCTGTCGCAAATATACAGCGACTGTCAAAACGTCACATAAGTAATATGGAACAGAGATAGCGCTATACGAAGACGAAATTACCCGATTGTCTCTTTCTAAAAGTCGATGTGCAATATTTATCGCCGGGTAATGCACACTCCTATAAACTAATGTGTTCTTCCTCCAGGAGCTAAAGATCATGCATCTGATGGTGAAATTCCACTTTGGTGATGTATTTATCGACCACATACTAGACATGGGGTTTCTCTTAGTGTTTGTGTTGTACATAGGTTTAAAACTCAAGAAAAGTTCCTTATGCACCTGTGACCCTGTGGTACATCAGCACCTGGTCACTGTCCCGAGCGTATGGACTGCCAGAAGATAATAGAGAAGGTAAACATTTACAAGCAGTTAGAGAAAGAAGAGAGGTGACAGACATAACTAAAATATTGCAGAAAACTAATTGGTACATCATCAACAATACGTAAAAATCCTTCCGTCACTCGGATTTACTTAAAAAATGTCAATTACACTAATTTAAGATATTAATTCTAACTTTAAATATATATATGTCAAAAAAATATTCACGTACCTCGTACAAAAGCAAGAAATCGCAAAGAAATTTTGTAAAAAATTTAGTTTGCAACCTAATTTAAGTAACTGTTATAATAAATTGTAAATGGGTTGCTAATCGTAAAACGTATATATCTCTATTGTTCTATGCGACTATTGAATTGTCTTGCCGAACAAAAAAAGGAGGCTTTTATGGAGTTCCACGAACTGACTTTTATTACTTAAACCAATACCTTTACCGAGTATTCGCATTATATAATTAAAATAAACAATGGAGAATATTTAAACGCGTCTGTTGCAAATATGGATGCTTTTACCTTTTTTTTCATATTTTCATAAGCCGATTTATAAATAAGACATATTACTTACCTTAAATCAAGTAAATCTTCTGAAAATTTTGTCGACATATTTTTTTATAATAGGCGGTGCAAAAATAATGTCATACAATTGCTTTGGCGCAATGAAATTGACCTGATACAATCGAATATATAGATATATACAATGCGTATCGTGGGACGTTTTATTTCACTTTTGGGACCCTGAAATGGGCAAAAAAGTCACTACACTAAGTTCTTCAGTATAGATCTATATATCTTCTTTCATACCTCTCAAAATCCGGCACCTTCTTCCTTTCTTCAGCTTTCGTTCTTATTGCATCTGTTTACATTCTATACATCGCCTCAAATATTTCGTCATCGAGTGATAAAAGTGAATTCGAACCTTCGATTCCGAAAAATAGAATGAGAGTAATTTACTTTTTGTTCTTCTGATTAATGTATATTGTAATTAAATTAAAAAAAACAGTTTTTCCGTAATATATTAAATATTTTAACTTGTCAATGCATTTTATTTTTATTACTGTGTACACTTAAAATTATTGAAAAAAATCACAACTGTTAAATAGCAAAATTATGCGTTTTTTGCGAGTTTTTCGATTTACACGGTTTTGACTTGAAAATTTTAAATTTTCGATTTACACGTTTTTCTCAGGTACGTATCTACCGTGTAAATCGGGGGATAGGTGTATTTCCAGGTGGGTAGAGAAATGTTCCACCATGCCTTATTACGCATCAAAAAGGATGGACATTTTTAATATCAGCGTGCCCCAAAGGGTTAAATATAAAATATCTTATTTCTCTCATTTCATTCGATGGATGTCATAGAATATGCTTCTTCGAGGCCAGCCATGATGTCTGTTCCTGCGCTGCATCGACTTCCCAATGTAACTACATCAGTCCCCCTAGTGGGACGCTTTCCCACGCCGTGTCTACAGGCTGGTGGTCCATTCTAGTAAATAAAATTAAAAGTATATTATAAAATAAATCTTATTATATCATTCAATAGTTTTATTTTGATATTAGATTTCATTTAAAATAGCAACTGTTGAGTGAGTTGAAATAATTAAACTGTACATAAATATTTAAAATTCTTAATAACATACTATAAACTCTATTGTAGTCTAGTGGTAGAGAAATGAAACTTGCCATTATAAGTCGCGAATTCGTATCCCAAAACATGTTATATAATTCAAACTTTGTTTGTTAATTATATATGATTACAACGTCTTACTAACATGATTATGGTATAATAATTAATTATATATATCATAAATAATTAATTATAGATATCTTTTCGGGAAGTATGACATACAGTGGATATATATGGTCTGAAACAACATATATTATATGAGTATATACTCATCACGATATCTCTGAAGTTATAAAGATTAGATATATGATATATATGTAGGAATATTTCTATAACTTAGTAGATATCAGCTAAGAACGGGTAATGGAAAATTATATCCGTAAAGGACGATAAAGAGAAGGGTAATTAAGTAAGAGAGGCTAATTTAGAACAGTGATTTTTGAAATTATGTTTATTCAATTTGGTAAATATGAAATTATATGTAAACATAAGTAATTTGTTAGTTATAAAACAGTTTAGACAGTACAGACATTCCGGGAAATGTAAATAGAGAGATTAACATTGAAGTGGAAACACAATGGAATATCCAAAAACGGTGAATACTGCGGAAGTTGTGAATGCATACCTAAGCACTTGCCGAAACGATGAAGGTCATAATTGTCGGCACCAGAAACACATTCCAAACGGACAAACGCATTATTAGTTGAGTTCTCAGGAATAATGTCTAAAAGATCTTTCTTTCATATTCCACACGCGTCGCCATTCAAATATCAACCTTAAATCATTCACAATAAGAATCATTTCTTACTGGCAATTTTATCTCGACTTTCTCAGTCATATTGCAAGATTCTTCAGTTACATTTATAACTGCACATTCTAATTTAAACTCTATGTTCTGGTATTAAAGTTACAAATCGTTTGTAGGCATCAAATGACCATATGATTTAAGTTTGAATCGAATATGTCAACGTGTGCGTGGAATACCGGCTTTATTGACAATGTTAGTTGAATTTAAACCTTATAGCTTAAATATAAGTTTGATTTTCATTTGCGTTTATATGTAACGTGTGTGTTGAAACAGGATTTGTTTCCCATATGATTTTTGTATGACATTCCTTTTTAATAGCATTAATTAAATTAATATTTTATTGACTGTTGAATAAGGTTCAAATTGGTTCGGTTTTTGTTATGACGGTCGATCTATTTAGATGGTAGGGTCAGGGGAGTTGGTCTGAGCCGGCGCGTGTTTAGTTGCCAGGATATCTGGATAAAAACTACCAAAAGTTTAAATGATTTTACTTAAATATTTCCAATTCTACTTGAATTAAGACATAGTAGAATAGATTTATTACGAAGTTATTGAATTTTACATCGTCAATACAAATATAATTTAAATATAATATTTTCAATAAATACGACAGTTTTTAAACGGTTTTATTTAGTTCGACCCGTACGGAATTTATTTGGGTCAAAATTAGAAATTGAAATTTAAGCACCTTCCCGTTGTCAGATTGATCCGAAATTTGGTACACACATTTAATTTAGATGACAATACAATATAATAAAATCAATAACATTATAAATCTAAGATGGCCGCCGATACAAAATGGCGGATTACATATTTTTCCTTAACCCCCTCAATATGGATATCAAATGAAAGGGCTACACTAGTAAAACACGATGATTTTGTCAAAATTCAAAATTTAAGATGGACGCCATTCCAATATGGCGGACTAGGTACATATTTTTTCCACAACCACCAAAATTTGGGTATCAAAAAACCGTTTAACTTAAAAGTTTTTTAAATGTATTTATTAAATCTCAATATCATTTAATTCTATATATTATTAATCATTTATTCCTATGTCCTCAAGCTGGGGCAGAGAAGTCATCAGTACGTCGCCATCCCGAGTGGTCTTGAACCTCGCTTTACTTCAGTCCACGTCATTCCAACTGCCTTCACTTCTGCAGTGATCGTCCGCCAGGTTTGCTTTGGGCGGCCACGTCTTCGCTTTCCATGAGGATTCCATTCTAGAACTTGCCTAGGTGTGCGTGTGGCATATGCAGTTCAATATCCGATAAAAAATGTTAATATATTTCATAATAAAATATCACGCCAGAACGTCCAAATTTTTTATCTATTTTATATTTTTGATGATCATTCTGATGCTTAAAACTTATGTTTTATTAATCAATTATAATAATTAATTGACTTGCGTATAATCAAAGGTGTAGAAGACCGTCAAAAAAAAAACAAATTATTACTCTTGAATGTTTGTATATTGTCGGTGCACTTGTACCAAAAATAGCATTTCATAGGGAATTTTAAATTTCGAATCAACGTTCTATAATTGAAAATGTCAATATGTAATAGAGATTACGTAACATAAGATATTTTGCAATTCTTAATTTCTTTCTGACATAATTATATAAACTACCTATTGTAAATGTTAACCATATTATCAAAGCAACGTATACTCACTTAATTCCCTTATATGTTGCTATATATACATATATATGTGTATCTTTGCATATATATGACATATTTTTGAATCTAATATAAACCTCTGTAGTGTGTCCTCTGTGTCGACTTATCTTGTATATTTTTTAATTATATATAAAAACATACTTAAATGACATATTTTGATTAAATACACATATATACATATAAATACAAAATATCATTATACAAATCTATATACATTATCATACCTTAATTAACATGTAGATTCGTATCTTGTATATTTTTTAATTCAATACATGACTTAAATTGATCTTATTATAAAGTTTGACCTGAAGTTTACTTCAAAATCAAATACTGGTGGTCTTATACTATATATATGAATAAAAAATAAATGAAGAATTGATAAATAGTAGATACATGTTCCGGTAAAACTACCAAATTGGTAGGAAATGTAAAAACTTACCACCCAATGACACAGGGGTGGCGCGCAAACCGTTTAGGGAAGACGGGACTAACGGCTCCGCAGTCAGTCGGCATCCGACCGCGACGGAGTACGGTTGTGGATTCGGCCCCGTCAGCTGTTCACAAATATTCATATTATAATGGACTTGTGATCTATTTCGTGAATTAAAATAACAAATCTTGTGCACGAACTTGTGAAAATGTGGGGAGAAAGCAGTAAGAACTGTGAAAACAACTGCCAATGCTCTGGGTGAGTTGATATCATAATAATACATTATGGTTGTTAAACTGAAACTAAAAATTGCGTAGCAGATTTACATATCTATTTTATTCATCACACATTTAATTGATTTAAAACAGTTATATACACGCTTGTATATATGTTTTAAATAACTGTCGACTTTTGATTCTTTTGAATAACCGAACAATTTTTAACATATATGTTTATATTTCTAATTATAAACAATTGCATACAATTCATAAAGCCTTAGATATATGTTAACACATACATATTTACATAGCTTATGTTACTTTATACCTTATCAAAGTATATATAACATATGTTAAATATGTAACTATCGATATATCTTATATTATTTCGAAATGTATATATGTAAATTATAATTTTAGTCTATAAATAAGTATATACAGTATAGTTATTAAATAATTGAGATATAAATTAGTGTTTTTTTATATATATATATGAGAAGATTTTGCAAATATCTTTAATGGTTGGTGTGTATAAACTTGTAACTTGTGAGTTAAATTTAACCTGCGGTTAAATTTAACCAGATAAGGTTTAGTCTAACGGTTATTTCTGATAAGAACGTTGCAATAATGATAAAATATTCAAATGGTTATATGAGTCCGCCATGCGGCGTCGACGGTTATGTGATTGCATGAATTCAAATTGTTTTTTTTTTGTTTTCTTAGTCTGTGGTTAATTTGACATCCGTGGCACGATGGTTTTTAACGTCTTTGCCTTAAACTTTTATTGGACTTGTTATTTTTAAAACGACAATATATCAATAGATTTAATTATTGTATTTTGTCTGTATTAATGGCAACGTAATTAAAAACATATTTGATTTTTCTTTGACGTGATCAAGAGAAAGTGTTTTTAATGTAGTGTTAATTATGTTCAATGTTGCCAGACTATATACTATAGGTATAATTAAGCCCAAATTCGGTCTTTAAAATTACATTAGTACTATCATGATAATATGCCAATGACACTTGGTAAATGAAGTACTGCGAGTTTCTTCGGGTTCAATGACCTCATTGCCAGATTCGAATCTCGTTCGTTTTTAAATTTACCTGACGTTGCAACATTTGAACTTGAACCGTTATGTAAGGTTTTATAACGACATATATGTAAGAAGAATGTGAAGGCAGTTCGATAGAAACTATATTGAATTACAATATGAAGGCGTCGTTCAACTTTAAGTTTATTTCTAAACAAATATAAAGTTAATAATAGTTTTTTTTTTATCTGTTGTCGTTTTATAGGTATTGTTTATATGTAAATTATTTACATTTGTCATTATAATGGAAGGACGCCCACTGTTGGACTAATAAAAGACCCAGGAATGAAATTTTTTCCAACGACCTTGATATGGTTACCCAACTTGGGACATCTTACAGATCTGTGGTTTCCTGAACCTGAAGATATCAGCTATATGTGGCATACCTTACCTTCGTGTGTTCACAGAAATTTTCGTTCTTAATTCAAAATAAATCCAGAACATATAATCCGTTTCATGTTTATTTACATTTATTTTGTTTCGAAAACTTTTAACTGCGTTCTATTTTTGAAATATTTTGTAGCAGTTGTATATATGTTTATTAATCAACTCATCACTATATCTCTGACACTATAAGATTTAGAGACTTGAAATTTAGTACGAATATTCCATTTGTCGAGTATAGGTCAACTAAGAACGGATTTTACAAAATTACACTTATAGGGGGTTGATGATGTGTTTATTTTGTTCGTGTATATATATATATATATATATATATATATATATATATATAGATATATATATATTCTAATCTAAGCTAAAATAACCTCGTTTTTTTCAATTGTTTAGAATTGGTTTTATACCAAAACTTGTTTGTTGAACTGGTAACACTTAAACGTCACGCCATGACATCAAAAGTGCAGACATCTCTGGCCAGTGTTTTAAGCGGAAAATAATATTTAAAATTCGAATGCGTCACCTGTCACTATGATTAGAACGGCCTTGGTGTGTTGATAACCTTTTCTAATGCGTATATTATTAATTATACATATATAAATTTGCACTAGCTATGCGCTCCGACTCCTGCTACTTTGGTACCAATTCTTGGAGAATCTAGAATTAGATTTTTCTGCGGAATACCTCATCATGCAGAGGTACTCCAAGCATACTCCACCTTCATTCCTATCATCACCTCTCGTACAACTGATGACGGTCTAGAACGCCTCCTCCCCCCACTAGCATGATGAACGATGATCTGTGAAAGAATTTTTTTAATTTTTTTTTTAATTTTGTTACACGGCAATGTCTTTGAGGCTGGGCCGTGTATTTTAAGGCTTCAGCGTGGACTATATAACTTGTTAAATGCTACAACTTGCCAATCAGCATATCATCATATATCACATCATATCTCATATGTTGATTAGTTTCTTTAGTCTCCTGATATCCTTGGGGGACCTTGAGCCTGGATACTGGTGTGTCAGTTGAAGCGATTTAGGACCAGGTCCGAGCTGATGCTTTTCCGGAAGCCTTCGAGATTCGCTACCGTAACGCTTTTGCAGAAAAAAATGTCTTATGTTCGTGGTTATTACGTCATCGAATGCGCGAATTTTGACATCTGTCACTTATGATTGTAACAGATTAAAAATTAATCTACTATTATAAATAGATTCTATAAGATTTTTACTATAACAATGATTATTTAAAATCATATTCCAGTAAGAAATATAGACTTTATTGTTTGTTAAAAAAAATCAAAAATGTTTTTCGGGCGTGAATTCACGCCTGCTGATAGAAGGTTAAAAGTGAGACGTAGAAGACTTCTGCAACCACTTCGACCTTCGAAATCTGATAACTCCATATGGTCAGCGAAAGTCTAGAAAAAAAAATTACATATGAATATATTTCATTAAAGACCACATGAGAGTTATAACGATGCTATTTAAAAAGCTAATTTTAACACGCTATTTAATTTATGCTATATTAACATATTGTGCTACTTTTAGACTACAAATGAGCTACATTCACGTTGAATCTTTTAGCATATCACCAATCACCTGTATAAGTACAGAACCCGTCGATAAATATTGCACATCGACCTTTGGAAAGAGACAATCGGCTAATTTCGTTATCTCTGTCGCACGAAATACAACGATTGACAAAACGACACATAGGTAGTGTGTGACAGAGATAACGCTCTACGAAGTCGAAATTAGCCGATTGTCTCTTTCCAAAAGGCGACGTGCCATATTTATCGCCGGGTACTGTAGGTTCCCTTTGTCAAAGACGTTTCAAGACAAGAATTTATGAATGGATTACATGTATTTATCATGTTACATCTAAACAAACTATATTGAACTCTAAGCATATAGTTATAAGATATAAATTCGTAAATACATACGTATGTTTTGGTATATTCATTCAGTATGAGATATTATCAATTATTACGCACGTATTTAAATGTCATATGTACACGTATAAACTGGGTCAAGTGATAAGGCGCATGGTCTACATTACGAAGAGTAAATCTATACACAAGTTTTTTTTTTTAATATTAACATCTAGTGTTTTATGTCAGTTGGTAGTTGCACGTTGCAAAATATAGGTCACCTTCGAAGATATCTTTGGGATATTCCATGGGTAGAGTTTGGAAGACAGAGTGATGGTCGCAGGATATGCTGATGCCCATCTTCTGGAGACATGAGCAGCAATCTTATATAACTAATGCAGAGTTTGAATTATTAGGTGGAACGGAAAGTAATGTCGTTTCTGTCGACATACAGAAAAACCGATTGATTTGTTACCGCTCCGGCATTGATTTGTATACTAGACGGCAAAAGGTTGATAACGAAGGTGAATATATTGTTGACTAGAAATAAAAACGTGTTAAATATGTCGTGTGAATTTAACTTAAAGCGACATTACTTTCATGTCCCACTAATATATCATTTCAGCGAAATGAAGTCCACTAGTGGACATATGCCTTCCGCAAACACTTCCAAACGGAAAAGTAATGTTTTTTCTGTCCAAATTTTACAGTAAAACCAATTGATTTGTTACCGCTCCGGCATTGATTTGTATACTAGACGGCAAAAGGTTGTTAACGAAGGTGAATATATTGTTGATTAGAAATAAAAACTTGTTAAAGATGTCGTGTGAATTTAAAAAGCGACATTACTTTCTGTTCTCCCTAATATATATGGTGGAAGCGTTTCCTTTCTTGAACAACCAGAGCGATCCCAGGTAGAATCTTTACCTGGATATAAGGTAGAAGGTTTAAACCAGAGTTTCCCAAACTTTTTTGTGTCGTAGACCCCTTGCCATGTTTTTCCGTGTTGGGTAGACCCCCTACTTACCTGATATCGATTTCCTGTAAATTTCTAACTGTAGTGAAGTTTAGTGTTAAAAACTTAAAGTAAAAACACATGTTTATTCATACATTTATTAATTGAATTTAAATTAAAACTACTCAAAATAAAATTTTGTATCTGTTATGTAAAATATACGTAACATTATAAATAAATAATGTTAATGTTTTGATATTATAAGATAGTATGATGTAAGTAAATAGGTACTATCAGTGTGTGTGTTGAGATCCACTATCGTGGACCCCCATTTTCACGTAGACCTCTAGGGGTCGATATAGACCATTTTGGGAACCACTGATTTAAACCATAAATATTTCAGAATTAATCAGACGCTCCCGTTCCTTGGAGCCATAAAAGCCTCCTGACATCATTATATCCCAAATCGAATCTTCAGACCTGTCTACTTGATTTTTACTTACTTACATATATATGAAATTATGATATAAAACTATTGAATTACATACAAAAGATTATTGTCTAAAATATATTTAAAAATAGAATCATAGTTTATACCGCTGTGGTCTATGGTACGGGAGTAACAATACGCCCGTATCGCACGCTTCTATTGTCTGTGGTCACCGATATATTATAAAATTAACTCATATATATATATATGTAAGACATAACATATTTACACCTGTTCAACCTTTATAGGCTTTTAACTATCGTACTGTATAAAAAAATTAAAATTAAAAATAGAATGTAAAATATTTTAATTTGATGATTTAATATAGGTGTTTGTAAATGAGATATATATTCACATTTATAGCCTTTATTAAAGGGTTTTATTTAGTTCGACCCGTACGGAATTTGTTTATTTGGGTCAAAATTAGAAATTGAAATTTAAGCACCTTCCCGTTGTCAGATTGATCTGAAATTTGGTACACACATTTAATTTAGACGACAATACAATATAATAAAATCAATAACATTATAAATTTAAGATGGCAGCCGATACAAAATGGCGGATTACATATTTTTCCTTAACCCCCTCAATATGGGTATCAAATGAATGGGCTACACTAGTAAAACACGATGATTATGTCAAAATTTAAAATTCAAGATGGACGCCGTTCCAATATGGCGGATTACATATTTTTCCACAACCACGACAATATGGGTATCAAAAAACCGTTTAACTTGAAAGTTTTTTAAATGTATTTATATATATAAACAATCATCCTGTATAAATATAACAGATACGAGTTCGTTAGGAGGTGGAGGCACTTACCGTGAAATTCCGTTAACGTGAGGCCAACGTATTCAACGGCGATTGTCGTTGCATATGTTACGTTGTGCCAACGGCAGTCAAGGCGGTAGGACTTCGATAGGATCGTCGATTCGAATCCAATTTAAATAATTTACACTGACTTTTCTTATCGGACCCAATATTTACAATTATATTTATATATAGTTACAAATCACGAGTTCCCCAAACTTTTTTGTGTCGTAGACCCCTTGCCATGTTTTTCCGTGTTGGGTAGACCCCCTACTTACCTGATATTGATTGTCTGTAAATTTCTAACTGTAGTGAAGTTTAGTGTTAAAAACTTAAAATAAAAACACATGTTAATCTATACATTTATTAATTGAATTTAAATTAAAACTACTCAAAATAAATTTTAATAAACGTATTTGTCCCACATTCGTATTTATAGAGTGACGAATTGAACAAGTCAGTGCAAGGTGGCGAAGCTCTGAGACTGCGACTCTCAGGTTTTTACAAGTTCAAAATGTATTGCGACCACAAAGCGAATACCAACATCCTACAACTTACACAATTTTATAAACATAAATAATATTTTTTTTACTTCATAGGTACTTTTATAAATAATGTAAATGTTTTGATATTATAACATAGTATGATGGAAGTAAATAGGTACTATCAGTGTATGTGTTGAGATCCACTATCGTGGACCCCCATTTTCATTACATGAAACCCCAAATTTTTTCTTTGACGTAGACCCCTTGCAGGTTGTCATAGATATACCCCTAGGGATCGATATAGACCACTTTGGGAATCACTGCTCTAAGCTATAAATACGGAACCCTAGGATCAAGAACACGTGACCTTGAAGTTATTTATATATTTTTGTGTACGTTTCTCGGAAATTCTAACCGATCACTATCTCGAATTTACTAGAATCTTATCCGTAGTATAAATAGTTGTACTCCCCATGTCGACAGTTCAGTGTTGTTTTTCGAGTTATAACATTAAGATCTACGATCAGTGATGCAAAGTGACTATTCGGTAAGTTATTTGGACAGTGATTTCTTCAGCGATTTGGAAGCGAAGTTTGGACTATGCGAAAGTATACTTTGTGTTAAAGTAGGGTGACCATCTGATTTGTAGATAAAAAGACTCCTTGTGAACCAGTCAATCTCTTTCTTCAAATTTAAATCGTCACCCGTTCATCACCTTCCTTCTCTCTTCAACCCTAGACCATTTGCCACATTTTACACTTCGGGTAAATTTTTTCAATTTAATTCTTTTATTTCACTTTCTCCTATCATTCTTCACCATTATATCTTTATTCACATTGAAATCGTCTTTCGTTCATCACCTACCTTACTTAATATTCGTTATTAGACCAAAGTTTGCTTTATTATCACAGCCTAGACTCAAATATTCGATTTTATTATGTTTTCTTATTAAATAAATCTATATTCTTATTCTTGACTACTTTTGGATCTTTCTGGCCACTTTTTGACTTACTTCCGAATTTTATTCTCTTCTATTTTAATCTGACTTTTTTGGAGAATCCTAGGAATATGAGGCGATATTTATGGTTATCCATGTTGGAAAGATGCTGCCTTCTTCGATCCTCTTCATTTTGACCTTGGAATTAAAGCGAAGTGTATTCCTGATGATTAAAATAGGTTATTAAGCTAAACTGAAGGCTGTTGAGGCAGAAAGGTACATCAGATAGGAGCGCAGATGGTAGGTTCTCCATTAGATAAAGTCGAGCAAAAGACTAATGGTTTTGTCGATATCTAGGTGGAAATCCATGTCCTATTTGTGTGTACCAATATAGTGATGATAGATTTGAAACAGCATGAAGCTTATTAGACGCAGGAGGTCGAACAGAAGACTGGTGATCTTGGTAATTTCTACGTGGAAGTCCATGCCCTATTTGTGTGAATCTATATAGTGATGATAGATTTGAAATAGAATGAAGTTATAATAAACATTTTAATCTAGATATGGTACTACTACCATTAATGTAGTTACAAAATAGCAAACATTTTGACGACACTTATTTTCAAGTGTAGCTTTGCGAAGCTTTATCCAACCCCTATCGACCCGTTGGATCGATAAGTAGTGAGTTCAACAAACCCAACAGATGTGCTTCGACCCCACTGCGGACTTAATTGCTTTGGGGGCGGCTAGCGGGTTGTGACGAACCGTTTTTTGGGGTAGAGAGCTATACCCGCACATGGCACGAGTCAACAATATATATATACAGTAATACCCCGCTTTACGCGACCCCGTTATACGCGGTTTCACTATAACGCGAATTGCAAATTTCGCGCTCAAATGCCTCGAATTACGCGAAAGAGTGCGTATAAATATAATGTAGTCATCAACTTCTCTATGGTGTCTTGACCATCTGTCAAACAATTAAAAACAGTGTTGGGTGTTATGAACGTATTTTACAAGAACGCAAACAAGACGTTACCCAAAAGACAATGGATGTATTTTTACGTAAAAAATAAGAGTATGTATTGCATAAAGTGTTCCTAGAATTCAAGTGATTGATTAAAATGATTTGTATTTTTTTGTAATAATTTTTGACTATGTTTAATCATAAACCTCGTTATACGCGAATTTCAGTTAACGCGATTTTTTTTTTAGAACGTATCCCACGCGTAAAGCGGGGTATTACTGTATATATATATATATAATAGGTTGTCAAATATCTCCCTTCCGCCTTTTTGTCTTTTGAATTTCGCGGCTATGTACAAAGCGCTACAGAGCTCGTATCTGGCAATACTATACATAATTGGAAAGGTCTTGACATAACCTACAAAACGACGCTATGCATGATTAGTTTGGATATTGCGTTCAACAGTTATAGACGTGTAAACATGGAGTTCACTAACGCCGAAATTCGCGCTATTTTAAAGTTTTCCTTCGTTAAAGGCAAATCCGCTAGAGAAACGTTTCGTGAGATTAATGGTGTTTTGGGGGATGGTACTCTATCACTTCGAACCGCGGAGGAATGGTTTCGACGATTCAGAGCCGGCGAAAACGACACCATGGATAAGCCAGCCGGCGGAAGACCTGTGACGACAAATACCGATCAAATCATGGACTACATCGAGTTAGACCGGCATGTGGCATCTCGTGACATCGCCCAGGAGATGGGAGTTAGTCACCAAACCATTTTAAACCATCTGCAGAAGACTGGATACAAAAAAAAGCTTGATGTTTGGGTGCCGCATGATTTGACGCAAAAAAACCTTCTGGACCGAATCAACGCCTGCGATATGCTGCTGAAACGGAACGAACTCGACCCATTCTTGAAGCGGATGGTGACTGGCGACGAAAAATGGATCACATACGACAATATCAAGCGAAAACGGTCGTGGTCGAAGGCCGGTGAATCGTCTCAAACAGTGGCCAAGCCGGGATTGACGGCCAGGAAGGTTTTGCTGTGTGTTTGGTGGGATTGGAAGGGAATCATCCACTATGAGCTGCTCCCATATGGCCAGACGCTTAATTCTACCATCTACTGCGAACAACTGGACCGCTTGAAGCAGGCGATCGACCAGAAGCGTCCAGAATTGGCCAACAGGAAGGGTGTAGTGTTCCACCAGGACAACGCCAGACCACACACTTCGTTGATGACTCGTCCGAAGCTACGGGAGCTCGGATGGGAGGTTTTATCACATCCACCATATAGCCCGGACATAGCGCCAAGTGATTACCATCTGTTCCTGTCCATGGCGAACGCCCTTGGTGGTGTAAAGTTGAACTCAAAAGAGGTTTGTGAAAAGTGGCTGTCCGAGTTCTTCGCAAATAAGGAGGGGGGCTTCTACGAGGGAGGTATTATGAAGTTGCCGTCTAGATGGAAACAGATTATCGAACAAAACGGCGCATATTTGAACTAAATCCGATCACTGTAACACTTTTTATAAAGCATTGAATAAAGAGCGAAAAAGCGGAAGGGAGATATTTGACAACCTGTTATATATACACACACCAATACCTCACTTTGCGTCATGGTTACGTTCCAAAAAAACACGACGCAAATTGAAACGCCGCAAAGTGAATTAAGATTTTCTATAGCAAACCATGTAAAGATCGAAGATAGGTTCCAGGGTTACGAAAATACTACTTTTTAAAAAGAAAATTGAACAAAGTAAACATTTAAGAAACAAGAATATTATAACTCTGCTAATAAATGAATTGGAATAATATTTACCTTTTTTGTAACCAGAAACAACACGTAAAAATTTATATAAATTTATTATACTCTTTTAAAAAAAATGCACAACACACCACGTAATTGAAACTGAACTCTTAAAATTAGCAAAACAAAGTGAAAATAAAACTGTATTAAAATTGCGTTGATTTTTAGTTAGAAAGGGAATCCCCGAGTTTTGATGGCATGGCGCAATTAGAAACAAGTGTTGCCATCTTTAAAAAAAAAATCTTAAAAATATTAGTCTCGAACCCAAAACAACGCAACCTCGAAAATCTAACGACGCGCAGTGAAAATTAGTACTAATTAAGCAGCGACGCAACTTCGAAAAAAACTCAAAACGAAACGACATAAAGCGAGGTATTGGTGTGATATTGTAATGTCATTTACTAAACGTCTGTCAATTGCATATTTACATCTATACTACTTTTATCAGGTGCTTACTCTGTTTTAACCAACCTGGTCATCTATTAATACTGCTACCACTTGGTATTAGCTTCTTCACCAGCTCGAAGGTCTCGGTAAAACGTGCTGGTCGACTGGTGATAATAAATTAGTTTTAGATTAGTGGCGAGAAACTTGACTTCATCACCTCATTCCACTATCCTTGTTCATCCATAGAACGAGGAAGTCTGTCCACTACAACTTACATTGATAAGTTTTTGGTGGTGGAATTATATCCCACATCTCTTCAGGGTCAAAGTGAACAAGCCTGCGACCTTCGACCATATCTTCGCTTTTCATCAGAGTTGATGGTCAAACTTTGAGAAATGTGTTAAAAAAATTACTATTAATTTTTTTTTTGCACACCATACACAATGAATAAAGGAGAAAAAAAGAAACTGTTCATTTGGTACAAGAGGATATCTCTAATAGACAGCCTTTGGATGGAGATGAGAGACATGATGGCAGTTAAGGGTGTACATACATACAAATATATACATTACTATACACGCAAATACATATATACATTTAAAACCTGTGTCATTGTTAAGAATATAAAAAGTATTTATATATAACACAGTAAAAATAATATATGTTTAAGTTAAATAACACAATTGAGTCGATAATGGCATCATTATCGTCTGAATAAAGGTAAATGTTGCCATACCAACATCCGACATCTTGCAAGCTTTTCTTTGACCATAATTATTATATTTATTGTATAACAACATTTCGTGTAAATCGTGACCGCAATCATTCGCCTTTCATTCATTCGTGTATGATTTTCAAAATTACAATCCTTCATTCAATATTCAACAATGGCGATATGAAAATTATTTCAAATTATATTTCGGAACATTTTTAAATCTCACGCACTTTTGTATCGTCGCTTTTAAACCCTGTCTGAAAATATTTACTTATTTTTTTTTGGGCTTTTCTTATTACATCAGCTACCTACCTTCCAGAAAAAGTCCCGTCATCAGTTTAGCCCAGTGATTCCCAAAGTGGTCTATATAAACCCCTAGGGGTCTATGACAACCAGCAAGGGGTCTACGTCAGCGAAAAAAAATTTGGGGGTCCATGAAATGAAAATGGGGGTCCACGATAGTGGATCTCAACACATACACTGATAGTACCTATTTACTATCTTATAATAGATTTACTATCTTATAATATCAAAACATTTACATTATTTATAAAAGTACCTATGAAGTAAAAAAAAATATATAATGAAGTAAAAGATTTATTATATATGTTTATAAAATTGTGTAAGTTGTAGGATGTTGGTATTCGCTTTGTGGTCGCAATACATTTTGAACTTGTAAAAACCTAATAAATGTATAAATTAACATGTGTTTTTACTTAAAAACTTAACTTAACAAAAAAGTTTGGGGAACTCTGGTCTAGCCATAGCCGGAATAAATAGACAAAAATTTAGTACTTAAACCATTTACAATTTTTATTTAAATAGATTATAATAAGTTACCTATCCATCACCTCGGAACGATGATATGGCAACCGATATTCAACAGTAGTTGTTTTAAATGCACGAATCTGCAAAAACAATTTGAATTTCGAATAGAAATACAAGGGAACAATGTAGTCCAGTGGATCGATACACTTGGACAACTAAATACGTTCTAAAATGTCCCTTTTTGTACATACACATAGAGCTTAGAATCATTTGAATTAGATTCGCATATGGCAGGTGCGAACAACCCTCCGGTATATAAAATCGATTTCTATTGTTTCACAGATAAACAAAAATTTATTGTCTGTGGCACGCGGATGCTATTAGTCTGTGACGCGTGATTAGTGGAATACAGATAATAAATATTTTTTTGGCGCGAATTTAAGTTCAACCAGATCAGAATGTGTTTTAAAACCTTGAAGTTGTCCAACTGTGGGCGTTTCTTAGTTAATTTCTTACATTCGTACACAAGCGATTTATAAATATTTCAAAGTATATAAAAATATTACAATTATACCAAATTGTGGTAAATAATTGATTCGATACAGTTAACATTATATCTAACTCGCTTCCGGTCAATGTTAAATCATGATTCTCCACGATCTTATACAATCGCTGCCGAAGATGGTACGTGCGTACCAGAAACCGGTTTTCGAATTGCCCCATCTCTATTGTAAACGATTTTAATCCACCGCCGGATGAAATTTTAAAGTCTATTATACGAAGCAATCGATATATACCATTAATATATACGATTTATGGTACGTACCAAATTAGTATTGTAATACGGAGCCGTTAAGGAAATTAAAATCTTTCTTAATATTTATAAATATCGTAATATACAGAATGATTGGTTGTAATAATCATTAATTAATAATAAATCAACTTACATATTAATACCATCACGTAGACCAATGATTCCCAAAGTGGTCTTATTGACCCCTAGGGGTCTATGACAACCTGCAAGGGGTCTACGTTAGCGAAAAAAAATTAGGGGGTCCAGGAAATGAAAATGGGGTCCACGATAGTGGATCTCAACACATACACTGATAGTACCTATTTACTTAAATCAATATCAAAACATTTACATTATTTATAAAAGTACCTATGAGATTTAAGTTTAACCCTTACAAAATTGACGCCAAATGTTGATAATTTATTATTAAAGCATCAGGTTCATCCTTCTCACTATAAATATTGACTTATTGCTTATGTTATTTCATTTATAGTTCATTTAATGTTACGTATATTTTACATAACAGATACAAAATTTTATTTTGTGTAGTTTTAATTTAAATTCAATTAATAAATGTATAAATTAACATGTGTTTTTACTTTAAGTTTTTAACACTAAACTTCACTACGGTTGGAAATTTACAGGAAATCAATATCAGGTAAGTAGGGGGTCTACCCAACACGGAAAAACATGGCAAGGGGTCTACGACACAAAAAAGTTTGGGGAACTCTGACGTAGACAGTGATAATCAGTTAAAAAAAGTACGTTACGTATCAAAACGTAAATTACGTTTACAACCGTAACGTGAATTAAATCACGTAACAAACGGAGCGTAAAGCGACGGACCATCACAGATCTGTTCAACAGAACGTAACGGTGGCTGCGAAATGTATATAGAAAGTGTAAGTGACTTTGATAGTAAAATCTCCGACGTTATTTTAACCGTCGCGTTTGCGACACGCTTTATTGAACCGCCGCGTGTGTGTGGCGCCTTTATAAACGTCAATTGTTTTGTTGTTTTTTTTTGATCGAACGTCACGCGGATGCGTTCATAATTAACAATTTGTTTTTTTTTTTGTAAATCATTTATATGTTAGTGTAGATATTTTCGTAATGTGATAATCTTTTTAAATTAAAATACCCGTTTTAATAAATGCTAACATTGAAGTAAATAGAGAAGATATTTACACCATTATAACAGCCGTGGGATACTTTTGGACAAAAGCCATAGATTTCTAATAGGAAATTTTATCGCCTAACTTATGGTTTATTTTAAAGCCTTCCCTCTTTTGGGGTCCTTTCGTACTTCCTCTAAGGTACTCAGAGACTATTTTTTTTTAATTTATATAAAGATTCTTATCATTATTCCTTCTCAATGTAATTTATTCTTCACAAATTCTTTCATTCCTTTAATTTTTTTCCATGTGCTACCTTATAGTTGGCGTTCAACACTCACTCTGCTATTTCTCCTATGTATTATTTGGTCTGTGTACTCCCACAACAAGTTCCCACTGCTGGGATATATCGGTCACATTCTTATACTATTTCTTGAGTTAAATCTACCGAGCATAGATCTTTCTACCTCTTTGAGCGACTCTGAGGATTAAGAGGCAGAGGTCCATACGGGGAGGTAAGATTTTGTATCTAAGTAAGAAAAGGACCAATATTTAGCCACTTCCTTAGCCACTTAGGCCGAAGAGTGGAGTCAATTTGCGTTTGGCACTAATCGGTGCAACATAACTCCTGAAGATGCCCCGTGGAGGAATGAAACACGTGTTGAGTGATTTAACAGTGGCAGTTGTGTAATTCGCATTGTTTGCCGCATGCGCATTTATCAGCGGGCCGGCGGGCGGCGCACTTTGTTGCACGACTACCACTGCATGTGCGGAAGTGGCTAAATATTGCTCCTTTTCTTACTTAGGATGGACTTCTGTAAAATAACGCCTGATTACATTAAATATTTAAGATTTTGTATCGTAATATTTCCAAGAGGGATAGTAGAAATTGTAACATATAAAAGTGTATTTGTATTGTAACACTTAAATTTTTATATACGAAAATATTAAACAAGTTCATCTTCACACGTATTTATATTTTAAAAACAAGATGTGAAAGCGTCGGCGGGCAATGTACATATTCGAATTACGAAAATCTATGAGGTCCCGTTCCAAATTCAAATCTCCAACGGTCTCTTAGGGCCCGTCCCGTAGCATTCCGATTACGAAACATAAACTTACCGGTTTTCTCTTACCGGTTCCCGCATAGATATCTGTATGCATTCTGTTACGAAATATTTAATCGATAATCTAATGCAAAAGTTCTTTATTCAATTTTTTTTTCATACTTACAGTAAAATAAAATATGTAGTTTATAAAGTCATATAAAATAGTATAAATTTAAATATGTTTACCTAATATATCCATACACAGTGTCTCCCATAACTATAGAACCCGGCGATAAATATTGCACATCGATCTTTGGAGAGAGACATTCGGCTAATTTCGGGTTTGTAGAGCGTTATGCACAAAATACGACTGACAAAACGTCACATAGGTAGTGTGGGACAGAGATAGTGCTCTACAAAGACGAAATTACCCGATTGTCTCTTTCGAAATGTCGATGTGCAATATTTATGGCCGGGTACTGTAATTTATTTACTATCAGGTGATATCCTTAATACCTCACACTCAATAACAAACACTACACTCCATGATATATTGCATATATATATACACACACATATATTTATACCTTTTGCAATATTTATCGTCGAGTACTATATGCTAGATTATATCTAAACACATATATTCATTAAAAATGTTTATATAGATAACAAGTATATGCCAGGGGTAGTCAAGCTTCTTGCTAGTTCAAGACGTCGTTCGAAATTTAAAATATTTCAGGTGACAATCTTTTTTTTATAAAAATCATATTTATTGAAATTATATGACAAAAGTACAAAACCTGTATTGAAGTTAGATATATGCACACGTATATGACAGCACTCCTAACAATACTTAAGACGCCGGTTAGTTAATTGCGATCGGTGTTTGGATTTCGCTAATTCAATATACATTATAATGTCTTTGTTAAAATTAAAGATGTAAAAAAACATATATGAGTCCACAAAAATATAACCAAAGAATTGTTATATCTACAATATAAATATAAGAATCAAAAACAATTTTAATTATGTCGTATCAACAATTTGGAAGATTCAAAATCATCGATAAATATATATGTTAATAAGTACAATGTAAATGTCTTAATAAAAGACGCCAAACATTGGAAATCATGTGTTCCACCAGGATATTATACAGTGGGTTTCTATCAGTCTAGTCCAGAGTTCCCCAACCTTTTTTGTGTCGTAGACCCCTTGCCATGTTTTTCCGTGTTGGGTAGACCCCCTACTTACCTGATATTGATTTCCTGTAAATTTCTAACTGTAGTGAAGTTTAGTGTTAAAAACTTAAAGTAAAAACAAATGTTATATTATGAAAATGTATTGCGACCACAAAGCGAATACCAACATCCTACAACTTACACAATTTTATAAACATTTATAATATTTTTTTTACTTCATAGGTACTTTTATAAATAATGTAAATGTTTTGATGTTATAAGATAGTATGATGTAAGTAAATAGGTACTATCAGTGTGTGTGTTGAGATCCACTATCGTGGACCCCCATTTTCATTTCATGGACCCCCAAAGTTTTTTTCGCTGACGTAGACCCCTAAGGGTCGATATACACCACTTTGGGAATCACTGGTCTAGTCATTATGGAACTTCCACCGGAGAAGCAGTCTGACACGCCACTTTCATAATATTCCTTATAAAATAGCTTCAGCAAATAATTATAAAGTTAAATCACCATTTTTGAAAATATAGCAATAATTTTAGATGATAAGGAAAAGAAATCCAAATAATTGTCCATCACCGTATTAGTTTATATCGAAAATTTTATAAAGTACTCTAAATAATGTTTATACAAAAAAAAAAGGTAATGATAATCTTTATCACGTTTTAACTATTTTGAATCTTATCGTATTTAAACTCAAGTGACCGAAACCACAGTGTGTCCTCGGCGCGGTAATCCGGTGCGAAAGAAAAAAAAAAACAAGGCCCATTCATGTGCGCCGTCCCTTTCACTCGTATAGCGCCGTCCCGCGCGCATCGGTTACGTCATCCGGAAACCGCCATTGTCAAGTTTAATCATTTCGCGGGTGTTTTTTTATTCAAGATGGCGCACTTTTAATGCTTCTCCGTGATGGATTGTGTGTCGGTATATAAATTTTAATAATTACGTAAGATTAGAAACTGTGAATGAAATTATAAATATATACGAAGCATTATACACCTATTTCTAATCGTCCTGTATAAAGAGATCACTGTGAAGTATATTGAACAATAATTGATTTTAATATATAGTAATACGAATTTTTACTATAGGTCGGCAACAAATGGAGCTATAAACATTGCATCTATAACATATCAACCTGTATGTTTCTTTTTAACATAGAATACGTTTTAAATACACAACATATGTGTTTTAGAAATATATTTCCAATGTAATATATATATGACTACCTAAGCGGGTGAGTACTATAATTTGGAGTAAGGGGGAGGGGGTAGGGGGGTGGTAAAATCGTGCTACAGATGTCTAGTGATGCGCCCGTGTGGTCACCATTGGTAATGCCGCCTTCGACACGTACTATGTACGGTGACCATATTAGACGTTTTTAAATGGACAAATATTTTTTGGTTTTAAATGACGTAATGTTAAATTCCAGGTCTTTGTTCAGAAGTCATAAGTCTGCTTTTATTTCACAAGATGAACTCATCTGGATTTGAGCTCCAGATTGAGATGAGATTGAGATGCTGACATAGATTAAGGAGTTTCTAGGAAACAATGCGCAGGACATTTCCAAAGGGTCCACAATATCTATATAAATAAAATGGTAGTGTCTGTTATATAAAAATATCCGCTTTTTACTACATATAAATATATATACAACGTATACCAAACATACATTTTATTTAACCATATGTCCTTCTGTTTGCTTATTCTGGTTTATCTCTGAAATAGATGGAGCGATTATGACGTGACTTATATTGTCAAGTAGCTGAACTGATAAGCAATAACTTAAGAGTACTTATATTTAAGACAGTCTTAAAGGAAGAAAACTAAATAAACAATATTCTTTTAAATTGTACGCGGACGAAGCCGCGGGCACAGGTAGTGTTAAAATAATCGACTATTCGAAAGTGCTCGTAAATGCGTAATTTAATAAAAAAATATTTAATTTGTAAAATATAATTGTTTTTTTTCTTTCATATTGCCATTGTCATATTTATATTAAAAAATATTGTCTTTTCGAAAGTCTTTCCTTCTCTCTCTCTCTTTATATATATATATATATATATATATATATACACATGTATGTGAGGACTGTCCGGAGATTTTTAAAACTCACGGTCACCGTAATCGAGTGGGAGTGAAACTGACAAGACTATGCGTTAGAGAAACATGGCGGCCGTTAAGCGGGTTCCATAGAGCAGGTTGTTTTTTTTTTTAATTTTCGAGGCACAGATTTGTTTTCTAGTATGCCGTTGTTTTTTTTTCTTCCTTTGAATACTCTTAAGGGTTATTTAAATTATAACTTATTAAATACAGATAATAATTTTAGACGAGTAATTGTATAAGATAGAGTTAAGGATTTTTGTTTACGTCAATTAATAATTTTGATTTTTTATATACTTAAAAGTATAGTTATAAAATGTAAATTATTTATTTATTCATCCAAATTTAATCACCGTCGGATAAATCGTACTTTCTTCAACGCTTCTTCTAGTCGTCGACAAAAGTCTGAACTGTCTTTTTCCGGAAAAACCTTCAAAATCTTTGATTCTGTTTTTGTCTCCTCAATCGTGTCAAAATTGCCTCCCAGCATTGGCCTATTGAGTATGAACAGTCAGAAGTTGGAGCCAAATCAAGATATGTGGTAGTTGAACGACTAACTCTGAGATAATTAACCCTTAACATGGCAGATTTTTTTTAAATATTACCTTAATATTCATACCACTTGACTTTTAATACCCAAGGATGCCAACAGAAAACAAACTGAACAAGCGTTCGAAAATTAATAAATTACCTAAACATTCACATACAAATGATTACTTTGCGTTCAAAATTGATACCACTATTTTTAAATTCTTATGTATCTCTACAATTACATTATCAAGAAAAGGGTTAAACCTTTTGACAAATAGACGCTTGGCTAATATTATAGACAGTTCTACCAACATAGAAATAAATTACCTACCTTCCTAATGCTCTATAGTTTTAAATGAGAATTTCAACTTACTTTTTGATCAAAAAAAAGCAAATTTCGATCATAGATTGCCGATTCGATTCCCGAGACACAAACGTATATAATTAACAATTTGTGCATTAATTATATAGGATCACCACTGTTCACAAGTTTCTTGCGAACTAGGCTGTTATGACCTGATGCAGTTTACCTAATAAAAATCAAGTAAAATCGTGATATATATATCATTTTTGGTATCGTTTTTATTTCATCATAGTTTATATATATACAACTTTCTCTTTTATACTCCAAGAACTGTAGAAGCTATTGCTCTAGCACGAGAAGTGACAGCTAGGCCAAAAAGACCTGGTTTAATATATTACTTCTTCACTAATCGGTATAACATAACTCCTGAAGATGCACCGTGGAGGGGTGAAACACGTGTTGAGTGATTTAACAGTAGCAGTTGTGTAATTCTCATTGTTTTCAGCCGGCTGGCGGGCGGTGCACTTTGTTGCACGACTACCACTGCATTTGCGGAAGTGGCTAAATATTGGTCCTTTTCTTACTTAGGATGGACTTCCGCAAGGTAACGCCTGATTCCTTTAAATACTCCTTTCTCTGTTTTTTTATTTATGCTACTGCGACCCAAGTAAGTTTAATGTTTATATTTATTATTGTATATATAATTATTTAACTACCTGTTATATATACTTACTCCGCTGGCTCAGTGACCCAAAGTGGGTCTTGGCCTCCGAAGCGAGAGACTTCCACTTTCCTCTATCTTGCGCCATCGTCTGCCATTGGTTGACATTCAATTCGCGCAAGTCTGCCTCGACGCGATCGATCCAGCGATACCTGGGTCTACCCACTGGTTGGACCCCTCGGTTTTTCCAGGTACGCTACCTTCACGCTCCGATCCGATCCCATTCGCTCCAAGCGACCAAGCCAGCGGATCCGTTGAGCTTTATATTCGCCAATGATATTTGGCTGTGCTACTAAAGTCTCTATTTCGGCATTCTTTCGGAGCCTCCAAGATCCGTCTTGATTTCCCGCTTCCTTTACTATTTCCATACTATGTTGTAAGGGATTATCTCGTGTGATAAGACAGCGTTTTTATCTTTACAATTATGCAACTATGTATATATTTATTCTAGATGAAGCTGTAACAAGATGGCGGACGTTCTTCCGTCTCTGTACCACATAACCTCTATACAAAGTCCTTTCACACGTCTTTGTTTACATTAAGCTTATTAAAACTATGTTTTTTATCGTGCCAGGATGCTGTACGTAATCCGACATGTAGTTGGTACAGTTGTGAACGAATTTAACAAAATATGTGATCATTAATTTTATTTGTATATATATCAGTGCTTCCCAAAGTTGGGCCCACGCCTCCCTGTCAGTTCAAAGTGTACTATACAAAGTTGTAAGTCTTTTGCTTTAATATAAATTATATATGTTACTTAAAGGGGCGTAAGAATTTTAGAAAAGGTAGGAAATGGTACATAAAAGGTGTGTATATATATATATATCATGGGGTGTAGTGTTTATGTTTGAGTGTGAGGTATTGAAGATTTCTCCTGGTAGTAAATAATATACAGTATCCGGCGATAAATATTGCACATCGTCCTTTGGAAAGAGACAATCGGCTAATTTCGGCTTCGTAGAGCGTTGTCTCTGTCGCATGAAATACGAACAGTCCGGTATCTACTAGGAGTTGTTACAACATGTATCATTTGCTTCTTTTGATAATTATTTTCATATAAGTGGTTGCTTTAGGTTGGGGTAAAATAAAAAACTTGTACACATTATGTTTACGCATTTAACTATTTAGGAAAATTACAACTGTATATAACAAACACCGTTATACCTATTGTTAAAATGAGACATTGTAATAAAACCTGATCTCTTTGAGAGCATAGATAGTGAAATGGAAGTTACTGGGAATTAGAATTATTTTTTTATTATAGGTGCTGTAAGGTCCCAAACCTCTCTTATTATATCCCTTTCTCTCACTCTCTTTTTTTTAAAATTCACACCGAACATAAATTTATGTCTCTACATATTCTATTTTGTTGCTTTAATATTCTTTCACTTCCCTTTTATCTCTCTCTCTTAATTTGCGTACTCTTTCTGCACCTAATTTTTTATTCCTATTTGCATCATTTTCGTCAATCTCTTAAAGCAAAGTTAAAGCTTTTTTTTCTCTTTCTCTTCCATGTTCATGCCTATTTTTACATAATCTTGAACCTGTATATATAATACTAACTGATCCCGCAAACGTTGTTTTGCAAAAAAAAATTGATATTTTAATTTACAAATAAAAAATAAGGGTTGATCGTAGAGGTGTGAAAATTTATGGTTGTATGTATTCTTGTATGCTGTATCATACAAAAATAAAAACAAAAAATTACGTTAAAAAAAAAATTTAAGTGTGAACAACCTTTATCACTTAGGGGTATGAAAAATAGATAGTAGCCGATTCTTAGACCTACTGAATACGCATATAAAATTTGGTAAAAATCAGTCGAGCCGTTTCAGAGGAGTTCAAGTTCGAACACCGTGACACGAGAATTTTATATATTAGATTAAAAAATAATGTATGTAAGACATTCGCGCGCGACTGTACCAGTGCACGTGTCGGTTATCTTGTACAGACGCGCGCAGTCTACGCCCTGGGACCCCGAATTCCATCAGTTGACCCCGCCTACGCCCGACAGCGGGCTCCCTTTGTTTCCAACTCACGCTGGGAGACTTGGAAGAAAACTACAGTAATCTCTGTACCAATCTCAAAGCTATACCAACAAATATATACACTAGCTGATCTCGCAAACGTTGTCTTGCAAAAAAATTAAAGTTTTTAATTAACAAATGTAAGATAAGGGTTGATCGTAGAGGAGTGAAAAATTAGGTTTGTATGTATTTTTGTATGCTGTATCATAATAAAATAAAAACCAAAAATTTTTTCTAAATAATTAAAAATAAAATTTAGAGGTGGACCACCCTTATCACTTAGGGGTATGGAAAATAGATAGCAGCCGATTCTCAGACCTACTGAATACGCATGTAAAATTTGGTAAAAATCGGTCAAGCCGTTTCGGAGGAGTTCAAGTTCGAACACCGTGACACGAGAATTTTATATATTAGATATTGTCACGAAAGTTACGTCAACTGTCATATACAAAATGTTTAGAAATGATTCAAGAAGTTGGTATGACTGAAATCCATTGGAACGAGTATCCATATTATAGTTTTGTTAACTGCAGAGGTTTATTGCAGCTGGCTTGCGAGAGAATTGACAATGTCATTCATTTAAAACTTTCAAACATCAAAATTGATACATACTAGAATATTGTTGACGACTATAAAAGCCGGTACTGGAGGTATTCTATGTCAGTCTACATCCTGAAGAGAAGTGAACAACAAGAAGACTAATGGCAGTAGAGAAAGCTGTGGGTAGAGTAGCTGCCAGTTTCATTGATGAACTCTAGAACATTAAACCACGTATTTTTGGTCAATTCCATTTCCACCTATACATCAACTCATCATGATATCTCTGGAACCATAAGTCATAGAAATTCAAAATTTGGTAGTTATATTCGTTTAGTAGACTTGAAGTCAGTTAAGAAAGAATTTTACGAAACTCCCAGGGGGGATTTGTCATAGATATAATATCATAAAAAGTACGTACCTTTTTTCGAAAATATAATTGATGTAATATCACTTCTATAAGAGATGTAATACATTGTATGATGTTTTTTTATTTTAATTAATAAAAACTGCATTGCTGTCTATGGTTGTCTATGTATCCTATAATTTTTTGGGACAGGGATATATTTTACAATAATTTATTTTCACGTTTTGTATCATTCTTTTAAATTATATTCAGGCATCGTCTCCCATTCTTCGCCATATTCCCAATTTACTAAGTAAGAAAAGGACCAATATTTAGCCACTTCCGCACATGCAGTGGTAGCCATGCAACGAATTGCACCGCCCGCCAGCCTGCTGATAAATGCATGCAGTAAACAATGCGAATTACACAACTACCACCGTTAAATCACTAAACACATGTTTCACCCCTCCACGGGACATCTTCAGGAGTTATGTTACACCGATTAGTGCCAAACACAGAGTGACCCCAATTTACTATGTATATATTTATTTCCTTAAATTTTTGTATTTTGTGATAACTATCTCCTTACACGGTTTTGGCTATGTTATATCACGTATTAACATTATATATTTTATTTAATTTATTATGGCGGCCTTACAAAAGGGAAGCGATGCTATGCCATTCTGTAATTAGAAGCCTTGATTAGCGAATTGGAAGTGGCCATTAAAGTCGTATGTTTCCAATGAAGACAATTATGCGACACGAAGCATGTGCACGCCACGACCTCGTCAAATAGGAGTATAAAAAAAAAGTTTTGACATTTGTACAATTGGCGGGAAAAATTTGACACATAACCTTAAATAAATGTTTTAATCCTTAATAGCCTGATTTACGAAAGTGATTTTTTTTAACACTGTGCTTGGGGATCTAGATGAAGGTAAAAATAGATTTTTTTTTTAAATTTCGTTGGAAAGAATATTATACAACAGTAAATTACGTACAACCAACCTATAAAAAAAAAAACTAATAGTAATGTGAACATTCTGTTTAAAAGATTGGTATCAAAATTGAAACTCTAGGCTATTAAGGGTTAAATGTAATCATCGTTGATTAGATATTTTCTAAATATACAGTATGTTTGATTATGAGTGTAAAAAGTTGAATTTTTTTTCATACCACACGAATACTTATCTTTGCGTTTTTTCGAAATTGCATCGCTACTTAATTAGTACTAATTTTAACTGCGTCGTTGATTTTTAAATTCGAGTCTTTAAATGTTATGCTATAGAAAATCTTAATTCACTTCGTGTCGTTTCAATTTGCGCTTTTTTTTTGGAACGTAACTACGACGCAATGTGAGGTATTGGTGTATGTTATTATTATTACGTTGTAGAATCATTCTGTATTATTTTGATTGAGGACATATGTTTATAAGACGAAGGTGTTACATATGAGAGGTATTCTTTCGGAGTCAATTGCTTGTATAGCCGATGTAGGAACGAAAGATTCAGGTAGAAATGCCGTGTGAATGCCGCGCCATTAGAACAGTGTTTCCTAAACTTTATTTATTAAATTATTATGCTTTTTCCATCTTCTTTCATAGGAAACTAGCTGATCCCGCAAACGTTGTTTCAAAAATTTCGTCAAAAATATTAAAAAAAAAAATTTAAGGGTGAACAACCCTTATCACTTAGGGGTATGAAAAATAGATAGTAGCCGATTCTCAGACATACTGAATACGCATGTAAAATTTGGTAAAAATCGGTCAAGCCGTTTCGGAGGAGTTCAAGTTCGAACACCGTGACACGAGAATTATATATATTAGATATGCAGATGTTCAATATACACAGACATGAGAACCGATTTGACCTTAAAGGAATAATAATTAGACCCCTGACACCCTAAAAACCCACCCCCCCTCATTGCGGAAGCTTGGGAAGATGCGGAAATAACAATGCGCAATCAGATGATCCAGTTTCGCACGGGAAATATCACGCCTTTGTTGCGACCGAGCTCGCGAACCCGAAAGATTCCATCCAATGTAACATCGAAGGGATCTTTTTTTCTTCGTACCGACAAACATACTTTTTTTTGTATATATACAAAATTTATGTTACAGTTACAAATTCTAAAGTTGTATTGTAACACGCTATACTGGACATACGTTCGTATAATTCGATAAATTTTAATTTAACATGTACACATATATATGTGTAATATATTACGAATATATATACGTATCAATCTAATATATAAAATTCTCGTGTCACGGTGTTCGAACTTGAACTCCTCTGAAACGGCTTGACTGATTTTTACCAAATTTAATATGCGTATTCAGTAGGTCTGAGAATCGGCTACTATCTATTTTCTATACCCCTAAGTGATAAAGGTTGTTCACACTTAAAAAAAATTTTTTATTTTTTTAACGAAATTTTTTGTTTTTATTTTTTTATGATACAGCATACAAGAATACATACAACCATAAATTTTCACCCCTCTTCGATCAACCTTTATTTTTTATTTGTAAATTAAAATATCAATTTTTTTTTTTGCAAAACAACGTTTGCGGGATCAGCTAGTAATATAATAAGAAAATGTATTTTATATTTGTAATAAACATTTATATATTTTATATCTACACAAATTTAAGGCTTTCAAACTATACTATGCTATAAATTTGCTGACAATTACACCTACAAAGTATTTGTTATTGGAATATAAAACAGATAATAAATGTAATATATAGTTAGAAAGGACCTTTTCAAAAATCTTATAACTTATATTAAATTTAATCATTGTTTACTATCTATTCTTGTGGATTTTGTACAGTAATTTATTGGACTATCGTTTTGTATTAAAACAAACTGTAACATATTTCACACAGATCTCTTTATAAAGGTTAATTAGAAATTGATATAAAAACCTTAAAGCGGTACTAATATATAACCTAACATACCGTATAATAAAATATGTATACATGTTGTAAAAATGTCTGCATGTATATAAGAATGAATTGTATGTATTTCTTCGTACCTATGTTAAAAAAAGATTTCTTCAATTTTAACATCTAATGGATTCAGGCGTTATTTTGCGGAGGTCCATCCTAAGTAAGAAAAGGATCAATATTTAGCCACTTCCGCACATGCAGTGGTAGTCGTGCAACAAAATGCACCGCCCGCCAGCCCGCTGATAAATGCGCATGCGGTAAACAATGCGAAACACAACTACCACCGTTAAATAACTCAACATGTGTTTCAACCTTCCACGTGGCATCCTCAGGAGTTATGTTACACCGATTAGTGCCAAACACAGAGTCCTCACTATTGAACCAAAAGCCTTTTTAGTCGCCTCTTACGACAGTCAAGGAAAATCTTAGTAACACATTCCATGGCATGTGATGCCTCCACCGCTGCACTTTCAGGACATTTGCAGTTCTCATTGAATAACAAAGTACCCTTTACCTTTTAAGTGCCATGAGGACCGCCGGCTACCTCACGATACCCAACAATAGGTGCCGTGAGGGCCGCCGGCTACCTCACAATTTTTCATCTGTACATCTAAGGAATATTATTTTTTTCCGACCCTCCGGTAATTATTACCTTCATTAGGCACCTAGCAACTGGATCACTGGATGGTATACAATTTGCAGCATGTTTTAGAAGCGGTTACCATGGGTGCCAATGAGACCGCCGGCGGCCTCACTTTTTATATAAAATTTACATTAGAATATGTATATAGAAACCTTTCTTTGTATTAAATTCATAATTTATTCATATTTTAAAGCTGGCTTTGAAAACCTATCGTGTTTTCTGTGTTACAAAAACGTGACCCGCCGGCGACCTCATGGCACACCGAGTACTCTGTTGCCTTTAAGTGGCATGAAGGTCGCCGGCGGTCTCAGTACATAATGATATACATAATGTGTTATATTCATTCACAGAATGTAAAGATCCCAAATTTTCACATAAGGAAAGCCTACACTTGATATTTCCATTTGGCACCTGGGGAAGTCATGGCCAAAACAGCTTGGCAGTTAGAAGATTAAACAAATGAATAACAGGCTCGAATATATATAACTTCACATCACATGCGCGTACGCAAGGAATATTAAAATATATATCTTTTTCCCGCTAATTATAATTTTGCAGCAGTTAAAATTTAAAGCGTACTTCTCTCTTCTTCTTCTTCCTTCCCTTTTCCCTTTATTTGGGGTCGGGTCTCCTTATCAATTTGCGCCAGGCCACTCTATCGTTGGTTGTCTCTGCATCAAGTTGAAGGGTTTCCAGTTCCTTTCTGATATTAAAACGACATTATTAATTTTCAAATTGTCATGTATACATCTCAAGCGGAATAGATGGAAAAATCTTTAAAAATGAAGAACGACAACGTATTAAAAAGCAAACTATATATATTAAATCTATAGTAACATATAAATATATATGTACGTGGTTTTCCGTTACGCTATCGTATCGAACACTGTATGACCTCATTGATAATGCAACGGTTTCGCGCTAAAACAAAACATGCGGCCGCCATATTGGATTTAGTCACATATATACACAGATAACATACAATGAAAACAATACGTTATATACACATAACGGAAATCGGCAAGTACATTAACTGATATATGCATATGTTATTGTATTTTATTAAACATATAGATATGCATAATTAGCATTTGTTTTATACGAACGACACATTATATATGTGTAGTTTTAATTACATTATGCATATATAAATCGTAGGGTACATAAGCCAAGACGCGGCATGATCTAGATCAGTGATTCCCAAAGTGGTCTATATCGACCCCTATGGGTCTATGACAACCAGCAAGGGGTCTACGTCAGCGAAAAAAAATTTGGGGGACCATGAAATGAAAATGGGGGTCCGCGATAGTGGATCTCAACACATACACTGATAGTACCTATTTACTAACATACTATCTTATAATATCAAAACATTTACATTATTTATAAAAGTACCTATGAAGTAAAAAAATTGTTTATTTAATGTTACGTATATTTTACATAACAGATACAAAATTTTATTTTGATTAGTTTTAATTTTAAATTCAATTAATAAATGTATAAATTAACATGTGTTTTAACTTTAAGTTTTTAACACTAAACTTCACTACAGTTAGAAATTTACAGGAAATCAATATCAGGTAAGTAGTGGGTCAACCCAACACAGAAAAACATGGCAAGGGGTCTACGATACAAAAAAGTTTGGAGAACTCTGATCTAGATATATATATATATATATATATATATATATATATATCATACTTTAACTAGTAAACCACCTGTCACCATTCGAATTCGTTTTGTCGTTGATTTATAGAAAACTAATTTTTTTTTTAAGTAATGAAAGTAAACGAATCCGCTTTTTTATAATAGCTGTCAATGGCACCGATGATATATTACAAATCGATTTTAAAATCGATTAAAACTAATATCTAACTCATCTTAATCGTTGTTACTAGATCGAATGATAAATTGTTAAATAATTATTTTATTTGCAATAAATATGGATACGGGTGTATTAATGTCTGTATTTAGTAGAGTTTATATTTCAAAAGTTATATCTACGAACTTCAAAATTATGCCCTATATATTTATATATGTATATGTATGTGTTGTTCTTTTAATGGAAGCTGGAAGCAAGATGACAGGTCCTATGTCGTCTGTCGACCTAGTTGACCCCCACCTACTGCCACTTGAGACGGCAATTCTTCAAGCTATGTCAGTGATATATAAGTTCTTCTGAGGGCTTCATTCTTGATTAGATCCTACAGCTAAACTCCGAGCATAGCTCTCTCCATTGCTCTCTGGCGTGATTTTGAATATTTATTTTAACTCGTTATAAATATTATCTATATTATACAAAATCACAATAAACACTTAAACATATATTAAAAAATATAATGTTCAAATTAAAGTGGTATGTGTGGTACGGATGTAACATATCTCCTGAAGATGCCCCGTGGAGGGATGAAACACGTGTTGAGTGATTTAACGGTGGTAGTTGTGTAATTCGCATTGTTTGCCGCATGCGCATTTATCAGCGGGCTGGCGGGCGGTGCACTTTGTTGCACGACTACCACTGCATGTGCGGAAGTGGCTATATATTAGTCCTTTTCTTACTTAGAAATATATGTAAAAATAGCTTTTGTTAATATGTCGCGTCTTTACGTTATATATATATATATATATTAGCTGATCCCGCAAACGTTGTTCTGCAAAAAAAAAAGTTTTTAATTAACAAATAAAAAATAGGGGTTGCTCATAGAGGGGTAAGAATTTAGATTTGCATATACTTTTGTATGCTGTGTCATAAAAAAATAAAAACAAAAAATTTCGTCAATAAAAAGAATTAAGGGTGAACAACCCTTATCACTTAGGGGTATGGAAAATAGATAGTAGCCGATTCTCAGACCTACTGAATACGCATATAAAATTTGGTAAAAATCGGTCGAGCCGTTTCAGAGGAGTTCAAGTTTTAACACCGTGACACGAGAATTTTATATCTTAGATATATATATATATATATATATATATATATATATATATATATATATATAATCTAAGATCTCTTTATGTTCCGATGACCCAATTTAACCGCCACCGCTGGGCATACGTATGCCCATCTTCAAATGTGTGGCAACGTGTTGATTCAACCACTTGTTCAATTGTACCGAACTATCGCCACGCGGTAATAAGGATGCGTTCTAATTTTAAATTTCCTTTACTAACTGTCACAATGTGATATTACGCCATTAAATAAACAAGTACAGTACAGTAACAAGATATTTTTAAGAACCTTATACCTTAAAATGATGAATTTGAATCTGCATTGGTTCTTCACAACGAGGTTTATATCACATATATATAAATCATTGGTGAACAATCAATATAGTTACCGGATCTTCAGAACATTGTAGAATGTTGATAGGAAAGGCACAAACATGTGTAATAAATAAATAAATTAATTAAACGTGTATAGAACTGTGATATAGTATTAAAGACAGAAAATTAAAAAGTATAAATAAATCAAAATCCATAATGTATAAGAAAAAGAAAGACGAAAGTCAAGTGAGGTAAAATAATAAGGAATGTAAGTAATGAAAGAATTAAACTTCTGTGAAGAAGTACAAGCAGAAATAACATCCTTGTGTATATAAGACAAGGGAAATGTCAGAGGTACTCCAAAACGTGGGTCATATATGTTGTAAGGCACCTATTGTTGACCATATTTTAACGTGAAAAATATATAGACCCCAAAACTAATCTACATTTATATATATATATAGTTAGCACAAGTCATATATAATCTGTTTCGAATTATGTGTGGATGTTTTTAGAAATACAATAAAAACTATATATAAACATAAAACAGTTGTAGTGAGAGTTGAAATTATCATTTGGAATTCCCCGACATAACGCAGGTTGTTTTTTTTTCATTCAACCAACGTATATGTGGATTCTGAATTGGAGGTATTGAATTCTATTGTATAAAATAATAAATAAATAATTTATATTTTATGTATAACATAAAAAAGTTATTCATATAAACAACATATCTGTACGTCTAAAGATATAAACAAATAAATACATTTAAAAAACTTTTAAGTGAAACGGTTTTTTGATACCCATATTGTGGTGGTTGTGGAAAAATATGTACCTAGTCCGCCATATTGGAACGGCGTCCATCTTGAATTTTAAATTTTGACATAATCATCGTGTTTTACTAGTGTAGCCCTTTCATTTGATACCCATATTGAGGGAGTTAAGGAAAAATATGTCATCCGCCATTTTGTATCGGCGGCCATCTTAGATTTATAATGTTATTGATTTTATTATATTGTATTGTCATCTTAATTAAATGTGTGTACTAAATTCGAACTAAATAAAACCGTTTAAGAAAGTGTTAATTAAATATTGACGTAAACAAAAATCTATTCCCAAAGGTTTTTATATGATTGCTTGTCTAAAAGTATTATATGTAATATATGTTACATGTCATATATATGATCATTAAACATAATTAAGTTTTTATTTCTAACGCCTTCAACTCTGACATCGACCTAAATACGCGTCAGACGAAAACATCGCACTGTTCGCTTATAACTAATTTGACCCAGTTAGAATTCATATCATGTGTACAATCCTTTTTTTATATCAACGAATGTTTTTATTTGAACATATCATTATTATTTCGTCTAATCTTCATTTAAAAGACTCATGGATATAAATATAGTTTGTATTTCTTCAGAAATAAAATCGGGAATTAGATTTAAACCAGAGTTCCCCAAACTTTTTAGTGTCGTAGACCCCTTGCCATGTTTTTCCGTGTTCGGTAGACCCCCTACTTACCTGATATTGATTTCCTGTAAATTTCTAATTGTAGTGAAGTTTAGTGTTAAAAACTTAAAGTAAAAACACATGTTAATTTATACATTTATTAATTGAATTTAAATTAAAACTACACAATATAACATTTCGTATCTGTTATGCAAAATATACGTAACATTAAATAAACATAAAATAAACTATAAATAAAACAACATTAGCAATAAGTCAATATTTCTAGTGAGAAGGATGAACCTGATGCTTTAATAATAAATTATCAACATTTGGCGTCAATTCGATCTACGATCAGTGTATGTGTTGAGATCCACTATCGTGGACCCCCATTTTCATTTCATGGTCCCCCAAATTTTTTTTCGCTGACGTAGACCCCTTGCAGGTTGTCATAGACCTCTAGGAGTCGATATAGACCACTTTGAGAATTACTGGTTTAAATGAACAATGTCCGTGTTAGGCAGTTTTTCGACTATAACAAGTTCAATTATTCACTGATTTTAATATTTTGTTCACAATGGCACTGTTAATATTTTTGCGCGTATTTTAATATATAAAACATCGGGATCGGAGAACTTTTTTTCACGTCCACTATTTTCATACAAGTATTATTAAAAGATACTTTTGAGTTTCTTCCTAATTCTTCTCCATACCTAACTACCTAACACCGTAAGAGGCAGAATAGTAAAACATGTTTATTAAATAAATTTTATCTTTTATCTTTACGTCTATAAACCTTTTACACCTATAAAAAATCATTCTATATATTCCTGGTTGTATAAAAAGGGTGTATACAAAATAAATTTATTCAAAAAATCAATTTAATTACAATTTCGTGATAACGTCACGACAAATGACATCTATCAAGACAATCCAACATGGCGTTTGCGCGCCAAAATGTTAAATTTTCGTTCAGAAATACGCGTTGCGAGTTGAATGATCCCTGTTAACATTTCCGAACGCTTCACGACAGACGCTTTATAAGCGTTTTGCCTAATTATGACCTTGAATAATAAACACGCATACTGTATTTATTAAATCTTGAATATTTTAATATTGAATGGCATATGATATGTATTTAATCTGTGATAAGAAAACAAGTTGTTGTTTATATTCTACATGAATAACAAAATAATGGAACAACAAAATAACATATATCTTGTTTGTATGTAGCGACAGATTATTGTAATATATATAAATATAATCAAAGTAAGGAATTTATTAGTTAATTTTATAAAGAAGATAAAAAAACAGAAATAAAAACAGCAGAAAGGAATAGAGAAATTATATTAAATTTTAAAAATCATTTTAAATTCATTGCATTAATATTCTGAAGTCCTAGGTTATATAACACCTAAGATGGAAGCTTGCATATATATATATATATATATATATATATATATATATATTTAAATATATCAGGGGTGGTATTGTTTTTGTCTCCGATTGATTGTCGAATTATTTTAATATTTAAATTCATATAACCCACGTCAGCTGCTGGGAAATCGAAACAAATTACTGGCGTGAATAATTATTATTACTATTCCAGCATAGAATTAGCGAAATCCAAACACCGATCGTAATTAACTAACCGGCGTCTTAAGTATTGTTAGTAGTGCTGTCATATGCGTGTGCGCATATCTAACTTCAATGCACGTATTTTGTTCATTTTGTCATAGTTTGGCCACCCCTGATATATATCAATGAACATATGATATGCTATATAGAAAAAAGTCACTGGTTTAAAATATAATAAATATCGTAATTATAATATAGTTAGAAAGCTATACATTCAACAATTTACATATATACAATATATATAACGCTTGAAAATTGTAATAAAAATATTTTAAAAAATTTATAATGTGTACGCGATCTTTTTTTTTATTTTTAGACAACGGTCACTCAGTTGACCGGACACGAGTGAAGCCGTACGGCAATTTCCGGCTATCGTATTACAAATGGCGGTCGTGTTGTGTTGGCTTATTTATAATTTACCCGCTCGATTAATTGGAAGATTATTCAATTATTTTTATCCTTATATTATATATTAAAAAGTAAATTTTATTTGATTTTTATTACACAGTGGCGCAAAAGTAATGTCACAATGTAAGCGCGCCTTGTAATATAATTTTATTAGAAGGAGATTCATTAAAAGTAAGGCAGACACAACGTGCACAATAATTAAATTGAAATATTTACAATAGATACGACTTTTGACCATAATTACATACTTAACATGAACATAAATGTATACTTACATATTATATACTTACATAAATAAGCATAAATACATACATATATATATATATATATATATATATATATATATATATTATACTCTAAAAATAACAAATATTAAAAAACCGTTAAAAGTTATATTCGACACATTTCACGCATCAGCGCGAAGATGTATATGTGTGAATGAATTTTAAACTCGTCGACCATATGTCTCGATGTGGGAGGCATTCCCGGGAGGTCTAAAACTGTTTATATTTAGTTTATTTTTATTAACAAACATACCGATATATCATACTACAATATATGTTATATTCTAGTCTTTAATATACATTAAATTAGATGTGTTAAAAAACAATGTAACCTACAGTACTCTGTTAAATATTGCACATCGAACTTTAGAAAGAGACAATCGGCTAATTTCGGATTAATAGAGCGTTATCTCTGTCGCACATTACTTATGTGACGTTTTGTTACATAAGTAGTGACACACACACACATATAAATTTATATATATATATATATATATATTATTTTATTTACTTTATTGGAGATAGACAGTAACAAAAGGCAGTGAGAAAGTACAAACTTAGAAGCTTAGAAATATAAAATTAGTTACAGTTGTTACCTTACAACTATCTCACTGAGAACATATAATGATTTATAGTCAAAGGATGAAAAAAACATTACTAAACAGGGATCAAAGACTATGGTTTATATATTTATATTATGTTTCTTTATATATTTATATTATGGTTTTTAATTGCATTGTATGTACTCAATAATTTCGAACGAAATTGTTTTTTAAAAGATACGAGAGAGCACGAGAATATATATATCAGAGCAATGATTTTATAATAATATAATGTATTATTAAACAAGCTGTTATAAATAATCTGTGAGTGATTTAATAGAAATCTATAAGGGGTAATATATCATATGATATATTTCACAGTGATCATTTTATACAGGATGTCTAGATATATATGCAAAATCTTTGGAGGGTTTTCCCTGTAAAACGACCTATACCTTCATTCATTTAAAACTTTTACAAGTGGATACAATTAATCTGAACATAATTGAATTTTTAAATTCATTTATTTTCTAAAACCATCATCCTGTATATGAAATCTTAGAACCGTTGACGGTTATATATGAAACAATAGAGGTCTGTAATTGGCATGGCGTTACATCGAAGGGGGACTTAAACGTAAGGCGGTCATCGGAAGTCGTACAGGAATCAAGCCTTTTGACTCCTGGCTTCACGCATTGGGTACCTCAGGATCCGGTGACTCAAGACACACGCACACACACACACACACACACACACACACACATATATATATATATATATATATATATATATATATATAAACTAGCTGTTTCCGCAAACGTTGTTTTGCAAAAAAAAATAAGGGTTGATCGTAGATGGGTGAAAATTTAAGGTTGTATGTATTTTTGTATGCTGTATCATAATAAAATAAAAACCAAAAAAATTGTCTAAAAAATAAAAAAAATAATTTAGGGGTGGACCACCCTTATCACTTAGGGGTATGAAAAATAGACAGTAGCCGATTCTCAGATCTACTGAATACGCATGTAAAATTTGGTAAAAGTCGGTCAAGCTGTTTAGGCGGAGTTCAAGTTCGAACACCGTGACACGAGAATTTTATATATTATTTATATATATATATATATATATATATATTTATATATATATATATATATATATATAGTACCAAATCATATTCCGACAATATCAGCGAAGTCTATAACTGTCAATCGACAAATTTCTAGCAAAAAATGTCCACGTGCCCTCGTCGGCTTTAAAAGACAATTTCATGTCACTTTTTAATCACCTTTCCTTATCTGGTGTGAATGTTCCAGGGTTGTACAGGATTTTCATACCGGAACCCATCAGCTCGCCTCCAACGTTGGTCGTCTCACTTTGCGTCGTGGTTACGTTCCAAAAAAACACGACCCAAATTGAAAAGCCGCAAAGTGAATTAATATTTTCTATAGCAAATCATGTAAAGATCGAAGATAGCTTCCAGGGTCACGAAAATACTCCTTTTTGAAGAACAAAAATAATATAACTCTGCCAATAAATAAATTGAAAAAATATTTACCTTTTTTGTAACCAGAAACAACACGTAAAAATTTATATACATATATTATTCTCTTCTTTTAAAAAAGGCACAACACACTACGTAATTGAAACTGAACTCTAAAATTAGCAAAACAAAGTGAAAATAAAACTTTATACAAATTGCGTTAATTTTCAGTTAGAAACGTAATTCTCGAGTTTTGATGGCATGGCGCAATTAGAAACAAAGGTGTTGCCATCTTTTAGAAAAAAAAAGAAAGTTTCAAAAAAAAAAATTAAAGACTCGAACCCAAAACAACGCAACCTCGAAAATCTAACGACGCACAGTGAAAATTAGTGCTAATTAAGCAGCGACGCAACTTCGAAAGAAACGCAAAACGGGACGACGCCTATCGAGGTATTGGTGTACATCGATAAGTCTTGCGATCGCATCTTGAGTCTCGTCCGTGTATGCACGCACGTGTGTGTCGTGATATTGCTACCGCGTGACACTGTTGTACAGTTCCAGGGTGTCTGTTGGAACGACCACCTCGCTCTTCAGCCCCTGATCCTCATGGATGGTGAGCGTCGAATCTGCCCCTATACTGCTAGTAAAAACTTGTTCAATATATTTACAGGTAGTATACCACGTGTTAGTGAAATCGAATCTCACCTCGTTCAATACACAACTGCACCGGAAATCACGTGCGTTGGTTTAAACTGTCTTCCGTTTCACTTTTATTCTAATGTTTAACGTGTTTTGACGTCTCTGTGTCTCATTGATATAATTTATTCTAATGCTTTCATAATAGGATTCCTCTACAAGGAATATGACCTGAATGTGGTGGAAAATGGGCCGAAGATCCGCTGAGAAGCCTTCCGCAAAGATCGCCAACGACCTCGTTGAATCTTGACCATGACCACCACCAAATAATACACATACACCTATCCCCCGATTTACACGTTTTCGCTTTTACACGGTTTTCCAAATAAGTTTTTTTTTGTTTTAATAACCGATTTTATTTCCATCTCTCATAATGTAAATATATCTGCCTCAAACATCGAATCGGCACAAATAACTTCGAGTGATGAAAGTGAATTCGAACCTTCGATTTCGAAAAAAAGAATGATAGTAATTTCTGACAGCGATAAAGGATAATAAAACACCTTTGGTTTTATTTTTTGTTCTTCTGTTTAATGTATTGTAATTAAATTAAAAAAAAAAAACAGTGTTTCCGATATATATTAAATATTTTAACTTGTCAATGCATTGTATTTTTATTTCTGTGTACACTTAAAAATATTCAAAAAAAATCACAACTGTTAAATAGCAAAATTATGCATTTTCTGCGAGATTTTCGATTTACACGGTTTTGACTTGAAAATTTTTAATTTTCGATTTACACGTTTTTCTCGGGAACGTATCTACCGTGTAAATCGGGGGATAAGTGTATATTAAGTAACGATGAATATTATTATATATATAATAGATATTATCGACGAATATATTCATTTGAAAATGCAACAAGTATTATTTTTTTTTCGCCATCGACATACCATCTGTCGACTTCCCCTTCCTATTTACTACAAAGGTCAACGTTCAGTGCAAAAAAAAATACTCTATGGCATAATAAAGACTACGCCTTCGCCTCAAGACGGTAAAGGTGCGATATGTAGCAATTACGGCAGCTGGCAACACAGCTGCGTTCGAGATTTAAAAATTGCACTTGTCGCGCAGATGCGAGCCGCCCGCGCACGCGACCAGACGTGCTTTTTGTTACCTCTCTAACGGCGAACCAACCGTTATCTATAACGCGTCTTTGATTCCATTGTTAGAGTTGTTCAATTATCTTTTATACATGTCTTTTATTATAGCTGCATTATATTTGACCGAATCTAAATAGTTACGTATAATTTTCACAATTGGACATATTAAACCAATTATAAAGATTTTAAATATATAACAGGTTTGATACGACCAGTGTTAATTCCAGAGTCTGTTTTGCACTAATCGGTGTAACATAACTCCTGAAGATGCCCTGTGAAGGGGTGAAACACGTGTTGAGTGATTTGACAGTGGCGGTTGTGTAATTCGCATTGTTTGCCGCATGCGCATTTATCAGCGGGCTGGCGGGCGGTGCATTTCATTGCACGACTACCACTGCATGTGCGGAAGTGGCTAAATATTGGTCCTTTTCTTACTTAGGATGGACTTCCGCAAGGTAACGCCTGATTCCATTAAATATTGAAATAGAGATAAGAGGCATGAAGAAGGCAGTATAGGGTGTACATACGTACAAATACATATATTACACACAAATATGTACACATGTATTTCCCATGTATATATATATATATATATATACATGGGAAATACATGGGAAATACATGTATATATATATATATATATATATATATATATATATATATATATATATACATGGGAAAGATACTACTACCACTGCCTGTGCGGAAGTGGCTAAAAATTGGTCCATTTCTTATTTCTTGATCTTGATCTGGTGTCTTCCCACCAGAACCTGTTCTGAACACTGTTTCGTAGTGGATTCAATTCATATATACCCACTGCAAAACACGGATATCGGAGAAGAGTATACAAGGAATAGAGAATGAAATAAGATATAGCAAAAGAAATTAATGAAAGCTATTTGAAATAAAATTCCCTACGAGAGGTCTCTCCCAAAGATATATACGGTATATATATAGCATAGTATTATGGTATGCAAAGATATCCTTCATTTTGAAACTTGTTTCTTAAACGTGGAAATCCTATATAATTAATGCACAGAATGTGAGTTATATAAGACTGTATATAAACGATCGCAAGTGATGCACAAAGAAAAGATAAATACAGTCTATTGTCGGGAATTCCCCGCGTGGGCACGTGCGACAAGGTGGGATTTATACGCCCGTGCGTGGGTGTACGGTACAAAGGGCGCGTGCCATAAAAATGTGTTAAGTTAAAAAGTAAATTCAATAGTTATTTTGTATTTCGAATAAACATTTGTTTTATTACTAGAAGGTTTGATTTATTTTAACATTATATCATTGTTAATACTTTCACAGAAAAAGTACAAAAGGCTTTCAATATATATATATATATATATATAAAATTTATATGTACATTTATATATATATATATATATATATATATATATATATATTTATGTAAGGTTTAATGTGTATTGCTGACCAGTACGACCACAATACTTTTATGAAAAATAACTGTTTCTCGTTTGAATTTCGAATTCGAACGCTATCGTTGACGTGTTAGCTGCCGTTGCGTTAGGTCGTGTAAATCGTGAACAATCTTTACATATATACACTTTCTTCAACTTCTGGGTATATATCCATATCTTCCTTCCATTTACTCTACTGTAAATGACTTAATAGAACTTTAGAATGAGGTTACATCAGCCTATTTCAATATGATGTCGCAGCTGAACGCTGCAGAAAGAGAGACAGAGAATGAACATCCGAGCTCCTTATCCACAATCGAAGATCTGGACATCGGAGGGCGTTATACCGCACCTTTCTCCAACCCACTTAGCATGAGGGAGTACAGACCCACACTACCTATGTGACGTTTTGTCAGTAGTTGTATTTCGTGCGACAGAGATAACGCTCTACGAAGCCGAAGTTAGCCGATTGTCTCTTTCTAAAATTCGATGTGCAATATTTATCGCCGGGTACTGTATGCAATCTTCAGGTGACCTCCATTCCTTTCTCCTCCTGCTCCTCCCCCTCCTCCCCTCCTCCTTCAGTCCTTCATTTAAATGACAGCCCAGTCATTCTGGTAAAATAGTAGTATATAGCTGCCCGAGATGGATCTCCCATAGAAGCCTTCCAGCTTCGCTACCTTATAGGTCTCGGGATCTGAATTAAAATAACGACATATATAAACGAAAAAGTTTACTAAGTGGATCTGGTTTATAACACGAGAGTTGTTTATAATAAAAATCGATACAAAAACCGATAAAGTTAATCGATATTTTAACGGTTAGAATCGAATAACGGTAATGCACAAGCGGTAGGGTGGCACCCTATTCCGTTATCGTTTCGAATTATCAAGTTTTTTTTTTTTTCGTTAACATATTTCAATATCTCTTAACTAAAAGGACATAACGTATTCGTAACTGTAAAACCAAATCAGTTCAGATAGAAATCAGGGGTTGTCAACCTGTGGAAAGTTTGAATATTTTTTTTTAAATTTCATTTCGCGAGCCACTTTTAAATGCGTAATTAAAAGTTTTGAAACAAATGCAATAATATATCACAATACATGTGTAATGTATTTAATAAATTCTATTAAATATTTTCGTCGAAATAAATAATCACACGCAACATACCAAAGTACATCGGTGTTTAAATTTATCAAATTATAAGTAAAATTAAATCATACAAATAAGTATGTTGTTTCAAATACTTAAATTATATCGCGACCCACAAACTTCAAAGAGCCGAAGGTTGAACACCCCTGGTCTAGATGGAAGTTACATTATTCCTGCTATAGGTAGTCCATTCCTGGAGATAAGCCTCACATATATATCACTAATGGATGTCTGTGGTCTTTACTCCAGATCCTCAACCACTTAGTCAATAGACGCCCAGTGAAAGGCACAAGCTTGTCCCAAAGTTCTTCACAATCATTTAACTACTTACTTACTTATTAACGTACTTACTTCTTGCTTACTTACTTACATACTTACTTACATACTTACTTATTTACTTACTTACTTATTTATTGACCTAAACTATATAGTCGATTCATTTAGTGGAGGTTCTACCCACGCCGCGTCTCTCATCTGTGAACCTTTTGTTTCAAGTGGCCATCGGTATGATAATATAGCATATCTATATATCTATCTAGGAAGATGAGGGGGTGAAGGTGATGAATGGGAGACGTTTTGAATTTGAACAAAGACAGAAATAAAAAACATTTTTGCAAGTTTTAATTTCCTTGCGTTACACATGGAAGAGGAACGTGTTCCCAAAATCCATTGCCACTTAGACGCGCAACTGTGGTCTTAATTTTCATCTCATTTTTTGATTAGATCTCGCAGTGAAACTCCAAACGCTATTATTATTCTCTGGTTCTCCTAGAGTCTTTTGAAGCATATCGTAATTAATATAAAAAACTGTGATCTAGGAATGTATGTAAGAAAATTTGTAATGAGAGGATCACATGAAGAACGAAAGAGAATGTAGAATAAAAAAATTAACCCTTAATAGCCTAGTTTCAATTTTGATACCAATCTTTTAAACCGAATGTTCACATTACTATTAGTTTTTTTTTATAGGTTGGCTGTACGTATTTTACTGTTGTATAATATTCTTTCCAACGAAATTTAAAAAAATCTATCTAGACCCTAAGGAAAAACATTAGTATTAAAAAAAATCACTTTCGTAAATCAGGCTATTAAGGGTTATTAAGTTATTTTACTTGAATTTTTAACGTGTCTGTTATATATATGGAGGGAACGAGAGAATGCTTTATAACTGGAGTCATATGACAAATATACATGTATATAAAACTAAAAAAATATATATAATAATAACAATCGCTTACTTGGGACACGTTCTTCGAGACCAACGATACAATCTCCTTCAACTTATCATGATGGGAAAGGTCGCTGGTAAAAGGAAGGTTGGTAGGAGAAAGAAGTCGTGGCTTCGTAACATTAGAGAGTGGACCGGAATCGCCAGCGCTGCTGAGCTATTACGCAGAACCAAAAATAAGGAAGAGAGCAGGAAGCTGATAGCCAACCTCCACTAGTTGGAGAGGCACTTCAAGAAGAAGAAGAATAAAACGAAACCGTTACAACATATTGCAGGAATCCGTTAAAATCAGGAATTTCCTGCGCCTCGCTTCGTCTAAGTCGATATCCTGTGGCCTTGACTGCTATATATAGACGTGACAGCTGCGACGGCGTCACGATGTGTTCTGACGACAAATATTTTGTGTTTCCGGCTTATATATATTCATATATATATACTAGCTGATCACGCAAACGTTGTTTTGCAAAAAAAAAATAAAGTTTTTAATTAACAAATGTAAGATAATGGTTGATCGTAGAGGGGTAAAAATTTATGGTTGTATTTACTCTTGTATGCTGTATCATAAAAAAAATAAAAACAAAAAATTTCGTTAAAAAAATAAATTTTTTTTTTAAGTGTGAACAACCTTTATCACTTAGGGGTATAGAAAATAGATAGTAGCCGATTCTCAGACCTACTGAATACGCATATTAAATTTGGTAAAAATCAGTCGAGCCGTTTCGGAGGAGTTCAAGTTCGAACACCGTGACACGAGAATTTTATATATTAGATTGCGAAGTACACTAATACCCTTAAATAGATGCCAAAAGGCATACGATCAAAGGGAAACTGTATAATGTACCAATTTTTAATTAAACAATAAAAATATAAGAGCATTGAAATATGTCTTTGTATTGCTTATTCTGAGTGAATCTTGCGTATTTATATAAATAGTCGCCGAGATATTACACCAATACGTCGCTTTATGTCGTTTCGTTTTCCTTTTTTTTCGAAGTTGCGTCGCTGCTTAATTATTACTAATTTTCACTGCGCGTCGTTAGATTTTAGAGGGTGCGTTGTTTTGGGTTCGAGTCTTTACTTTTTTTTTAAAGATGGCAACACTTTGTTTCTAATTGCGCCATAACTTTAAAACTCGGGGATTCCCTTTCTAACTAAAAATCAACGCAATTTGAATACAGTTTCATTTTCAATTTGTTTTGCTAATTTTAAGAGTTCAGTTTCAATTACGTAGTGTGTTGTAATGTAGTGTTTAAAAAGAGAATAATAAATTTATGTAAATTTTAACGTGTTGTTTCTGGTTACAAAAAAGGTAAATATTATTTCAATTTATTTATTGGCAGAGTTATATTATTTTAATTTTTAAAATGTTTACTTTGTTAAATTTTCTTTTTAAAAAGTTGCATTTTCGTAACCCTGGAACCTATCTTCGATCTTCACATGGTTTGCTGACTAACTGAATGACGATATAAAACCTTTTTTTCTTAATTGCGACGTATTTACAATTTACATTACACATACAGAGTATACATTCACCCCTGTAAAGCTATTAGTTGTATCAGATCATCCTGTATATAGGGTCACATTGAAATCAAAGTCGTTATCTATCAAGTCAAGTAATGCAACTTAAAGTGCATGCCAGTGCAACCGTTTCAAAGAACTTGCCCCACAATGGGCAGACTGCGCCAAGATATCAACCGAAAAAACACAAAGGGGGCAATTTGAATATTTCATTTGCCCCCCTCCCCCCTCTAAATACAACGTCTAAAGGACCCTGTACCTTATAACAAAGTACATAAAGATTACATTCGTATAATTGGAATAAATAGCGGTTGGCAATCTTTCGTACATTCGTACATATAAGGGTTATGTTTGGAGATTGAAGTACAAATAAGAAAACCAAGGTCGTTCAAGGAACCGTTGGAGCCCTAAAGGATCTGGTAGACACGAGAATACGCTACCATCAGATTTACCTTACAGTGGGCGTAAAAAGTTATTTTCATTTCCAAAAAAAAATTATTTAATGTTAAAATTACACATTAATCATTTATATCGTTCATCATAAAAAAAATCTATACAATTACACAATGAAAGACTTTATCGAATCAAAATGTATATATATATATATATATATATATATATTAAAAATAAAATTTGCTCCTATTATAAAACACGTCTTGTCACGCGTACGACCTATTGATGAATGAATATTTATCTGTTCTTTTTTTTATCGCAGTCTTTACTTCCGGTCGGATTGCATCCGTTTTGTTTACATTGTTTAAATTATGAATTATTTTTTTAAATATTATCGTTATTATATAAGTAGAGTTTGTGGGAGAGGGAGTTTATTGACTATTATTGATACATATATATATATATATATCAGAGCAATGATTTTATAATAATAAATTAATAATAAAATATTATTAAAGAAGCTGTTATAAATAATCTGTGAGTGATTTAATAGAAATCTGTGCGGGGTGATATATCATATGATATATTTCATAGTGATCATTTTATACATATATATATATACTAGATTCAGATACTAGAGACATACGGACAGACGAAAATATTTATAAATTGTCATCGAAATCTACCTTCAGCATTATAGATCACCTTCAATCCAACCGAACAGATTCTGTAAATTATTATAAGGACCCTGCGGAACCTGGCCCCACCATCTCCCTGAGTTTCCTTGGTAGCGTACCAAGCCATCAATGCTTGGTCTACCGCTGCCGGAGTCCATTGACTTCCCGTCACCTTGAGTAAGACTGATCACCTTTTGGTTTGATATGAATTTTCTTGGAGATCCCATCATCTCTGTTTTGCAAAGTTTCTGATCTTGCCGGCTTATAACTTACATTTCAGGGTCAGGGTGAACAGATGCCTGCGTGATACTTCGACCATATCATCTCTTTACTTCAAGGCGATATAGTTGCCAAAAGGACGTTAAAAAATATTATATATATGGCTAATGCAAATATATAAGTAAATTACGAAATTGCGTTGTAAAAAAAATTGATTTAAAATTGTTTTTTTTTAAATTTCTCTCGCATAAAATGACGTATTTATATATCTTAGGATATTATTTTTAATTCTTAAATTAAATTTGGTTACGAATTCTATGTCTCAAGTCGTTGTATGCAGTCGCCTAGACATGCCCTCCGCGGCCATTCATGGCGGACCCTTGTTTATAACAATGGACCTTGCACTGGAGTTTATCAGAGTGCATGTTTTTTTTTTTCGCCAAGTCAACGGCGCAGACACGAGGGGTCTGCCATAGCGTTCGTTGAACACACCGTAACGAAAAACCGATAACGTTGCATACTTTTTTTTTTCTAACACATGTTCCAAGTAACTGTATCCTGTGTTTAAAAGCCAAGTTTTTTTAAAAAAAATCTTTTATATTATATTCCCTTGTAATGCTTAAATATATATATACAATTTTTTTTTTAAATTTGACCACTAAAACTGAATTATTTTGCTATAATTGCTATAATTAATATTAAAAAAAACTTATGTCATTTATATACCAAATTAAAAGTAATAATAATATTCTATATATATATCATGAATATATATAAAACCTTTTCTAATTTTACAATAAAAAAATTGATTATAAAAACGATTTTTTTTATTTTTAGTATATACTTAAGTTACATTGGCATATTGTATATATAGTTTCTCTTTAAAACAAAAAAAACGACGTTTAAAGTTTATTGTAAAGTTCTTTTTTATTTTATAACTTTATAAGAGAACAAATTATGATAAATCAATACAGACATGACAGTTCTGTCAAAAAACCATAGTAAAGATTGTAGTGTCTTTATATATATTATATATATATATGTTCACGATGTAGTTTATATATATATACATGCTCGTGGCCACCACTCAATGTAATATATTAAATATATGTAGATAAATTATACTTATATGTTTGCTACATATATAATATAATCAAGATAATTGCTATTATTTAAAATTGAAAATACCTTTATTCAAGCAATCATTTAAAAGTACATGAACCTTGAAATATTTTTAACATTGTAAATACATACGTGCAGTCATTCCGTTGACAGGAAATCTGATTTGCTAAGAGCCGTTTAGAAACTCAAATCACTCTTTATAAATGTAATTTAACAATATTTGTAAATACGACAAAAAAACGATTTCTATTAACTAAAAACTCTTGAATGATATTATCATATTACTAATTTTAGATTTCACTTTATAGCTGAAATTAAACGTAAAAAAATAATGAAGTTATTTTTTTTATAATCTGTTACATATATATGCTACATGACAAGGATGGCTTTGTTTGTATTTTATAAGCATTAGATATAACAGTTTACCAAAAACTGTAATCAAATACAGATAAATAATAATTTGTTTATGCAATGTACCTGAATACATCGCAATAAAAAATCGTTTATTTTAGAATATCCGTTAAATCAAGACCGTTAAAATCGATATTTTTATTCATACGTGTCACCTCGTCCCATCCCTAAATGGTTTGTTGTAATTTACTGAATATTGATTATACTACTGATTTTATATAACCCAATTATCTATTGTTAAAAATGCACATCTTTTATACTGTCCTATTTCGTATAAATAGATATTTTTTTATAAGAACTTGATATTAGACGGTTATACAATTTCATTGTTTATACGTGTAAAAGCTATAAAGGCGTGAATACATAGCTCATTTGTCAGCAAAAACACGCTTTTACACCAATAATCATGTATAAAAATATCCTAATAACAGTGATAAATGTTACATTAATTTATTTATTTTATTTGAATGCGACATGTCAATAATTTCTGAACCGATAGTAAATAATATTTAATTTTAATATGTATCAATTTATTATTTTTATACGTAAGAAAATAAACAATGCATTTACCAATTTAAAGCCTTGTATATTAATTCGAAATAGAATTTGTTTTTTAAAGTTTACATTTAATTTGCATTTGCATATTTCAAAACGCAAAATCCGAATTGACATATCAACTCAACTGTCAGTTATGCGCGCGAAATAGTCCGCTCCAGCTGACTCTTGCATGAACTACCTGTTTTTAAAATTAACACAAAATGGAGCCTTAAATTTTACGTCGTAACACAATTAGCATGGGAATATCAAAGTTTTTGCTCCAGTATTATATTCCCATAACCTTTCGTGAACGGAATACATTGTGTTTTGAACTCGAAGTCATGTCTGTTCTGTATAGGGATTGAAGGTAAGGAACCAGTTATACGATATATTTATTGCTTACGTTACCTCATATCGACTCCCTAATGTAACGGCGATCGAAAAAAAAATTCCATTGTAATGTTTCCCCTTAACGAAAGTAAAAATTTATTGTTATCTTTCTCTTGGTCTTCGACTTGTAGTTCCGATTTTTTTATTATCTCACATTTGCTCACTCCTAGAAAACTTCAAATACGTATATAACGTGTTTCTAAATGATTTAGATTTTTAAAGGTTATATTTTAAATATTTACGATGTTTATTTCGAAACATTAAATATAAATCTTATCATTTCTTCGACACGTTTGATAAACAGGTCAGAAGCTATACAATACGGTCAAGGTCGAACTTTCTGTTTCTCTTTATCTAAATCTTATAATTATCACTGGTTATTACTACTGCAATATAAAGTATACTAAAAGATTTATAGGGATGAATGCATATGTTCATTTGCTATTAAATAATGTAAGGCATACACTGTCCAATTATCAATGGTTTTAGATATATATAACCTAAATATAAATAAGAAAATGTTTACAAAATTAGTATTAATGCATATAAAAATTCAATATTATTAATTATCTCTCCCTACAGACTTTACAGCCTGTTATACAACTGTTTCACTTGAGTAGAAAAATAAGTTAATGTAACATATTTTAGTTATCACAGCTTTAGTGTTTTGGTGACAAATAAGTTATATATTCAAACTTTGAAAGTTTTTACACATATAACTAATCATCCTGTGTATAGATAATTGTGGATGATGTATATATATAATAAATAATAATTAAACTACAATTATATTTTAGTATTATGGTGTTTAAAGTATTCCTAATTTTTTAAAACAGGAAATTCCCACCTTATTGCTTTCTGAAAGTGTTTGCATTTATAATGTTCTGAATAATATAAATGAAACCTAATACTGCTATCAAACAGTAAGGTGAATTTGTTAATAAAATGTAAATTCTTAATTTATTCTTCCAAATAAATTTCATCAACTTTAAAGTAATTTCCATCTGATAAAACCAACATTATTCCAAGTAAGAAAAAGTCCAATGTTTAGCCACTTCTGCACATGCAGTGGTTAGAGTGTTTAGCACCCATTAGTTGGCACTAATTAGTGTAACATAACTCCTAAAGATGCCCTCTGGAGGGGTGAAACACGTGATGAGTAATTTGGCGGTGGCGGTTGTGTGATTCGCATTGTTTGCCGCATACACATTTATCAGCAGGCTGGGGGGCGGTGCACTTTATTGCACGACTACCACTGCATGTGCGGAAGTGGCTAAATATTGGTCCTTTTCTTACTTAGGATGGACTTCCGCAAGGAAACGCCTGATTCCATTAAATATTATTTCAGTCTTTGAAACAGTCGGAATAGTATCTTGTTCAGTTTAGCCTTCAAGACCTTCAATTGGCATTTTGAGTTAGCTAAATAGCCAAAAGTTGCATGAAACCTAATCAGGCAAATAGGTGGTAGCGGAAAGATTAACTGTAATATAATTAAACCTTTTGACCAATAGACAATTTAATAAACAGTCCTACCAACCTGTTGTGAGTTTCAAATGACAATTTTACCTTACACATTGCAATAGTATATTTATTCTGATGTATATTATTTTTTATCATGCACACACATATCTAAGTGGTCTATACAGTGTATAAATTAATTTCTAATTCTCAGTTTTATGTTTTGTGCAAATATATAACTGAACAATTCTACTAGAATAATCTACAATAGTTAACAACTGTATATATTGTTTCAGGTTGATAACAGACAATTTCAAAATCAACTCCGGCAACAGCGGCACAAAGAGAAAACAGAGCGAAGCACTCACCACAAACTACAAACTTAAGATGAACCCCCATTCCCTGGACTTCAATAGAAACCAATCACCTCTTAGCTCGCCTATTGCAACACCATCAAAAAGGAGAATACTTGGTGAAATTCAGAGTACATCATACAGACAAATAAGTTCACCTATCACAGAAGGTATCACATCTCCAACCATTGAAAGACTGAAGAACACTCCTCCACTTACAAAATCTCCTCTCATCGACCGAAATTCTGTATCACCTCTCACCAGCCGTTCCGGAAGAGTCAAGAGGGGCTCTGCAAAAATCTCAAAGATATTCGAGGAACGATCAAAGTTCAGGATGTCTAACAAAGAGAACCTGAGTCCACTCATCAGTGAGACATTCATGAAACTGGATGTGGAAGAGGAGACAAGAGATTGCTCATTTGGGGAGACATTCCAGTCTCTAATGTGCACAGAGTCAAAAATTAACTGGTCAAAAACTAAGGTAGGTATTTCTGTTTACTATTACTATGTATTTTTCATTATCTACTGTATACATATATATATATGTCAGGGTTACCCAGAGAGCAATGGAGAGTGGCAGTGGCCGGTCACATTGCTTGTAACCGATAGCTGTATGGGCCAAAACCTTTTTAAGTGGCTACGACGTGGTGTGGGTAGACTCCCACCAGGTGGGCATATACAGGAAGCTCAAAACTGCTCATCATAGCAGATTTCGGTTGGCACCTATGCCTTGCTGCAGGCATCTATTGGCTGACTTTATAATGAACCACCTATCTCCAATTACATTGTACAACAGTGAACTGGATGGAATGATGATGATATATATTGCAAAAGTAGACTAAAAAATAATCATACAAAAGCCTTATTTTTTTCTAGATGTAATTCCTTTTTGAATGCATGTGACATGTATAATTAATATAGAATTCCTGAGGATATGGGGATGATGTCTTCTAAACCCGATTTTTTATGTGGTAGAAAGGAGGGGTATACCAGTGAAATCTCTCTATAGTAGGCAGAAAGACTTAAGAACAAAAACATTATTAAAACCTTTGGTTAGGTAGATAGTGGAGACAGTTTGGTGAAAGTGAACCATCATAATGTAAGGTGGTCTCACTAAACTGTGAGTCAGTCCCTAGACTTAGGGTATGTTGCCCCCTCTTTCCATAATGTGATGGAACTGTCACAAGTAAAGTCAAAGAGTCCTGAGTAGTGTCTAGAAGCAGTTGTTATACTTATAATAAATGTACATTTCTCTTCTTTCAGCTGGATTTCACCGATTCATTACCACAGAAGTCATTTGAAGGAGCAAATGAAATGAAGGAAGATATATATGTACCCGAAAAGGATTTGGAGCCAGATTTGGATACTGGATCAGAAACATTACATGACCTGGAAGAAGAATTCGACGCTGATAATTTCGACCAGTGTTCCAAATACGAAATAATATCAACAGACAGTCCAAACATTATTTCCAGAGGTCGATCAACATCGAGGAAGATCAACTCTAAAGACTTTGTCTTTGGTGCTCCATTAGCTGATGATGAAGCATCCACATCATTTAATAAACCAAATGCAAATGCAACGAGAATGTTGAACTTCGAGGATGAAGCTTTTGAGTTTACATCACCAGCAGCCAAGAGACCATCAAGCTTATCTGTTAAAAAGTCCCTCAAGTTCACAGATACTCCAACTAAAACTTTCAAACCAGACGAATCAAGTTCCATAATCTCACCGTGCACAACAAAAATAAGGTTTCCATCCGAGTCCACAGCATCCATGGAAAGTGGCTTCGTTTCAGAATTCGAGGAACCGTTCCTTGAATTGGAAGAAATATCTAATTCACCCAAAATGGCAAATTTCAATGATCTTCTATCTGGAACGATTAAAGAGAATGTCATAACAAATAAGGATCCAATCCGTAAACCGATACAAAGAAGTCTTAGTTTCAACCCAGAGGCTTCAAGAGCAAGGGTTTCCCTGTTCCCAATAACGGAGAGTCCAGCGAAGAAGTCTCAGAAGAGATCTGAGAGCGATGAAGTGGAGAATGGAAGCAGTAAGAGAAGGAAATCAAACTGCGAGTCTCCTGAAGACCAGAGACTACAAAGGCCAGTGCTACATAGAGCCTTCTCTGAGAACAATGCCTCCATTATGTCGGCTTTGGCAAGATGTAAGTGTGTTTTATTATCCCCATATCATATCACTGTCTTATCTAAATTTATATATACAGGATGATTGTGAATGTATAGCTAATTTGTCAGCAAAAAGCTCAGAAGTTTTTACACCGATTTACAATCATCCTGTATAAAGTGTTCATTCTGAAACTATATTGGAATGTGACAAGACAATAACTTTTAACACTAAGTCGGGAGTCTATCGCTCATTTGTCAGCAAAACTTGAAAGATTTTACGCCAATTTCAATCAATAGTATATTATACAATCATAGGTATATATTATTTAATATAATGCAAAAGGCCAAAAACTTAGAGTTCAAAGTCCCCAGGTACAGATAATAATCAATAACTAATTTAAATATGCATAATTACATTACTACTAAAATAATAGAATTTTGGACAGTGTATATATATTATTTTTTTAAACTAATTAAAGTTATATTAAAATATCTCTGATTTTGGTGTGCCAAAGCAAAGTCCTGCTATAATGTCCTCGTCTCCATCCAGCTGCACCTATGAGTCACATTAAGTCTTACTTCGTTCTTGGTTCATCTTTTTTTGAAGAGATTGATTCCGAAATGAATGAATCCATAGACGAAAGAAAGTTACCTATATGGTCATGTGAATTGGCAAGTTGAACCAGCAATGGGCATGCCGCAAATCTGTTCCATGTCCTCTGGACTTAATTTTTTTTGGTGGAGACAATATTGACAATCACAGCACAGGCTGTACTCAGACAAACACAGTAAATTTTGTTAAGGTCATTAGAAAAAACTGGATTCATGTTGGTTCCAATTGGTGCTGCATACCATGGAGATGTTAATTCCTCGTGTCTCTTCAAGAAGAAAGGTTCTATTAGAAAACCTTAAACTTAATTGCCATAACATTGATTTAAATTAAAATTTTTCATTTTCAGCGGTCGTAGATCCAGATCTGATCGGAGACTTCTCTCTACCGTTCGCACTGCCCCTGACCAGTGGTGACCACTCTGACCTCAAATCCATATCATGTGATACCCTCGCAGGACTGCTTAGAGGTGAATTCGAACACACCATCAGTGACTTCCAGGTGAGTTTCGAAATTTTAACATCTGTTTACCTTCTGTTCGCTTCTAGAATTTTATAACTAATCACATAAATATATCATTATAACAGTCTTCTATATAGATATATAAAGAAGATACAGTAGCATGGATTTTTTTCTTCTTTATTTAACTTGAATGACCTACCTGCTCCGAATTCCAATACCTTCAAAGTATAGTATAAAATATATAAATAGCTGTACATGGTTGAAATACCTTCCACTTGCACTGAGCATTTTGCTAATACTTCTGTGCAAACAGAAGTTACGGAACTCTCATTGGAACTCAGGAGTTCAATACTAGAGAGAATAGGTTTCTTCTAGGCAAGCATGTACCATCATATAGATATAGACAGAGGTCAAATGCTTTGTATATAAATGATAAAAATATTCGTTAAATACATTGATTGTCCCATAAATCAAGATCACACTCTTCTCTCTCTTTTCAATCAAGATCTCTCTTTTTATCATCGCTTCAGCTATAGAAGGTCTACAGCATATAGACCTGATAGATTACCACTAGATCTGGTTGGAAGCTGCCTTCATCAGGCGTCTTCATACAACCTTAACAAGATCACGTCTTGCCGGTGCAGTTTCGACTCCCGGACCTCAAGGCTACATCAGCCATCAATCCAATGTGTTATGCAGTCTGTCTGCTGTGATTTCAACTTGTAAATCAGCTGGGCTATATGGATTACTTCATGGGTCTCCGGAACTTTCCACTCCTGATACGATTTTGAAGAATCCCAAATGTAGCACTTTCGATAATTCGTTAAGTCACTTAACCCACAAGATAAAAAGATAACTTTGTCGTTGGAAGAATGACTGTCTCCAACATAAGGCATGGAGAAAAAGAGGCTCCAAATAAGGAGGTCATTAAAAAAAACCTTGTAAGAAAACCTGATATGGTCTCTTCTAACCGGTTCTATTGGAAATCTAGAAATATGTCCAGCTGTGTTCATATGATGATTCAATTGTAGTATGTAGTGACCAGATCTGAAGGTCTCTCTGAAGCTCTTGGGTTTCTCACCCTTAAAAGAGGTCACAGGTTAGGCTTTCCTTTTCACCCTGACACTTTGAACCCACTAAGTTCAAAAAAAATGATCTTGACGTTGATTTATGGGACACCAATATAGTTTTGGAATTTGATAAGAAGTTTCTTTCCAGGTGATCGACTGCCGTTACCCCTACGAGTATGAGGGTGGACATATCCTGGGCGCTGTTAACTACTACACTCAGCATCAAGTCTTGGACCTGGTCAGCAAGCCGCTTCAGCGTAGAGAGCCCAATGAGAAGCGAAGCATTCTCATCTTCCACTGCGAGTTCTCTCTGGAGAGGGGTCCTAAATTGTGAGTAGTTACTAGCCAGTTGCATTTCAATAGAAGAAGTTGCCGCTAAGATATCCTCTGGTGGACACAGGTCTTTGTCAAAGTTTTCAATAGGGTTGGTTAATATTGACCTGAATACAGTGACTTCTGGCTATCTTGACTAAAACATTGGTTCTTCTAGTGAGGATCCTCTCAGTCTGTCAGATCTTTGGGGGAAGCAAACTTTCAAGTTTAAAGATAGAAGAAATGTGGCAAAAAATGGAGACAAACATTTCAAAATAAATTTTGACATAAATTAGCTATACTTTACTAGTTAATAAATTTATCATGGTTCAGACTGTACGCTTCCAGTTCCAAAAGATATCTTAGACCTTCCTTTTAGTTTCAAAAATTTTAATTTTTAAAAGGACTCACATATCGACAATTATTATCTTAATTGCATTTTATTTTTGTCTCTTCACCGCTTTGCAAGGTGTTATAGTTGTGGAGAAGAATCAGGAAGAAACTCCATGACTGCACATCTTATAATAGTTTCACAAATATATATATATATATATATATATATATATTTATGTATGTGTATATATATATATATATATTTATGTATGTATATATATATATATATATATTTATGTATGTATATATATATATATATATATTTATGTATGTATATATATATATATACACTGAGATATAGCCTAAATGAAATCAAAGCAAGCAATATCACTGCCAGTTTCTTGTCATTTAAATTTTTCTTTATTGAAAATTAAACCTTTTCTGTCAATTTACTTTTAATATGCATTTTGAATATATAAATAGTACCTTTGCTAATATATATATGTATATATATATATATATATACATATATATATATATATATATATATATTTCATTTGGAACGAGGTTGCTTAACCTTCCGCGGGCGTTATTTCACGTCCAAGCACAAGAACAGCTGCAGCTAGGGGGCGTGAATTCATGCCCAAATGACTTGCCTTTTTTATAAGATAATACTGCCTATATTTCTTACTGGAATACGATTGCTAGTACTTATTGTTACAGAAAAAATATCTTAAACAATTTATTTTTATATATTTCGACTTTACAATTCAATAGTGCATATATTAACATACTCGAATCAAGATGTATGTCTGTGTTTGCATTAATAAATAAAAATAAATTCAATTGAGGCATGAAAAGTGCGAATTGTACACCATTTAAATAATATACATTTACTCACCAGATCCCGCTACTTGAGGTCCAATGATAGAGCAAAAAACAAGGAGAACTACCCATCACTGCACTACCCGGAGATATACCTGCTGCACGAAGGCTACCGCGCCTTCTACCGCCGCTACCCGGAGCTGTGCTCACCAGCCGGCTACACAGCCATGCTGGACCCTCAGCATAGGCACCTCCTCAAGCATCACAGGTCCGTCCAACAACCAACATCGTCACAGCACAGACGGAACCGTTTGCTGTTATAAGACATCGTGCAATCTAGTTAGTGCCCAGCGCTGGGCTCACATGGGAAGTTCCCAGTCTGGATTAGTTCAAATTTTTTAAACAACGAACTATTAGACTTAACAACTCTTAAATTGTGGACCATATTTATCTCACATGGCCTTTGTCTACCTAAATGGCTTAAAAGGCTGTGGTTTATTAATATTGCTGTATTCTATTAAAAATTGTGTGGTCTACCGAAAGAACTGTAATGTACTGAAAAGACTGTGTATTGAGTAGGTAATAGTTTATGCCTACGTAAGCCTAAAGTCTACCTTAATGCCATAGTCTACTTGAAGGATTCTTTAATGGCCATGGTTTTCCTAAAAGACTTTAGTATATTGATAAAGGTTTACCAATCTACAACAACTATAATTTACTTCCAAAGGCTGAATTCTACCTTAATGTCATAGTTTACTTAACGGCTACTTAAAAAGCCATGGTCTACCTAAAAGATGTACTGAAAAGTCAATAGTGTACATATGGCTGAATTCTACCTTAATGATCTTTGGTCTACCTGATAACGACTCGTCTACTGAAATGACTTTAGTTTACTAATAAGCCAGAAATCTACCAGTCTATTCAAGGGCTAATTGGAAGTCTGTAGTCTGTATTAATGCCATATTATAGTTAAGGGCTAATTAGGAGACTTAGTAAAAGGTTTTTAGTGTACTAATAAAAAGTCTAGTAGGTAGAATTGAGTTTAGACACATTTTTGCCGATAAGAATAGGAACAATATTTTTAGTGTGTTAGACATTCGGCTATTATGATCGGAGATTAGTACTGAAGGTAGTGTTTGGAGGGTAGTTCATAAATGTAAAAAAAATGCCATACTAAGTTAAATATAAGTTATTAGTACAAATATTAGGATTTAAAGCAATATCCCACCTTTCTTAATTATAATTATGCCATTTTAAATATAAGGTTTTTAGTTTATAGTACGCGGTAATTTCCTTGGCACATTAATAGATATATGGTGTTAACAATATCATAAATCTTATCGTATTACTTAGACGGAATTTTGGCAGACAAAACTTGACACCGACTTGTCATTTGACCGACAGACAATATAATGGCAAATGTAATTAAGAGCGCAGTGCCATTTGGCCAAAATGCCAAAAATTTTCATATGGCCGACACATGTATGTCACGTCAAAGGAAATTTGGTCGAAATACAATATCTACTTGTCATTTGGCTGATTGACACATGACCGGAGCGTTTTTCGTTCGACAGACAATACGAATATGTCATTTGGTAGATGTAATTGAGAGAGTAGTGTCATTTGGCTAAAAGGCAAAGAAAAATTAATTTGGCCAAAACACCGAAGCTTGGCCGGCAGAAAAGACAAGTGTAATTTGGCCAATGATATATGACAGGTTTGTCATTCGTTCGGCAGACAATACAAAAGTGTCATTTGGCCGGCGTAATTAAGAGTGAGGTGTCATTTGGCCAAAAGGTAAAAAAAAATATTACATGGCCAAAAGATCGAAGTTTCATTTGGCCGACAGAGAAGACAGAAGTGTAATTTGGCTAATGATGTACGACCGGTAGGTCATTTGTCATCAAACACAGACGTTATTAAGAACGTAGTGTCATTTGGCCAAAAGATAAAAAATATTGTCGTCTGGCCAAACAGATAGTGTCATTTGGTCGACATTAGAACAAATTGAAATTATGGAATTCAACAAGCCACTAATAGATGAGACAAACAGGTATAGATTCCGTCTCCTTCCCTCACTGGCATTTCGAGAACTTTCGATACTAAAAGCGATCTCCATATTAAGCCAACGCTTCAAATTTCTACATATTAATGAATTTCGCTAAAATTTCTGACTGAAAATAAAAAAAAAAACGTACCAGAAGTAATTAGATCAGCAATTGAATGTGTAAATTCTTGTTATATGTAGTTTTTTAACCAAATATAATTGATTTCCTTTGAATTTGCAAATTATTTTAGGATATTTAATGAATTTTTATGACAAAAAGGCGACTTATTCAAATCTGGTACGTAGATATCAATTTCAAAACCTTATACAGTATGTTTCAGAATAGATATAAGAATTCGTTATTATTGTAGATTTAAGTCCGTGTGTGTAGGGACGGTGCACTCCAATTTGAGCTTTAACTTCCCATACTACGTGCCGTTTTTGAACCCAAGATTATTTAAGAATTGTATATACGCGTATAATTTAAACACCCTGTATATATTCAGTGAATGCAGATCGAAATTGCGCAACACAAAAATATTGTTACGATTTTCGAGCCGTCATATTTTACCGCCGCCAAAACTTTTTGACATTTGGAAACGTCAGTTTGACAGATGTTTTTTTTTCGAAAGATACAGAGTAAAAATAGTTAATTTAGACAGATATCCAATAGCATATATAACCCTAGTAAATTCTCGAATTTTATTTTAATTAATAAACTAATTAATTATGTTTAATTTTAAAAAAATGAAATTATTATCTATCCAGTCTAGTGTCCAATTTTGTTTTATGAAACTTCACTTAAGTATTTTCCTAATTATTCCTAATGTTTGCTATTTAAAAAAACTTAGATTCGATTTTTAAAAAAATGTGGCTTGAGTACTAACATACATATATATTTGCGAAAAAATAACATATGAGATACCTACGATATTTTAGCATACATTTGCCTGAAGTAACATACAGCATACAGTAGCATATAATATATCTTTCTGCCCAGATATATATTTACTATCTGGTACCTGAACAGCCTACTAGAATGAGAGGTAGTATTTTGTGACGAAATAAATTTGAAATAAGATTTTCTGTATTATCAGACTACGAATATATAATGTTTTAGCAAATTCTAGAAATTTCGAGTTATTGTCTGAAAATTTTTATGTTAAAATTTTTTAGCATAGGATTTATGAGATACATTTTGTACTACATTGAAACTTTTTGAACACAAAAGCTTTTTCCATACTATTCCAACATCAGTCTACAAATATAGGTTTTAAAAAAATCCATAAATTTGTAAATATTTCGTGTTATTTTCTGAGAATTTGTGTAAAAAAATTCTCTTTGATTATTTTTGGTAAATTTTCTGCGATCCCTATCTGATAAATTTTGACCTATATTGAAACTTTTTTGACACAAAAGCTCTTTTCATGTTAATCCAACTCTAGAATACGTATATACGTTTCAGCAATTACTTGAAATTTCTAATTTTTTGGAGTTATTTTCTGAGAATTTTTGTTAAAAAATTGTTTTTGATTTTTGGCAAATTTTTGCGATTCCTATCTGAGATATATTGAAACTTTTTTTTTACACAAGCTCTTTCCATATTAATCCAACTCTAGAATACATTAATACGTTTCAGCAATTTCTAGAAATTTCTAATTTTTTCGAGTTATTTTCTGAGAATTGTCGTAAAAGAAATGCTTTTCGATTTTGGCAACTTTTTGAACGCAAAAGTTCTTTCAATACTAATCCAACGCTTCTTCAGGCAGATGTACATTATAATATCCATTCGCCAGTTATATATAAAAACCGTGTAAATATTTCGCAGTAACATCGAGCTAAATTTCGACCTATTCGAGTGTTGGTATATATAAGAGAAAAAAAAATATAATTATTAATGGCAATATTTAAAATACGCTTTGATATATTTTACGTAAGTTGAAGAGAGTTTTTTATTATTATTATTTTTATTTTATTATTATTTTTTTATTACGATTATTATTTAAAGGAGAATTAAAAAATTATGACTTGAGTTTCGAAGCGAAAGTCGATTTGGCTAAGATATTTTAGAAGTTGAACAAAAAAAAACAAGAAACCGTTTAGGATATCGCAAGAGAACTGTACGGATGTTTTTATTTCCTGGCAACCCATTCTATTGAATTTCATTCCGAATACTACTCACAAAACTGTCAAATATATTTCAAGGTACCGTTATGTCTCAAGGTTTTTCAGCTGTACTAAAGCGATCGAAGGGAACGAGATACTAAATTGTAAGGATGTGTTTACACATGAACCACACACACGATTGCAGTGTCATTTGGCCAATAGGCAAATAAGTTTGGCCAACACATTACTGCGTACGAATTTGTCTATATTCATTATGTAATCTCTTTCATCTGCCCTAAAGCATTTGAAAGAGACAGACTATTAAATTTTGTATGAACAGTTGTATCTAAAGATGTGTTTACATGAGTCTGTTTTTTTTTGGAATATTATATATTTTTGTAACACAACAGAAATACTCAGGGGATTTCCCGCGATAACCGCAGAGACAGACTATTGTAAATAAGATATGTTTACACGTGACAATTTAAAAAAAAATTCAATTTACGTAAATATAGCTACAATGCCCGATGATAAATATTGCATATCGACTTTTAGAAAGAGACAATCGGATTATTTCGGCTTCGTAGAGCTCTATCTCTGTCCGCCACTGCCTATGTGACGTTTTGTCAGTCGTATTTCGTGCGACAGAGATAACGAAATTAGCCGATTGTCTCTTTCCAAAGGTCGATGTGCAATATTTATCGCCGGGTACTGTATGCAATCTTCAGATGACCTCCATTCCTTCCTCCTCCTACTCCTCCTCCTCCTCCTCCTCCTCCTCCTCCTCCTCCAGTACGTCGTTTAAATGATATATATGGTACTGATTTACATGACAGCCGTTTTAAGCCCACTGTAGGGCATAGACCTTCCCAGCATGAATACAAATTGGTGGCAGTATTTAAATATAGGGTTGCCAGAAAGCGGACGCGTTTTTTCCGACAAATTTACGCTTATTAGCATAGTGTCTGTATATATAATCTAGATATAGGTCTTAGATAATTGACTGCGAGGTCGCCTCGTGAAAATTGCATTTAATATTTCAATTATGATCTTTTGTTTATTGTAGTTTAAATAAAATTTTGTATAAAAAAAAAACATTAACATTGACTTAAATGTATGCAATTCAAGACCCCCTATACCCCTGATCGGCGTAGGTGGTGCGAAAAAAATAATAATATATATATATTTTTTGGTATGTCTAATTATAATTCTGGTTTTTTTTTTGTCTAATTAGGTTTATATTATTGTGGAATTTAGTATAAGTTGAAAATAAATTATAAAATATATGTACTTTTGTATTATTTATATAACCCAAGCTTTGTTGATGGCAATTTTTTGCCGGGACTTTCCCGTGTTCAACCTGTTAAGGGATTGTCAGTTTCAATTGCATGTCAAGAAAGAAAGGAACATCTCAACTTCTGGACAACGAGGAGAGTCGCGAGACATTTCTAGTACTGCAGAAGGTTCATAGGATAGACCAAAAAGGAACAAGTATCTCAAATAGTGTACACCAATACCTCGCTTTGCGTTATTTTCGAAGTTGCGTCGCTGTTTAATTAGTACTAATTTTCACTGTGCGTCGTTAGATTTTCGAGGTTGCGTTGTTTTGGTTTCGAGTCTAATTTTTTTGAATTTTTTTTCTTAAAAGATAGCAACACTTGTTACTAGTCCAATGTCTACTTATATTAAATATTATTTAATAACAAATGTTTTGACTTATTTATTTTTTAATAAATTTCAACTTTTGCAAACACTTTTCTTAAACTATATGAGAAATATAATATTTATACAAGTAATACAGGGTTAGTTAGATTGCAAGAATAAAATACGTAATTTTTAATTTAGATTTATTTATAATTTTGAATCCTTTTGTTTTTAGAAACAATATAGCGTAACATACATACAAAAAGTAAAGTGAAATTGTTATTTAACTCCCGGGCATAAGGAAGACATGTATTTTCTTTTATCCTAGGTTGTTAGGACTGTATATATTTGGCAAGCGTATCTTAGTCAAAAGGTTTGTTAAAATGTAAATGTAGATAGATTCCTTATTAAAACTCAGATATTAGGAATCTACTTTATTTTTAGGAAACACAAATTGTACATAAAACATAAATAAATACATTAAAAAAACTTTTAAGTTAAACGGTTCTTTGATACCTATATTGTGGTGGTTGTGGAAAAATATGTACCTAGTCCGCCATATTGGAACGGCGTCCATCTTGAATTTTAAATTTTGACATAATCATCGTGTTTTACTAGTGTAGCCCTTTCATTTGATACCCATATTGAGGGGGTTAAGGAAAAATATTTAATCCGCCATTTTGTATCGGCGGCTATCTTAGATTTATAATGTTATCGATTTAATGTTATTATATTGTATTGTCATCTAAATTAAATGTGTGTACCAAATTTCAGATCAATCTGATAACTGGAAGGTGCTTAAATTTCAATTTCTAATTTTGATCCAAATAAACAAATAAATTCCGTACGGGTCGAACTAAATAAAACCGTTTAATTAGCATTGACCCGTAAAACGAACTGAATTAGCAAAAGTCATGTCAAAAACGAAAGAGTTTAATTATCTCAGCGTTCGTCGTTCAACCATTCTGGAGGGAATGCGTCGTGAGTTGATGAATGAAAGGATCTGTAAAGAATGAATGGTGAATGAATGAATGACATTGAGAAAGAAAAAACGATGTTAACGCTAATAATATGATGTAAAAAGTATTTTGTAAAAATAGGGGTTGTACACTTGACAGGGGAATTAGGACAGGTCTTCAAGAACGGCGGTAATAAATAATAGAAAATAAAACATTATTCTAGATATTCAGGAAACGCAAAAGATCAATGCTAAGACGCCATTTGGCACATGGAATCGAAGGTCTTAATGGCTGTATCGGAAAAAAACTATTTCCACTGTTTTAAAGATTAGAAATATTGACAAAAGTATATTTCATCGGAAGGTGATTACTTTGAAGGTGATGATTTTTTTTCGGATGAATAAATAAAGAATATACATTTTATATACAAATTCACATTACTTTTTGATTATTATTATAACAGTAACATTTAAAGGTTATAAACGTAATGTTTAGTTTAAAAATAATATAGATGGGAAAGTATACAGCCACCGCGAAGTCAAGGCATTTATCTGTGGATACAGCTATATAAATATTCATCAGAGAATCTGATATTAAAAATGCCGGCGCATGCTTCACCAAGTCTTTCACCACACAGGCTGTTCGATTGTGGAATGATTTACCGCTGAATATAAGACTTGACAACTCACTGTTTTTAAGAAAACTGTTTAGAAATATTTACTATACATATGATTATTTATCAGTTACACCAATACATCACTTTGCGTCGTGGTTACGTTCCAAAAAAACACGACGCGAATTGAAACGACGCAAAGTGAATTAAGATTTTCTATAGCAAACCATGTAAAGACCGAAGATAGGATCCAGGGTTACGAATATGCTACTTTTTAAAAAGAAAATTGAACAAAGTAAACATTTAAAAAACAAAAGTAATATAACTCTGCCAATAAATAAATTGTAAAAATATTTACCTTTTATGTAACCAGAAATAACACGTAAAAATTTATATAAATTTATTGTTTTATTTAAAAAAAAACACAACACACTACGTAATTGAAACTGAACTCCAAAAATAGTAAAACAAAGTGAAAATAAAATTGTATTACAATTGCGTTGATTTTTAGTTAGAAAGGGAATCCCCGAGTTTTGATGGCATGGCGCAATTAAAAATAAAAGTGTTGCCATCTTTTGGAAAAAAAAGAAAATTAAAAAAAATATTAAAAACTCGAACCCAAAACAACGCAACCTCGAAAATCTAACGACGCGCAGTGAAAATTAGTACTAATTAAGCAGCGACGCAACTTCGAAAAAAAAAGCAAAACGAAACGAAGCAAAGCGAGGTATTGGTGTAATTCATTTCTTTTTCTTCCTCCGTTTCTCTATTCTTTCTGAGGTAATTGTGATCCAAGTTAGTTCGGTGTTTTATATTTATTACTGTGAATGTATGTTTTTTCTATATATACACGTTAACTACCTAAGGGGCGGCTCCAGTTCATTTAGCACCAGTCTGCCATAAAACCCTGGCGCCCCTCTAAACCTGACCCCCCTAAACCTGCCCCCCCCCCCAAACCTGCCACCCCCACCGCGGCTATAACTGTATATATGTGTATATATACATATACACACACATGTTTGTTTATAAATATTGAAGAATTTGCAGTTTAGATGCGAATGTATACATTTATATTGCACATATAATGCATACATGATATTATTTTTAAAATTAAATCCTCTTGTATTTATTATATCATAAATATAAATTTTCTATTATAACAATTGTAATTTTTCCTATGATTTTTTGTGTCTTATACTTTAGTGTAAATATTAAACAGATAATTTTGACAGTTCCAACATCTGATCATATTTTTGTAACCCATCATTCTTACTTACAATTGATATACTCGTGTATATTTGGAGTACAGTCCTGATAGAGTATAGTTGGATAGAAACCAGAATAATACGCTGTCGGGTATTCTATTAAGTTACTAAGGATTCCTAATATTAAATTAATTATGATTCAGGTTTATTATCATCTTTCTCCTCCTGCTTCTCGTTCTGTTCTGTCTTCTTCTCCGCGCTCTCTTCAAGGGATGATTTCGATAGCTGCCGAAGGATCTTCTCAAATATTTTCGGAGCGCTTTTTGTGTTCGGCAACGATATGTCCGTCTGCGTTGTGACCGTCTCCCATTTCTTTTCCTCCTTCACTTCCGCTGGTTGGTTTGTCTCTTTCAGATCTAAAGTCAATGTTTTCTTCTTTGTTTCTTTCTCGTCTACGTTCTCTATCTCTTGTATCTTCTCCGGTTCGAGTTGTATCTCGTTAGATCTTCTTTCGATTGCTTTAGAGACAACGCTGCCTAGGATGTGCGTGCATTTCATTATGTACTGTGTTTCTTTTGCTGTAAGATGAAGTCCTTCTGTTTTTATTATTTCGCTGATGTTGGTCAATTTCTCTGGTGATCGCTTCACAGTTGCTTCATTTGGATATTCTGGAAAAAAAAACATTAAATTTCATATTATTAAATAAATGATAGAAAATAAATGTTTCTCCAAGCAGACAGAGCGTGCATTGCAGAAGAACAAAGTGTTATTCGGAGAGCATTAATACTTGAAAAAGAATTGCTGGAAGAATTCCTGCTAGAATTTGCTTCTGTCTAGAATTGTATTGCTCTAAATCAGAGTTTCCCAAACTGTTTTGTGTCGTAGACCCCTTGCCATGTTTTTCCGTGTTGGGTAGACCCCCTACTTATCTGATATTGATTTCCTGTAAATTTCTAACTGTAGTGAAGTTTAGTGTTAAAAACTTAAAGTAAAGACACCTGTTAATTTATACATTTATTAATTGAATTTTAATTAAAACTACTCAAAATAAAATTTTGTATCTGTTATATAAAATATACGTAACATTAAATAAACATAAAATAAACTATAAATAAAATGACATAAGCAATAAGTCAATATTTTAGTGAGAAGGATGAACCTGATGCTTTAATAATAAATTATCAACATTTGGCGTCAATTTTGTAAGGGTTAATCTTAAAACTCCTCGGCTAATGATGTCCAGTCTGTGAATGTTTTGATATTATAAGTAGTAGTATGATGTAAGTAAATAGTTACTATCAGTGTATGTATTGAGATCCACTATCGTGGACCCCCAAATTTTTTTTCGCTGACGTAGACCCCTTGCTGGTTGTCATAGACCCCTAGGGGTCGATATAGACCACTTTGGGAATCACTGCTCTAAATCTTCTTAACCATATCTTATGTAAGCATTCTTATTTATTCTCACCGTATCACTCTGATAGTGCTTCCAGGATATGATCTAAAGAGGATATAGCTGTAATCCACTATGGTATAAACAAGGCATGATCACAGAAAAAAGAACTTACCAAAATCCAGAAAATCAAGATCCTCACTGCGGTACGGTGTTGGACAGTGATCGTACAACGCACGCGAAGGGGGTCCGTTGTAACACGCCCAGAAGTGCGCCCACTCGCCGTCAGACCCCCTAGCTCGTGGTCCACGTGACCCTCGGGATTCTCGCGACCCCCCGCTGTCCGCACCGCCCTCCTGCCACGTGCTCACACAGCAACTGGATATTACAATATAAACCTCTATTAACATAGGCCTACACCAGAGAAAGTAATTTATTCTTCAGAGTAATGGTATGAAAGCGACAGAACCATCATTTTAGCTGTAGAATGTCCACTGGTGGGTACAGTTTTCCTACCATAGGTTTATAATCATCGATGTAGCTGGAATAATTTCTTGTCTGAAGTGGCAGGGGGCATAGGAAATACCTGGATGCTGGACAGGTAACCTTGGGGAACTTTGAGGGAGGTCCATACCTTCCAGTGGGTATACATCGGCTGAAAATAAAAAGGTTTCTAATAAGACTGTCTGCAAGCGACTTCCAATTTTCTCTGATGATCTTAAGAAGGTCATCTAAACTCTTTTTCACACATTCTTCTCCATTATTATTCATGACCACAATATAGAGAACCTTTGGACATCAGCTGCCATTTCATCAGCATGCTTCGTCAGTTCTATTCTATCTTTTCTAGAAATATACAGGAAGAGTGGGAGACGGTAACAGATGGAGATAATACAACCAGTTCTTCAGAAGTGGCAGCCAAGAACCATAATTGGAGAACCGATTGATATAAGAATATCTTTTGGGTAACTAGCTTTTCTAAATTCACTTAGTTATTAAGTCCTTTTAACAAATCATTCAGGCAACTAAGAGTTGATCCAGATCTTCATCCACAGGATGATTGGAAGTATGTGTAAAAGAAAGAAAAAGATCAATATTTAGCCACTTCATATTCACATGCAGTGGTAGTCGTGCAACAAAGTGCACCGCCCGCCAGCCCGCCGATAAATGCACATGCGGCAAACAATGCGAATCACACAACTGCCACCGTTAAACAACTCAACACGTGTTTCATCTCTCCACGGGGCATCTTCAGGAGTTATGTTACACCGATTAGTGCCAAACACAGAGTGATGACTATGTGTAAAAGAAACAATATCAAAAATTAGTGATTTCTGAATTAATAAATAATCTTATAATAATATAGTAAGAAAAGGAAAAAGCGTTTTTAATTCGTATTACTACATATTAAAATTAATTATTATTTATTATCTGTATCTGTTGACTTTCTACAGCCAGAATTTAGACTGGTACATTCCAATAAAAAAATTTAACGTTTTGCAAATAGATATGCAAGCTTTAAAGATATTTACTGATAAATGAGCTGTGCAGTACCCCTTTAAATATCTAATTCCTATAAGCAATCACCCTGTATATGTTTAATCGGTTTATATTGTAAGTCATGGTTGCACATACTTATTAAGACTAGGGGCCACTCGGGCAAATCATGAACTGATGGCGGGCCGGCCGTCAGAAGTATAGGTAATTAAAGTTTTTTGGTTTTATTCTGGAATAGAATTCAATATTTTTCGAATGTACGAGAGTATTATTTTTGCTGTCGGCGGGCCACCGGTATTCGACCGGCGGGCCGCGGTCTGTGCATCCATGTTGTAAGTCTCTGAAAAACCTGTAAAGTTTTATAATATACCTTGAATCGTTGAGGTCTTGGGATCGTGGAGAGACGAGGGTGTCGGCAGCTGCTCCCATAGAGTCCACGGATGAGGGTATGGAGTATTCTGGAGACACGGATGAGCAGTCCAGTTCCGTGCTAACACCTTGCCTGGTGATGTTTGAATTAATCCAAATTTATTTCAGACAATTTTCAACTAGTAAACATTATCTGCCTGCCTGACTACCAGGATTCCATAATCCTTTAGTAGAGTAGTCTACTTGGATTTGAATGTAAAACACAAAATTAATTTTTAATTACAGTAAATATATATAAAAGAACTTAAAACAGCGTTATCAATTAACAATCCTTACTTTACCAACCAATCACACGCGTCGTCTGTGTGAGGCGATAGATGTGTGTGACAGAGAAAGATGTATATAAATACAAACGCTCCTAGCTTTGTAGCGCGCAGTTATCAATGATCGGTGTCGCTACAAACACTATCTGTATATTTCTACCAAATGTATTTACTGAAAGAACCATTTAGGAAAAGGACCAATATTTAGCCACTTCCGCATATGCACTAGTTGTCGTGCATCTAAGTGCACCGCCCGCCAGTCTTGCATTAATCGGTGTAACATAACTCTTGAAGATGCTCCGTGGAGGGGTGAAACACGTGTTGAGTGATTTGGCGGTGGCGGTTGTGTGGTTCGCATTGTTTGCCGCATGCGCATTTATCAGCGGGCTGGCGGGCGGTGCGCTTTGTTGCACGACTACCACTGCATGTGCGGAAGTGGCTAAATATTGGTCCTTTTCTTACTTAGGATGGACTTCCGCAATGTAACGCCTGATTCCATTAAATATGAAAGAACCACTTCTCCAAATACATCCTTCATGAAGAACTTCTCCTGCAACATAGTCAAGAGAAGTTCATCATCAGATGATTTATTATTTTTGACGTCAGCTGGATATACGCCTCAACTTTAATTTTTAAGCAGAACCAGCTGGAAATGGGCAGCATCCAGCCTTACCCGACGACCTTTTTTTTATCAGCCCCCGCTATTGGGGACCTGTCCTTCCACCCCCTATTTTATTTAATTTTTTTTTTCACTAGAATTTTTATTTTCTTTCTCGTCTTCCATAGTAAACAATATCATTCTTCCTCCTTCTATCATTCTACAATTCCATATTCTTTTCTCATCCCCACGACTTTGATGAGCTTTCCAACCTAAATACAATAAGATCACTAGCTGTCCAGAATTCGTAGCACAAATAACACAATTTGAGATCAGGGGCAAGGAATACGGCCTTCATGGTGTACGACGAAAAAGGTTTTTCGTTTCTGAAATTCCACAGAGAAATCATGCAGGTTTATAAGAAATAAAACAGAGTAATAAGCGTCTCTGGTAAAACCAGAATTATAAAAAGAACTTGGATTAACTAGATAGACAAAAACCTAATTAAAGCCTAAAAATAAATCGTACTGTGATATAAAGGAAATCTACTGTGATTTTTTTAGGAGCGAAGGAGATGAGAGAGATAGATGACATGTAAAAGAAGTTTACTACGCCAGAGGAATGTGAAATATTGTGAAGATAAATAAAAGAAAAAAATGAGAGAATGTAAATAGAAAACAAAGTTAAAAATATTAACACAGTGATTCCCAAAGTGGTCTATATCGACCCCTAGGGGTCTATGACAACCTGCAAGGGGTCTACGTCAGCGAAAAATAATTTGGGGGTTCATGAAATGATAATGGGGGTCCACGATAGTGGATCTCAACACATACACTGACAGTACCTATTTACTTACATCATACTATCTTATAATATCAAAACATTTACATTATTTATAAAAGTACCTATGAAGTAAAAAAATTATTATATATGTTTATAAAATTGTGTAAGTTCTACAACATCCTACGATGTTGGTATTCGCTTTGTGGTCGCAATATATTTTGAACTTGTAAAAACTTAATAAATGTATAAATTAGCATGTGTTTTTACTTTAAGTTTTTAACACTAAACTTCACTACCGTTAGAAATTTACAGGAAATCAATATCAGGTAAGTAGGGGGTCTACCCAACACGGAAAAACATGGCAAGGGGTCTACGACACAGAAAAGTTTGGGGAACTCTGTATTAAATAACAGAAAGACCTCTACTCATGATGGGATTAACGTGAGCTTCACAAAACAAAACAATCTTACCTATACTGGCTTGAGGAAGATGTCTTATACAGACTGTCTCTGCTGCAGGAAATAGTGCTTTGTCTACTTGGCTTATAGTCGAAACTCCTTTGCCCTCGTCGAGGTAGCTCCCTCACTAGAGGCTGACTTTGCAAGGATCCACTACGAGGTTTTGGTGTGGAAGTTGCCAGCGCTGTGAACTTGCTTTTCACACCGTACTTTGAGTTCATGTCTTCAAAATCTGAAACCTGTAGTAGAAAATTTGAAGAGCAGTTTAATAGGTAATATAGAATGAATATTTAATAGAATCAGGCGTTACCTTGCGGAAGTCCATCCTAAGTAAGAAAAGGACCAATATTTAGCCACTTCCGCACATGCAGTGGTAGTCGTGCAACAAAGTGCACTGCCCGCCAGCTTAACAACAACAGAGACTCTGTGTTTAGCACTAATCGGTGTAACATAACTCCTGAGGATGCCCCGTGGAGGGGTGAAACATATGTTGAGTGAATTAACGTTGGCAGTTATGTAATTTACATTGTTTGCCGCATACGCATTTATCAGCGGGCTGGCGGGCGGTGCACTTTGTTGCACGACTACCACTGCATGTGCGGAAGTGGCTAAATATTGGTCCTTTTCTTATATAGAATGAAAACATATTCAAAAATTTAAATAAAATGAGATATTGTTAAAAATGTGGCGGGGGATGGAATGCGATGCATAGAAGATATATATATAGAAGCAATAAGAGTAAAAGGAAACGTAAAAGAAGAATATAGAACGCCAGATGTAGACGAATGAAAGAAGAAAGATAAATTGAGGTCGAGGTCCTCAAAAACGGTTGGCACCAAAAAAAGAAAACACGTAGCGTGAACGCTACAACTCCATTCATTTTTTTTTGGGGAAAAAAATTATATTCATATATTCCCTAAATTTAATTTGGGGAAAATATGACTTTGTCTCATGTTGATATACTACAGTTTGGTCTTCCCTGAACGCATTACGAATGTTGTCCAGATATATCCAAGCGCTTACTCTAGTCAAGAAGCATTTTATTATTTACATATATAAATATTTATTCTTCAATAATTTAAATTTCATTATTTCTTTAGGTATTTTGAAATTGTAACGTGAACTATTGCTAAGACACGTGAGGTCTTAGAGCAGTGATTCCCAAAGTGGTCTATATCGACCCCTAGGGGTCTATGACAACCGGGTCTACGTCAGCGAAAAAAAATTTGGGGGTCCAAGAAATTAAAATGTGGGTTCACGATAGTGGATCTCAACACATACACTGATAGTACCTATTTACTTACATCATACTATCTTATAATATCAAAACATTTACATTATTTATAAAAGTACCTATGAAGTAAAAAAAATTATTGTATATGTTTATAAAATTGTGTAAGTTGTAGGATTATTAAATTAGCATGTGTTTTTACTTTAAGTTTTTAACACTTCACTACAGTTACAAATTTACAGGAAATCAATATCAGGTAAGTAGGTGGTCTACCCAACACGGAAAAACATGGCAAGGGGTCTACGACACAAAAAAGTTTGGGGAACTCTGTCTTAGAGTATGGTTTGATTAGGAGTCATATAAGCTGTACATACAAGACCTGGAACCCAATGACACTCACCTGTGACAGTTCCAATGACATATCCTCGTCAAGGAATGTATCCCTGCTCTGGGAGGACTGAGACATGGCGAACCTCTTGGGAGAGTCAAAAGTCCTCCGTTGTTTCGGAATAGAGTCGAGAGAGGGCCGCCTGTGAGTGCCAGGGAGGGAGCTGGCGCGATCAGGCCTGAAAGAGAAGTTGCGTCAATTCTTCCTTCAATAGATCTCCAACATTCTTTTTAAACATAATACAAGGTAATTTGTTATAGTTGTAAAATCTTTTATGGGGTAAATATATATTTAATTTACTATTAAATAATGTATGGTATACTATCCGAATCCCCGAAATAAACCACTTAAAAGACAAAAATAAAGACCAAATTCGTTTGTTTATTGGAACTTTTTGATAGAACTATTTTGAACGACAAGTTACTTTTTTTAAAATCTATTTTACATTTGACTCTACTCTGCTTCGCAAGGTGTTATAGTTGTGTAGAAGAAGCAGGAAGAAACTCCACAACAACACATACACAAAGTTTAACACAGATATATACATATACACTTAGATATAGCTTGAATGAAATCAAAATAATCAGTGTCTTGCTTTTTACCTGAGGAAATCAACCCAGAAAGATAATACAAGACACTCCATTCAAAAATGTATGTTTTCAGAAATAATAATACAGCAAAAGTTCCATATTAGCATTTCCTCCATTCACGAAGGGTAAAAATATCTTTATTAGCGAATCTAATAAGTACATACATAATAATAAAAGGATTCCTACAGGCATCCAACACAATATCCTTTGTAAAGTCAGATGGACTAATAAACAAAGTTATGTTAAAATGTTAAACTCACAGCACGTTGAAGAAGAGGCTTCGACGCATTGCAAACGTGACATTTAATTTGAATAAATACATTTAAAAAACTTTTAAGTTAAACGGTTTTTTGATACCCATATTGTGGTGGTTGTGGAAAAATATGTACCTAGTCCGCCATATTGGAACGGCGTCCATCTTGAATTTTAAATTTTGACATAATCATCGTGTTTCACTAGTGTAGCCCTTTCATTTGATACCTATATTAAGGGGGTTAAGGAAAAATACGTAATCCGCCATTATGTATCGGCGGCCATCTTAGATTTATAATGTTATTGATTTTATTATATTGTATTGTCATCTTAATTAAATGTGTGTACCAAATTTCAGATCAATCTGACAACGGGAAGGTGCTTAAAATTCAATTTCTAATTTTGATTCAAATAAATAAACAAATTAATTCCGTACGGGTCGAACTAAATAAAACCATTAAAAAAATTAATACCACTGTTTAAATTTTAAGATATTCAATCAAAATGTTCAAAGACATCAATTAAATTGATTTTATTTTATTTGGTCACTTAGGAATGTATCGCCTATAATCGCATATAAATGTATTCCGAATTCACGGTATCTGTATTTGCGGCATATGTATGGAACATATACCACGCGAATAAACAGCTTTTTCTATATAAGATAATATAAGAGCAAATGCGTTAAAAATTATAATTAGAACTAATTAAATTATTGTTAAACTGTATTACAATAGAAAAAAAAAGTATATATGTTATATACATATGTATGTATGTTTATGTATGTCTATGTATGTTTATGTTTGTTTGTGAATATGTATTTTTTTTGTACACGTGAACTACCCTTTATAAGTACTATTATCTTTCCCTTACTATGGTTGTCTGTAAGAGATTGCCTTGTGTGATAAGACTGCCCATTGTACTTTTCTGTATATTATTGTAAAACTTATTAAATGTATCTTAACGTGTACAATAAAGATTATTAAATAAATTAAATAAAACAATATATTATTGTAACATTTGATCAATTACAAGTTTATTGTAAATACAGTCATACCCCGCTTTACGCGAGGGATACGTTCCGAAAAAAATCGCGTTAACTGAAATTCGCGTACAACGAGGTTTATGATTAAACATAGTCAAAAATTATTACAAAAAAATACAAATCATTTTAATCAATCACTTTAATTCTAGCAACACTTTATGCAACACATACTCTTTGTTTTTTACGAAAAAATACATCTATTGTCTTTTGGGTAACGTTTTGTTTACGTTCTTGTAAAATACGTTCATAACACCCAACACTGTTTTTAATTGTTTGACAGATGGTCAAGACACCATAGAGAAGTTGATGACTACATTATATTTATACGCACTCTTTCGCGTGATTCGAGGCATTTGAGCGCGAAATTTGCAATTCGCGTTATAGTGAAACCGCGTATAACGGGGTCGCGTAAAGCGGGGCATTACTGTATATGTAAAAGATTTTACACCTATATATAATCATCCTGTATAATTTAGAATTGTCGACATTATTTCTAAATAAAGGGTGATACCTCTTGAATATCTGTTTTCCAGTTACAACCAAATCAAAATTCTGACTTTTCGGAAGCCGTTTAGGTGTGGAGTTGGTAGAATTGGGTGCGGTGTTCACACCCCTCCTGGTTTCCTTCTCCTCCTTACTCCCGCGGCGGGAGAGGCTCGCGGAACTCCTCCGGGAGGTCGGACGACTCTTGCCGCCCTCCGGCTCCTTTTCTTCGGACCAGCGTTCTCCTTTTTGCATGGCGTGATCCTGGAACACATAACTTATTTATTTATTCATCCTACACTTGCGATCGTATATCGCAGATTCCCGAAATACAATGTTATTCACACTTTGTTCATTAACACGTTCACTGCGGGCCCAATTTTGAAGAACTTTCAGCTGGTGCGGCTGAGGTCGAATCAGCCTCAAGCTGAACTTCCTAGTAGTGCGGTTGAGGCCTTTTCTGCCTCATGTTCATCAATATTTATTTTTACAATATTGAGTCAATGCTTCGCAGACATAAAGAAAGCTATATTTGTCTTTGACATACCTCATACGGTTGAGTGTAAACAGCCGCCGCACTAGAGAGAAAACACGAGTTTTACGCGCCGCACCAGTGCAAAGTCTACCATGAGGCTGAATCGACCTCAAGCCGCAGTGAACGTGTTAATTACAGAGAATTGCCACTGTACACAAAGAAGTTTCCATATGGGCAGCAACGTTTTCTGCATAATACCACACTGCGATCGCCACTCCGCTCGCTAAGTGTGGCAATTATGGTATATCTCATATAAATATCTTTGGCTCCACCCAAAGCCTTGCAGAAGGCGTCTGAAGGTTGAGACGAGGATATTGCAGAGAGAACTAGTATATCATAATTTATTCCTATGTCCCCAAGATGGGGCAGAGGGCGATCCTGAGTGGTCTTGAACTTCTTTACTTCGCTCCACGTCATTCCAGCTGCCTTCACTTCTGCAGTGATCATCCGCCAGGTTTGCTTTGGGCGGCCACATCTTCGCTTTCCTTGAGGATTTCATTCTATGTCTTGCCTCGATATGTGATCAGTGTCCATTCGTGTGGTCTATCCAGTTCCACTTGCGGCGTTTGATCTGCTGGTCGATCGGTATCTCACCGCATAGTATATATTTATTTTATTTTATTTTATTTGGAAAACAAACAGTGTCTTATAACTACAAATAAAAACCTAAATAAAAACTATACACCAATTACATGTTTTCGCACATTGATACACAAACATAGAAAACGCAGAAAGTAAAAAACAATAAAAAATACATTATTGCTTTTAAGTTGAGCGAATACACTAAAGTTAATATGAAGCTATCATCACGCTCCAGAACTGTCAAACCACGCCTTCGATAAAGTTTGCTTAACACGTTCACTGCGGCTTGAGGTCGATTCAGCCTCATGGTAGACTTTGCACTGGTGCGGCGCGTAAAACTCGTGTTTTCTCTCTAGTGCGGCGGCTGTTTACACTCAACCGTATGAGGTATGACAAAGACAAATATAGCTTTCTTTATGTCTGCGAAGCATTGACTCAATATTGTAAAAAAATATTGATGAACATGAGACAGAAAAGGCCTCAACCGCACTACTAGGAAGTTCAGTTTGAGGCTGATTCGACCTCAGCCGCACCAGCTGAAAGTTTTTCAAAATTGGGCCCGCAGTGAACGTGTTAAAATGATGCGTGTTAGAGACAAACAAATCTAGTTCGGGGTACCGAGCTAGTTTGTTCATCTCTCTCGCTGATCTTATAAAGAAGGAATTTGTCTGTAACTTGATGTACATTTGGGAATGTTAAGATACATAGGCTGTCTAATTGTCCTATTTGGAACAACTAAGTGAACATGAGTTAGCAAGTGTGGAGTATCTACTAAACTCTGTGCAATATTCACTAGAAAAACAATGTCTGCAATTGTCCTTCTTTCTTGAAGTGGTAAAATATGGTGTCTGATGCACCTTGAGATATAATTTGAATCGAACTTCTCGCATTTATATTTTTTTTTATGACCCCCGCTATTAGGGGCCTCTCGTACCCCTATCTTGAGTAGGACAGGGACTTAATCTTTTAATATAATTTTTTCAAAGAATTTTTATTGTCTTTCTCTTCTATCGTTCTTCACATAATCTTTCAGTCTTGTCTATCTTTCATGTTACATTTCGTCTTTCTTTCTCGTTCGCTCTATTCGTCTGACATTCTTCCCTTTTTTCTCCTTTTTACATTTATAATTTTATTTAACATTGTTTAACATTGATCTTATACTATTATTTTACATTTTTGTTCTTCTAGTTTTTTATTTTGTTTTATATTTTTTACACAATGTTTGTTTTGTTTCTGTCGATGGCTTTTTTTGCGATTTCTCGACATAGGGATAAAAATGTCTTTTTATTTTCGCCACTGATCAGGGAGGGTATTGTCTCCTCCCTGACTTGAATTCCAGACCGGCACTCGAAGCCGAACCGGAGTCCCCCGAATGCGGGACACCGGGCCACAAGGTGGATCACGGTCTGGTCCACGCCCGGTTCACAGAAGCACGAGGGGTCCTCCTTGAGCTTAAACCTATGAAGGTACTCAGAGAACCCCCCGTGCCCCGTGAAGAGCTGGGCCGAGACCGCGTCCACCTCGATGTTGCGGAGCACGCGGTAGGCTGAGACGGCGTCCGGGAAAAACATCCTCGTTACCGAAGCCGTCGTTCCTTCCACATACCTCCTGTTCCATTCGTCGAGCGACTCCAGTCTCAGTTGCCGCTTGACGAATGAAACAGGGCATCTCTCGTACTCTGGTCGTCTTTTACTCTTCAGGGCCGCTTCCTTGGCCAGCTGGTCCGCCCTCTCGTTCCCCTCCATCCCCGCGTGCGCTTTCACCCAATACAACCTTACATCCTTCCCTTTTTCTCTCACTTTCATCACATTCTCCTTCACTCTTAACGCTAAGGGGTGGAGGGTGTCCGATCTTGCGACAGTTTCGAGGGCGGACCGCGAGTCGCTCAATATGGCGCAGGCTTGCGCTGACTCGCCGGCCGCGTACCCTGTTGCCTCAGCTAGAGCCAGCAGCTCTGCCTGGTATACGGTGCAGAAGTTGCCCAACTTGAGTTTCTTTGTGTATGACTCTACGGCGCCCCGCTTGACGCAGAACGCCGCACCCACCTTATCCTCTATGCGGCTGCCGTCGGTATAAATTACCAGATCGGCAGCCGCGGTGGCAAGTCGGACTTCCTCCGCACTTTCCCCCAGACAGGAGAACTCCACACCAACTTGACCAGACGGGTGCGGTAGTCTCAGGTAGCTGACCGGTACCTCCAGGTCTCGGTCCCCTACCACCTGCCGGGAATGACCCTTTCTTATTTCAAATAAGCGGGCTGCTTCTTGGACCCGAAGGTCCAGGGGAAGCAACCCGGCAAGTATAAGGGCCGTCAAGTATCAGCGGGCTGGCGGGCGGTGCACTTTGTTGCACGACTACCACTGCATGTGCGGAAGTGGCTAAATATTGGTCCTTGTCTTACTTAGGATGGACTTCCGCAAGATAACGCCTGATTCCATTAAATAATTCTGTATACTTCTTCCAATTTGAAAATCAAAAAGTTTGTTAAAATATTCGACGCTTTCATGTGTGTACACAATTTTGAATGTTAGTTTCCAAAACATTTCAATAGATGGCGCTATTTAAATGAATTATGATTGGTTATATGAATTTTTATTTATTGATGAATGATCACTGTTATATTTAATGAACTAGCTAAAAGGTTTGAAGGCAGAACGGTACAGTTACCCTTTTATTGATTTAAATTACCATTTGGAAAATTTACAATTCATTTATACAACATTGGAATTTTTAACAGAATTATTATTGATCGTCAACATATTATCTATTTTATTATTGACTCTACTTTGCTTCGCAAGGTGTTATAGTTGTATAGAAGGAGCAGGAAGAAACTTCCCAACAACATATACTTAAAGTTTAACACAGATATATACATATACACTTATATATAGCCTAAATGAAATAGAAACAAGCGACATCACCGCCAAGGATTCTTGTCATTTAAATATTAATTTATTGAATAATAAGACTTTTTACGTCAATTTACTTGTAACATGCATTTTTAATTTTGTAAATGGTGGTCCAATAAGATTTTGCGGAATTTTATTAAAAAAATCTGATACTGTCGAAAATTTGATACCGATTTTTTAATCGACACGGAGGTGAAATTGAAAACCACCATCTGTCCAAGTATTTTCTGATCATAATTAATCCAAATGCAAGGACAACGGTATCATTATTGGCGGTTGGAATTCAAAATCTCGTTCGAATTTCAAATTCGAACTCGTTAGAACTATTTTCAACAATTCTGTGGTCGTAGTGGCCATCAATACGAAGTGTTCTTATATAAACGCTCTACAAGCATTCCGTAATAGCGTTCCATATGGAACAATCACACATATCTTAACGATCGCTTATCCAGGTGTTGAATACATACCTCTGCTGGTTGTTCTATATGCTCCGGTTACACCCACATCCCAGCAGTTCCAGAGCTCTCAGTCCACAGCTCGAGGTTCAACTAAACCGCTTCAGACTACCAATAGATCCGCAACCACTCAAGCGTGGGCTAAGACATATGGCATTGTGACGAGCGGAGCGATTAGCGGACAATCTACTCTTATGATTTTACATCTAAATATATTCTTTAATAAAATTGTGAAAGATGTATAAATTTATAGAAATCATTTTCACGTTGAAGACAGACACTGTACTCATATATGAAATATACTTCAGAAGTACCACAGTGCCTTTGGTTATGTACGTTCGATTAATTGCAAGTATGAAGTGACAAATAGTCGGTTTAAGCGGCAGCTATTGGTGACAATTTTTATTTCTTTCTAGTACCTTCATAATGACATTAGGAACTTTATTAAAATAAATATTCTTTTCAGTTTGATTTTCGTTATCACTCTTATTATTCCGTTCTTCACGTTTTCATTCATTCTCTTATAGTTCATTTATATTCCATTCACACCTAGCCTCTCTTCCTTTACAACAACCTTTATATATATCAGTACAGTTTAAATTTTGATTTTTATTTCAGTACTACACTTTTATTGTATTATTACTATATTTTCTTTATTTCAGTTAACAATTTGCCGATCTAGCTTGCAATTTTACTTAACATCTTCTTTGTATTTATTCGGCGATACCGCAAAAAGTTATGGCGACTCTCTTTGTCTGCCATTAGGGAGGCGATGGTGCTTTTCTCCATTCTTCCTCTAAACTCTTATTAACAGTCTGCTCTTGCCTTTGCAAGCGTGGGACTGGAAGTGGAAGATTGTCAAGATGCGACCACTAATTGGTTACGGGAAATCTGGGAGTGGGCAGCATATGAACAATCATATACCTTGCAGTAGGCGTCAATAAGCTTATATGATAGTTGAACATATCTCAACATCACCATGTTTAAGAAGGCTTTGTTGTTTACATAATTTTAAATATTCATTACCAGTCAGTTATCTTTGTTTAGTTCTTTTCTATCTAATAATAAAAAAGAAAACAATAATATATAATTTGGACTTTATTTTATTTATACAGTTTCAGAATAAAAAAAAAAACAATAAAAAGCAATTCATGTAATACAAGCGTACAGATCTTCAATAAACAGTGCATATATTTTAATAATCAAGAGAAATTAAAAGTTAGATGTAAATAGAAATATGTAATACTATAAATAATAAATATAAATCGATTTTTTTTAATAAAATGTAACTTATTTATCTTGCGAATCAATTTAATCACCTTCAAAGCAATCTTCATCAGATAAAAAGCAGTTTTGCCAACGTTTCTTTCAGTCTTCGAAACAGTCGGAATAGTCTTTTTCTGGTACAGCCTTTAAGACCTTAGATTCGGTTTTCATCTACTCAATGGTGAGAAAGCCATACCAGGAGAATACGGTGGTTGAACGACTAAATCTGAGATAAATAAATCTTTTGACAAACAGATGCTTGTTGAATGTTACAGACATTCCTACCAACCTAGAAAATAAATTTCCTGCGACAATGCATGGTGTTTTAAATGACAATTTCACCTTACTTTTTGATTAAAGTAGTAAGTATATAGAAACACGTTATTTTATGTACCTTTTCAAAAAATCTTTTAGTGGTATTTACAAATTCCGCAGGTGCAGCAGGAAGTTTCATCTCTCTGTCATCTGCAATCTTATTTTTGTGTCTGTTATTCCATAGCTCTACCATCTTTTATTACATCTCTCTTACATCTTATATCCCGTCTCTTCGTCATCTGCAATTACACTTTTCTATCATTTGTTATTTTATCTCTGTCATATTTTGTTTCATCTCTTTGTCATCTGCAATATTATTTCTCTGTAATCTTTTCTTACATCGCTCTGTTTTTTTTCTCGCTCGTCTGTCATTTTTTGACCCATCTCTCTGACATCTGCAATTTCATTTCTCTGCTATCTTTTGTCACATCATTCTGTCACTCCTTGTCCTATCTCTCTGTCATCTGCAATATTTATTTCTCTTACATCTGTTATTTCATCTCTGTCATCTTATGTTATACCTTTCTGTCATCTTTTATCCCTCTGTCATCTCAGTTCTATCTTTTGTTATTTCATCTCTCTAACATCTTTTGTTTCATCTCTCTGGCATCTTTTGTTTCACCTCTTCGTCGTCTGCAATATCATGTCTTAGTGTTATTGTTTTTCTCTTTCATCTGTCATTTTTGACTCATCTCTCTGACATCTGCAATTTCATTTCTCTGCCATCTTTTGTCACATCATTCTATCACTTCTTGTCCTATATCTCTATCAATCAAAACAAAATCTTAATTTCTCTGGTATCTTTTATCCCATCTTGCAGTCCCCTCAATTCTCTATCATTTGTTATTCTATATCTATCTTTTATTTCACCTCTTTGTCATATTTCGTCTCTCTATCATCTTTTGTTTCTTCTCTTTGTTATCTATCACTTTCTTACTTCCTTCTATTGATCTATCACTTCTATTAAAAGGTATTAACGGGTATATTGTAGGTATTTTTACACCCTTGTACACTAACAGTGTGTCTTCACCCTTAATTAAGGGTTGGGGGGTGTTCAGCGGAGCATGTAGTCGCATAATGCGCCCCCAACACAACTGACCGAGTTTGCTTGAAAACCGATCACGGGAAGATTATTTTAACATGTGTACTAATTATTTATATAAGGCTCTAAACGTTGGACTATGGGAGACGACAACCAGCGCCCATCATTCCTGAAGTTCAGGAACAAAGTGCAGATTGTTATAAAAGCAAATAAGACTTAGGAGTTCAGTTAAAATTATTTTAAATCGGCAAAAAAATGTGAATAAAAAATTATAAAGAAACTGTAATCTGGGAACATAGATGGCGGATGGAAGGTGATGTAAGGTGTGTAATAGGTGATTTGCAAGTAAGGAAAGGATGATTAGGTGAAGCATAAAATTAAGTTATAGAATACATTGTAAAGGATGAAAGAGAATGCACAAAGAGATAATTTGAAAAACATATAGGAACTGATTTTATAAAGTTCTTCACTAAGCAGAAGGAGCGATAGGATATAAAAAAGCGTTGAATTGTTATGGAAAGCTTTTTGCTACTAAGCAACATCAAATAAAGGGTAACGGTAAGTCTGACACTCTTTGACACTAATCGGTGTAACATAACTCCTGAAGATGCCCTGTGGAGGGATGAAACACGTGTTGAGTGATTTAACGGTGGCAGTTGTGTAATTCGCATTGTTTGCCGCATACGCATTTATCAGCGGGCTGGCGGGCGGTGCACTTTGTTGCATGACTACCACTGCAAGTGAAGTGGCTAAATATTGGTCCTTTTCTTACTTAGGATAGACTTCCGCAAGTTAACGCCTGATTCCATTAAATATTTTTGAGAGGCACCGATATATAAATATGTATATTATTTTTATATCAATTAAAGTCAAGTTGTATTTTATATTTAGTTACATAACGTTGGCATTTTATTATGGGTCAGTGCTCGGACATTAGCTCTATATTTTACAAAAAAAAGCCTTACGGTGGCATTACTATTTATAACTTAAAAGCACAGATATTCACTTAGATATGTTTTTAAAGAAATTAATTTTAAGTAACACATTATTTATGCGCCATTATTTAAAATCTTATATAAAATACTAACTGATCCCGCAAACGTAGTTTTGAAAAAAAAAATTAAAGTTCTTAATTAACAAATAAAAAATAAGGGTTGATCGTAGAGGGGTGAAAATTTAGGGTTGTATGTTTTTTTAATGCTGTATCATAAAAAAAATAAAAGTAAAAAAAAAATTGTCTAAAAAATAAAAATAAAAATTTAGGGGTGAACAACCCTTATCACTTACGGGTATGGAAAATAGATAGTAGCCGATTCTCAGACCTACTGAATAAGCATTTAGAAAGGGAATCCCCGAGTTTTGATGGCATGGCGCAATTAGGAACAAAAGTGTTGCTTTATCTTTTGAAAAAAAAAAGAAAATTTCAAAAAAGAAATTAAAGACTCGAACCCAAAACAACGCAACCTCGAAAATCTAACGACGCGCAGTGAAAATTAGTACTAATTAAGCAGCGACGCAACTTCGAAAAAATCGCAAAATTAATCCACGCAAAGCCAGATATTGGTGTATACAAATCCAGAAATACAAAACACTAAGCTAACAAATATATTGTCTTATATAACGACGCTATTTGAGTAATGCGTGTATTGAAACAGGAACTGTAATATATGACCTGCCCTGCACTGCTGTCAAAATGACATTTAAAGATTTCTCCGGCTTGATATGGTAGGGTGCTGAAGGCATTTAGCCCGGAATCTCTAGGTAGCGAACTACGAAGGCTTTCAATATTCTACAATTTCACTGGATTGAGAGGCCTTCGAGTTTTACATCGCCTCGGTGGATACGCGCCAAGAACAGTGATAAAAAAATGCTTTAAAAATTACAACTGTTGTTGTCACGAACGCAGGAAACGCCAATATAGCTGTCACATACAAAATGTTAAGAAATTTTTCAATAAGTGGGTACGACTGAAATCCATTGGAACGAGGATCCAAATGTCCTCACTATTAAAAGTCTTCTTGTTGTTCACTTCTTTTCAGGATGTAGACTGACATAGAATATCCCCCAGTATCGGCTTTTATAGTCGTCAACAATATTCTAGTATGTAATAATTTTGATATTTGAAATTTTGAAGTGGATAACATTGTCAATTCTCTCGCAAGCCAGCTGCAATACGAAACCTCTGCAGTTAACAAAACTATAATTTGGATCCTCGTTCCAATGGATTTCATTCATAACAACTTCTTGAATATTTTCTAGACATTTTGTGTGTGACAGCTATATTACCGTTTCCTGCCTTTATGACAATATGTATATATATATATATATATGTTGATATAGCTTTGTGATTGGTTCAACGGCCAAAATGCAAGGCTCTCATATACCACGCAACTGACGGAACCCTGAACATGAATTCTTTCCACAATTTATTAGCTTCAATAACAATAATTATATGTATATGTAAATCTATGTACATAGCCCATGTCCAACCGTCTCTCATTGCTAAATAATGTTAATGATGTAATGTCTACAGATTTTTTTTAATATTAATAAAACTTTGGAATTAATTATTCTATTGAAATAATTTATTTTGTGTATAAAGCTTTTTCATTTTTAATATTATATTTTAATTCCTAATACTTTAAATTACGATCAATAATTAATTGAAAGCTGTATATACTAATTGATCTGTAAATGGTATTACATATCTTAAACAACTATAGTAAATATTCAAAAGAAATCAAAGTGAAAAATGTAGAATTAATATTACTTAAAACACATAGTTGTTAACAGCGTCATCTCGTGGCTTAAATAGAAACAACTAAAAGATCACATAGTCTTACTTGTTACAGTATAAATTCAATAGATGTCACTAGAATACAAACAGATTTGTTTACCTTAAATCTTTTGAATATCTTTAATTAATTATGTTAGACATTAAAATAAAACACTTTTATTATAAAAATCGAAAAATCGAATCCAAATTCTTGTTTTAAATTAAAATTAAATCAGGTAAAAATATTTTGGTATTTATTTTTATTATTATAATTTTGTCAATATTACGTAGTAATAAAACAATTTAATAAAACTGAACCAGAGCAGACAACTAAAATAATTTAATAAAATAACTTGCGATGGTATTTTCACCAAACATATTGTATGCATCTAGTTTGAAATCACAAAATTTAATTAGTATTACAGTCAGGCAACAGATGGCGCCACTAGTTCTTTAATTTTTAAAAAATCTTACAGAGATAAAAGATAACAAAAATACGAAGGAAATTGTGCAGAGAACACTTATCTTTTCCGATATAAACCATAGAATAAATAACATCTGTGGTGACTCTCTCGTTTATTTTATATTGAACGTTCCCAAACGCAAAATGAACGCAACCTCTCTAGAATCTAACGTCACTCTTTCCCGCGCATCACTTGAAGACACGATACGCCTTGTAAATATCGATTTGTTGGATTTTCTTGTGGATTTACATCACACTCACATCAGAGCTGAAGACAATGCACCTGTCTTGCGGCATTTGTGTCATTTAAAACTAAATAAAAACTTTATGAGTAACAATTAAAATGAAATTATTAAAAACATTGTACGAAATATCTTTTAGTATAAATAGAAAACATTTATTATTAATACATTTATCGATATAATAACAATCTGAGAAGAATCTAGAACAAACTCAGAGGGATCTTTTTGTTGTTGCTTTTACAATATCTTTAAAGATAATATAAAATTCATAACACAACACTTATTGATCTTCAACTTATTTTTAATTTCATTTTTGACTCTACTCCGCTTCGCAAGGTGTAATAGTTGTGTAGAAGAAGCAGGAAGAAACTCCACAACAACACATACATAAAGTTTAACACAGATATATACATATACACTTAGATATAGCTTAAATGAAATCAAAACAAGCGACATCACCGCCAAGAATTCTTGTCATATATATATTCTATTGAATAATAAACCTTTTTCGTTAATTTACTTTTAACATGTGTTTTTAATTTAATTCAGTACTAAAGTAAAGTGTTTTCACCGGATTCATCAAGTGGTATATACGCCTATTACTTAAATCAAGAAAGTTTGATTTTTACAATTTTGCCTGAAGATTAGGCTGTTAAAATTTAAGAATGTAATAGAAAAATACTGCGATGTTTAAAGACGATGGTTATTGACCACTGTGTGTTGCCGGTGATGACGGATATGATACGGATCCGGAAATGGTCACCACAAATGATCATATTGCTCGTGCAACCAATGGCAGTTTAAGACTAAAGGTTTTTGATGATCACCAGCCGGTAGATGGCGTTGGTAAGGCTCCCACTAGCTGATCTGTCGACATAGATCTTTTTTTTTAAGAGGCCTCCGCTATTGGGACCACTCCTTTCATCCCTATTTCTTTGGGAACAGGGTTTTATTTCTTAACATTTTTTTCACATGAATTTTTTATTTTCGTCCTCGTCTTATCTTCACAATATCTTTGTTTCTTCCTTCTATCATTCCATAATTACATCTTCCTTTCTCAATCGTTCCATTCTTTTCATCCATCCTTAAACACTTCAGTTGTATTTTCTATTGCAGTATCACAGCTTTATTTAGTTTATTTATTTTTCAATTTATTTCACAGATTTTTACATTTTTAATTTTAATTTCAATAAATTTATCTTAAGGCGATATAGTTCAGGTGCCAGGAAGTCTCTGGATGCAGGGCTGGACCATCGTGGAGATCTTTGAAGGCTTTGCAGTAAAAAACAGAAGAAGAATCAGACAAAACCAATCTATCAGCGTCTCTTCATAAATTGTTTACTCTGCATCTCTTATATTAAAATATGTAACGAACTTCTTATACATTTATCATATAAATCTTCTAATATATAAAATCCTCGTGTCGCGGTGTGCGTGATTGAGCTCCTCCGAAACGGCTCGACCGATTTTCGTGAATCTCAGCGCGCACATCGGCCAGGGTGAAGAATCGAACAACATCTATTTTTCATCACCTAAATGTGAAGCGTGGTACACACCTAAATTGTTTTATGATACAGCATACAAAAATACATACAGCCCTAATTTTTCGCCCCTCTGCGATCAACCCTTTTTTTTATTTGTTTTTTAATGTTTTCTAGGAATAACATACATGGCAAAACAACGTTTCCGGGATCAGTCATCAAGTGTTATATAATAATGTACACATTAAATAGCAGTATACTGTACTTATGTACACAGTTGCGTACAAGAATTGTGAATTATATAAAGTGACTAGCTGATCCCGCAAACGTTGTTTTGCAAAAAAAATGATATTTTAATTTACAAATATATGGTTGTATGTATTCTTGTATGCTGTATCATAATAAAATAAAAACCAAAAAAATTGTCTAAAAAATTAAAAATAAAATTTAGGGGTGAACAACCCTTATCACTTAGGGGTATGGAAAATAGATAGTAGCCGATTCTCAGACCTACTGAATACGCATGTAAAATTTGGTAAAAATCGGTCAAGCCGTTTCGGAGGAGTTCAAGTTCGAACACCGTGACACGAGAATTTTATATATTAGATAGCGTACAAGAATTGTGAATTATATAAAGTGATTTAAATTGAATCGCATAAACAGATTCACTTCGCTTTCAATTCCGGACTTAAAAGTGCTTTACCATGTCTACAAGTTTGACCAGAGCTTCGCGCCCGGGGGGTGGGCAGCTTTCACTTGTTCGAACCTGCGCGCTCGCATTCCGATGAACTTGCGTAACGAATGAAGTAATCCATATACAGGATGTTTAATATATATAAAATTGTTACAACACATTTTTTGGATTGAAAACAATTGGAAGACATCAGGCCACATAGCGCGCAAAGTGATGACCTCTGGGGTCAGAAATTTCTGGGTGGTGTCGTCCAACGAGATGGACTGGTGACCTTGTGAAGGAGAGAAATCACAGGTTCAAGCTCAAGGTGGACCAGACCGTGGCCCACCTTGTGGCCTATTATCCCGCAAATGCAAGGATGCGCAGCACCCTGGAAACGGAGGTAAAGTTAAAGATAGATTTAGAGAGCATCGCCTTAATGATGGGCGACGACAACCTTCGCCCATCATTCCTATCATTACCTCGTAGAGTGGTGAGTGGCACTGTTAATAGAAACAAAACAGTATAGACAAATAGGTACCAAATAAACTGCATAAATTAGTCAATTAATAATAGGAAAAATAGAATAAGAAAAGTGTAGTAATGTATTAAGAAAGCACAACCCAAAAGAAAACTGTGTTAAAAAAAGAATATGTAAATAATGAAATAAAGAATAAAAAAATGTACCTAGCCACCTAAGAGTAATAAGATGATGGAAGGAAGGCGACGAAAGCAAGAAGGAATGAAAGAACAAAATGAAAGATATTGTGATGGAAATAAGGTAAGAACAAAAGAAATTGAGAAGTGTGACAGTGAGTGAAGAATAAAGATGGAAAACTTATTTGTAAACAAAGACCCTGATCCCAACTAATTAGGGGTACGAGAGGCCTCCAATAGCGGGGGCCATAAAAAAAGAAGGTTTAAAGACACCAAATGCAGGTAGCTTTTTGAATTGACAACAATTGGAAGTCATCAGGCCACACAGCTCTCAGAATGATGACCGCTGTGGTATAAACTTCTGGGTGGTGTCGTCCAACGAGATGGACTGGTGACCTTGTGAAGGTGTAAAGACACCAGATGCAGGTAGCTTTTTGAATAGACAACAATTGGAAGTCATCAGGCCACATAGCGCTCAGAATGATGACCGCTGTGGCATAAACTTCTGGGTGGTGTCGTCCAACGAGATGGACAGATGACCCTGTGAAGATTTGAAGACAACAGATTCAGGTAGCTTTTTGAATTGACAACAATTGGAAGTCATCAGGCCACATAGCGCTCAGAATGATGACCGCTGTGGCATAAACTTCTGGGTGGTGTCGTCCAACGAGATGGACAGGTGACCTCGTGAAGGTGTAAAGACACCAGATGCAGGTAGCTTTTTGAATTGACAACAATTGGAAGTCATCAGGTCACACAGCTCTCAGAATGATGACCGCTGTGGCCATAAACTTCTGGGTAGTGTCGTCCAACGAGATGGACTGGTGACCTTGTGAAGGTGTAAAGACACCAGATGCAGGTAGCTTTTTGAATAGACAACAATTGGAAGTCATCAGGTCACACAGCTCTCAGAATGATGACCGCTGTGGCCATAAACTTCTGGGTAGTGTCGTCCAACGAGATGGACTGGTGACCTTGTGAAGGTGTAAAGACACCAGATGCAGGTAGCTTTTTGAATAGACAACAATTGGAAGTCATCAGGCCACATAGCGCTCAGAATGATGACCGCTGTGGCCAGAAATTTCTGGGTAGTGAGAAGGACATCCAACAAGATGGACTGGTGACCTTGTGAAGGTGTGATGATGCTAGATGCAACAGCTTCCAACCGGCCCGAAATCCATAGAGGAGCTTCAAGTTCTTACATAGGATGTTCACTTATACGGTGGAGAGACGATGTAGTTAATATCTGAAGACGCTGTTAACAGTACTATTGGGTGTCTATGAGAGGCCCTATGTCCAGCCGTGGACTTCGTACGGTATCAGTGATGGTGATGATTCATTTTGTCCATCACTTTAAGTCACATTGTCAAACATAACTGTACTGAACAGAATGTAGTGGTTGAGGATAGATGTATGGCTAATGGAATGAAAGAGAAAGACTGGGAAAATTGTAGAACGAAAGAAACGGTACGACAGATAATATGATATACGAAAGAGGAGATTGATAATAATAAAAAATATGAATAAATTACTAGAAATAAAAAGTCCCTGTCCCACACGAGATAGGGGAACAAGAGGTCCCCAACAGCGGGGACCATTAAAAAAAACATAACTGAACTTAGGAGGTCAAAGAAAGAAATTGTCATCAAATCCGATCAGGTTTTTCAAGAGAGATACGACTTTTAGGAAACTGCAAATATGAGTCCGATGATATTTAATATCAGATGCTATGGAGTGGAGAAGGTGAGAAGAAAGAGACAGGTATATAATCCTACACACTTTCTCTGCAAGACCGTATAGGGCGGCGTCAATACATTTGTACTTTCACTCGGATGCTGGTTATGTTTACCATGATATAGCTTCGACGTGGACAGTCCCAAACTGACAATAATTCATAATAAATAATAGACAAAATAATAATAATTATTATATACAACCTTCATGGTCATTTTTGGTAAACGTACGTTGTTAATATGACAATATGATTGATCCAAAACCTTGTTTAGTTTCTTTTATACAGGATGAATGGTTATAGGCGATAAAGTTTGAAAATGAATGTATAGCTCTCTCTCTCTCTCTCTCTCTCTTTCTCTCTCTCTCTCTCTATTTTTAAATTAAAATTAGCTTTTTTGTATATAAATAATACCTAATATATAATACAAACCTATTTCCAATCATTCTGTATAAAGTGGTCAATCTGAAATATGTCATGTTATTTTTTTTATTGGAATGTGTTAAGATAAAAACTTCTGTCAGTATAAAATCTATAATGACAGATAATAATAATAATTAATATTGATATGTAGTTATAATAATTTTGAAAACGATTTTTTGAACTATAACGTTATTTAATTTTGGAAAAAGTGTACCATAGAATAATTATCAGTAAATCTAATATATAAAATTTCCATGTCACAATGTTTGTTACCGTACTCCTCCGAAACGGTTCGACCGATTTTTACCAAATTTTATATGCGTATTCAGTAGGTCTGAGAATCGACTACTATCTATTTTCCATACCCCTAAGTGATAAGGGTTGTTCAACCCTAAAATTTATTTTTTAATTTTTTGACGAAATGTTTTGTTTTTATTTTTTTATGATACAAAATACAAAAATACATACAACCCTAAATTTTCACCCTTATTACTTATTTGTTAATTATTTTTTTCGCAAAATAACGTTTGCGGGATCAGCTATTAAACTATATATTTACATATATAAAGCCTTTAAATTTATAATCAATCAGTCTAACCTAACTAGGAATAATGCACTATAACCTCAAAATGTCAAACGACCGGATTGAATATGCAAATCATTAAATGCATTAACAATTAACATTTATTATATTTTTAAATGTTTTTTTTTTAATTTCTGAGAATTTTATTATTCTTTATATGAACCTTCCACAGATGTAAGTATGATTCCCGCCAATAAATCCAACATGGCCGCCGTACGGTGACAGGACCTTGAGATTTATCTGATATAATTTTATCAAAATTGAAACGAGAAAGATAATAAATACATCTAAAAAACTTTTAAGTTAAACGGTTTTTTGATACCCATATTGTGGTGGTTGTGGAAAAATATGTACCTAGTCCGCCATATTGGAACGGCGTCCATCTTGAATTTTAAATTTTGACATAATCATCGTGTTTTACTAGTGTAGCCCTTTCATTTGATACCCATATTGAGGGGGTTAAGGAAAAATATGTAATCCGCCATTTTGTATCGGCGGCCATCTTAGATTTATAATGTTATTGATTTTATTATATTGTATTGTCATCTTAATTAAATGTGTGTACCAAATTTCAGATCAATCTGACTACGGGAAGGTGCTTAGATTTCAATTTCTAATTTTGATCCAAATAAATTCCGTACGGGTCGAACTAAATAAAACCGTTTAAAAATGAACAAGTTGTTGTTTGAGTAGAACAAACCAAAGGCATTATATCGCGGCCCCCACTAGACAAAATGATAGACATAAAACTACATTTAAGGTTATATGTCAAAAGTTAAAACGCTTGAAATTATACCCTATGTATATTTCCAAAAGTAGTTTTATACATAAATATCTTTTAATATATATATGAAAGAATTCTTTGAGTGTTTTTTTTTATTATTGTATGTACTTTACATTGTTTATGTTTATAAAAAATAACTTTGCCTATCTCCGCCATATTAGGACAGAAAATTATGTTAAAAATTGACAATATATATTTTGACTAGTAGACTGCAGAGGTTTTTCAACAATAATTAGGACCTTATTTGTTGATTTGCTCCGGCATTGATTTGTATACTATAAGGCAAAAGGTTGTTAACGAAGGTGAATATATTGTTGATTAGATATAAAAACTTGTTAGATATGTAGTCGTGTTATCTTAAAGTGATATTACTTTCCGGTTCCCCTAATATATTTAAATGAATGTTTTATTTAAAAATTAATACACCAATACCTCGCTTTGCGTCGTTTCGTTTTGTTTTTGCGTCGCTGTTTAATTAGTACTAATTTTCACTGTGCGTCGTTAGATTTTCGATGGTGCGTTGTTTTGGATTCGAGTCTTTAATTTTTTTTTATTTTTCTAAAAGATGGCAACACTTTCGTTTCTAAAAATCAACGCAATTTGAATACAGTTTTATTTTCACTTTGTTTTGCTAATTTTAGAGTTCAGTTTCAATAACGTAGTGTGTTGTGCTTTTTTTTAAAAGAAAATAATAAATTTATATAAATTTTTACGTCTTGTTTCTGGTTACAAAAAAGGTAAATATTATTCCAATTTATTACTTATATTTTATAATGTTTAACTAATATATAATTTAATGTAATATATAATGTAATAATAACTAATTTATAATGTTTACTTTGTTATTTTCTTTTTAAAAAGTTGTATTTTCGTAACCCTGGAACCTATCTTCGATCTTTACATGGTTTGCTGGATACAAAAGCGCTTTTAAATGCCTATTTCAATAAGCATATTTTAAATGAATTTTTATAGACTTATATAAGTCTAGTCTTTTTGTAGATGGCAGTTCAGTATAGAACTGCCATCTACAAAATTACCAGATGACATTGTAAGGATTGTAAGAATATGCTGTAGGCAATCCTCTTCAGGTCATATGACAAACTGTAGAGGTTCATATGAAGGGCTCCGATATGAGACCGAATGTCGGCTAGGCAAAAAGATAGAGAAGGCATCACTAGCCTCCATTATAATGGAAAAGGATGAAAGAGAGTGCTTCCTCAAACTCTTTAGGAAAGTTGCACAATACGCAATAGACAGGAACGAAACATAGCTACATAAAACATTGTAAAGTTATTAAAATAGATTCATTGGTACTAAAAAAAAACACTTTGATAAAACTGATGTACACGAGAAAATAATTGAACCAATTAAAACTGTGATACTGCAATAGAAATAGATAACTGAAGTGTTTGAGGAAGTACGAAAGGAATGGAATGATTGAGAAAGGAAGATGGAATTGTAGAATGATAGAAGGAAAATAAAAGATATTGTGTACTACGGAAGACGAGAAAGAAAATAAAAATTCAAGTGAAAAAATTATTAAGATATACAAAACCCTGTTCCCAATTAAATAGGGGGTGGAAGGAGAGGTCCCCAATAGTGGGGGGCGCTAAATAAAATTAGAGGTGATATATGTCCAGCGTATGACGTTCACATTGACGAAGATGATGTAAAGTAATGATGAAATATACTACATAACATGAAGGTTGTAAGACATCGAGTGATGAGATCATCAAAGTATGATGAATGAAAATAAAATGACTCAGAGAGGAAAGTGGTTGCGTTAAACGAATTGAATGTGACAAACTTCCTGTGACTTTATTAATTTAGTTAAATTATTGTCAGACCGTCAAGGACATATATCTATATATATACCCATACATATATGTATGTATGTATATATATATATATATATATATATATATATATATATATATATGTATAAATATATATGTAAAGCCCTTCATTAGTTGTTTTAAGTACTTATAAAATCAAAATCAAAAGATTTTGCATTCGTATAGGCTGTTACAAGAACTTTCGAATCAATCAACATAAAATGTCGGAATTGTTGTCTTGCAGCAAGTCTTCTGTTGAGCCGGCGACAACTCACCACAAACACAGTTCCACAAAGAGAACGACAAGCTGCCGAGTGCGCGCGACCACATGGAACTCCGCGCGTTAAAATCAGAAGTAAGAAAAGGACCAATATTTAGCCACTTCCGCACATGCAGTGGTAGTCGTGCAACAAAGTGCCCTGCTCTTAATTGACAGCAAATGAGCAATAAATTCATATATTCAAAGCCTTTACATCTATAAATAATCATCCTGTATAATTTCTGACTGTGATAGGTGATAGTATAACTATTTTAATAAAATAAAATAGATATAAACGCGTTAGCTAGATGGCATTCAGATATGTGGTTCAGTCATCCAAAACACAGATGATTATTGGCCATTTCACTTTTATATTGGCCAAATAAAAATATTATAAATATGCATAAACCTAACGCGATATCAATGCTTTCACATGGCGATAATAAAATATATATATTTATTACGTTTTAAGGTCGACAACGGCCGTGATAATTCGCGCGACGCCATCTTCCAATATGGCGTCGCGCGGTAAAGCACGTAACTTTTTAATGTGTAGAAAGCTCGTGTGACATACGGCCTTAATTTTTTTTTTGTTTTCTGTCACTTTTCATTTTCGCTTAAGGTCATTCGGATTTTGCGTTTTTTAATCGATGGTATTTTATTATTTGTTATATAATATCACCGAATTTCTCTTAAACATTATAGATGATCCGTAGACGAACATAAATAAAGATATCTCAACAGATTAGCAAATTGTAAGTGGCATTGGGCAAGCGTTACGTTCTTTTATTTAAATAAACGAAAGACGTTCATTCACAAGGTGATGAATCAATAATTTTTAAAATTAAACTACAGGATGATTGATTATATGTGTTAAATCTTTACAGGGGTGAATGTATATGCATTTGCTGTCAATATATTTATGATACAGCCATGTAATGATAGTATAGTACTTTACTATTTTTTTTTATTGTTTCTTACTATTTTTCTTTTTCATTCATATATTACTATTTACATATAAGATAATATAATTATGACCTGATGCACGCACACACACACACACACACATATATCTAATAAAAGGTTGTCAAATATCTCCCGTCCACCTTTTTGTCTTTTGAATTTCGCGGCTATGTACAAAGCGCTACAGAGCTCGTATCTGGCAATACTATACATAATTTGAAAGGTCTTGCCATAACCTACAAAACGACGCTATGCATGATTAGTTTGGATATTGCGTTCAACAGTTATAGACGTGTAAACATGGAGTTCACTAACGCCGAAATTCGCGCTATTTTAAAGTTTTCCTTCGTTAAAGGCAAATCCGCTAGAGAAACGTTCCGTGAGATTAATGGTGTTTTGGGGGATGGTACTCTATCACTTCGAACCGCGGAGGAATGGTTTCGACGATTCAGAGCCGGCGAAAACGACACCATGGATAAGCCAGCCGATGGAAGACCTGTGACGACAAATACCGATCAAATCATGGACTACATCGAATAAGACCGGCATGTGGCATCTCGTGACATCGCCCAGAAGATGGGAGTTAGTCACCAAACCATTTTAAACCATCTGCAAAAGGCTGGATACAAAAAAAAGATTGATGTTTGGGTGCCGCATGATTTGACGCAAAAAAACCTGGACCGAATCAACGCCTGCGATATGCTGCTGAAACGGAACGAACTCGACCCATTCTTGAAGCGGATGGTGACTGGCGACGAAAAATGGATCACATACGACAATATCAAGCGAAAACGGTCGTGGTCGAAGGCCGGTGAATCGTCCCAAACAGTGGCCAAGCCGGGATTGACGGCCAGGAAGGTTTTGCTGTGTGTTTGGTGGGATTGGGAGGGAATCATCCACTATGAGCTGCTCCCATATGGCCAGACGCTTAATTCTACCATCTACTGCGAACAACTGGACCGCTTGAAGCAGGCGATCGACCAGAAGCGTCCAGAATTGGCCAACAGGAAGGGTGTAGTGTTCCACCAGGACAACGCCAGACCACACACTTCGTTGATGACTCGTCAGAAGCTACGGGAGCTCGGATGGGAGGTTTTATCACATCCACCATATAGCCCGGACATAGCGCCAAGTGATTACCACCTGTTCCTGTCCATGGCGAACGCCCTTGGTGGTGTAAAGTTGAACTCAAAAGAGGTTTGTGAAAAGTGGCTGTCCGAGTTCTTCGCAAATAAGGAGGGGGGCTTCTACGAGGGAGGTATTATGAAGTTGCCGTCTAGATGGAAACAGATTATCGAACAAAACGGCGCATATTTGAACTAAATCCGATCACTGTAACACTTTTTATAAAGCATTGAATAAAGAGCAAAAAAGCGGAAGGGAGATCTTTGACAACCTGTTATTGACATAAATAAAATAATAAATAAAACCATCAAACTGACAAAAAGAATGAGTGAGACTTATTAAGGACATAAGAAAAGAGAGAGATAAAAAACGAAATTGAAGTTATTTGTACCGATTCGATGTTTGTAGCAGAAATATTTACATTATGAGAGATGGTAATAAAATCGGTTATTAAAACAAAAAAAAACTTATTTGGAAAACCGTGTAAAAGCGAAAACGTGTAAAACAAGTATTGTGTAAATGGGGCGATAGGTGTAAATGATTTAGTTAAAACTTTTTAAACTCAAGACAGGGGTTGCAAACAATTATCACAAAAACAAAATATGCAAAAATATTTAACTTATTACTTTGTTTAAACAAGTAATATAAAATCTTGTCATGTTTTGTTGTTGATGTGTTTATTTAAATTAATAAATATATATGAGATACATTAGCATTATCAATTTCATTTTTCTTAAAGATAAATATCATTTAAATATCTGTGTGCGATTTACAACCGTGACAAATTCAGATGCCTCGGAAGCGCTTTATTTATTTATTTAACACTATACACTTTATATATAACTGCGAACATAATGCCGAAGTCATTCTCTACCAGTTAACTGCTAGGCGATGCACAAATACATTAATAAAGGTAGGGGAAACAAGATAATAATATACAAGACAAAAATAAATGACTTCTACTTACTATATTTATATATAAATATACAATAATATATATATTTAAATATCTACATATAGTATTTACACCAATACCTCACTTTGCGTCGTGGTTACGTTCCAAAAAACACGACGCAAATTGAATTAAGATTTTCTATAGCAAACCATATAAAGATCAAAGATAGGTTCCAGGGTCACGAAAATACTACTTTTTAAAAAGAAAATTGAACAAAGTAAACATTTAAAAAACATTAATATAACTCTGCAAATAAATAAATTGGAATAATATATACCTTTTTTGTAACCAGAAACAACACGTAAAAATTGCTATAAATTTATTATTTTCTTTTAAAAAAAGCACAACACACTACGTAATTAAAACTGAACTTCAAAATTAGCAAAACAAAGTGAAAATAAAACTGTGTTAAAATTGCGTTGATTTTTAATTAGAAACGTAATCCCCGAGTTTTAAATGGCCTGGCGCGACTAGAAACAAAAGTGTTGCCATCTTTAAAAAAAACCGAAGACTCGAACCTAAAACAACGCAACCTCGAAAATCTAACGACGCGCAGTGAAAATTAGTACTAATTAAGCAGCGACGCAACTTCGAAAAACCCATAACGAAACGACGCAAAGCGAGGTATTGGTGTATATAAATATAATAAATAATAAAATACAATTCTCGTGATGGTTTCTTCAGCTTGTCAAGTGACAGCTGTCGAACCTTCGCTTTGAATGCGCAGCGGTTCCTGATCATCCTGACATCGAGGGGTAGCGCGTTCCGGAGAAGAATAGGTTGTTTTGCGAAGAAGTACAGTCAGTACTACAGGGGGGATAGTATGGGAGGAGTGTTTTGGTATTCACTTTGGGTCTGGTATACTTTTTTTTTTATTAATTCTAATTTGTATCGCTAGTGTTTTTTTTTTACAATATTTATCTTTCGCTTTAACTAAACGCAGAGAGAGAGAGAGGGAGAGGGTTGCCGCTATTTGATACGGATCTTTCTTATCCCAGCTGCGAGGCACGACAGCGTTTTATAATTTTTTTTACAATCTTTTTTTTCTTTACACAATTTTCACTTACGGGTAAATACAGCTAAAATTTTTCTGGGGTCGGGTCTGATATACTATGTTGTGATATATTATTTTTTACATTTTTGTCGTTCACTCATAAGTTCAGATGAGGAAGTCGTCGGAAACCTAAAGATATGTCCAGCTGTTGAGTTAATTTGGCTGAAATATTAATGGCGATAATTAGATTCGATATTTAAAATTTGTGTATATCACGGTCACCAAGATAGCAATGGAGAGAGATAGGTAGGGAAGGTTTCGCTGCGAGATCGAATGAAAAATGTGGACATACACAGAATCATCAACGACGTAGCCTCAACTTTCTTCCGGCCCTAGCTGCCACTCCAGACTTGTTCGTCTTAAGTGGCAGTTGGGGCCGGAAGGTTCTCGAGTGGCGTGGGTAGATCCCTTGGTGGAGCCACGATATAAAGATCCAGGGAAGTTGAAGGATGCAGGTTATTTAGAACTGGTTTTGGCAGGCCTGTACCATGAAATGCCATATTAGAGAATACATTAAAGAATTCGTACAGGATATATGAATTTTATTTTTAAATATTACGCAACAACTTTCATTGTATGACAAATGTGTCCACGATGTATGTTCTCATTGTCTCTGTGAGATTCCCTCCAAAATATTGATTTACGTCATAAAAACTCGACTTGTCACTTTCGTATTTTCGTGTTTATGCAAACGGAATAAATTCCACCGACCGCACCTAGACACACATCTTACACAAATAAAAGAGAAAACGCTGGTACTGTGTCCTGTTCTAACTTCAACAAACTAATTTATAACCTAACACTTTGACATAAAGTTTAAATTTCATTTCACACGTGAGATGCTGTGAACTTATCAATGAAGCTAAAGTTCAATTTATATATCAAACAATATTAAACCTTATTGCACAAACTTTAAGATATATATCACATAAACAATCGACATGTGTAACAAAATACACATATGTATACTCGAAATTCATTCATATTACAACGTGTTAAGGTATATTTTAGATTATACGTGATATAAAAGACAAACTTGCACAAACAACACACAGTATCCTACTTTCTTCGGATGTAATCTCAAGCTGGCAGTCGTGGCTGCATTCTCGTGAGCTTTGCCCGCCGGTAAAAAAAAAACAAGCCCCGCGTTTCGGCGGGAACGGGCGGGAAGTCAAGTGACAGTGACGCGTGTTTTTTTTTTTTCAATTAACTTTTTTTTTGGTGCCGGTGTCTCTGGGGTGTTATTAGGATAAATATTTTATTATACAAAATGGTAAGCTTTCTTTTTAATATAATAATTAAAATGTTTTAAATACAAAAATTGTGTTTACACATAAAACGATTTAAATATATATAAAATTAAATAACATATAAATTGAAACGCAATTTGACAATTGCAATTAATTAAAAACGCTATATTAATATTACATTAAATAATTTTCTTTAATTTTAATAAATCGAATTAATAATTATACACCTCGTATTATATTTTTGATATAACCAAAAATAAATATATATATTTTTTAAATTTATGGCATAAAATTTCTGGTATAGATTAAAAATTTTCATTATGTTCTTCCAATTTAAAATAAAAAAACGTAATTATAAATATAACATTAAATAATGATTTTCTTTAATTTTATTAAATTGTATTAATAATTACGTACCTCGTATTATATTTTGATATAACCAAAAAATATATATTTTTTATTTTTTGGCATAAAATTTAAGGCATAGATTAAAAATTTTCATTATATTCTTCTAATTTTAAATAAAAAAACGTAATTATAAATAAATTACATGAAAATTAATTATGATCATAAAATTAATAATCCATTACCACTTATGGCGATTTATGAGGAAGATTTATATCTTGAAGTGGTTTTAACCATGATGGTCATTTTAATTATTCGTTTTATATCTAATATATAAAATTCTCGTGTCACGGTGTTCGAACTTGAACTCCTCCGAAACGGCTTGACCGATTTTTACCAAATTTTATATGCGTATTCAGTAGGTCTGAGAATCGGCTACTATATATTTTCCATACCCCTAAGTTGTAAGGGTGGTCCAACCCTTAAATTTTATTTTTAATTTTTTAGACAATTTTTTTGGTTTTTATTTTATTATGATACAGCATACAAAAATACATATAAACCTAAATTTTCACCCCTCTACGATCAACCCTTATCTTACATTTGTTAATTAAAAACTTTAATTTTGTTTGCGGGATCAGCTAGTATCTATATATATATATGGCAAGATATACCATAATCGCCACACTTGGCAGGTGCAGTGTGGTATTGTACGTGTGGCAGGTGTATTGTGGTAGCGTACCATACCCAGAGGACGCTGGTGCCCATATGGAAACTCCTGAACACTGGCAATCCTATATAATTAATGCACAAACTGATTATATAATATATCCCGGATTCGAACCTGCGATCTATTATCTGTTTACATTTATGTCATCAAAAAAAATTATAAAAACATTAGATTCAGTTCCGGTTCTATTTAAAATCTATTAACGAGATCTATGCCCAGCTGTGGACTTAATAATGATATGACAAACTTACTTATATATTTAATATACACCAATAGTTTGTTGTTGTGTTGTTTAATGACATCAGTTAGAGATATTATATAGGAGCGCATTTTAAATAAGCAATTAATACGATTTAGGAAATTAAATGGTTTTCGATATATTCATCACAAGGAAAACTTCTTCCTCATCAGGAATGATTTTCATTTAAAACACCCGTGCATTAATGAAGGTACACCAATACCTCACTTTGCGTCGTGGTTACGTTCCAAAAAAACACGACGCAAATTGAAACGCCGCAAAGTGAATTAAGATTTTCTATAGCAAACCATGTAAAGATCGAAGGTAGGTTCCAGGGTCACGAAAATACTACTTTTTAAAAAGAAAATTGAACAAAGTAAACATTTAAACAATATAAATATTATTACACTGAAAATAAATAAACTGGAATAATATTAACTTTTTTTGTAACCAGAAATAACAAGTAAAAATTTATATATATTTATTATTCTCTTTAAAAAAAAGCACAACACACTACGTAATTGAAACTAAACTTTTAAAATTAGCAAAACAAAGTGAAAATAAAACTGTATTCAAATTGCGTTGATTTATAGTTAGAAAACGAATCCCTGGGTTTTGATGGCATGGCGCAATTAGAAACAAAAGTGTTGCCATCTTATAGAAAAAAATATTTAAAAAAATTTTAAAGACTCGAATCCAAAACAACGCAACCTCGAAAATCTAACGACGCGCAGTGAAAATTAGTACTTATTAAGCAGCGAAGCAACTTCGAAAAAAAACGCAAAACGAAACGACGCAAAGCGAGGTATTGGTGTAGTAATCATTGTAATTTTTAAATCGATGATCGTCTTGTATTTAACTGCGTATTCTCCTCCCACAATTTACACACTTATTTGACCACTTGCGTATATAAAAAAATGATAGAATACTAGCTGATCCCGCAAACGTTGCTTTGCAAAAAAAAAAGGTTTTTAATTAACAAATAAAAAATAAGGGTTGATCGTAGAGGGGTGAAAATTTAGGGTTGTATGTATTTTTGTATGCTGTATCATAATAAAATTAAAACTAAAAAAAATGTCTAAAAAAATAAAAAATAAATTTAGGGGTGGACCACCCTCATCACTTAGGGGTATGAAAAATAGATAGTAGCCGATTCTCAGACATACTGAATACGCATGTAAAATTTGGTAAAAATCGGTCAAGCCGTTTCGGAGGAGTTCAAGTTCGAACACCGTGACACGAGAATTTTATATATTAGATAATAATTTTATAGAAAAAAGAATGACATTGAAGTCCTCTGTGTATTTCTGTCCATATTATAAATGATTGTAATGGTATAAGCCAGGGATGAAAAACACGCGGCCCGCAGGTGACTTGCGACTTAAACAAGTCTATGCTTTTTGAAAATTGAGTTTATATATAAATTTCAGTACATACTAAACCAAAACAATGTGTTTTTGACGATTTATTTACATATGAACTTTTTCAAACAATACGAATTTATTAAATACGTATGTAATAACTTTATTTTATTTATTCTAATGTTTATTACAAATAAAGTTTTGTAGATTATTAATAAGTGTTACATTATGTGCGGTTGGACAAATTTAAAATTTAAATTTGAATCGTTGATTTAAAAGGTTGCCAACCCCTGGTATAAAATACCGACTTTGATTATTTTCACTTATATTATCCTAAATACAATTGTAGATTAATTATTTCATAAATTTTATTATCAATAATTCATTTACATTGTATTAATATTAATGGCATTACCTTTCGTAGTTCGTGAATGAAATATACCAGGGGTGTTAAACTTAAAAACTTCATGTCAGTTTTTCAATCTTATTAGAGTGAACGTGGGCGTGTTCTGATGCCCACCGCTGGTCTCAATATACGTCTACATGTAGCTCTGTGTTCAGAGTTGGAGCATTTATTTACTGACTTATTAGATACAGTTGATATCTATCACCTTCCACTGTGCCCTACACCAGGGCACGTTCCATTGAGTCCAAACAACCCAAGGATTCATATTTTCACAGTCGATGGTAATCTCTCTTTTATGATGGGTTTGAGGATCGAAACGTTGGTCAATGTTCAGGCAGAATCCTCTGCGTCCAGGTCAAATAGATCGGGAGACCAGGTCCCTCATGAGTCGAACCTTTAGGTTTCTAGTTATTCTGGTATTTCCAGATCTTCATGAGGTTTTCAACTGAGGATCTAGACAAGGAGCAACGTTTCCAAATCTCATCCTCGCAGCAGTGTTGGTGATAGTGGAGTCCAGGTTCAGGCATCCTGCTATAGCTTCGATGTCTGGTTGTTTTTATCTCACTAAGACACTATTCCCGATTGGAAACCAAAAGACGTGACCACATGAACCTTTGTGAGAATATTTAAATGCCACTGTTCAACTTATCCATCTCCTCGAGGATTTAAAACCTTACAGCATTTAACTGACCGTAGCACTTGGACAGCGTGTCATATATATACATACATATATATATATATATATATATATGTATATATATATAACTATCATGGCATACAGCTGGGAGAAGGAACCTCACTTTGAAGCCAATATTCATATAAACTAATATACTTATTTTACCTTGAACTTTGTTATAAACATATATATTATATATTATATACCGAAGACATTTCTTCTCTGATAAATGCGTAATTTTAATTCGATGTATAAACACACCTGTTCAGCTGGGCATGCTGATCTTAAATATTTAATGGAATAAGGCGTTACCATTACGCATATATACGCATTTATCAGCGGGCTGGCGGGCGGTGCACTTTGTTGCACGACTACCACTGCATGTGCGGAAGTGGTCCTTTTCTTAACCAACTTATCTGGTGTCTTTAGCAATGATTGAATCGTTAGAGCGTTCTTGTACAAGAAATGATGGAGCCTTGCAACTCTATCACATGTAGAGTGAAGTAGAGTTTTCCGGGGCACTCGTCTTAAAGAGTACTGATGTCAAAGAGAAGGAAATACCTAGTGTAAATATGACTCCTGGGTCGGTATTCTGTACCTATTATTATAACCAAACTCTTGGGAACTTCGGGGATATAGTATATAGTATAATCAACAAATTAGAAATTGGTTACAGAGAGTCATGGTTGCAGATGATGTTGGGCTTCTTTTCAAGGTCCAGGAAGACAGAGACACAATTGTTGATATATATAATTATTTATTTTAAGCACATATTACACGCATACAGTGACAAGAAAGATATATATCTTTGCAAAAGATATAATCACTCTCCAGCGCGCGAGTTACAATTGTATATCTATGTCTTTGTACTTGTAACGAGTTGCGGCTCAGAGTTAGATAGAGATGGGCTTATACAGGAATTTACATGTAAAAGAGACACGGATAGCTATTACATGTTTGTATTAAAAATGTAAACTATGGATTTTTTCGTTTAGCTTTGTTGTGCTTTATGACAAAGACAAGAAATGCTGAATAGGAATATTTCACACGTTCTATTCCGCCTTACCGAGTTAGTCTGAGCTAAAAGAGCAGAAGATATAAAGGATATATGTTTAGTGTCAGCTGTCTCATTCTCTCTCCGACCCTCACTGAGCTGAATGAGTTAAAGATATAAAAGAGTGATATATATGCCAAGATCGAAAACATATAAATCATTCTTTTATTGTCAGAGATACATTTTGTTCTTATATTACAGTGGTTTTAAAGAGAGCATGTCGGTAAAACAGCACCAAGTACATGCTTACCGACTAGCGCCATCTAAGTAAGAAAAGGACCAATATTTAGCCACTTCCGCACATGCAGTGGTAGTCGTGCAACAAAGTGCACCGCCCGCCAGCCCGCTGATAAATGCGTATGCGGCAAACAATGCGAATTACACAACTGCCACCGTCAAATCACTCAACACGTGTTTCACCCCTCCACGGGGCATCTTCAGGAGTTATGTTACACCGATTAGTGCCAAACACAGAGTCTCTGATTTCATTGCACGACTACCACTGCATGTGCGGAAGTGGCTAAATATTGGTTCTTTTCTTACTTAGGATGGACTTCCGCGAGGTAACGCCTGATTCCATTAAATAGCGCCATCTAGTAGGCTTTTAGAGATAATATGATAAAACAGTTGTATATTTACAAATAGTGTTACTTTAAATTTATGGGAGGAGCCTATGTTAAATAGTGAATATCCTACCGCTGAACTGATAATGAAAGTAGTTAAAATATTATTATTTTTAACCAATCAAATATAAAATATATACGTAACAAGTAACACGTTTGTGACAGTCAACTGCACTAGATTCAAGATCAACGCAAACCGGTTTAAATCTAGTATATCTTAATGGGTTTTCGAAAGTCGGTACATATGTTTCACATACAAGCTATATTTAAAGACTGATATATTATATATGTAAAATATTTGTCTGTACAAAGAGATCGCTCTAAAATATGTTAAAATTCAGGCAGTACAAAATAGCAACAATGCATAGGACTCCCCCAAAGATATCTATGGTATATGTACCATAATCGCCACACTTGGTAGGCGATTTGGCGATCGCTGTGTTGTATTATGATACGCATAGGGCGCTACTGTTAATATGTAACTTATGAGCAATTAAATCCTATATAATTGATACATTATTTCTCGGGAATCGAATCCGCGAGTTTTGACCCATATGACTCTGTGATTTAATAATATATGATATATATACATATATGTAACTAATTATCAATTTGCGATGGAATATATCTATATATATATAGTTTTATATAATTCCATTTATAAAAATTATGGTAGGTTTACATTATGACATTACTTTTGCGCCACCTGGTGTATTTTCATTAATAATATGCATATAAACCAAATTCTATGACTATCTCTTATAGATTATGCAAATAACTCTCTTTTATTTTAATTCGTACATAACTTTCTACTCAAATTAGTAGGTTAAGGACATTTAATGTCCTTTAAAGCCTTAACATCCTGTCAATGATATAAACAGGGTCAACACTCAGAGACATCCACACTGTATCTAATTACAAATGTAAATCAAGTCATTTGTAAATATGATTTATGTAAATCTAGTGAAAGTTGAAAAGCAAGTTGCTGTGTTAATTGTTAAAGAATTTCAACAGCTGCACTGTTTAGTTGTTTGTGGAAATGTAGAGGAAATATGGAAGTATAAAGGAAATACATAGAAGTGAATAGAAGTGAATGGAAGTGAACAAGAGAGAAACGTGAAGATTAATCCACTCTTTGAAATCATATCTCAATTATTTTTTTAATATGTGGCTTTTAATTTTTGTAATACATTTTATTTACACTTTATTGTACACCACAGATAATAAATAAAAAAAAGAAACAATTTTTATAGACATACAAGAGGCGGTCTTATCGAGGCTATATCTACCATACAACCTTTGTATGTAGATAAGATACATGAAGGCAGTTTAGGGTGTATATACAATATATACATATTAATACATACATAACTATGTACACACACACATATATATATATATATATATATATATATATATATATATATATATATATATATATATATATATATATATATATTTGTGGCTTATACAGGTTGATTAGGTATAAATGTGAAAGCGTATATGAATTTATAGATCATTTACTGTCAATGTATAGTGCATCCTGTATAAAAATCAATGGTTCTATAAATAATAAATAAGGTATTGATAATATAATAAGAAATAGCGTTTTTAATTCGCATTACTACATATTAAAATTAATTATTATTTGTAAGTATGTATAAATTTATATGTAATAATAGATACAAAACTTTTACTTCGCTCTCACCGAAACACTTTTCTATTGAACACGTGAAATCGCGTGATATACAACAATTATAATATAGCGCGAAACAAAAAATCAATGTCGTTCATTAACACATTTCTCTTGTGGTGTCATATACTACAAGTTCAACTTCAGTGATAGCTTTTTTAAACGGTTTTATTTAGTTCGACCCGTACGGAATTTATTTGGATCAAAATTAGAAATTGAATTTTAAGCACCTTCCCGTTGACAGATTGATCTGAAATTTGGTACACACATTTAATTAAGATGACAATACAATATAATAAAATCAATAACATTATAAATCTAAGATGGCAGCCGATACAAAATGGCGGATTACGTATTTTTCCTTAACCCCCTCAATATGGGTATCAAATGAAAGGGCTACACTAGTAAAACACGATGATTATGTCAAAATTTAAAATTCAAGATGGACGCCGTTCCAATATGGCGGACTGGGTACATATTTTTCCACAACCACCACAATATGGGTATCAAAAAACCGTTTAATTTAAAGTTTTTTAAATGTATTTATTCCTTTTTAGTTTACATGGTCCCTGCTGTTGGGGACCTCTCGTTCCCCTATCTCGTGTGGGACAGGGACTTTTTATTTCTAATAATTTATTCATATCTTTAATTTTATCATTCTTCTCTTTCATGTATCATATTATCTGTCGTACTGTTTCTTTCGTTCTACAATTTTCCCAGTCTTTCTCTTTCATTCCATTAGCCATACATCCATCGTCAACCACTACATTCTAGGTTTCCTTACTATTTTACAACATTACATTTATTGTTCATACATTTAACACATATTTTCATTATAATTATCATATACATACTGTTTATGCACTATTTTTGGTATTACTCTATTTATTTTATTTCTATATTATAGTGTTTGCTTTACTTTTTTATTCATATTCAAGTCTATTTGAATCTATCACTGTTTTATTTTTACCTATAGCATTTATCACCACCTTCCTGCAGTAGCTGAGGAAGCATTCTCTCTACCCTTCGTCTTGCATGATGGCCGAGATACTCCTTTCCTCTATGCAGTGATAGCTTGACCTAAACAAACTTACATAAATTCACACTTTACATATTAATTATATATTATTGCCACTGCTCATAAATAGTTATATATTATAGTTCCACGAGGATGTGCAGCAGCATCCCCTGCGTACCAATACCTCACTGCAATCGCCAAATCGCTTGCCAATTGTGGCGATCATGTCATATCCCCCCATAGACATCTTTGGGTGAGGCATATTTATTTATGAGATGTTATATTATTCAATATTCAGGATGATTAATTAATATCTGTATGCAAAAAGTTTAAATACATTTACACATATTTCCAATCATCATATAGGTGATGAAACTATTAAATATATTTCATTAATTTTTTTTAAATGCTACATGCCAGTAACATCTGGCTATACAAAGTCTACAGATAATAAATGATAATTAATTTTTAATATGCAGTTATTTTAGCGTTATTTATATTCTTTTCATTAATAAATCATTTAATTTTTAAGATGTAAGATATAAAAAGCTTTTATACAAATCACCTGTATTATTTTGACAAAGGCTATGTGTTCAATTTCCGAACGAAGGTGTTTGACCAATGTGTGTTGCGTGATGATGTACGGATTAAAACGTTGTCACTCATGATAGGCTTCGTGATAAGGCTCAAGGTCACCCAGAGGGCAATGAATCAGAAATGGGGGGCTCCGTAAAAGAACCAAGGTCACCGACGTAACTCTAGGAACTGCCAGTTCGGACGAGCTACGTCTGAAGTGGCAGCGACCACGAGCCGGTAGACGCAGTGTGGGTGGGTCCTCCACTAAATGGACCAACATAGCTCAAGGTCGGGGGAAGTAGGGGGAAGGAGATCTTTACGGAAGGCCAATGTCTTGGAGAGGACGTGTATCAGCTGAAACGATTAGGTTCTCTAAAGAAATCAAATTAAAAATAAAAAAAGTTACGTTAATAAATAAAATAAAGTTACGTTTTATACCCATTGTATATCTAAATATACCAAAATTTCTTACGAATTTTAAAATTCAAATTTCACAATTTAAATACAGTCATGATTATGAAATAAAACGTTCCGGTCATTTAGACCCTGAAGATGGTCAAATTGCGACACTAATATTCCATTTCCCGTCGTTTCGTCAGCGGATGACAAGTTCACAAGCTAAAGCAGAAGCTCCGGCGCCATTGTTCTCGACGAACGCCGCAAAAAGCGCGGGAACTTAATACACGTACAGAGTAGCTACGACACAGAGAAGGTGTAAACGTATTGTCTCTGTTTGCTTATTACTCTTTGTATATATTTTTACTTTAAGACTATGCTATTAAATTATATAAGTAAGAATTAAAACGACAAAATAAAGAAGTTCCATCTTTTGGGTCAACATTCTAAGCTTCGCATGGCGGTCATATAGAACCCTAATGTCCCAACTGCCATCTGTTCTGCGCACTATGTAATCTGCCAACAGAGATTTCGCTAGTATATATATATAAAAATTGTTTGTCTGTATGTCCTTTATAAAATAGTAAACTGCGCATGAGTCTGCGAAGGTTTCTAAGTCGATATGACAAATTGTTGACAGATGGCGTCACTGTCAATCCAATATATTATATATATTGCCGTGACAGTTCATCCTGATTTAAATATAAAAGCAAACAACTACGAAATATTTCGAGTTGTGGGTAATAAAAATAACTTAATAGTGTAAACATACATACATACATACATATATATAAAAAAACAACTGGTAACGCAACTGGTAGTCCAGTAATAATGTTTTGAAGAATTTTATTAAAATGATTCCGTTTATTACAAATATACATTTGTGACTTTTCGCGGTCAAAACTTTGGTAAACGGATAAAATATTCTATCCATGGAAATAAGAAAAAAATCAGTGTGTTTGTTTGTAATATTAAAATAACTTTTTTTACTACATGCATATGGGATACATATGCCAAAATAATATTTATTGAAATTTTATGTTTGTTTATTCCGGCTAATCTCTGAAATGGCTTGAGCGATTTTGACTGGATTTATACTGGCTGGTAGCCGATGTGATAAGACGTTACTTAGGCGATTTTTATTTTAGAAAACTTAAAATGAAAAAAAAATAATTTCTTTGTTGTTAAATTTCACGCGAGCGAAGTCGTGGGCACATCTAGTGGTAAATATATTGCAAGGCCACAATTAAAACTAGTAACAATAGTTTAATTGTAATGTCGTATATGTTTTATATATTTATATATCGTCATATCATTCAAATAACACATATATATGATATACGATTTCAATTAGTAATAGAATATGTTTTATAACAAGCGTATATATATTTTATCTTCTTGTTTAGCTGTAACATATTATTGGCGCCATATTTGTTTAAACGTCAATACATTTTATTTATTTAAAACAATGAAGGTGAAGTTATTTGTTGAAATATAAATGAGTGGTGGACATACGTTTATTATTTAATATTCATTATATCAACCATTTTTATTTACGTCACGTATATATATTCCCGCCATTTTTGGTTAAACGTCAAAACTTTTTTTTTAATTCAAATCAATGTTAATGTCAAAGTTAAATAAAGATTATGATTTGAAAAATATATATACATATTTATTTAAATATATATAGAAAAAATAAGCATTTATTTATATTCTATTTATATATTTTTTTAAACAGCAATTTTTACAAAATTTTCAGAGCCTTAACATCTATTAACAATTTCTAGACGGAGGGGGGAAATCCTCAATAGGACGCCTGGGAATGAAGGGCCCAGACAGTGTCAGACTCTTACTGAATAAAGAAGAAGAAGAATAAGTTTCTAGTTATTTTGCATATTTTCTAATATTTCTATGATATTAACTCTTATTTATATTACACTTATTATTTTCTTAAGCTATTTACATGTATTTATTAATCTATAGTTATATGTGAGTTCTACGTTTAAAACTAATTCTTATCTGAATATCCTTATAATACAAAAGCTTAGTATTTATTCTTAATTTCTCTTATATCTATACATCCAATAATAATTCTATTTATATTGGCGCCATGTTTCTTTGTTTTTTTTTATTAAATTAAACGAAGGCAAAGGTAAGTTGGTGTCGAGGCGATGGATTTCACCGGGTGAAAGTGAACGTGTGGAGATGCGAGTGGATTTTCGGTTGCGCAACTGCTCACCGCTGGTAGGGGTCAGTGCCCCCCACGGGGCATGGTTCACCGGCCCCGTACGGGTCACCGGCCGAATCTCCGAGCACGTTTGGGCGTCGCTAGCGATTTGGAATTCCCTTTCGCTGCGTTCAATTTTTTCTCATACGTTCTCTTTGAGAAATAATTAATGTAATTACATTTTATAACGAGATGAATTAGTCAAACTAGAAGATGTATTTAATGTTTATATGCTTTATAGTTTTATAACGTATTATTTATAGATCTTACTGTTGAATAGAAAAACATGAAGAACACACAATTAAAATCAACATGTGCTTACTATGTCAATTGTGTAAAATTTCAGAAATTTATTTCTGTATTTGAACACCTTTTATACGCGATCAGCGGGTGGAGGTAAGTTACAATGAGGAAGGTGTATGCATATACAGAGTGTTTAAAATTTACACGAAACTATCGCAACAGCAGCGCCCTCATCTCTGATAGCCGATTTCAAATCGGCGTTCGGATTTCAATTTGAACTTTCTAGAATGAGATTAGATAAATGTGCCCAAGGTATTTTCTACCAGTTAAAGGCTTGGGATATACCAGAACACCACCCAACCAGTACCTGACGCACTGATCCCAAAAGAGATCAAATGACTCAACTCAGATAAGACCAGGAAGGCCACTCAAATTAGTTTTCGACAATTAGACCCATCACTACTAGAGATCCAAACGAAAAGAAGAATCCAAGACATCTGGAAGAAGAAAAAGAAGACGGGTACCACGGCGACTGGCCAGGGGCGCATTTAGATTTAAATAAATTTAAGTTTTTTTTTATTAATTCTAATTTGTATCGCTAGTGTTTTTTTTTACAATATATATTTTTCACTTAAACTAAACGCAGACAGTTGAGAGAGGGTTACCACTATTTGTTACGGATCTTTCTTCTCCCAGCTGCGAGGCACGACAGTGTTTTATAATTTTTTACAATTTTTCTTACACAATTTTCTCTTATGGGTAAATACAGCTAATATTTATATATATTAACAATACAATTGGAAATACTCAATTACATATTAGTTGCTACATTATTTTATTTAAGGTTAGGAAGAAATATTGCAATTCGTACACCAGCGTGTACAACATTCGCAAAAAAACAAGTCTGAACATTGCACAGATAAATTAATAAATTTAGATGATATAGGTAAATGTCATAAATGTGGTACAATAGTAATGTCATATTTTAAACCGGCAGCCATTTTGTTATAGATTAATAAAGAGGTTTTTTTTTTATTGAAAACTAAATTGAATGAAACGAAAGTAATTTTGTATATATCTACATCGTAAATTTTAAAGCGCAGTAATATTTGGTGCCATTTGTAAATATTAAATCACATTCACATTATGACATCACTTTTGCGCCACCACCATACTACATGTTTTCGGAAAAAAACACTGCAGTTTCTATAGACGAAGATTTTTCACCGATGTGTGTTGCGAATGATGATTTATAGATCTGAGTCGTGGTCGTTTACGATGGGCCTTGTATTAAGGATGAAGGTTGTTAAGAGTGCAATGAAGAAGGCTTTTCTATTCTACAAAATCCAAAAGAAAACTTGGGATTGATTTAGCTCATATGTTAGCACAATGATTTAACACTTTTATACATATTTCTAAATACTCTGTATATATATAACATTATACAAGTCAAACTTAAATACATCCTTATACTCCTTTCTTTGGCTTTTTGATTGACGTCAAATGTATGACAGCTAGTTGCTATTATTGCAATTTACTCTGAAATATATTCCATTTTTTTCTATTGTAATTTAACAGAATAATAATTTTTAACTCTAAAGAGTCGGCAGGGAAAGATAGTAAATAATAAATAATTTTAATAAGCAGTAGTACAAATAAAAAACGCTTTTTATTACTATATTATTATTACGTTATATATCTAATATATAAAATTTCCATGTCACAATGTTAGTTACCGTACTCCTCCGAAACGGCTTGACCGATTTTCACCAAATTTTATATGCGTACTCAGTAGGTCTGAGAATCGGCTACTATCTATTTTCCATACCCCTAAGTGATAAGGGTGGTCCACCCCTAAATTTTATTTTTTATTTTTTTAAACAAATTTTTTGGTTTTTATTTTTTATTATACAATATTTATATTATATTATACACCATACAAAAAGACACACAACCCTAAATTTTCACCACTCTACGATCAACCCCTATTTTTTATTTGTTAATTTAAAAAAAAAATTTTTTGCTAAACAACGTTTGCGGAATCAACTACTTTATAAATCTATTTATTTTGAATATGGTGTAATAAATTGACAGCATACAAACTGGCTAGTTAAAACCAAAAGGTTGGAAAACCTTTGGATTGGTTACCACGTGGATTGACAACATAGTTCAGATCTCTGGAAGTAGCTGGATGTAGTCAGCGCAAGACATGTCATCGTGGCGATCATCGGCGTCTTTAGGGCGTGATGATGATTTTAAAGGCTTCCTTAAAAGCCTCCGTTCCGGCTTTGAAAGCCTCGGTTCCGGCTTTGGAAACCTCGGTTCCGGCTTTGAAAGCCTCCGTTCTGGCTTTGAAAACCTCGGTTCCGTCTTTCGATTGTTTCATGACGATATGAAAACTGATCATGGTATTTCAAAGCATCTTATTAGAAATTGGATATATCCTTGGATTGAAAGGTTTCGAGAGGGTCAAAAAGGTTGTTACTACAGAAATATTCAATACGTGAATCCGTTAAAAATTCATATTTCAATTCGAATCGGTTACGTAGCGTTGTACTCGCAACCGGCACGCCCAGCTTTCCAATTTACCGGTTATTTAATGTGTGCACAAAGATCGGAAACCGGTTCGTTTTGTGTTGACCGCGAGCGTGGACTCTCTAATCTTGTGTTTGATTAATACACGTAACTAGCGGAAGATCCAGTGGTCGTTTTTTGATCACTTATGGATCATAATCCGGATTTAGGCTTGAGTCACGTGGAAAAATAGCAGGGGCGGCAAATTTTAAAGAACTTGATGATACTCGCACTGCAAGGTATATTCGCCACTAGATATACCTTATACTTTTTAAACGGTTTTATTTAGTTCGACCCGTACGGAATTAATTTGGATTAAAATTAGAAATTGATATTTAAGCACCTTCCCGTTGTCAGATTGATCTGAAATTTGTTACACACATTTAATTTAGATAACAATACAATATAATAAAATCAATAACATTATTAATCTAAGATGGCCACCGATACAAAATGGCGGATTACGTATTTTTCCTTAACCCCCTCAATATGGGTATCAAATGAAAGGGCTACACTAGTGAAACACGATGATTATGTCAAAATTTAAAATTCAAGATGGACGCCCTTCCAATATGGCGGACTGGGTACACATTTTTCCACAACCACCACAATATGGGTATCAAAAAACCGTTTAACTTAAAAGTTTTTTAAATGTATTGATTTGAATTTCGAACGTAGAATTTTGCTTTACATTTATAGACTTCTGAATGACTGTGTATACGGCCAGTCATATTTTGATCAGCGCCTGGTTTTAAATCTCAACCTGTTGATAAAGACACTTTGGACTTTATCAGAAGATTTACCATCTTATATAATTCTCATGGTTGAATTTATGTTGGTAGATCTATTTACTTCACATTTCATAATACTCCTTGCGCCATATTTAATACACCAGCAATTAACAAGTTAAAAGGTTCAACGTGTTCCTTTATATGTGATATGATAATAAAAAATTACTATATACAACATTGCAGAAAGATCAGATAATATTACGTAAGAGAAAGCATATAACTAACGACTTCACATCAAAAGGGCTATGTTGAAAATGTTTGCATAAACGTAATTAAAATTAAAAAATATGTTTGTACTACAGATCTATCTAGTGAATCTGCTTGTATATTCGAATTTGATAATTAGTAAACTGAATTATAGAATGATAGATGAGTGAAAAATTTAAGAAAGAATGTAAATCCCTGTTCCCAACTAAAGAAGGGTGAGGGGGGTGGAACTGGAAGTACCCAATAGCGGGAAAAAAAAACTTGACAATTTGAAGTCTCTGAAATACGAAGGCTTTGTAGGCGTATATTGTGCACTGATATACACCGATACCTCGCTTTGCGTCGTTTCGTTTTGCATTTTTTTCGAAGTTGCGTCGCTGCTTAATTAGTACTAATTTTCACTGTGCGTCGTTAGATTTTCAAGGTTGCGTTGTTTTGGGTTCGAGTTTTTAGTTTTTTTTTTAAAGATGGCAACACTTTTGTTTCTAATCGCGCCATGCCATCAAAACTCGGGGATTACGTTTCTAATTAAAAATCAACGCAATTTGAACACAGTTTTATTTTCACTTTGTTTTGCTAATTTTAGAGTTCAGTTTCAATTACGTAGTGTGTTGTAATGTGGTGTGTTGTGCTTTTTTTAAAAGAGAACAATAAATTTATTTAAATTTTTACGTGTTGTTACAAAAAATGTATATATTATTCCAATTTATTTATTGGCAGAGCTATATTATTTTTGTTTTTTTAAATGTTTACTTTGTTCAATATTCTTCTTAAAAAGTTGTATTTTCTTGACCCTGGAACCTATCTTCGATCTTTACATGGTTTACTATAGAAGATCTTAATTCACTTTGGGGCGTTTCAATCGCATCGTGTTGTTTTGGAACGTAACCACGATGCAAAGTGAGGTATTGGTGTAATTACTTTATAGATTTTTACAAGACTGGTTGGAAGTGATATGCATCAGCTTCTGATGACATTAATCTCCATCTGTCCACTTTGAGGAGTTGATGATAGATAAAAGTGGTTATAGAGAAGAATAAAAGGTACCATGGACTTGCGCTGCGCTTTCTCCATCTCTACTCAACTGTAAGCTACTTCGGTAAATTTCCTTTGTCTCCGGATCCAATTCCTGACGTATTTTTATCAGGATCTATACTCCACAGACATTGAAGTCTGTGCTTTTGTTATTACAATTGCGTTTAACATTTACGACATTATTTTTGCTCATGTTTTTTTACACGTTTGTGTTCATTATCTTAAACTATTTCAACGACGTCATAACAATGTACAGTTTAACATTACGTTTCGCGCGATCACTTCCTCATTCCTACTCCATATTTCCATCAGGTTCAGGTTGTGCGCCAGATGGATGAATATTGCGATCGCATCTTGAGTCTCATTCCTAAACCAACTTTCTTGATAGAACAAGCTTCGCTGTTTATAATGATTTAGGTTATAACGGGTGGCGCAAAAGTAATGTCATAGTGTGAACGCGACTTAATTTTAACAAATGACGGTGAATATCACTGTACTTTGATATTTATAATGTAGATATATAGAGAATTAGTCTAACATATATATATGTATATATATATATATACATGGGGTGTCATGTGGTGTTGGTACCATAGAATGATGGACACTGCTGTACATCCCGAGGGTGTCTTTTATTCGAACAATGACAGCCTCGTTCTGTACTCCGCTAGCCTAATGGAGCTGTGAAACCTTATAGGTTCTAGTAGAACACCTCAACATGACCCACCCTGGCTAGTTGAGGGTCTGTGATATTGCCAATTTATGATTGTACCCATAAAACCTGCACATAGATATATGAAATAAATCAGTGTGGTATTCGATGGTGTGTGGTGGCGTCGAGTGTGGGTTTGTCAAGGAACCGGTCAAGTGTAACTTTCTACGTTTCTGTTGGCATATGGTGAAAACAAGTTTCCGATGCCACAGACTATGCAAACGCAAATGCGTAAGATGGCAAAAAAACTATTTTTATATCTCTAAAATAATAAATGACATAATTCAATTTCGTATCGCTATATATTATTGTTATTTATTATCTGTATCTGAATTTATACTGTCATATGTATTTTAGTTTACACTTTACACAGATTATTCGCAAATGTGTGAAACCTTTTTTATGACACATGATCTTTTGAGTCTGTAATTATTATCTCTCTATATATAATCTGTGACACTTGTGTATTTAAAAACATACTACTTTATATGGACATATTTTTTTATTCTGACAACGTGATTTATTTTGTATGTTTACCATGTTTTACAAGTGTAGATATAGTTGTCGTTTCGGCCTATATATGCGTATTGTATGGCAGAAGTCTCTCTTAACACGTTCACTGCGGGCCCAATTTTGAAGAACTTTCAGCTGGTGCGGCAGAGGTCGAATCAGCCTCAAGCTGAACTTCCCAGTAGTGCGGTTGAGGTCTTTTCCGCCTCATGTTCATCAATATTTTTTACAATATTGAGTCAATGCTTCGCAGACATAAAGAAAGCTATATTTGTCTTTGTCATACCTCATACGGTTGAGTGTAAACAGCCGCCGCACTAGAGAGAAAACACGAGTTTTACGCGCCGCACCAGTGCAAAGTCTACCATGAGGCTGAATCGACCTCAAGCCGCAGTGAACGTGTTAAATATATCTATGGTGGTATATACTTCAATTGCCACGCTTGGCAGATGACTTGGCGATAGTAGTGTGTAAAATGAAAAGTGCAATAAAGCAATAAAGCCCGCATAATTTAATTATTTTAATTACCCGACCGTCAGCCCCGACTGGCTCGATCGTAAAATTCCCCCCCCCCCCCCCATAAAGGGGGCGATACTTTCTTTTTCTACTTTATCACCTATATCAACCTCGAGAAGTCATTTTTAAATATAGTCGATATTTTAAATATAGTATATATACACCAATACCTCACTTTGCATCGTTTCGTTTTGCGTTTTTTTCGAAGTTGCGCCGCTGCTTAATTAGTACTAATTTTCACTGTGCGTCGTTAGATTTTCAAGGTTGCGTTGTTTTGGGTTCGGGTCTAATTATTTTCTTAATTTTCTTTTTATTTCTAAAAGATAGCAACACTTTTGTTTCTTATCGCGCCATGCCATCAAAACTCGAGTATTACGTTTCTAATTAAAAATCAACGCAATTTGAATACAGTTTTATTTTCACTTTGTTTTGCTAATTTTAGAGTTAAGTTTCAATTACGTGGTGTGTTGTAATGTAGTGTGTTGTGTTTTTTTTAAAAGAGAATAATAAATTTACATAAATTTTTACATGTTGTTTCTGGTTACAAAAAAATATTATTCCTATTTATTTATAGGCAGAGTTATATTATTTTTCTTTTCAAAAATTAGTATTTTCTTGACCCTGGAACCTGTCTTCGATCTTTACATGTTTTGCTGTAGAAAATCTTAATTCACTTTGCAGCGTTATCAATTTGCGTCGTAATAAATCAAGTTTTCATATACATTATCAATACAAAAAAAATCACGTCGTTCAAGAAATCGATTTGTGAATAAATCGTCACAAATAAATTGATTTACTACCAACACTATTATAATAAATTTAAATTAATAAATAAATGGGAGAAAATCGATATAATTTAAAAATAATATATTTAAAAATTATATATATATATACATATACATATACACACACACATATATATATTAATTAAAAGACTACAAGTCAACTGCGGACCGCGTGTTTCTCACCCCTGATCAACGGTATTACACTCACGTTATATATATATTTATATGTTTAGATTATTACGTAATAAATTTAAAGTTCATTAAACAAAACCATTGCTACATTACTGTATTGAAAATATTGTAAATATGACCACAAAAAACCGCTATGTGTTTGTAGTGGTCATTTAGATCAGATACCGTCTGAAAGTCTCCTAGATTTAAGTTAATGGATGTTGTTACAGGTGAGTTCAATCTGATTGTAACTTCACTCAGATTGAACTATACTGTCAATCATCTCTTGATTAAGAAAAGCACCAATATATAGCTAATCCGCCATGCAGCAGTAGTCGTGGAATAAAATGCACCGCCCGCCAGCCTGCCGATAAATGCGCATGCGGCAAACAATGCGAATTACACAACTACCACTTTAAATCACTCAACACGTGTTTCACCCCCTCACGGGGCATCCTTAGGAGTTATGTTACACCGATTAGTGCCAAACACAGAGTCTACGCCTGATTCCAATAAATATTTAAGATCAGCATGCCAAGCTGAACAGGCGCACACGTATATGTTACGGTTGGACAACGTAACGTGATTATACGGTACTAAAACGTTATTTACGTTCACCGCTCATTACGGGGTTACGTAACACCGTTTGGTTGTTATTGGAAATCGACGTATCAGCGGACATTTTTCAAAACGCCGTGAAAGCACATCCCGGGGCTGGTGAAAGTGAACAAACATTGCAGATGCGACACACGGAGTTTTATGCCTAACATTACGTTGATAAAACATAATCTATCGCGATTTAAGATTGATTTACTCACATGTATAATCTTCTCGTAAATACGTACAACTGTTTTGACATATTTTCTCTAAAAGCATACCAGATGGCGCTAGTCAATAAGCGTTATAGAACTGGAGCTGTTTGAGCTTTCAAGCCAGACCGAAAAGCGTTGAGACAGATGTTCACAGACTAACATGAATAAGCAGATCTAAGACGAACAAAAGTAAAGCGTTTGGGCAAATTGGTAGCCAATATAGCCTTAAGGTTTTTAAGTGGAGACCACGTATAAACACTAGAGTTTTCTTGGAAGCGTACCAAAGCCTTTCAACTCGCAACCGGCTTGCTTATTTCGAACTACAACCCAGGCATCTTCAAAGTCTATGATCTGACAGTTTTCCTCTTTCTTCACCAATGAGATGATGTTTCCGTCTATCTTTTTTGGTCTATCTGTTCGAATGGGTTACAGGTGCACGAGGAACTCTCCTGGAGTTTAAACCTTTCAGTGAATCCGCTGCTTTGTTAAGGTTGTCGAAAGACCCTGGGTGTAGATCACTTTTAATGGACCCTTTTGGAGATATAGGGAAGAATATGTCGAGCAATGAACTGATGATGACATAGATGATTGATGAAGAAAAACATCATATATCGTCCATTTTAATTACAGACGACCTCTAGTTTTTTATATAGCATCACATTAAGTTCTCTGATGATGGAAAGTCTATGTTTAGTAGTGGAATTTCTATAGTTGGCCTCTCTGGATGGAAGAGAAGCATCCAGCATCCACACTTTAACACGGTCTACTTTGTGGATTTACTTCCTTCCTTTGCGCTTGTCGAGGTCAACGAAGTCATCGAAGAAGCACGCAGGCATTAGACACCTGTTCACTCTCACCCTGAAGAGACCTGGGTTATAATTCGAAATAAGGAAGCCGGGAGGTCAGAAACACTTGGTACATCTCCAACAGTAAAAAGATGGTGGGAACTTCAAGGAATTTTTTATTGAATAAAAAGCCACTAGGTGGCCCAAGGCTCCAAGTTCACGGGAAGTGACTGGATTCTGGCAGCGCAAGAGCAACCATTGTGGTCATCTTTGTGGAGGCGTATCCCTTATAGGCTTCTACCTGATGATGGAAGCATGGAAACGAGTTACTTTACCAGTGTTTTAAGGATGTTATAAAAGTGATATAAAATTCTGTTAAGCCTTTATATAATGTTAAACATGCATATTAAATATAATACTGTGATCATAAAGTATGTTGAATTTGTTTATAAGATATAAATTCTTTACTTACTCTTCCAAATCAACACTTCGAGTCTCTTTTGCCGAGGCTTTTTAAAGTCCTCGAAACAGATTAAATAATTTTCCGGTAAAGCCTTCAAGATCTTCAATTCAATTTTTATTTCTCTCGTGCTGTAAAAATACTGAAGTCGCACGGAGCCAGAGATTGAACCGCTAACACGGAGATTATTAAACCTATCAAACAGACGGTTGTCAAATATAGACAGCAGTACCAACATAGAAAAAAAATTACACCAATACCTCGCTTTGCGTCGTTTCGTTTTGCGTTTTTTTCAAAGTTGCGTCGCTGCTTAATTAGTACTAATTTTCACTGCGCGTCGTTAGATTTTCGAGGTTGCGTTGTTGTGGGTTCTAGTCTTTAATTTTTTATAAAAGATGGCAGCACTTTTGTTTCTGATTGCGCCATGCCATCAAAACTCGGGGATACCCTTTCTAACTAAAAGTCAACGCAATTTTAATACAGTTTTATTTTCACTTTGTTTTGCTAATTTTGGAGTTCAGTTTCAATTACGTAGTGTGTTGTAATGTAGTGTGTTGTGTTTTTTAAGAGATAATAATAAATTTACATAAATTTTTACGTATTGTTTCTGGTTACAAAAAAGGTATATATTTTTCTAATTATTGATTTTAAATGTTCACTTTGTTCAATATTCTTTTTAAAAAGTAGTATTCTCCTGACTCTGGAACCTATCTTCGATCTTTACATGGTTCGCTATAGAAAATCTCAATTCACTTTGCGGCGTTTCAATTTGCGTCGTGTTGTTTTGGAACGTAGCCACGACGCAAAGTGAGGTACTGGTGTACCTGCATTAATGCACGGGTGTTTTAAATGAAAATCATTCCTGATGATGAAGAAGGTTTCCTTGTGATGAATATATCGAAAACCATTTGATTTCCTGAATCGTATTTATTGCTTATTTAAAATGTGCTCCTATGTAATATCTCTAACACTGATGTCATTAAACATTTTGACAGACTCTTGTCTAATGTTACAAACTATTTACTACACTTTTTGATCATATTAGTATTGTTACGTACTGTGGGTTCTGACTCGAAATGAAACACCACTGGTTCATAAGGAGTCCTTTATTTACAAATCAGATGGTTACCCTACTTCAACACAAAGTATACTTTCGCTCAGTCCTAACTTCGCTTCCAAATCGCTCAAGAAATCACTGTCCAAATAACTCCAAATAGTCACTTTGTATCACTGATCGTAGATCTTAATCTTACAACAACAACACCGAACTGTCGATATATTCCACATATTTATACTACGGATAAGGTTCTAGTAAGTTCGAGATAGTAGTCGGTTAGAATTTCCGAGAACCGTACACAAAAATCTATAAATAACTTCAAGGTCTCGTGTTCTTGAACCTAGGGTTCCGTGTTTATTGTTTAGAGGGTTCTGTAACTCGTGCTTTGTAACAGTACATTAAAATATCATTTTAAAAACAGCGTTGATGTCAAAAACATAGTATATTCTCAGATATATATCTAATATATAAAATTCTCGTGTCACGGTGTTCGAACTTGAACTCCTCCGAAACGGCTTGACCGATTTTTACCAAATTTTACATGCGTATTAAGTATGTCTGAGAATCGGCTACTATATATTTTTCATACCCCTAAGTGATAAGGGTGGTCCACCCCTAAATTTTATTTTTAATTTTTTAGACAATTTTTTTGGTTTTTATTTTATTATGATACAGCATACAAAAATACATACAAACCTAAATTTTCACCCCTCTACGATCAACCCTTATCTTACATTTGTTAATTAAAAACTTTAATTTTTTTGCAAAACAACGTTTGCGGGATCAGCTAGTATATATATACGATGATTGTATGACATCAATTGTCTGTTAGTAATAACAAGTTGAAGGTGAAGTCGGTAAAATTCCTAGCGGGAAAGCTCACGTCGGAGGCGTTGCACATTACAATATTTTCTAGCCTTAATGACATACGTACTTAGGCAATATCACTATAGCACTCAATATACAAGCTTCTAGACATATTCAAATAATATTTATTCAAATAAACATTTATATGCAGTTTTGAATTGTCAATTTATTTATAAATAGTAAGCGGAATGCTGACTTGAGATGATCCAAACTAAACTGTTGCTAACTAAGAAAGTGACTAATATATAGCTACTTCTGCTATGTAGCAGTAGCCGTGCAATAAAGTGCACCGCCCGACAGCTCGCTGATAAATGCACGTACGGCAAACAATGCGATACTCGATGTTTGGCACTAATCGGTGTAACATTGACATTAACACAACGGTGGTGGTTGTGTTTCGCATTGTTTACCATGCACAGCGAGCTGGCGGGCGGTGCACTTTATTGCACAACTACTGCTGCATAGCGGAAGTAGCTATATATTAGTCCCTTTCTTAGTTAGGATAGACTTCCGCAAGGTAATGCCTATATCTATTAGATAAACAGTTGCTATTACAATCTTATATAATTCACACTTTGTGCATTAATTATATAGAATCGCAATTCACAATCTTCTAGAAGATGGGCAGCAGCGTCCTCTGCATACCATAATATGGTCACCAACCCGCCTGCCAAGTGTGGCGATTATGGTATATCCTCTCAAAGATATCTTTGAAAGCCTTGCATAGTGTGTCTATAATATAAAACAACTACCTTTAATTAAACGGTTTTATTTAGTTCGACCCGTACGGAATTTATTTGGATCAAAATTAGAAATTGAAATTTAAGCACCTTCTCGTTGTCAGATTGATCTGAAATTTGGTACACACATTTAATTTAGATGACAATACAATATAATAAAATCAATAACATTATAAATCTAAGATGGCCGCCGATACAAAATGGCGGATTACATATTTTTCCTTAACCCCCTCAATATGGGTATCAAATGAAAGGGCTACACTAGTAAAACACGATGGTTATGTCAAAATTTAAAATTCAAGATGGACGCCGTTCCAACATGACGGACTAGGTACATATTTTTCCACAACCACCACAATATGTGTATCAAAAAACCGTTTAACTTTAAAGTTTTTTAAATGCATTTATTTTAGATTCTAAATTAAGAAACGCAAGTTCTAAGATATCTCGTGGAATTTTATATATGCGTACACTGAGACACGTGAAGCATTTGATAAATAATAATAAATGTAGGCGTTATATTTATTTTTATTTCTAAGCCTTATTTAGTTTATTTTTCATTTACAATTCTAAAATATAAGTAGATTAAGTTACTCCTTATTACATTAGCTACCAGCCAGTATAACTTCCATCACCGTTCCAGCCATTTCATAGTTGTGGAACAAAGAGACATACAGAAAATTTTTATATATATTCATATGCGTGTAGTTATAAGCTGTTATTTTAATATCACAAACAGGCACTACAATTTCATTTATTTATTTATATATGTGTACATTTATGAAGATTAATATATATATATATATACAAATAATTTACAATATATCTTATAAATAATATGTAATTAAATATATATTTAGATGCAGCTGCTTGGATACCAATTTCTTTAAAAACATTTCTCTGGGAATCTTTAGCTTCTAAAGTAATAAATGACCCGATGAAAGAAGCCGTCTCTTGTAAGATAAATATACAATATATTTAGGCGACACTGACCAATTTACCGTAAAACAAAATGCTATGATAATGACTAAAATATATAGGATATATACAGGGTGATGGTTGCAGTGGACCTTGTAATAATATTCAAGGTTACTTAAAGAACAATGAAGAGAGCTATACTCGGAGTTTCTTTGCGTGATGACAAGAATTAATTGTCTTAAATGGCAGTAGGTGAAGGACAAACTGTGGAAAGGTTCAAGTGGCAACAAGAAATTGTTTTAGTTTCAGACATATAATACAAGAGAAATAAACAATCAATACTTTAATTTCTAACATTCATTTTAGCACTTTGTAATTTCGGCTGGTGTCAACAGATGGCGCTAGTTGTCAGTGAACGTATAAAAGCGGCGCAGCGCGGTAGAATCGTCATTAATAAAGGAGACTTGACACAGACAGGACGTATAAATGATAAATTTACTTGTTGTTTTTATTAATGAGTTACTTTTGTCTGTTACAGATAACCCTCTGGCGACCGGTGAGTGTTGATGATAGTATTTTATTTACGGTGATGTAAGGTGGTATGTACTAATATTTTTCAGTGCCTTAATATCAAAGTGTACCATCAATGTATATCATCAATGATGGATTAGGGAACTTAAACGTGGTCTTCAGGACTCATTGGAAAGCATACAGTCGCTTATCGAAGCATGCATAAGCAGATATCTAGACAAAGTAACATTGTCCAGTGATGAACGGATGGTCAGGAAACCTGGGTCATGCCCTCTCTAACATATTCCTAATATGTTCATTATACTATCTCCAACTATCCCAACTGTTAGAATATACCAATAGGTCCAGTACACCTTTTTTTGGTGTCGGAGAGTAAATCTTCAGGATGGACACGGGATTGATTGTCTTCTGGAGGAAGATCAGGTTTATGTGGGATTCTTAAACACTAAAACTACATCGGTGGTCGTCTTCGATAGCTTTGAAGGGGGTGCAGGATTTTCTAAGGAAATCGCAGATGCTCACCACTTCGGTTTGCTACACTTCTCAGGTTCTCATTGAGGAGACGAAGGCCTCCATTTTCAACTCCCTCAAACCTGATGCCATTTTAGTCGCCTACGACAGGCAGGGGACACCTTAGTCTTTTTTGTGTTTGGCACTGGTTCGTATAACATCTCCTAAGGATGCCCCGTGGAAAGGTGAAGCGCTTGTAGAGTGGATTGACGGTGGTAGTTGTGTTTCACATTGTTCACCGCACGCGCGTTTATCAGCGGGTGGGCGGTGCACTTGCACGACTACTGCTGCATAGCGGAAGTAGCTATATATTAGTCCATTTCTTAGTTAGAATGGACTTCCGAGGTAACGCCTGAATCTATTAGATATTATACAGGACGATTGTGTAGTTCATGTACCAACAAAATAACTTTAAACCTTTTACACATATTTGGAATCACTCTGTATAAAGATATCGATTTGAAGGAATGCAAGTGATCAGTAACTTCTAACTGTACAGGGACAGATAGTAAACAATAATAAATTTTAATACGTAGTTATGAAAACTCTTTTATTATTTCTGAAAACATTGATTTTTGGATAGTCTGTACATAGGGTGTGCACTTAATTGACAGCAAAAGAGCAATAAATTCATACATTCAAAGCCTTTTCATCTATAAACAATCATCCTGTATAATTTTTGACTGTGACAAGTGATAGTATAACTATTTTAATAAAATAAAACAGATATATATTAGTCCCTTTCTTAGTTAGATAGATGTTGGATATATGAGGCGTCGTGTACTACGACCTCCTTTTGGTCTATGACCTTCTCGCAGGAGTACAGTACACCTGCTAGAAGCAGAAACAAAATTACAATAGGTCTTGCCTACACCATCGCTGATAGCAGTGCTCTTTAAAGTCAGTGCCCCGGAACGCTCTACTTGACTCTCCATGTGATAGAGCTGTGAGGACTCTTCCTGTACAAGAACGAACTAACGATCCAATCCTCGCTCGGAAAACCAGATAGACTGGATCCCATGTTATTTAGATATGAGAACACCTACCAGTATAGGTCCTGTCAAAAAGGTCCAGCCATTTCAGACATTATCCTGAACAAACAGACAGACAAAAATAAGAATAAATGTATTTCTTATTAATTTATTTTTACAAACAGACACTCCAATTTTATGTATTTACTAGCTGATCCCGCAAACGTTGTTTTGCAAAAAAAATATTTTTAATTTTCAATTTAAAAATGAGGGTTGATCGTAGAGGGGTGAAAATGAAATGAAATTAGGGTTGCATGTATTTTTGTATCTTGTATCATAAAAAAATAAAAACAAAAAATTTCGTCAAAAAATTAAAAAAAATTTTAAGGGTGAACAACCCTTATCACTTAGGGGTATGGAAAATAGATAGTAGCCGATTCTCAGACCTACTAAATACGCATATTAAATTTGGTAAAAATCGGTCAAGCCGTTTCAGAGGAGTTCAAGTTCGAACGCCGTGACACGAGAATTTTATATATTAGATATAGATAGTATTATTTCTCCCTGTATATTAAATTTACGTATGTAAAAATGGCTCAGATGAAGATCATACGCATTCACTTCCTAATCTTGTTAGGTTCGTCAACCGCTAGTACCAGGTCGCTTCAACCCGGTCGTATTGTAAATCTATCGAAGAGGTCCATGTCCAGCCGTGGACATCCTGCTGGTGGAATGATGATGAGGAAAATGGTGTACCGTTCGCATGAAAGGTCTCCGTATTACTGAACAGTACGACCACAGTAATTTTTAGATTTAAATCATTTTTTGCGCGCCATTTTAAATTTATAGATATTATTTGAGATTTGATATATATGCATAATGTAATACGAATTTGCTGAGTCATGCTCATATGAACTGGTATGAACAATTTCACTCACACGTGAAATCAGAAGTGAACTCAATATATATTATAATTATAGAAAACTTATTCACATCTTTTTGTGTGTGTTATATTTATATATGTCTTTCGTGAGGCACAAATATTTATTTTCACCTCTCGCTTGCACCATCTGACGTTCCTATTCACGCATGCTATTACGTTCCATTCCACACACACATATATATATATATACAGAACCTAAATTTTTGAATTATAATGCCATATCTCGAAGAATTGCTGATATCAAGTGGCAATGGATGAGGCACATCGGTCGTGGTATTAATGGTGGTCAAGCACCCATCAGGTAGACCGACGACCTGGTTGTGGTCGCAGGAAGTCATTGGCTCTGTCATCGTGGTGATCTTTGGGGAGGTCTATGCCTTCCAGTGGAAGAAGGGGAAGAGTACCAGAGAAAAGAAAATTGAATTATGCTTCCTTATTATATCACTCCTCTAAAATCTCTTCATATTTCAAACGTTTTACGTGCCATGCCCTATGTTAGCCCATCTAAAATTCCTTCCTTCCTATGTAAGGTATATAATTTTTATAAATAGTAATTTTATATTAAATTCTTGTGGTCACTTTTACTCATTTTTATATATATAATGTGTTGACTAATGTGTCCTCTCCTGTGCGCTAAGTGGCTTGCCTACCTACTATCACTTTAAACAATCCACTTGATACTTTCTTAATTAGTCACCTAACACCACAGACACTTTCTTTACCTGTTTGACGTTGATTAATGGGACACATTGTATACATGTAGAATAGAAATCAAATATAATCAAGACATTTATTAAATACTTCTTATATTACAATGTTGTACAACACTGCAAGCTCTGCTCTCGCTATAACAGCCTTTGCAGGTGCAAGACATCGCAGGATCCGGGGCGTTCTGATGGAGGAGATATCTTCCTTCAGATTGTCGGCTGGTCCTCGATGCCGTTCCAGCACATCACATGTATAGAACTGCCATCTTGGTGCAAACCTCATCATGCAACTGGAGTGAAGTGGCCAGTAACATTATCTGCAAATTCACGCACCCTTAATATTAGACGAAGCTGCACAACCCCCTAGTCTAACACAACACATGTTGGAAGAGTGTGACAATATCACATCGAAACTGTCAGGGTCAAGCGATAAATAGCAAGGTGCTATATAACAGATAAAATACCGTTATACTGCTATTCACGCGAGGTCATGCCATAGATATAAAACATCTAGAAAGGACGTGTTTAATTTAAAAATTAAATATTTAATTAAAATTTTCTAAATATTGTAATAAAAACATCGATATCTACTTTCTACATGTTTTTCTTTACATATTAATTTAAAATTATAATTTAAAAATTTCGTAATGTTCAAATTAAGATAATACATTTAGATTTTAACCTGATTTGTAAACGGTTTATTGGTTTTAATTAACCTTCAAATAAATATACTTTATTCAAATAAGTTGTTATTAGCACTTTCGAATCAATCAACGTAAAATGTCGACATTGTTGTATCAACAGCAGGCAGCTTGAAAGGCAGTTCTGTTGAGAGCGAGCGAGAAACTCAACACGACTGTTTACAAATATAGTTTTAAAGAGAGTCCGCAACAATAATTAGCTTCCTGAAGCAACAACGACATTTAATTCCACGCATTAACATCAGTATAGTGTTCTTTAATATTGGTTTTAGATCTCTCCAGCGGCGAATCTGAAATTGATTGTGGAATTTTATTGTACATATCTACACCTTATGCCATAAATCATATTGTTTTTCGCTCTTTTTTACACACACTGCTAGATAAAACCCTACCCCTAAGATCGTCATGATAATTTAGACCAGGTCACAGGTCTTCTAGGTAGACTATATTGCATTCGACTCTTGGTCGCTAACAGTACAACAACAACAGTTGTATCTATATTTAAGATAAACTTCAATTACTTTAAACCTTTGAGTATCAGCGAAAACTTGGCAGTTCATCTATTTTATATATTTTGGATTGTACGACGGAGTTACATCAAATAACTGTTCCATCTCTTTTCTTCTATCCGGCAATAAGATGCACGGAGTCACGACTTCCCTTCTACCAAGTTCCTTCTGCCAAGGTATTGAACAACCTTCTAGCGTCGTTGTTTCCGGCTGTAGCTTAGTAGTTTTTGAGATAAGAGTGGATAGATTAGGCAAGCATGTAGAAAAAAAGTTCAAATGTTTTGCCTATAAGCAATTCTAACCATAGTTTCTTGACAGAAATAGGATTTTAAGTAGAATTAAAGGCATCAGAGGATGTAAACATATTTTCCATTTCAAACTTGTTCAATAGGCTTTACAATCGGAGACAAAATAGAATGTATTAAGGAGGTCCATTTTAGTACATATTCGATGGAATCAGGCGTTACCTTACGGAAGTCCATCCTAAGTAAGAAAAGGACCAATATTTAGCTACTTCCGCACATGCTGTGGTAGTCATGCAACAAAGTGCACCGCCGGCCAGCCCGCTGATAAATGCATACCACCGTTAAATCACTCAATACGTGTTTCACCCCTCCACGGGGCATCTTCATGAGTTATGTTACACCGATTAGTGCCTAAGACTCTGTGTTTGGTAGTTGTGCATTTATCAGCGGGCTGGCGGGCGGTGCACTTTGTTGCACGACTACCACTGCATGTGCGGAAGTAGGCTAAATATTGGTCCTTTTGTTACATTTTAGTACAATTTCTTCTTCCAACAAAAATCGCTATGATAACCAGTATTGCGCATCCTGGGAATTCTTCTTCCTTCGATCTTGACTATATGAGCTATCTAGAGGCGTCTACCAGCTCGTAACTATAAAACCTTTAGATATAAATGGAAGGTATAGGAATCTGCCGAGGAATGTCTTACGCTGCCTGAATCAAGCGATTTGCTGCGACTTTATGTCGCTTCACCTAGTGAAGGACCCATCCACCTCGTGGTCGCCACTCCAGAACCTTTTGGCATAAGCGGCCATCACATTGCACATGTGAGCACTGTCCACTGCCACTGCAAACGAGCAATTCTTGGAGCTGGCAGCGAAACTCCGAACACAGCTCTCTCCATTGCTCTTTAGGTGACTTTGAACCTTATTATTCTATATATTACTTGCTGATCCTGCAAACGTTGTTTTGCCAAAAAAAAAGTTTTCATTTAACAAAAAAAATAAGGGTTGATCGTTGAGGGGTGAAAATTTAGGGTTATGTGTATTTTTGTATACTGTATCATACAAAAATAAAAACAAAAAAATTTAGAGGTGGTCCACCCTTAACATTTAGGGGGATGAAAAATGGATGTTGTGCGATTCTCCACCCTGGACAATGTACGCGCTGAGATTCAAGAAAACTGATCGAGCCATTACGGAGGTGTTGAATAACGCACACCGTGACACGAGAATTTTATATATAACATTTATAATATTTATTACGATATAATACACAAAAAAAATTATTATTTATTGCCGCTTCTAATATCTGTTATGTCTATGGCGATGTGTTCTCAGTGAAAGTGAAGTTACAGGTTCAATTTGGTAGGATGTCGATCTCGTGTTGCGCATTCACTTTCACCTCTTGCCAAGCTGAAGGTTACTGGAGTAGCAGTTTTTATTCACAAACACACCCAAATCTTTGATTAAAATATTCTTTAACAACGCATCGTCGCCAAGGATAATAAATACGCCATTTTACTTTTTAATTTTCTCTTTAATTCATACAGAAACTTATTAAGAAAACGAAATTATTCAAACTCTACAATTGTTTTTGACATATTTGACGTATTTATTGCTAATAGCTTTAACGTTCCAATTCGTTATAAGCTATTTATATTCGTAATTTCATTTTGTATTATTATTTATGTTTAATTTTGTTAGAAGAGTTTTATTAATTATTTTATTAATTATTCATAATCAAAATTAATAGTTTTCTTTCGCAAGAATTTTTGTAAAAGATATCGTTGTTTTTTTTAATTTTACAACACTTTATATTTGTTGAAAATATCTCCGAATTTAAAATGTCACTCACATGTATTTTTTACACGAAAATTTTTAGCACGATTTTCTAAGTATTATATCTATCTATTTATTTTATTATTATAGGCAGCTATATGCTATATAGCTATGCTATATTTCTTTACAAAATCGAATCAGCTATATACCAAAATCGTTTTCATAATAAAACAAAGAGGTGACGAATTTAAATAAAAAATGATTGAAATATTTCATTTTATGCGCTTTAAAATGTAAATTCAGATAAAAAATATATATATTCAGTTCTATTGACTTTTAAATCGAAACTTTTTTTTATCATTTACTGACGAAGCATTTGACTTCTGTGTTGCCTGATGTTAAGGTATTACAAGGATTGCCATCCTCTGCATCACCGTCACAGCAGCGCCCTCAACGTACTACAATACCATGTGATCACCGACCTGCCAAGGATAGCGGACGATATATCACCTATAGATATCATCCAGACATGGTACCAGAGCTATCCCATGGGTTCCATAGGTTGAAATGACAATGAGTAGTGTTTTAAACTCTATGGTACCTAAAAAGGTTGGTTTCAATTGATCCTATAGAGAATTTATGAAGGACACTTAGTTACAAATTACACCACAAACTGGTAGACTCGGCATGGATAGGTACCCACTAGGTGAATGTTAAGATCGAGGGAAATCGCTGGATGCGCAGACGCTAATGTCTGAGGAATATAAAACCTAAGAAAAAAAATTATATTTAATTGAATCAGGCGTCACCTCGCGAAAGTCCATCCTAAGTATGAAAAGGACCAATATTTAGCCACTTCCGCACATGCAGTGGTAGTCGTGCAATGAAAATCATGAATGAAAGTCATTGCACGGCTACCATTGCATGTGCGGAAGTGGCTAAATAGTGGTCCTTTTCTTACAAAAAAATTTATGTACATATATGTACTTTTAACATTACAATATATAACGATCTAACTAAAATTATATACACTAATAAAATATTTATAAAATTATATCGATATCGAGGATATCGATTTAGAAGCACATCACTATTATGAAATGGTTCACCGGCTTTCAATGTATGGAGGTAATCGGAGATTCCGGTCGCCAATAGAAAGAAGTTCACACGTCCTGAAAAAAACTGCGGCCCGGCGACGAGTCTTCGACTGTGTGATACCATCCGTATACATACTAGAACTGGAATATATTTCACTCCAGTGATATTTAAATCAGGCGTTGGTAGCCCAGCTGTGGAAAAAAGAAACTTGCAATCGAATGCGATCATATATAGTTCAAACTTTGTACATTAATTGCCACTGCTCACATGAGTTACCAGAGGATCGACTGCAGCGCCCTCATCTAAATGCGTGACGCCATCCGTAAGAAGCTCTTATGCTAGAACTGGCATATATTTCACTCCAGTGATTTCTAAATCGGGCATTGGTAACCTAGCAATGGAGAAAAACTTGCAATCGAATGCGATCATATATAATTCAATCTTTGTACATTAATTATCTAATAGATTCAGTCGATACTTTGCGGAAGTCCATCTTAAGTAAGAAAAGGACTAATATATAGCTACTTCCGCTATGTAGCAGTAGTCGTGTATTATAGTGCACCGCCCGCCAGCCCGCTGATAAATGCGTATGCGGCAAACAATGCGAATTACACAACTGCCACCGTTAAATTACTCAACACGTGTTTCACCCCTCCACGGGGCAACCTTAGGAGTTATGTTACACCGATTAGTGCCTAAGACTCTGTGTTTGGCACTAAATTGGCAAGACTCGAACCCAAAACAACGCAACCTCGAAAATCTAACGACGCACAATGAAAATTAGTACTAATTAAGCAGCGACGCAACTTCGAAAAAAACGCAAAACGAAACGACGCAAAGCGAGGTATTGGTGTATATCTACAATATAAATGTAAAAGCGCAAATGACATTTGGCGCCATTTTGTAAAAATTAAAACGCGTTCACATTATGACATTACTTTTGAGCCACCGGTTATATATGAGGAAAATAAATAAAAAAATTAAATCCGTTTACTAGCACCCTTAAAAGTTTGCTAAATTTAATACTGAAACTTATAGATTATTTTATGATATTTTATTATTGTGGACCTATCGTTCACACTATCGTATTTTTGGTGATAGTTGCATTTCTCTCAGCTTCATATTATCATTCATTCATTCATTTTCTATCATACATAGCAGAAACTTACATTTCCATTTGTTCTTAATTTTCTTCCTTGCTTCGCCTCTTATCCTCTCCTGATCACAGTACAGGTTTTTTTACCGCAGACTATCACAATATTTCTTATTCTAACTAATTTTTATTTGTATCACATATGTTACATTCATCACTATACATTGTTTTCTTTTGCTTTTAACGAAGAGATTAGTGTTACAATAGTATAAAATATCTATTTTATAACTATATAATAATCTATTCAATAATTATCGTATACCTTTTTCTAGGTTCATAATTAATGACAGTTTTGTGCACAATTATATTATTACAATATACGAATGGAAGGCATAGGTTGTATTCACAGGACGATGTAAAGAAACACATTTATTAACACTAAACACTAATTAATATAAAGTATGTTACGAAGTATCGTATCTGAGAGAGAGAGAGCCCGTGGTTACGTAAAATAAATCTCTTCTTTCATCTATTCATGCCTGCGCTGGTGGGGCAGTTCTGGTTATTTCGTCGAATCTCTCTTAAATAAATACATTTAAAAAACTTTTAAGTTAAACGATTTTTTGATACCCATATTGTGGTGGTTGTGGAAAAATATGTACCTAGTCCGCCATATTGGAACGGCGTCCATCTTGAATTTTAAATTTTGACATAATCATCGTGTTTTACTAGTGTAGCCCTTTCATTTGATACCCATATTGAGGGGGTTAAGGAAAAATACGTAATCCGCCATTTTGTATCGGCGGCCATCTTAGATTTATAATGTTATTGATTTTATTATATTGTATTTTCATCTAAATTAAATGTGTGTACCAAATTTCAGATCAATCTGACAACGGGAAGGTGTTTAAATTTCAATTTCTAATTTTGATCAAAATAAATTCCGAACGGTTCGAACTAAATAAAACCGTTTAAAAATGCCTGATCTGCGCATTGCCAGCCGTCTGTAACATTTATAAATAAGTGACTCTCTAGTCGAAGTTCATTTTATGGACCTAGGTTATATATAGAACATCTCCCAAAAGCTAGGTTTACTGTTAAATATATACAGTAAGTTGGTAAATTATCGATACCCAAGCACATCACTAGTGCTAATTCGCGGCCGCTGTCTTCATTGTTCAATTATCACGTCGCATCACTAGTGTAATTAAAAACAAAAAAAGATATGCATTCAGTGCTGTGAGAAGTGAGTTTGTATGCCGACCGGAAATCATCACAATGGTTGACCGGATGGCTTAGATTGTGTAGAATTATTATTAATTATAAAAAAAACTATATATATATATATATATATATATATATATATATATATATATATATATATATATATATATATATAAATATATATATGTTTGTGAAGTAAAGACATGATTATCACACCTTTCTTTCTTCTGTTCAGCTGATAGATGTTCACTGCAAGGCAATATCAAATAATAGTAAAAGAGCACTTTGTCTAAATATCTATATATATATATATATATAAATATCTATATATATTTAGACATATATATATATATATATATATATGTGTGTGTACACCCTATACTGCCTTCATGTCTCTCATCTCCAACGACAAAGGTTATCTGGTAAAGGTCTATCTTTCTTTTTTTTTTATTATCCACACTCTTCAGTCATTCAATCTTACTATCGTTCATTCATCGCCTCACTTCTTTCGCTTCGGTCATTAATATCACAGGTTTTGTTCATCCATTTTAAACTCTTTATTATTTTTAATGTGGAAACTTTATTTGATTTTAGTTTATATTAAGTTTTTTTCCAAGTCTCTTGACGTATTGTATAATATAAACTTTTTCATGTTTAAGCAATATCTTGTCTTTCTCCAGCTGCTCCTGTTGTGGCTGAGCGTGGCGGTGTTCGCCGAGGACTCACCCCCCGGCCTGGTCTCCAAGGACAGCGAACAGGACCTCGTGGCTGAAGCAACACAATCAGGTTTGATAATAACTTTACAACTTTCATGTAATGCTGGCCGTTATGGCCAGTATTTACTTTCATTCATCGAAATTTGAATTTCGAAATTGAATTTAAATTTGGAAGATATTTTTATTATCCTTAATAAGCATAGTATGACGATACGATGATACATGCCTCAGTTATTCTTGTATTGAAGTTTATTAAGATATAGTTGGCCGGAAATAATGACGCCATAAGTGATGGCGTTGTCATTGCGTTCGGTTTGAAATTGTAATTCATCATCATTACATCAGCCGAAAAACGCCCATTTCGTGACACTGGCTTACCCCAAAGATCACCACGATGCCTGGGTTTGCGCTGCATGAATTCACTGACTTTCGGACCGTGGTTGTTATTCAAACCTTTTAGCACCAACCGCAGCCGGGCCAACGGGTGATGTATACCAATACCTCGCTTTGCGTCGTTTCGTTTCACGTTTTTTTCAAAGTTGCGTCGCTGCTTAATTAGCACTAATTTTCACTGCGCGTCGTTAGATTTTCGAGGTTGCGTTGTTTTGAGTTCCGTCTTAATTTTTTTTTTTTGAAATTTATTTTTTCTTCTAAAAGATGGCAACACGTTTGTTTATAATTGCGCCATGCCATCAAAACTCGGGGATTCCCTTTCTAACTAAAAATCAACGCAATTTTAATACAGTTTTATTTTCACTTTGTTTTGCTAATTTTAAGAGAAGAAAATAATAAATTTATATAATTTTTAACGTGTTGTTTCTTGTTACAAAAAAGGTAAATATTATTCCAATTTATTTATTAGCAGAGTTATATTATTTATGTTTCTTAAATGTTTACTTTGTTCAATTTTCTTTTTTAAAAAGTACTATTTTCGTGACCCTGGAACCTATCTTCGATCTTTACATGGTTTGCTATAGAAAATCTTTATTCACCTTGCAGCGTTTCAATTTGCGTCGTGTTTTTTTTGGAACATAACCACGACGCAAAGTGAGGTATTGGTGTACTACCCTCACTGCCACTTCAGAAATTCTAAATAATCTGGTTACCACTTCCATCGTCATCAACGAAGAAACGAACAGGTGATTAGATGTGTATATTACTTGCAGCCGCTTAACCGCGTGTTCTCTTATAGAGTATAAAAGACGACACTATGGAGAGGCTTGTACATTTATTATTGTAAAAAGTTAAAACTAAAGTCAAAAATGCTATATTAATAAAACTAAAATCAAATTAAATAAACATAAAAAACTAACAATCATTTACAATCGTTAGTTTAAAATTAGTTTTAGTTCGTAGAGCGCCATCTATTGAGGAGTATTGACAACAAACTAGGCTAGGTTGTTAAATGTATTATCAATCATCAATTTTTTTTTAATTTATTCCCGTGTTGCAACCACGAACCGGTAGACGCGGCCGTAACACCCCCCCCCCCCTGCCTAGATGAACCCTCCCTGCTCCTGACGGTTACGGACAGTGATTATATGCATTTAGGTGTGGAGGCATGACAAATATTAACATCCGAAAACGTATTAGTTTCTTCTTTAATAAAAATAAACTTTAATATCCCGTAGATTTCAAAATAGTTTTGTTATATAAGATCATTACAGTCATTTATTTATCTAGATAAAAATTAAAGTTCATGTTATTTAGTAGAGCGCCATCTATTGAGGAAAACTAGCAACAAATTTAGCAGGGTCCGCCATTCTCAGTTTCTTTTGACTTTCTTAAATACATAACAATTAATTTCCAGATCTTTACAGTGAATGTTCTATATGAAATAGAGTAATTTACAAAGAGATAATTTTGTTAATCTGTTATAAAATCGTATATATTGACACATGAATCAGTAAGACAAGGAAAGAGGAATTTAAATAAATTTACACTACGAGTCACCATACATTGGCCCGCGTTGCTCAAGCCAACCAAGTTGTCCTGGCTTCGCAGGTATACACATACAGTCACGACACTATACACCTACACGGGTATGCTCTCTCTTCGTGCGTCAAGGTACAATATGTCAAAGTAAAATTTCTAGCTCAGGACCACCTGTTTATGTGACCTCAATTTTGCAAAAGCTGCACACACGCAAAAAGGCTAGTAATTTAATTTCAAACATATCCCATATAACTTTATAGCACGCAGTAATATACAAAGCCAGTTATTATCGATACTACCAAAAGAAGCGATAAATTTCTCTATATTCAATTAATTCAAGAAATTTGTTAAATGCGAGCTCTGCAAAAAATAACATCACTCTATTTCAGAATACGTTCACGAAAAAAAATGATTTCAAAACGAATAAATGATTGTTACGTTTAATATATCAACAAAATGGCTAACGTCAGATTTAGTTGTCAGTTACACTCAATAGATGGCGTTTTACAGTCTAACGTAAACTAATTTTAAATTGACGTTTATAATTGTAAAAATCTTATACACCAATACCTCACTTTGCGTCGTGGTTACGTTCCAAAAACAAGACGCAAATTGAAACGCTGCAAATGAATTAAAATTTTCTATAGCAAACCATGTAAAGATCGAAGATGGGTTTCAGGGTCGCGAAAATATAACTTTTTAAAAAGAAAATTGAACAAAGTAAACATTTAAAAAACAAAAATAATATAACTCTGCCAATAGATAAATTGCAATAATATTTACCTTTTTTTGTAACCAGAAACAACACGTAAAAATTTATATAAACTACATTACAACACACTACGTACGTAATTGAACTCTAAAATTAGGAAAACAAAGAGAAAATAAAACTGTGTTTAAATTGCATTGATTTTTAATTAGAAAGGGAATCCCCGAGTTTTGATGACATGGCGCAATTAGTAACAAAAGTATTGCCATCTTTTAGAAAAAAAACTAAAGATTAACCTAAAACAACGCAACCTCGAAAATCTAACGACGCACAATGAAAATTAGTACTAATTAAGCAGAGACGCAACTTTGAAAAATACGGAAAACAAAACGACGCAAAGCGAGGTATTGATGTATAATAATGCAATTTTGAGTTTTTACTATGGTTTTAATTTTCTCCGTAACGAAAACTTGCCCGTATATCGTATACTGTCCGGTGGCAGAATTCGAATTTCAAATTCAAATTTTTTCGTAACCGTTGGGAGTTGGGGAAGGATCTATATAGCGGAGAGCCTATCAACGCTGCGCCTACCAGCCTGTGGTCGTCACATGAGAACCTATCAGCTCCAAAGGCTTTTGGTTACGAGCGGTGTGCCGATCACTGCTACTTCAGATAAGCAATTCTTAGAGACGATCTCCAGAACTGTTAATTGGAAAAAACATCTCAAATAAATAATTAAGATTGCGGGTAGTTTCTGTTTAGGGGGGGGGGGGGGTGTGTGCCTTACCTCAACTGTCAGACATAAATGACAAAGCTAATATATTAATTTCACATCGCACGTTACAAGGATAAGTTTGTTCCCATAATATAACGAATATATTTATATACTTCAGGCCTACAAGCCCAGAAACGCGATGCCAGTCTTTCCAACTCTTACGGTGAACCACTACCTCCAGACGCCTATGGACCTCCTCTGGATATATCGAATATAAGTGAGTATTTACTTCAATGATTACATCAAAAAACTTCTTTAAAATAATAACCGATCTTTTTTGAAACATTTGTGCTTAATAAATGTAGGAGATAGATCGTTGAGTAAATGTTCGTCGAACGTATAAGAAACACTATATTCAGTATCGTTAGTCGATTTGATTCTTGATTCTCTTCCGGTTTGTTCCTGTGCTTATTTTGCTTCCTGGCTTCTGTATTTTACCGCTACATCTATATATTTTGGGTAGTACAACTAGTGGGTGTGTGAACGCGCACAGGTCTGCGTGTAGGTTCTGCGCGAGCGAGACAGCACTAGGGATTAATGTTTGACGTACTATTGGTTTTTTGGGCGATCCACATGTACACGTAATAAATATGTATCCCTATATATATGTGTATATATAAATGTATATAACACAGTAGTTTTTTAGAAACTTCTCAGCCTTGAACTCCGTCAACGAGTCAGGTCTGTCAATTTTTTACAAGATTCATTGTGGGGAATGCACTGCGAAGTTCACAACCTTACTCCACCATTCCCTTTTACCTATAGGAGGAGGAACTCGACGTTTTGTAGTGTGACGTATTGTAGTGCGTTGTCTCTTTCACCCGACGAAAATATAGAGCGCTCTGGCGTGGGATTCCCCTTGTTCCCGCTGACTATGACGTAATGTAGCTCCTACAGGTTGTATTAGTTTTTTTTTTTTAAAGCAAACAGATCATAGAAAGGAACTATTTTAGTCTTTTTACTAATAAAGTTTTTTTTTCAGTTCCAGATATCCAACTGCCAGCTCCAATTTACGGAGTACCTGAGATCAAAAACTTCCCGGACACCCCACCAGGAGCGTACGGCCCACCATCACCAGTGGTTTTCCCAAACCAGGCGTACGAGGGCCCACCGCCACCGATAAGCAAACCGAAACCAATTTACGGACCTCCAAAACCGAAACCGATCTATGGACCTCCAAAACCAGTTTACGGACCCCCTAAACCGGTTTACGGACCACCAAAGAAAACCTATGGACCCCCAAAACTAAGTCTACCGAAGCCGAACTACGGGGCTCCTTTTAAACCTCCAAAGATTACATTTCCGAAACCAGTTTACGGCGTACCGAAACCGGTTTACGGAGTACCAAAACCTGTTTATGGTCCGCCTAAAATAAATTACGGAACACCGTTGAACATACCAAATCTACCATTATCGGATATCTCACCTGGTCCAGTGTTGCTGCAAAATGTGGGAATAGGAAACATAGATTTAGGGTTGAATTTACCAGCACCAATCTATGGAACACCTTTACCAAGTCTACCTCTGGACTTGAAACCAAACTACCCGATCCCCGCTGACACGTATGGTCCACCAGGTCACGTTTTAGGACCAATAGGTCCAAACGACCAGATCGTCGTACCTGATTTCGATAATAACGGTCACTACGGTCCTCCACAACCAGACCCAAACCCTCGTCCTCCTCATCCCGGTATTCCAGCGCCTCCAACTCCACCTCACGTGCTTTACGACGGCTGGAAACCAATTCCAGGAGTGTCAAAGCCTTTAGGTAAACACGTGGATAATTCACATGGCATCGATGATCAATACAGACCGCCACCTATCGTACAGGAAGTACATTTGAATTTGGACGCAAATTTACCTAATTTAGACTCTGGATATTCCAATGCACATATATCATCAGGATACTCAAATGTACATCAAGATGCCTTAGCCAATATTGACTTGAACGCAATCGTTGGTGGTGACTCAAATCACATAGACCAATCGAAGACTGTCTTCGAAGCTCATTACACGGAAAATAATCCTCAAAATGATTTGAATATCATCCAATCTTCTTTTGAAAAGCCCATTGACACGTACAGCGCACCGCCTTTGGACTCATTAAGCAATGGTCCATATCCAGCTTCATTAAGGCAACAAGGTGCGAAAGTGATTTCTCCATCAAGCGTCTACGGAGCACCAGCAAAACAATCACACGCAAACCTTCCCCTACCCTACGGAACGTTCTCTGGTGGCGGTTCATCCATTCACACCGGCGGGCACTCACCAAAACATCCAGTCAACTTCAGAGAATCCGTACCAGAAGGCTTAATTCAACAAATAGGAAACACAGTTCACCATAAGGACACTCATGGAATAGATCACGTGAAACAAGGACCTAGTTATTTACCTCCACCGATCAGGGAAGTAAAAGATATTAATTACCAAACAGGAAATTACGGTTTCAATGGTGTGTCTGTATCTATAGAGCCCTCCAGTTTGTACAGTCTCCCGCATTCAGGTAACCCTATAGCTTTTCAAGCATCTCAGCCGAGTGCTACATATGGATCACCTATAGATTCATATTCAGCTCCTTTACTCACTGTAGGAGATAACACAGCTGCTGGGTCCAGTGATAACGGAGTTGCAGCTACTGTAGATGGTACAATATTCGCCAATCTTTCGAATCTAGAAGCTGCTGCAATTCTAAAACATTGTCCATATCACGAGGCTATACTTAAAGCAGCAAAGTCAGGTGAAAGAATTCCAGCCGATCTTGCATCTAAATACGTCGCAAGTTTAAGTACTCTCGGATCGACATTCTCGAAGAATCAACAAAACTTTATTTCGAATCAGAATAACTTTAATACACCAGTTTCAGGGAGTGAATCAGTTTCGTATAACTCTAAAGATTTATCCACAGCGTCGCATACACTAGTGGAAACAATAGTTCCAAGTAATACGATTAAAAATGAGAAAACTGAAAAAAGCAGCGTACAGAAAGGAAAATCATTAGACAATGGGAAACATAGTTACAGAGATGGAAATCTCAATCTGGTGTCTGAACAAATACTTCACACATCAGAGAAGATACGTAATCTGAACGAAGAAACTAAGAAACTTCAGCAAAAACTCGCTTCTACAAGTCTGAATTTACAATCCGGGCTTGGATCGGAAATTCCAGTCAAAGGTAATTTTGGTTATTCTGTACAAATACAATCAGCTGATGGTGGTAAAGGAAAAGCTGATGCCCCATCCATACCACATGAGCAACTGCTATCTGAAGGATTACTTCAAAGCATCCTACAAGCTATTGAACAGCCGCCACACTCACAGAAACCAACCCAAAAAGTCTATCAAAAACAGTCCAACAATTTTGATTTTGGTAATATAGATATCGGAGGTCTAGTACTACCAGATGGATATGAACCTGTAGACCGTACCAAAGACAAGACAAATCAAAGAGATCAGGAGACACAGAGTACAGAAGACATAAAACAAATGCTACAACGTGAAGCTGTAAATCACAGACATAAAGATGGGGACTGTGATTTAAATACAGACAACTCTATCAAACATACCATTGTGGTACCAGCACCGAAGGTAGACACGGTTGAGCCAGTGATGGATGTCGATGATAATGAAGTGGCTATATACTTTGGTGATTCATCCACTGAACCCGCTGAGAAAACGGACCCGGTTACAGAAATATCAGTATCTACTAGCATAAGTGAAGGTTCTTACAGTAAAACACCGAGTTTCGGTCAGAAAGTAAAAAGGAGGTCATAAATGTCATTGGTTAGATTAGACTCTAGTCCGTTAGACCAGTGAGCTGATTTAAATTTTATAACATAGCAACACTTGCAAAACGAAAATGATTTTTAAATATAAGATACATAGCTTTTGGCCAGTAAGTGATTGTTATCTTTTCAACGTATAAAAACATTTTCAAATAAGACAATAATACAGGTATTATTTTAAGCTCACTGGAGCCATTTGTATAGGCTAAAATCAATATATACATTAATAGGTTCATATGACAAATAGCTGGCTTAGTGTTAGCTATACAAAGAAAATCTTAAAAGAACCGGGTTTTGACCGATTTATTTTTATGATAAATCTTTCAAGACCAATGAGATATGTCGGGTAATTATTATTATTTAATTTATTTTTATATTATTTATATGTTAATCTTAGATATAAGAGAGTTGCAGTATTTGGGTGTGAATATTCGCCGTTGTCTTGTGACAGTTATTTCGTGATAGAATTGCCAGAGTAATGCCGTCTCACTCGCACGTAATGACTGTCGCAATGTTTAGTGTTGCGCCCAACATTTATATTATCGATTTGGTATACCTTGTATGTACAATTATCGTACAAATATTATTACTTAACTATTATAAAACTATTGATAAATTGTTTGTTTTATTTCGATTTATAAATAATAAATAAATAAACATTTCTTATGGCTATTCTATTGTTTCAATGAAGTTAGTGTTGCCAGCCCTTAGGCTTTTACAGTTTAGATATGAGTTCACATAGCGAAAGGGTCCGTGAATACGTCAAAACAATGTTAATAATTGATGTAAAAATTGGAAGAAAATTAAATAAGCTAAACAATAAAATACGTCAAACTATCAATATCACATCTGTAAATCATAATAACAGTTAACAGTCAATATCTTAACTTATATTAGAAGTCTTCGTTCGACACACAATCCATTCATAAGTTTTATAAAGGTATGATCTAAATACAACAAAAAATTCATATTAAAATTTAATTTATAGGTAATTCATACCATTCATTTATAACCTCTTGTACATGGTAAGTGTTTTGTTGAATATAACACATCTTTAAAGAGTAAAAAATCTAGAAGTGTTATCAGTTCCTGGCAATCAAGATTGCTAATGCTATTTTTTTCATATAATAACTTATTCATATAAATAAATAAAATTTGAGTGTCTGCTTGTAATATTAAAATAACCGCTTTTTACTTAATTCATATAAGTGTATAAATACGGTAAATGTAGGGCTTACAAACCGGGACGATTTTTGTCTGTTATTAAAAACCGGTATTCATGTAAAAATACCGGCATTTCGTTATTACATTATTTGATGAAAATTGAATTTATGCACAGTATAAATCTAATTTAAGATAATATTATTTATACACAAGAATTTTTTTGGACATAAACAAACAATTTCATTGTATTAAAATCTATATCAGGCACATTTATCACAAAAACGGCGCCGAGTACGGCAACATCCAAAAGCGGCGATGTCGGCAATACAAAGCGATTGTTTATGTTGTACGTCTAATGCCCAAGGAACAGATCTCGTTTATACAAATACATAAAGTATGTAACACGAAAATTATTAAATAGTTTAGATTAGATTATTTCATTTTGTAAATCTGCTGTACCGTTAACAAGTAAAAATTTAGCGATTGATTGTTTATGTTTTTAAGAGCACAATTTAATAAACAAAACGCAATTTATTAATAATATTTCATAAACACTTTGAGTTCAATTATATTTTTTACTTCTTTAATTATATAATGCCATACGAACATATTACATGTAATAAAATGTTACATACAATTCAAATATATTATTTGTTAACAAGTTAATATGACAACTGCTGTAAGTAAAAATATAACTAGCAAAATAATATTTTTTTAAACTAGATGGCAATAGCTGATATATTTTTTTTCAAAACATTTGTTCCCATTTTGATCAAAAGCCGTGAGTTTATTTATAAAAATTCTAAAATGCTCTGCTTATAATGGCAACATTACTATTACTGTCAGATGTCAAACAATGCAAAATTCAACGAAAACAGGTATACAATATAGATTGTTAGTAAACGCAACGGAATAGTGAAAGAAATATGGAGACAGAAATTATTACGGCGGCCCAGGGCTTCATATGCGAGGGTTGCCTCAGCATGGATAGGAAGCTATCGGCTGTAATTGATGAAGCTGGCCTGAAAGTCCTTTATAGTTTTCTTGGTGATTCGGTAAGGAATACCCACATATTTCTTTTATTTTTAAATTATTCTCTTATTTATTTAACTAAAAAATATATACTTACAAAATCGTCAAACAGTACATACGATTTATTGATGAAAATAGACGCTCGCCTCAATTTATTAAACTATATTACTATATACCATGAGCCGATAGGCGCGACGTGGGTAGGTGCTCCAAAAGGTCGTCGAAGTCACTTGATAAGTGCAAGACAGGTCGTGGCCTTACAGTATATCTCTATTTTAAAGTGCATTGTAAGGAATTTATATTTGCCATTAATGGTCATGGGTTCGTTTCTCAGAATATGACATAGTCAATATAATTATACATATATATATATATATATATATATATGATAACATTATCTAAGTGCATATAAAAATATATGATTTACATAACTTTAATACTAGAAATAAAAATAGGCCTGTTACACATTTCTCTCTTTGAACAAAGGACTGAGACTATCAAATATAGGTGTTAAGTTCGACTCTGGGAATACAATTTTTTTAATGTACCCTCTGTCAATTACTTATATAGGATTGCTGCTGCCCACAAACAAGGTTCTAGAGGATGAGCAGTAGTGTCTTCTGTGTACCATAATACCACACTGTGATTTCCATCCAGGATATCTTTAGGGGAAACTTGTATCTTGCAATTAGCGTCTATGGCAGCTACTTCTTTTTTCTACTGATTTGTTGATTTTATGCATGTCTGTTTGTCATTTGGCAAAAGTCTCTTATAGGTCTGCTTAAAGGTCTCTTATTAAGTTCTTTAAAGGACTCGGTGTTTGGCACTGGTCGGTGTAACATCTGAGGATGACAAATGGAATGGTGAAAAATGTGTTGAGTGAATTAAAGATAGTACTTGTGTTTCGCTTTGTTTGCCGCACTCACATTTATTAGCAGGCTGGCGGGCTGTGCACTTCTTTGCACAACTACTGCTGAATAACAGAAATAGCTATATATTAGTCCCTTTCTTACGTAGAATGGACTTCCGCAAGGTAACACTTGAATCTATTAGATAAACAGTTGCTACGAGGGTGGATTGAAAAGTACACGGCCTAACACAGATCCATTCAATTCTAAAAATCAAATCTACCCACATTATTTAGTTCAGTTCAGATTAGTTCATTGTGTGAAGTTCAAAACGTGTGCGATAATTAGTTGTGATTGTATAAATTTATTAACAAAGTAATCGGACATAATTTCCGCGAATGGAGCAAATCGAGCAGCGTGCCGTCATTAAGTACCTCCATAAGAAGGGGCTATCATCAAAAGCCATCCATGATGACATGGTCAGTACATAAGGCGATTGTGCTCTGTCATATTCATCCATAAAAAAATGGATAGCAGAATTTAAGCGTGGTAGAGAGAGTGTGAAAGATGAACCCCGCTCTGGAAGGCCTTCGACGTCAACTACTGACGAAAATATTAAAAAAGTACTTGACTTTTAATGAGAGACCGCAGATAAAAAATTATAGAGATACCCAAGATTATAGGCATCTCTTATGAACGAACTTAAAACATCATTGTCAACGAGTTGGGTTTCCACAAGGTGTCTGCGAGGTGGGTTCCGCGACTGCTTTCAGTTGAACAACGCGACTGTTTGGAGTTATTTGAAGCCGATGCAGATGATTTTTTGAATCGTTTTGTTTCTATGGACGAAACATGGGTTCATTACTGTACACCGGAAACAAAACAACAATCAAAACAGTGGAAAAGACCTGGTTCACCACCCCCTAAAAAGGCAAAGTCGATTTTGTCGGCAAATAAGGTGATGGCTTCAGTATTCTGGGACTCGAAAGGTGTGATTATGATTGATTACTTTGAAAGGGGTCAGACTATAAACTCTGATTACTACTGCACCTTACTACGTCATTTACGAGAGGAAATAAAAGAAAAACGTCGAGGAATGCTCAGAGGAAAAGTACAGTTTCATCAAGATAACGCCCATGTTCACACGTCAGTACAGTCAATAGATGAAATTCACAACTGTTGCTTTGAACTGTTACCGCATCCGCTGTATTCACCTGATCTGGCACCATCAGACTTCTTTCTGTTCCCTAACCTAAAAAAGCACTTGGGAGGTCAAAGATTTTCGTCAAACGACGAGGTCAAAGCAGCTATAAACGCATGTTTTGACTCTAAGGAAGAATCATTTTTTTTCAACGGTCTAAATGCTTGGAAGGGGAGGTGGCAAAAGTGTATTGAACTTGATGGTGATTATGTAGAAAAATAAAAATAACTGATTTAGTATGTGTTCATTTTTCTGATTAGGTCAAGTACTTTTCAATCCACCCTCGTATTACAATCTTATATAATTCACACTTTGTGCATTAATTATATAGAATCGCCATTCACAATCTTCTAGAAGATGGGCAGCAGCGTCCTCTGCATACCATAATATGCTCACCAACCCCCCTGCCAAGTGTGGCGATTATGGTATATCCTCACATAGATATCTTTGAAAGCCTTGCAGTGTGTCAATAATTTCCATTCCTTTCTATTGTCGGCCCTTACAAGCCTGATCTTTCCTTTTACTTGAGCTATTGAGTCATTACATCTAGCTGGTCTTCCATTGAATCTCCCAACTTAAATACACCATGTAGTTACATTTTTAATATTTACATTGTTATATGTATTCAAATAGGGTAATTTAATTTTTTCTTACTACAATAGATTGTATAATTTAATTGGCAACATTTACAGGTTTAAAATGGCCTTTTGGTACTATGATAGCAACACTTGTTTATGTTTCACTGAAAAATTATTAAATTTCGACTTTGTCAATAAAATATTACAAACCTATTGTTGGCAAGCGAGTCAAGTCACATAAATCTGAGACTTATTTTTAACAAGTTATGCATGAATATATTTTTTATTTTATTGTTTAGCTTACCTAAGAGTTGATTTAGAGCTCTGTCTGAGCTAGTGCTCTGGTGAGCAGAGATTCCCTCACAACTTAACCTAGAACTGATGTTATCACCATCTGTTTCTCCCATTCAAAGTTTTGTTACTTGGAAGGGTTGTTAGATGTTTATATAGTTTTGCAGACAGCTTATTTGGCAAAGGGAATTCTAGGAAATGTTAGGGGCACTGGAAAGTAATGTCGCTTTCTTAAGTTAAATTCACACGACTACATTTTAACCAAGTTTTTATTTCTAATCAACAACATATTCACCTTCGTTAACAACCTTTTGCTGTCTAGTAAACAAATCAATGCTGGGGCACTAACAAATCAATCAGTTTTTCTGTAAAATATGTCATCAGAAACAACATTACTTTCCAGTTCCACTAATAGATATAATTTCTTGCCTAGTTTTCGCATTAATCTGTAATAAGATATCTGCTGATTTTGTAACTAGCATCTAGACTGTATAAACATATATAAATGAAAATATTGATGGTGATTTAATCATAATTTTACAAAACTAAGTAACAAAAGTTTGATAGAACAAAACAAACACTTAAAACTGGTCATGTCAATATAAAAGTATAAAAGGAAATAGAAATAAGATGAAAGATGTTCTAAATGCCCCAGTCGGTTGCAAATGCTGATACAGTTCAATAATTGATATCAAATTGCAGGACCACAGGATAGATAGCATCAGCCTGCCCCTACTCCTTTGCTGGGAGTGCACTGCCATTGTGAATGAAGCAATCTCCCGCATTCAGCCGCCACACTCACAGAAACCAACCCAAAAAGTCTATCAAAAACAGTCTGACAATTTCGAATTTAGTAACATAGATATCGGAAGTCCAGTACTACCAGATGGATATGAACCTGTAGATCGTACCAAAGACAAGACAAATCAAAGAGATCAGGAGACACAGAGTACAGAAGACATAAAACAAATGCTACAACATGAAGCTGTAAATCACAGACATAAAGATGGCGACTGTGATTTAAATACAGACAACTCTATCAAACATACCGTAGTGGTACCAGCACCGAAGGTAGACACGGTTGAACCAGTGATGGACGTCGATGATAATGAAGTGGCTATATACTTTGGTGATTCATCCACTGAACCCACTGAGAGAACGGACCCGGTTACAGAAATATCAGTATCTACTAGCATAAGTGAAGGGTCTTAAAGTGAAACACCAAGTTTCGGTCAGAGAGTAAAAAGGAGGTCATAAATGTCATTGGTTAGATTAGACTCTAGTCCGTTAGACCAGTGAGCTGAGTGATTTAAATTTTATAACATAGCAACACTTGCAAAACGAAAATGATTTTTAAAAATAAGATACATAACTTTTGGCCAATAAGTGATTGTTATCTTTTCAATGTGTAAAAAAATTTTCAAATAAGACAATAATACAGGTATTATTATAAGCTCACTGGAGCCATTTGTATAGGCTAAAATCAATATATCATCACTCGCACGTAATAACTGTCGCAATGTTTAGTGTTGCGCCTATATTATCGGTTTTGATATGCCTTGTATGTACAATTATCGTACAAATATTATTACTTAACTATAATAAAATCTTTGATAGATTATTTGTTTTATTTCGTTTTATAAATAATAAATAGGTAAACATTTCTTTAATATTTTTACTTCACATTGCTATATATGATTATTAATATATTTACCAATTTTATTGTTAAGAATATTATTAGAGATATTCCCTCTATTTAATAATAAGTCCCTAGACGAATGGAACTAACTGAAAAAGACCAGCGACTGGCTTTATGGTTCAGTATTGAATATCATGGAACAGAGTAGTGTAGAGCGCCTGCCCACAAGGTAAATAGATAAACTCGTTAAGTTCACTGGAAAAAAGCCGTTTCTAACTGGTCTCATTGGAAATCTTTTGACAAGACGTACTACGGCCATTCTTGTGTCAATGAAGTCAGTGTTGCCAGCCCTTAGACTTTCACAGCTTAGATATGAGTTCACGGAGCGAGAGGGTCCGTGAATACGACGAAACAATTGTTAATAATTGATGTAAAAATTGGAAGAAAATTTAAAAGGCTAAACAAATATACGACAAACTATCAATACCTATCATAACTGTAAATCATAATATCAGTTAGGAGTCAATATCTTAACTTATATTGGAAATCTTCATTCGACGCACAATACATTCACAATTTTTTTATAAAAGTATGATCTAAATATAACAAAAAAATTATTAAAAAAATCATTAATAACCTCTTCTACGTGGTAAGTGTTTTGTTAAATATAACAAATCTTTAAAGAGTATAAAATCTTGAAGTGTTATCAGTTCATGGTAATCAAGATGGCTAATGCCATTTTTTCTTCATATAATAACTTATACGTATAAATAAATAAAATTTGAGTTTCTGCTTGTAATATTGAAATAACCGCTTTTTAATTAATACATATGAAAATATAAATACAGTACATGTAGAGCTTACAATACCGGGATCCCAAATACCGGAATCGTGGATGATTTTTGTCCGTTATTAAAAACCGGTATTCATGTAAAAATACCGGTATTTCGGTATTACATTATTTGATGAAAATTGAATTTATGCACAATAGCTGATATAATTTTTTTTAAATATTAGTTCCCACTTTGATCAGAAGCCGTGATTTAATGGAATCAGGCATTACTTCGCGGAAGTCCATCCTAAGTAAAAAAAGGACCAATATTTAGCCACTGCCGCACATGCACGGGGCATCTTCAGGAGCTATGTTACACCGATTAGTGCCAAACACAGAGTCAACTCACTCGAGGGGTGAAACACGTGTCGAGTGATTTGGTGGTGGCGGTTGTGTGATTCGCATTGTTTGCCGCATGCGCATTTATCAGCGGGCTGGCGGGCGGTGCATTTCATTGCACGATTACCACTGCATGTGCGGAAGTGGCTAAATATTGGTCCTTTTCTTACTCAGAAGCCGTGAGTTTACTTAAAAATATTCTAAAATGCTCTGCTTGTAATGGCAACATTACTATTACTGTCAAATGTCAAACAATGCAAAATGCAACGAAAACAGATATACAATATAGAATGTTAGTAAACGTAACGGAATAGTAAAAGAAATATGGAGACAAAATTTATTTCGGCGATCCAGGGCTCCATATGCGAGGGTTGCCTCAGCATGGATAGGAAACTAACGGCTATAATTGATGAAGCTAGCCTAAAACTCTTTTGTAGTTTTCTTGGTGATTTGGTAAGGAATACTCACATAGTTCTTTTTTTTTATATTATTCTCTTATATACTTAACTAAAAAGTATATATTTACAAAATTGTCGAACAATACAGACGATTTATTGGTGAAAATAGACGCTCGCGTCAATTTATTAAACTATATTACTATATACCATGAACCGATAAACGCGACGTGAGTAGGTCCTCCAAAAGGTCGTCGAAGTCATTGGATGTGGTCAGTGCAAGACCGGTCGTGGCGATCTTTGGGGGAGGCCTTACAGTATATGTCCTATTTAAAGTTTATTGTAAAGAATTTATATCTGCCATTAATGGTCATGGGTTCGTTTCTCAGGATATAAGACATAGTCAATATATATACGATAACATTGTCTAAGTTCATATAAATGTATGATTTATATACCTTTAATACTAGAAATATAAATAGACTTGTTATATATTTATACTTTCAAATATAGGTTGTATTCAAGTAGGGTAATTTAATAAAAAGTGAGTGTTTTCGTACTTCAATTGATTGTATAATATTATTGGCAACATTGGTAGGTTTAAAATGGCTATCACATAACATTGTTTTGCTTACAGCATATTTGGCAAAGGGAATTCTAGGAAATATTAGGGGTACCCGGAAATAATGTCGCTTTCTCAAGTAAAATTCACATGACTACATTTTTAACAAGTTTTTATTTCTCATTAACAATATATTCACCTTCGTTATCAACCTTTTGCCGTCTAGTATACAAATAATTGCTGGAGTGGTAACAAATCAATCAGTTTTTCTGTAAAATATGTCAACAGAAAGAACATAATTTTCCGGCTCCACTAATATATATAATTTCTCGCCTAGTTTTCGCATTAATCTGTAATAAGGTATCTGCTGATTTTGTAACTAACATCTAGACCTGTATAAACATATATAAATGAAAATAATGATGGTGATTCAATCATAATTTTACAAAACTAAGTAACAAAAGATTGATAGAACAAAACAAACATTTAAAACTGCAAAGTGATGTAAACTGTCAATATAAAAAGTATAAAAGGAAATAGAAATAAGAGGAAAGATGTTCTAAATGCCCCAGTCGGTTGCAAATGCTGATGCCGTTCAATAATTGACATCAAATTGCAGGACCACATCAGCCTTCCCCTGCTCCTTTGCTGGGAGTGCACTGCCATTGTGAATAAAGTTTCCAAGTTCATTGCCCAAATACGTACGGCACACAACAAACTCGTTAATTATATGGTGAGTGATCTTTTTTTTCTATTTACAATCACTAAAAAAGCTTTAATTAAATCTGATGATCAGATTGTTTTTGGAGGTGAACTACTTAGTATGGCATCTCATTCAACAATTTAGGCTGGTAATACCTAGTCTAACTATAAATTCTGTTACTGGCTATTTATATACATTAAAAAAAAATTGATTTGAATTTGGAACATTAGCTGCTATGATAAAAAATAGATTTCTTTCCAGCCATTATTGTATGTTTTTTTTGGTTTTGAAAACGAAATAGAACACTAAAGAGAATAGGGTTGCAGTAATTACACTGTACAAAGTAGGTAAGGAGAAAGCTGATATTTTTGATACATTAAAAAAGCTAGGGATTGGCCAAATGTTCGTTTTGTACCATCCAAAGGTTCCCTGAAACCATATCTAATATATCGATGATGATATATCTAATGATCGTTCATGTATTTGAGTTTTAATGCACATAGTTTGACACGAAGCATGCAGTAGAAAGTAAGTTATTTCGATAATTACTTGAAACAGTGTGTTGGTTAGGATTCTTGTACCAAAATTATGAGACTTACACCAATACCTCGCCCCACACCGTTGGAGAAGGACTCGCTTCAAGCTGCAACTGCACATAATCAACACTTAAAAACTGACCTAGTCATTTAAAATTTTAGCCAAATATATGGTATCTGCCATGTATATCACATTTCTATTGAAAATTGACACATCATGCAATGGTATGCATTAACAAGACAATTTTAATATTTTTCAGCTACACCAGAATAAGGAATTGCCATGTCTGTCCAGATTGTCCAAAGTGGTGCCAGAGACAACGGATACATATGAAGTATTGTCCCGGAATGTTCCAGACACACAACCGTTGGCCTTTATCAAGGTTGAGGAAGATGGTGATAATCTGAATGCAGATGAAGCATCTGGTGATGAGTATTTCGAGGAAGATATTAAGGTAACATTTCATAATATTCACAAATATTTTTAACTCATCAATGTCTTTATATGTTACCATATATAGTTGGTGATTAGTGCTCATTTGTCCTATCACCTATGAAGTGATCACTCTGAATTAAGTTACATTATTTTTTTAAATTAAAATGAAACAAGACAATGACTTATGGCAGTACATCCAAAAGTACAGATAGTAAAAAATAATTAATCTTATAATATAGTGACACGAAGTTTTGAAAATGCTTTTCTTTACTTATTATTATTATGTTAATTATTATTTTACCATAGATTAATCGTCAGTAAATTTTGTACATTACCCGGCGATAAATATTGCACATCGACTTTTAGAAAGAGACAATCGACTAATGTCGGCTTCGTAGAGCGTTATCTCTGTCGCACGAAATACAACGACTGACAAAACGTCACATAGGTTGTGTCCTTTTTTAGAATGCAGGTATTTTGTAAAGAGCCCATATGTATTTATACATGGCATATGAAAAGCCCATGTGCTCCCTATAAAGCTATACCTCCGCCATCTCGGACACATTTAAAACATAAATTTCATATATAATTATATATAAACATAATTTCATGATATTTTTACATACTGTGTGGGTTTTGACACGGAATAAAACACCACTGGTTCACAAGGAGTCCTTTATTCACAGATCAGATGGTCACCCTACTTTAACACAAAGTATACTTTCGCCTAGTCTAAACTACGCTTCCAAATCGCTCAAGAAATCACTGTCCAAATATAAGTTACCAAATAGTCACTTTGTATCACTGATCGTAGATCTTAATCTTGATAACTCGAAAAACAAAGTAAACATTTAAAAACCAAAAATAATATAACTCTGCCAATAAATAAATTGGAATAATATTTACTTTTTTTGTAACCAGAAACAACACGTAAAAATTTATATAAATTTATTATTCTCTTTTTAAAAAAGCACAACACACTACGTAATTCAAACTGAACTCTAAAATTAGCAAAACAACGTGAAAATAAAACTGTATTCAAATTGCGTTGATTTTTAGTTAGAAAGGGAATCCCCGAGTTTTGATGGCATGGCGCAATTAGAAACAAAAGTGTTGCCATCTTTTAGAACTAAAAAGAAAATTTCAAAAAAGAAATTTAAGACTCTAACCCAAAACAACGCAACCTCGAAAAACCTCGAAAAGCCTCTAACGACGCGCAGTGAAAATGAGTACTAATTAAGCAGCGACGCAACTTCGAAAAAAACGCAAAACAAAACGACACAAAGCGAGGTATTGGTGTATATGAAGTCCACCAACAAAGAGGATAGACAGTCTATTCAAAGCCTTGGTAGACCTGGATACAGTCCATTTTCGAATGGTCTTTTGTAAAACTATGAGAAATGCCTATGTCTCACCAAGCACCATTCTTCGTTCCTACCATGCATCAGACTTAAATTCTCCAATTTTTCAGGTAGATACCACATTGGATCCTATCAAACACGAAACTCCCCCCTGCAAAGTTAAACCGAAGAGAAACAAAACAAGAAGCGAGGAACACTTCAACAAATCTGACGATGAACCCTTACTCAAAAAGGATGAGGAAGAAAAACCTGCGGTACATTGCAAAGCGGAGCAGAGAAAAAAGAAATATCGTAAGTATTATACAGGATGATTGGTTATAAGTGTGAAAATCTTTAAGGCTTTTACATTGATGAAGAAAATCTTTTTGGCAAGAGACAGCAGTTAAAAGTACTCACAAATCCTGTAATTATAAAACTGTCGACAGATAAGAAATCGGACAAGAAATCCAGAAGTAGACGGGAGAAACCAAGCGGAGTGGTTCAGAACTATAAGGTTGAAAAAATACTCCAACGGCTGAACGTCGATGGAAATCAGCTGGAGATGGTGGTGCTTAGCTGGGAAGAGGTGAGTTTCTCATGTGTATTTGGTTTCAGCATAAACCAGTGAAACACAGTAATCAGAACTCTTATTAATTTATACCAGAGGTACAAGAAGATTTTTGATTTATCCAAACCTGGATTCTATATTCTGGTTTCATCCAACTTTGGATTCCAGATTCTTGATTTATCCAAACCTGGATTCTATACTTCATTTTCTTCCTATTCTAGATTCTATATGTATGATTTCATCCGTTTTTGGATTCTTGATTGATCCAAATCTGGATTCTATTTTCAGATTTTAACTTACTTTTAACACATTATAGTTTCACCCAACTTTGGGTTCCAGTTTCTTCACTTATCCAAATCTGGATTCTATATTTTGGTTTTAACTTACTCTGTATTCCATGTTCTAGTTTCATCCAATTTTGGATTCCATATTCCTAATTTATTTAAATCTAAATTCTACATTCTGGTTTTAACCTATTCTGGATTCTATATTCGGTTCCATCCTATTATAGATCCCATGTTATGATTCCATCCTGTTTGGTATTTCAGCTTCCCAATTTATCCAAATTTAGATTCTATGTTCCGTTTCTATCCTATTATAAATTGCAAATTATGGTTTCATCCAATTTTCGATTCCAGATTCTGGATTTATCCAAATCTTGAATCTTTATTCTGGTTTCATCCTATTATAGATTTCATATTCCCATTCTTCATAATTGAATGAAAAATTTGTTGTTAGAATACAGAAGAAGCATGTGCAAAGTTTATCATACAGCATCATGTATTTTACTCTATCTCTCTTGTTCTCTATTTAAGGTGGAAGAAGAGAGAAAGAGAGCGTTGGAGACTGATTCGTTTAAGCGGCTACTGTATAAGTGCTATGACTGTGTCCTCGGCTTCAATCATCGCTTCAAGCTGGAGAACCATATGAAGAAGCACAGCCCGGTATGTTGTTTAGTTGGATTCTAACTTGGTCTGTTATTTGTCGAGCTGGTAGACGCACCTCTCACCTTTCATCACCTTTGGAGAAAGACCTAGACTTTATTTTGGCACATAACTGTGAAATGAAACACCACTGGTTCAGAAGGAGTCCTTTATTCACAAATCAAATGGTCACCCTACATCAACACAAAGTATACTTTCGCTTAGTCTAAACTGCGTTTCCAAATCGCTCAAGGAATCACTATCCAAATAACTTACCAAATAGTCACTCTGTATTACTGATTATCATGGGTAGTACACCTATTTATACTACGGATAAGGTTCTAGTAAGTACGAGATAGTACTCGGTTAGAATTTCCGAGAACTGTACACAAACATTTAAAAATAACTTCAAGGTCACGCGTGTTATCCCAAGGTTCTGTGTTTATTGTTTAAACCACCATAGAGAAGAATTAAATTATACTGTCGTTCAAAAGGAAATCTACTGTGATATTTTAGGAGCAAGAGAGAAGGAAGAAAGATGATGTATAGTAGAAGACAAATGGAGAAATGTATAAATCAGATTTTGACTGAAAAAGGAGGGTTAAAAAAATTAACAAATTTAGTTATGGGGTGAACAAATAAAGGGTATACAGTGTGTTTGGTTATATATATGGAATATATATTTTTTAAATTAACTATTTCCAATCATGTATAATACTTTGTTATTTCTAGTTGGTTAGTTTATGTTTAAATGTAATTTGGATTTTGTATATAAATCGTTTACACCAGTATTTCCCAACGTGAAGGCCACTTTGAAAATGGATTCTACACAAATGTTAGATAGGGGGTCGTAAGAATTTTGGAAAGATCGGTGGGGGGAGGAAGGGGGGAGGGAGGAGGCGGTTGTACTTAGAATTTCTATTGTGATCCCGTGCAGGAGTCGGGTGCTGAAGTGTGTGACGTCTGCAAGGTGCGTTGTAAGCACTCGCCCGCACTCTGTGCGCATAAGAGGAGACATCGCGTCAAGTGAGTGCTATTTTTTTTTCATTTAGGTTCCTTTCTTACGTCATTTCAACTGAAGAGATAAAAATCAACATTGTAAGATAGAAAAGGACCAATATTTAGCCACTTCCGCGCATGCAGCGATAGTCAAGCAACAAAGTGTACCGCATGTCAGCCCTCTGATAAATGCGTATGCGGCAAACAATGCGAATTACACAACTGCCACCGTTAAATCGCTCAACGCGTGTTTCACCCCTCCACGGGGCATCTTCAGGAGTTATGTTACACCGATTAGTGTTACACAGTTACTAAATATTGGTCCTTTTATTACTTAGTATGGACTTCCGCAAGGTAACGCCTGATTCCATTAAATAATCACCATTGTGTTAACTTTGTAGTGTTAAAACTTTCAATAAAAAATGTAAAATGGCAAATGTCCATGGTCATGTCCTATCAACGGTGAAATACAGCATATTCGGATACAATTACGTAAATACTCGAACACTGCACTGTACACCAGATTGTAGCTTAGAGAACAGCCTTAGTATTTACGTCAAACTACTTCAACCCACCCTTTTTTTTAAATAACCCCTCTCCTTCTCCCCTCTCCTTCCCTCTCTTCTCACCCTTCTTTTCCCTCTCTTTCCTCCCTCCTTCTCTCCTCTCTTCCCCCCCCTCCTTCTCTCCTCTCTTCCCCCCCCCTCCTTCTCTCCTCTCCTTTTTGTAGAGCTCTCGTTCTCGCCATGTGTTGGAGAGGTTACAACTAGAATAAAATATTTTTTTTTATTTTATTCTTTATTTCACTTTCTCCTTTCATCCTTCACAAATCGTTCCCCCTGCATCACCTTCCTTTCCTAAACCTCGTTGCTAGATCACAGTTTAGATTCAATGTTATTTACTATCCGTTCGTTGCCGTCTCGAGAGGTGAGACGAAATATCTTTCGGTCTTTCTGGAGACCCGTTCTTACCACAGGCTGGTAATTTCTAGGTGAAGTAAACAATAAAGCCTCATAAAAGACGAGCCTTGTACATCATCTCACCACCTGCAGGTACGATAGAGGTGCAATAAAGTAATACAGCCCACATAAGTGTAATGCATTAATTAACCCACCGTCAGCCCCGATAGGCTCGTTAGCGGAATTCATCATTTGTTTTGGCAGGCATAGACTACCGCTAAAAATATCTATGGAGGAATATACTATAATTGCCATGATCCAGCGGGTTGGCGATCAGTGTGGTATAATGATACACAGAGAACGCTGCTCATCCTCTGGAATCTTATGTATGAGCAGTAGCAATACTTTATGATTAATGCAGGAATTGAACCCGTGGCCTACGATTGCAAGTATAATACTCTACCACTGGCCTACCACTGCACTGCAGAAGATTTATAAGAAGAAAGGAATTGTGAAATTAGCATTTGAAGAGTATCGAGTTTCTTGTCAGGTCCTCTCAACATTCCGAACTAGGAAAGGTGCTTAGCAAAACCTTAGAAAAGAATAAATATTTATTCAAAAATCTAATTTAACTTAAAAGCAATACTGTCGGTTTTTTAATCGCCTTATGTGGTGATAGATGGCGCTGTACAGTATGCGGGGCGGCATGGTCCCGCGCCAGTGTAGCAGCTGACCATGTGGCTCGGGAGCATGGAGCTCCAATGCCGACCCACCTCTGCTCCGTCTGCGGACATCGTGCACCGTGAGTTCTACTTCTATCATCACCATATCACCAGATTTTCGCTCCAGGACACAAGCCTCTCCCAAAGGTCGTAACCATTACTGGCCTTGCGCTGCTCGCATCCAACGACTTCCGACCTTTTCTGTGATCCGGCTATTTGGGACTTTTTTTAAATCTTCCGGACGTTCAAGACGCCCTGTCTCTAGGGGGAGGACAGGGGTATGTGGGATTCCTACCCACTAAAACCCTCCTGGTGATCGCCCTCTGCGCTGTACGGGGGACAATGGTATCTCCCGGTCAGGGATCGCCACGCGGTCTTCCCTTGCGCCGTGCTATTAGATAGCCCGTCCCGGGGTATGCGAGTGGTTCTCGTTATCCCCGAATCCCTCGTGGTACTATCACCGTCGCCGAAGCTAGTAGGAGTTTAGGGGTTGGGGACCAACGGGCCATCCGGCTCGGCTCATGCCTCGCTTGTGCCTCACCCTCCAACTGCCGCTTCAGATTTCATATGTCTGAAATGACACCTATATAATTTTTCCATGGAGTAATACTGTTTACAGTCACTTAGGAAGCAATGAAGAGGGCTATGGTTTAGAGGAGTTCCTCGGAAGAACCAAAGTCACGTAGCTCGAAGAATTTTCTCGTACCTTGTCGTTGGGGTCGAGAAGGTCTGGCGACCTTGAGCCGGTAAATTCAGGGTAGGGAAGCCTCCCACCCCAATTGGCGGACTGACGACATAACGCAGATGGAAGTTGCTGCACGCAATGCAAGACCAGTAGGCCAGGATCTTTGGGTTAGGTCTGTACATGATGAGTGCTGCTTCAACTTCACCTGGTTTAATGTAACAGAAATCTGAAGACATATGTCCTGGACTTATTTACAGTAACTAGAGGGCTTCTTCAGGAATCAGGTCTGAAGTTACACTATCGCAACGAAAAAGAAGGTCAGGGTTTTAGTTAAAAGTTGACACTTCATGAAGTGACTGGATGTCTACTTCTTCTTTTCAGTCGATGGACACCCAAATCATAGGTCTCCCCCAAAGATCAAGCTACTTCCACGTGATCTTAATTATGTCGACGGTACAACTTCTGGGGAGCCTACCCACTCCGTCTCTACCGTCTCGTGTTCGCCACTTGAAAGCCTTTCAGCCCCAACAGCCATCGGTTGCGCGAGCGATATGTCCAGCCAACATCCACTTTAGACGGGAAATTCTTCGAGCTATATCGGTGACTGGTTCCTTTCCGAATCCCCTTGTGGCGTGCATATCGCGCGCCACTCGCTAACCGCTCCGCCTTTGGACCGCGCCTCGAAACACGCGTTGCCTAGCAACGAGCTCTTACCCACGTGACCGTCGATCGCATCGCGGCGGCGGCGGCAGTGAAACGGATAAATGACAGATGGCGCCACAGTAGACGCAACGAAAGTCTGCATCGCGCTGTTGAGAGTCTCCGCGCTCGTTATAACTGCGAGCGGAGGTGCGGTCAACATTGACAAGAAGCTATAGAACTACCACCACTCCTACACTGGTGACCCCGACGTGATTTTCTCTTTCATTTCTCTCCTGCTCTCTGGGTGAATATGAACTTTATGACTGGATGTCAGTCATGCTCCACTCTCGTTGGCATTAAGACCACTCTTATTGGGGCAAACCAAAAAAAAATGGAGGCGTATTCACAGAAGGGTTATTAAGTTTTGGAAAAAGAAAGAAGAAGAAGTTGTATGACTGATGAAAAAATGGGAGAATATGTGATATCTGAAATAAATCCTTGAAAAGTTTAAATATAAAATATTTTTGTAAGTACAGCACGCTGAACAAACTGCGCAGTCACATGAAACGGCACGCCGAACGACAGCGCTGCGGGCAGTGTGACAAGACCTTCGCGGATCGAAGCTCGCTGCGCACACATCTATTGTAAGTATCAGCAGTCTCTAGGATCGAACGGAAATAAAAAAAAACTAAGTGAAAAAAATAAATTGCCCAAAAAAGACCCTGTCCCACCACAAGATAGGGGTACGAGAGGCCCCCAATAGCGGGGGTCACAAAAAAAGTCTCTAGGATCATGACGTCACTACTTCAAAGTAGACCAGGACCGCCAAGGATCCTTGAGAGACTTGATCGAGGTCCGCTCGTGTATTACAGGGATCGCCATCCCTCGATCGTTCTACGTCAGTAGTTACCAAATGGTCCGGGTGGACCTCTAGGGGTACATTGGGGTCTACTACGACAAAATCATTTGGGATTCATAATTAAGAAAATAGGTAGACTCGTGTATCGTCATCCAAGATTATTCTACGACAGTAGTTACCATGTGGTCCAGGTGGACCTCTAGGGGTACATTAGGGTCTATATTGGTACGACAAAATCATTTGGGATTCATAATTAAGAAAATAGGTAGACTCGTGTATCGTCATCCAAGATTATTCTACGACAGTAGTTACCATGTGGTCCAGGTGGACATCTAGGGGACCATTAGGGTCTATATTGGTACGACAAAATCATTTGGTGCTCATAATTAAGAATAGAGGTAGGTTGGTGTATCATCAACCAAGATTTTTCTACGACAGTAGTTACCATGTGGTCCAGGTGGATCTCTAGGGGTACATTAGGATCTATATTGGTACGACAAAATCAATTGGTGCTCATAATTAAGAATAGAGGTAGGTTCTTGTATCATCATCAAAGATTATTTTACGACAGTACTTACCAAATGATCTAGGTGGACCCCTAGGGGTCCATTGGCGTCCAGTTCGTAAGCGGAGGTCCTCAAAAAATGATCTGCCTTCGAAGGTTGTTTTGTTCATCTATCAAGGATATATTTGTTTTGATAGGATCTCTGTTTACAGCGGTAAAATTTACTCTTTTTCATATACACATAGGAAAATCAAATAATAGATTTCGACTACGTAGCAAATTCCCATAGGTAAATCTATCTTCACTCGTTTAGTCGAGTTTTTGGTAATATGATAGGAATATACCTGAAAGTGGGTCTCTCTATGCGTGTATCTAATATGACACTGCAATACCAAAAAAATGCCTCTGCGATATCGTTGCAGTATCCACAACGGCAGCAAAGAGTTCTCGTGTCCTCGCTGCGGCAAGGCGTTCCTGTTCAAGCGCGCAATGGAACTGCACCAGCTGACACACGAGGCCAGTGCACAGCTGTACTGCCACCAGGTATTCAGTCTAGTGTTGTGGTGGTTTAACAGGTTAGGCAATGTTAGAGACAGCACTTAAAGAGCTGGAGCACAAAAATTAAAACGCTCGGATGTAAGATAGACACAGTTTATTTTAAAAGTCATCCGCCTACAACTTCAGATACACCGACGCCGTAATAAATCATTTGTCATGCGAATGAAATAATTTTTACATAAAACTTTCACCATTCATTTGTAAATATTAAACATTGATTCAAAAATGATTTAAGATAGTATTTAATTACATATTCCATCGCAGCACTGAAGATTTAATACAAATTCACAAACAACAACACATATGTCAGTTGACGCCGTTCGCCATTATTATATTTTATAATATTTCTCGGCGTGAGATTCGGTTTTGACAGCCGCCTACAAATCATACGCCGCGCGTACTTAGTTTCTGCGCATGCGCAGACCGATGGATTGACAGATAAGCGAAAGCATTTTGACAGCTGTCATTATTTCGCTACAGTGTCAAGATATGGTAATTGGGTGTGCTTTGATAGAAATTTGAATCAGGTGGACAGGACAGGTGGTGGGTTTTTGAGGTCCTCGGCAGACGCTGAATGCAGGTTCCACTTCCAACCGGTGCTTTTAGGAATTTATGAGGGAGGCTGTCCAATGATCCCACGTTGAAAACTAGGAGGAAGGCCCATGTCCAACCGTGGACACTAAGGGAAGGCCTATGTCCAACCGTGGACATTACGACTAAATGATAATGATAAATTTGTATTTCCTCACTTACCTTTTTTTTAAGGACGGATGCACAGACCGCAGCCCGCTGGTTGAATACTGGTGGCCCGCCGACAGCAAAAATAATACTCTCGTACATTCAAAAAATATTGAATTCTATTCCAGAATAAAACCAAAAAAATTTAATTACCTATACTTCTGGCGGCCGGCCCGCCATCAGTTCATGATTTGCCCGAGTGGCCCCTAGTCTTAATAAGTCTGTGCAACCATGGTATAAAGAGTATTCTGTTCCAGTGCGACATGAACTTCAAGAACCAAATCTCGTACAAGCAACATTTGCTCTACAGCCTTAAGCACGTCGACCCGGCGAAACTTAAGTAAGTATAGAAACAAAAGTTTTAATGGAAGGTTATATTTCGCTGCCATCGGAAATAGCAATTTCGTGTTCGGTCAACGGACAAATCATTGCAATGGCACTTTGGCGACGGACAACGGGTCAAATGCTGCCTTTTTACCGAATAGATAGATTTGTTTTTGCTATTTTAACGTCTAAAAAGGTAAGCTATTTGAAAAATAATGTAAAAATTTCATTAAAGTATATGTTGATATATCAGCCAAATGTCAATTTATAATTTTGTCTGATAGCGAACTATAGTCTTGTCTGTCGGCCAAATGTTACTTCAGCCTTATGTCTGTCAGCCAAATGCCACTTAAATTTTACAACTAGAAGTAAAAATCAATTTGTAATTTTATCTGTTAGTCAAACCTCACTTCGAATTTAATCTGGTGAGCAAATATTACATCAGTCTTATGTCTGTCGGCAAAATGTCACTAAAGGTTTTCAACAATTAGCCAAAAATCTATATGTAATTTCTATAATATAATATAATCTGTCAGTGAAACCTCACTTCGGACTTATTCTAGTGAGCAAATATCACATCAGTCTTATGTCTGTCGGCCCAATGTCTCTAAAGTTTTTTAACAGTTAGCCAAAAATAAATTTGTTATATTATCTATAGGTCAAACATCACTTAGTGTGATGAACAAATATCACTTCAGCCTTATCTCTGTCGGCCAAATATAACTTCAATCTTCTGTCTGTCGGCCTAATGAAACTCCTGTCTTTTGTCTGTCAGCCAAACGTGACTTCGGTCATGTGTCAGTCAATTAAATGTCACTTCGGACTTGAATCTACTAGTCTTATGTCTAGTATATGCCACTATAGACTTTCTCTGGTGGCCAAATGTCTCTTCTATATAGTTACTATCGGCTAAACGTTATTTGTCTGGCCAAGTGCAACTTCAGTGTTTTCCCTGTCAGCCAGAAGTATATCAGTATTATCTTTAAGGCAGTGGCATTGGTCGTAGATAACATGCAGATAACAAGACAGCAGAATTGTGGCATGAAAGAATAGACCGAAAGACAACGTGAAGTATGAAAGAAGGGAAAGTAAGTAATAAAAAATTATGTGAATAATTAAATTTGCCCGTAAAGTTCCTGTCCCACAAAAGATAGGGGGGTACGAGAGGCCCCCAATAGCGGGGGCCATTAAAAAAAAAACATAATTGAATGATCACCACAGATACGCTTGCCAGCTGTGCGATAAGAAGTTCGTGAAGGCGAAGCGGCTGGAAGAGCATAACTTGGCTGTGCACCTGAAAGTCACACCTGTAAACTGCACAGTACCCGGATGTAACTTCGTAAGTACCTCCAACACCTCCAACAATCGATTGACGACTCCAGAACCAACCAGTCATGAATCAGGGTCGACGTATATCACAGGAGACGCTGACCTTATATTTATTTATTTACTTTATTGGAGATAGACAGTAACAAAAGGCAGTAAGAAAGTACGAACTTAGAAACTTAGAAATATGAAATCAGTTACAGTTGTTACCTTATAACTATCTCACTGAGATCATATAATGATTTATAGTCAAACAATGAAAAAACAAATAAAAATAAAAACATTACTAAACAGGGATCAAAGACTATGGTTTATATATTTATATTATGTTTGTGTTTATATTTATATTATTGTAATAAACGGATCTCTTTGGGGTCCGGGTCCATATAGCGCCCAGGGGTCCACAGGAGATTCTACAGGTGTCTATGACGTGCTAGAAAAATACTCACTCCCAATTTAATCACCTTCAATGGTGAGGAACTAAAATTTTGACTTGACTTCACCTGTCAATGTGAGCTGATAATGTTTTAAGGTCGCGGTGATGTAATTTTTGGGGGAGGCTTACATGATGATGATATGTAAATACATCGATCTTGGCTTTAATATTCCGTCTATGTAAGCTGATAATGTTTTAAGGTCGCGGTGATGTAATTTTTGGAGAAGGCTTACATGATGATGATATGTAATTACATCGATCTTGGCTTTAATATTCCGTCTATGTAAGCTGATAATGTTTTAAGGTCGCGGTGATGTAATTTTTGGAGGAGGCTTATATGATGATGATATGTAAATACATCGATCTTGGCTTTAATATTCCGTCTATGTAAGCTGATAATGTTTTAAGGTCGCGGTGATGTAATTTTTGGGGAAGGCTTACATGATGATGATGTGTAAATACATCGATCTTGGCTTTAATATTCCGTCTATGTAAGCTGATAATGTTTTAAGGTCGCGGTGATGTAATTTTTGGGGAAGGCTTACATGATGATGATGTGTAAATACATCGATCTTGGCTTTAATATTCCGTCTATGTAAGCTGATAATGTTTTAAGGTCGCGGTGATGTAATTTTTGGGGAAGGCTTACATGATGATGATGTGTAAATACATCGATCTTGGCTTTAATATTCCGTCTATGTAAGCTGATAATGTTTTAAGGTCGCGGTGATGTAATTTTTGGAGAAGGCTTACATGATGATGATATGTAATTACATCGATCTTGGCTTTAATATTCCGTCTATGTAAGCTGATAATGTTTTAAGGTCGCGGTGATGTAATTTTTGGAGGAGGCTTATATGATGATGATATGTAAATACATCGATCTTGGCTTTAATATTCCGTCTATGTAAGCTGATAATGTTTTAAGGTCGCGGTGATGTAATTTTTGGGGAAGGCTTACATGATGATGATGTGTAAATACATCGATCTTGGCTTTAATATTCCGTCTATGTAAGCTGATAATGTTTTAAGGTCGCGGTGATGTAATTTTTGGGGAAGGCTTACATGATGATGATGTGTAAATACATCGATCTTGGCTTTAATATTCCGTCTATGTAAGCTGATAATGTTTTAAGGTCGCGGTGATGTAATTTTTGGGGAAGGCTTACATGATGATGATGTGTAAATACATCGATCTTGGCTTTAATATTCCGTCTATGTAAGCTGATAATGTTTTAAGGTCGCGGTGATGTAATTTTTGGGGAAGGCTTACATGATGATGATGTGTAAATACATCGATCTTGGCTTTAATATTCCGTCTATGTAAGCTGATAATGTTTTAAGGTCGCGGTGATGTAATTTTTGGGGAAGGCTTACATGATGATGATATGTAAATACATCGATCTTGGCTTTAATATTCCTCACCATTAAAGAAGTAACAAGTTAACGTGTATATACCTAAAAGCAGTTCATGTTTAGGTGGACCTCCAAGCATCCTCGAGAGATTCTAGATTGTCGTTGTTTTCCAAGAAAATTTATCAGATTTTCATGGTGAAGAAATAAAATGATAGCTTGACTTAGCTTCTTAGTCACCCACTAAGTGGACGGACTACATGGTTAAGAAAGAGGCTTGTGCCTTGCAGTGGGGGGCCTTCTGGCCTCTGGGCCTTAGGCTGAAAAGAAGAAACATTACCTTTTTTGACAAACCAATCAATTCTCGCGTAGAAATTAGCTACACGGTGTTCACGAATACCAGATAAGTAAGAGGTCTATGAGACCTCTGGGAACCTCTGGTGAATATACTCCAAGTGCTGATCGTTGTGTCAGCTGCAAAGAAGAAACATTACCTTTTTTCATAAACCAATCAATTTTCACGTAGAAATTTAGCTAGATGGTGTTCACGAATACCAGATAAGTAAGAGGTCTATAAGACCTCTGGGAACCTCTGGTGTATATACTCCAAGTGCTGATCGTTGTGTCAGCTGCAAAGAAGAAACATTACCTTTTTTGGTAAACCAATCAATTCTCACGTAGAAATTTAACTACACGGTGTTCACGAATACCAGATAAGTTTACAAAGTGGTCTATGAGACCTCTGGGAACCTCTGGTGTATATACTCCAAGTGCTGATCGTTATGTCAGCTGCAAAGAAGAAACATTACCTTTTTTGATAAACCAATCAATTCTCGCGTAGAAATTTAGCTACACGGTGTTCACGAATACCAGATAAGTTTACAAAGTGGTCTATAAGACCTCTGGGAACCTCTGGTGTATATACTCCAAGTGCTGATGGTTGGTTGTGTCAGGCGTGTTCGTCGCGCGCCGTGCTGCGCACGCACACGCGCACGCTGCACCGCGCCGTGCGAGCTCGTCGCGACCACGTTTGCCACGTGTGCGGCAAGACTTACACGGTAAGTTCCACCTTCTCTTTATTCTCCACTTTTCAGAGTTTATTTCTCCACTTCTTTATTCGATTCTCTACTTTTACTCTGGTTCCTTATCTAGCCTTCTTTTCGTAAGCTCTTCGCTTTAGTTTTCTTTGTTTTACCCTCTATCTGATATGGGACAGGGACTTTTTATTTACATTTATTTACTTATTCACAGACATTTTTTTATTTTCATTCCCTTCTTTCATACTACTACTACTCCGCTAGCTCAGTGACCCAAAGTGGGTCTTGGCCTCCGAAGCGAGAGACTTCCACTTTCCTCTATCTTGCGCCATCGTCTGCCATTGGTTGACATTCAATTCGCGCAAGTCTGCCTCAACGCGATCGATCCAGCGATACCTGGGTCTACCCGCTGGTCTTCGACCCCTAGGTTTTTCCAGGTACGCTACCTTCACGCTCCGATCCGATCCCATTCGCTCCAAGTGACCAAGCCAGCGGATTCGTTGAGCTTTATATTCGCCAATGATATTTGGCTGTGCTACTATAGCCATATGTGCATATATGCCCTTCTTTCATACTTCATATTATCTTTCATTCATTTCTTTCTTTCCACAATTCCACTATCTTTCCTTTTCGCTCTGTACCGCCCTTCATTCATTCCTCATTACTGTTACATTTTCATATATTCTATTATTGCTCTATATCACATTTTTTACTTACATTCTATTATTATTGTTACTCTTACATTTTTATTATTTTGTTTCTTAACTTCGCTTTAGTTAGAACTTTCTGCGCTTTCATCAACTCTTTTTTTTTCCGTTTCTCTTTATTACATATTATTCTTTCTTCAATTTTCTGCCATCTCAACACTTCTTTCTCTACTATTTTTGTTACCATTCTATCCAATGTCCTCTTTTTCTGTAGTATTCGTTTATCATGCAGTAGATTATCCTACAATTATATTCCAATGCCTATATATACTATACAAATAATATTATTCTTTCGTTCTATAATAAAACGCCGATTATGAGATTCGAACAGAACTAACTTTTTATTATACGTTCAGAAACATACCTAAATTTTACTTTATAACAATGACGGTAGGAACACTATGCAATCTATGTACCAATAGATGGCGTTACATGTATATTAATTAATGATTATTTGTATATAATTTCAACACGTTCTGGCAGCAAGCTTCAAAATTGTTCTCTAGAGGTACACGAGTGAAACATCTGACACTGGATTCGTTATCGAAGTGAAAATTAATATTTAAATATTTTCAGCGGTATTACAAAAAAATATCATATAGATGGTATGTTTGTCTGTGTATGTGTAGAGTAAGGTGGCTTTGGGTGGTCACCTACGAGCACACACGGGGTCCCGACCGCTGCGCTGCGCTCGCTGTCCGGCCGCCTTCGGGTACGAGGCGGCACTATACAACCACACGCGTCTCGTGCATCTTAAACACAAGGTATACCATACAAATGTATCCAACTCGTTAGTACACATGCTTACAATACACACATCAGTACACAATTTGTCAGTACACTAACAACAAACACATCAGCATACTCGCAATGACAATAAACACGTCAGTACACCACGCTTGCAACAAACTCGTCAGTACACATGCTAACAACACACACATCAGCACATACCCGCATTAACAATAAACTTGTTAGTACACACGCTAACAACAAACTCGTCAGTACACATGCTAACAACACACACATCAGCACATACCCGCATTAACAATAAACTTGTTAGTACACACGCTAACAACAAACTCGTCAGTACACATGCTAACAACACACACATCAGTACACACGTGATAAAATTCATCAGTACACTAAGAACAAACACATCAGCATACTCGCAATGACAATAAACACGTCAGTACACACGCTTACAACAAACACATCGGCATACACGCTAACAACAAACTCGTCAGTACACATGCTAACAACACACACATCAGCACATACCCGCATTAACAATAAACTTGTTAGTACACACGCTAACAACAAACTCGTCAGTACACATGCTAACAACACACACATCAGTACATACCCGCATTAACAATAAACTTGTTAGTACACACGCTAACAACAAACTCGTCAGTACACATGCTAACAACACACACATCAGCACATACCCGCATTAACAATAAACTTGTTAGTACACACGCTAACAACAAACTCGTCAGTACACATGCTAACAACACACACATCAGTACATACCCGCATTAACAATAAACTTGTTAGTACACACGCTAACAACAAACTCGTCAGTACACATGCTAACAACACACACATCAGCACATACCCGCATTAACAATAAACTTGTTAGTACACACGCTAACAACAAACTCGTCAGTACACATGCTAACAACACACACATCAGTACATACCCGCATTAACAATAAACTTGTTAGTACACACGCTAACAACAAACTCGTCAGTACACATGCTAACAACACACACATCAGCACATACCCGCATTAACAATAAACTTGTTAGTACACACGCTAACAACAAACTCGTCAGTACACATGCTAACAACACACACATCAGCACATACCCGCATTAACAATAAACTTGTTAGTACACACGCTAACAACAAACTCGTCAGTACACATGCTAACAACACACACATCAGCACATACCCGCATTAACAATAAACTTGTTAGTACACACGCTAACAACAAACTCGTCAGTACACATGCTAACAACACACACATCAGCACATACCCGCATTAACAATAAACTTGTTAGTACACACGCTAACAACAAACTCGTCAGTACACATGCTAACAACACACACATCAGCACATACCCGCATTAACAATAAACTTGTTAGTACACACGCTAACAACAAACTCGTCAGTACACATGCTAACAACACACACATCAGTACACACGTGATAAAATTCATCAGTACACTAAGAACAAACACATCAGCATACTCGCAATGACAATAAACACGTCAGTACACACGCTTACAACAAACACATCGGCATACACGCTAACAACAAACTCGTCAGTACACACGCTAACAACACACACGTCAGCATACTCGCAATGACAATAAACACGTCAGTACACACGCTTACAACAAAAACATCGGCATACACAATAACAACAAACTCGTCAGTACACATGCTAACAACACACATATCAGCACGTATCCGCATTAACAACAAACTTGTTAGTACACACGCTTACAACAAACACATCAGAACATACACGCATTAACAGCAAGCTCGTTAGTATACATACTAACAACAATACATCAGCATACACACTAACAACAAACTCGTCAGTACACACGCTTACAACACACAACGGCACACACGCGCTTAGAACAAACATATTAGTACTCTATTTGGGATTATTTAGCTTAATTTCGTGTTTTTTAAAACAACAAGTGTTTCGTCGTGGTTGTAATTTATTCATATATAAAAATAAGACAACAAGCAAATACATCCACAAAGACTATTATTATTGTTATTATTGGTACTTGCTATTAAATATTGTTGGCGTATTTTTAAAGCGCCAACATTATACAAATTGTTAAATTAATAATAATTAGATTTTAAACATACACGCTTACAACAAACTCGTCAGTACATTCTCACAACACACCCATATAACTTTAAGTATACAAATCAGTATTTATTCAATGTATTTTCATTTAATCTTGACCCATTCCAAGCATCATTGTCTCGATATAGCAGCCTATATCATTAATCATTTTAGCCGTACAAAGTCCACTGCTGGGCATAGGTATCTCCCATACATTTACAATAAGACCTGTTGGAAGCTCCATCCGAAGTGTCAGACGACCAGGTCGTCTGCCTTGTAGGTGGACGTCGTACGCTGCAATTACTGGTCGGTCTCCACCGTCAGAACCTTAAAGTAAGCAACTCCTGAAGATGCCCCGTGGAGGGGCAAAACACGTGTTGAGTGATTTGCGCATGCGCACTTATCAGTGGGCTGGCGGGCGGTGCACTTTGTTGCACGACTGCCACTGCATGTGCGGAAGTGGCTAAATATTGGTCCTTTCCTTACTTAGAACCTTAAAGCCTCCACTAATTCAACTTGACAAACTGCAAAGCTATGCTGATTACTCCTCTTTCGATCGAGAGATGCCCCACCACCACTTCTTTCAGCACTCCACCTCTTCCAGCACAGCTACTACAAAAACACCTGGAAGTTCATAAATTCATACACAGAACACTTCAGTGACCAGCTGTATATTCGCAGGGTGGACAAGGTGCAGGTGAAGTCCAGCCACCAGGTCCAGAAGTTAGATCGGCCGGTCTGACCGAGTGGATCTCAAACCCAACACCTGTACCTCCAGATACACTCCAGCAGGTGTCAGAACCTTCGATATCATCATGATTTAAAAAATAAACTATAAATATATATATTTTGTAATTTAATGTTTTTTAATTTTTTAGTACCCATTATATAACAGATTGATATACAAGATGATTGAATATAAGTGTAAAAGCTTGTATAGTTCATTAGCTGTCAATTGGCACATCCTATACAAAAATAAATGGTTTTATAAATAAATGTCAAAATTAATTATTGTTTATTATCTGTTGCCGGGGATTTTGTACTGACAGAAGCTATTGTCTTTTCGCATTCCAATAGAAAAAAATGTAAGATATTTCAGAGTGATCACCATATAAGTGTTTGAAAATAGGTGTAAAACCTTTTTGCTGACAAATGAGTTAAACATTCACCACTCTAAAGCTATTTCCATTCACTCTTTAGACAGATGACATTGTAAAGGCCGTTTGAAGACTAAAACAGGCCCCATTCTAATAGTTCTCTTATTAATCTGTGGCAGGCCTATGTCTAGCGGTGGACACCCTTTATCTAAAATGATAATGTACAAAATAACTTACAAATGTAATGTAATTTATATTTATTTCAAAAACAATCATCCTGACAGTCAGATGTTATTGAGCAGTCGCGTTATAGAAAAAACATGTGACATATTTCCTAATGAAATTCTTATTAATTGATTAAATATGAATAAATATGTGGCGTTTATCAGAACGCACCCAAATTAATTATCTAAGAACGCATCTGTTTTTCTATGCCACTTTTACACTCTGTACATATCGCTCACTCTAACGCGCCGCGCTATAGAGCAAACGTGTCGCTTCAACTGATGTGCAATAAAGGAAATAATTGAGATTTCTTATTCTGTGTCAATTAATTTTAAACTGTTCGACTGATGTCTGCCAACGAATGTGTTTTGACAAAAAAAGACAGAGAGATTTTACCCGGCATGAACCTAACATGGCCATTTTTTTATCTTCGCTACTAAAGGGTCTTACAAGATTTTCTCACGAGACAAACCATGGGCTTGTACAATAAATACTGATTCATTCGTCGCGCTATACGTTCCTAAAGTTTGAATTAAACAAAAACAATACATGCAGTCACATGATCCGAAAATAGTAAGCGATAAATTATGTTAAAAGTTCTCAGGGGTCATGTCTTCTTACAACAGTCTTATAGCAAGCAGACATACAGCCTATGACGTTATTTATAATATAATATGTAGATAGAAGTAATGACTACAAATAGTCTACAAAGGTTGTGAGGGGATTGAGATAGTACTACTTACACATTTCGTTAAAACTTGAAATGCAATACAATAAAAATGTTTGCCTGTAGTTTTAAGACTTAAATGATATCATAGTGAAACATTTAAATATATACTTCACTATAATTTTTTTTTCAAACACCTGTATAAAATTAGATAAAAACGATATGTATAATATATTTAAATAAACAAAGCTTATTTATAAACACTATTTATATTTTACTTATTCTCGAGGACTGTAAAATTTTTCTTTTTAATTATTGAATATAAATATTAATATAAATATTAAAAAAATATTTTAATTATGATTGCATAAAGTTCAAAAGACCGGTATCCAAGCAAATAGTGTCAATAATGACAGTGACATTAGCGATACAATAACAAAAATGAAATAACCTAGTGATAATTAGTGAGAAATATATTAAAATGATATTAATGAATATAGTTAAGACGTTGAGGATTAGTTATGCTCAGGCGATACGAGGATACTGTGATGGGTATACGCCGAAAGCGCTGCGGAGTCTGAAAGGCAAGTCGAGCAGGGCTTGCGTCCAATATTACGTCGATGCTTGTCGTGTACGCGCGGTGGCTGGCCGTGGTGGAGACGGGTGCATCTCGTTCCTGAGCGCCTGGTGCAAGGAGCACGCCGGTCCGGACGGCGGAGACGGTGGTCACGGCGGTCACGTAGTCTTTCAGGTGAAGACAAGTTTTGAAGCAGTTCAGTTAGCGTAATAACGTTCAGAATACGTATGTAATGAATGTTGTACTATTAATATGAACGTAGTCATAGGAATTCGATATCCAACAATTTTTATGTATCTAAAAATGGGCTTTATTTAGTTATCCATTCATTCTATTTAATAGATTTTAAAAATATGGTCAAAGAATGTATGGTGTGTGTACTGTATGGCTCATAGAGGACAGCTAACCTTAACACATTCCATGCCATGCGGGGCATATAAAACCCTTGCTGCACTTTCCGTTCAGACCATTTGCAGTTCTCATTGAAAAACAAAGGATTTTTAAACAAATGAATGGCTTGAATATAGATAACTTCTCACCACATATGCGCTTACATAATTTTTTCCGCTAATTATAGGTTTGCAGTACTGAAAAAGTGTTAAGCATATGTCTTAAATGACTTTTTTAATTTTTAAAGTATGGGCCATATGCATCCCATGTAGCCTGAATGGAAAATCTTCAAAAATTGCCATAGCACGAGAAGTGTTAAGAATATTCATTTTTGTCTTCAGGTTATTTCAATGTTAATTTTATATTATTTATAAGTTTTAACACCTATTTCCAATCATACTGTAAAAAATGATCACTTTTTACTATGAAAGGTGATTACTTTGAAGGTGAAATAAAAATAAATAATTTACATTTTTTTCAAGAAAAGGACCAATATTTAGCCACTTCCGCACATGCAGTGGTAGTCGTGCAACAAAGTGCACCGCCTGCCAGCTCGCTGATAAATGCGTATGCGGCAAACAATGCAAATTACTCAACTACCACTGTTAAATCAATCAACATGTGTTTCACCCCTCCATGGGGCATCCTCACGAGTTATGTTACAACGATTAGTGCCAAACACAGAGTCCATCCAACACACTAATCGGTAAATTGCTGGTTATTGGACCCTTTCTTGCTTAGGATGGACTTCCGCAAAATAATGCCTGATTCTAGTAATTTATATTTTATTAAATATAACATTACATTTCGTTATGCTACATATTAAATATAACAGTAAGGATACAATAACAAAATTAAATTTTGAAATATGAAACAATAAACATTATTCCTAATATTTACTTAATATATTGCCTCTATTTATTAAATATACTATAGTGGTCTGAAAAACTAAAAGTAGTACATTATCTCACAGAGCACGCACACGGTGAAGAGTTTAAACCACTGCAAGGCGGTGGTACAGGCCAAACATGGTGGCAGAGGTGATAATAAAGACCGAACCGGGAAGAATGCCAACCATGCTATCGTTCCAGTGCCTCTAGGTAAAACCTTAATGCTTGCATATGTACAGACATACTATATATATGTATATGTAAGTATTCTTGTATATATGTTTGTATAGTAATGTATATACACACTGAACTGCCTTCACATCTCTCATCTCCATCCAAAGGTTGTTTGGTAGAGATGACCTTGAGCGATAAGACCTCCTCTTGTACCATATAAATTGTTTATTTTTTTCTTCTATTTATTGTCTATAGCAGAGTTCCCCAAACTTTTTTGTATCATAGACCCCTTGCCATGTTTTTCCGTGTTGGGTAGACCCGCTACTTACCTGATATTGATTTCCTGTAAATTTCTAACTGTAGTCAAGTTTAGTGTTAAAAACTTAAAGTAAAAACACGGGTTAATTTATAAATTTATTAACTGAATTTAAATTAAAACTACACAAAAAAAAATTTTGTATCTGTTATGTAAAATATATGTAACATTAAATGTTTTGATATTATAAGATAGTATGATGTAAGTAAATAGGTACTATCAGTGTATGTGTTGAGATCCACTATTGTGGACCCCCATTTTCATTTCATGGACCCCCAAATTTTTTTTCGCTGATGAAGACCCCGTGCAGGTTGTCATAGACCCCCAGGGGTCGATATAGACCACTTTGGGAAATACTGGTTTATAGTGTACAAAAAAGTATTCATACAAAAAAAAACACTGCAAAATTTCATTTCAGTAATTACATGATAATCATTCTCTATTTATGTCAGGGACTCTCTTTAAGTTTTATTTTATGATTTTTTCTCCAGTCTATTATAATGCCACAATCTTTGGAAATTTCAGTATTTGACAGAACCTACAAATGTCGAAGAGATCAATGAGAGTCAGGTCAAAAGAAATCTGTGGAAAGAGAAATGGAGACATAGCTAAAGAGAGATAAAAGAGAAACAATTGTATCAGGGGGACTGGAAAGTAATGTCGCTTTCTAAAGTTAAATTCACACGACTACATTTCTAACAAGTTTTTATTTCTAATCAACAATATATTCACCTTTGTTATCAACAACCTTTTGCCGTCTAGTATACAAATCAATGCCGGAGCGGTAACAAATCAATTGATTTTTCTGTAAATTATGTGGACAGAAACAACATTACTTTCCCGTTTGAAAGTGTTTGCGGAAGGCATATGTCCACTAGTGGACGTCATATCGCTGAAATGATATATTAGGGGGATCGGAAAGTAATGTCGCTTTAAGTTAAATTCGCACGACTATATTTCTAACAAGTTTATATTTCTAATCAACAATATATTCACCTTCGTCATCAACCTTTTGCTGTTTAGTATACAAAATCAATGCCTGTATTTCAACAGAAACAACATTACTTTCAAGTACCCTTAGTATTTTGATACAAATAAAGGCATGGATGCACATATAGATAAGGTAGACTCGACAGAAAATTTGTCACATCACACATAATTACGTGGGACTCTGAGGTCAGAGTATCAGAAGCAGTTCCAATCCCTGATGATCTTCCAGGTACAGTAATTCGAGATGCTGAAGGTCGGGTGGTGGGAGAGCTGGCGAGCGAAGGCGCCATGTTCGTGGCGGCGCGTGGAGGCTCCGGCGGTCGAGGGAACAAGTTCTTTCTCACAGACACACAACAGGTAAGTCTTTATATCTGTGATGAAACTCCAGAACCTTATGATTACTTCCAATATAAGTAATATTTCAAGCCTCCAAATGTGTCAAGTATATACTGAACATGCCCGAATTGAAACACCTTGAGAAAGCCTTCGATCTTCACTAACTTAGGAGGTTTTAGGTTAAATTCCATCTATGTGTTTTCACTTAGAACACACAGAATGTACAAAGCGATTTAGCTGCGGTGTGTTTGGTACATTTTTTAATTCATTTTAGTCGTTTTGTTTAACATTTTCAAGCAACTGTGTATGCTTTTAAAATATGCTGTAATATCTCTGAAATGACATCATATATATATATGTATTTATATATAGGGTGACATTAAAAGACCCGAACACATGGACACCTTTTATATGATGTATTCGCCTTTATGTTTTATCAATGTATATTAAATTATTTTGAAGATATAGTCTCTCTTAGGTTTTTTCGCCTGTCCTTAGGTCTGAAGTAAAACATGTCAACGGGTTGGAGGTGTCAACGTGACTTCAACAAGAGATGTTATTCATGTTTGAATAAGAAATACATATATAGAGAACGCTATGTCTTTGAGATATAGCGATATATACATGATATAGCTGGAGCTGTAGGAGGAAGGGGGCTTCCGTCACCACGGGAGTGAATGAGACAGTACGGATATGGAAGGAACGGGAGGACTGGCATACAACGCTAGAGCGCTTGTTTTATATTTGCTTCGTGCGAAAGAGACAGCGCTATACAATATTTCTCGACTTGTGATTGGCTGACAATTCTCTGTTATCTTATTGGTTAATTATTGTCTTCGTAGTATATAAGGATTTGTGAGAGTTTAAACAATATACATACTTCTAATTTGGACTTGGTGTTTTCACAAGACAGTCTCCAAGTCAGATATATTCTTGAGTTCGACTTTATTTTTTATTTATTTATTTAATATTCTTTATTGTACACGATATAAGATACATTTAATAAGTTTTACAATAATATACAGAAAAGTACAATGGGCGGTCTTATCGCACAAGGCAATCTCTTACAGACAACCATAGTAAGGAAAAGATAAAAGTACATATAAAGGGTAGTTCACGTGTACAAAAAAAATACATATTTACAAACAAATGAACATAAATATACATAAACATACATACATACGTATATAACATATATACTTATAATAAGAAAGGTTTAATACATATTATAAATATAATACAATAATAAATACATCTAACTGACTTCGATCAGTATTGGTTCGATCACACTTGCCTCAGAAAGAAGCAAGAAGAAAAAGAAATGAACTAAGAGATAGATGATTATAGATCTAGTGAATGGTCATTTTATGATGATCTTGGGGGAAATGCCTTGCGATTTTGAAGTGTTATAATATGTGGACATGGTGATGAAAACCATCATCTTGTTTATCTTCTAACGAGATACCGTAACAGGCCCCGGAAGTAGCAGAGTTTGGCGCGGAAGGTGAGACCCTGGTGTACACGCTGGAGGTGCGGTCGATGGCGCACGTGGGGCTGGTGGGTTTCCCCAACGCTGGGAAGAGTACGCTGCTTCGTGCGCTCACTAGGGCTCGTCCGACTGTTGCTCCTTATCCGTTCACAACACTACGGCCGCATATCGGTGAGCATCGTGTGTTAGCGGTGATGAATATATGTTCACTTCAAACACAAAAGTTTATTTCGTATACAAGTCCAAGGGACCACATTGTTAATGTTTTTGAAAGACAAATTCAAGTCTTATTGTAAATCAATGATCAAGACATTGGACATATAGCTGTTGTGATGATATTTAAAATTAACTTTTAGTAAACTTTGATTTCTTAGCAATTTTAAATGCATATGTATGTAACATATAGTGCAATTGTAATGCAAACATATTATATTTAAAGATCAATGGTCTTACAAATTTATTTAATTTTTATTATATACAGGATGATTCATTATTAATATAAAAACTTAGGGGTTAATGCATAGTTCGTTTTTTGACAATTAATTTATGGTACACCCTGTATAGCAACGGTTTCAGATATAATAAATATCGTAATGGTAATATAGTAAGAAAATGCGTTTTTAATTCGTATTACTGCATATTAAAATTAATTATTGTTTAATATCTGTACTTGTCAAATTTGTACTGAAAAAAATAATGTAAAATATTTTAGAGTGATCAAGATATACAGGATGTTTGAATATTTTTGTAAAAGCATTAGCGTAATCTCATAATATAGATTGCACATATGTATCTTTAGTAGCACAAATATTATATATACACCAAAACCTCGCTTTGCGTTTTTTTCGAAGTTGCGTCGCTGCTTAATTAGTACTAATTTTCACTGTGCGTCGTTAGATTTTCGAGGTTGCGTTGTTTTGGATTCTTTAATTTTTTTTTTGAAATTTTCTTTTTTTCTAAAAGATGGCAACACTTTTGTTTCTGATTGCGACATACCATCAAAACTCGGGGATTCCCTTTTTAACTGAAAATCAACGCAATTTGAATACAGTTTTATTTTCAGTTTGTTTTCCTTATTTTAGAGTTCAGTTTCAATTACGTAGTGTGTTGTGCTTTTTTTTAATAGAGAATAATAAATTTATATAAATTTTTACGTGTTATTTCTGGTTAGAAAAAAGGTAAATATTTTTCCAAATTATTTATTGGCAGATTTAAGATATTATTTTTGTTTTTTAAATGTTTACTTTGTTCAATTTTCTTTTTAAAAAGTCGTATTTACGTGACCCTGGAACCTATCTTCGATCTTTACATGGTTTGCTATAGAAAATCTTACTTCACTTTGCGACGTTTCAATTTGCGTCGTGTTTTTTTGGAACGTAACCACGACGCGAAGTGAGGTATTGGTGTATATATATATTAACACATACAAGTCAGTGTATGATACAGCCTTCAATATGGTATCGCGTGGTGGTTGCAGGTATGGTGCTGTACGATGATCACGAGCAAGTTGCGCTGGCGGATTTACCAGGGCTCATTCCTGGTTCGCACAGGAACCGTGGACTTGGTGAGATCACTTTTATTTACGTGACTAACACTACCGTATTCCACGATATATTGACACATTCAAAGTTTACACACATATAACGTTATCCTTTATAACTCAAGTTTAAGAAAATATATCGAAGGTTGTTTCAATATCAGGCATCCAGTTCCTGCAGCACGCGGAACGCTGCCGGGGTCTGATATATCTGTTGGACGGGACAGAGGACGCTCTGCAGCAGTACACGACCCTCAAACACGAGCTGTCCCAGTATAGCAATAGCCTCTCCCACCGTCCGAGTGTGGTGATCATCAACAAGATCGACCTGCCCGAAGGGAGAAGATGCTACGAGAAACTAAAAACAAAGATGGAGGTGCTGGGTATATCTGCGAAGATAGGACTCCATTTGAACGAACTTTTGAGAGTAGTCAGAGAAATGTATGATGGTGGTAGCGATGGAAAATAAATTATCTGTGAATTGTTTCTTTGTTTCCTTTGATACTGAAGGTTTACAATAGAGATGGGTTAGACAAGAAAGATATATATCTTTGCAAAAGATATAATCACTATCCAGCGCGCGCGCGTTGCAATTGTATCTCTGTGTCTTTGTACTTGTAACGAGTTGCGGTTCGTGCCGAGTTAGAGAGAGATGGGCTTATGTAGCAATTGATACGTAAGAGAGAGACAGATAGCTACTGCATGTTTGTATTAAAAACGTAAACTACGGATTTATGACAAATACATGAAATGATTAAAAGGAATATTTCACACGTTTTATTCCGTCTTACAGAGTTCTAAGTCTGAGCTAAAAGAGATGAAGACATAAAGGATATATGTTTAGTGTTAGCTGTCTCATTCTCTCTCCAAACCGTACTGAGCTGAATGAGTTAAAGATATAAAAGAGTGATATATATGCCAAGATCGAAGACATATAAATCACTCTTTTATTGTCAGGGATACATTTTGACCATCTCTAGATTACAATCAAAGTGTGTTACTAGTGATGAATGTGAAGCAAGGCGTAAGCATTCCCGAAGATATCTATGATGGGATATACCATAATCGCCAGTTTTAGCAGGTCGATTGGCGATCGCAGTGATAAAGGTACGCAGAAGATGCTGTTGCCTATATGGAAACTTCTTTATTCAGTGGTAATACTATATAATTAATGCACCAAAGTATGAATTATATAAGATTGTATTGGGAATCGAATTCGCGATTTACGATCTTAAATCAACTATTCGAGGTGATGAATTAAGAACATGGTCTTCTTGGCGATCGCTTGATTTCTCTATGAAATCGAATCAGCGATGAAGAGATCCGTAGAGCAACGAAAGCGAACATAGCCCAGGTGATTGGCAAGTGGAAGTAGCAGAAGTCAGGGCACATAAGTCGAGGAACTGATGACCACTGGGGCGTTCAGGCTCTGGAACACGACCATAAAGTCGTCCATCAAGGTGTGCAGGTGAACTTGTTAAAGTCAACGGAAAATGCTGAATGAGGGACCTTGGAACACGAAGACGCATTTTTTAATTTATTTACAACGAGATCATCTTTGTTCATTTGTAAACACGGTGTGGATAGATCTCGAACAGCAAACACCTGTCATGGTATTTATCTTTGGGTTAGACGTATACTCGGAGCGTGTTTCGGCTAATTTAATGATGATGACAGTATAAAAGTAGTCATGGTGATAAATAAAACTAGAAAATATAAAAATGTCACTTTATTTACAATTCAATTCGTTAATTACGTTTGGAATTTTAATTGACAAGTAATTATATATATCAGTCTGTTCGTGTTGCGATGCTGTTTTGTGATTTGATCATGCCCCCCGTTATACTGATCACATGCCCCCTCTTCTACTAACTCACGCCCCCTGTTCTACTTATACGACGCATAATAGATGCTAGCTCCAAAGCTCCTGGAGCCTTACAACGGGCCGGGAAGCGCGGGTGGGAGAGGCTGTGCATGCGGCGGCACCAGCTCGTTAGTCAACTTCTTGCCCTTCCTAGACTTCTTCGGCTGCACTTTCATCTGCGAAAATTATTGGTTTTAGACATCATCAAAGACTTAATTTGGAATAAGTCCTCAGTACAAACTTAAATCAGTCTGCACTCTATTAACGCCACTTTAACAGATAAATATTTGCCCCCTTTTCCGCAAAGTTCCTACTTAAGGCAATACTACTCCTTTTCCTGCAAATTCTAATGTTAAACTAACCTCTCCTACTCCCACAAAGACTGCAATTGAAACAGCCCTCTGCTTGCAGCATCTACTGTTAAAGTAATACTTTTTCCCTTTCTATCTCACGAAATCTGCAGTTGAAGCAACGCCCCCTCGTCTACTTACAAAATCTAATCTTGACGCAGTTCTTCCTGTGTCCCAAACTATCGACAAATTCTACTTTTATAACAGTCTTGGAATGGTATATTCTAGTGGGTAGTCGATAGAATTAAGGAGTGAGGTGATGAATGAAAGGATTTGTAAAGAACAGGAGAAGCTCTCAAAACGGGGGCCAAAAAAACAGACCTACCTTCTCTTCCCCTGGAAAATCCACTGACCCAGTCCCATTTTTAGCAAAGCCTCCAGTAAAAGGAGGTTCTACCACGACTTACCTTATAGTGAACCTCACGCACGTGCCGGTACAGGCTGGAGTACCAGCCGAAGGAGGCGCTGCAGCGCTCGCACTGGTACGGCGTCTCGCTTGTGTGCATCGCGACAATGTGGTACTTCAGCTTTGCGGCGTTCTGCAACGACCACCGTACCACACATTACGATATATATATATATATAAAATTCTCGTGTCACGGTGTTCGAACTTGAGCTCCTCCGAAACGGCTTGACTGATTTTTACCAAATTTTACATGCGTATTCAGTATGTCTGAGAATCGGCTGCTATCTATTTTCCATACCCCTAAGTGACAAGGGTGGTCCACCCCTAAATTTTATTTTTAATTTTTTAGACAATTTTTTTGGTTTTTATTTTATTATGATACGGCATACAAAAATACATACAAACCTAAATTTTCACCCCTCTACGATCAATCCTTATCTTACATTTGTTAATTAAAAACTTTTATTTTTTTGCAAAACAACATTTGCGGGATCAGCTAGTATATATATATAACACTGTAATCAAAATCTACCTTGAAATTTTCCTAGGTTGGTAGTACTGTCTGTAACATTCACCAAGCATTTGTTTATCAAAAGGTTTAACTATATCAGAGTTAGTCGTTCAACCATCGTATTCCGAATTGACTTCGTGCAACTTCTGGCCATTTCAAAGACCGATGCCGGGAAGTCATTTTGACATGACTTTGTAGATAAAAACCGAATCTAATGTCATGAAGATTATACCGACTTGTTCGAAGACTGGAAGAAGCGTCGGGCGCTTTGAAGGTGATGAAATTGATTTGGAAGAATAAATAAATAAATTCACCTAACTTTTTAATTACAGTATTATATATAATATTTCCATATATACTAATCTGACGGCTTTGAAACGTGGTCGCTAAAAAATCCAGGATTTGACTACGAGATCCAATCAGGAACAACAAATCACCGCAAGGACCAAGTCCTGGAGCGGTGACCACAGACCAGCGTAATCAACGTCCACCAAAGAATCCTTGAAAGAGGTTGGATGTCGCTGATTCGAAATCTATGGGTAATCTATGTCCAGCGGTGGGCGTTTTAAATAGAGGTCAGATAAAAACAGATTTTTCGAAATTCCATCCGAAACGAGGGTACACATATATTTTCAAACTGTAGCGTTTGAGGTATATGATCGACTTTTTGAGGTATTTGACTCTGTGTTTGGCACTAATCGGTGTAACATAACTCCTGAAGATGCCCCGTAGAGGGGTGAAACACGTGTTGAGTAATTTGGCGGTGGCGGTTATGTAATTCGCATTGTTTGCCGCATACGCAATTATCAGCGGGCTGGCGGGCGGTGTACTTTGTTGCACGACTACCACTGCATGTGCGGAAGTGGCTACATATTGGTCCTTTTTTACTTAAGATGGACTTCCGCAAGGTAACGCCTGATTCCATTAAGCATATGAACGCTGTCAATAGATGTCGCTTGTATTTCCTAGATCTATCTTTTACGTTGGGTAGTCTTATATAGTCTCACATACCACAAACATATATAAACGAAGACACGACACATATAAAGATATATTATTTAAAAAAAATAGCATCCTTCATAAAAATTAAAAGTTGAGGGTAGTACAAAAACAGCAATTAATTTTATGATTTACCCTACATATTTAGTGAGACATGAAAAAATAGTCGAAATGCTATGGTTTTGCTATAAGATTCCTCGGAACACAGAACAGTTACTCACCTACCACAAACATAAATAAATAAACGAAGACACGATACAAAAAAATATATTATTAAAAAAATTAACATCATTCATAAATTAAAATTTGAGGGTAGTTCAAAAACTGCAATTAATTTTATGATTTACCCTACATATTTAGTGAGACATGAAAAAATAGTCAAAATGCTATGTTTTTGCTATAAGATTGTTCAGAACATAGACCAGTTATCAAATAGAATCTGTATGGAATAATTTTTGGACTAACCTGGTACGACTTCCCGCATACATGACAGAGATTGTCCTTCGCATCCTTGTTCCGGTGCACGTTCTGCATATGCACGTACAGCGACGTGTGGCACTTGTATGGCTGAAAGATTGGCATAGTCACTTCGAGTTACTTGCTGGACTGGAGATCCCAAGTCACCATAGTCTGACACTTGGAGAATACCCACTTTTGGGGTCTCTGTATTTTTGATGCTTGTGGGATCTAACGGAAGCATTAATACTTCTTGATGCTGTACCAATGTAAAGAACCTTCTCCAGGTCCTGATGCAGTCTTCTTCAGGCTCTACTGTTCTAGGACTACCTTCATTTTTGTGCTTGTACAAGATACCATAAGTTCTTGGGTCAAGAGTATTTATTGTACGAGATTATAACCCATTAAAACCCAAAGGTTGCTCTCAACGTACCAAGACACTTTATGGCGAAAGGTTGAATCTCCCACTGGACTTGTTGCTGACTATTATTCCACCTACGACAACCATTTTAAAGGAAGGAATTCTTCGAACTTGCATAAGATACCATGTACTTGATGGGTAAAAGTATTGTATGCAAATTTACCCCACTAAAACCCAAAGGCGATTTATGGAAAATCCTCAGAATGCCTCAGAAGGGTTGTAGGATCTCTTAAAGAAAGTCATTAGTACTGTACTCTACCAAGGCACGTCTTAGACAAGGCTTTGGACCTTTCCCAGGACTCGTCTTCTCCATTTTCATTAGTTACATCTATGAATACCTTTATTATGGAGTAAGGGAAATTCTTGTTTGTAACGTAAACGTGAATCATTATATAACACGGTATACGAGAATGACTCGTATAACGCGTTTTACTATAACACGGAACCAATATATCGTGTTATAGGAGGAAAAATTGTACATTTTTTGAAAAATTGAAAATCGTATCGGGATGCCTAGAGCTTTTTCCAGAGACATGAGAAGGTACAGTACCAAAATATACCAACGTACTCTGTAAGAAATCCCACAATCCCTATAAAGTACCTAAAACAACCTTAATAATAGTAAATGAGGATATTACGTTCTCCCCTCTCAAAGACATGATCCTGGTGCAAAGAGTTTTAGAATTTAGTAAACATGGTACTAAGATGACGTAGCTCGAAGAATTGAAGAACTGCCGTCTAAAGTGGCAGCTCGAGTGAAGACCACCAGCCGGTAGACGCGGGTAGGCTCTCCCCCCCACTAGGTGGACGTCCATCACTAACAAGAAGAAGGTACTGACTTTCTCCATATAGTTAAGTATTTAATATAATTTAGCCAGAGAAGACATCTAGAAGACTAGGCGGAATTATACAATACCTAGGTGTACTCCTCTGTCCTGATGTATATCTAATTCCAGGACCAAGCGATGGATAGCTGGTCTTCTATCTTCAACAAGCAGAGAGTGAGTATACTTCCATCAGGACCTGCATGAGATTCCACTCACCTTGTTGCAGATGTGGCAGCGAAACTTGATTTTCTTTAGGTGTTCCCAGTCGACATGATCACGCAGTCGCGTCTTGTTAACAAACTTCTTGCCACATTCGTCACACGAAAAGCTGCAACATTTTCCACAGTTGCCATTACTGATACTTTGTACAGCTTTGCAATAGACATCAAGTAAAAGAAAGAGGAGTGAGGGACACTGTGAAAATGGTCCTCAAAGACCCTCTCACCATGGCTGGTCTTCCAAGACTTCGAAGAAAAAATCTATTTATAGTTGAACTAAAAATTCACATCAGTAGTAAAGTCGAAGGCTGAAAGTCTCATGATGACCAGATATTCTGGCCAATAACCTACTAAGACCTGATTGATCTTATTCCTTACTCTTCACCAGCATAACTTCATCATCACGAATTATATCTTAATATGGTACCACGTATGACGGTATAGATTTACCATCACACGAGTTCACCATGAAATCTAGCATCTCCCGTTACTCTTAAAATCCGGTTACCCAAGGGTAAAGGAATATCCGAAGAACCATGATCACCGATGTAGCTTGAAGGATTGCTCATCTGAAGTTCTCTATGCGGCGTAGGTAGACCCTAATTGGATCGACGACCTGGTTAAAGTCACAGGAAGACACTGGAGACGAGATAATCGCAGCAAACTTTTGAGGAGACTTACACCTTGGAGTGGATGTATATCGTCTGACTTGATGATGAAGGGCGAAGCCCCACATACCTGAACTCAGTCTCGGGCACGTGGCGACGCGACACCCGCAGGTGCTGCCGGTAAGTGGCCACGGAAGCGAAGAGCTTGTCGCACGGCGAACAATGCAGCTCGCCCGAGTCGCGCGCCTGCACAACATATACACTTACCTACACCGGCGAATGATGTACACGGCAGTACCATTGTACACAGCAATACAGTTGTACACACCAGTACTATTGTGCACAGCAGTAGTTTTACATATCAGTATAGTTGTACAGTACAGTAGAGATGTACACAGCAGTACAGTTGTACATAGCAGTACTATTGTACAAGCAGTAATATTGTAAACAACAATACAGTTGTACACAGCAGTACGGTTGTACACATTAGTATAAGCGTACACAACAGTAGTTGTACAGTACAGTACAGATGTACACAGCAGTACAGTTGTACATAGCAGTGCAGCGTACACAGCAATACAGTTTTACACAGCAGTACGGTTGTACACAGTAGTATAAGTGTACACATCAGTACAGTTGTACTTGTACACACCAGTATTATTGTGCACAGCAGTAGTTTTACATATCAGTATAGTTGTACAGTACAGTAGAGATGTACACAGCAGTACAGTTGTACACAGCAGTGCAGGTGTACACAGCAATACAGTTGTACACAGCAGTACGGTTGTACACATCAGTACAGTTGTACACAGCAGTATATGTGTACACAGTAGTACAGTTGTACAGTTTAGTCAGTTGTACAGTTATCTACAGATGTACACCACAGTACACTTTAAAACAGAAACAAATTGATTACATAAATTCTAAAATTTTTGTAATGAGTGAAATTTATTCCAAAGGCCTAATATTAAAAATATAAATTACCTTATGGCTGCGCATGTGCCTGCCCAGGTTGGACTTCCACTGGTAGACTTTGCCACAGCGTGGGCATGGGTAGCGGTTCTGCCCCTTGTGCAGTACACTGTTAACAACCAAAAGACCGTTTCTATATTAACTTGATTCTACAGGGTGTTTGGTAGTGACCTTAAAAACTTTAAACAGGCTAATGTATACCTCATCTGTTTAGCTTTTTATCTATTACATATCACCCTGTATATAATGATCACTGTGAAATATGTTAAATTAATTTGTATAAAGTCTACAGACAGGAACAGATAGTAAACAATATTAATTTTAATATATTATCATTACTTTATTTATTATCTGGAACAATTTAATTTTGGATATAGAAGGTCCTTAAAGTGAACAGAATATGAAATAGTCTGGTGGTCTGGAACTATGGTTTACAGAGGTCAAAGTTCTAATAATTGCAGGAGGTCAAATTATAATTTTATTTGTGTTCATGAACAGTAATGTCTAATGATTTATTACTAAATATTTCTACTACACTTTCCTCCTTTCTCTTTTTCATTTTCACTACTCAAACTCAACTCTTCTGTCTCCCTCTTTCTCTCTCTCTTACCCTCTATCTCTCCCAGCATATCTATTACAATTTATATCTCTCTTTTTATATTTTTTATCCTTTTTCACCATACTGCCACTTTCTATCTATAACAGATTTCTTGTTATTATAAAACGCGTTATACGAGTCATTCTCGTATAGCGCGTTATATAATGATTCACGTTTAACTTTACTCGTTATGGTGTTTAAATTAAATAATAAAGAAAAACAATGTTACAAAGATGGAGTTTTCCATTCTCTAAAGGCAACCTATACAACAATGGAATGAAGACGAGTCCTGGGGGAGATCCAAATCTTACTCAGGACATGTATTGGTACTGTATCAAAAAGGACTTTATTTAAGAGATCCCACAACCCTTCTAAGGCATTCTGAGGATTGTCAAAAAATTGCCACTTTTGGGTTTATTGGGCTAAAATTGCTTACAATATAATTCTCTAACTCTTTATCTCTTTCTCTCTCTAGCACTGATGCTCTATTCTTCTCCTACTTTTCTATTTTCACACAGAATATCTCTATTCACTCACTCTTTCTCAAACACACTTTCTCTTTATATCCCTGTCACTTTATAACCGAACACCCTGTATAAATATGATCAGAATGTACCAACTTGAGGTGATAGCGGTAGGTTTTCTTGGAGCTGAAGACTTTCCCGCACTCAACGCACTGCGGGCGGTCGGGCAGCGGCTGGCGGCAGCGGGGCGCTCTCGTCTGCAACTGAACAACTCCTCACTCATCACCTCTTCCTCCTACGAACTTCTAGCATTACAACACGACTGCATTCTAAGATCACCTAATTGTTGGAAATTGATACCCACTGCAAGACATAGGTCTCCCCCAAAGATATCTATGGGGGGATATACCATCATAGCCACTCTTCGCAGGGAGGTTGACGATCGCAGTGGTCCAATCAGAATGGAACTGTTAATTGGAGCCGAAAGATTTTCGAGTGGTGACGACTAGCAGGTAGACACGGCGTGGGCATACCCCCACCAGGTAAACTGACGACTTAATTAAGACCGCTGGAAGTCATTGAACGCGGGCAGCTCAGAACTGATGATCCTGGCGATATATGGAGGAGGCCTGTACCTTGCAGTGGTTCATGTTCGGAGCATAAATAAAAACTCATGCATTAGAAGTGACAACTCTTTGAAACCCTGACAGAATATATATAAAGTTCTCCGAGAAATGTGATATCACCAATAATGTGATGGTGATAGGGACAAGGCCATCACTATCTTTCAATGATACTACTTAGAATATATTTGCGACAAAAACCTCAAGACATTAGTAAGTCAGAGGAGTACAGGATGTCCAGTGGCATATAAATGGTGACATCCCCTGACAAGGGTCATAGGATCTTATCACCACCACTATTTTAGTGAGGGCAAATGAAGGGTAGTTTAAGAAACCCTGTGACCATCTCAACTCTTAAAGATATATTTTGCGAGGATATTCCTGTCCCATGATCACCTAGAACCTGATCAGCAAGTGGCGTGAAATACTGTAGTCAGATTCAAAGGGTATACCTGACTTTGAGACTGTCTTTCATTCTTCATGAAACCCTTGATTCCTCCATTGATAAGAAGGTATTAGACTTCATCAATCCACTGTCCACCTTGAAATAGCTGAAGCTGGTGGGAGGTTAACCTACCTTTATACCACCTGATGGATATTTCATCCAAGGTGCTGCACTACCTGAGTAGGAGTCCTTATTCTGGGAAGAATATTTCGGGATATTATACAGCAACGCCCTCTAGTTCACGGACCCTTCCGCCCCGTGAACTCAGTACTGATGAAGCTGTATAAGCCTTAGGGCTAACAGCATTAACATCATCAGAGAAATTTTAAGCAAGAGAAACACCCTGTACCTGACAGCTATCACCATCCACGAGGCTCAAGGGCTAAAGACCGAAGCATTCATTCAAATAGATACCCTCAGGCTGTACAACAGTGTTCATAACCTGGTGGTAGCAATGTAAGTATAAACTCACCGGCTTTGTCTTGCTATCACCATTTTCAAAGTGAACTGGTAGAACTTCTGTGTCACTGTGTTTATCAACCGTCACCTCTACTTCCGGCAGCTTGTCCAACTTCACATCATCTTCACCGTTGACATCACAGTCTTCGACATAATTCTCCGAGTCACTAAAGTCGTTCACTTTTAACTTAGTCCGTTTCTTTTTCTTCCTTTTTACCCTTGTTTTTGTTATCTGAAAAAAAAAAAATAACTTCACATAAAGCTATGATGGTTCCAAACACACCCTGATCTAATAGCCCACGTAAGGAAAGGACCAATATTTAGCCACTTCCGCACATGCAGTTGTAGTCGTGCAACAAAGTGTACCGCCCGCCAGCCCGCTGATATATGCGCATGCGGCAAACAATGCGAATGCGAAACACACAACTGCCACCGTTAAACCACTCAACACGTGTTTCACCCCTCCACGGGGCATCTTCAGGAGTTATGTTGCACCGATTAGTGCCAAACACAGAGTTACTTTCAAAATAGCCTTACTATAATTAAAACAACTAATTCTTAAGTTTTTTATTAGGATCTATATTCTACAGACATTAGTCTTTGTTTTTAAAATCACACCAATACCACACTTCGCGTCGTGGTAACGTTCCAAAAAAAAAACAGGACGCAAATTGAAACGCCGCAAAGTGAATTAGGAATTTCTATAGCAAACCATGTAAAGATCGAAGATAGGTTCCAGGGTCACGAAAATACTACATTTTAAAAAGAAAATTGAACAAAGTAAACATTTAAAAAACAAAAATTATATAACTCTGTCAATAAATAAATTGGAAAAATTTTTACCTTTTTTATAACCAGAAACAACACGTAAAAACTTATATAAATTTAATATTCTCTTTTAAAAAAAGCACAATACACAACGTAATTGAAACTGAATTCTAAAATTAGCAAAACAAAGCGAAAAGAAAACTGTATTCAAATTGCGTTGATTTTTAGTTAGAAAGGGAATCCCCGAGTTTTGATAGCATGGCGCAATTAGAAACAAAAGTGTTGCCATCTATTAGAAAAAAAATGAAAATTTCAAAAAAAATTAAAGACTCGAACCCATAACAACGCAACCTCGCAAATCTAACGACGCACAGTGAAAATTAGTACTAATTAAGCAGCGACGCAACTTCGAAAAAAACGCAAAACGAAACGACGCAAAGGGAGGTATTGGTGTATTCCAATTTCAAAATTTTATCTAATGCATATTTTTTTTTGATACCAGATTCTCAATGCTGTTCAAGTGGCATTTGCTTCTGTAGGTTTCAGAAGTTCAAGTTGCCACATATTTTACATAATTTGGACAATGTCACATCCTTGGATTGGTTCAACACTTACTTTAGTTTGTACTATATCATAGATAACTTTGGTTTGATTTAATTTCCTATCAAATTGGTTTCTTATCATAACATACATAAGTAATTGGTTTCTTGTGTCATTCTCATCATAACATACATAAATCACCTTTCAAAGTGATGAGGAATTAAATACAAACCTTCCCGGAGTCCTGATGCTGAAGGTGCAAGTTCCTCACGAACGTTTCCGGTTCACAGTGGGTCTCCTGTTCACTCTCCACAACTTCACTCTTCAGCCTGTCCACCGGCACATCATCATCGGACTCCGCCTTCACCACTGTGTCCGGGTACATCACATTAACAACATGCTGTATCTTCAAATTTGTCTCCCTTGATATAGATTTCGATATATCATTCTGGAATTAATGTTATATCTTTTGACTGTTCTCTATACATACAGGATGATTGTATAGTGGTACCAAAATTTAAAGGTATTTTGGTGAAAATTAATTAATGATTTCCGAAATAATAAGAAACATAGTAAAAAACTACATTTAAAAATAAATACATTTAAAAAACTTTCAAGTTAAACGGTTTTTTGATACCCATATTGTGGTGGTTGTGGAAAAATATGTACCTAGTCCGTTATTATATATATATATATAAAAATATAACTGCACGCTAAAAGCTAGGGTCATTATATTTATGTACACCTATTTCTGTCGCACACGTCTTCTGTCTCACTCACACAGAGGACTCCTATTGGTTGTAAAGTAAGCATTATGATTGGCTATTTAAATAAAGTTAGTTCTTGGATCTGTTAATGTAGTTTATGGTTTTGTGTGTATACAGGAAGTGTATTTCTGGAAGCACAAATTCATTCTATTACATGTGCTAGAATTTTAATTTCAACTCCAAGAAGACTTCTCTCCTGAACTTTCATTTGTTTTCTGAACCAAGCATAACTTACTCTGTGGCAGGAAGTCAGGAGTTCTGCCATAATCATTCTGTTTCCATAAAAACAACCCCGTGCAAGATTTGTCAGTATATATAATATATAAATACTAATTATAAAAACCGGCTAGACAAACACCCAAATAACTTGGCTTCCGAATTGACTTGCATCCAGTACAGGAAACGTCTTAAACGCCATGACATCCAGAGACTAGACGCTCGATGGTGAACTAGGAGTGTCTCCCCCCCTCCCCGGGGAGACCCCTTTCAAAGCTATAACCTCTCAACAAATCCGCTTATAGTCCTGGGACTGATCGCAGATGAAATAAGGAACACAAAAAAATTATAATTTATACCTGTTGTACATGCTGCAGAAGTTCAGTATAACAGCGCTGTGCTTGCTCCTTGAAGCGCTGGAAACGCCTCATCGCAGCACGACACTCCCAGCACACCCGCACGCTAACTGACGTGTCGTACACCTGCACAAGTTCCAGCAGTCAACGCTCAGCTCATAGTAACAGAACTTTATCAAGTAAGAAAAGGACCAATATTGAGCCACTTCCGCACATGCAGTGGTAGTCGTGCAATAAAATGCACCGCCCGCCAGCCCGCTGATAAATGCGTATGCGGCAAACAATGCGAATCACACAACTGCCACCGTTAAATCTCTCAACACGTGTTTCACCCCTCCACGGGGCATCTTTAAGACTTATGTTACACCGATTAGTGCCAAACATTGAGGCAAAAAAGTCAAAGTCAAGACTCTGTGTCCTTTTCTTACTTAGGATAGACTTAGGCAAGGTAACCCCTGATTCCATTAAATATTTAGAAACTTTATTAACACATTTAAGATCAACCTTTATATATTTATTGTCTCTATTTCAGACAACTTTCGGATGGACTTTGTTAACACAGTTAAATGGAGTGGGTGACATGAGGTTTTGGAAAAAGATGTGTATTTATTCAGATATGCAAAGGCATCTCCCAAACATTGACATGATGGCTGATCTTGGACTGCCTGCATCCAGTGAATTCCATTAACCTTGACTATGTCATTGGTCCACCTAACAGGGGGCATACCCATGCTGCTTCTGCCAGATCATGTTCGCTACTCAAGAAACTTTCAACTTACTCATAAAACAGCCAGCTGTATGTAATTTACAGACATCAAAAAAGAAAATAGTTATAATAATTGGATAAAGATGACAAAAGCTAGCTATAAAGTGGTACAGCTCCTTTGTCAGCAAAAATCTTTAAAACTTTTACAACCATGTATAAAGTGATTGTATCTGAAATTTGTTACATCAATTTGTTTTTTTAATTTTAATGCCATGAGGAATGCTGACAAGCAAAAGAGGCAATGCCATAAGCTGGATGCTCTCTAATAACCTGCTCTGGCTTTAACCCGACATAGTCTTTTTAACAAACATCTATTTACAATAGGTGTTAAAGTTCTTTGTTCCGAGTGTAGCTGATAGAGGACAAAACTGCTGCTCACATAAAACTGGTGTATGAGTGTAGCTAAAGTGCTTTTATAAGATTCCCTGCAACATCAAGGGTCTGATGTGATTTCTTGAGGAGTTGGATTGGCTTGATTAAGGCCAACCCTGATGCAAAATGTGCACAGTGCTGCTTGGTTGTGGGAATCAACCTCGTTAAGACAAGACAAGATGTGACAGCCCAGTGGTAGAAGATTGAGATTTCTGATCATAAGTTTTGTATTCAAATTCCAGGATACAATTTTATATAATTCATAAGTTTTGCTATCATTATTAAGGATTGCTATTACACACAAACAAGTTTCCAAAGGATGAGTAGCAGTTACTTCTCAGTACCATAATACCACACTGCGATCACCAATCAGTGATTACAATATATACCCCATAGATATCTTAAAGGGAGGTCTATGGCTTGCAATAGGCAACTATGAACTGAAACAACTTACATTTAATTAAGTTCTTAATCATCATAGCAGCTAGAAGAGGATAAAATGAAAGCAGGTGTACTATTATCATCAAGTCAGCTTATATAAGTTCAATGCAAGGCTTGACCAGTTCTGTTCAGACTCTCTGTTTGGCAATAATTGGTGTAACATAACTCTTGAAGATACCCCAGATATGGCAGTGGCAGTTGTGTGATTTGCATTGTTTGCCGCATACACATTTATCAGCAGGCTGGTGGGCAGTGCACTTTGTTGCACGTCTACCACTGCATGTGCGGAAGTTGCTAAATATTGGTCCTTTTCTTACTTGACTAGTTCTGATGCTTGATTCTAACAACTTCTTGTAACCTTGGCTATGTTGTTGGTCCATCTAAAGGAAGGACTGCCAATAGATACAAAGGTCAAATAGTGTATGAAGGTAAGCGGTTAAAAAAATGCCATCAGCATGCTCACCTCAATCTCATTCAGGATTTGATAATACAGATTATAACAGCCAGTCTCTCCTATAAAGAATAAGTTACGTCCCACGCATAAGCATGATGTGCACAGCTCCTCCATTATATTCGCTTCGATGCTCCCGATAACTCTTGACGTCTTCTATGAGAAGTTAAATTAAGAGAACTGCTTCCGACACAGCAGTACACCGAACATTTACCGACATAACTACAGACACCTCGAATAGATGTTATAATAAATAATGACGAGCCATGAATGAATCGAAAGAGATTTTTAAATAAAACAATGAAAACAAAACACCTAAACAAACATTTTGAATTTTTTTTATTACACTTGACTGTATACAAAACGTGTATGCTTCACAAAGAAAATAACCGACAATTATCTGATATATTTAACTGAATTATCAATTGTGCGTATTTGTCACACAAATGTTTTGTTTTTAAAATTTAATTTGCATCAAAATCGAAGCGTCTCTCGTCTTTGTGACAGTCACGGATGCACTCTTCAAAAAGTAACAATTCTGACAGCCGTTAGTGATGTCCTATTTAATCGATACGAAAATTAATCGGTTGCTATGACAATTAAAAAGTATCGATTTTATTTATACACTTATTATATCGAGCAGAAAGGCGAATTTTACCATTATTTGCCAATTAACGTTATTAATAAAAGATTTTACTACAGCAAGGCTAGGTAACTTACGAAGAAATATTAAAATATCACTGGCATAAATAATTTCTTACAAAAATATCAATATTAAAAAATTTGAGAATAGAATTGTTCTTTGATAGCGTATATGGAGCTACCTTCAAAGCTTTCCGATCATCCTGTATATTCCAAGCCATAAACGATTGCCATAATTGTCCACGGGCATTTTTATTATATTATGTTGATTGCCATAATCCCAGTGACGATATTCACAAGTAACTTAGGAAATAAAATTCAATTAAAAGAGTTGTTAATCATTTTATTAACTTCAAAATAAAGGTTTTTTAATATAATTTATAAACTACTACGTAATTAGCATACATAAATTTATTATAATTAACATATTCACTTAAGAATTAGTTTTTACTTCGCTATCTTTCTCCGTTTTCTTTTTATCTTCCTTGTTCTTCTTCTGTTTCTTTTTCTTCTTTTTATTAGAATCCTTTTGCCTGTTCATATCGTTATAGTTCATCAACTTTTTATACATCTTAAGCAGTTGCTTTGCATCTTTCTTCATTTCTTTGGTTACCTTTCCTTCTGTATTTCTTTTTTCGTGATCTTTGTCCTGGACTTCTTTAATTGGGTCTACATACTTTGTAGAGCCTTCTAGAGTGTTGTATTGTTCTATAGAACCCTCTTCTAAGTTTGTTTCTGTTGTGACTTTTTCGACTTCTGGAACTGTTTCTACTGTCTCTCTTTTAGATTCTTCCAACTTTCTTTTTAGCTCCTTATTTTTCTTGCGCATTGCGTTAAGAATATTGGCCGTAGACAGTACATTTTTCACTTTCCTACTGTCTAAATATCGATCTTTCCATGTAATATTCTCTGCGTCATATACTTCTTTTTCTCGTGCTTGTGCTCGTTCATGCTCTCTTATTTCTTCTTCAGTAATCACTTCTACTCTTTCTATTTCATCAATTTTAGCTGATAGAGCTTCTATTTCTTCCGCAGTCGGTTCTTTGGATAAGACGGAGTTCCCATCTTCTTCGTTACAAGAAGAATCGTCGGAAAGTTCGAGAATTTCATACACGTCGTCATCAATACACGTTCCCTGTTGAGTATTTGATGAATTGTTAACTTCTTCTAATTTATCAGTAGTTTCTTTTGAATTTGCTTCGCTATAAAAATTCTGATCGGCAGTATTACGAAAATCCTGAACCTTTTCTATTCTCTTTTCCCTTTTAGCTTTCTTTTCTTTTTTCTTGTGTTTCTTCTTTTTGTGGCCTTTTTTGCTGATGACTTCTTCGTCGGAAATACATACGATCTCAGGTTTAACGTCAGATGCCTCCACTTCTGAACTTTCACGGTCAGATATTTCGCCCTCCGACAACTCCTTTTTCTCCGCTTTACCACTTTTTGTACTATCTTCCACAACTTTTTGTTTTTCCTGTACTTCTTTTGCTACACTTGAAGCAATTTCGTCATGTTCTTGTTCCCTGGTCTTCTCCTCTATTGAACAATTTTCATCTTTATCTTTCAAATGGTCATCATTCCTTAAAGGTATATCATCCATTTTTTTGTCAATAATTTCATTATCACCACGACTTTCACCTGATTTGTCTTCTGTCGTTTCGGTTTTATTGTCATCATCTTTTTCGTCAATGACATTATCACATACTTTATTAGGTTCTTTCAAACTATCTTCGCTTTGTTTAGAGTTTTCTTCGGTTACTTGTATTTCATTTCTATCACAATTTTCATCAATGGTCGGATGTTCAGATGTGACTTCTATATTGGGCAATTCTTTTGAATCATTTGAGTCAATATCTTTAGATTTATTCTCGACATTATTTTCTTTTTCATCATTACTGCTAGCAGAACTGCTTTCGGAATCTTCTGTGCTGGAACTCGATACTATGTCGTAATTTTTCCTATCTAAGCTTTCCAAGAGATCCATTTTCTCAGAGTCTGATAGTTCCAACGTTATCTCATCATGGTCACTACCTTCTTTCGTTTTGTTCTTCTCTTTTTTCTTAGGTTTCTTCTTTTGTTTCTCCTTCTCGGCTAGTTGTGACTTTTTAATAGTTTTTTCTTTGTCCGTATGCTGATTTTTGTTCGTTTTATCGACTGGTTCGGTAACAGAACGACTACCATCTGGTTTTTCGTTTGCATTTGCTTCCTTATTAGATTCAGTTGCGTTAGTTTTATCTGCATTAAAAATATTGGTCGTCTGAGACTTGTTCCTGTTCAGTTTGATTTTCCGCGAAGGTTTCGTTACTGGAACCGTTATTATCAGATCTTTGATTCTTTTCGTAACAGTTTGGGCTGATTTGTTAGAGTCCTCCGTTGAGTTTTTAGATGTTTGCGCTGAAAGAAAGATATCATGATTAGTTCCTAAACATATTGCAAATATATTACTACGACCAGTAAGACCAAGTTTTATTAGTCTCGTAATGTTCCCACAGCTGGAATACAACACTCATCGCAGATCATCACCATTATAATCTCAGCCGTAAGTCCAATCCAATAGGATCTGTGGGCACCTGCATCTAGTGTCTTCCGAAAACAGGACGGTAGTGAGTGGATGTCATACCTGCTGATCGGTGATCTCTACTCCTTAACCTTAACGTGAACTTAACTAGATCATAAATATCACCATCACCTCCCTCAAGATATTTACATTGACTCTTCATCTTGAGACGCTCCCACATTCAGAGACATCCCACGACTGTACTTCGTCGGTATACCCAGAGGGGGTTTTACTCCACCAGAGAACCTATCAAATATTTTTGTTCAAAAGTTTATCTCTCATTGTTTGAAACAGGCTGTACTCCACATATATAATCACAGGCAGTTCCAAGGCTATATAAGTAGGATTACTAAAATACCTTTCTGCAAGTCCTCGATTTTGGGTTTTTCATCATCGCTGCTGATCTCAACAACTTCAGCAGGTTCTTCTTTGATCTCCACTTCATCATCAGATACATGGTCTCCGGTTGTCATTGCTGTTACTTCTGTTGGATATTTTACTGACATATATGTCAAGGTACATGCTTTGAAAGAATGTATGGATCAATTACTTTTAATTTATACATGATATAAGATGATGATTTTGATTAATAATAATTTACATATATGAAACATAACCAGCAACATTACAACTGAACTAAAAACAACGTCTGTTGAAAGCAATTATTATTTTTTTTTATTCTAAGAAATCATGTTACCTTAGTTTTAATGTTTAACTAATAATTGAATGTACAAAAGAACCTATTTTTGTAAGCAGATTTTCTATAAAAAGCAAATATTTAAAATTTGAAATCTCTTCTGAATTCTATACCATCAATATGTGATCCACTACAAATATAATTGGGTGATAGACAAAGCTGATGATCAACATTACAGTGAACATCCACTAAAGATTTCAAATAGGACTTCACCAACCTTACTGACCTGGTCATTGGCATCTAAGCTAAAATTTATCCTGTATTATTTAAACATACCAGTTGCTTGTTCCTGTTGCAACTGGGCCCGAATAGCCCTGGCCCGGGCCTGCAGTTCCAAGAGCTCCAAAACAGTGAGACCAGCTCGAGATGCCTTCGACCTGTCCTCATTAGCTTCAGAGGCATCAGAGGAAGATCTTCGTTTGTGTTTGGACTTTGACTTCGAAGTATGGCGGTGATGTTTATGCTGGAAATTCAAACATCATAACTGCATGTAATTATTGCTGCTGAACTGACATTGGTGCAAAACATCTTATATAGGATGATAATTTATTGGTGTAAAAGTGTTAAAGGGGTGCATATATAATTCTTAGGTTTCAGAAATAACAAATAATGTAATGATAATGTTACAAAGCACGAGTTACAGAACCCTCTAAACAATAAACACGGAATCCTAGGATCAAGAACACGTGTGACCTTGAAGTTATTTATAAATTTTATTTGTATGGTAATTCTAACCGAGTACTATCTCGAACTTACTAGAACCTTCTCCGTAGTATAAATATATGTACTCCCCATGTCGACAGTTCAGTGTTGTTTTTCGAGTTATAAGATTGAGTGATACAAAGTGACTATTCGGTAAGTTATTTGGACAGTGATTTCTTGAGCAATTTGGAATAGTTTGGACTAAGCAAATGTATACTTTGTGTTAAAGTAGGGTGACCATCTGATTTGTGAATAAAGGACTCCTTGTGAACTGGTGATGTTTTATTCCAAGCCAGAACTCAGTATGTAACAATAGTATAGTAAGAAAAAGCGTTTTCATAATTATTACATATGAAAATTTATAATTTATTCACTATCTAGACAAGTTTCATTAATTTAAGACTTCTTATTAAAGACAAAGTTCCATAAAAATCTATTTCTATTGTTAAACTTATTTAAGAGCCGATTTGGGGACTCTGTGAGCCTGAACTATTGTTCTGTTGAGCAGCGATACTCCTGAAGCCTAACCCAGAACAGATGCTATTACCATCCATAGTCCCTCATGTTGTTGGGATGTTCTTCTTGTAAAGCACATCAGATGTTTACAAAGTCTTGCAGACACCTCCTCAAAGGGAAGTCTAAGAAATAGATATCATCTCTTGCTTGGCTTGCATATTATTCTGCAATAAGCCGTTTGCTGTCTAACTATCTGTCCTTGGAGACTTTGTACTACAAGATTTTATTGGCCTGTCACTGTAGATCATGGGTGCACAGACTTATTTAGACTAGGGGCCACTCAGGCAAATCAAGAACTGATGGCGGGCCGGCCACCAGAACTATAGGTAAATAAATTTTTTTGGTTTTATTCTGGAACAGAATTCAATATTTTTGAATGTACGAGAGTATTATTTTTGCTGTCGGCGGGCCACCAGTATTCGACCAGCGGGCCGCGGCCTATGCATCCATGCTGTAAATAAATTTTAACACTAAAACAGCCTTACTTTAAAAAAAACTGACATTTTTATTTGAACCATCAATCTTTTAAAATCACTTGACACAGATATTATTAATTTATTAGCTGTGGTTATATCCTACTTGCTCAATGATAACTTTTTGACATTGATTTATGGAACATATACTTGTGTAGAAGTAAAGAGGATTCAACAATAATTCTTCTTAAAATAAGAAAAGGACCAATATTTAGCCACTTCTGCACATGCAGTGGTAGTCATGCAACAAAATACACTGCCCGCCGGCCCGCTGATAAATGCTCATGTGGCAAGCAATGTGAATTACAACTGCCATCATTAAACCACTCAACACGTGTTTCACGCCTCCACGCGGCATCTTCAGGAGTTATGTTACACCGATTAGTGCCAAACACTTCTTCTTAAAAATTAAATTAATTTTACCTTTTTCTTCTTGCTGCTATCTTCACTTAAAATTTCTTCATCAGATGAAATGCTGTCCAGAGAGATTGTCTCAAGTTTCTCAGGGGATGAGGTGCTCGAAGTCTCTGTATCAGATGGAGGCTCTGCCCCATCCAATATGGCACAAAGGCGCTTTGAGCTTATACCTAGAAGCTGTTGAAAATTTTATTTATAAATTATAATTTCATTCTTTTAGATAACTTAGTTCCCAAAATAGTCTAAGTAGACCATCTGTGGTCTATGGAAAGCTCTACAAGAAAGTTCGTACGTAAGAGTCCATATAAAGTTATGTGCTTTTGAGAGTGAATAACTAAAATATTAGCTTGACTACAACAGTGCATAAAAACTAAAACAAACTTAACACACACAAAAATATTAAATAATTAATAAATCATCATCATAATTTAAGGAATAGGATGTTCACAGCTGGACATAAGATTTCCCTGTAGAATTCCAATGACACCACTTAGAAATCACATGTCTGCAGCATCTTCCCTTAGTCATATCAAGGTTGTCTGTCCACCTTTTGGCTGGACATCCTGCAATGAGTTTTTCGGACCGTGGTCTCCACTCTAGTAACTTAAGGTCCCAGTAACCTTTATTTTGTGCACTCTGTGACCTGCCGGCTGCCACTTTTACAATCTCATTCCCTGAGCTATATCAGTTTAGTTTGTCCATGGAAATCAAAGTTCATCACTTAATTATAACATGTATCTCCATGTATGCATAATAAGAAATAAATACTTTAAAACACTACCAATCAGAATGACTTTTAGGAATTAATACAGATGAATAGTGTATAAAAAGTGTAAATGCTTTTACCTCTTCTGTGCACAGCTCTTGTAAATCACTTAAAGAAATATGCTGCACGCAATTTGGCGCCATAGCTTTTAAATCCCTCGCTTTTAGCACCGAAAACACTTGGTGCATGAGTTCCACTCTATCGTGAATGTAATACGTCAGATCATGTTCCTGAGACGCGGTAACGGATGAGGAAGCTTCAGGACGTTCCTGTTTCACACGATGTTTCTTTGCGCGTCTCATTTTGTTCACTTTCACAAATAATATTTAGGTAAATATTTCACGCAAATTTACAAGCAAGGAGTTAAAGGAACAATTTGGAAATCCATAGGTTTTAAGTAAAAGTAAAGACTCAGTGTACATTTTTATTTGGTAGCATAATACACAGATATATGACAACGGATAGACGTTTTGGATTGCGTCAAAAAATTAAAAACACGAAGAAATAATTTAACTTTATTATTATTTTCTTATTTTCACTGAACATTTTTTATTATAAAAGCATTGATAAATTGGATTGAAATTAAAGACAACTTGTGTAAATTAAATGTTATTGTGAGAAAAATAATTAAAAAAATTCTCAAACATATTTAAGTTTCTGATCAGTTGTTTAACTCAACATGTGTTTGTAAACACCTGACCAAATCTCAACTAATAATTATTATTAACTTTATTAAGTTGTGTTTTGACAAACTTATATTTGGTAGTTTATAAATATTAGGAATAGGCTTATTTTTGTAAAATGGTGAAATATTAAAATTATTGACAATTTACAATTGAAAATGTTGGTGGAAAAATTGTACGAAAGTGATGATTACATTGTTGTAAATAAACCTTACGATATGTATATTAATTCAGACGACGAAAATGAAAAGGTAATTATTTTCATATAAATTTATATGCCAGTCTAAATTTAAGGTTATGTTTACTAATCTTCATACTTTTTTTTAACTAGCCTCTAGTCTTTTGACCAGTAAAAGTTTGTGACTGCAATTAATTTATTAATAATCGTTTACTTCTGATTTTCATTCGTGATATTCTAATATTAGTTGAAACTTATGAATAATGTTAGTACAAAAAAAATAATTATAATATATAAATGACATTAGTATCGAATTAGATTCGAGTGAAATGAACAGCTGCCGAACTAATTCGAGTAATGAAATATTTTTAGCTATATTTAAATAGACAATAAATACAGAATTGACCATAACTCCTTATACTTTTAAACTAACCTTTATACATGATGATAATACAAATGTAACAGCTTTATATTATATAGTTCATTTGTCAGCAAAAAGGTTTTACACTTATTTCAAATTATCTCGAACAACGTGATCACTCTGGAATATGTTACATTTTTTTTTCTATTAAAATGCGACAGGCGATTAACTTCTGGTAGCACAAACTCTGTGATGACAAATAGTAAACAAAAATTAATTTTTAAGAAATAGTAAAACGAATTTAATAACCGCATTTTCTTACTATATTGTCGTTACGTTATTTAAGTGTACCATAAATTATTTCACAGAAAATGAGCTACATATTCTAGCCTTTAAAACTTTTATATCTATAAGAAATCACCATGTATAATCTGTAATACTCTCTTTAATATCTGTATCACTAGATATGTCCTCATTTATTTAGAACACCGTTGCCTGGCACATCGCAAGCCATGACTGTCACCTGGCGAAATCCAATCGTCCCCTCCACTTCGTCCAGCGGCTGGACTACTCCACCAGTGGAGTCCTCTGCATTGCTTTGAATAAAAAAGCCGCCGCCGGCGCTGGGAAGCTGTTTGAGAAAAGACTAACGAAAAAATACTATCTTGCCATTGTGAGAGGACATCTTGGTGTGGAGATGTGTGATATAAGATACTCTGTTGGTAAGTGAATCGAGGTCAACGAATCTTGAAGAATGGCTCGTCTGAATTGGCAGCGGGAGGTCGCTCTTGCAGCTGTTAGCTGTTGGAGCCAAAAGATTTTTGGGTGGTCGAGCCAGTAGACGCGGCATGGGTCTCCCACTATGTGGACCGAGATCGTGGGAAGTTACTGGATCTGGGCAGAGAAAGATCAGTAGCCGTGGCGATCTTTTGGTGATGGTGATGAAGTTTTTGATGGTGATATAACTTTTAGACGCGATCGATGAATGATTTAGCGCGTAAGATTCTAATCTTGTGTAAAAATAGTCGGTTTAAATACTATATACATATGTAAACTTGCCGAACTGTGCGATAAGGACAAACTCTTTTAAATGCCTCTCTGCCTGATGTGCCAAATCTAATGCCGGGTACTATCGGTGATTTGGTTTCGATTTCCCTACTAACCATAATTTGTTTCGTTTAGAAGATTTGTCATCCAGGTGCAGACCAGACTTCTCCAGACACCAGTCACAAGATGATTGCTCTAACGCCTGGAGCAAGGTGTGGTGCTCCGCGAACGGCATCTACTCGCTTACTAGTCCTGGAGTTAGGTTACTATGATGGAGATCCAGTCACCGTAGTGCTATTGAAGCCAACTACAGGTCAGTTTTATAAAATTAGGGAATCTTTAGATCCAAAATGGTAATAGAAGGGGCACATTTTGTGAAGCCGTTGGGGCCGAGGTCTGAAGGTTCCAGAGTGGCGGCCGGTAGATGTGGCATACGTAGACCCTCGACTAGGCAGACCGAAGACAGTCAAGGTCAGGGGAAGTCAATGGATATGGGCAACGCAAGACTGATCATCGTGGCGGTCTTTAGGAAAACCATATACATTGCAGTTGGCATCATCATCAGATATAGTGGTGATGAAATAAATTGTATTAGTTAAGCTATAAAATTAAATGAATGTAGATGTTTGGTTGCATTTATGACTCAGGACGTCGCCACCAGCTAAGAGTTCACTGCGCTATCATCGGGCACACCATTCTAGGTGACTACACGTACAGCGACCGCCAGGATACGTCTCCTCACAGGATGTTCCTACACGCCACCAGGTAATTTCTCTGGTACCTTCACTGTTAAGTATTTAGTCAAACAGCTGCCTCCATCGACATCACTTCTTTGCTTACTTAGTAAGTTGCTACTACACTAGATGGTCCCCAAGAACATCGTAGCCGGCTCTGGATAAAACATGATCATATACAACGTAATGTATATGTTTAATTTCTTCACTATATATCTAATAGATTCAGGCGTTACTTTGCGGAAGTCCATTTTAAGAAAATGACTAATATATAGCTACTTCCGCTATGTAGCAGTAATCGTGCAATGAAGTGCACCGTCCGCTAGCCCGCTGATAAATGCGCGTGCGGCAAACAATGCTAATTACATAACTACCACCGTTAATTTACCTCAACACGTGTTTCACCCCACCACGGGGCATCCTCAGGAGTAATGTTACACCGATTAGTGCCGAACACCGAGTCTCGCATTGTTTGCCGCATGCGCATTAATAACGACTACTGCTACATAGCGGAAGTAGCTATATATTAGTCATTTTCTTACTTAATTTCTCAACGACAGAAAATATTTAAATATCTTATCTCATTCGATTCAGATATACAAGAGCATATAAGTAACGTAACTCTGTTGTTTGTTACTAGATTATTTCCCGACTTACAAACTGCAGATTCCGCGAGTTCCAGTTGGCAGGGTACATAGGGCTCTGAGCATTAGCAATGGCGAGGGACACTGGAGAGGCTCTCCTGGAACTCTTAGAAAGCTTCAGAGGACACTCCTTGGAGAGACTAAGCGGAAGAAGCTGTGGCGACATAATGGCCACTATAAAATACATAACTCCCATATAGTCATTCTGACATTTCTTCTATCTGTCTGTTAATGAATAGGTCATTACATTACATATACATTATTGACATTACACAGACTTTTCCTCTGCCAGGACGACGTACGTTCGTGACTGTATTATTAAAACATTGGATATATATAAACATTGGAGTCAGAAGAACGGGAGATTTCATTCCGTATCAGCTCCCGAAAGACCATAGCTTGGGTTGTCACTCATCGATAATACCGGTTGAGCATTCAGACCCAAGGGCGCCCGAGAGGTCTGAACCTTGATTTGGATGGTTGCAGTAACCTGGCTAAAACCACTATCACGGAAAACATTAGTACTAGCAGACATAGAATCTAGAACTAAAATGATCGAAGGTTGGCGACCTCTGATACACGAGCCGAGGACTTCGGCTTGGGTTGTCACTTGTCAATAGCACCCGTTTAGTATGCCAACACAAAGGTCAGTCATAATCGAACTGTGTCCTAATTTGTAACCCTCATTCGCCAAAACAAAGTGTGAGGCAAGCGACGTCTAACGCCATCTATCGACACCGTTTAGATTATACTTTTTAATTGAGAGTTACTTTATTTTGCGTCTTTACTTGGGCTTTGTAAGGATTAATTGTAAACTTGTAACCTACAGGCTCGTTCTACCGCTGAGAGAGAATCCTCTGGACATTCAGACAGCGGTGCCGTTCTTCTCAGACGAAAAATTCACGTCCAAATGGATATCACAAGACTTGAAACACAAATACCAGGACAAAGAAGACTTTCGTGCAGTTTGTGATGTGATAGACAGTGACTGTGATATGGGTGATCAGTACAAATTGTTTGAATGAATGTTTTTGGCCATAAGAAATACGTATGACACGCATTTTAAACTGAGTTTAAGGTGACGGTGCGAAGGCCTTAGTTTCTTTTTGATAACTAAACAAGAGGCGGCATAAAAGCTACAATATGACAGTCTTTGGAACTCAAGCTAAAACTAGTGCTAGCTGACTGGAAAACTACTGCTGTCGCAAGATCTACAAAGAAAAGCGGAACATCTTCATCATCAGGTCCACTTAATGACGCCCCCTGGAAGGTATAGGCCCCTCTCAAAGATCGCCACCATGACCAGCCTTATACTGCCTTTAATCAATGACATCCTTGATTATGTCGTTGGTTCATTTGGTGGAGAAAAAATTAAATAGAGAAAAGTGAACAGCTTATTAAAATTGCAGAACAAATTGTTTATGTGCTCCTTCAGTTATTCACCTCTCTTCTCAATCATTTTCGGTACTAAATCGTTTTCAATCTTATCAATTGTACTGAAAACAATCAAGCTTGTTTTAAATTTATCTGTGTTAATTTTTAATAGTAATTAAAAATGTTTTGAATTAAAATCTTTTGTTATTATTTCGTATTTCGGTTTCTGTTATTACTTTCTTTTATTATTATTTCCTTATCGTCACATCACGTCACGTCCCATAGATTTCTAGTAAAATCTGTAGAAAGTAGTCCACATCCAGGGTCTTTTGACGACTTTATCAAATGGCTACCTTTGTGACTGGACATCCCAAGCCTTAGTCACCACTCCAGAACCTTTAAACCCCAGAAGCTCATTGTATTTTGTGGATGGGCGAGGATTTACTTACCTTACCCTTTTTCCAACATCGATTCTCTTCCGAATTCATATAATAAAAAATATGTATCAAATTCATTTATATAAAGCTCTAGCATTTTTTTAAATCATTGTATATATTTACAAGTAATTAATTTTAGTTTTTAAGCGTCACAAAATCGAATGCAAAATCTAAATTGTATATAAATATCGATTTTATCAACATTGTGTATTATAGTGCGATCGATAATCGTTGTCACTGTCATCTATCTGACAGTTATAAGTTTATTGTGTTTTGATAATAACATGGTTATTAAAATACATTTCCTATTTAATTATAAATATAAAACTAACATTTTCTATAAATAATTTTTGCTTGGTGTTTTTAAACGGGTTGGATCGTTCATTTAAGAACGCTTGTTGGCCACTGCGGCCACAATATTTTGTTGTTTAAAATAATTCTTAAGCGTTCGAATTTAAATTTGAATTTCGACCAGTTTCCAAGCACCAATTAAACGCATATATTGGTGACCCCGACGTGACCAGTGGTCAGTGAAAATGGTCACACGATCATCGTGGCGACCATTAGGGAAGGCCTATGCCTCGCAGTGAGCGTCTATCTGCTGACATGATGATATAAAATCTACAGAATCACATTCCAATCATCATCATGGTTTACACGCAGTAAATATTTTAAATAAATTATTTAATATGTGTTCACTATGATGATGTTGGACGTGGATGAAGACTCTGTTAGTAGTTCTTCGGAGCACGTCATGCAGATCGACTGCCCCCCAACTCCTGAAGTCTTGAAGAGCGAACCTGATGATCATTTGGTGGTCGGTAAAAATCGTGTTCTCAAAACGGATGCCAAAGACGAAGATGAACAGTATAATACAATGTAAGATTTACTTAAATTATAACATTTTTATTAATAGAAATCCTCCATATTTTGTTATTTTTTGGTCAGGTTGGTGCAAGTGTAACAATAGTTGAAAATTGTCTATAAGTAAATTATTACGAATTGCATAAAATATTACTGAAACTTCAGAAATAAATTATATATGATTGGGAAGAGCAGGGAAGAGCAACATGTGGCCCATATGTTTATATGGTTCAGAAATATTTCTAAAATTTAATTTTTAATTGATTTTCTCTTATCAATATACTATTATTAATTTAATTATAATAAAAAGATTGTATGTTGTAAACTGAAATAATTAATCAATGTTTGAAGATCAAGACTGCATGATGCAATAAGCAGCCTGTGTGTAGCTATCTTATTATTTCTGATTTAAATTTATCAGCTTCAAACAGTGCAAAACTTTTTCAAAATTCAAGTAATTTTGTTTCTTTTTTGTTTGTACTTTGTATATCTGGCTCTTGTTATACAAATTTAGAACTTAGCGGAAATAATATTTATATTGATCATTTTAACATTACATCTTGGTGTTCTATTCTATTGTTTCTGAAGATGTTGATGCTGTTAGCCCTAAGGCTTTTACAGCTTCATTGGTACTGAGTTCCCGGAGAAGAGTCCGTGAACTAGATTTAAACTAGAAACTAAAAGCTGGTGAGGCATCTACCAGTTGCACGGGGACGCTTGCACATCTTGGTGATGAATTTTATTTCTCTGTATCATGGGATTGGTTGAGTATGAACAGATTTGTTGACAGTAAACCCATTAGAGTAAATTCCATGCTGGTTATATAAATTTTTTATTGACAGTTTACTTAGTGCTCATTTTCTCTAAAAATGTGTATTTGAGTGTATTGCGATAAGATTAAACAATTCAAACGTTATTTTGTGTTTACTTAATGTGTAAAACAAAAAACCCTAATTCAACATCGACTAATTGTAAAAATTTAATAATCATGTATGCACATAAATTAAGGGGCAAAATGATGGTGGGCCTTATTTTGTTTTGAGTAATATATATGTGTTTTATATATAAATGTGTGTTTAATATATAATATAAATAAAAATAGGTGCTTTATTGAAGGTTTTATTGGTCAAAAATTTGTTCTATCTTCATCTGGTGCACTGGCGAAGGAATATGAACATGAAGACTTGGTTTGCAGCCTCCCCCCACCTGCTTTAGTTTATAGCACCACCCAATTCAGCAACCACTAAACTTTGGACGCTTGCTGTTGATAAATAAAATAAGTTATTTCCAGGTCTTTGTTAGAATTAGCACAGTGCGTTCAGAATAACCAGGATGCGATAGAATACACTTCAGAGGAAGTGACAGTTAACCCAAAAACCGGTTTGATGGTATGTCTGCTCTGCTTCAAGGATATGGAGAGTAATATGATATCTGACCATATGAGAAATGTTCACAACTATAGAAGAATGCTTTTCAAATGCCGCATTTGTGAGAATACATTCCAGGTATGAATTGCTTTCACAGCTTTGTTTCTATAAGGTCACTTTTGTGGATTAATGTTTGTCTTGACTTGTATCTTTAGGCTGGTTTCCGCAGCCAATTGGTTCTATGGTCATTTTGGACATCAATTTTTGGACCGAAGTGACCCATACAAGTTTGATATGTATATGATAATAATGTGTGTGTAACAGTTTATTGACAGTATCAGGTTCTACAGCATGCAACCTCTTACAAGGTTGTCGGTAAAGTTCTGGCTGGACATCTCACACTAGGGGTTGGCAACCTTTTGAGTCGGAAGAGCTAAAAATTATGATTAACAAAATTTGTAATTTTTTAAGAAAACCTCAAAAAATTACTTGACAACAATCAATAGTACTTGCAAAAATATTTTTTTTTCGTTAAAAAAATCTGTATATTTATAACTAAAATATCCATTTAATCTTGTATATATATAGAGTTTCTATATTGTATTATTAGATAATCGTTTATTATAAAATAAATAATATCCGTGTATAGAACTACAGAGCCGTAGTTTCATATCCAAAGAACTACACGTGGATCGCGAGCCTCAGGTTGCTGACCCCTGTCCTGCACTATGCTTCTCCAGGCTGGTCTCCACATGGAAACTTAAGGCCCATGCATATATATGTATGTGGTGCAGTGTGCCTGCAGAAAATTTGTATAATTTTCTGTAACTTTTAGTCGAACACCTACCAAATCTTTTCCAGGAACGAAAACTCCTTCTAATCCACAAAAAGGAGTGCCTACCGCCACCGAAGAAAGCGAAGAGACGCACATTCCAGCAGATCATGAGAGAAGTGGAGAGTAGTCTTGACACGAACTCTTACGAAATAGTCACCTGTCCCATCTGTCTCCTGGAGATGGCCAAGTATAGTCTGAAGGAACATCTAGTTAGTGCCCACAGTAAACCAGGGACAGCACTCTCGTGTGCTCGATGCCAAAAAAATTTCAAGTCCCGTCTGACCCTGAGGGAGCATGTGCGTTTAGTGCATGAAGCTGTCGAGGACTCTGTGGCTTGCGACGTCTGCGGACAGAAGTTCAGATCTTACAAATACCTGTCCAATCACAAGAGGAATGTTCACCCTTCTGGTAAGTCTGATAATTTTCATATTATTTCAGCTGGACCTTCACTAGATTTGCTATTGGAAGCGATCAGTTGGTCCCACCTAGAAGACACCTACATATTTAATGGAATCAGGCGTTACCTTGCGAAAGTCCATCCTAAGTAAGAAAAGGACCAGTATTTAGCCACTTCCGCACATGCAGTGGTAGTCGTGCAACAAAGCGCGCCGCCCACCAGCCCGCTGATATATGCGCTTCGCAAACAATGCGAATTACACAACTGCCACCGTCAAATCACTCAACATGTGTTTCATCCCTCCACGGGGCATCTTCAGGAGTTGTTACTCCGATTAGTGCCAAACATAGTGTCACTCGACTACCACTGAATTTGCGGAAGTTGCTAAATATTGGTCCTTTTCTTACTGAAGACACCTACATCCAGAATCTTCCAACCTTAACATCTTATGGGCGTTAGTTTAGCGCTGAGCTGGCCGGTGGTCCTCACTCCTCAAGGCTCCAGCGACTATCAGTTTTATCATCATCGTCATGTTGGCCGAATGATGTCCATTGCTGAGCTAAGCCTCCCCGGAAGATCATCACAATGTCCAGTTTTTCGCGGCTCGTATTCAGCGACTTTCTGCGACCTAGACTATGTGCCTCCTTGTGGGGGAACCAAACATCTACTGTCGTATAAGGGTATAATGGAGGACCTGATCTGATATTCTAGTAATGCTGACTTGTGCCTCCAGGTGGCCAGGTCCACCAATGTGCGACCTGCGGCAAGCAGTTCAAGAGTCGCCTCTGTCTGCACCAGCACTGCAAGTACGTGCATCCACCAGAAAGTGCATCTGTCCGCTGTCCCCAATGCGGGAAGCTGTTCAAGTCGAGCATCAATCTGCACCAGCATCTCAGAGTCTCACACAGTATCCGACTACCCACGTGAACTGGTAACAGTAGTGTCGTTGGCTCCTAGTCGTACGGAAGTTCACTCCAGCGTATCTCAAACTTTTTTTTTTATTATTTTGTTTATACCGTATCATCATTGCAGTATCGAGGTGGACGCGGTCTCGGCCCAGCTCTTCACGGGGCACGGGGGGTTCTCTGAGTATCTCCACAGGTTCAAGCTCAAGGAGGACCCCTTGTGCTTTTGTGAACCGGGCGTGGACCAGACCGTGATCCACCTTGTGGCCCGGTGTCCCGCATTCGGGGGACTCCGGCTCGAATTCGAGTGCCGGTCTGGCGTAAAAATCAGGGAGGAGTCAATAGCCTCCCTGATAAGCGGAATAGATAAAAACTCATTCATAGCCCTCTGCAAAACAATTGCAAAATGTGCCATTGAAAGGAACAAAACGCAAACACAAAAAATAAATAGAAAATAGATAAAAAAAGGTTAAAATAGAACCAAAGTGATACATAAAACTGTGATAGAGAATAATTATAGGATAAGTAATAATAATGTAAAATAAAAATGTACAATAAAAAAAATGTAATAACAAAAGAGGAAAGAATGAAAGATTGAACAGAGCAAAAGAGAAAGATAGAAGAACTGTAGCATGAAAGATAGATAATAGACCGAAAGAGATAATAAAGTACGAAAGAAGAGAAAGAAAATAAAAAACTATGTGAAAAAATAAATTGCAAATAAAGTCCCTGTCCCACCATAAATAGGGGTACGAGAGGCCCCCAATAGCGGGGGTCAAAAAAAAACGTATCATCATTAAGTCATGGATACTCAGAAATGTGGTGCATGTGATGAGGCACTCCGACGGAGCTCTCTGCATGAGCTGTAACCAGGAATTGCATTTTCACTGCGCGGGAGTAATGGAGGCTGGGCTATCGGCGGTTGGGCGATAGGAAGTTCACGTGGCGTTGCAGCAAGTGTAAAGTGGCTACCGCTTCTCACACCATTGTCGCCAAGAATCGAGCCAGCGACTCCCATACTTAAGGAGATAAGAGCACTTGCAGACAAACTAACCCCATTGGAATATTTGAAGGACACAATAGACTAGCTTCGTACAGAATTTGCCTATTTAATGGAATCAGGCGTTATTTTGCGGAAGTCCATCCTAAGTAAGAAAAGGACCAATATTTAGCCACACAGACTCCAAGACCAACAACCAACAAGACTGTGTTTGGCACTAATCGGTGCAACATAACTCCTGAAGATGCCCCGTGGAGGGGTGAAACACGTGTTAAGTAATTTAACGGTGGCAGTTGTGTAATTCGCATTGTTTGCCGCATGCGCATTTATCAGCGGGCTGGCGGGCGGTGCACTTTGTTGCACGACTACTACTGCATGTGCAGAATTTACCTTTTTAAAGTAGTCAATAAGCGAAACGAATAAGCAATTGATGGAGTTCAATGGCAAAATTAAAGACATTGAAACTCGTCTCATCCATGTGGACAATGTCCAGATGCAGGTGGATCTCATCCAAACTCGCCTGGACAAGCTAGAAGTGGAAAATATTACTAAGGAGCAGTGGACTAGAATGAACAACGTCGGAATAAAATACTTATGCGAACTAATCGAAATAACCTAAGAAAATGCTACTACAAGCACCAACTGCATCTACAAACTACAGCCGCAACGCTTTCTGCGTACGCGCAGTAAAATATTATAACGATTTACCTACACTTGGATATTGATATATTTAACATCAGCGCACGTCAAATTAGAAATACCATAAGTAGGGAATATTTTGATGATGATGGGAGATAGGCAGTGGGTGCAACAATATAACACTGCTTGCCATGGTTCATTCGTTTTGTTGTTTTTTTGTATGTTTACCAGCAATCAATATAAACGCTAATGGTACCATATAAGTGGAAGCTTGTAATTAGCAATTGTCACAAGCAATTGTCGTATCTATAAAATTTGTTATTAGTCTGTAAGATTTCTGTAAAATAAAGTAAATAAATATAAAATAAAATAAATTAATTATTCGTCCATTTCCACTTCTCACTCGCGTACTCCGTGCCAACACATCTATCACCAACGCATGTTGATTACTCCTATACACATGCACACTCCATTCGCCATCGGCCATGTGATCTTAAAACCTCTTTGAATAATCTCTTTTTTCATGTGAAATGCTCGCTCGGTTTTTCCGAATAACAATTCGTCCTGAATCAAAATTCGGTCTTCATCTTTTTTTCCATCTTGCTATAATCTGTTCTAAAAAAGTAAGCCACATAGCGATAATACACAATGTAGGAAGATTAAAAAAAAAGAAAATAGATTGTCACGGTGACAAAAGAGGTTTAATGCATTTAATTTCACTAACCACGCGTCCGAAAAATCGCAACTTATGCAGCTATATTATATATAGTCTAGTTTAAATTTATAGACGTAGATTTAAAATGAAGGATGCCCTAAGGTAGCTATTAGAGCTGCTTTCGTATTTTTGTCATAATGCACCCAAGTGGCAATTATAAATGTTTTTTTTTAATAATATGAATAAATACTTAAAAGGTGAGATGTATACTTTGCCTTGCTGTCAGTCAAGTTCAATCAGTATGTCAGAAGACGTCAAATATGTCAGTGCGATGTCAAAACATTGTCGTCACGGCTTTTGAAAAAATGTTTCGCGAAGTTATTTCTAGTGTTTCATTACCGTAATTAGTTTTATTTATTGAAAAAATGTCGTTTCCGAAGATCGAGGGTTATGTGGTAACAGAGAAACTTGGCTCAGGCAGCTATTCAACAGTTTACAAGGCGCTAACAAAGGTGCGATACTGAAAATTGTGCAAATAATGTAATTTATATTTACTCGTCTTATCGCGGGCTTTGACATAACTCTAGACTTATTACGCGAAATCCATATGAAATTATACTAATATACGTAATCATTGTTATTTTTATCTTATTTAACAATTAATATTTAAAACTATTAAGATGTATCCAAAAATATTTTACGTTTTGTAATACATTGAATATTTAATATTATTCGTTTATGTATATTATGCTATACTACGTAAATATAGATATTTAACTCAATAGAAATTTCAAAATTAATATATTAAAGAGTACTAAACATTATTTTTTTTGTGAATTAATTTTAATTAATAAGATAAACCTGCAATGTTAGTGAGGATAAGGATATTTCTCTTAAAGCCATGTTTCTTCTATATGTCAATAAAGGTTATCTTTGCTGAGGAAGTCAATGGTCCAATTGTCATGTTTTTTTTCTTTGGTCATGAAAAACGAAACAAAAAACTGACCAGGTTTCTACATTGTGTAGGGTCATTCATCCACTAATATAGTACCAATAGAACTTGATGTTTCCTGTGGAACAAATGTACCAAAGGCCACAGAACAAATACTTCAGCCTAGTCAATGAAATAACTAGGACTTGTTGAAGGTAGGAATGAGAGGTGCAAAAGTAAAATCTCTCTGTTACCTGATTTAGGTCAAGATGGAACGGCTCATTTATAAAACAGACCTCCATAGCAACACTGATAGAGTCATATAATGTTTAGTTAGGATTGAAAAGGAGTTTAGTTCAAGGTAAATGCTGGTGTATGTGTGGAAGCCAGAATTCCACCCTCCAACAAAATGGACTGGTTCCAGTATCACCCATCTAAGGTGTCCTGGGGAAGAAACTAAGCTGGTATTTACATATTCATGTCACTGTACATGAGGAGTTTATGTTAGGTTAGGTTCATCTGTAGCATGAACACTATACTCTGGGTATGTGTTATCTGGAATAGATCAGAAGTATTAGGTAATTCTCAACTCGGAGATACCAGGGTTCCTCACACAGTACATAGGGTGACCAACAAAAGGGTTAGCGAGTAGAAATCCCACATAACCCTGTCTTCCGCCCAAAGGGTATCTTAAATGAAAGATTCCCACCCAAAAATAAAAGCAAAAGGTGTTTTTACCAACCCTAGATCAGGGTTGGTAAAACTCAAGAAAATAAAATATCTTGTTCATATTTATTGTGATCTGCACCACATTTTTACAATACTAGAGTAATTTAGGGCCTGCTATGATAGCTGAATGTTTGTTGTTCCCACAGGTGGGTGCAAGATCAGTGGTGGCAATTAAATGTGTGGACAAGTCCAGGGTCAAGCACTCTGGGGCGGCCGTAGATAATTTGATCACGGAGATCAGACTGCTCAAGACCCTCACCCATCCACATATTGTTCACATGAAGCAGTTCACCTGGGATGATAGGTAAGCTTTGTCTTCAGTGACACATGCTGTTGTCTGCCATGCTGATAGCACCATCACAGACATTAGCATCTGTTCCTTTATTTTTACAATTACCTTTAATATTTACGATTTTTTTTGTTTAAATTTTTACATGTTTACTAAGTAGACAATTTCATTATTTTGATCTTTATTTAAAATGTTATACAAGACTCTATTTATATTATTTAAATCAAGGGTGAGCAACCTTTTTTGGTCAGAGCGCCGCAGTTTAAAAAACAGTGGGCCATGAAAAAAAATAAAGTATGTATTTAAGGTTCAAACCATGTTCTAAACGTAATTCATGTTCATAATCAACCAATTTACAACTACACTTTTATTATCTTTAAAGCCTTGATTCTACTCTCATTTAAAAAAAAAATACTACTACTACTACTCCGCTAGCTCAGTGACCCAAAGTGGGTCTTGGCCTTCGAAGCGAGAGACTTCCACTTTCCTCTATCTTGCGCCATTGTCTGCCATTGGCTGACATTCAATTCGCACAAGTCTGCCTCAACGTAAAAAATACAAAAATAAATTAAAATTTACTTGCCTCGAGGGTCACATGTGGCCCCGCGGGCCGCGGGTTGCTGATCCCTGGTTTAAATTATCTAAGAGTTAATTTGTGGACTAGTACTTTGGCATGCAGAGAATCCCTCGCAGCCTAACTTGGAACTGCTTCTATCATCATCCTATGTTCCTTGCATTGTTCAGTGGTTTTTCTTAGAGAGTATGTCAGATGTTTACACAGTCTTACAGACAGCTATTGATCAAAGAGAAGTCTGAGATATATATATTATCGCTAACTTAGCTTGCATGTTAATCTGCAGTAAGTCCGCTGTGTTTATAACTTAAATCTTAAATTATTTAAAACTAAGTCCAAGTCAAATAACTTTTTTAAAATCACAGTTGTTTTATTTTTTTAATGACACCCTAAAATAAGGTTTTATATGTAGCATGAACAATGCATACTCCTGGATGGAATATTTAGAAAAACGCAGCACAATGTCTTTTATAGCAACACCGGAATCCTTCACTTAGCACCCAGTTCTACTTACGGTGTCTTCCTGAGTATGTTGACATTGTCTGCTGGGGTGTTTTCTGATAAATTCGGTCGGTTGGACTAAAACAAACATCAATGTAAGAAGGCATCCACCGATCTTGTGATAAGGAGTATTTTACTTGTGTTTTCTCATCTGTTCATCAAAAAGCCTCTCCAAGATTGCTGACATAAAACTTAGTTGGGATTTTCCAAGTTGTTGTGGCTTAATCAACCCTTAACTTGACAGTTTTTTTTTTAATATTACATTAATATTCATACCACTTGACTTTTAAGACCCAAGGATGCCAGCAGAGAAAACTGAACAAGCGTTCGGAAATTAAGAAATTACCTAAAAATTCACATACAAATGATTACTTTGAGTTCAAAATTGATGCCACTATTTTTAATTCTGATGTATCTCTACAGATACATTATCAAGAAAAGGGTTAATAACAACCTTGATGTAAAATGAAGGCAGTGGTGCTTGGTCGGAGAAACCAGTCCACTGAGATAATACAAGACAAGATTACAAAGATTCATAGGTTTATAAAAAATCTTCCTTGTCGGTGAATATCCTAGAGACATTATCTTATAACTTTTATTTCAGCAGTAGGAAGCCCACAGTTGGACATAGAGTTTCTTGATATATGTCCAAAAAGACCGGATGGAATTAGTAAGACACACAGTCTCTTCTGACAAATATTAGAAGATTATTTGTCCATCTTGTTAGACAGTGTTTAATGCTGTTCTTGCTGGTCCATGATCTTCACTCCAAAGCCTTTAGACTTGCCAATTCGCTGAGACTGGAACTCTTGAGAAATCCAGGGCACAGCCATCTCCACGGCTCGATGAACATCTTTACACATGTCAATGAGACTATATACTAGTCAAAAACCTTTCTGATCATAACATAGTCAAAAATCTTAACTTCAGGAATATCTACATAATATTGGAATATTGCTGCGGTGGTGATCTCTCCAAATATATACACCGTTATGGAAGGGTCCCGGAGAAACAGGTGATGAACTTACTTTGATATATATATGGTGATGGTTCATTTGTTGTTAATTTATGGTATACCTAATTCAAAAATTAATGATATCAGAAATAATAAATAATGTAATGATAATATATTATGTAAATGTTTATTCATAATTCGTACCACTATATTTTTAAATTAATTATTATTTATCTGTCAGTGCAGACTTTGTGTCAGAAGTTTAATTGAAGTTAAATTGTCTTGTCATATTCTAATAGAAAATAAATGTTACATATTTCAGATTGATCATTATACAGGCTGATTAAAAATAGGTGTCTGTTAAACCTTTTTACTGACAATTGAGTTCCCTTTAAATATTTTACATCTATTTATTCTATATATATCATGTATATTAAGAAAGTGATCACTATACAGGGCGATTGAAAAATGGTGTGTGATAATATAACATAACAATAGATGCCTTAAAGATTTTCTAATATATAAAATTTCCATATCACAATGTTAGTTACCGTACTCCTCCGAAATGGCTTGACCGATTTTTACCAAATTTTATTTGCGTATTCAGTAGGTCTGAGAATCGGCTACTGTCTATTTTCCATACACCTAAGTGATAAGGGTTGTTCACCCCTAAATTTTTGATTTTATATTGTATACAAAATTTTTTGTTTTTATTTTCTTGTGATACAGCATACAAAAATACATACAACCCTAAATTTTCACTCCTCTACGATCAACCCTGTTTTTATTTGTTAATTAAAAACTTTTTTTTTGCAAAACAATGTTTGCTGGATCAGCTAGTATATCTATAATAAATCACTCTGTACATATAACAAAAAATATTTCCATTAAAAATCAGCATTCTCTAGTAACATATATGACTAATATTTTAGTAAATTATTTCCGTTTAGTTGCACACTCTACCAAGTAGCTCTTATATATGACTACCCGCATCTCAGAGCAGCGCGAGGCAATCTGCTACTAACGCCATCTATTGACGTTCGATTTTCAAACATATAGCTGTGATCAAAATGTAATGTGAATTTGTTTATATAATGTAAATTGTTTTTTTATTCTTACAAAACAATTTCATCACCTTCAAAGTGATCACCGAAACAGTCTAAGTAGTCGTCATCAGGTATAGCCTTCAAAACCTTTCATTCGGTTTTCATATCGTCAATCTAAGTTATAGATGATTAAACATTTTGACTAACAGACACTTTTTTTATTAGAATTTATATTTTACAGACATTAGCGTTCGTGTCTTTGTTAAACGGTTTTATTTAGTTCGACCCGTAGGGAATTTGTTTGGGTCAAAATTAGAAATTGAAATTTAAGCACCTTCCCGTTGTCAGATTGATCTGAAATTTGGTACACACATTTAATTTAGATGACAATACAATATTATAAAATCAATAACATTATAAATCTAAGATGGCCGCCGATACAAAATGGCGGATTACGTATTTTTCCTGTACCCCCTCAATATGGGTATTAAATGGCTACACTAGTAAAACACAATTATTATGTCAAAATTTAAAATTCAAGATGGACGCCGTTCCAATATGGCGGACTAGGTACATATTTTTCCACAATCACCACAATATGGGTATCAAAAGACCGTTTAACTTAAAAGTTTTTTAAATGTATTTATTTTTACAATTACGTTTAATATTTACATTTTTGATTGATATAGTGTTTACTAAGTCTCTTGATCTATTTTAACGACGCAATAACAATGTCCAGTTTAACATAACGTTTCGCGCGACCACTTCCTCATCCCTACTCCATATTGACATCATCAAGTTGTGCGCCAGTATCTGTACATCGACGAATCTTGCGATCGCGTCTTGAGTCTCGTCCGTGTGATACACACACGTGTTCATGTGACTCTTGACAAACAGTGACTTTTCAAATTATACATATATATATATCTAATATATAAAATTCTCGTGTCACGGTGTTCGAACTTGAACTCCTCCGAAACGGCTTGACCGATTTTTACCAAATTTTACATGCGTATTCAGTATGTCTGAAAATCGGCTACTATCTATTTTCCATACCCCTAAGTGATAAGGGTGGTCCATCCCTAAATTTTATTTTTAATTTTTTAGATAATTTTTTGGTTTTTATTTTATTATGATACAGCATACAAAAATACATACAAACCTAAATTTTCACCCCTCTACGATCAACCCTTATCTTACATTTGTTAATTAAAAACTTTAATATTTTTTGCAAAACAACGTTTGCGGGATCAGCAAGTATATATATATATATATATATATATATATATATATATATATATATATATATATATATACACACACACACATATATATATATATATATATTTATATGTATATATATATATGAATGTTATTTGTTACAGGTTTTATACTTTCTCCAACAGCTGGCATCGGCATTAAAATTTTTAAGAGAAAAAGGTGAGGAAACATTTTCGCTGTTTATTTTAAAAGTTTATTCTGAAGTACCAACTGCTTTACCGACCGTCGACCGCAACGGACGCCATTATAACACAATTGTTAACAGCGCCATCTGTGAAGTGTTAAAGTTAAACAGACACTGCTTTACCGACATTGAATAAGTGCGGTCCAATACAAAATAGAATTATTAAATAAACTAGTTTCTTTATATATATTACAAAACTGCCTGTCTTCTTGTACATTGAAGAGCACACTATCATCACCAGCGACTGGATTAGCGATTTAAAGTGGGAGTGAGTAGTCTACATAACGTGCAGAAATGGTGGGCACTAGAACCTTAAGACTCTGGAGTAGAGATCATAGACCGGTGAGCGCAGTGTAAGATGTCCAGCCACAAAGTGGACAACCTTGTTGCAGGCCTATGCCCAGCTGTTTTATAATACGACCGATGAATTCAACGCGGCATTTACGCTCAGCAATATTGATGATTCGGCTTATTAATTTGTGATTTGCTTTTTAAATAAGATTAATGATACAATGTAATCCTTAGGTCTATGATATTGGTTTTTTGCCTCAAACTAACTGAATACCAGGCCTTTTGTACCATATAAGCGGTTAATAATTGCGGATTAAATTTTAAATAACATTGATGAATAAATAAAAGGGATATTTCCACCAGGCGTTGTGCACATGGATCTGAAACCCCACAACCTGCTCCTCCACAAGGGTTCCGATGGAAAGTATATATTGAAGGTGGCCGATTTTGGGTGAGATACATTCTTTTATCAACTAGTAAATTAATATATATTTTTTGGAAAATATCAAAATGAGGAGATCGGTAGAACAAAAACGCACACACACACGTATATACAGACAGAAACACGTGTTGAGTGGCAGTTTTCAGTGGCAGTTGTGTAATTCGCATTGTTTGCCGCATGCGCATTTATCAGCGGGCTGGCGGGCGGTGCACTTTGTTGCACGACTACCACTGCATGTGCGGAAGTGGCTAAATATTGGTCATTTTCTTACTTAGGATGAACTTCCGCAAGGTAACGCCTGATTCCATTAAATATGTTCGATCCTAATATTGTAATATGAATTTTACGCCACCAACCTCTTTAGGCTTTGTGCAGGTTCATTGAAATTATGTTTGCGGTAACAGTAGGGCCGCGTGTTATAAAATTTTACTCAGGCAGATCATATCCTAGCCGCACGAAGCAGAACTATCACCGTGTAAGTGTATAGTGTTGTTACTGCAGTATATATTTGCGAAGCCAGAACTACTCGAAGGTCTGGAGCGACCTGGTTCTAACCTGATCTTAGTAACTGGGACAGGATTGGATTACATTTGCTTTGGCGCCATCTATGGAACCAAATGCGCATACGCACATTTTTATTGTACAAACCGATTTAGATTCGCGCAGCATATGACAGAAGAGGATCCGAGGTCCTTGAGAGGGTCTCCGCTTTACATGGCGCCTGAGATGCTACGAGGCCGATACGACGCAAGGGTTGATCTCTGGAGTGTTGGTAAGGAACTGGTTAATCATATCATTATCCATTTCATCACGTCACCCTTGACATAAGTCCACCCTTTAGATTTGCCAATGCGTCTTCTGTCCACCCTGTAGGCCAGAGTTCCCCAAACTGTTGTGTCGTAGACCCCTTGCCATGTTTTTCCGTGTTTGGTAGACCCCCTACTAACCTGATATTGATTTCCTGTAAATTTCTAACTGTAGTGAAGTTTAGTGTTAAAAACTTAAAGTAAAAACATGTTAATTTATACATTTATTAATTGAATTTTAATTAACACTACTCATAATAAAATTTTGTATCTGTTATGTAAAATATACCTAACATGTTAATAATTTTTTACTGCATAGGTACTTTTATAAATAATGTAAATGTTTTGATATTATAAGATAGTATGATGTAAGTAAATAGGTACTATCAGTGTATGTGTTGAGATCCACTATCGTGGACCCCCACTTTCTTTTTTCGCTGACGTAGACCCCTTGCAGGTTGTCATAGATCCTTAGGGATCGATATAGATCACTTTGGGAATCACTGCTGTAGGCGGATGTTCAACGCTGCGCTTTCAGTTCCGTGGTCTCCACTAGAACCTTAAGGCTTCGGCGGCTAGAACAGTCCAATTTGTACAAGTTAGAAATTCAACCAAGTCATTCTTTAATAGCTATCTACAACAATGTTTCCCAGACGTGGGTACCACGTAATGTCACACCACCAAAGATTTCGGTACGGAACATTTCGTCAACAAATGTGTTGTAGTGATCTCATATGGTATAGAAACATGGTGTGTCAATACGGCTCCATGTGCAAGCTTATAGTCGCTCATACCATGGAAAGCTATGCTTTGGATTTAGACCAGTGTTTCCCAACGTGGGGCCTAAGTTGGGCAATTCGAAAGTGGATTCGACACTAGTCTAACCATTGCGCTTTAATATATAAAAAAATGATGTTACATATCGGAGCGTAAGAATTTTAGAAAATCTACAGTATGGCAACTTCATGATAGATAAAAGGTTAAAAAATATTGACCTATAACATAAAATAAATCTACAAAAGTCCCTAAATAGACCAGATATGAGAAGAGACCACTATAAATTCGTACTTTTTTGTGGTCTTTCACAAATGCACTTAAAACAGGAGAGTAATTTATTTCAAAGCCTCGTATTCAAGAGAATATATACTCAACCTTGTAAGAACAGATGTAGAGTTCACGTGAGGATGTTTCGTATTACTGGCCATTACTGCAACAATACCTTTAAGAGATAAAAATTTACTTGCGTTTTCGAATTCATTTCGAACGCCTCGAATAAAAATTCGAACGCTGATTTGAATTTAAATTAGAACGCCGATTCGAATTCAAATTAGAACGCCACTTCGAATTCAAACTAGAACGCCGATTCGAATAAAAATTGAAACGCTGATTCGAATTCAAATTAGAACGCCAATTCGAATAAAAATTGGAACGCCGATTCGAATTCTACTTCCCACGCCGATTCGAATCTGGATGCCATCATTGATATAGTCCCTGCTATTGTGTTTGAGTCAAAATTGCAAACAGTTTTTATCTAACATAGACCACATCGATCACACCTGGCTGTCACTTTCCTCGTCATCACCTATGGACTTATTTGCCCCGTCTAAAACCCTCACTTTGGAGCCGTAAGGTTCTCAAGTGGCGATATAGTCAAAATCACGCGGAGCTGGATTCGAACAACGCAAGACCAGTTATGGCGATTTTTGTGGGAGGTCTATGTCCAGCGTTGGGCGCCTATCGGCCGACATGAATGAAACTTATACCATGTTTCTTAATCATCACTACACGCCAGGAAATCAGAGTATTTACACATTTACATCATCGTCTGGTGGAGATAAATATCCTCATGGTGTTACAGGTGTGATTATGTACGAATGCCTATTTGGGCGTGCACCGTACTCTTCCGCTACCATCAAGGAGCTGGTGGACAAGATCCAGAGGCAGGCGCCCATAGAGGTGAGTGCCACCATCACCTACAACTACCAACTACTTTATACATAATATGATGATAGCTATCGATCACAACCATATACCCTTATCATCATCATTTTAGCCAGAGGATTTTCCCACGTGTGATCAGCGTGTTCCGTATTACAGTATTTTATGGCACAAAAATTGTTGAGCTATATCTGACCTAACAGCCTACTCTTGTATTCTCATATTTCGTCAGCTGGTGATGAAATTGATCGCAGTGGGAATTTATATTTATGTACTGTCGATTTATATCACCAAATCCCCCATCACCAAAATGCTTTGATTTGATATTGGGCATACAGTGAAGTTAGCGTTTAAAAATATATATGTGTGTATATACTGTAGAGATGGGTAGCTCGCGAGCTAAAGACAAGAAAGATATATATCTTTGCAAAAGATATAATCACTCTCCAGCGCGCGCGTTGCAATTGTATCTCTATGTCTTTGTACTTGTGGCGGCTCAGAGTTAGAGAGAGATGGGCTTATGTAGCAATTTACACGTTAAAAAGAGATACGGATAGATATTGCGTGTTTGTATTAAAAATGTAAACTACGTATTTTTTTCATTTAGCTTTGTTGTGCTTTATGACAAAGACATGAAATGCTTAATAGGAATATTCCACACGTTTTATTCCGCCTTACCGAGTTCTAAGTCTGAGCTAAAAGAGACGAAGATATAAAGGATATATGTTTAGGATTAGCTGCCTCATTCTCTCTGAGCCGCACTGAGTTGAATGAGTTGAAGATATAAAAGAGCGATATATATCCCAAGATCGAAGACATATAAATCACTCTTTTCTTGTCAGGGATACATTTTGCCCATCTCTAATGTACTGAAGTGTATGGTACCTGATAGGCTTTTAGTAGAGATGGGTTCTTGAATTAAGGACAGTAAATCACGTGACTCGGTCATATTGTCAAAGTTACACTGCCATTTATACATCTGTGGATATATCAGGAAGGTTCCTAAAGTTTGAGTTACCTTTTAGATTCTAGTTAAGACTCCTTCCGTCGTAAGAAAAGGACCAATATTTTGCCACTACCGCACATGCAGTGGTAGTCGTAACACAGAGACTCTGTGTTTGGCACTAATCGGTGTAACATAACTCCTGAAGATGCCCCGTGGAGGGGTGAAACACGTGTTGAGTAATTTGGCGGTGGCGGTTGTGTGATTCGCATTGTTTGCCGCATACGCATTTATCAGCGGGCTGGCGGGCGATGCACTTTGTTGCACGACTACCACTGCATGTGCGGAAGTGGCTAAATATTGGTCCTTTTCTTACTTAGGATGGACTTCCGCAAGGTAACGCCTGATTCCATTAAATACTCCTTCCGTCGTCTGTGAATAAGACGATTACTGTACCTCTGAAGTTTCTTGTCGGTTGAGATCCGCGGTTTAGCAATATTGTGATAAAATATGAAGATTCAAGAGTGGCAACAATAGGCTTCTGGTATAGAAATAACCCAGATATCCATTTGGTATCAAGTAATTGATATAGACATAGGATTGTCAGGGTTGAAGATTCTGGAGTAGAGATCACAGACTGGCAAGGGTAGCATAGGATGTTCACCCATAAGATAGATTGATGAAGGTTGTTGGAGACGATGTTGGATGCTTCGCTTCCAGCCTATTGGGAATCTATGGTGGAGGCTTGTACCTAGTGGATGTCATAGAGAAATGATGATGTAAGACAGGAGCTAGCTTAGATGTAACCTAGGTCTTGTGTCCACGACCAGATGCCGTCCCAGCCGGCTGTGTCAGCGGGCTGCCAGGATCTGCTAACAAGGCTGCTGCAGCACGACCCTGATAGCAGGATCAGTTATGAAGAGTTCTTTGCCCATGAGTATCTCGATCTGGAACATATGCCGTCTAAGGAAAACTACGAGAAGGTAAGTTGGGGTGATGATAGGAATTGTTGTCGGAGAAGGAAGATTTACCATCATATTTTCAAAATGACTCGATAAAGAGTAAGTAAAATACGATTACGATAGGTTCTCAAAGTGGTCCAGGTGGACCATCTAGGGTCCACAGCAGACTCGTCAAGACTTAGGTTCATGTGACCAAAAATGAAAATTCACTGTTCGTAAGCGAGGGTCCTCAAAAATTTATATGGATTCGATATTGAAGAACCAAACTGTTGATTTGACTTCACCTGTAAATGTATACAGATAATATTTTAACTTGTTTATTACATATTCAGTACAATCCGAGCTCCTCTTAAACTCAGTGTACAATAGACCGATCCAGTAGAGGTATAACAGCGGAAGCTCTAAAACCTGCTGAAATGTTCAGGCTGGTGAAGAACCAACATCAGCCTATTTGAGGAACGGTCTGATAAACCTGCATTAGGTCATTTAGAATTTAGTTAAGTAAAAAATGGAGTCTGGTGGTTGAAGAACACCATTGCAAAGTCTCCCTAAACCTGAAGACTTGTGAATCCATAGAATCCTGAGACGAAGTATTCCTTGTATGTCTAATGACGTATTTGGACGCAGGCAGTGGGCCTGATTAAACAGGCTATCGACCTGGACTCAGCTGGGCGGCTGCGGGAGGCGCTGTCCGCTTACAGTGAGAGTCTCCGCTACCTGGTGCCGGTCGTTGGGGCGGAGACCGACGCCCTACGCCGCAGCGCCCTTGCCGCCAAGCTCACCAGGTCAGCTAGCTTCGCAAATATAGTTTATTATTCTGATGGTCTATTCGTTCTTGACTGGATGAAAAGGAGGATGGAGGTTCCAGGTCGATGCTGTTCAGAAGTCATTGTAGGTAGTTGTAAAACTGATGCAAATCTGGTGGGGATGATCAAAAAAAGACGCAGCGTGTGACTCCCACTAGGTGGACACAGTTGGGGTTGGGGAAGGTCGTTGGATCCAGGGCAGCGCAGGACAGGTCATCTTGATCATCTTTGGAGGAAGTCCATGTCTTGTAGTGGTAGTCTATGGGTTGAATAGAAGACCAGAAGTTGGAAGATGCTGTGAAAATACAATAGTTTTCTTATAATAGAACAACAATAATGCTATAACTGAAATCTTTAGGGTAGGGATGAAGCCTTGGAGTATCTCTGAAGCTTGGTAACTATAACCAGGCTTTTCTGATAAAAAAAAATTAAAAACAGAAGTTACCTCATCCTTCACCATCTGTCACAAAGTTTTTGTATATCCTGGCGTTTAAGGCTTTTAGAGTAGGTGAACTGTTGCTAGATATATAGTTTTAATTATCTCACCTGGACCTTTTTGAAATCTCGCCGTCAGCCCCGACTGGCTCGATTGTGGATTTTTTTAAGTAGCTGTTTTTGTATAAAATCTCACGATATCTCCAGGGTTGAATTGGAAATGGGGTGATCCGCAGACGAATGGATGTCACCGGCGTAGACCAGCGGAGTCGGCAAGTTAAGGTGACGGTGGAAAGGCCACAGCGCTGTACAGATGGCTGCTAGGGTCTTAAAGTCCTGGAGACCACGTGCTGACCAGCTCGTAGATCGTTCGCCTGTTGGGTGAACAGACAACCTATTTAAGGTCCTTGGAAGATATTCGATACAGGCGGCTTTCGACCGGTCTTATTGGAAATCTATAGGTGATGGGTATGGTGATGATGATGTAAAATTTCTGAGTCTGATATAAATGTGGTGTATTGGACATTCAGATGTATACCTGCAGGTACATGGAGAGAGCTGAAGAGATCAAGAGGTGTTTGAAGGGGGAGACAATACAACACACCACTCCTGCGCACGGTAAGTGCTTCTATAGTCCATTTTCTGGACGTGCCTGTTCTTATTTATTTAATGGAATCAGGCGTTATTTTGCGGAAGTCCATCCTAAGTAAGAAAAGGATCAATATTTAGCCACTTCCACACATGCAGTGGTAGTCGTGCAACAAAGTGCACCGCCCCCCAGCCCGCATGTAAATGATAAATGCGCGTACGGCAAACAATGCGAATTACACAACTACCATCGTTAAATCACTCAACACGTGTTTCACCCTTCCACGGGGCATCCTCAGGAGTAATGTTACACCGATTAGTGCCAAACACAGAGTCCCTGACCCATAAATCAGTTAGAGGTACGAGGGGTGATAGCGAAGGATATGAAAATTATAAAAAGAAATCTTGGTTCTTGTATGGATCTCAATTTTGTAACCTCGAGCCTTCGTAAAATCCCGACAAACAACCACGTCACAGATCTATAAGTCACTGATCACAAGTATCTTCGTCTTCAGTCATTCCAGTTTTATTGATGAGAAGTTAGAAAAGGACCAATATATAGCTACTTCCGCCATGCAACGCACAATATATAACTACTTACGTCATGCAAGGAGCAATATATAGCTACTTACGTCATGCAAGGCGCAATATATAGCTACTTACGTCATGCAAGGCGCAATATATAGCTACTTACGTCATGCAAGGCGCAATATATAGCTACTCACGTCATGCAAGGAACAATATATAGCTACTTACATCATGCAAGGAGCAATATATAGCTGCTTCCGCCATGCAAGGCGCATTGTATAGCTACTTCCGCCATGCAAGGCGCAATATACAGTTACTTTCGCTATGCAAGGCGCAATATATAGCTACTTCCGCCATGCAAGGCGCAATATATAGCTACTTCCGCCAAATTGGTCCTTTTCTTACTTAGGATGGACTTCCGCAAAATATCGCCTGAATCCATTAGATGTGATGAGAAGTTGTATAGGATGAACAACTGCTCCTCTAAATCTATGGTGGAGGTCTATGGTCATCAGTTAACTATCTACCGTAGACATGATGATAAAATGGTGGAAGTGTTATAATACTGTGATCAAAAAGTAAGATGATGATGTCACGTAAAACTTCCGGGCATTAGGAAGTTTAATTTTTGTTCATAGGTTGATACGACTGTCTTTATAATTAGCAGCAGCAGTTTGTAAAAAGGTTGAATTATCTCAGAGTTAGTCGTTCAGCCACCGTATATCCTGACTTGGCTCTGTTCGACTTCTAGCTGTTCAGGAAACTCAATTTTGAGATGATAGAAATCGAAGATCTTGAATGCTATACTGGAAAAAAGACTTAAATATTTAATGGAATCAGGCGTTACCTCGCGGAAGTCCATCCTAAGTAAGAAAAGGACCAATATTTAGCCACTTTAGCACATACAGTGGTAGTCGTGCAATAAAATGCACCGCCCGCCAGTTCGCCGATTAGTGCACTCTGTGTTTGGCACTAATCAGTGTAACATAACTTCTGAAGATGCCCCGTGGAGGGGTGAAACACGTGTTGAGTAATTTGGCGGTAGCGGTTGTGTGATTCGCATTGTTTGCCGCATGCGCATTTATCAGCGGGCTGGCGGGCGGTGAATTTTATTGCATTACTTCCACTGCATGTGCGGAAGTGGCTAAATATTGGACCTTTTCTTACTTGGAAAAAAGACTTCGACTGTTTCTAGGATTGGAAGAAGCGTTGGCAAAAGTGCGTTTTATTGGACGGTGATTACTTTGAAGGTGATAAAATTGATTTGTAAGAATAAATAAAGAATGTACATTTTATATACAAATTCTTTTAATTTTTGATCATGGTATTATATATTTAGGAATTAGTTTTTCTTCTTTCTGTAGATTTCCTTTCTCAATCTTTCACACACCTGAAATTTCCACCATAAGACTTGTGGATGTTTTACCATTATTTCTTGTTATGTAACATAGTTAGGAATAAGTTACCGGAGGGAGAAAGCGAGACAGCATGCGGTCCGTGTGAGCTTCCATCACAGAGCGATCTCATAACAGAGGTGTCCGGACTTCGAGAGAGAAGCAAAGACGTGGAGACGTCGGAAGGTAGGAGTGAGGTAAGATTTTACCGAGCTACATATAGGTATAATGTTTTGGTGTCTTGGAGGGAGGAGAAAGAAAGAGAAATTTTGATTGAGAGAAGATAATTTTGCAGTAGAGAAATGCGTGCGATGTTTTCAAGTGTTTTGTAGTCGTCATATACTTCTATTTTAAGGGGCACACCTAGTGTGACAGCCAGAAAAAAAGGCGATTTTTGGGAATTAAAAAAAAAAACTAGTGGATCAATCGTTTTAGAATTTTGAGGGTATATTTATACATGTTTTGAGAATACACAGTAAAGTTTCTGTATACCTAGAGGCTCATAATAGAAACCGGAATCCTATTTGCAAAGGTTGGAAAAGACGGTAGACTCCGAACAGTAGCTCAGGTATGTCCCGTAGCCAATGCAACTACCTAACTGCCGAGCGGCTACTCTTTTAAATGGCTGTAACTCAAAAACTATTTAAGATATCGATTCAAAATTTTAGTATGTTATTTTTAAAGGTATAACCTATCGAAATATGAAAATAAAAAAAAATCAATTTTTTGAAAATTTCACACTAGGTTAAACTAACACTAAGTTGCCCCTTAAAACGATCGAGGCCTAGATTTTTGGTAAAATTACATCATTCCACAGAAGTCTGAAAAATGCAAGCGGCCGGGAGCGTTGGCACGCCTTTTACGACGCGGGGACTCCGCCCTTGCAAATGACAAGGTCTGACAAGCACACGCTGTATATATGCTATAGATCGATATGTTTTAATCTTTTATGTGCCATGCTCAACAGTATTTTTAAAAATCCTTACGCCCCTCATGTAACATATATATATTATAAATATTAATGTCTCGCATGATAAGGACTATCGTGGAGGTAGTCATTTACATTTTCGCCTGCCACATTGTGACGATATACATATATATATATAAATAAACTTTTTGAATTATCTGTAAAGACACTGGACGTTGGAAATTTACAACACAACGGACTGTTGCTGAAGGTGGAAGGTAGAACCCATATAGCAGAAGTAGATATCTCCTGTTGAACTTGCATAATATTTAGATCCACGATATATACAATGCTGGTCATGTGGATACGGAATTCGTAGATGAACTATATACCACCGAACTAGTTCGAAGAAATTCTCGTCTGAACTGGCAGTAGGTTGTAAACATGGCTCGTATAAGTAAGAAAAGGACCAATATTTAGCCACTTCCGCACATGCAGTGGTAGTCGTGCAACAAAGTGCACCGCCCGCCAGCCAGCTGATATATGCGTATGCGGCAAACAATGCGAATTACACAACTGCCACCGTTAAATCACTCAACACGTGTTTCACCCCTCCACGGGGCATCTTCAGGAGTTATGTTACACCGATTAGTGCCAAACACAAAGTCAATATAAGTAGTGACTATATTTGGGGGTAGCCAGTGCCTTTAGGCGTCTATCTCTCTATTACAGATGTCAATGTATATCATAGCAGATTTGAAAGTTGGAACTAGTAGTAGGTGATATACCGCTCAGAACAAATAGCTGAATCCATAAGGATACGAGAACAGATGACTCTGTATATAGTCCGCTTTCAACAGGTTCTATTGGAATTATATGAAAGCCTATACCTGGCAGTTTTACAGAAATGATAATGATGATGTTTTTCTAATATATAAAATTTCCATGTCACAGTGTTAGTTACCGTACTCCTCCGAAACGGCTCGACCGATTTTTACCAAATTTTATATGCGTATTCAGTAGGTCTGAGAATCGGCTACTATCTATTTCCATACCCCTAAGTGATAAGGGTGGTCCACCCCTAATTTTTTATTTTATTTTTTATACAAATTTTTTGGTTTTTATTTTTTATGATACAGCATACAAAAATATATACAACCCTAAATTTTCATCCCTCTACGATCAACCCTTAATTTTATTTGTTAATTAAAAACCTTATTTCTTTTTTGCAAAGCAACGTTTTCAGGATCAGCTAGTAACTAATAAAGCTTGGTGACAGGAAGACCTCTGATGGTAGAATTATTGCGTTTATTAAGAGTGAGCAACTACCTACAGGCGATAAGGGAGTCCGAGGGCGGCGCTAAGGCGGACGACAACGACATATGCAAGATCACATGACCTTCCAACATTTCGTAGCACCTCTACGAAACGTCTACGAAAGATTCTTAACTGCTACGAGTCTGTCCACTACTTAAACCTTTCCTCCAAGGCTGTTATGTAGCATCGATAAAATTTAATTGAATTATAGTATCTTGCGATTCTAGAATATGTTTCATTCGTTCGTGATTCAAACATTTTAGTAACAAAAATCTTTTCTGTTTAAAATTTTCCGCAAAAAGAAGTGTTACACCATGTCGAGTATCACTCGAAGGTGAAGCTTGTGGAACAAAATCAGTGTCGAGTGACACTCGACATTGGAGTGGAAAGGGTTAATATCTTTCTACTGAATTTATTCAAAATGTTATTCACATGTGAACATCGACAGGGGTGTCAAACTTTAAGTTCAAACTTTGGCAAAATAAACAATATTTAACTTCAAATTTGTCGCAAATAAAAATGTTTATTTTAACAAATATTTTAATTTGTAATTTAAAATTGTAATATACATATATAAATTTAAGTTATTTACGTATTGAAACATGGAATGAGAAATTTTATATTTTTTTTGGATCTATTGAGAGGGTCGTAAAAAAATGTCATCGCGGGCCGCGAGTATGACACCCCTGATTTTCAATTACGTAGTTAAAGAAACACAAGATGATCAATTTATAAACAAAAATCAGATTGAACACCCCCTAAAAGGGAGCCCTCAATTTAAAGTTATAAATGTTTCACGCGTCGTTGCACTTGCACATAATAAATTTGACTAGTTTTTTAAATAAACTTATTGTGTCCTATACGATGATTTTAATGTAATTAAAGTTTCTTATACCCCTACATATGTAACCAAACCACTTCGGTATGATATTCGTGGGCCAGAAAACCTTTCCCACTGCTGAGCGTGGACTTGTCGACCAAGAAATTTTAAAATATCTCTTCAATTATATTTTGTTATAATTACATTAGGTGAACTAAATGTTTCAAGTTAAAGCAATAGTGCTTTTCGGCGCGGAAGGCACTCTAAAAAAATCTGTATAAATCTCTGGAAAATATCTCCGGACGAAAGGTTTATTGCTACAGTAGGTAAATCACGTTAGTTACGAAGATACAATACCCGGCGATAAATATAACACATCGACCTTTGGAAAGAGACAATCGGCTAATTTCGGCTTCGAGCGTTATCTCTGTCGCACGAAATGCAACTGACAAAATGTCACATAGGTAGTGTGGGACAGAGATAGCGCTCTACGAAGCCGAAATTAGACGATTTTCTCTTTCCAAAGGTCGATGTATAATTATCGTCGGGTACTGTACTGTTGTAGTAATACATGTTTTAAATATAAAAATAAAAATCATAAATGTGTTAATGAGCAGGACAGAGTCAGTGTCGCTCTACAAATTCGCTTGTGCCTGTGCCTGTCGAATATAGTCGACGCTCTTACCGAACAAATATAATACAGTCCCACGTCTGCTATGTGTTTGTTTAAGATAGTTGAACAATTATTTCTCAATCTATCACCACATTGTTGATCATAGTTTTTGCAGAAGTTTTTTTTGTATATCTTATTAGAAAATTGTAAAAATTGTATGTGTATATATTGTCACGACAGCTATATTGAAGTTTCCTGTCTTCGTGACAATATGTATTTATAACTATTCTTGTATGTTTGTGTGTATAGTAATGTATGTGTGTGTATGTACAGCCTGAACTGCCTTCATGTCTCTTATCTCCAAAGGTTGTCTGGTGGAGATCACCTCGAGCGATAAGACCGCCTCTTGTACCATATAAATTATTTCTATTGTGTATGGTGTACAAAAAAAGTGTAAACATATTAAAATTGTTCTGCGCGAATCAAAAAATAAAGCCGTCACACTACTGACAGTCGGAGCGTCAGCAAGTTCAATAATTGCACCAGGAATATTAAAGTAATTCTGTATATCTGTATTTCTTTTTTGATATTTTAGTGGTCTCATATCAGAGTCGCTTTCTTCTGATGCAGCATCATGTTCACAGTGACCACAGTTTGATTTATAATCACTCGGACAGTCAGATAAAGTAGGTATATATAATTTATTGAAAGATTCTTCATTACGTTCCGTGTTTGTTGTTTTAATGATTATTTTTTTTTTAACAATATTAGATTTTGCGGGTTTTATAAACGAGAGAAACAGCTCGTGATATATATATATTTATTTATGTATGTATAAATATATGTGTGCGTGAGTGTGTGAGTGCGAGCACGTGCGTGTGCGTGTGTGATATAAGTACAGCGATGTGTTATAATTCAACAAGTATTACTTTAATGAACTTTTTAAATTTATATAACAATTTAGATTTATTTAATAGCAAACAGTTGCCCTAAAAAAGAAATATACATTTACACTGTATTCTGTGTCGTTTCGAAAACAAAGTCCGTGTGATTCTAGAAACTTCGCTGTGTACACCAGGGGTGGCGCTAGCTCGTGTAGCGCCCGTGTGCAATGAAACCCTGGCGCCACCTAGCCCCCCCCCCCCACGGCTATAATTGTTAACTTTGCCGTCGTAACAAGAAAGTTTTTCATATTCCAACAAGATATTTTATAAGTAGGTATAGCTTACAGTATGGTATTAGTTACGGCCTTTCTTCTTATGACGGCAGAATAACACTCATTGTTTTTATGCCTGTACCACATCTCTGTTGCCGCGGCGCCTATAGGTTAAGCCGCTCCTAGTGTACACTTTGAGTGCCGTTTCAACTGCCTAATGCCTTGTAAATATATATATGTGTATAATTGTTAAATGTAATTTGAATATTGTAGCAAAATAAATATGTTTTGTACTGACATTTGTTGTTTTATTTTAAATACCACACTACCACATATTAATTCTGGGATTGCTATATTCAATGTGTTATAACAAAAACATGTCTTATAAAAGTCAGTTTGATATACAGGATGATTGCATATAGGTTTATAAAAACCTGTTCGCAGTATTTTAATTCGAAAATACTTTGAAAATTCGTTAATTCGGTTCTTGGGTTCATAGATTATTTGGAGAAGAACAAAAAAAACAAAACAGTAGTCGGAAGGAGAAGGTAGAATATAAAAAATTGTATTATAAAAATAAAAGAAACTAGCCAAGCAAAAATCAATGCTTTCAGAAATAATAAATATAATAAAAGCTACTTGTTCGCGCTTCGACTATTCACGGATGTAATATGTACATAATAATAAAAGGATTCCTACAGGCATCGGACACAATATCTTATGTAAATGCCGTCAGATGGACTAATAAACGAAGTTATGTCAAAATGTTAAACTCACAGCGCATTGAAGAAGAGGCTTCGACGCATTACAAACGTGACATTTAATTTGAAAAACAGCGAAGGTTTAATAACGGTAAAGGTTTGCGATTTCTTTATGAACATTGACCCGTCTGCGGAACGACAGCCTTATGTTTAAGAAGAAAATTGCCAACGCGACTGCTGTTCAGTCTGAATTGAAGGCTTTTAAAAACTGCCAAGCGAGAGAGAATTACAAAATTCAAACCATTCAACCTTAAGATATTTATTCTAAATGTTCAGACTCCGATTATTTTTAATGAAATCAGGCATTACCTCGCGGAAGTCCATCCTAAGTAAGAAAAGGACCAATATTTAGCCGCAGAGTTATCACTCTGTGTTTGGCACTAATCGGTGTAACATAACTCCTGAAGATGCCCCGTGGAGGAGTGAAACACGTGTTGAGTAATTTGGCGGTGGCGGTTGTGTGATGCGCATTGTTTGCCGCATGCGCATTTATCAGCGGGCTGGCGGGCGGTGCATTTTATTGCACGACTACCACTGCATGTGCGGAAGTGGCTAAATATTGGTTCTTTTCTTACTATACAATTATTTTTTTATTTTGTTACGTAGCAACGTATCGTCTACAATTACATATAAATGCATTCAGTATTCGCGGCATATTTATGGAAGGTATACCTCGCGAATAAACAGGTTTTACTGAAACATAGTGATAACATATAGAATGTCAGTTGATAGAATTCGGATTTCAAATTCAAAATATTCAGGAACCGTTAGGCGGGGCAGCGCGGGTGGAACAACACTAGCTTCTTTGCATTCGACCAATGACACGCGTGCAATTGCGCGCCATCTGTTTTATTCTTGATACAATATTTGACAGTTGCTGCCAATTATTGTATTGTTAGATTATCCTAAAATAAATTATTTTTATAACTAATAAACATGGTAATGATAATATAGTAAGAAAAAACATTTTTAATTCGTATTACTGCAAATTAAAAATAATTATTGTTTACTATCTCTCCATGTAGAGTTTACAGCTAGAAGCTATTGACCTGCTAAAATATTTACATACACTATATTCATATATGTCTAGTGTTGGGTAGTGAGATATATATCATCGTTTCAGCTGTAGAAGTCCACTATTGGACATGTTATGCCTATATATTTCCACTAAGATCGGCAGGAAACGTGATACAACGCTTATATATAAATACGAATACAGGATGTTTTGTTATAAGTAAAAAAGATTCATAATATGTACACCAATACCTCGCTTTGCGTTTTTTTTCGAAGTTGCGTCGCTGCTTAATTAGTACTAATATTCACTGCGCGTCGTTAGATTTTGGAGGTTGCGATGTTTTGGGTACGTGTCTTTAATTTTTTTTATTTTCTTTTTTTTCTAAAAGATGGCAACACTTTTGTTTCTAATTGCGCCATGCCATCAAAACTTTGGGATTCCCTTTCTAACTAAAAATCAATGCAATTTGAATACAGTTTCATTTTCACTTTGTTTTGCTAATTTTAAGAGTTCAGTTTCAATTACGTAGTATGTTGTGCTTTTTTTAAAAAGAGAATAATAAATGTATATTACTTTTTACGTGTTGTTTCTGGTTACAAAAAGGAAAATATAGTTCCAATTTATTTATTTGCAGAGTTATACTATTTTTGTTTTTTAAATGTTTTACTTTCTTCAATTTCCTTTTTAAAAAGTAGTATTTTCGTGACCCTGGAACCTATCTTCGATCTTTACATGGTTTGCTATAGAAAATCTTAATTCACTTTGCGACGTTTCAATTTGCGTCGTGTTTTTTCGGAACGAAACCTCGACGCAAAGTGAGGTATTGGTGTATAGTACAGTTTATAAATCAATGGTTTAAGAAATAATAAATAACATAATAATAATACAATAAGAAAAAGTGTTTTCAAAATTCATGTTAAAATTAATACTGGTAGAAGCTATGCTCCTGTTGCATTCCAATATAATGAATCAGTATATAGAGAATTATTGGAAATAGCTGCAAAAGCTTTTTGCTGCCAAATTAGCCATATATTCATTGTTTTAAGGATTTACATATAACCAATTATCTTGTATAATGCACCATAAACAAGTAATTATATTTCTACAATTTTCTGAATGAAATTCTTTTGACGTTATATGTCAAAGTAGTCTAATCAAATTTACAGCGAATTAACAAATAAACATAAAATATTCAAAACCTCAAAGTATTTTAGCAATTTATTGCAATAAGTGAATGATTTATATCGAAAAGATATTATGTAATGAATCTGCAAGTGTTAGACAGTGAGTTTGTTTAATTTTTTCAATAAGTAAGAAAGGAACTAATATATAGCTACTTCCGCTATGTAGCAGTAGTCGTGCAATGAAGTGCACCGCCCGCCAGCCCGGGGCATCCTCAGGAGTAATGTTACACCAATTAGCGCCAAACACCGAGACTCGGTGGAGGGGTGAAACAAGTGTTAAATGAATTAGCGGTGGAAGTTGTGTTTAGCATTGTTTACCGCACGCGCATTTATCAGCAGCCTGGCGGGCGGTGCACTTTATTGCACTTTATTGCACGACTACTGCTGCACAGCGGAAGTAGCTATATATTAGTCCTTTTCTTACTTAGGATGGACTTCCTCAAAGTAACGCCTAAATCTATTAGATATTTTTTTCAATAACTTTGTTGTTTAGACCATAATTAAAAAGAGTATTTTTATAAAAATAATTCAAGTTTTTATATTACTGGAAATCAAATTTCTCGTCTGTAATCACAGTGGGCAGGTAGACGCGCCGTGGGCAGACTTCCCACTAAGTGGACCGATGACGTAGTTAAGATCGCGAGTAGTCGCTGAGTGCGGGCATTACAGGACCTGTCATTGTGGTGATATCTGGAATTACGCCTTACAGTGGACGTCCATCAGCGAAAAAGAGTAACAAGAATGTTAATATAAAATAAACATACATAATTTATTATAATATGTACTAATCAAGAAAAGAACCAATATTTAGCCACTTCCGCACATGCAGTGGTAGTCGTGCAATAAAGTGTCTCTGTGTTTGGCGCTAATCGGTGTAACATAACTCCTGAAGATGCCCCGTGGAGGGGTGAAACACGTGTTGAGTGGTTTGATGGTGGCGGTTGTGTGATTCGCATTGTTTGCCGCATACGCATTTATCAGCGGGCTGGCGGGCGGTGCACTTTGTTGGACGACTACCACTGCATGTGCGGAAGTGGGTAAATATTGGTCTTTTTCTTACTTAGGATGGACTTCCGCGAGGTAACGCCTGATTCCATTAAATATGTATTAATCAGAATTTTAAAAATGCTTTCATTTATATCCCCATTACGATATTTATTATTTATGAGACCATTGACTTTTGGATAGGGTATATATATATATATATATATATATATATATATATATATATATACGTTTATTGACGTATACGTTCTTCCGAGATGAGAATAACAAGTCAAAGCTTTTGCTAACATTTCCAGGGAACCTAAAGACGTCGGCATTTGATTTTGAAGCAAGATGAGTCAGCCTCAGTCACCCCCCGCACCTGTTTCTCCTACCAAGGTAAACTCATTTTTTTTTACTTCATCTGTATTATAGCAATCAATCAAGTTAATGTTCAGATTTCATTGACACCCTTGTGCCACTCTACTAGTGTCTGTCTAAGACGATATAAAACCTCGACGGTGTTCTAACCTGATGTAACATTCTTCCTAGGGCTTGTAGATCTTGGAGATACATTATGAACTCCAAAGCAAAAGTGTGAATATTGATAGTGAACCTATATTTATGCAAACCCCTATAACCTTTCCACTCCAAGGCTGTTATGTAGCATCGATAAAATTTAATTGAATTATAGTATCTTGCGATTCTAGAATATGTTTCATTCATTCGTGATTCAATCATTTTAGTAACAAAAATCTTTCCTGTTTTAAAATTTTCCGCAAAAAGAAGTGTTACACCATGTCGAGTATCACTCGACAGTGGAGCTTGTGGAACAAAATCAGTGTCGAGTGACACTCGACATTGGAGTGGAAAGGGTTAAAAATAACAGATAAGTAACAGTCAGAAACAGAAAAATAACAGTCAGCCAATCACAAGTCGCGAAATATTGTAGAGCGCTGTCTCTTTCGCACGAAGCAAATATAAAACTATCGCTCTGGCGTTGGATTTCATACCTATCTCATGGTTTTTACAACCCAAGCGTTGCGGACACTCTCATCATTGCTAACGCTGTTCACGCTTCATTAACATCCACTTCTTGCGACACATCACACACAAAGGCATCCAAAGCAATGAAGCCAAGCTACACAATACTTAAAAGCAAGCCAGCGTAAAACATCTGTTTAATTTTAGTTTTGTAAAATTTACGGACACTTGTGTGAATTCGAATTCGCTGTAGATGTAAAAGCCTTCAGAGGTTACAAAGGTTTAGATTGACTATTTAGTGCTTCACTTTGGGATTTTGCTATATTTCCATCCGTTCCATTTGAGTTTCTTAATTGCGTACACTAGACATTTTAAGGCATTATTCTGGATAGGTATTTAGTTTCTTTCAATTCTTAGCTCTCCTTCCTTGGTGTTTTGCTGGGTTTTCATAAGTTCAAGTTGAACAAGTTAATGTTGATGTTTAAACACTACACTGTAGTGTAATGTTTAAACATCAATTTTTTTTGCGTAAAGTGTAGTGAACAATTGATTATACAAGATCTTGCAAGTTACATTGGTCATAAAATGTTTGAATTCTGGGAAAACTTGACTCTGATCTAATCTGCAGCCATCCGGGTAATTTACTGGATTTCTAAATGGATTTACTCTTTGGTCTTCTACTTTGTTAATTTGCTATATTTCCACCTATTCAAGTCGTGTTTAAAATAGGTGATGCCCAATTGTGGTCAGCATAACACACTGCAATTAAGATATTGCAAGGTAGCGCGTTCTTGAAAGGTTTGGATTAACTCTTTGGTTGTCGTGATGAGAATCGCATCCACCCTCTTCCTTTCTACTCAGTTAGTTCACTGGATTTCCATTTAGTCTTCTATTCTGGTATTTCGCTGGGTTTCCATCAGGCCAAGTAAAACCTGTTAAGGGTGATGTTGCCATGAGAGGTCAGATGATCACGAAGTCACCCCACACTGACGAATGTCTCGTTTGGCTGTCCCCAGGGCGGAGCGAGCCGCGTCATATTTATCCAGTGCAAGGACTGCGCGCCGGTCTCCAAGATCCGCGCCCGCTTCCCGCAACTCGTGGTCTCTGGTCTCTTCCTCTGCGCGGTCTTCCTCCTCGGAATCTTTATAGTGGAACTACTCGATTATATTGATTGATGACTGATTTAGAATTTTATTTGTTGTCGCATAACTTCTCTTGTATTTTTCTACCTACCACTTCTTTTCCGTTCAGTAATCTTTGGGAATTAGATGTTCCGTAAACGAAAGATTTATTTTCAAATAACAACATCAATATTGATTTTAAAATCGATATTAAAATAAATAATATCGATTTTAATTAATTTAAAATTTGCTTTTTATGAATGATATCCTTTTATTATATTTCTCACATATAATAATTATAACTTAATAGTAATAACAAAAACCCAGTTGTTTCGCGTACCGTATAGGTCATGCATATTTTTAATGTATTTTTAATATTTACTACATCAAAAGAGTAATGAGATTTTTAGACAATTGAAAGTAATTAGTACATTCCAGTGGATTGACAAGTTGAAGTCGCAGTGAGCTGGTCACATAGTGTGCAGAACTTTAGCCTCTGGGGCGTTAAGAGTCAGGAGTAGAAGCCAAGGTCCGACAAAAGTATGACGTTCACACAACGTGGACAAAAAGACAGAAGTTTGTCGGAACACGCTGGGTACAGGTCGATTACGGATTTTTTTGTAAATCAGTGATGGAAGTTGATATTAAAATAATTATAATGGCATTTTAAAGCCACGAGGATTCCAAACGCACCCTAATCTGAAGGTCTAACAATAAACTCGGAAGGATTTTTTCGTAATAACATTCACAGTATTAATATTACACCAATACCTCTCTTTGCGTCGTTTCGTATTGCTTTTTTTTCGAAGTTGCGTCGCTGCTTAATTAGTACTAATTTTCACTGCGCGTCGTTAGATTTTCGAGGTTGCGTTGTTTTGGGTTCGAGTCTAAATTTTTTTTCTAAATTTCTTTTTTTCTAAAAGTTGGCAACACTTTTGTTTCTAATTGCGCAATGCCATTAAAAGGGGATTCCCTTTCTAGCTAAAAACAACGCAATTTAAATACCATTTTCACTTTGTTTTGCTAATTTTAGAATTCAGTTTCAATTACGTAGTGTGTTGTGCTTATTTTTAAAAGAGAATAATAAATTTATATAAATTTTTCTTTACTTGTTATTTCTGGTTACAACAAAGGTAAATATTTTTCCAAATTATTTATTGGCAGAGTTATATTATTTTTGTTTCTTAAATGTTTACTTTGTTCAATTTCCTTTTCAAAAAGTTGTATTTTCGTGACCTTGGATCTTCGATCTTTACATGGTTTGCTATAGAAAATGTTAATTCACTTTGCGGCGTTTCAATTTGCATCGTTTTTTTTTGCAACGTAACCACGACGCAAAATGAGGTATTGGTGTATAGTAAAAGAGCAAGTACCTCTTAAGTTTTAACACTGAAAGATTTTTATTTACAATTTAAATTTAATAAACTTTTTTAATATATCGTCATGATATACGGATCCAAGACGTGGTCACTTACGACGGGCCTCACAAGAGGGTCATGGTCACAAAGAGCAACGGAGAGGGTTATGCTCAGAGTTTTGCTGCGAGATCGAATCAAAAATGAGGAGTTTCGCAGAAGAATCGTTCGTCTGAAGTGGCAGCAAGATCTCAAGTGGCGACCACGAACCGGTAGAATTATTTACCATTGTTTCTGGTTACTCTGCGGACTTCCCAGGTCTTTGTGAGTTATTCAACTAAGGATCTAGTCATGGCGCAACGTCCCCGAATCTTACCCTCGCAGCCTTCAGTGTTGATGATAGAGGAGCCCAGGTGTAGGTAGCTTTGCAACCTGCTATTGTTTGAACGTCCGGTTGGTAGTTGGCGCTACAATCATTATTTTGGTCTAGTAATAAAACTTTTCAACTGTCTATAAAGTGTTTACTAATTGTAAAGTTTTGTAATTTTGTTGAAATTACAATTTTCTGATAGTTGGTGGTAAGGAGCTCGGATTTAAGTATCTTTATCACACATTGCTTTTTAAACTAAATGAATGCATTGGGAGGTTAGGATTCTTTTCGCTTAATATTACAATCCTTGCGAGTGCTATCTACACTTAGATAATTTTTATTATCAAACGAGGTAAGCTTTCTCCCGTTCCGTTTTTCACATTAATGCTTCTAGTCCACGTGACGTTTTTTCAACCGCATGGTGTGGTTATGTGGGCGACCGCCTGCTCTCGTCTCCACGAACAGCGAGGGTAGGTTTGCTTCCTTCGCGCTATCGATGTGCAAGCTAAAATACGACAGCCTATTTAATTTTTTTAAATATTTACGGACCTTTCCGTTTTGAAAACTTCCGATGAAGCTGTGAAAGCCCCTACAGCTAACAGCATTTATTTCATATGAGACAATAGATCAGTGATTCCCAAAGTGGTCTATATCGACCCCTAGGGGTCTATGACAACCTGCAAGGGGTCTACGTCAGCAAAAAAAAAATTGGGGGTACATTAAATTAAAATGGGGATCCACGATAGTGGATCTCAACACATACACTGATAGTACCTATTTACTTACATCATACTATCTTATAATATCAAAACATTTACATTATTTATAAAAGTACCTATGAAGTATATATTTAATGTTACGTATATTTTACATAACAGATACAAAATTTTATTTTGAGCAGTTTTAATTTAAATTCAATTAATAAATGTATAAATTAACATGTGTTTTTACTTTAAGTTTTTAACACTAAACTTCACTACAGTTAGAAATTTACAGGAAATCAATATCAGGTAAGTAGGGGGTCTACCCAACACGGAAAAACATGGCAAGGGGTCTACGACACAAAAAAGTTTGGGGAACTCTGCAATAGATGCACACTTCTACTTTGGGCTTCATTTTGTGATTATCTCCAAGGCTCCACAATGATTCCACAGATATATAAGCGTACCTACGTCGCGTGTACGTATGTGTACACGAGATTTAACGGTTTCTGATTTAAGTAAGAAAAGGACCAATATTTAGCCACTTCCGCACATGCAGTGGTAGTCGTGCAATAAAATGCACCGCCCGCCATCCCGCTAGTAAATGCGTATGCGGCAAACAATGCAAATCACACAATCGCCACCGCCAAATTACTCAACACGTGTTTCACCCCTCCACGGGGCATCTTCAGGAGATATGTTACACCGATTAGTGCCAAACACAGAGGTTTCTGATTTCCAGGATCAACCCCGCGACGTGTATCACTCCAGTTACCGGACGACATACCCTGGGTACCAGAGTCCCTTCAGGGTCCGTGGTCCGTTGCACGGATCAGACGGCTTCCTGGGCAGGAACTTCAGGTGTCTGTGGGCCACGTTCGCCGGTCTATTCTGTGTGCTGTTCTTCGCCATATTTATTACTTTATTGATAAAGTGTTTTTGAACTACTTTTATGTGTTTTATTTATAACTTGTTATTTTTATTTTATCATGGAATCTCGTATCCATTGGCTACCTAGTATATTGACTATGTTGTCATTCTGTGCTGGAATAATACGCGCTGCTTGTAGCGGTTCTTGGTCGGCATTTAAAAACCTTTCGATTTACCACTCTGACTGCCACTTTAAACGAACAATTCTTCTTCGGTGATTGATTATTTTGCGGATCTAGTTTCTGATAAAATCTCGCAGCGAAGTTCCGAGATTAGCTCTCTGGGTGAAGTCAACAATATATTTCTTATTATCTCATTTAGTCCTAGAGGATTTTTAAAATGTCGACTATTGCATCTCAATACGTGTATGAAAATGTATTGTGTCCGCAAAAACTCTAGGAAGTGTGATATTCACAATATGTAGTGATCTCACTAACACTAGTCACTTTATTTAAATTGTTATTTGTCAAAATTTTTATTTACATTTATTTTAATACAAAAGATTTTATTTACATAAACCTAAACACCTAAATTAATTTCAAATATATCTACTTATAATTGTATATATGTATTCAATAAATAAATATTCGAGGGTCAAACTGACAAATCGACATTGTACGCAACGTTTATTTTAGCAGTCTAGCTGCGACATTTGCTTGCCGGCCGGCTATGTAGGTCACGGCCCGCCGTCGCCCGCGCAACCCCCGCTCACGCAGTGCAGCGGCTGCGCCGGCGCGGAATCCAGTCTCGGTATGATTTTGACGCGGAGCGCATGTCAGTTTGCCCCTCAACTTTCTCGCATAAATACGTTGGTTTTAGTATAAGTTTTCCCATTCTGCCCTCGCACCTTCTATTATTCAAAAAAGCTTGCTAAGTACCCACGCACGCATGCTTTAAATATAAATACAAGTTAAAAATATTTTTGGTGCCCAATAATCGATTCCATAGGTAGCAAATCATTGTGTTCATATACGCCTTATTTTAACGGTGACCTCTCGTTCTCCCGCCACGTGTGGGGTAGGTTGTGTACGCCAATACTTTTTCACTTTCTCCTTCATAATCTGTCTTTCTGCTCATTAAAATGATCTACTGTGACGTTACGTGATCGCAGTGAGGGTTACGTGATCAGTGTAAGCGTTACGTGAATATAGTGATGGTTAAGTGACCACAGTGAGGGTTATGTGACCACGTGTGTATAACATGATCACAGTTTTGACTCAATTTTATTTAGTTTTTCTATCCGTTGTAATTTTTTATACAATTACGGCTTATCTGTTCATATTTACTAAACCTATATTGCTTTATTCATGACCAGCTTGGAATCTTTCTCCACCATTTTAGACTTCTTTAGTCTTATTATTTTATATTGTACTATTTTTGGAGAATTCTAGAAATACCATCGACACCTATGTGTGAGGCAATGCTGCCTTTTTTCTCATCTCGAACATGGTATCAGAGCTGTCCACGTGCACCACGGTCTGGTCCACGCGAGGGACTCTCCTTGGGCTTCAACCCATAGATTCTCCCAATTTATACCAATAGGATCACAGATAATGTGCACAAAGCTTCCATTGCTAGATTAAAATAAAACTTAGTGTAAATGACTTCATAGAAGATACCACAGGTATTCACTTTAAATATTTAAAAAACTTTTAAGTTAAACGGTTTTTTGATACCCATATTGTGGTGGTTGTGGAAAAATATGTACCCAGTCCGCCATATTGGAACGGCGTCCATCTTGAATTTTGACATAATCATCGTGTTATACTAGTGTAGCCCTTTCATTTGATACCCATATTGAGGGGGTTAAGGAAAAATATGTAATCCGCCATTTTGTATCGGCGGCCATCTTAGATTTATAATGTTATTGATTATATTGTATTGTCATCTAAATTAAATGTGTGTACCAAATTTCGGACCACTAAATAAAACCGTTTAAAAATGTTTCTCTCCCATTCTTTATGACTTCCGTTTTACCCAAACAGGTGGTTGACTAACTTTGACACAGTTTTTGAAAAATATAACCACATATCAGACCGTTTCTCTATATTTCCGCTTAACCGTAAGAAATAGTGTTTACTACCTACCACCTCTTCCTTTCACCGACAGAACTACCAACAGATGTATGGTCTCCATTATTCCTCGGCATCAATTCTTCTAGATTATTTCCTAAAATTTTTAAATATTCTCTTATATACATCTTACCTGTGGGTAGTCTGAAATATCGCCGGCGTTCTGAATTCAAATAAAACAACACTGCGACGTATAGATAATATTTATTGTTACATTATAGTAATGACGTGACGTACGCCGCGCGCCGCCGCCACGCGCCACTTTCTCGGGAGGAGGAGGAGGAGGAGGAGGAGGAGGAGGAGGAGGAGGAGGAGGAGGAGGAGGGTAAAAAAGGAAAACGTAGGGAACGCTTTGACCTGTTCCTTTGCAATATTTTTATGGTGATATTACCCATATGATTCACGTATTACATTGCAAGTAAAAGTAATAAAAATAAATATTGTATATACATATACAATATTTATTAGTCCTAAAAATCCTTTATAGGGGATCTGTCAGTACGTTGTATTCCGTCTACCGTCAAAAGAACAAACACTTTCACATAAACGTGTTACTACACAATATGGCCTCGCGTTCCACCCCGTCCTTCTGTTCCTTCTCTATTTTTCCTATGACCAACATTAGGTAGCCGCACGGATGGGCGCCCAGTTACTTGTTGGACGCATGAGATCACTTAATGTCGAGTGATGTCTGCACATACAGGTATATAAAAAGATATACATTGATATAAGCGCTATATCGAAGCATGGCGACGAATTTTTTGCATGTAGACACAACAAGGCGTGGGCCCAATAGGGGGTGGGACAGGGCGCTGAGTAACCACTTGAAGTTGAATACAGATTCGGTAAAGGATACGAGTTGGGCCGGGGGGTTGTTGGGTCTGGTCCACACTCGCTGTGGAGTGTTGGAGTTGTATATCGGGTTGTTGGTGGCGAGTGAGATATCTGTTTGGGGGTGTTGGGGGCTGATCGGGTTGGGGGTGTTGAAGGTGGTATCGGGTTGTTGGTGGCGAGTGAGATATCTGTTTGGGGGGTGTAGGGGGCTGATCGGGTTGGGGGGTGTTGAAGGTGGTATCGGGTTGTTGGTGACGAGTGAGACATCTGTTTGGGGGTGTTGGGGGCTGATCGGGTTCGGGGTGATGAAGGCGGTAACGGGCAGAGGGTTTTGAGGGCGGATCGGGATGGGATTGTCGAGTATGGAAGTGTTGGGGGGGGGGGGGTTTGGAGTGTGTGGTCTGGCGGGGGGGTGTCGAGCGGCATGTTCAGCGCCAGGTGTCCTGGTGCTACGGGGTCCGGCAGCAGCGCGCGGCGCGCGGTGAGCGGCGTCAGTAGTCGTAGTGGTCGCCGTTCGCGTCCTCCGGGTTGTACTTGTCCTCGTCCTCCGTCGGCTCCTGCTTGATGTGCACGTCCGGCGGCGGCAGCCGGAACTGCGGGTAGTCTGCGCAGACGCAACGGACAGGTTAACGGAGGTGATATTCATCGGATCAGCAGAGAACAGATCCCGCTCGGAGACGTCGCTGTCAGCGCAAAGACGCGCCTCGCGACGGCCCTCCGGTGAATGGTGCTCCCCCACCATAAATGGGGTATTCGGAGTCGCGGGAGTTTAGGGTGGGGGCCCTAAACTCCCACTAGCTTCGGCGACTCTGAGGCGGACGATGAAACCATCGTGATAGCACCACGAGGGTTTCGCATACCCCGGGATGTGCTATTGAAAAATGGCACGGCGCGGGGGAAGACCGCGTGGCGATCCCTGACCGGGAGATACCGCGGTCCCCCGTTTAGCGCAGAGGGCGACCACCGGGGGGTTTAGTGGGTAGGATTCCCACATACCCCTTAAATTGAGTTCCTTTATAATGGCATCTTTAAACTTAAATCTATGAGGGATCCAAACGCAGCCTGATCTGCCATTAGATTATACTGATGCCATGTGTTTTGTGAAGCTGTTGGGTAATATAATGAGGTGGTGATAGTTACCGTCCAGGGGTTCTTCCTTGACCTTGACGTCCTCCGCCTTGAGCTTGTGGTCGCGGCGGCGCGCGCGCTTCTTGTCCCGCGAGCGCGATCGCTCTCCTTCACGTGACCGGCCGCGGGACCTCCTCTCGCGCCGCCGGGCCGACCGCGATCGCGACCGTCGCCGCCTTCTATCGCACATCACCATCACATATTATGTTCACATTCATACAACAGACTAAAAAGATATTTATTATTATCGCAGTCATGAGTTTTACATAGCTCATACTAGATGTCGCTGACAGTACTCTATATGAGCTATACAGTAATACCCCGCTATACGCGAGGGATACGTTCCAAAAAAAAAATCGCGTTAACTGAAATTCGCGTATAACGAGGTTTATGATTAAACATACGTCAAAAATTATTACAAAAAATTAATACAAATCATTTTATATCAATCACTTTAACTCTAGGAACACTTTATGCAATACATACTCCTATATTTTACGGAAAAATACATCTATTGCCTTTTGGGTAACGTTTTGTTTACGTTCTTGTAAAATACGTTCATAACACCCAACACTGTTTTTAATTGTTTGACAGATGGTCAAGACACGATAGAGAAGTTGATGACTACATTATATTTATACGCACTCTTTCGCGTAATTCGAGGCGTTTGAGCGCGATATTTACAATTCGCGTTATAGTGAAACCGCGTATAACGGGGTCGCGTAAAGCGGGGTATTACTGTATATTATTTTGATATACAATCAATACATATAATCACACGCTCCGAACTCTTCAATATGTTGGTGCAATCTGCTAGATATTCCATAAACACCGCGTCGGCATTTAAAAGGATGTTCAGGCTTATCTTATATCCTCTGATCAACAAAACCTTTAAATTGTAAGACAAACTGTAGATCATGAGACAAAATAAAACAAACACAGATCTGTCACAGACAGCTGCCATAGACTAGAACGGTACTTTTCAACCTTTTATGTTCTGTCTCACCTTTCTAAAATTCCTATGTAACATATATATTTTACGAGTATATACTATAACGAAAGGGTTCAACTCGTGTCGAGTCCACTTTTGAATTGCCCCCTTGTGGGACGTGGGCTCCACGTTGTAGACTGGAAAGTAGACAAGGATACGTCTATGCACCAGCACGTCGGTGACATCTTGCAAAATCCTGGATAGGGAGTAGGTAGTGGAACACGTGTACTCACTTCTCTGCCTCGTCCTCGCGAGGGCGTTCCCTCTCCCTCTCCCGTTCCCTCTCGCGGCGACGTGACCGCGAGGCGGAGCGCCGCCGCGAGCGTGACCTGCTTCGTCGACGTCCTCCTGTAATCACAGCTCGGGTATTAGAGGTCCAAGTATAAGAAAACTTTACGAAGAAGGTATGATGTTATGGAGCGTGTGAGGAAGTAAGTATATGACATGTGCATGAGGCCAGGGCCCGTGAGGGAGTACCACTGTGTGTGTGTAATAAGGGAGTATCTGTAGATGGATGGATGCAGTTAGGGCATGTAAGGGGGTTCTCTTTTTTTCTGCTTGTGTGCACGTGAGGGTGGTATCTGTGGATGTATTTGTGTATAAGAGGGTTATCTGTGCGTATTTGCATTAGGGGGGGTGTCCGTGTGCATGAAAGGGGTATTTGTGTATAAGTATGATAGGAGGAGCGGGAATATGTGTGTCTGTTGGTTATCTGTGGGTATGTTTATGCGATTGGGGATGGGTGAGAGGGTATCAGTGTGTGTGTATAACGGAGTGAAGGGGTACCCGTGTGTGTGTATAAGGTGGTTATCTGTGTGTGTTTTTATAAGGTTTTTCTTTTCGTTTATGGCCCCCGCTATTGGAGATCTCTCGTACCCCTAATTTGTTGGGTTCAGGGTTTTTATTTACAAATAAGTTTTTCAAATTTTTATCTTTATTCTTCACTCACTTTCATTCTTCTCAATTTATTTTATTCTTACCTTTTTCTTTCACATTATCTTTAATTCCTTCTTGATTTCATCGCCTTCCTTTCATCATCTTATAACTCTTAGGGCTAGGTACATTTCTTTTATTCTTTATTTTATTACTTATCCTATTTGTTATGTTTTTATAAGGTTGTGACGTGCGTTGGGTTTCTAAGATTGAATGTATTAGATTGGTGTGTGTGTAATGAGGTATCTGTGTGTGTATGAGGTGGTTATCTGTGGGTGTGTTTATGCGATTGGGGGAGTGTGAGAGGGTATCAGTGTGTGTGTATAGCGGAGTGAAGGGGTACCCGTGTGTGTGTATGGGGTGGTTATCTGTGGGTGTTTTTATAAGGTCGTTACGTATGGGTCGGTGTGTGTAGTTAGGTGTCTGTGTGTGTATGTGTGCGAGGGTATGTGGGCGTGACTCACGGTCTCGGTCGGCGCGGTGGGCGCGCTCGTCGTGGTCGCGCTGCTCGAGGCGGTATCGCTCCCGTTCGCGCTCGTTGTCCTCGCGCCCAGAGTGCTTGATGTTCACGTCGGCGCCTCCGCGGCGTGTGCCACCCAGACCGCCGCCTGCACAGCGCAGTGAATACAGTACAAACATCAACATATCCAAATTACAGTCGGCCGATAAACTATCAGTGCAAGGCGTCAGCCCCGCAATAGGTCGATTGCTACTGCTGAACTTTTCAAGTATCCTTATGCTAACGACATTTTTATTTACAATAGATATTGTAAATAAAAATATCGTTAGTTTTGTGATGATGACAGATAGTTTTGTGAACTACAGAGATCTGTAGTTCACAAAACTATAATCTGGACACTCGTTACAATGTATTTCAGTCATAACAACTTCTTAAACCTTTTCTAAACATTTTGTGATGGATAAAAAGCCGAAATTATCCGATTGTCTCTTTCCAAATGCCGATGTGCAATATTTATTGCCGGGTAGTGTATGTTCAAATCAGATTGCTCGCTTTGAACATAAAACAAACCCTAACCACTGGAGGCTTTTTCGTATGTAACTAATTCTTTTTAAAGCCTCCTTTGTGGGGACCGCTCATCCCCCTACTGGGACAGAGACTATATTATCAGGTATATATTTTTTTTTTATTTTTTATCATTCTCCTTCTCTTTCATATCTTCTTTTACACATAGCCTCCTTCTCTCTCTTATATCACAGATCGTATGAAGTATATTCAAAACATCTTGATTGTACCATCTAAAGGTAGAAGAATATGTCTCCGACTAAAAATTAATAAAAGCCTCCAACAACATGATACAAGAGTCCTTATTAGTGGTAGTTCTGCAGTAGATGTTTGAGACTTGGAATCATAGGTAACTTAACACTGCTATAATAATATAAGATTGCTACTATTCACAAGTTTCCAGAGGATTGACACCAAAGTTCTCCGAGTACCAAAATAACACACTGCAAACATCATAGATATCTTTTGGGACGTCCAATGCCCAGCTGTGGGTGTCTATGGGCTGAAGCGATAGTAAAACTAAGTAAGAAAAAAAACCAGTATTTAGCCACTTCTTTCTTACTTGCCGTTACCTTTATTACTTATTTTCTTGCCGTTGGCAGTCAAGAGAGCTCCTTCAAAGATCATCGCAATGAATGGTCCACTTGACTATATCATAGGTTCATCTAATGGAGGATCTACCCACTTCACAACTACCGTTTATTCAGGCATTACTTTGCGTAAGTCTATCCTAAGCAAGAAAAGGACTAATATATAGCTACTTCCGCTATATAGCAGTAGTCGTGCAATCAAGTGCACCGCCCGCCAGCCCGCTGATACCATGCGGCAAACAATGCGAATTACACAACCGCCACCGTTAAATCACTCATCACGTGTTTCACCCCTCCACGGGGCATCTTTAGGAGTTATGTTACATCGATTAATGCCAAACACAGAGTCAACTGCATTACGCTACCACTGCATATGCGGAAGTGACTATATATTGGTCCTTTTCTTACTTAGGATGGACTTCCGCAAAATAACGCCCGATTCCATTAAAGCAGTGATTCTCAAAGTGGTCTATATCGTCCCCTAGAAGTCTATGACAACCTGCAAGGGGTCTAGATCAGCGAAATAAAATTGGTTTATTTGGGTCCACGATAGTGGATCTCAACACACACACTGATAGTACCTATTTACTTACATCATACTATGTTATATTATCAAAACATTTACATTATTTATAAAAGTACCTATGAAGTAAAAAAAAATATTAATATGTTACGTATATTTTACATAACAGATACAAAATTTTGTTTTGTGTAGTTTTAATTTAAATTCAATTAGTAAATGTATAAATTAACATGTGTTTTTACTTTAAGTTTTTAACACTAAACTTCACTACAGTTAGAAATTTACAGGAAATCAATATCAGGTAAGTAGGGGGTCTACCAAACACGGAAAAACATGGCAAGGGGTCTACGACACAAAAAAAGTTTGGGGAACTCTGCATTAAAAGATAGTAAGAGTAGATTGTATATATGGTGGTATATTTACCAAGTCTCCTCGGCAGCCAGCCTTTGACGGTCCTCGCGCGTTCAACGTCGACCAGCACACGTTTACCGTCGATCTTCTTACCGTCGGCGTGCTTGTATGCAGCTGTAATCCGAAGAACGGGTGAGAAGGTGCACCACCAGCGCGGACTCGGTTCCCGAGTGCCAGCCGGCGCATATCAATTGTAAACAAATTTGTTTACAACTCATATGCAGGTGCTAATGTTAGTAATATATACTGTATATATGTGTAAACAATATTAAATATTAATAAAATCAAACATTATTCACTTTACATGTAAACATATCGCTTCTATATTACAATGTATACATTTGTATTGACAATATATAATAAAAGTATATAAAGTGTAAACATATATGTGTATACAAGCTGGCACTCACATATATGCGAAGGAACCGATCGCCCGCGCGATAAAAGCCTATTTACAAGGACTATCGTTCACCATATGAAATGTAAACATCGCAGAAAAATTGTAAACATTGTAAACAATGGTCCTTGTAAAGTATTATTGAACGAATACATGTAAACATCGAGTCAAACATGTAACAATTCGACAATTAGAACACAGATTATTTAATTTATTGATATAGAAAAATGTATATGTAAATGTTTACAAAAATAATGAGAGATACCTACCGACCGAGCCGAGAGACGCCACTATGCGAATTTTGGACGTGGATCGTGAAGCCACATACCTACCTCGCGTACTTACGGTCACTCGAAAGCAAGTGTTCGACGGTGACTTACTTACATTTACTATTTTAGCTATTTTTTTTTATATCCCGGCGATAGAATCACGTCGAGTCGTTTACACAAGTTTTTACCTGGTGCGCTTTACTTACGGTCCACTGCGCAAATTGATTTTATATAAAATAAATAAAATATTTTTTTTTTAAATGAAAAAAAAAATAAATGTTCGACACCGCTCCGGCTACGGGCCGCACTACTTCAACGCATCGCAACGGACCGGGGTAATTGATTTGAAACGTTGTATGTTGGCATCTTACCACATACAAACCTATTAAATGACTTGCCGGTTATCTCGTTTGTGTGGAAGTCTTAACGGCTGGGTCTGTGGTGTGAAATAGAAAAACCACTCATTAATCAAACATCTGAGAGGCGAGCGCGCCACACCTTGCTGGAGGAACCATCGCCCAGCGCTGGGACGTACATATCAGATTGGATTCTATTCGCATCCAATCTGACATCACAGATACAACGGACAACATAATTCAAAGTTTCATTTTTAATCTCAGAGACAAAACTGACATCACTAGTGTTGCCTATTTTAAATAGTAACGTTGCCACTATCGAAAATACACGAAAATAAAATCGATTTTAGGTTTTAATTAAACACAGGAAATAAAAACAAATCATACTAATCGGGCAAAAAATAACTATATGACATAACAAAAGGTTTCATCTGAGTACTTATTTAAAAATTATTACTCAAAATGACAACTCCGAATCATCAGATTTCTATGATAAATCTATCATTTATATCATTAACTAAGCGACCCTTTTAAGAAAAGAAGTCTGCGATCCAACTTGAGTTGATAAAAATCTTCACCGACATCTGGTATTATATATATTGGTTCTACATTTCCAATCAATTTAGTCTCCGAGTTTAAAAACAGGACTGTTGCTTGTTCTCTCCAAGAAGGTTGATAAACCTCTAAGTTCTGCTCATCATGTTCGCCATAACAATTAGCCATATTTAGCAAATCAACTGGATATTTAATGTAAGCAATTTTAAATATAAAATTATAACTCGAGATATAACTTGATCTTCAGTCAATATGCACATGGCTACAGAACTATGGCACTGTTTAGAAAATCTTGTATAATTTACACAATTTCAATTGTCATTGACTAGATATATATATATATTATGGAACAGTACATATATAATATACTTTATATATATACAACTGAAATTGTGTTCGGAGAGAAATGTTCGCTATATGCTTTAACAATAATAAACTGATTTTTTTTAAATTGATGCTATATTTACAATGCATCTAAGGTGTAAACATGTAATATATTTTAATTATTTCAACATTTGGCCCTTCTTATTGAGTAACCAAGTTTTGATCCGTTCTTGGAAGCTCTCACTCGTCACATAATTGAACATTCATGATCAGAGAGGATCTTTCAGTGCTCTGTATGAGGTACTGGAGATATTTAGCCTGGATATCTTGTTAAAATAAAGGACTCTATTGAGGTCTTTGATGTTTCCCAAGGATCATTTGGGCAACAAAGATATATAACAATGTTATTCTAATATGCTATGCTACCACTGAACTAAAATTCTACAGACAAAAGGTTGGTAATTTGAGACATTCATTGTAAATTTAGGTACATTTAACATGGAAAAGTAAAATTATGGTATATGATAGTTTAATAATTAAACATAAAAATATACAATTAAGTTTGTTACGGTTTTTAAGAGGTAATTTTGTTTGTGGCTTCTATTGAATCATGCCATACTAGCATTTTCTCGCGACCTACTAAAAGTGATCACTATATGTGATCAAAAATCAAAATATTTTAAATAAATACACTCAAATAATATTTAATATTAATTTTTTAAAAGCTATTAGCTTTAAAGAGTAGGTTGTTGTACTAAAAGTTCAATAAAATGCAATGTTTACATCCCAGATGGATCAATATAGAGTGTAAACACACCAGAAAAAAATGTTTACAATGTAGTTTGGTGTAGCGAACGCGTCCCTCCGGGTGGGCGTGGGCGTGTGCGTGGTCATGGGCGCATACTCACAGTGCATGTCGCGCTCGTGTTCATACTCGATGAAGGCATATCCGCGCGGCTTGTCATTTTCCTTGCTGTATACCATGCAGATCTGTCAAAATACAAATTATATATACTGTAAACATTTATATGCGATTTTGAATCGTCAATTATTTTAACAATATAAGCAGCAAGCTGCAGCCGACTCGGAACAATGATCTGACAGCCAGAAACAAACTCAACAGTCGCTGTTTTAAATGAAATTTTACAATTTACACACATTTTAATCAAGCAAATTTATTTAATAACACTTTTAATTTTAAATATATTTCATGAACCTTTATTATATACTGACTGTGCCTGCAGCTTCATCTACATGCAATTTAACAAAAAAATATTTAGTTTATTTACTTTTTAGTCTTCCTTTAAGAATTTTTCAAAAATAAAGGTAGACTAAGTACATACAAAAATTTTAAAAATGTTACTTTGGTATATGTATAGTATAGTAACTGATTATTTTAATATTCCAAACAGACACTACAATTTTATTTATTTGTATATATGTAAATAGACAAGTAAAGGATTTGTTAGCACTAACGAAATGTAGACATTGTGAATTTATTTTATAAACAAACATCTTGGCTTGGTCACTTGGAGCGAATGGGATCGGATCGAAGAGTGAAGGTAGCGTACCTGGAAAAACCGAGGGGTCGAAGACCAGTCGGTAGACCCAGGTATCGCTGGATCAATCGCGTTGAGGCAGACTTGCGCGAATTAAATGTCAACCAATGGCAGACGATGGCGCAAGATAGAGCTTATAAAAAGATAGGCTCTCGCTTCGGAGGCCAAGACCCACTTTGGGTCACGAAGCCAGCAGAGTAAGTAAGTATACTAACAACACTACTTGATGTTAAACCTAATTGCATAGATACATAGTGACCAAACTAGAGATGCGCAAATGTATCCCTGTCAAGGAAAGAGTGATTTATATATATAATATATATTTTCGATCTTGGCATATATATCACTCTTTTAAATCTTCAACTCATTTAGCTCGGTGCAGTTTGGAGAGAATGAGGCAGCTAACACTAAACATATATCCTTTATATCTACATCTCTTTTAGCTCAGACTTAGAACTCGGTAACGCAGAATAAAACGTGTGAAATATTCCTATTAAGCATTTCATGTCTTTGTCATGTAAACAACAAAAAACATGCAATTGCTATCCATCTCTCTTTAACATGCAAATCACTGTATAATCCCATCTTTCTGTAGCTTTGAGCGAGCCTCAATTGGTTACAAGTATAAAGACATAGAGATACAATTGCATCCTGGGCGCTGGAGAGTGATTATATCTTTTACAAAGAAAGTTATTATCTCTTTCTTGTCTTTAGCTCGCGAGCTACCAATCTCTTGGATTGGAATCTTTGTCTCTTCAACAATAGTCTAATATGGGATTGCTGTAAGTGACTCTAAGTATATAACATAACATAACCAAGTTGAATATAGAATCTTCTTTCAGTTAAAACAAAGCAACTCACTCTTTTTATAGGTCCATATCCTTCAAATTCTCTCCTCAGTTTTGATTCGGACGTGTCATAATTCTGAAAACAAAAAACAGTACTTATAAATAATTAAAAATAAAATTGAACCGCACCCTTTCAGCGAAAGGACCTGGTGTCTGCACACTATCTACATGGAACACTGAGAAGTTACACCTACTATGGTTTCTTGATTCCAGTCACCGATTCTTAAAAAATTTAACCTACTTTACAAAACCTAGGATTTCTATTTAAACCCTAATTTTTACTTTCAAATCTTTGTTAAGACATGAAGATTGATTGTGAAATGATTCTACCTAAGTTCAAAATAGAAGCGAGTGGGCTTTTATAGCTACCTTACAATATAGTTCACGGAGTGAAAGAGTCCAAGATATATCAAGCTTAGCAAAACAATATTCAACCAATTATAAGGCTTGAAATATTGTAGAGCGCTATCTGTTTCGCAAGACGTAAATACCGAGCTACTCTGGTGTGGGATTCTCCTGTTTAATGCACCAATACTTCACTTTGCGTCGTGGTTACGTTCCAAAAAAAAAACACGTCGCAAATTGAAACGCCGCAAAGTGAATTAAGATTTTCTATAGCAAACCATGTAAAGATCGAAGATAGGTTCCAGGGTCACGAAAATACTACTTTTTAAAAAGAAAATTTAACAAAGTAAACATTTAAGAAACAAAAATAATATAACTCTGAAAGTAAATAAATTGAAATAATATTTACCTTTTTTGTAACCAGAAACAACACGTAAAAAATTATATAAATTTATTATTCTCATTAAAAAAAAGCACAACACACTACGTAATTGAAACTAAACTCTAAAATTAGCAAAAACATAGTGAAAATAAAATTGTATTGAAATAACATTAATTTTTAGTTAGAAAGGGAAGGGGAGTTTTGATGGCATGGCGCAATTAGAAACAAAAGTAAAAATAAGTGCTAATTAAGCAGCGACGCAACTTCGAAAAAAACGCAAAATGAAATGATGCAATGCGAGGTATTGGTTTACTCTGCTGATGATGTAATGTAGTTTCTACTTCGTTTATATTTGATGGTAGATAGTCAATAAAGAATATTATTTTACTTACAATACGAGCTACAAATAAAGTTTTGAACGGGTCAGTTGTTGAGAGGGGGTTGGCTGCCGGATCCCAGAGAGCAATCTCCTGCTCCAGCCGGTAAGCTGTCTGTTCAGCCCTCTCTCGTCTTCGCCTCTCCAGTCTCTCTTCCCGGGTCTCCACACGCGTTGGGGGAGGAGTCTCTGACGGATGCTGTGAATGTACATAATTACATGAAATTATTTTCATTGACAATTCACCTTTAAAAGACATTGGTAGGATTTTTAATATGTACTGTTTTAATAACTACTTGGTGTTTGACACTAATCGGTGTAACATAACTCCTGAGGATGCCCCATGGAGGGTTAAAACACATGTTGAGTGATTTAAAGGCGGTAGTTGTGTAATTCGCATGGTTTGCCACATGTACATTTATCAGCGGGCTGGTGAGCGGTGCACTTCATTGCACGACTACTGTTACATAGCAGAAGTTGCTATATATTAGTCCTTTTCTTACTTAGGATGGACTTTTGCAAAGTAATGCCTGAATCCATTAGAAGATTATAAATATTAAGTCAGTAAGGAGGTTTGGGTTGTCCATTGCACCCAATAGGGGGACCCAAATTGGACCACCGAGGTGCTTCTCCAAGATCACCTGCAACATTAAAGGTTTATTGGTATTTCTTGAGGAGTTGGGTTGGTTTAAGTAGAGCTAACCCCAATGCAAAATGAGTTCAGTGTCGCTTGGTTGCAGAAACCTGCCTGCGATGCAAGACATAATTCATTCAAAAGGAGATTTGTCCACTTACATAGGTACTCCAATGATGAGAAAAGAAGCAAAGGTAGGCAGATATTGGAGGAATATTTGAAGAGATAGAGAATAGTAAAAAGTTTTAAGGGAGGTCTTGGAGACAACAAATAATGGGTAGTGAATAAAAACTTAACTAAGAAAGGAACTAATATATAGCTACTTCCGCTATGCAGCAGTAGTTTTTCAATGAAGCACACCACCTGCCTGCCCGCTGATAAATGCGCGTGCAGTAACCAATGCGAAACACAACTACCACTGTTAATCTACTCTACACATGTTTCACCCCTCCACAAGGCATCCTCAGGAGATCTTATAACGAACGCATTTATCAGCAGGCTGGAGAGTGATGCACTTCATTGCACAACTATTGCTGCATAGCAGAAGCAGCTATATATTAGTCCCTTTCTTAGTTAGGATGGACTTTCACAAGGTAACGCCTGATTCCATTAGACATTGATGACTCAAGTTATAATTCACTAGAAACCAAAATGCCGGTAGTTGCAAAAGGTTTAATGTGGCATGAACCCGAAATTGTAATATCCTTGTCGCATACAAAGCAGGAGGTACGAGAGGTCTCCAAAATGGGAGGCCATAAATGAAGGCTCAGAGTGTATTGAAGTGTTCCCAGCCACGTGTTGAGAATCCATGCATCTTGAAAGAAGTGAGATGGGAGAATTAATTGACATGACTCTGATGAACACCAACTACACTTGAATTCAAATAGCATCATTTATTATTTTACTTTTCTATCATTATCCACTTAGGATCTCCAAGGGTGATGACTTGGTTACATCATGAGAAGAACACCGATCAAGTTCTCCTGTAAGGCTGTTGTGAATGCAACCTCGGCCTCCATTCTTCTCATGCTGGATGGTAAGAATACTGATGGTTTTGGTGACAATGTCAATTATTTTACTGAAGTCAATGTTTATATTGTTCTGTTTTGATTTTTTATTCTTTAAATGTCAAATAAATTATATCTGGTGGAACATTTATATTTCATATATGTAAGTGGTGATTATTGAATATTTATTTATTGTTTATGTTATGTATTTGTTGTTTATGTCAACATATTTCACAGAAAATCAATTGAATTTTACTGCTCCAGCATTGATTTGTATACTAGAAGGCAAAAGGTTGTTGATAACAAAGGTGAATATATTATTAATTAGAAATAAACACTTGTTAGAAATGTAGACTTGTAAATTTAACTTAAGAAAGCGACATTACTTTCCAGACCCCTGATATAACACTTGTAACACATGTCACCTATATTGACCGAACAAAGGTTTATGTTTGATCATTTTTGGTCAATCAGCCTTGGGTCAAAAAGCGGGTCAAGTACCTCTTTGAATAAATTTATTATTTTTGAAGATATCGTGTATTTTTATTACGGAAAGGATTCCAAACACACCCTGATCTGTGAAGAGTCTACAACAAACTCAGGCGGGTTTCTCTTTGGATTCATCAGTCATGTAGTTGCTGCCATTTTGTTTTGGTTGAAATTGTAAATATTATCTACGTATGTTATATACACAGCCTTTATCATCTTTGCTATAATTTTCTCTACCATTAATAAGGAAAAATATGTGTGAACTAACACCCCTTCACACATAAACAGTAATCTAAAAATTAAACAAAAATAAATTTTTGATTCTGAAGGAAAGTATACTTTTACTTAAATGTAAATAAATCATTGCATGGTAATTTATAATATGGTATATTTTACGTAGTATGTTTTGAAGAACAACATTTATAAAGAATTGTTTCTACAAAATAAATTCATGCAAGTGTTTAATAAACAGATTACAATATTGATTTTATAGCATTAGTTATGGAGTTGAAATAAAACACGGTTTAGACAAATTGATGCAAAGGGAACTAACCTCAAACACATTAAGGAAGGCGCCGACTCCATCGTATCCTTTCTGCTTCTTCTCATGAGGGAGCTTCGCAGCCGGTGGCAAATACGGGATAGGGTCCCGCGCCGCGAAGAGCGCCAGCAAATTTGGTGGCAAAAACTGCGTCATTGTGCTTGTAATACCATGCCGCGCTCACACAAACCTACTGCCTCATAATCACACAAATATATCCCAATAATCAATATCCGAACAAAAATTACTTAATATTGTTTATTTACACAAATTATCATTTAATACACACTTATTTGTATACGTAACCATTCAATTCATTTAAGCGTTGTTATCCGCCATTTTATAAAGAATTTTGGGAATTAGTGATGTGCCATCGTCGACATAGAGTATTACTCGATTTTTTTTTTCGGTATATGTGATTTGTGTAAATAGTGGTGTATTAATGCAATAAAAATGTTTTGAATATTTTTAATTAAATCTTTTATACAAACACAAGAAATAATTTTGATAAACAATGCAAAGATCTTTCAAATATTTAGGAGATTCGGTTGATTATTGTTAAATTTCTAAAATGCCTGAAAATAATCATTCAATTGTTTAATTTATTAAAAATGATCTCTTAAAAAAATATAAATTCTTATGCCGACTTAATATTAGGTTTATACAAACTGTTCGGGCGCCTAGTATTTGTGTGACAGCAAATCCTTGATCCGTACTATTGCTCTAGTAATCCATGAGTCACTAAGAACACTGAATATTCTGCTGAAATAAATGATGTACTTTGACTTGCGTCTGATATATTACTCGTAAATTTCTATCAAAGGATTGAAACCGGTACCTATACAGCGGCATAAAGCTGTGTTTGGCAGAGTCGAAGCAATGAAAAAAAAATTTACGACCGCCATACGATAGATCAATTAAAATATTGCAAAGAACAGACAAGTTCTTCATTACAAACTCCCGGCCGTCAGGTGATCCTATCCATAGATCGACTGAAATCTGATTACATATTCGCGGAATATTAAGATCTTCGGTATTGAACGCCGCTTTTGACAAATAAAACGTCCTTTTTATCATGATCAATGTTTCTGGAGATTTCATCCATAGTAAAACATCCCGCAGTTGTCGGTAGAGGTGGTCATTGTATCTATTTATGAAGAAAAGTCTGACAAAGCAGTGGGCGTGGGACATCGCTCGTGCAATTGATGGCCGCTGGGGCTGAAACGTTCTAGAATGGCGACCACAAGACGCTGGATGCGGCAGGGGAAAGGTCCATCATCAGAAGGACCGACAGCATAATCAAAATCGTGGGAAGTTGTGGGATGCGGGCATAGCTAGACCAAATATCCTGACGATTTTTGGGGAGATCTAAGACTTGCAGTGGGCTTATATTGACTGACACAATTATGTAAGGTGGCTACAACGATGAACGTATGGATGAATACTTTTTTAATCGATTATGTATATATTTCGATTACGTATATATTATTATTAACAGTCTGGAAAGATATAACTTGTAAAGCAACTGAATGTCACAGCGGGCGAGCTTCGATTGGAGCGACGCCAGGCGTCTTAAATTAAAAGCTGCCAAATACGACCATACGTTATCTCAGCTTATAGAAATCTGGCCACCATTATTTCTATACGAGTATATAGGGAATATTGGTGTGAACGCTTTTAAAGGTGTGAATGTATAACTTATTTGCTTTTAATTAAAATTTTACAAATAATAAATAACGTTGTGATAATATAGTAAGAAAAATCGATTTCAAAATTCCAACTGTGTATTAAAATTAATTATTGTTTATTATCTGTCTCTGTAAGTATTCTAAATAAAAAAAGGAATTAATATCACATATTTCAAATCGATTTATTTATACAATGTGATTGGCTGTTGACAAATAAGTTGTACATATATTCATCCCTGTAATGAGTGTTTCTAATTTATATTTATTTTTAAGCTACGGATTTTACGACGCACCCGACAATCACCATGTTGTACTTTTTTAATAATTTGACATTTCTTTTTTTTTCATTATTAATAATTCAGACTAATAAATTCTAAAAAGTTTGTATATGTCAATTCGTAACAACCCCTTTAAAACGATTATACCAATAATCAATCAACCTGTATAAAAAATGAATTATTGGATTTGTTCGTTTGTATGCTCTTGATCCGTAAGAACAAAAGTTTAAATAAAAATTTAAATTTAAATACAATAATTTTATAAAGTTTATGCAACAACCTAAGAATTGTTAAAATAATTTTCACTGTTTTTATAGCAAATGCATAGTTGTAATGGGTGTGACATCTTTTCTATTTAAACTTGAAAGATATTATTTGATTGGTACATTCAAAGAGTAGTCTTGTAAAAATAATGTTTGATAGTGATAACAATATTTAATGATATAAAAATGAATATATACACGAATACACAATGGATGTTATTAAATGATAATATAACCTGTATATATTTGAACGAAAAATATTTTTGAAACCGCTACCAGAATGACATTTGCAGATTCCGCGGGCTTGAGGTGGCAGAGCGAAAAGGACGCCTTGTCTAATATGTCTATTTTAAAAAAAAGCAATTTATGGTTTAGAGCCGCCAATCTCCATGAGGAATCGGTTTAAAAATGTCAATATTCTTATATCAGCGTCTCAATATATTTATGATAATATTTTGTACATTTACAATAAATGTTATTAATTAAAAAATAATAATGGCGTCCATAGTGTATTTACAAGGTACTGTGAGAAACTAACTGTACCAAATTTTCGACTGCAATAAATCTGTAATTTTCCAAAAATTTAATCAGATTTTTTAATAAAATCCCGCAAAATATTATTGAACTACTAAAAGTATATTGACAGTAAGGGCATATTATTTAATAAATGAATATTTCAAGAATCCATGGCGGGGATGTCGCTTTAATATATTAATTGTTAATAAATAAACATTAAATTATAACAAAACTATACATTACAACAGGAGTCAGCAACCTTTTAAATTAACGGAACAACTAACATTTATTTTTATCAGGCATATAAGTAACACTAAATAATCAACGAAACTTTATTTTTAATAAATATTTGATTTAACTAAGTAAAGATTTCACAGGAAAATTAATTTATTTCAAATTATTTTATGAGAAATATGTAAGTGTTTGTCACAAGCTTTTCGTTATCAGCTGGCATCGACAAGGCAGGCCCACGTTCGCGGCTATTTTAAATGGTTTTATTTAGTTCGACCCGTACGGAATTTATTTGGATCAAAATTAGAAATTGAAATTTAAGCACCTTCCCGTTGTCAGATTGATCTGAAATTTGGTACACACATTTAATTTAGATGACAATACAATATAATAAAATCAATAACATTATAAATCTAAGATGGCCGCCGATACAAAATGACGGATTACGTATTTTTCCTTAACCCTCTCAATATGGGTATCAAATGAAAGGGCTACACTAGTAAATCACGATGATTATGTCAAAATTTAAAATTCAAGATGGACGCTGTGCCAACATGGCGGACTAGGTACATATTTTTCCCACAACCACCACAATATGGGTATCAAATGAAAGGGATACACTAGTAAAATACGATGATTATGTCAAAATTTAAAATTCAAGATGGACGCCGTTCCAATATGGCGGACTAGGATATATTTTAACCACCACAATATGGGTATCAAAAAACCGTTTAACTTAAATGTTTTTTTAAATGTATTTATTTTGGTTGAAATTGTAAATATTCTCTAAATATATATACAAAGCCTCAATCATCTTGGATATAATTTTCTAAATCCCTAATATATTATACTATCTGTAGCGTGTGTCATCTGTATTGAACAAACAAAGGTGTATGTTTGATCGTTTTTGGTCAAACAGCTCTGGGTCAAAAAGCGGGTCAGGTACTTCTTTGAATTTGATATAAGGTATGCACAGAACGAGTTCAAATGATACAACCGTTCGCCCGCGGCGCGCCATGCATATCTGAGTAAGTTACGTCCGCACAGTTTTTGTAACTTAATATGCGAGTGAACAGTTGAATGATAAATATTCTAGACCTGGATAGTAGCACCAATCCTTTTGCGGTATTGCTGAAAAATTATAAAGGAGGTAAATAAATTGTTAATTAGAATAAAGAAAAAATAGAAATAATAATTAATTGAATCAGGCGTTACCATGCGGAAGTCTATTCTAAATAAGAAAAGGACCAATATTTAGCACCGCACATGCAGTGGTAGTCGTGCAACAAAGTGCACCGCCCGCCAGCCCGCTGATATGCGCATGCGGCAAACAATACGAATTACACAACCGCCACCGCCAAATCACTCAACACGTGTTCCACCCCTCCACGGGGCATCTTCAGGAGTTATGTTACACCGATTAGTGCTAAATACAGAGAAATAATATAATAAAAGTATAGTCCTGAATTTAAAATGAAAGTTGAAACTGTACTGTGATATATCAAAATGTTGTGGTATAGGAAGAGAGGAAACGTGTGAATGGAATGTAAATAAATTGTAGAAGAATGAATGAAAATATGAAGAAAGAAAACAGAGAGTAATAATAAAACTTCTAAAATAAAATAAAAATCATGTCTTAAATATGAAAGGGTGTAGCAGAGGTCCCAAAAACGAACCAAATTTCTATATCTCTAGATATAATGCAGTAATTTTAAAGTTCCCGGCTTGCAGTAATATAATTAGGATAAAATCCATTTATAATTTTTGCATTATGTTTTCTGAAATATCTTTCGAAGCAATAAAAGAATCGACAGTGTTTCACAATTCGTTACAACTTACACGTTGACTTAATATATCAATGTAGCCAGATGATATTTTACGAAGATCGGAGACTTTTACTTATTTATTTAATGGAATCAGGCGTTACCTCGCGGAAGTCCATCCTAAGTAAGAAAAGGACCAATATTTAGCCACTTCCGCACATGCAGAGTCAGCTCTGTGTTTGGCACTAATCGGTGTAACATAACTCCTGAAGATGCCCCGTGGAGGGGTGAAACAGGTGTTGAGTAATTTGGCGATGGCGGTTGTGTGATTCGCATTGTTTGCCGCATACGCATTTATCAGCGGGCTGGCGGGCGGTGCACTTTATTGCACGACTACTACTGCATGTGCGGAAGTGGCTAAATATTGGTCCCTTTCTTACTTTTGCTTATTTAAAACAACCGGTCAATAATATTGTATAAATGCATGATTTTTGACAAATAAAAGGTAGAGTATATCTGGTATAACGCAATTTCTAACCCAGTATCTTTTTGGAGATACATAAAAACAAACATGGCGGTATACGGACAGGATTTATTATTATTTGTGTAAGTTAGATCAATTTTTATTTTTACTTTATTATTAGCTTATATTACGAAACATTATTTCTATTTCGCGTGCGACACCACTGTGGTGTCGCCGGACGGCATAGAATCTAAGTAGCGTCTTGCTATAAGTTAGATTTCAACATTTAATCTGTGTTCATAGTTCCATCATTATGTATTTCTTATTATTTTTCAATTCGTTAATCTCTTTCATTTTTTTACAACGCATAAATTTTGGTACTCCGTTCTGACAGTAAACAATCACATTAACTGCTTTCGGCTTCTTCCCTTTCTTCATCGAAAGCCATCTTGGGGTTTACTGTCAGCGGTGCAAATTGTACATATATTTATATATGTATATTATAACTGTGACATCTGTTCACAGGTGTGAGTTTTATAATTAAAATAACCTTCGGTCATTGAGGTTGAATTTATATCACCTTGCACTGGAAGAAACACATCCTGTGAACTTCTGGCGCTCCCTGCTCTCGACTTGCTGCCGCCTGACCAGTGCTGGGAGATCGTGCGGCTGGCTACCACCACCATCAGGGGAGTACCGAGCTGCGGTGTAAAATTAGACCAGGCCTTCTGCCTGCTACCCTTTTAATATAAATATATTCATTGTTGCCGAGTTCGCTGTTTCTTTTTACATTACCAACCACAGCAGGAACTGACACAACATACTATATTTCTGACGACACCGGTCTGTTATTGAACGACTAAAATAAATTATTTATTCGTCCTTGCGGAACGTGACGGAAGTGTCGTGTGATGGAACCATGGTTACTGAATAATGAAAATATATACAAAACTTTTCTTGTTGTCCGCACGTGTGTAAATATTAAATGGGTGGAAATTATACTGTACAGAGTGTTCAACAAGTACTTGGTTTACCAAATCTTCTTTGAATCTGTGTTTGGCACTAATCGGTGTAACATAGCTCCTGAAGATGCCCCGTGGAGATGTGAAACACGTGTTGAGTGATTTGACGTTGGCAGTTTTATTCGCATTGTTTGCCGCATACACATTTATCAGCGGGCTGGCGGGCGGTGCACTTTGTTGCACGACTACCACTGCATGTGCGGAAGTGGCTAAATATTGGTTCTTTTCTTACATAGGATGGACTTCCGCAAGATAACGCCTGATTCAATTAAATGTTATTATTGCAAACTATGCAATTCCATATATTTAAACACTTAACACTGGATTATATGCTACTGTTTGGTTTAACATAGCCTGTACGTAGAACTCATATTGTTGGCGAGCATGTGGACTATATAAACAGATTAAATAAAATAAAAATAAAGGTGGTTTTTTATTTTATTTAATTATAATTTTACAAAATGTTGTAACAATAGACTGACAGAATGAAAGGAACATTCAAAATTGCAAAGCGATATAAACTGTCAATATAAAAATAACAAATAAAAATATAAAAAGACCCGCCACCACTACCCCATCACAACCATCATCACTACCGCTACAGTTAGAGCCACTATCTCTCTACGGCTCAGGTGAATCACTTCCACTACTACTACTTCCGCTACGTCCACCAGCACCATCCCCACTATTAAAAACATTTACACAAATACTATCACTATCTAGAGTTCACTAACCTTACCATTAAAACCTCTTCAACCTTCACAACCATTATCACCGTTATTGTCACATCTTTAACCACCATTCCTATCACTATGAAAATTTCCACTATTTACGTTTTTTTTAAAATGATCCCTGTTTTTGTCAATTATTCTTCCTTTTATTCTTCATAAATTTTTTTATTTCTTTTAATTGTTTGTTCTATTCATACCTAACCTTATTTTCGTCGCTTTCACTCACAGAATTTTAAGGTATAACATTTTCTGTATTTCCATCACCATCAAGACTACATCACTATTAATGCTACCAACGAAACCTATGCATCCTTCACAACCAGTACCATTATAACAGCTACCGCGGCACTCACTGCCACCGTCCCCACTACTACTAACATTTCCTCTACTACTACCATCATCAAGACTACACCATCACTACATTTATCATCAAAACCTCTATAACATTCACAACCACTACCATTATAACAGCTACCGCGGCACTCACTGCCACCGTCCCCACTACTACTAACATTTCCTCTACTACTACCATCATCAAGACTACACCATCACTACATTTATCATCAAAACCTCTATAACATTCACAACCACTACCATTATAACAGCTACCGCGGCACTCACTGCCACCGTCCCCACTACTACTAACATTTCCTCTACTACTACCATCATCAAGACTACACCATCACTACATTTATCATCAAAACCTCTATAACATTCACAACCACTACCATTATAACAGCTACCGCGGCACTCACTGCTGCCATCCCCACTACTACTAACATTTCCTCTACTACTACCACCATCAAGACTACACCACCACTACCTTTATCATCAAAACCTTTATAACATTCACAACCACTACTACTATCAACACTACCATTACGTCTACCACCACCATTCCCACAACAACCACCACTTATACTTTCACTGCTACCACTACAGCTATCACCATTACTACAATCGCCACTATTAAATAACGATACTGCAAATATATATTGAGGTCAAATTGATCAATAGAGACACACGTGCGGTCAACATACTTAGCGAAGGCAGCGGAGTGTGTGCAAGGGTAAAGTCTTTTAAAATATTTGTCGCATTGACATTCTACGGTCTTATTTAGTCATAGTGCAGTACAGGGTGGCCAAACTGCGGCCCGCAAGCCTCGCGCGGATATTGAAAGAATTATTAGAAGTTCTTGATTTTATTCAAATATTCGCAACAATATACTAATTTGAATCATTTTGTTCAATTTAAAAAAAAATGTTTAAAATTCAAATTTGAATTATAATTGAAAAAATTACTGTGAATACGTATTACACCAATACCTCACTTTGCGTCGTGGTTACGTTCCAAAAAAACACGACGTGAAATGAAACGCCGCAAAGTGAATTAAGATTTTCTATAGCAAACCATGTAAAGATAGAAGATAGATTCCAGGATCACGAAAATACTACTTTTTAAAAAGAAAATTAAACAAAGTAAACATTTAAAAAACAAAAATAATATAACGCAGCCAATAAATTAATTGGAAAAATGTTTACCGTTTTTGTAACTAGAAACAACACGTAAAAATTTATATACATTTATTTTCTCTTTTAAAAAAAGCACAACACACTACATTGCAACACATTACGTAATAGAAGCTAAACTCTAAAATTAGCAAAACAAAGTGAAAATAAAACTGTATTCAAATTGCGTTGATTTTTAGTTAGAAAGGGAATCCCCGAGTTTTGATGGCATGGCGCAATTAGAAACAAAAGTGTTGCCATCTTTTATAAAAAATTAAAGACTCGAACCCAAAACAACGCAACCTCGAAAATCTAACGACGCGCAGTGAAAATTAGTACTAAGTAAGCAGCGACGCAACTTAGAAAAAAACGCAAACCGTAACGACGCAAAGCGAGTTATTGGTGTACTCGTATTAATAAATGTAAAATATACCTGTGTAATCTTAAATATTTAATGGAATAAGGCGTTACCTCGCGGAAGTCCATCCTAAGTAAGAAAAGTTCTCAGTCTCAGAGACTCTGAGACTGTGTTTGTCACTAATCGGTGTAACATAACTACTGAAGATGCCCCGTGGAGGGGTGAAACACGTGTTGAGTGATTTGGCGGTGGCGGTTGTGTGATTCGCATTGTTTGCCGCATACGCATTTATCAGCGGGCTGGCGGGCGGTGCACTTTGTTGCACGACTACCACTGCATGTGCGGAAGTGGCTAAATATTGGTCCTTTTCTTACTTATTTAATATTTAATGTTTTTCTTTTGAGTTGATGGACCTCTACAAGTCAGATATTCCTCATTCTTGCGATCTGTACTATGTTGTCGTTCTACCTGCAGAGCGGTCTATCCACGCCCGCCCACCTTTCGGCTCCAACCTGCACCGTTTGCTCGAACACTGTGCCCTGCTCTTTGCTACTTCGAACGGGCAACACTTCGAGCTGATTCTTTGATCTTGGTTCTTCTGCGGAGTTCCTGATTTCTGATCCAAGATACGAAACTCCGAGCAAAACCCTCACCATTCTTATCTGGTTTATCTTGAGATATACATAACCTATAATTTTATTTAGGTTATTAAAATATGAATTTTACAAATACTGTAAATATATATAGTCCGTCTGGCGTAAAAATCACGGAGGAAACCATAGCCTCCCTCATAATAGAAAAATTGACAAAATATGACTTCCTCTCTTACCGTAGAGAAATAATTAAAAAAGCAACTCAAAAAAACCAAAGCTAAATAATATTAATAAAAATGTAAATAGAAAATATGTAATAATGGTAACAACTTTTAGTAAATTGTAAATAAATAGAATTATACAGCTTAAGTGAAATAAATGTAAAATAAAAGTATGTAAATAACAGAAATAAAATAAATAAAATACTATTGTATAATGAGAGAGAAATGGAAGGTCACGGAGCAAAAGAGATTGAAAGAAGAAATGTGGAATGAACACCGAATGAAAGAACATAGGATGCATAAATGAAGAGAGCGAAAATAAAAAAAAGATTGTGAAAAATTAAATAAATGAAAACAAAAGTCCCTGTCCCACACCAGATAAGGGGTACGAGAGGCTCCCAATAGGGGGGGCCATAAATAATAATAAAAAAATATATATAGTCCTTTGTATACATTTTAAATATATATTTTTTTTTCAATACGAAATTTAACATAATGAATCAGACTTACAAGTTGCTTGGCCACCCCTGGTGTTGCACGTTGCAGCGGCTTGAGTACTTTTATATTTACAAACCAACTTTTTAGTATTTACATTTATGTATATATATATATATATATATATATATATATATATATATATATTTTGTATTTACATTTATGTATATATATATATATATATATATAACAGGTACATTTATGTATATATATATATATATAACAGGTTTTCAAATATCTTCCTTCCGCTTTTTTGCTCTTTATTCAATGCTTTATAAAAAGTGTTACAGTGATCGGATTTAGTTCAAATATGCGCCGTTTTGTTCGATAATCTGTTTCCATCTAGACGGCAACTTCATAATACCTCCCTCGTAGAAGCCCCCTTCCTTATTTGCGAAGAACTCGGACAGCCACTTTTCTTAACTTACACCACCAAGGGCGTTCGCCATGGACAGGAACAGGTGGTAATCACTCGGCGCTATGTCCGGGCTATATGGTGGATGTGATAAAACCTCCCATCCGAGCTCCCGTAGCTTCTGACGAGTCATCAACGAAGTGTGTGGTCTGGCGTTGTCCTGGTGGAACACTACACCCTTCCTGTTGGCCAATTCTGGACGCTTCTGGTCGATCGCCTGCTTCAAGCGGTCCAGTTGTTCGCAGTAGATGGTAGAATTAAGCGTCTGGCCATATGGGAGCAGCTCATAGTGGATGATTCCCTTCCAATCCCACCAAACACACAGCAAAACCTTCCTGGCCGTCAATCCCGGCTTGGCCACTGTTTGGGACGATTATTCGACCACGACCGTTTTCGCTTGATATTGTCGTATATGATCCATTTTTCGTCGCCAGTCACCATCCGCTTCAAGAATGGGTCGAGTTCGTTCCGTTTCAGCAGCATATCGCAGGCGTTGATTCGGTCCAGAAGGTTTTTTTGCGTCAAATCATGCGGCACCCAAACATCAAGCTTTTTTTGTATCCAGCCTTCTGCAGATGGTTTAAAATGGTTTGGTGACTAACTCCCATCTCCTGGGCGATGTCACGAGATGCCACATGCCGGTCTAACTCGATGATGTCCATGATTTGATCGGTATTTGTCGTCACAGGTCTTCCGCCGGCTGGCTTATCCATGGTGTCGTTTTCGCCGGCTCTGAATCGTCGAAACCATTCCTCCGCGGTTCGAAGTGATAGAGTACCATCCCCCAAAACACCATTAATCTCACGGAATGTTTCTCTAGCGGATTTGCCTTTAACGAAGGAAAACTTTAAAATAGCGCGAATTTCGGCGTTAGTGAACTCCATGTTTACACGTCTATAACTGTTGAACGCAATATCCAAACTAATCATGCATAGCGTCGTTTTGTAGGTTATGTCAAGACCTTTCAAATTATGTATAGTATTGCCAGATACGAGCTCTGTAGCGCTTTGTACATAGCCGCGAAATTCAAAAGACAAAAAGGCGGAAGGGAGATATTTGACAACCTTTTATATGTATGTACATATATGTATTTGTATTATATGGGTGTAAAAAGTCTAAAGAGCAGCATATATTTATTGTTATTTGTCAAGAAATTTAAATACGACAACCAAAAATAAGTCGTTTTTTATATATATGATGGTCGTCGTAGTGTATATATATACACACATATACATATGTGTGACAGAGAAATTATTTATAAAAGATATATCATTGGGTGAATGCATAGTTCATTTGCTATCAATTAACGTATGGTTTATCTAATAGATCAATGGTTTTATATGACATAATGATAATATAGTAAGAAAAAGTTTTTTTTTTTTTAATTCAAATGACTACATATTAAAAATTAATTATTGTTTATTGTTATACCCTGCTGACTTTATATTGGCTGAAGTTAATAATAAAATATATAATATGATTGTTGAAACTTCGCGCCTTAGTTCACGCTATTATATTTATACAGGATGATTGATTATAAATGTAAAAACTTTGAAGCGATGAATGAATAGCTTATCTGCTTTTAAATTAAATAAGGTACAACCTATAAAATCAATGATTTATAAATAATCCGTATTACTGCATATTAAAATTAATTATTTGTTTACTATCTTCTCTCGCATTGCAATGGAAATAATAAATGAAACATATCAGAGTGTAATCTATGTGTGTTTAGATATAGCTGTAAGAGCTTTTTGCAAACAAATCAACTTTTAATTAATCAAGTATACACCTATCCCCCGATTTACATGGTACTTGTTTTACACGATTTTCACAAAAATTAGAAGCAATTGTTAATAACTGATTTTATTACCATCTCTCATAATGTAAATATTTCTGCTTCAAACCTCGAATCGGCACAAATAACTTCGAGCGATGAAAGTGAATTCGGACCTTCGATTCCGAAAAAAAGAATGAGAGTAATTTCTGACAGTGATAAAGGATAATAAAACACCTTTGGTTTTATTTTTTGTTCTTCTGTTTAATATATTGTAATTAAATAAAAAAAACAGTGTTTCCGTAATATATTAAATATTTTAACTTGTCAATGCATTTTATTTTTATCTCTGTGTACACCTAAAAATATTGAAAAAAAAACTACTCTTAAATAGCAAAATTATGCATTTTCTGCAAGTTTTTCGATTTACACGGTTTTGATTTGAAAATTTTTAATTTTCGATTTACACGTATTTGTCCGGAACGTATCGACCGTGTAAATCGGGGGATAGGAGTATAGACTTTATAAGGAAAAAAATTGAAGGCTGTACCATATGTTATCTGTCGGTGATGACATATGGATTTGAGACGTGAACACAAAGTGACAAGTGAGTTTCGGTAAGAGATAGAATCATAAATGACATCTGTAGAAGAACCAAGATCACTCGTAGCTCGAAGAATCGCACATCTGTAGTGGCAGCTAGTGCCGAAAGGTTCTTAGCGTGGATAGGCCACCCTCAAGTTGGATTGACGACATAATTAATGTTGCAGGGCGGAAGAAGGTAAGTTAGTTGACAGCAAACAACGTATATGTTAACCTTATAAAAGCTGCAATCAAACACCCTGTATACATCCTCACATAGCCTTTTTATATATTATTTAGCCTTATTATATTTAATATTCTCATATATATTTACAATATCGTTATATAAGTATCGACTATACCGACATATTGTTCTACGAAACATATCTCTTAGAGACTATATGTTAAAATTAAGAAATATTTTTGCAAACATACCAACATATAACTATTGCAGGTGTATTATATATGTCGTTGGCTATATATATATAATTAACGTCTTGAAATTTAAAACCAGATCCCGGAGGACGGGAGGTACAGTAGGCGACCGCAGTTGCGCGTTGATCTGCAACCGCGCCGCACGCGGTACGCGAGAAACCTTTCTGATTTACGTACAAACGTGACGTGAATTTTGTTTATTGAACACTCTATGAATATATGTTTGACATTGTCATAGATAAATCAAACTATAGATGCGTAATTAGGTATTAGAAACACAAATGTATTCTTATATTGATTTAATCATAATATATAATGGAGGAAGCATAATTTATTAAGAGATTATTAGGACGAAATCCGTGGAAGAAATAAAGTAACGGCGTGGACTAGAGAATTTGCAAGTCGTAGTGGCAGTAGACAAGAGCGTACACTTATGGCTGCTAAAGCCTTAAGGTTCTGGAAAGGTAGTGGAAATGGAATAGCAAGCGTATAAGACCAGTGGACACAGGCTACTTCCACCTGGTATCTACTCTAGAACTTTAAGGTTCTAGCAGTCAGTTCTGCGAGCTATATTACCTCCTTTACTCACCACTAATTAATACTGCGATGAATACGGAAAGATACAGGCAGCGTGGCGATTTGAGTGGGAGTCTTATTCCTTTTAGTGACAGTCTCAACTTAGATATGTGTACTTATCTATGTGTGTATATATATATACATGTATATGCATATATACAGGTGCGCATTTAAAGCAAAGGTTCGAAAACTGTTGAACAGCTGACGGAATCATCACGATAATTGTATTTTATTATTTATTATATTTATATTAATAATATATGTAGATATTTAAATATTATTGTATATTTATACATAGTTATATTAAGTGGAAGCCATTACTATATTTAGTGTTTTACGTGTTTTTTTTTTGTATTTATTTTTGTCTTGTATGTTATTAACTTGTTTCACTTACCTTTATTAATGTATTTGTGCATCGCCTAGCGGTCAACTGGTAGAGAATGACTTCGGCATTAAGTTCGCAGTTATATATAAAATATTTATAAAAAGTATTTTAAATAAATAAATTAAAGAAATCTCCGGAAGCGCTGAAACTTATCAACATAAATTAAAACTTAAATAAATTTAATAATTTTAACAAATATATTTAATATATATATATATATATATACATATACACATACATATATATTGATTACTTATATATAAAAACGTTATCAATATTTTTTAAAACATTTTTTAATATAATACGATAAAGGATATTTTAAGTTTTAAATAAATATATAATAATTACTTTAATATATTTCACATCATCATATATATATATAAGCAGAGTATCGTTATAAATTTAAATAAATTCTTTACATTTAATAAGTATTTATTATTGTAAATAGTTTGAAAGAATTAAAATTCAAATATAAAAATTCTTAATTCAAAATACGGTTTATTACATTCCTCGTTGAAGTCATGTTGAGTCTACCTGTTACAAATGCCTCCGATTTGAGAACAACAGACGAGAGACAGCCTGAATTTGTATTTTTAAATAATTTAATAAATATTAAAACATCCTGTAGTCGAACATAATACTCAACGTATGGTATATTCAATAAAAGCATTTTGAACATTTATGTTTGATATTTAATAGAATCAGGCATTATCTTGCAGAAATCCATTCTGAGTAAGAAAAGGACCAATCTTTAGCCACTTCCGCACACGCAGTGGTAGTCGTGCAACAAAGTGCACCGCCCGCCAGCCCGCTGATAAATGTGCGGGCGGTGCACTTTGTTGCACGACTACCACTGCATGTGCGGAAGTGGCTAAAGATTGGTCCTTTTCTTATTTATGTTTGATCCTTTTGTTAAAGCATAAAAATACCACATAGACGCCAGACGCTTTTAGATATTTTTGAAGGGATACACAGTAATCGCCACGCTTGGCAGGAATAGGCATATGGTACGCGGAGAAGGCTGCTGTTCATCTTTTGAAAACTTATCTGTGAGCAATGGCAATCCTATATAATTAATGCACAAAGTGTGAATTATATAACAATGTATAGAGCAGAGTTCCCCAAACTTTTTTGTGTCGTAGACCCCTTGCCGTGTTTTTTCGTGTTGGGTAGACCTCCTACTTGCCTGAAATTGATTTCCTGTAAATTTCTAACTGTAGTGAAGTTCAGTGTTCAAAAATTAAAGTAAATATACATGTTAATTTATACATTTATTAATTGATTTTAAATTAAAACTACTTATAATTAAATTTTGTATCTGTTATGTAAAATATACGTAACATTATGTATAATAATGTAAATGTTTTGATATTATTAGATAGTATGATGTAAGTAAATAGGTACTATCAGTGTATGTGTTGAGATCCACTATCGTGGACCCCCATTTTCATTACATGGACCTCCAAATTTTTTTTCGCTGACGTTGACCCCTTGCAGGTTGTCATAGACCCCTAGGGGTCGATATAGACCACTTTGGGAATCACTGCTATAGAGAGTCGAACCTGCGACCGAATCGTCGTCTCAGTCTATTTGTTTTTGGTTTTGTGTTTATATTGTATATGTATATACAAAACATATTAATACACGTATTGAAAAAGCATAAGTCAAGTTTTTAATTTCATTCATTACTTTAAATATACTTTGCAATTTAAATAGTAAAAGTTAAAAACTATTCTAGATCTCTTAATCAGGTTTGTTGTTGTTGTGATGATAGTGAATAAGTGGATATGGTGAACCATTAGTGGTGGTGATACTCCTGGAAAATGCAGGAAGAGGGAGGTCACAAACACAGGAAGGTAGTCAATAAGGTTAGTACAATTACATGGATTTTTTTCATAACCCTTCATTTTTAAGTAAGAAAAGGACCAATATTTAGCCACTTCCGCACACGCAGTAGTCAGTGGTGGTACTAATCGGTGTAACATAACTCCTGAAGATGCCCCGTGGAGGGGTGAAACACGTGTTGAGTGATTTGACGGTGGCAGTTGTGTGATTCGCATTGTTTGCATACGCATTTATCAGCGGACTGGCGGGCGGTGCACTTTGTTGCACGAATACCACTGTATTCGAGTAGAGCAGAACAGGTCGTGGTGGTGATGACTACAGGAGTGTGCTTTGTGGGCGTCTATCAGCTGAAAAGAAACAGAAAAATCAGGCAAAAGAAAAAATAAACTGCAACTAAAAGTTAACCGTTTTGGTTGTTTCTCTAGATGTTTTGTAATTAAGTTAGAACGCCTATGGATCATTCTCCATCTTCCACATGAGCTGGTACAAACACGCGACTCATTCAAGTGGATGTTCTGCGAGCACCTCCTTCCAACGCATATAACATATATAATATAACGAAGTCTCGTTATTGATAATGAAAATTTGTTATATTGTTACGTATGTTTATAATTATGTTATTGATTAGTTACAACCGTGATTTCGTTTGCATGAAATTTAAGAAAACGAAAATATATAGTTCATTTAGGAATACGAGTATTTCTAAAAAAGTACACCTATCTCCCGATTTACACGGTAGATACGTTCCTGAGAAAAACGTGTAAATCGAAAATTAAAAATTTCCAGTCAAAACCGTGTAAATCGAAAAACTTGCAGAAAATGCATAATTTTGCTATTTAACAGTTGTGATTTTTTTCAATTTAGGTGTACATGGAAATAAAAATCAAGCCAATCAAAAACATTGACAAGTTAAAATAATTAATATATTACGGAAACACTGTATTTTTATTTAATTGCAATACATTAAACAGAAGAACAAAAAAGAAATTACTCTCATTCTTTTTTTCGGAATCGAAACTTTCATTACTCGAAGTTATTTGTGCCGATTCCGATAATTGAAGAAGAAATATTTACATTATGAGAGATGGTAATAAAATCGGTTATTAAAACAAAAAAAACTTCCGTTTTTCAAATGAAAACCGTGGAAAAGCGAAAACGTGTAAAGCAAGTACCGTGTAAATCGGGGGATAGGTTTATTGTCAATTACTTCTCATTACATCGGCTAATTGCCAGTATAGGTGCCGACAAAATCAGGTCCAAAATGTGTTTTTGGTACATGTGTCGTGTATATACTCATATTTAGTAAAAAGCGGCTATTTTAATATAATTAACAGACACGATGGACAGCAGCGTCCTCTGCATACCATAATACCACACTGCGATCGCCAAACCATCTGCCGAACGTGGCAGTTATTGTATATCCTATTTAATGGAATCAAGCGTTATTTTGCAGAAGTCCATCGTAAATAAGAAAAGGACCAATATTTAGCCACTTCCGCACATGCAGTGCATCAAGCATCAATGAAATCACGTGTTGTTGTGGTACAGCGAAGATGCTGCTCCCCCAGCATCTTGTTACCAGCTTGTTCCCAGGATGTGTCATGGTACAGTAGAGGCAGCTGTGAGCTCTGTATATCTGGTGTAACTTCCAAAGGTTTTAGTGGGTAGGAGTACCACTTAACTCTGAACATCTCCCAGATGGCAGGATGTCTTGTGTTCATCCTAAAGATTTTTCCACGATACCAAATAAATAAAAATAATGTCAGCTATCGAACTTCGTATTACACTATTGAACTTAACATAGGATTCAGGCGTTACCTTGCGGAAGTCCATCCTAACTAAGGGACTAATATACTACTTCCTCCGCCGTTAATTTACTCTACACGTGTTTCACCCATTCACGGGGCATCTCCTGAGGATGTGGATGGCGGTAGTTGTGTTTCTCAATGTTTACCGCACGCGCATTTATTAGCGGGCGGGCGGTGCATTTGATTGCACGACTACTGCTGCATAGCGGAAGTAGCTATATTAGTACCTTTCTTAATTTTAAATGTGAACATTCATCACCTTTTCATCTATAAGACTTCAACTGGTGAATGTAGATCTCTTCAGTAGGGTTTATATAGGAGGCAAAAGAAGCGATCTTCATGCAAAGCCTTCTGATGACTTTAACAAGGTCGTCTGTCTGATTCTTGCCACTATGCTGTCATCACCTAAAAAGTAATGATGATGATGTCTTGAATAAACCTTTCCTTTATCTCCTATTTTATAGTACTATGAGATGACCTTTACAAAACTCCCACGCTGTCAAATATTTTCACACGCCACCAGGAGGTCAAAGTCCTGAATAATTTCAGATGCAATGCGGACATGTAAATAATGCAACCGCAGTCTCTCGGGGCGACTGGACACGTGTACACTAGTAAAACACTTGTTACTTTATATATATATATATATATATATATATATATATATATGTGTGTGTGTGTGTGTGTGTGTGTGTGTAGAATATCTATTTTAAAAGTATTTATTTTTAAACTTATTTATATGTTGAATAAAAAACACAATAGAGTTTCTTTATCTGTAAAGAAACAACATTTAATGTTCTTCATTACATTTCTGACAGCTCTCCCTTGACGCTCTCTTATATGTTTTACTTTCGACCGCCACAGATAATTAAACAAGAGACATTCAAGTAAGAAAAGGACCAATATTTAGCCACTTCTGCACATGCAGTGGTAGTCGTGCAACAAAGTGCACCGCCTGCCAGCCCGCTGAGAAATGCGTATGCGGCAAACAATGCGAATCACATAACCGCCACCGCCAAATTACTCAACACTTGTTTCACCCCTCCATGGGGCATCTTCAGGAGTTATGTTACACCGATTAGTGCCAAACATAGAGTTGGCAATAATCGGGCGGTGCATTTCATTGCACGACTACCACTGCATGTACGGAAGTGGTTATATATTGGTCCTTTTCTTACTAAGGATAGACTTCCGCAAGGTAACGCCTGATTCCATTAAATAAGAGACATTCACACATCAAGATCTACCAATGCAGCCCAAAAATTACTCGTCTTTCCTAGTGGTGACCACGAGATGGTAGACGCGGCGTGGCCAGGCTGCCCACGAGGTAGACCGAAGACATATAGATCGCGAGGGTCGTGGGATGTATGCAGCGCAGGACCATGCACCGTAGCAATTGCAGTGAGTGACTATCGGCTGAAGTTATGCGCTGTCATTAGAATCAAAGCCTTCTAGTTGCACAGTAAGTTCTATATCACTTCAGCTATAGGACTACCACTACTAAACATAGGTATATTACATACATTTCCAATACTACTAGTAGTATGCGGCAAACATTGTAAGGCGCTGATATATAAACATTTATACAGGATGATTGGTTATAAGTGTAAAAGCACTAAATGTGAGAAAGTATAGTTCAATTTCTATCAAGTAATATATAGAATATTCAATAAATAAATGGTTTTTAAACGGTTTTATTTAGGTTGACCCGTATGGAATTTATTTGTTTATTTATTTGTATCAAAATTAGAAATTGAAATTTAAGCACCTTCCCGTTGTCAGATTGATCTGAAATTTGTTACACACATTTATTTCAGATGACAATACAATATAATAAAATCAATAACATTATAAATCTAAGATGGCCGCCGATACAAAATGGCGGATTATATATTTTTCCTTAACCCCCTCGATATGGGTATCAAATGAAAGGGCTACACTAGTAAAACACGATGATTATGTCAAAATTTAAAATTCAAGATGGACGCCGTTCCAATATGGCGGACTAGGTACATATTTTTCCACAACCACCACAATATGGGTATCAAAATACCGTTTAACTTAAAAGTTTTTTAAATGTAATTATATATATAATAAATAACGTAATGATAATATAATGGCGCAAAAGTAATGTCATAATGTGAATGCGCCTTAATTTTCATAAGATTGCGCCAAATGTCACTGCGTTTTAACATATATGATATAGATATATAAAGAATTAGTTGTCAATAAGAGATAGAGTATATCTATATATCTATAGCTTAATAAACAGCTCCATTTCTGTAAAGAGAGGCATATAAAAATGATGACATTACTTTTGCACCACCTATATATGTTTACTGTCGCATGAAATAAAAATATCTAATATATTTCGACTCAATGAATTTTGATAAAATGAAGATAATTAATTTTGAAACTAATAATAAACTGGTAATACTGTACAATTGCTTTTAAAAAACTCACCGATTTTTGTTTCCTAAAGAAATGTATGAAAAAAAGAGAATAGCTTGTATGCAGTACGCCACACTGCACTGTTTGAAAGCACTCGATATCGAGTGATCGTGTCTCGAGTATTGCTCTGTACCAATTAAAATCAGTCTGGTGTACGTTTCCATTCTTCGGCTTTTACGAATGAACGAAAAATATTTCGCCGAGATAAAAGATTTTTTTTGTCTTTTCAACTTATTGCTGCAATATTATAAACTACGGGAAATAGAGATGATAGGTTTTTTTTTTAGCTTATACAGGATGATTTGTCATAGATGTGAAAAATTTAAGGTTTTCAAAGGTTAAACACCTACACCAGTGATTCCCGAAGGGGTCTATGACAACCTGCAAGGGATCTACGTCAGCGAAAAAAAATTTGGGGGTCCATGAAATGAAAATGGAGGTCCACGATAGTGGATCTCAACACACACACTGATAGTACTTATTTACTTACATCATACTATATTATAATATCAAAACACTTACATTATTTATAAAAAAACCTTTGAAGTAAAAAATTATTAATATGTTACGTATATTTTACATAACAGATTTTGAGTAGTTTTAATTTAAATTCAATTAATAAATGTATAAATTAACATGTGTTTTTACTTTATGTTTTTAACACTAAACTTCACTACAGTTAGAAATTTACAGGAAATCGATATCAGGTAAGTAGGGGGTCTACCCAACACTGAAAAACATGGCAACGGGTCTACGGCACAAAAAAGTTTGGGGAACTCTGGCTTAAATGAAAGAAAAAATAGCAGAACTCACTTCGACCAATGTTTATTACGTCGTTGTCGCACTGGCCTTCTTATATCATTTGTAGTACTCATAAATTTATATGACATACATATGTATGATATATGGTATATTAATTGATTGTAAATGAGCTATACATTCAGGACTTTATGGCGTTTACACCTATACCCAATCAACGTGTATACATACCTGTATACTGGATATGTTTCCATCATATTTAATGGAATCAGGCGTTATCTTGTGGAAGTCCATCTTAAGTTAGAAAAGGACCAATATTTAGCCACTTCCGCACATGCAATGGAGATGTAACATAACTCCTGAAGATGCCCCGTGGAGGTGTGAAACACGTGTTGAGTGATTTAATCGTTGCAGTTGTGTGATTCGCATTGTTTGCCGTATGCGCATTTATCAACGGGTTCGCAGGCGGTGCACTTTGTTGCACGACTACCACTGCATGTGCGGAAGTGGCTAAATATTGCTCCTTTTCTTACTTAAGATGGACTTCCGCAAAATAACACCTGATTCCATTAAAATAACATTATTTTACATCACAATGATGTTTATATTGTCATTGTTTTATTATCTTCATCATTTTAGCCAAAATACTTTTATTTCTGACACAAACCTTCCACACATTTACGTTTTTAAATAAGTTTATTTTAAAAAGTGATAAATGTTGATAAAAAAGTAATATCGTTGAAACCACTGACGGTGCGGATTTTTAATCTAAGTCTTGTATATGTATATACAAATAACCGAATCTAGTTCTAGTTTTTATGAAAGATAACTTCTAGCAATCTAAATATGTGATCACCGAATTGAAATTCTCGTGAATACATTACGATTTATTTTACGTTTGACATAATGGCGAGTGCGCTCTAGTTAAAGACACGTTTAAAGGTCGTTTGCGTAAAAGCAATCGTAGAACCTGTTCTTAAAAGCTAATTAATAAGCCTTCCGTCGACCGCAGGCGATGGGCGTGTAGGTACGGCAGGTTGTTCAAAGGAGAGCCTTCTCGATAAGCACCGCTTGGCGCCCGCCCAATCTCGTGCAACGTTGAGTTTAACGGACACTAACTGTCCAATAATTTTACTGTACACTACAGTAAAGATTTTTAAATGCCAAATATACCGCCACCTGAAAACTAACACTAAAAAAAGCCCTTTTTAATTACACTGCGTTGTTTCTACAGTGATTGCTTCATTTAAAGTTGTGGAGATATATAAGCTCGTTGCGTGTTTCATATCATACACCTTAGTCTTAAACAATTCCTGATTATACATAACACTCTATTTCAATATTATTATTATGTAAAATATTTGGTATCTTTACGGTAGAGCCTTTTTTTGGTTTCGGTGGGGGAAATCTTCCGGTGTTCAAAATGCCCCGCCGCTGGGGGAGTACAGGAGTATGTGGGATTCCTACACACCAACAGGTGGTCGCCCTCTGTGCTATTCGGGGGGACCGCGGTATCTCCCGGTCAGGGATCGCCACGCGGTCTTCCCTCGCGCCGTGTTGTTTTTTGATAGCCAGTCCCGGGGTATGCGTGGATACGCTACCCCCGAAACCCTCGTGGTGCTATCACGATGGTTCGAGACCACGTCGAACCATCGTCCGCCTCAGAGTCGCCGAAGCTAGTGGGAGTTTAGGGCCCCCACCCTAAACTCCCGCGACTCCGAAGGCCCCGTTTATGGTAGGGGAGCACCATTTACGGTAGAGCCTTTATTATCGTTAGTTACTGCGTACCGTTATCATGCAGAGAGCTGTGGTTTACAATATATGACTCTTAATCAATAACTTATATAAATTAACTTTAATTTCTTTTTGTAATCTAATATCCTTGTAAGGTTTTAATTAGCTCTTAATTTAACAGAACTATTGCTTTATATAAACATACAAAGGTGTTTTATATAAATAAATAAAAAAAACATCCTGTACAAATAAATCCAAAGTGATGGAAACATAAGTAAGAAAAGGACCAATATTTAGCTACTTGCGCACATGCAGTGCACTCTATGTTTGGCACTAATCGGTGTAACATAACTGCTGAAGATGCCCCGTGGAGGGGTGAAACACGTGTTGAGTAATTTAATGATGGCGGTTGTGTAGTTTGTTTGCTGCATGCGCATTTATCAGCGGGCTGGCGGGCGGTGCACATTATTGCACGACTACTGCTGCATGTGCGGAAGTGGCTAAATATTGGTCCTTTTCTTACTTAAAATAATGTTGTTATAGGACCGTGCAGCGACTGGTGCGAGACGTCGAGGACTTGCAGAGAAACTGGTGGACTACATGAAGAAGAGATTCCAGAACAGACCAGGTCAGTAAAGTCAACGAAGTAGCTCTACCGTCGAAAGTCATTTCATTCTCCTCTTACGAGTGGTACTACGTAAAAAGGTAAGGTGATTGATTTTAAACAGCGAAAGAGAGGTAAGTGAAACAATACAGTCAACTCAATGTCGCCAGCTCTCTAGGAAAGAGAAGGTAAAAAACAGATTGTGAAAGGCAGAGGGTAATAATATGAGAAGCTTAGAAGAATAATTAATAAAATTAAAATATATAAAAAAATATATTTAACCGATAATCTAAAGGGACCTTTAGTCTTCTAGACGCGGCTGAGGGAACGATGGGACCCCTAAAACGGAGATCAAAACATAAATCCGAACATTAAATCTTTTCCGACTTGTCATTTTATTAGGGGGAGATCGGAGGAGGGGAAGGGGAGTCGGGGGGGGGGTTTGGTGATATTTAAAATGATCGCCATTATAAAAATGATATGAATTGCATGCTCCCTGCGATGTTCTTTACTTTGACAAGAAATATTTATTTTTATAAGTTAAACTAATTATAATTTATATTCGATGACGTCTCTACGACGAACTTGTAGACAGGCCCGCGCTATAAATATCTCTCTGTTGGATTGTATCGTGAATCTATGTGATATTACACAAGTCGATATCTACTAGTTTAGTTATAGCGAAGCAGAAGACAATCTCCCACATCGCTATTATGCTCCTATATACGATCATAGAACAAACTAACAAGCGACGCGCTAAACACATGTCTTTGAAAATTAAGCAAAAGTTCTATTAAAAGTAATATTACTCTATTTCAGAGTACATTCAGAATAAAGTTAGGAAGTTACAACGTTAGGAGATTTAATTTTCTAATTTTAAGGAGAACTACTTTTTGGGCTAGTTGTTAATGGTTCTCAATAGATGGCGCGCTACGAACTAACGTATATTTAATTTTAAACTGACGATCATAGATGATTTTAATGATATTATATAATAAATATATTGGATTTTGGCTTAAATTTAACCTTGTAGCGTTCATTTAATAACGTCTCATTACTGGCCACTACAGCCAACATAATATGATAAAAAATAACTGTGCGTTCGAATTTCAAATTCAAACGAAGATTTGAATTCGGACGCCGCCATTAATGCTGCTATTGTTTTGGCATTTAGGATATTGGATTTGACATATTTTTTAAGAAGCAAATATGAGTATAAGTGTATAACCTCTTCATTCACGTTCCGTTGATTTCGACTTGACGTTGATTTATGGGAAATCCAATAAATGCTAGATTAAACAATAATCATGCATAAAATTTTTCGCATTTCTGCGTAATTATAGAGCGAGAATTTAGCTGTAACACTATGTCTGCTATATGTACGTACGTTCTCTTAAAATTCGGCTGAAGAAGACGAAAAATAGAGTGTGTCAAACGTTCTTTGGAAGGAGAGACAACTTGTCCCGAGATGGCGCTTTTTAACATTCCTGAATAGTGACTATGGAGAAAGTACAATTTTTTTGAAGGTATAAGCCAGATATATTCTGCGAGTAAAGGTGATTCATTTAGAATAATATAAAGTATGCTTTACTTAGTCACTTGAGAGGTGTTTAGAATGTTGAAGATACATTTAAGTTACAGGAAACGATGTTGAGTAGCAAGTATAACCTGTTTATCAGAAGCAGTAGCTACCATCATGCAGATAAATGAGAATACTGACCTCTTTGCTTTACTTTATTGAGTTGAAGTCGCATTGATTTGTGTCACTGAACTAAACTGAAAGCAAACCCGTATAATAGTTCAAACGATTTTTGATAGATAGCGCTAAAGTAAATAAAATTTAGCTATAAGAAAAATCAATGTCTGTTAGATTATTAAAAACGTAAATGTGAAATATAGACACACAAACATTTACAGTATTTTAATAATACTTGAGAAACTTAAGCAAATTATATCAGATTGATATGAAAAAAAAATCTTCGCTTTTGAAAAAAAGAAAATATAATTTTGTTGGAGTTGTAATGAAGAAAAATAGGTTTGACTGTTGAGTGTGTGTTCACCTTCACTACGGCATAGAGGAACTACACTAGACTTTGGTTACAATACTTTTCTGTAAATTCAAATGTGGGTGTTCGAATTTTGATACCTGATTTGTCTTCCGACGCCATTAGTGATGTGTTTGCCGCCATTACGTTAGGTCGCGTAAATTGTAAACACTCTTTACATATATTCACGTTTTTCGATCACTCTTTGTTATCATCTTCCACGTCTCATTCTAGGGTAATAGCGTGTTGTCGAAAGTCAAAGCATTTCTTTAGTTCAGCGCCATCTATACGAGACTAATGGCCCTTCACGATCCGCTGACAAAGTGAACTGAAGCGCGTAACTTGTGAGAAATAAGAATCAAATTCTCGCTTATAATGGTATCCAAATTAAAATACCACTGATTCATCTAAAGCATTGTTTCCTAACCACTTTCGTACTATGCTTCATCTTCAAATTCTTATGCCAAATATAACTTAAATAACTTTTATATGAAACGATGTTAAAATGTACACAAAATTCACTAGGTGGCGCTAAACTACAATATTGTCTAAAACCGTACATTGTTGAGACGTAATTAGATGGTTTTGTTCTCAGCGAATTATTTTAAGAATCGGTTAGAATTTGTGCTGAGTTTGATCAATATACATACTTCAACTTTAGACTTGTTGTCTTTATTTACAAGATCTACCAACTCTGGAATGAATCCTATACGTCAAAAGAATAAACACTTAGGGACACGATTTTATACAAATTATTATCAAAATAAGATGTTGACAAGAGTTTGTTGCTTCGTGATATAGCTGTCTGTAGATATGTTCCATGTTTTTTTCTCTTGCAGATCTAGTTGTACAATTACCAGCAAATTGATTTCTCTCTGGATGACTATAACGACGATGGCTCACCACCATCTTGTATCTTGTAACGGAAAGCTAGCAAATATCACTTACACCAATACCTCACTTTGCGTCGTGGTTACGTTCCAAAAAAACACGACGCAAATTGAAACGCCGCAAAGTGAATAAACATTTTCCATAGCAAACCATGTAAAGATTGAAGATAGGTTCCAGTGTTACGAAAATACTACTTTTTAAAAAGAAAATTGAACAAAGTAAACATTAAAAAAAAAACCAAAATAATAATACTCTGCTAATAAATAAATTGGAAAAATATATACCCTTTTTCGTAACCAGAAATAACACGTAAAAATTTATTTAAATTTGTTATTCACTTTAAAAACAAAACAACACTCTACGTAATTGAAACTGAACTCCAAAATTAGCAAAACGAAATGAAAATAAAACTGTATTAAAATTGCGTTGATTTTTAGTAAGAAAGGGAATCCCCGAGTTTTGATGGCATGGCGCAATTAGAAACAAAAGTGTTGCAATATTTTGGAAAAAAAGAAAATTAAAAAAAAATAAAGATTCTAACCCAAAACAACGCAACCTCGAAAATCTAACGACGCGCAGTGAAAATTAGTACTAATTAAGCAGCGACGCAACTTCGGAAAAAACGCAAAACGAAACGACGCAAAGCGAGGTATTGGCTTTTGGCTTTTGATTGCTATCTCGTATCGGTCATACAATATATTGTTTGATGCGTTTTGTATGAAACCAATGAACCTGTGTATGTATTATTGTTTTTGAGAATGAATCTCAATTGGACATCCGTCTGTTTGTGCATTGATTTGTAGTTAGTGTTCGCGGTATAGAGTTGAACGGGTCAGATCACGGGTTACGGGGTCATATTACGGGTCACGAAGAATGTGGTAAATAATTAGTCAGTATTTAGGTAGAGATTATTAAATATTATACTAGCTGATCCCGCAAACGTTGTTTTGCAAAAAAAAAAAGTTTTTAATTAACAAATGTAAGATAAGGGTTGATCGTAGAGTGGTGAAAATTTAGATTTATGTATATTTGTATGCTGTATCATAATTAAATAAAAACCAAAAAAATTGTCTAAAAAATAAAATTTAGGGGCGGACCACCCTTATCACTTAGGGGTATGGAAAATATATAGTAGCCGATTCTCAGACATACTGAATACGCATGTAAAATTTGGTAAAAATCGGTCAAGTTCAAGTTCGAACACCGTGACACGAGAATTTTATATATATATATATATAAATATATACATATATATAAATGTATACACTAGGTTAGAAGTAGAAATTAAGAAAGTTTCTTATATTTTCCTCGAATCATAAAAAGTTAGTTAAACTTTAGGTGACAACCGTCATAAAAGTTCATTGAAATGTCATTTTAAGGTTTTTAAATCTGTAACCAATCTGGTCGCATAGCTCTATGTAGACTTCGAGCTGGTCCAGTGTTCCGTGACCCCGCATAATGACAGCCAGCTTCAGGCCTCTGGGTCAAGAGTGGAACGCGTGCGACCTGAATCAATGTTTTAAATGAATCAGTAATTGGTCAACGCTTATAATTTCAAACTCCCTTCTATTTTCTTGTATTTATATCTTATGTTTATTTTAAATAAGAACAGACTTGCGATTGTGGGCCACGGGTTCGATATCCAGGATACAGTCACGCATTCAGGGGACTCCGGTTCGACTTCCAGGGCGGGTCTAGTGTGAAAATCAGGGAGGAATCAATAGCCTCCCTGATAAGAGAAGAAAAAACCAAAGAAGAGTTCCTCCTACTCTGTAGAAAAATAATAAGTATAGTAATAGATAGAAATAAAAGCTAATAAAAATATAAACAACAAAAATCAGAAAAAAATGTAAAACCAAGTGATACTGTTATAATCCTATATAGAAATAAAATAATAAAAATGTAAAAGAGTAATGAGGTATGCATGAAACGCGTTACAGAGCGAAAGGGAAAGGCAGAAGAATTGTGGCAAGAATGAAAAGAAAGGGGAGGGAGGGGAGGGGGAGGAGGGGATACCCACGCCGCGTTTACCGGTTCCTGGACGCCACTTGATAATCTTTCTGCTCCAACAGCCTTCGGCAGCACGAGCTATATGACCCGCTCGTCTCTACAACCTTATCAAACTTTGATTTGAAGATTGTGGTGGACAAAAAAGTAGAAGAGGAACATGGCGCCTCTCATGGAGGACGGCAAATGTAATCATACATTAGTGACGTCTATAGAACCTGTAGACAAGAGGGGCGGAAGGCGATTGCTCTGGTAAAAAGTAAAGAAAAAAAAAATATATATATTATCTCTTACGATCTCATTCGACCTCCTTCGATCTCCTTCGACCTCTTTCGATCTCTTTCGATCCCCTTCGACCTCCTTTGATCTCCTTCGATCTCCTTCGATCTCCTTCGATCTTCTTCGACCACTTTCAACCTCCTTCGAACTCCTTCAACCTTCTTCGACCTCCTTCAATCTCCTTCGATTTTTTTCGATCTCCTACGATCTCCTTCGATCTTCTTCGATCCCCTTCGACCTCCTTTGATCTCCTTCGATCTCCTTCGATCTTCTTCGACCTCTTTCAACCTCCTTCGACCTCCTTCAACATTCTTCGACCTCCTTCAACCTCCTTCGATTTCTTTCGATCTCCTACGATCTCCTTCGATCTCCTTCGATCCCCTTCGACCTCCTTTGATCTCCTTCGATCTCCGTCGATCTTCTTCGACCTCTTTCAACCTCCTTCGACCTCCTTCAACCTTCTTCGACCTCCTTCAACCTCCTTCGATTTCTATCGATCTCCTACGATCTCCTTCGATCTTCTTCGGTTTCCTTCGATCTCCTTTGATCTCCTTTAATCTCCTTCGACCTCCTTCTTGTATCACCACGGAACACGGAACACTTACTTAAATTATTAACAATACCACAATTACAAACATTTTAAAGTATAAATTTTTGTTTCCTAATATATATATATATATATATATAAATATATATAAATATATAAATATATATATACATATATATAAATATATATATGTATATATATATTTATAAGTATTTGAGGAAAAGAAAGGAAAAATTTGTGTGGAAAGATCTAAACTACAGAAAAAAAAAAATTAAAAAAACGTTCACACCTGCACTGTAACGCCCCTGCTAACAAATCAAGAGGAACAAGTATAACAAAATTATTATACTATAAACAAAATATATTTGTTCATAAATCCAATTAAAACGTTCAAGTGAATCTAATGAATTATTAATGGCGCGGCAATTGGCGGTCGGATTATCCACATCCTGAAGGATAAAATTTAGATGCGAACACATTATCTAAAGTAAATAATAAATGCAAGTTTAATATTAGTTTTACAAGTACTTCGTATATCATGTATTAAGAAACAGAAATTTATTATACATGATATACGAAAACCGAAAATAAACGAAACACCAGTGCTTCATGATAAGCATGAAGCACTGGTGTTTCGTTTATCGATTGCTTAAACAAGTTGTATGTACCGGCTCACCTTTCTGAGTTCTTAAGTTAGAAGTTTAAACTGAAAGTCCAAATCAAAAACAATGCAATAAAATCGACTCTTTGGTTTTATTGTTTTTGTTTCTGGTATTTACATTGTCAATGTAACACTTTGTAATGACAATCATTACATTTACATACGCGCATTGAGAAGCAACAGTAAATATTTATATTGGAACTTAAATAGATACCAGTTTCTGTAGAATTATCAAGGGGCGCAAAAGTAATGTCATAATATGAACGCGCCTTAATTCTTACAAAATGGCGCCAAATGTCACCAAGCTTTGACATATATAATGTAAATATATACAGAATTAGTTGTAAAGAAGCAATGAAGTGATATTCGCCTTGAGAGTGTGGAATTATTGTCACAACTTATTTGACAAGTTTTCAGTCTGATGTTTGAACGCAGCGTGATTTTCTTAATCGTCTTCCTCGTCGTGTTGCTCCAAACCACAACATCCAGGCGTCTTACATGTTTTGAAAGCTGTGATGCAGAAACAGTGTTAAAGCTATCGCCAATTTGTAGCCAAATGTTCTGAAAGCAACAATTCAAGATGCCATAAAACGAGCGCAATTTTCTATCAACTAGGAATGAGGTCGCTTTATCTATATCACTTTTTTAAATTATTATATTTAAATTTACACTTTCAAATAAAGTTTTTTTAATAAGAAATTTGTTTTTTTTTAATTTACCACAAAATGGCCGCCGGTTCAAATTGTGACATTACTTTTGCACCACCTCCTACTTATAAATTTAATTACTCTAAATTTAACATACTTATAGCTCGACTTATAATAATTCAGTATGTGAAACCGTTTTAAACGTTGTGACAATGTTTCTTAAGAAAAGTAAAGCAAGTTTGTAGAACAATTGTTTGTTTGCAATTAGTAACAGGCAGGGTCAGAGTTGACTATCAAAAGGAATATATAAATACGTTATGTTCATATAAACTGCAATGTTTCTGTGTTGTAATACTTTTCTTTATTTAATAAGACTTACTGTTGAATATCGCTTAACAAAAATCACGCGGGATTATATTTAGGTTTATTGAGGTATCATATCAGCAGATTGACGGCCCCTGCAAGAAAGATCGCTTTGATGACTATTCTTCTGCCACAACAAGTATATTCTCTATTTAATGGAATCAGGCGTTATTTTACGGAAGTCCATCCTAAGTAAGAAAAGGACCAATATTTAGCCACTTCCGCACATGCAGTGGTAGTCGTGCAAATATTGGTCCTTTTCTTACCTACTCGTAAATATGTATCATATTTAATTGTGATCACTTTATATAGGAATAATTAATTAGGTGCGAAGGTTTTATAACTTTATGTTGGTAAATGAAAAAGACGCAAGGAGAATGATAAAAAAAAATTAATAAAATGTTAAAAATATATATATATCCGAAAATGTAAAATATCTGTCCTAACACGGTTCGGGGAAAATAAGAATAATAAAAAAATGGATTTAGTAAGACATTTAAATGCATCAATACCTCGCTTTGCTTCTTTTCGTTTTGTCTTTTTTTCGAAGTTGCGTCGCTGCTTAATTAATAATAATTTTAGCTGCGCGTCGTTAGAATTTCGAGGTTGCATTGTTTTGGGTCCTAGTCTTTAATTTTTTTTAGAAATATTCTTTTTTTCCAAAAGATGGCAACACTTTTGCGTCTTATTGCGCCATGCCATCAAAACTCGGAGATACCCTTTCTAACTAAAAATAAACGCAATTTGAATACAGTTTTATTTACACTTTGTTTTGCTGATTGTAAGAGTCCAGTTTCAATTACGTAGTGTGTTGTGGTAGCGTAGTTTTGTTAAAAAAAAGAATAATAAATTTATATAAATTTTAACTTGTTGTTTCTGGTTACAAAAAAGGTAAATATTTTTCCAATTTATTTATTGGCAGAGTTATATTATTTTTGTTCTTTAAATGTTTAATTTATTAAATTTTCTTTTAAAAAGTAGTATTTTCGTAGCCCTGGAACTTATCTTCAATCTTTACATGGTTTACTATAGAAAATCCTAATTCACTTTGCGGCGTTTCAATTTGCGTCGTTTTTTTTTGGAACGTAACCACGACGCGAAGTGAGATATTGGTGTATATAATACGTAGAAACTTACTTATTGTATTTTAAAACGTCTATTGGTGTTCTAAAGTCATAAATCCCATAACTATATTTATTACGTAGCTGTTTAAAAGCTCGCATTGCTGCTGGTGGGTGTAGTGCCTGCGCGGCTGCATCCCCACCACACCCCTTCACACCCCCGTAGCCTCCACTGAGGTCTGCTAATTAGGCGACGGTGACGCGGGTCTCGTTATTATTTAATACTAACGAGACCCTAGCATAAAGCCGACCTAAACTAATTAACTTTAACTAACTAAGCTCATATGTGAGATTACACGGCGAAACGGTTGCACATGACTTGACCTCTACGCGTGGGCAGTATTCGTAAAGATCCGAAACTTCTTATCTATTTAAATTACAATATTAAACCGATTTAAAATTAGTGAACAATTATTTATAATAAGATTATATATTTATGACACAATAATTACAGTGATTTAAATTACGAAAATTAAAATTATAAACACAATAGTCATAATAAAAACTATACCAATAATAAAAAGACGCACACGTGAAGACATTTCTTAATTGTACCGAACAGTGTACTGATAGATAAGAATATTTATGTAAAATGGCACAGAAGGTCTGGTCTGATTTTACACCGCAGCTCGGTACTCCCCTGATGGTGGTGGTAGCCAGCCGCACGATCTCGCAGCACTGGTCAGGCGGCAGCAGGTCAGAGCAGGGAGCGCCGGTAGTAGACAGGATGTGTTCGTGTCGGTGCGAAGTACTCATAGATTCAACCTCAATGACCGAAGGTTATTTTTATAATAAAACCTGAGAACAGATGTCACAGTTATAATATACATACATAAATATAGTAAGAAAGGGACCAATATTTAGCCACTTCCGCACATGCAGTGGTAGTTGTGCAACAAAGTGTACCGCCCGCCAGCCCGCTGATAAATGCGCAGACACTGTGTTTGGCACTAATCGGTGTAACATAACTAAAGATGCCCCGTGGTGGGGTGAAACACGTGTTGAGTGATTTAACGGTGCGAGTTGTGTAATTCGCATTTTTTGCCGCATGCGCATTTATCAGCGGGCTGGCGAGCGGTGCAATTTGTTGCACGACTACCACTACATGTGGAGAAGTGGCTAAGTATTGTTTTTTTTCTTATTTAGGATGGACTTCCGCAAAATAACGCCTGATTCCATTAAATATATAAGTATATGTGCAATTTGCTCCGCTGACAGTAAATCCTGAGATGGCTTGCGATGAAGGAAGGGAAGAAGCCGAAAGCAGTTGATGGGATAGCTAGTGAACGCGGCCGAGGCCAGGGTCTTTGTTCCGGGTAATGGAACCACACTCCTGTGGCTGACGCGAGGGTGCATTGGAATATTTGATATGTGTCGATAGCACGCTTCCACAACCATACGTCACGTATTACAAATTATGTGACATTTATTCCATTTACAATTTTTGTTAAAATTTTAATATAGCTATACAAAACGCCAATGTGCAATGTTACAATGGAATGATATTCGTGTATCTGTGTGCATGTTACGTCCTCTGTGTGTTTGTCAACGTACCTGTTCACAGGAGTATGGATGGGTCACAGCGCCCTGATCTCCTACAGGTCTGTATTTAGCACGCACGGCTATGTAACATTGAATGAACAACAAATCTAATGGTTTAATTGGTTATTTCCGTACGGATGTCATTCCTAATTTGATCTCCTGGAGAAATTCGAAGAACAGCCCCTTCCATGGCTCCCTCCAGGACCTTGAAACTTATGTGGCAGTTTATCAATCATTATTTACTATCTATCCTTACCTTGTACTGCTACTAATCTATTGGCTTGTCGCAGTTAAATAAAAATAAATACATTTAAAAAACTTTTAAGTTAAACGGTTTTTTGATACCCATATTGCGGTGGTTGTGAAAAAACATGTACCTGGTCCGCCATATTGGAACGGCGTCCATCTTGAATTTTAAATATTGACATAATCATCGTGTTTTACTAGTGTAGCTTTTTCATTTGATACCCATATTGAGGGGGTTAAGGAAAAATATGTAATCCGCCGTTTTGTATTGGCGGCCATCTTAGATTTATAATATTATTGATTTTATTATATTGTATTGTCATCTAAATTATATATGTGTACCAAATTTCAGATCAATCTGACAACGGGAAGGTGCTTAAATTTCAATTTCTAATTTTGACCCAAATAAATAAACAAATAAATTCCGTACGGGTCGAACTAAATAAAACCGTTTAATAAATGAATGCAATTTTTTTTCGGTGATCAATTTATACAAGATGATTGGAATTGGGTGTAAAAGTTCCGCAGATTTCTTAGGAAACTTTATGCATACAATGAAACACCAAAATTAGTTACACAGTTGATTTATTTATGACATATATCAGTAACAATATTAATATTGCGTTGTGAAAAATGTGTACAAATGATACAACGCCATCTAGTGGGCAATGAGTATATTAACCTTCGTTTGTTAATTTAGATCTGCCCAGGCTGCCTTTCTGCCGTAGTACATATATGTCTAGCTACATTTTATCGAATATCTCTTAAATAAAGTTCAAAATATTTTGCATTTCAATCTGGATATATTGCAGATTACAAACAACAATTTTGCGTTAAAAAAATCCAAGGATTTGTTTCCGAACGAAAGTTACAGTGTATCTAAACACCTGTTAAACCGGGATACGGGAAGTTAAAGATTGTTAACTCACATATAATAAAATATATTAAAGCGTACAACTGTAAAATTTTAAGTAGTGTTAAGTTATATCTTAAGTTTACATAAGTATACACGTTTGTTATTCAGGCAATTATATGAATGTAGCCGTGAATGTCGTCCCGCGCCGGCTGCTTCACGTGTATGGAAGTAACATTTGAATACGCGAGTGGTTTTAAATAGTGGAACACGAAATTGTCAGAAGACGTTTTGTTTCAAACAACAGATGCGAGTAACAATGGGCTTGCATTTGTGATGTCGCACACAATGCGCCCGCGAACCCCTTTGTTCGCTCGTGCCTTTGCTCTTAGAACTGACGCTGTTTAACATATATAAACCCCCAGTCTTATCGTGTGCTCCGCAAGGTCGGGGTGAACGCGGTCTTGACCCAGCTCTTCACGGGGCACGGGGGGTTCTCTGAGTACCTTCACAGGTTCAAGCTCAAGGAGGACCCCTCGTGCTACTGCGAACCGGGCGTGGACCAGACCGTGGCCCACCTTGTGGCCTACTGTCCTGCACATGCACGGATGCGCAGTGCCCTAGAGACTGAAACAAAGCTAAAGATAGACATAGAGAGCATCGCCGTTATGATGGGCGACGACAACTTTCGCCCATCATTCCTATCTTTCGCTCGTGGGGTCGCGAGTGATACGGTTGAAAGAAATAAAACTGTATAGAATAAGGTACTTAATAAACTCTGCACAAAATAAATTGTTAACTAATTATAAGAAATAGAAAAAGTAATGTGTAATAAAGAATTAAGAAACTGAAATAAATGTGTAAATAAAGATAAAATAAATGTAAGATAAAATTAAAGAATAAAAGTAAATAAAATGTACCTAGTCACCTTAGAGTAAGAAGATGATGGAAGAAAGGCGAGGAAAGAAAGAAGGTATAAAAGAGCAAAACGAAAGATATTGTGAAGGACAAAAGTAAAGAATGAAAGATATTGTGACGCGTGAAAGAGAGTAATTAATAAAGCAAAGACTGAAAAACTTATTGAACAATAAAGTCCCTGATCTCAAAAAGTTAGGGGTACGAGAGGCCCCCAATAGCGGGGGCCATAAAAAAAAACATACTTAAACCAACATGACTGACGTAGCTCGGAGAATTGCTCATCTGAAGCGGCACTGGATGGAGCACATCTTGAAACTGATGGTAGTTGGAGTCGAAAGGTTCACGTGTGGCAATAACAATCCAGAAGTTGCTCTATGCAGGTCTATACCTTGCAGTAGTATTTATTTACCTCTTCAAAAATTATACATCTATTTCTGATCATCCTGTGTAAATGTAATATAATTTTGTGTGTTCACTTTTACCTCTCAAAAGTAAGTTATACAAAAAAAAATTATCATAATGTGACATGCCAGTAATTTCTGGCAGTATAAAGTCTACAGGGACATTAATATGTAGTAATATTAATTAAAAAAGTTTTTCTTACTATATTATATTATTTATTATTTCTGAAAACATTGATTTCAAGAATTATATATACACCCATTTAATATTTCTTAATCTCTAAACAATCATCCTGTATGACGAAAATAATGAAGTGAATAAAATTTGCACTAGATTAAGAAAAACTTGTTATATTTTCCTCTGGGCTTACGAAAATTAGTATCTCAATTGTGGGCAACTGTATACTGGTTTTATAACATATTACTATGTTTCAGTTCGGATTTTGAAAACTCCTTTTCTTACTATATTATATATCTAATTGATTCAAGCGTTACCCCGCGGAAGTCCATCCTAAGAAAAGGACTAATAAATAGCTACTTCCGCTATGTAGCAGTAGTCGTGCAATAAAGTGCACCGCCCGCCAGTCCGCTGATTAATGCGCGTACGGTAAACAATGCGAAACACAACTACCACCGTTAATATACTCTACACGTGTTTCACCCCTCCACGGGGCATCCTCAGGAGAATGAGGGTCATTCCTATGACTTACTACATATATGTAATAAAGGATTACGGGTGGTCGTGTTGGAACGATTAGAAATATTAAGACACGGGGCTATTGGAACTATATTTAACGAATTTATCAACATACTACGGTCTAACATCTCCAGAGGATGCTCCGTGGAGGGTTGAAACAAGTGTAGAGTATATTAATGGTGGTAGTCGAGTTTCGCATTGTTTACCGCACGCGCATTTATCAGCGAGTTCGCGGGCGGTGCACTTTATTGCACGACTACTGCTACATAGCGGAAATAGCTATATATTAGTTACTTTCTTAGTTACTATATTATGATTATGATATTTATATTTTTGAAATTACTGACTTGATAGTAAGATATACAAGGGATAGATAGGCGCCCCTTTAGGTAGACCAACGAAATGGTGAAGATAGCTGGATGTATACGGCACTAGATTCGTCATCGTGGTATATCTTTGGGAAGGGCCTATGCTTTGGTCAGAGCCTATCGGATGATGAGAATTTGATGAATCTATTTCTTTGTAATTATTATTTTTTTGAGTACTAATCTCATTTAATACAACAGGATAACATGGAAGGTCATCACGACGCAGTTCCCTATGTATATGTTCGTTTTCATATATACACAACAACACACGTACACATAGACAAACACAAACATGTATAAACTCCTCAAACTCTGATAGCTGCAATGCTATCCTCACCTTCGGCCTGGGAACTTACGAGCGCGTACTGTACGACCGCGCTGAAGGATTTGCGAAAAATAGAGCAGGAGCGGAGGAAGTTGGCCTGAACAGCCAGTTTATCAGAGAAAGCTGCGGCTAAATCCCCCCCGCGAAGTAATGCCTAGCGGTCATGCCGCGGGGACCAGGGATACCGAAGAAAGAGGATTGTTTTTAGTCGGTATTGACGCCCAGATCGAGTCCGACATACGGGCATCAGCATCAGGCCCTATGATACGTAAACGTATTTTTAAACCTTTACGAAAAAAAAAACACATATATAAACACATGTAGACAGAGTCAATTCCGTTCGGAAACACTAAACAATGTTTATAAAATCTTATTAAAAAAGCGTGTGTATATTTTTTGCCGTCTTTAATTATTTAAAAGATTATAGTTGTATTTTGTGAAATAAATATATTATTGTTACAAATCACACTGTGTAATATCTTTGTGTTATGTGAGAATTGTTCGAAATTGCCTTGTCCCCTTGGCTTGTTCCTTGTAATATATTTTCTTGTTAGACGCTCTGGTTGGCAAACGAACTGTGCTCCGTTAGATGCGCTCGTGCGGAAACAGAGCTCGCTCATTTGTTATGTGACCAGCCGAGCGACCAAACGCGCCCGACGGCGCCGCGCGGCAAAATAAAACATCGCGTTGAAATTAATTAAGATTTAAATTTCAAAAGTTGTAAACGATTTAGCGAGCACAACGACCCTTTGAGAGCTCGGAGCTCGGAGTTGAAAAGACTTCGAGTGGCGCGCCGCGACGGCAATACAAGATGGCGGCCCGTTTCAAAATGGCGCCCAACGCGGGACTCCTTTACCGTTGCTCTAATTTTCAATTAGTTTTTAACGAGAGTTACTGCCGCTTAAATGTAGCATTCGAGTGGGTTTATTTTTAATATTTATTACTCTTTTTTTTTCAACCTTTTCAACATCCGTTGCTCCGATTTCAAGTTAAATGTGAATTAAATTATTATGAAATCAGGTTAGGTTAGTACTAGCTTCAAATAACGATCAGCGTGATGAAATGCGATATATAGGAGGTATAAACAAAAGCAATAGGAATGATAGAAAATGTGAATGTAGGAAGAAGATAGAATGCCAGATATAGAGAACTACGAAAGAAGAAAGGTAAATAGAACCATACTTAAAATCTTAGTGAAATCAAAATGCCTGACCCAAAGAATGATGAGAAAACTAGAGTTCCATACGAGGCCATAGAAAGAAACAACCATTAAATGTGGTGGTGGTGACAAAATATAACATGGAAACCAGGTCTCCACCTGAACTTTATTGGAAAGCTAAAAAAACCTCAACGGACTATGGAGAGGGGAATACCCGGAGCTATAAGATCAAATCAAAAGTTGTGATATCTGCAGATAAATGAAAGTAACATATTGTCCACCGGATCCGTAATTTGAGGTTAAAATGGGCAGAGCAGAATGCGAGTAGAAAAGATGGTCACGTGAAAAATAAGTACAACTAAACGATCAATAAATGAGCGACGATCAGTCGCACCACATTCTTGGTCTACCGCAGACAATCTATAGAAATAGAACTTAAATTGATATAAGTCTGATAAGAAGACATGAAAGTTTATAAAATAAAGAAATAAGAATTGAGAATTAAACATATAAAGAGTTACTGTAAAGGTATAAGAGAAATAAACTAGATTATAAAATACGTCCAGTGATAGTGTAGTGGGATAAATAAATAAAAAATAAACTGTGACATCTTAAGAATGCAGACTATGGATGAAAGGCGATGTTTTTAAGAAATGCTAAGAACAATATTGTAAAGAAAAGATAAAAAAAATTAAAGTGCTTAAGAAGCATAAAAGTAATATACATATATTAATAATATGATGAGTTATTTTTGGTATATCATATCGTCGTGTTATCCCGTGGAAGCCTACTGCAAGGCATAGGCCTCCCCCAAACGTATCTGTGAGGAGATATACCATAGTCGATACGTTTTGTAGTTTGGCGATCGCAGTGTTCATAGAGCACGAATTGCTGGGACCGGAAGGTTCTACAACTGACGACATTGAAAGCCTTTGGACGCGGGCAACGCAAGAACGATCATCGTGTCGATATTTGGGGAAGACATATTCCTTGGAGTTGGCGTCCCGGCTGAAAACAAAGAAAGGAAAAGAAAAATTAATAATTATTCGAGCAAAGTCCCTTTCCCATATAGGAGTAACAAAAGGTCTCTAAGAACATGGGACCTTAACACGTTCACTGCGGGCCCAATTTTGAAGAACTTTCAGCTGGTGCGGCTGAGGTCGAATCAGCCTTAAGCTGAACTTCCTAGTAGTGCGGTTGAGGCCTTTTCTGCCTCATGTTTCGGTTGAGTGTAAACAGCCGCCGCACTAGAGAGAAAACACGAGTTTTACGCGCCGCACCAGTGCAAAGTCTACCATGAGGCTGAATCGGCCTCAAGCCGCAGTGAACGTGTTAAAAAATCGACCATCTAGCCTCAATTAACGTCATCTGCAACGAGCCGAGGTCACGTAACGCACGACCTTAGCGTGCGAGTGCCGCTTCGTATATTCGATTAATAGGCTTTGATTAATTGGATACTAAAGCCTTGTTCACAGAGTTAAATAAGATATTTACATGAGCTATAGACTATGTGATTGTATATATATGTAACATTCAGAAATTACTGAAAAACAAATAAGATTGAATAATATCTAACTGCTGACATAAAACCCTTTTAAACATGCATTTATAACAAGCCTGTATTTGGTGGGATATGGTGGCTTCGCTTACTTCTTCTTCTTGAAGTGCCTCTCCAACTAGTGGAGGTTGGCTATCAGCTTCCTGCTCTCTTCCTTATTTTTGGTTCTGCGTAATAGCTCAGCAGCGCTGGCGATTCCGGTCCACTCTCTAATGTTATGAAGCCACGACTTCTTTCTCCTACCAACCTTCCTTTTACCAGCGACCTTGCCCATCATGATAAGTTGAAGGAGATTGTATCGTTGGTGTCGAAGAACGTGTTCGCTTACTACCTGCACCGATTTCAGAAGGGCAGGCATGTTTGTAACGCGGTATGGATGTGGAAGAAGGAGCACTGGATTTGAGTGAAGAGGAGAGGAGGAGAAGGAGAAGGAGAGAGCAGCAAGACAAACCTTGGCACGTTACCGAAGGCTCTTTCTAACGAAGCGTAGATAGCATGTCCTCGCATTGATATATAAAATAGTCATAAATATTTAATGGATTCAGGCGTTACTTCGCGAAAGTCCATCCTAAGTAAGAAAAGGACTAATATATAGTTACTTTCGCTATGTAGCAGTAGTCGTGCAACAAAGTGCACCGCCCGCCAGCCCGCTGATAAATGCGTATGCGGCAAACAATGCAATGTTTTCGCGACTACCACTGCATGTGCGGAAGTGGCTAAATATTGGATTTTTTTCTTACTGAAAAATCTTAGTTCAGGAGTATATTAATAGAGTTGTCGTATGTACGGCCGTTACAAATATTCCGGAGGTCGGTGCAGAGGGCGGCGGGAGGTTCGTGTACGGAACGTTGCACCGGGTAATTGCGTCGCGTAATCGTGAGGGCGGGCGGGGAGGGCGGGCGGAAGGGCAGGGAGGGCGCGAGCGCGTGTCGATGTTAATTATCACACGCGCCGTGCTCGCTGCAGGACAGATGCAACGGAAACGTCTGATTTGTTTCCGCTTTGAAAAACCTTATTATATTTTTTTTATTTCTGTTTGTAACTACTTTTTAGTGGGCCTGTCATTCCACTGCTACGTGTGGAGCAGGAAAGTTACATTTCGGGATATATTTTTAATTATCGTTCCTTTCTTTTCTCAAATCCTTCACAAATTCTTCACGTTCAACTTTGTACAGCCTTTGAGCGGGCCAAATAGCCCGAAGAACAAGTACGGCCTTTAAGTTTCAGCCTCAAAGAGTCCACTTACAACTTGAATCGCTTATTTAATGGCCTCTGCCTTTGGGGTGCCTCTTGTACTTCCGCTGTTTAGGGTACAGAGGGACTATATATATACACACACACATATGTATTGCATTCAATAAGTAATTTAAATCATTACATGTATTTGTTGATTACTTATATAAAAGCATTATAAATATTTTTTAAAACATTTTTTTTTAAATTAATGTAATACGATGACTTCAATATATTTAACATTATCATATATACATATATATTTACAGTAGAGCTTTATAAGAAATTCAATAATTACTCTTATATCAGAACTCTAAAATCCGCATAACAAAGTGAAAATAAAACTGTATTCAAATTGCGTTCATTTTTAGTTAGAAAGGTAATCCCCGAGTTTTGATGGCATGGCGCAATTAGAAACAAAATTGTTGCTAACTTTAAGAAAAAAATCATAAAAATTTAAAGAATCGAACCCAAAACAACGCAACCTCGAAAATCTAACGACACACAATGAAAATTAGTGCTAATTAAGCAGCGACGCAACTTCGAAAAACGCGCAAAACGAAACGACGCAAAGCGAGGTATTGGTGTATTTATATATGTGCAAGTGTTATATATTCTAAAATTTTTTTTATATTGTAGTGTTTACATTTTTACTACACTCTGAATCCTCCTTTTCATTTATATCTCTCATCTTCATTCTAAGGTTGTCTGGTACAGATTACACTGAGCTATAAAACCGCCTCTTGTACTTCTATATAAATATTTTAATTTTTTTATAATCACCTACGTCATTTAGTTATATTTCCTTTTTATATTTATATATATAATTTTTAGTGTACAATAAAGTGTAAATTATTAAATAGTGCGTAGTCAAAAATGGCTAAAACTAGTTAGACAATTAGTGAATTGACTGAAAAATATTACAATAAAGGAACTCATCCCAAAATAGACAAAATAAGAAGCATTAATTAACACATTCTTAATATATTGTCCTTTAGTGAATTTTATGGAATATCTAATGAAAAGTGTATACACCGCATAAAAAAATGAAAACACACCAAGGAGGTTAACAATATCTTCAAGGAGGTTTTTATAATAAATTGTAATAAAATCTATATTTGTACATAGGAAGTACACGGGAGATAATCTATTATATATACAGTTTGTAAACTTTAACAATTAATAATATTTATTATTATATTGGTAGGCAATACAGAAACATTCCATTCAAAAGATATATATCTCTGAAAGTGTCAGTAAATTATTCCACGGGTCTCCAACACCTCTGGAGATTCCCAAAGTGGTAAATATTTGACTCTTGTGTCCGAAATTAATTTCTCGGCATTCAAAATTAGCGAAAATTAATATTAGGATCCAATACGGTGTAATAGTAGACACCAAGATAAAACAATATCCTATTTAAAACTTCAAGGTACTGTGTAAATCTTGTGGTTATATTTTCAGACCTTAGACCCCCGCTGCAAGGTATAGACCTTCTACTATATTATTGGGAGAAGATACCACAATCGCTACGCTTGGCAGGCTGCTTATTGGCAGTATTATGGTAATCAGAGAAGGCTGTCATCTTTTGTAAACTTGTCTGTGAACAGTGACAATCCTATATATATAATTAATGCACAAAGTGTGAGTTATATATAATTGTATCACGGAAATATAGTCCGCGACTTACGATAATATTTTAGTAGGAGATATTATTGTTGTACACCAATACCTCACTTTGCGTCGCGGTTACGTTCCAAAAAAACACGACGCAAATTGAAACGCCGCAAAGTGAGTTAAGATTTTCTATAGCAAATCATGTAAAGATCGAAGATAGGTTCCAGGGTCACGAAAATACTACTTTTTAAAAATAAAATTGAACAAAGTAAAAATTTAAAGGACAAAAATAATATAACTCTTCCAATAAATAAATTGGAAGAATATTTACCTTTTTTGTAACCAGAAACAATACGTAAAAATCTATATAAATTTATTATACTCCATTAAAAAAAGCACAACACACTACGTAATTGAAACTGAACCTTTAAAATTAGCAAAACAAAGTGAAAATAAAACTGTATACAAATTGCATTGTTTTCAGTTAGAAAGGGAATCCCCGAGTTTTGATGGCATGGCGCAATCAGAAACAAGTGTTGCCATCTTTTAGAAAACAAAAAAGAAATTAAAAAAAAAAATAAAGACTCGAACTCAAAACAACGCAACCTCGAAAATCTAACGACGCGCAGTGAAAATTAGTACTAATTAAGCAGCGACGCAACTTCGAAAAAAATGCAAAACGAAATGACGCAAAACGAGGTATTGGTGTAATATATTTATAACTATAATTGTAAGTGGCCACATTCATTGTCTTATCTGATGACATTAACAAAGTCTTTTGTCCAAGTTGAGGGCGGATTTCTAAGCTGCGCTTGTTGGTCCGTGATCTTCACACCACAACCTTAAGGCTGCATAGCTTCTTTTTTAATTTTGATAAGAAAATAGTGTCTAATATATAAAACCAACTGCAATATGGTTTTATTTCGTATCAATCTGTACAAATAAGTAAGATTAGAGTATCTGTTCGTAATATCAAAATTACCGCTTCTTACTACATAAATATCTATATATATATATATATATATATATGAACATATTTAAGTTTTTGTTTGTCTGTTTCTTCCGACTAAACTTGTAAATGGCTGAAGCGATTTTGACTGGACTTATACTGGCAGATAGCTGATGTGATAAGGAGTCACTTAGGCTGTTTTAATTTTTAAAAAAATCTTTAATTAAAAAAAACTTTGTAATTTATTTGTTAAATGCCGCACAGCCAGCAGGAAATAAAATCTAAAAAGAAATTATAAACTTGTCGATGGTGCTTCGATTTATTTAATTTTTTTTTAAATTGAGTCTCTTGAACTAAATAGTTTGGGAATCCCTGGCGCGGAGGCTACAAATACAAAGGCTTTACATTACTCAAAGCCTCCCGCCCTCTCCGCCGGAGGGCGGGGCGCGGGGAGGAGAGGCCCGTAAGCGCGTTGAAAGCTTAACGTAGAAAATAATTTCGTAAACTTTTAACTCGCACAGCCGCCGGGCCGCCGCGTGGTTCAATAGGTCTACGAATGCTATTAAGTTTAATTCCGTTTCCGATAGATGGCGCTGCAACGGGATATTGATGAAGAAACTTTACATTATTGACGTCACCAATTTCTTTGAATATATTATAATTATTATAAAGGTACAGAATATTGTCATAAATATATTGTGAGTCTATCGTAAGGATATGGACCTCTTTAAGCCGCTTTGCGAGGAGATTCGCAGACCTGAGCCGTGAATAGCTCCGATAGTTTTCTTTTTTAAAACAAATATGTTTCCAATATCCGCACCACTACCCTGAAGCGTCAATCCATAGGACATGATGTAGACACACACACACACACGCATGATGCACATACACACACACGCGCACACACACACACACACACACACATGAACTACTACCTGACTCAGATGATATCCGGCCATGGCTGTTACCGAGCGTATCTCCATAGGTTCAAATACGAAGATTCCCCTGACTGTCCTAATTGTGTCGGAATGATTGAAGATGCAGAGCATGTCTTTTTCGTCTGCCCCCGATTTAACGAAGCCAGGAGGTCTTGGGAAGAAGGTGTAGGATGCAAAATCTATCCTGAAACTCTGATAGCTACAATGCTATCCTCGCCTTCGGCCTGGGAACTTACGAGCGCGTACTGTACGACGGTGCTGAAGGAGTTGCGTAAAATAGAGCAAGAGCGGAGGAAGTTGGCCTGAACAGCCACTCTATCAGAGAAAGCTGCGGCTAAATCCCCCCCGCGAAGTAATGCCTAACGGCCATGTCGTGGGGACCAGGGATACCGAAGAGAGAGGATTATTTTTAGTCGGTATTGATCTAGATCGAGTCCGACATACGGGGCACCAACATCAGGCCCTATGATACGTAAACGTATTTTTAAAACTCTTCGAAAAAAAAAACCCACACACACATATAGATAGAGAGAGATAGATAGATAAAGTTTTAGTGTATATATATATACATTAAAACTTAAATGTATAAGAATACACAGCAGATTAGAATGCTTAGAGAAACATATAACAAGCTTGTCTTTAAGATTGTTAGAAGATCTCAGAAGTTAACTTGAGAATAACTTGGTAGACTTCTTGCATAATGACATCCTTTAACTTAAAAGAAAACTGCGAAAGTTCACGACGCGTCGTTATTTGAGAAAAACTGTACAGGATGATTGCAAATTGATACAGTAAAAGCTTTAAAGAATATATTAGTTTTAAATTTATCAACAATGTATATATATATATATATATGAGCCAGATAGAGATGTTAGCCAAAAGTGGTCGAAGAAGATATATATATATGTACAGAGCGTCTACAATATACACGACCTAACGCAACGGCGGCGACCGCATCACTAATGGCGTTCGAACTAAAATCGGCGTTCGAATTTCGAACGCGCGAGTATGATTTGACATAGAAGCGCATTGGCCGCACTGGCCAGTAACACGGAGCGTGAACATTGCAATCCTTCACTTTTATAATCACCCTGTATAGATGTCACTCTGAAATATTTTATATTTATTTCTTTATTCTATTAGAACGACATGCCAACTAACTAACAATACAATATCTGCACGATCAGATGGTAAACAATTATTAATTTTAATATGTAGTAATATTAATTTTGAACACGCTTTTTGTTACTATATTATAATTACATTGTTAATCATTTCTGAAACCATTGATATTTGGATACTAAGTACCATACATTGATTGATAGCATCGAGCTAAGTATTCACATATTTCAAGCGTTTACACCTATAAGCGATCACCCTGTATAATTAATGTAATCAGGCGTTACCTTGCGGAAGTCCATCCTAAGTAAGAAAAGGACCAATATTTAGCCACTTCCGCACATGCAGTGGTAGTCGTGCAACAAACTGCACCGCCCGCCAGCCCGCTGATAAATGCGTATGCGGCAAACAATGCGAATTACACAACTACCACCGTTAAATAACTCAACACGTGTTTCACCCCTCCACGGGGCATCCTCAGGAGTTATGTTACACCGATTAGTGACAAACACAGAGTCACTATGTGGAAGTGGCTAAATATTGGTCCTTTTCTCACTCTGTATACATCCTTCAGCTTTAAATAAAGCTACAAAGATTCCTAGCCAGTTCTAGTCGGATAAGAAGTGAGAAGAAATCAATTATAAATAAAATATAACTGTGTGGGAATCTTTCAACTGCCGGACTATGAACATTTCCTCGAAAATTGTTTCAATGCAGCGGCAACATCAATGTGTTGGGAAATTACGACGCCGCGCGGGTATCAATGAGCAGCTGCTCGCGGGGAGGGGGGAGCAGGAGGAGCCGGAAGGGAGGAGGCAACACCAGCTGAAGTTAAATAAGGCAGGCCCCGGTCACTTCCGACTCGACGAAGTTGTACGAAATTGATTTACTTTATTAAAATTTCTTAGATTATTTACAAATTTAATCTTTAAAGAATAGGATGTAAAACGATATGTAACTTAAATATAAATATATTTATAAAACTTTTAAGTTAAACGGTTTTTTGATACCCATATTGTGGTGGTTGTGGAAAAATATGTACCTAGTCCGCCATATTGGAACGGCGTCCATCTTGAATTTTAAATTTTGACATAATCATCATGTTTTACTAGTGTAACACTTTTATTTGATACCAATATTGAGGGGGTTAAGGAAAAATATGTAATCCGCCATTTTGTATCGGCGGCCATCTTAGATTTATAATGTTGTTGATTTTATTATACTGTATTGTCATCTAAATTAAATATGTGTAACAAATTTCGGATCAATCTGACAACGGGAAGGTGCTTAAATTTCAATTTCTAATTTTGACCCAAATAAATAAACAAATTCCGTGCGGTCGAACTAAATAAAACCCTTTAATAAGACACCGTATGCATTGTGTTATAAAAATTGCTACAACAAATAGTTTTCAGGTTTTAATCATCGGCTTTTACCGAAAAACTTTTATCCCGGTTTTACTAGAATACGAATAAGGCATCCCTTGCCTGTAAGAGTCGATTAAAACGACATCGGGTTCATGGATGTTGAGGATTTGGATCAGAGGAAGTAGCGACGCGAAGTGGTTGCGAGGGTGAGTGCACCGCCTGCCAGCCCGCTGATAAATGCGCATGCGGCAAACAATGCGAATCACACAACCGCCACCGCCAAATTACTCAACACGTGTTTCACCCCTCCACGGGGCATCTTCAGGAGTTATGTTACACCGATTAGTGCCAAAACACAGAGTCACGCTCGCATTTATCAGCGGGCTGGCGGGCGGTGCGCTTTGTTGCACGACTACCACTGCATGTGCGGAAGTGGCTAAATATTGGTCCTCTTCTTACTTAGGATGCACTTTCGCAAGGTAACGCCTGATTCCATTAAATATTGTTTTATTAGACAAAATATTTGATATGTTCCAAGCATGTACACAACTTTAATAACACACAGCTAAGAAAGTAAAATAAATGTGTAAATAAAGATAAATGTAAGATAAAATTAAAGAATAAAAATAACTAAAATGTATCTTAGAGTAAGAAGATGATGAAAGAAAGGTGAGGAAAGAAAGAAGGTATAAAAGAGCAAAACGAAAGATATTGTGAAGGACGAAAGTAAAGAATGAAAGATATTGTGACGCGTGAAAGAGAGTGATCAATAAAGAAAAGACTGAAAAACTTATTGAACAATAAAGTCCCTGATCCCAAAAAGTTAGGGGCACGAGAGGCCCCTAATAGTGGGGGCCATAAAGAAAAAAATAACACACAGCTCTACTCGGGTAGAACAGTTCACTACATGCGAACATCATCGTACAACTGAAACACCTATCCAGCTTCTGTTTTATTTTTAAGATCACGGACCCTTCCACTCCTTGAAGTCAGTTCTGAACTCTAAAAGCCCCTGGGTTAACATTTTCTGATTTATTTTCAAGTTTGAATCGATACGAAGCAGAAAGAAAGAGATATAAATCAATTAGTGAGAGGCTGCAGTGCGTTTATGAGATTGATTCGGTGCGATCAGGCGGCGCTAACCTTCGCTTTACGTTTACGTTAGTATTACGTAATACGTTTGCCCGCAACCACGTAGATTTCTCTTTGTTCCGATGCGTTCAAAATACTTCCAGTAATATCATTGTTTATTATACATATCTACCCTTTTTCGTACAACAATTTAAAACGAAATTTGAATGTATTTATTTAATATTCTTTATTGTACACGATAAGATACATAATATACAGATACAATAATATACAGAAAAGTACAATGGGCGGTCTTATCACACAAGGCAATCTCTTACAGACAACCATAGTAAGGAAAAGATAATAGTACTTATAAAGGGTAGTTCACGTGTACAAAAAAAAATACATATTCACAAACAAATGAACATGAATATACATAAACATACATACATACGTATATAACATATATACTTATAATAAAAAAGGTTTAATACATATTATAAATATAATACAATAATAAATAAAAACATTGAACTGATTTGGATCGCACTTGCCTCGGATAAAATAAAGAAACAGAGGAAGAAAAAGCAATGAATGAAGGTATAAATAATCATAGATCTAGTAAATAATTTTTAACCATTTTCTTAAAAATAGGTAGTGACTTGGCACGTCTTATAATCAGCGGTAAATCATTCCACAATCAAACGGCCTGCGCGGTGAAAGATTTGGCCATAAACGAGGAAGAATGCGCCGGTATTTTTAATTCCAGATTATCTGATGATCTCAAAGACCTCTCATTTTTATCATGAAGAAATTGAAACCTTGATTTGAGATAAGAGGGAGTGAGTGGATTGAAAAGAATATTATAGAGTAGATAAAGTATGTGAGCATTCCGGCGAAGCCTTATGGGTGACATATATGTCCAATCAAAAAAAATGTTTAGTTAAAATATATAACTATATATGCACACAAGACAAGTTTAGCGATGTATTAAAAAGTTCAAATCCAAACAAATCTGTTATAATAATAAAGATTGTAAAATAAAAATGTACCTAGCCACCTAAGAGTAAAAAAGATGAGGAAAGGAAGTCGATGAAAGCAAGAAGGAATGAAAGAACAAAAATTGCAAGATATTGTGAAGGATAAAAGGAAAGAATAAAAGAAATTGAGAAGAATGAAAGTGAGTGTCCAATAAAGATAAAACTCTGAAAAAATTATGTGTAAATGCAGTCCCTGTCCGAAACTAGATAGGGGGTACGAGAGGCTCCCAATAGGGGGCCATAAAAAAAAACTTTATATACACATATGTTTATCTATTTATGTATGTATAGTGTGATTGTTTATTGACGTGAAGGCTTTAAAGAGACGAATGTATAACTTATTTGACAGCAAAAGGTTTTACATCTATTTAAAATCATTATATATAAAGTGTTCAATGTGAAATATGTTTCACTAGTTTAATTTGCATATTGGAATGCGATAGGTCAATAAATAACTTGTAGCAGTAAGTCCGCGGGGACATATGCTAAATAATAATTAATTTTAATATGTAGTAAAAAGAATTTTGAAAACGCTTTTTCTTACTGTATTATCTATATCTCTATAATAAGATACACATTCACCTGTTTAAATATTTATACGTATTTACAATGAGTCGTGTAAGTGAAAAGCCTTCTGAAATATTTTACATCAATATATTTTTCACATTGCAAAGCAAGAATTTTTCATAGTACAAAGCCTACAGGCTCTCTCTTTTAAAGTAAACTATAAAAAATTATTACGTTATTTAATATTTTTATTATATATATATATATGAAGGTGATATATTTATACGTTACATATATATATATATACAATAATTTGATATTATATCTTTTAGCACGTTTAAATTTCTTTAAATTTACTTTAATGTTTTGTTAATAATATAACAGTCGTTTTAAGTGATAGAAACCTTCTACATCTTATTCCTGCATATCTCCCTGACCTTGAACATGATTTTTGAGCAACTTTCGTGACGTCATCACACCTTATTTTGGCAGGTTTATCTTTTCTTGCGAAAATCAATTAGTTTTGTGGAAATTTTTGGACATCTGTTCCGCTTCGAAATTAGTGCATGGTTGATAACAATTTAGATTTTCACTGTTTTACATATAAAAGTATTGTTTATCTTGCATGGTAAGTTGACGATAAATATATATATATATACATGAATTTATATATATATAAATGTATATTTGAGTTGTAAAAGTTTAACAATAGAGTAAAACCTAACTTATATTAAAACTTTTAGTGACATTCGTGTACTTGTGAAACTATTGTTTGTAAGTTGAATAGAATATATAATGAAGTTGGCCGCGATGGGAGGGAAGAATAGGGGGTAGAGGGGTAGGGGTAGGGGGAGGGCTTGACCGGCACGCAGCCAGTTGCTAATTTCTTTTCCCCGGCACCTGACCCTTGTCTTCAACCCTCCTGTTGAATTCCACCGTCATGCCATCCATCAAAGCTGATGACGTCTACACATGTTGAAGCCTCCTCCTTTGTCGATTCATCACAGGAGATGTATCTTTTATTTAAGTACACTGCAATGTGCTCTCTCACTCTGACCGGCCGCGACAGCTATGTTCGGGGATTTAAAGTCGGATTTAAGTTCTAATAAAATAGATACCAATGCAAATATATATGACCACGATGAAAGGTGTTGCACTTTATGTTCTTACTCATCTTTTTTCAGTGATCAGTGCCTCTTGTTCAACTCCAATTATGGGTGGACATGGTTTTTATTTAAATAGTAATTATTCAAATTATTTTATTTCATTTTTACTCATTTTTCTTCTTTCACAATGTCTTTCTTTGTTTTCTATATTTAATTTAACTGTCTGTATATCTAGTTGCGACTCGAAAATATTTAGACTCCAACGGCACGAGCACGAGCGTGCCTCGCTCATGACAACTTCAGACGAGCAATTCTTCGAGCTACTTTTGATTTTGAATGTTATGCGAATCATATCATTTATGATTTGAAACAATGTATATCTTAAATTTAATTAGAAATTGTTCAACGTTCCTTTCAAGTAGAACAACTCGACAATGTAGAGGACATCGAATGGTCATAGCATAAGTTCTGGATCAGGCTGCAGAGGAATCTCTGCTCACCAGAGCACCAGCTCAGACTTACTTAGTCCACAAATCGACAGATTTATGATACTTGACTATATATTAGTAAATATTAAACTATAAAGATATTAAAAGTCGTCGATTATAATGTTTCATGGAGCCGTAGACGAGCGATATAACCTTTGCAAGTTGAAGTGACAGTGGGTGAATGTGGCCTGCAACGCGCGCAGTATGGCCGCTGAAGCCTTGAGGTTCTGGAGTTGAGAGCGAGGACTGGCAATCGCAGGGCAGCACGTCCACCTATAAGGTGGGAAACACGCGCTGTATGCCGATTTACAATCTGTCCTATTATGTGGGACGGCAATGTCCAGCAGTGGGCGTTTCACTGCCAAATGATGATAATGTTAGCTGTCAGAAATAGTGGTATTTACAGACACGGATTAACGGTATCAGCGCTGAAGGTTTCCAGACTCGACTTTAAATATTCGCCAATAAAAAGATAAGACTTATTGACTAGCGCCATCTATCGATGTCGTTAAAAAGCGCCAAACACGGTTTAAATTTAAACAAAATGTTTATTTCCATACAATCCGAATTTAACTGCTTAACACAACATAGTGCAATGTATAGTACAGTAGGCGCAGTGGGTTTCCTAAATTGAATCACGTTGTAGCAACATTTTGGACAGATCCGCAATGTTAGCAAAACAGGGCTGCCAAACTCGCGGCCCGCACCCGATTTGACTTTGTTAATATATCTGACGCATAATAATAAAATAGAAATATCAATCAGAAACGAAATCAGTGGATAAAATTATAATAAACTTTTTTATTTGTGTTCGCAAAATTTTGTCTGAAATTGTGTTCGTTTAAAACTTATCTATCTACGGCAAATTATTCTGTTGAAATTGAACGTAAATATAAAAACTTTTAATTTTGTTTACATGTCCCGACCCCGGCGACCCTGCAATGCCGAGTCGACCCGTAACGAGAGTGGAGCGCGCTTAAAACATATTCCTATGTTTTACCAAAATCTGTTTATATTGAGTCCGCAGTGCGGTAACTTAGATATTTAACTTAAAAGAACTAAGGCAACCGCCGCACATGTACTAGTGAACAACATGAGGATGTCAATATGCAGTAGGGATGACGAAGTGGTCGCACGAAACGAAAGAAAAAAAAAATAACTACAACTTAATTTCAACTAGTTTGCCATTTAAGTTACGAAATAATTTAAGAGGCAAATTTGATTGAACTTGAAATTGAAAAGCAAAGTTGATTGTGTACAGTGGTAATCCTATATAATTAATACAAAGTGTGAATTATATAAGAATGTGTCTGGAATAGAACCTTCGACCTGCTATCGCAAGCCTTACCGCTTCTTAGCGGTATCCCTACCACCACTCTAAACTAATTCATCTTCTTCGATGCGCCCTGCTCACTTCCACTCCAGACGAGTAGTTCTTTGAGCTACTTCTGTAACCTTGATTCTTCTGCGGACCTCTTTATTTCTTACTCGATCTCATATCGAAATTCTTAGCTTACTTCTATCAAGTATCTGTTTATTCCGTGAGCGATGTTCAACATGTTAAATGACCATATATCTCACCTCACCTTTTAAACTAAAAGTCAATATCGAACTCAATATCTTCTGCACTTCATAAGCTCTGCGGCACTTGGAGTGCTACGAGTTACGTAGCGCGTCTAATGGCTCTACAAATTGCCGTAGCGCTACGGCGCTACGTCAACCGCTACGGCGTAGCAGCTATGCGACGTTTAATTCGCAAGTGAATAAGGTGAATGGTTCAGCAGTTGCGTGACTACCACTTGGAACGTGCGAATAAATATAAGATGAGATGGAATCTATTTAATGAAGAAATTTTTAAATAATTGGGTTTAAAAACCATTTAATCTCTGACATGATTTTAGATTGACGTTGATTTTTGGGACACGTATATAGATAGATATAATAGCTTAATCATTGTTAACGTTAGCTCAACATGGTGTTAAATGTGGTGGTGGAAGTTAACATTAGCTCAACATGGTGTTAGATGTGGTAATGGAAGCTAACATTAGCTCAACATAGTGGTAGATATGGTAGTGGAAGTTAACATTAGCTCAACATGGTGGTAGATATGGTGGTGCAAGTTAACATTAGCTCAACATGGTGTTAGATGTGGTGGTGGAAGCTAACATTAGCTCAACATGGTGGTAGATATGGTGGTGGAAGTTAACATTAGCTCAACATGGTGGTAGATATGGTAGTGGAAGCTAACATTAGCTCAACATGGTGGTAGATATGGTGGTGGAAGTTAATATTAGCTTAACGATAAGCCTACTACTGTTTATACTTATATAAGTTTACTATATAATTGAAGTTGTCGTTTCGGTGTCTATGGGGGGAAATACCAATCCAATCAAATCGCCACGCTTGGTAGACGGGTTGGCGATTGAATGATATCATACGCAGAGGATGCTGCGGTGATCTTGTATAATTAATGCACAGTGTAAATTATACAAGATTATATCTCAGGATTCGAACTCGCTATCTACAATCTCAAGTCTCAGTCCTCTACCGCTAGACGATATATATTTATATAAGCACAGCAATCTCTAACAGGGTAGTATCTGTAGTTCTAAATCCACGGAATACAGTATAAAAATAAAAACAGAACAACACAATTATAAAAAATATTAGAAAAGTATTTTTCAATTAAACCTATTTAAACGGTTTTATTTAGCTCGACCCGTACGGAATTTATTTGGATCAAAATTAGAAATTGAAATTTAAGCACCTTCCCGTTGTCAGATTGATATGAAATTTGGTACACACATTTAATTTAGATGACAATACAATATAATAAAATCGATAACATTATAAATCTAAGATGGCCGCCGATACAAAATGGCGGATTACATATTTTTCCTTAACCCCCTCAATATGGGTATCAAATGAAAGGGCTACACTAGTAAAACACGATGATTATGTCAAAATTTAAAATTCAAGATGGACGCCGTTCCAATATGGCGGACTTGGTACATATTTTTCCACAACCACCACAATATGGGTATCAAAAAACCGTTTAACTTAAAAGTTTTTTAAATGTATTTATTTAAGGCGAAGGTCAGGGGTACCCGGAGTAGCATCAGCTCGAAGCGCAACATATATGACCAAATTGGGCGGCCTTCGAGCGTGTAGATCGCTTGGGCGGACGCTGAAGTGCTTAGGCTTCAAGGCCCTCGCTCGATATTACTCGTTTGTAAAAGCACTCGAGCAGCCGAAATTCGATTTGAGAGGTTGCTATTGCCCGCCCTACAGTTTATTTTCATGAAAACCGATTCGAAATTATTTTACGTAATTACAATGTTTAAGTTCAAATCTATGTCGCAGATATTAATTCGGTGGTTTTCGCATAGAGATACTTTTTCAAGTATAGCGGAAACTTAAGGCAGTTAACTATATTTATTATCCAATAAGTTCAGGTATTCGATTGTTACTCTAATCAGTTTACAGAGAAATATCTAAATAAATATTTATTCTATCGAATAGGCCTTCCTAACCACCTTCAAAGGTTTAAAAAGTTAAGGCACTGATATAACAAATATTTAAATATATTCGTACATAGATTACCATTAAATCTGCAATATAATTCTGTCTTATAATACTATTGTATAAAATAATAGAAAAAAGTTGAAGAAAATATATGTAAAGATAGTCAATAGAAAATATGACAAAGAATAGGACGCGATGCGTGTATGTAACGAAAATTGATGCTGTGAGAATAAGATAATATGTGAAAAGCGAGAGAAGAAAGAAAGAGGGAAATTGTGAAGAATGAAATAAGAAAGAGAGAAATTGTGAAGAATGAAAGAAGGAAGAAATAAATAAATTGTTAAGAATGAAAGAAAGATCAGAGAAAGAGAGAAAATGTAGAGAATGAAAGAAGGAAGAAATAAATAAATTGTAAAGATTGAAAGAAGCAAGAAAGAAATAAATTGTGAAGAATGAAAGAAGGAAGAAAAAGTGAAATTGTGAAGAATGAAAGAAAGATCAAAGAAAGAGAGAAATTGTAGAGAAAGAAAGAAATTATGAAGAATGAAAGAGGGAATAAAAAGAATAAAAGAAGAATGAAAAAAAAGCTGAAAGAAGTAAGAAAGAGAGACAATATGAAGAATGAGAGGACGAAAGATAGAAAATGTGAAGGAAGAAAGAGAGAGGGTGATAATAAAAAACTTTGTGAAAAAAACAAAGTAAAATATATTCCTGTTCCAAAAAGAAGACAAGAAAACGGGCGGCCCTCAAATACGGGAGCGATATAAAATATAATTCTACCAAGGACTTTCTACACAGTAAACACACTGCAACACCGTGTTCTTCCATGTGTTTCTGTTGAGGGAACACACAGAAAGAAAAAAAAAAACATTTTAATGAGAAATACTTTTGTTTCTTGTTTCACCGCCGTCGACACTTTGCGCTCCAAAAAGCAACCGCCCTGAACCGGTAATGAACAAAGACTTCAAAGTAATTTCAACTCTATCAAAACGGCCACAGCGTTCATTTTCTAAAAAATTAAAATCACAAGCGTCCTGAACTGTACCTGTTTAGATACGACAACACTTTGCGATAAGAATGCTGTATAAACAATAATTGTACAAACAAATTCATATTCTATATCGTCGGTTTAAAGTTCAATTTAACTGTGGCAAATTTTAATTATGTTCTTGACATTCTCGTGTTAAAAAATCCATGTTTTTATTATGGCATACGCAATGCGATTTATACTTTAGTATGAATACAATAAGGTTGATTTTACAACACTTTTAATAATGACTAACCAAAACAAAAATATTGTAATTTGACCGACAGTAGCGGGTAGGTTAATATGGACTTTAAGCTGTTGTAATAAGGTTCGATTTTGAATGGTAAGCCTGGGTAGAGTAGTACGAAATGTCAGAACGCATGCGTACAGAGCTCCGTCGCCCGGATGCGCTTACTGCAACCACTTGCCGGCTGCATGCGATCGCATACATCTCCTGCATTATATATATATATATATATATATATATATATATATATATAACATATATATCTAATATATAAAATTCTCGTGTCACGGTGTTCGAACTTGAACTCCTCCGAAACGGCTTGACCGATTTTTACCAAATTTTACATGCGTATTCAGTATGTCTGAGAATCGGCTACTATCTATTTTCCATACCCCTAAGTGATAAGGGTTGTTCACCCTAAAAATTTTTTTTTAAATTTTTTGACGAAATTTTTTGTTTTTGTTTTTTGATGATACAACATACAAAAATACATGCAATTTTAAATTTTCACCCCTCTACTAGAAACCCCTATTTTTTTTGTTGTTAATTAAAAACTTATTTTTTTTTGCAAAACAATGTTTACGGGATCAGCTAGTATATATATATATATATATCCTGCATGCATTTTATACCTCATAATAAACACATAGATATAAAAACCTTTATGAGTAGTGTTGTAAATATCCAAAATCTATATATATTAGGTTTAATTGTCTGATAAATATCATAAAAAATATTATTCGAAACACCTAATAATAATAAAAATAATATTTCTATGTGTATTATAAGGCCGTCTTTAAAAAGTTTCACAAAGAGAATTACTAAAAATTTTACGTAATTTTTAATGGAATCAGACGTTACCTTGCGGAAGTCCATCCTGAGTAAGAAAAGGACCAATATTTAGCCACTTCCGCATATGCAGTGGTATAGAGAGCACAGCTCTCTGTGTTTGGCACTAATCGGTGTAACATAACTCCTGAAGATGCCTCGTGGAGGGGTGAAGCACGTGTTGAGTGATTTAACGGTGGCAGTTGTGTGATTCACATTGTTTGCCGCATACGCATTTATCAGCGGACTGACGGGCGGTGCACTTTGTTACACGGCTACCACTGCATGTGCGGAAGTAGCTAAATATTGGTCCTTTTCTTACTTAAGATGGACTTCCGCAAGGTACCGCGCGTTTCATTAAATATTGGGAAACTCTGTCTGCACTCATGAAAAAAATAAATTTACGTAACATATTTCTGAAAGGTCGCTTTATACAGAATTATAAAAAATACTTACACAATTTTTATAGGTGTCGGGGGAAGGGGGAAAGAGGAGGAAATCTTCTAGATGGACACAAGATACCCTGGCTTTTATAGGAAAGATAGAATTGTGAGGGACACATACTAAAATCTCCTCAAAAGCCTCCAGAACCTTTGTAATACTAAGCAAAGACAAATACATGATTATATTTGATTGCTGCTATAGCTTTCACATATACAACAAATTACTATTTTTGTGTTGCAATGTTAAGATAGTTATTCCATTGTGCCAAAATTCAATTGATAATTTTTCATCAAAGAATTAACATCTGAGTATATTTGAATGTCATAAAACGACAAATTTTCGCTCTTTTATATACTATTATTTATTAATAATTTTTGAGCAAATCTCTTATTAAATTTTGATTTAAAATCAAAGTTGTTTTTGAAAAACCATAGCTGAACAGGACTATATTTATTTAAACTATGAATGTGTTCAGGATGCGAGACTGCAACGGAGCGATGGTGTAAGCTGTCGCCTAAATATGCCTATAATATATTATTAACTTTTAAATATCTGTTGTTTTATTTAATAAATTTATTAATACAACGTATTTTAATTTGCTATAAATTGACATTAAAATATATTTATAATAAAACATTAAACAACACATATGTTTCCTGAAATAATTGCCATTAAAACAGGAAAACAGAACGAAAAAACAAAGAAAAGCAAAAGATATTCACAATAATACAAAACACAGTGCGGTAAATAACTTTACTCATGTACATACCGTGCATTGCATGAGTTGATTTTCTTTTTAATTACATGTAAGTCTAAAAAGTTAAAAAAACATTATGTTTATATGTTAATACGTAATATAATACATAACATGATATTATTATACATAACACTTATATATAAAGGTACAATATGCAAATAAATAACGAAAGAAAATCTGATGTTAAATAAAAAAAACATTACGAGATCCCTTCCGTTTAATTGAAAGAGAAAAACGTAGGCGTTATGTATATATATGTACCTACATATATATATATATATATATATATATATATATATATACTTTATTAAAAGATGTGTTTTTCTTAATTCCTCTCCACAACTGATACACTTTCTGAAACAGAGTAAAGTCAAAATAGATTACATTAAAAAAGGTTGACGATCAATGACAGTTCTGTTAAAAGTTCCAATGTTGAGTAAATAATTATTTATTTTATCTTATTTTATGATAGGGAAAAGACAAGTCGATGGTAATTCACTTGTAAATACACACACACATATATATATATATATATATATATATATATATATATATATATATATATATATATAAGCAACTCAAACACAAGAATAAAACACATCTTTTAATAAAGTTTAATAATACAGATTTATACATATACACTTTATCAGATATAGTTTGATTCCATAGTTGCCACTAAATTTGTTTCCAATAAATGCACACACACACACACACACACTATACACTAATTTATATATATACATACACATATAGCAAGGCATAGGATCCTTTTAAAATATCTACGGGGTGACATACCAAAATCTCCAAGCATGGCAGGTGGATTGGCAATTGTGGTGTGGTATTATGGTAAGCAGAGGACACTGCTCCCATCCTCCGGAAACTTTTTTGTGCTATATCACAGTGTGAACTATATAAGACTGTACCCCGGGATTTGAACCCATGACCAATGATCGCAAGTTACACTCCTGTTTGCTCTACCACTGATCTTTATATAAACAATCTTCTTCTTCTTCTTCTTCTTCCTTCTCTTTTCCCCTTTTTTGGGGTCGGGTCTCCTTATCAATTTGCGCCAGGCCACTCTATCCTGGGTTGTCTCTGCATCAAGTCGAAGGATTTCCAGTTCCTCTCCGATATTAGACCACCACGTAGCTTTTGGACACCCTCTCCTTCTTGGGAATTCTGGGAGGCTTAAGGCAGTTTTTACCACGTGGTCATCTGGTTTTCGTTGATCTTCATATATACAATAATATATATAATTATATATACAATAAGATATAAAAACATCTAATTGACTTGGATCGCACTATAATAATATACGAGAAAATATAGTTCACTACTATTTTTAATGTGTTGAACAAGCAGCGCCGGGTGACGCCTGTACCCTAGAAGATACGGGCAGTTTTTTTAATTATTCACGTGTCTTTTTATTTTCACACTCTTCTTTCAGTCATATAATCGTTCTTTCACTCTTCTAGCAGATATATCGCATTCCTCTTTCATTGTTAATTCTAACTGGTTAACAAAGACAAGCTTAATTGAAAGTACACGTGATGTACAATCACCAGTTATGCACTTTAAAAATAAGGCTATATCTAATATTAGTGTTATAATGCAATCAACTGATTTTATTATTAAAAGTCTGATGTATTTGATATAATTTAATATTTATCCGACTATGAGTACCAAACAAGTGTATTTATTATTTAATGGAATCAGGCGTTACCTTTCGGAAGTCTATCATAAGTAAGAAAAGGACCAATATTTAGCCACTTCCGCACATGCAGTGGTAGTCGTGCAACAAAGTGCACCGCCCGCCAGACCGCTGATAAATGCGTATGTATCTTTAGTTATGTGATCAAATAAAATGCAATAGAACTCACATACCCGTCATGTACAGCGAAGGAAGGTCGCTTATAAGATTGACGATAATGTTGAGGTTGTTAGATAGCGTCTATTCCCAGCGGTGGGCTTATTATAACCGAAATAATGTTCTACAGTAAATATAACAAGCAATAGTACCTTAGGACTTGCAATTTCCGGACCACGGCTTTTAATATATGCAGCAGCGTTCTGCGTACCACATAATACACTCACTACCTATTTTTAAGAAAATGGTTAAAAATTATTTACTAGATCTATGATTATTTATACCTTCATTCATTACTTTCTCTTCCTCTATTTCTTTATTTTATCCGAGGCAAGTGCGATCCAAATCAGTTTTAATGTTTTTATTTATTATTGTATTATATTTATTATAAGTATATATGTTATATACGTATGTATGTATGTTTAAGTATGTATGTCTGTGTATGTCTATATATATTCATGTTCATTTGTTTGTGAATATGTATTTTTTTTGTACACGTGAACTACCCTTTAAAAGTATTATTATCTTTTCCTTACTATGGCTGTCTGTAAGAGATTGCCTTGTGTGATAAGACCGCCCATTGTACTTTTCTGTATATTATTGTATCTGTATATTATGTATCTTATCGTGTACAATAAAGAATATTAAATAAAATAAATAAAATAAAAATAATACCACACTGACATCGCCAACCCATCTGCCAAGTGTGGTGTTCATGGCATACCCTAGATAGATGTAAAAATAGTTCTAAGACGCATTAATATGTTTTAATAAATAACAGTTTGAATATTTCCAATAGCTTTGTGTTTTTGTTGGCAAATGTTTTGCTTTTATGGCCACCGCTATTGTGGGCCTCTCGTAGCCCTATCTTTGGTGGGACAGGGACTTTATGGGCAATTTTATTTATTCATATAATTATTTTTTATTTTCATTCTCTACTTTCATACTTCACATAATCTTTCATTCTATTCTTTTATGCATACACAATTCTGCTTTCTTTCCCTTTTGCTCTGTTTACCTTTCTTTCATCCTCTTTTCATTTTACATTTACTTAATTTCTATTTTTATTGTATCACATTTTTATTTATTCTATATCACAGTTTTATACTATTTTTTTTTACTTGTCTTGTTAGTTTTTATTTGTTGTCTATATGCCTAAGTTTTATTTATTTCTATTGCATATTGTGTGATTCTTTTGTTTCAATAAGAGAGGAATTCTTCCCTTGTATCCTTTCCGCTTATCAGGGAGGCTATTGACTCCTCCCTGATTTCAACGTCAGATCGGCACTCGAAGCCGAGGTGGTAAACGTTGTGACGTCTGTTGAACATCAAGTTTGTTGCGGAGGTTCGTATTCGCAAGGCTCCAGCGCGGGGCGGGCGGCAGCGGCCGTAAGGACGCGAGGGCGGCGGGAGGCTCAGTGTCGGCGGCGCCCTGCAGCCGCGCGCTCGTGTCGCCGTCGTGTCGCCGTCGTGCCGGACCGGCCCCGCGCCCTGACACCTGTTCCACCGCCCGGGACGAGCCTCCATACAACCTTCCTCAGGTAACACCGCTCACTCGAGTTTACGCGCAATACAGCCTTCACATTAAATACCTATATCAATAAAATTATAAAAATGTAATAATAAAATTATTTATTATTAGCATAATTAATAATTACTGCAAGAAAATTATTAAAATAAATACAGGCAACATACAATAGTAACAACAATAGAAGCCTTTAAGTACGAACCGCAGTACAGCCTTATCCGTGCTACGATAACTTTGACCAAAGGAACTAATAATTTGATTTTAGAATTTTCATTGCCGACCGTCACATTTTGCCGATTGTAAAAAAATACAGTTTGTGTATATATACATATATATTATTAAGAAAACTGGTTGGCAAGTCGAAATAAATACATATATTGTTTCTAAACATATCATAATTAAACACAAAACAACATTTATATTAAAACAGTCTAAATAGAGTAAAAAATTATTAATTCTAAATAAACACGTTATTCAAAAAAAAAAAGAATCATAGTAAATATGAATAGTTGTTCCGATTGGAATAATGAGTACCTATGCAAGTGGATTTACTCAATATAGAACCGCAGGAAAGCGCACTTGTCTTTTATAGGCCCATTGTATTAAATTTTTATTTCGTAAACATATATATATATATATATATATATATATATATATATATTAAAACCTGTGACTTTATTACAAAGTACTCTAAAAAATACATCTAAATAAATATATTCTGCTATATATTGACTTTATGTTTTATTTAGGATAAAAAACAGTGTACAGTGTGATTGAAAATAGGTGTAAAAGTTTTGAAGGTGTGAATGTATTGCTCATTTCTCGTCAAGTAATGTGTACATCCTGTACATAAACGAGTGAGCTTAGAAAAAATAAATAATGTAGTTTTAGTAAGAAAAAGTGTTTTATTAAAATCAATAATTGTTTACTATCTCTTTCTGCAGATTTTACTGAAAAAAAATATTTTTCTGTCGCTTTCAAATAGAAAAAAAAACAAATTAATGTTATATATTTTAAAGTGATCACAATATACAGGGCGATTGGAATAGGTTGTAAAATATTGAAAGATTTTCATTAATAAATTAAGCACGCATTCACCCTATCAAGCCTTTATGTATACAATGAATTTCCTTGTATATATATTTGTACATTTTCTCGTATATACATATACGAAGTTTCAAATATAATCTAACTCAGCACGATTTAAAACCATAAGTTTTAGAGACTTGAAATTTTGTTGGAAAATTTCTTTTGTTGAACAATGGACAGCTAAGAAAGTTTTTAACAAATTTTACCCTCAAGGGTATTGTGGGAGTGGTGGATTTGCGTAGCCGGCGAGTTTTTATATTGAGAATTAAAATAAGGATTTTCAGTTCTTCGTTTCTATTTAAATATCGCATCATATGAACTAGGCGTGCGTGATAATTTAATTATATTAATTTAATTTCAAATCGAAATTAATTGAACCGAAAACAATAGTAAATATAACGATACTACAATAAACATTACACTGTTTATTTTTATGTAAAATACATTTAAATATAAAAACATTTTTTCAAAATACTTTGAATTATATATATATATATAATATTTCTTGTTGAAATCAAGTAGGAGCTTCCACCCCGTTAAAAATGCCTTACACACACACACACACACATATATATATATATACATATGTCGCATTTATATATATATATATATATATATACATATATATATATATATATATATATATATATATATATATATATATATATATATATATATATATATATATTGTTCTATGTGAGTCGCTAGTACAATGTTAGCTTTTAAAAGTTCTACGCACGGAGATCTTTTACCTTTTACAACTTGTAAATAAGCACGTATATATGCACACGCACACACCCATATATGTGTTTTTATATATGTGTATGCGTAGATAGTTTAATATAAGTATCTTTCCTCTAATATCAATGCATATAAATAACAAAAGAAAACAAAAATTCTTCTACAGTGTTCATAGTAGACCAAGAAATAGATTATGACAATGAATAACATTTGAAAAACTGTAAAGAGAAACTTTTCTTTTCAAAATATATCATGTTTTACTTGTCATGTTATATTCTGTACTGTCATAAGTTATTAATTATTGAGACTGCTATGTTACTAATATTATATGTGCCATTAAAACAACTTAAGGTTTCTGAAGGCTTTATTATGGCGTGTTTAGACACCTTGTGAATTTTACTTAAAGGATAATAGGAGGTGTTTAATTTAATTCTAGTTTCATATCAAATTGTGGTATGACATTAACATATATTTTGTTACTGTAAAATATACTATATGGATTCTTTTCTCTGATATATGTCAATGGAAAAGCTTGAAAACGCTTTCTCAGTTATCAAAGTTTAGTGCGACGCCTGCAAATTGAATTTACATGAAAAATTCTAGAGTTCGTTGGATAAATCATTTCAGAGCATTATATATATTCTAGGCTATACAGCATGTAGAGATTAAATTTATTTTAAGTAAGAAAAGGACTAATGTATAGCTATTTCCGCTATGTAGCAGTAGTCGTGCAATAAAGTGCACCGCCCGCCAGCCCGCTTATAAATGCCGGTGTTACGGTGTAACATTACTCCCGAGGATGCCCCGTGGAGGGGTGAAATACGTGAATTCAAATCGACGTTCAAATTGGAATTTAAAATTCGAACGCGCAACAATGATTTGTTGTAAGAGTATTGCGGCCGTACCGGCCAGTAATACGGAACGAGAACACTACGGATCTATTTTCAATAAGCCTATGTAAAGTGTTCACTCTTAAATATATCACATAATTTGAATATTTCCATTAGTATGTGATAAGTCATTCTAGCTATTTTAGGGAAATATTCCGGACATTCAAGATGCCCCACCTCTGGGGGGAGGACAGGGGTATGTGGGATTCCTATCCACTTAAACCCCCCCCGGTGGTCACCCTCTGCGCTGAACGGGGGACCGCGGTATCTCCCGGTCAGGGATCGCCACGCGGTCTTCCCTCGCGCCGTGCTATTTTTCGATAGCCCGTCCCGGGGTATGCGTGTATACGCTACCCCCGAAACCCTCGTGGTACTATCACGATGGTTCGAGACCACGTCGAACCATCGTCCGCCTCAGAGTCGCCGAAGCTAGTGGGACTTTAGGGCCCCCACCCTAAACTCCCGCGACTCCGAAGGCTCCGTTTATGGTAGGGGAGCACCATTCATCGGAGGGCCGTCGCGAGGCACGTCTCTGCGCTGACGGCGTCGTCTCCGAGCGGGATCTGTCCTCTGCCGGTCCCGTTCGGCTGCCTCCTTCTGGACCATGACGGTCTCACAAAAAGAGGCCACGGCCCTCCACGCCGATGACCCGCTCAGCATCGCCGACACGACTGCTGGCAAGGAAAGGTCCTGTCCGATCTCGTCCACCAGAATCCGCCGCTCCGACTACCACGCCGGGCAGACCATGAACGTGTGCGAGGCGGAATCCTGGGCGGCCCCTCCGCAGTGGAAGCAGTTCGCCGTCGCTTCGCGACCAATCCTACACAGGTAATCACCAAAGCAACCGTGCCCGGTGATCATCTGCATAAGCCTGTAGGTGAGCCGTCTCGTCGCTGCATCCAGGCCTCGAAGACGGGCAGGATCGCTCCAACGACGCGTCTGCGCGCATAGCGCTCTTCCGAGAGCTTAGCGCGCCGCGCCGTTCCTGCCGTCAAGCCATCCTAGCTTTTTTGTTTCGGGGGGAAATCTTCCGGTATTCAAGATGCCCCGCCTCTGGGGGGAGGACAGGGGTATGTGGGATTCCTACCCACTAAACCCTCCCCCCCCCCGGTGGTCACCCTCTGCGCTGAACGGGGGACCGCGGTATCTCCCGGTCAGGGATCGCCACGCGGTCTTCCCTCGCGCCGTGCTATTTTCGATAGCCCGTCCCGGGGTATGCGTGTTACTACCCCCGAAGCCATTCTAGCTGTACCAAGTCCGCAAGAACAGATGTGTAAATAAAAAAAGCCTTTTATTTCTAGACAGATGATAAACATAACACAGTACAACAAAATATTGTAGTAACTTAAAAAATAAAATATTAAAATATAAAATAATTATAAAGTAACTACAATCTACGGCATGGTTTTTAATGTTCTGCTAGAATTCCTCTGCTGGTTTTATAGGTTTATTGAATTTTCTTTGGAGGACAGAGGGGACATTTGCACTGGTTGCTATATATTAGTGTTGTTGTTGTCTTGTTGTGTTGGTGTTGCGTCTTTTGTGTACAAGAAGCTTTAAATTTAGGGCTCCAGTACACCGTGCGACCAAGTAGAAATTCTTAGCGATGTCAAGATTTTATCTTTCTTACAATGACAGACATTAAACAATAATTAATTTCAATAAATAATGCGAATTTTAAAAACAATTATTCTTACTTTACTATCATTATTTACTATTTCTTAAACAATTTATTTTTTGATATGGTGCAGCATAGCTGTACAATCGCCTGTTTAAAGTTTTCATTGCCTATGTCCAATCATTTCTGTAGAGTTCTCCTCGGCTTTTCTTAGACGTGAAATTCCTTGAAACTGTAGTATTTTATTTAAAGTTATTCTTACAAATGTCTTTATAAAGGAGCTTCTCTGGTTATTTTCAAATATAAGCATGTTATATCTTTCTCTTAATTCCATTAAATTAAAAACTAATATAAAAATCAATTTGTATGCCTCCCCATAGGTATATATAGGAGGATATATATATCATAATGACCACGCATGTCAGGCGGGCTAGTGTAGTACGTAGGGGGCGCTGTAGTTCATCCTTTGAAAACTTTTCGTGAGCAGTGGCGACCTCATATATTTAACGCAAAGTGTGAATTATATAAGCTTGTGTATCCCGGGAATTAAACCTGTGATCTGTGATTGCAAGTCACAGCTATTTACCGTTTTTTTATGGCCCCCGCTATTGGGGGCCTCTCGTACCCCTAATTATTTGGGATCAGGGTCTTTGTTTACAATTAAGTTTTTCAGATCTTTCATCTTTATTCTTCACTCACTGTCATTCTTCTCAATTTTTTTTTATTCTTACCTTATTTCCATCACAATATCTTTCATTTTGTACCTTCATTCCTTCTTGCTTTTATCGCCCTCCTTCCATCATATTATTGCTCTTAGGTGGCTAGGTACATTTTTTTTTTATTCTTTACTCTATTATTGACTTATTCTATTTTTCCTATTATTAATTGACTAGTTATTTTATGTGCAGTTTATTAGGTACCTACTTATCTATACTGTTTTAGTCATTTACCGTTGGATTATTACTGGTGTATAATATACTAAGGAAATAAACTAGACATTCATACCTTTGAATATTTCACTTCTATAACCAATTATCTTGTAAATATTTTTTGTTGGAGTTGTAAAGTTTTTCTAAGTAAGAAAAGGACCAATATTTAGCCACTTCCGCACATGCAGCGGTAGTCGTGCAACAAAGTGCACTGCCCGCCAGCCCGCTGATAAATGCGTATGCGGCGAACAATGCGATTTACACAACGGCCACCGTTAAATCACTCAACACGTGTTTCAGGCTCCACGGGGCATCTTTAGGAGTTATGTTACACCGATTAGTGCCAAACAGAGTTACTTAGGATGGACTTCTGCAAGGTAACGCCTGAGTTCATTAAATATTTAAAGTTTTTCTATTGTATTCAACACTGTAAAGTTTATACCGCTAGTCGGTCGAGCCGGCTGCAGTCCGAGGGTTTCAAGAAGAGAAAGTTTAGTAAAACTGAGCCGGTATGCCGAACAGCTTTTACATCTGCGAAACTTTTGCAACTTGTAGCGCAGTTGGAAGAAAGTGGACAAAGGCATGCGGCGTCTACTTCTGTGCTTATCTAGCTGTCACATTATCTTGTGTTATCTCCTTTGACGTTAGTTCGACGTATATATTTTAGTTTTAAATATCTTTTTCTGAATTTCTTCTCAGAGTCACCTATTACGTATATATATAATAAAATACTGATTTCTGATATTATCTTTCTATATCTTTTTCAATAACAATGTCTTGCTTAGTAAGAAAAGGACTAATATATAGCTACTTCCGCTATGCAGCGGTAGTCGTGCAATAAAGTACACCGCCCGCCAGCACGCTGATAAATGCGCGTGCAGCAAACAATGCGAATTACACAACCGCCACCGCAAAATCAGTCAACACGTTACACCGATTAGTGCCAAAAATAGAATCTGTGTTTGGCAGTAATCGGAAGTTGCTATATATTGGTCCTTTTCTTACTTAGTATGGACTTCCGTAAAAACAAAAATAACGCCTGAATCATTAGATAATGTCTTGCTTATTAAAATGTAGAAGCGAAAAATTGACATATACACCTGCACACATATCTATATATATATATACATATATATATACACATCTGTCTGTCTGTATGTCCTTTATTAAATCGTAAACTGTGCATTTGATCATGTGATGATCTTTAGTAAAGTTATTGTACATGAGTCATCGCAGGTTTCTAAGGCTTTGTTCAGCCAATGGGCGCCCACTGCAAGGCATATCTGCCGATATGGCGACAGTCCCCCTATTGGGGGCCTATCCACACCGTGACTTCTGACTAGTGACTACCACTCAACCTTTCACCCATCAGTTGTACGAGCGATGTAACCCTCTCACTGTCAATTCATACGAGCAATCTTTCGAGCTACGTCAGTGATTTTGTTTCTTCTGCGTACTCTCCTCATTTTCAAGCACAGTTTTCTATTATTCCTAAGTTAGTTTGAGTAATTTTCGATAGATGGCGCCACTATTAATGTTATGCATTGCCGTTATAGTTCATGGTGATTTTAATAAAAACGAAAACAGCATGTAATGTCGTTCCAGAAGGCAGTTCTTGCAGGGTACGGCTAGTATTTAATAAATTAACTTGTTATATTATCTCTGATGGGTTCTGCAATATTACGGTGACACGAGATAGTATGCTCAAAGATACATTTCACATATCTGTATAGGCCTGTGAATGTAGCCCCGTCAGATGTGAGAAATATTTCCCATATTGTCTAGTAAACAGACGTGGGCGTGTTGTTCGTGGTGTATTGTAGCCGGCCACGCGTCTGTGCAGTTTGCTTTGTAAAACAGTTCCATCAACATTTACGTTTATTTATTTTCGTCTTGGTTAATTATTAACTTAAATGCAACTTAGAAAAGACTACAGAATGTTTTTGTTGATCAGTCTCATCAGTTTTAAAGTCAGTCTACCGGCCAATGTATTTAGTTTCTTTTTCTGATCTTCTTGTGTAAGATATTGGTCTTGTTTCACGAGAGCAAGGATTCTTGCAACGTAGTCCTCCCATTTTTTTTATGGCAGAAAGGTGCAGAAAGGATGTCGACTGGCGACCACATGTCAGAAGTCACGGCAAGGATAGGCCCCCAATAGGGGGACTGTCACCATATCGGCAGATATGCCTTGCAGTGGGCGCCCATTAGCTAAACAAAGCCTTAGAAACCTGCGATGGCTCATGCACAATAACTTTACTAAAGATCATGACATGATGAAATGCACAGTTTACGATCCAATAAGGAAATACAGATATATATATATACACATATATATATGTCAAATTTTCACTTCTACATTTTAATAAGCAAGACATTGTGTAATGGATTCAGATGTTATTCTGCGGAAGTTATTAAAGCCTCTCGTACTCCCTGTTAAATTGAGGGCAGGGGCTACTTTTACATTAAATTTTTCTATTCCTTTATCCTTTATGTATTCTTAGATGCATTGACAAATTAAAATATTTAATCTTATATTACGGAAAAACTATTTTTTTATATTTAATTACAATATACATTAAACAGAAGAACAAACCATAAATTATTCTCATTATTTTGTTCGGAATCGAAGGTTCGAATTCAGTTTCATCACTCGAAGTTATTTGTGCCGATTAAATGTTTGAAGCAGAAATATTTACATTATGGGAGATGGTAATAAAATCGGTTATTAAAACAAAAAAAAACTTATTTGGAAAACCGTGTAAAACGAGATCCGTGTAAATCAGGGGATAGGCGTACTTACGTTTTATCATAGTCAAGATCTCGGGGAGTCGCTGGAGGCGCTCAGTGCAAATCGGGCGACTGTGCAATAGGAGTCATATTGCTTACAGATTGATTTTATACGAGGAGAATTCTCAAAGTCCGCACAAAACATCCTCACTTTTAAGTGATAAAGGGTCAGCCTAACCTTTTTTTGTTTCGATGGGGGAAATCTTCCGGTATTCAAGATGCCCTGCCTCTGGGGGGAGGACAGGGGTATGTGGGATTCCTACCTACTAAAACCCCCCCGGTGGTCGCCCTCTGCGCTAAACGGGGGACCGCGGTATCTCCCGGTCAGGGATCGCCACGCGGTCTTCCCTCGCGCCGTGCTATTTTTCGATAGCCTGTCCCGGGGTATGCGTGTATCGTTCACGCTACCCCCGAAACCCTCGTGGTGCTATCACGATGGTTCGAGACCACGTCGAACCATCGTAGATAGTGGGAGTTTAGGGCCCCCACCCTAAACTCCCGCGACTCCGAAGGCCCCGTTTATGGTAGAGGGTCAGCTTAACCTATATCAAGTAGTTATGTTAGGTATGTTGACGTCTTGAATAAATGTTTTATGAGCTTCTGGTACAAAATTCTTTTATGGATATAGATATGGATCACGCTGGATTCGAGACTGATTTTCGTGTACTTTTATACCATGCGATACCAGGTTAATTCAGCGTGGAAGTCGATACTTTTTAGTGCGAACCAAGTCCATTAGACCTGGTACGGCCTTTCTGTCTAAACCTCTAATAAAATTGCGAAATTAAAAGATACACGAGATTTTTTTGTACTATCTTGTAGCTAAGGAATGTGCCTTCTTATCCTTTACTTAGCCTGGGGATCCAACAAAGTTACAGAAAATATTTTGGGGAAAACTAATACCAGGCCTTTTATGTCCAGTAGCGCACAGAAATCATCGTTGTCTAGTATATCAGTCATCTATCACCGTAGTCTACTGATGTCTAATACAATATTTGCTACAATGACCTCCGAACTCCATTTGATGTATATAGTGTTACTCAAAATTCACTAGATGGCGCCATTTTATAAAATTTGAATCGATAAACTGCATACTGTTGCATGCGATGCAACTAGATGGCGTTGTTCTCACTGGGCATTTAGAACTTCGAAATTGCTTACGCAGATTCGTCTTGGTATTTTTTCTGCCAAGTTTCATTTATTTATGTAATATCTAACTTTCTAGATTAAATTTTTAATCCCGTTTTCTGAGTATAACTATATATCGCATTATGGCCACGTTGTAAATTCAAATTAAAATTCAAAATATATTTATAGAAGTAGATATTTACTAGTATTATTGAATCATCAATTATTTTAATATTATGAGTAATACGCCACTGCTGGCTCGGCACGCTGGGCTGAAAGCCGGGCAGAAACTATAGTTGTTTTTTTAAAATGAAATGTAACAATGTTCGATGTGTACATTATAATGTCAACGTTGCAAATAAGACAACATATCAAGTTCTACACATCACGATCAAATAAAAACTATTGAACGTTGTAATAGGATTTATTTTATATAATTAAACTAAGATAAATTAGGTGTAATATATCTTGCGAATCCTTATATATGGGTACACTAAGACATTGTGGATTTTAGACGATACGTAGGTGCTACGAGTTTATATTTATGTATCACATTTATCACGTGTCTGTACTATTTATATAAGAACCAAAATATTTGCACTTAAATAATATGTTATTAAATACACCTATCCCCCGATTTACACGGTATATACGTTCCTGAGAAAACCGTGTAAATCGAAAATTTAAAATTTTCAAGTCAAAACCGTGTAAATCGAAAAGCTTGCAGAAAACGCATAATTTTGCTATTTAACAGTTGTGATTTTTTTTTCAATATTTTTTGGTATACACATAAATAAAAATAAAATGCATTGACAAGTTAAAATATTTAATATATTACGGAAACACTGTTTTTTTTTATTTAATTACAATATACAGTAAATAGAAAAACAAAAATTAAATCATCGGTGTTTTATTATCCTTTATCACTGTCAGAAATTACTCTCATTCTATTTTTCGGAATCGAAGGTTCGAATTCACTTTCATCACTCGAAGTTATTTGTGCCGATTCGATGTTTGAAGCAGAAATATTTACATTATGAGAGATGGTAATAAAATCGGTTATTAAAACAAAAAAAAGTTATTTGAAAAACCGTGTAAAAGCGAAAACGTGTAAAACAAGTACCGTGTAAATGCATTCGTCAGACCACTAATTTCTTTAAAAACATTTTTCGGAGAATTTTTAGATTTTAATTTATAAATACATCCGCTCCGCATTGCGTTGGTTTTTAAAAAAATAACTAAATAAATTTCTGCAGAGTCCGGTTAAAGTAGTCAGTTGAAAAAGTTTTAATAACCTTGTTATTTCAGCTAAAGCCTTCTTTATACAGGTTGTCCCATAAATCAACGTCAAGTCGAAATTTTACGACAGAACAAGTAACGTAGATTAACGTAGACGGCTAACTGTCACTATTGCAATTGAAAAGTTCTGTTTGACTATTCGCAATGGATACTAAGCCTTCGGCTTTCACGGGAGTTTTAGGTTAGGTGGTTACATTGATTTTTTGATTATAAAAGAGGCTTTCAGTGGTCCACCCAACCCTCCTGCAGAGGGGCAGGCCTGCTCCCCCCCACGCCACGTCGCCCGCGACTAATCGGGCAATCAATAGGGGATGCTGTCCACTGCGTCCTGTTCAATACTAATTCTATTTTATAGTTTTCTTGAATAATCTGTTAGGAATATTTGAAAACAGACAGTATGTGGTTTGTTGTGTTTGTGGGTGCTCTAATATCTCGATATTATAACAATAATAATTTATTCACCGAGTTCTATTTACACCGTCATATTTATTTATTCTTTCTTTATTCGTCAAAAATTCTTTCATACCTTTTTATTCTTTATTCCGTTATACCTCACCTGACTTTCGTATTACACCATACCTCACTTTGCGTTGTGGTTACGTTCCAAAAAAAAAACACGACGCAAATTGAAACGCCGCAAAGTGAATTAAGATTTTCTATAGCAAACCATGTAAAGATCAAAGATAGGTTCCAGGGTTACGAAAATACTAATTTTTGAAAAGAAAATTGAACAAAGTAAACATTTAAAAAACATAAAGAATACAACTCTGCCAATAAATAAATTGGAATAAAATTTTCTTTTTTTGTAACCACACTACGTAATTGAAACTGATCTCTAAAAATTAGCAAAACAAAGTGAAAATAAAACTGTATTAAAATTGCGTTGATTTTTAGTTAGAAAGGGAATCCCCGAGTTTTGATGGCATGGCGCAATTTGAAACAAAAGTGTTGCCATCTTTTAGAAAAAAAATTAAAAACTCGAACCCAAAACAACGCAACCTCGAAAATCTAACGACGCACAGTGACAATTAGTACTAATTAAGCAGCGACGCAACTTCGAAAAAAACGCAAAACGAAACGAAACAAAGCGAAGTTTTGGTGTACTTTATTTTGATGATTTTATTTTCTTAAATATTAGACATTAATTTTAATTTTTTATTGTCTTGATATCCTTAGCACTGTATTACAGTTCAGTTTAGTAAAGATTTATTTTATTTGTTTAATCCACCTGTTTATTTTTCTTCATACACACTCCTACGACCTTCCTGGGGTATTAGAAGATCATAGGTTTATTTTGACTGTTCACCAGCGAGGTGAGGGTATACCTACTTCAGTGCGCTGAACACGTGACAGCCGGTGATCAGGCGCGCCACGATCTTGTACACCCCAGGGTAGCTGGTGCACGAAGGAGTCTCCTTGAGCTAGCATGCTACATGATGCGGTGGTCGTGAACACTAAACCTTCCCCCCCCCCTCCAAAATATCAAAATTATCTTGACGCCATCCGATAGGCGCTCACTTTTAAGTAAGAGTGTATTGACCCTTAGTGTTGACAATTGTTTTTCGGTTCCGAGTGCCGGTCTGGCGTTGAAATCAGGAAGGAGTCAATAGCCTCCTTGATAAGCGGAAAAGATACCAAGAAAGAATTCCTCTCATATTGCAAAAGAATCACACAATATGCAATAGACAGAAATAAAAGTTAGGCATAGACAACAAATGAAAACTAACAAGACAAGTAAAAAAAAATAATAATATAAAACTGTGATACAGAATAGATAATAATGTGATACAATAAAAATAGAAATTAAGAAAATGTAAATCGAAAAGAGGATGAAAGAAAGGTAAACAGAGCAAAAGGAAAAGAAAGCAGAATTGTGTATGCATAAAAGAATAGAATGAAAGATTATGTGAAGTATGAAAGTAGAGAATGAAAATAAAAAATAATTATATGAATAAATAAAATTGCCCATAAAGTCCCTGTCCCACCAAAGATAGGGGTACGAGAGGCTATAATAATAAAAAAACAATTGTTTTTAAATCCAGCAATAGAAGCTTTCTGAACACATATTTATCGACATTTGCTATTTATTCAAAAAAGCCAAGCGGTGCCGCTTTTACAGCCAGCGCCATCTGTCGACACCGGACGAAACTGCAGAGCTCCAACATAAACATTTGTTCGGACGCGGCATCTCTCCGGGAATACTTGATCAACTATTCAAACCTGGCCATCGAATTCGTGTCTACGTCACACAGAGTGACAGCGTCTGTTTTATTAAATACATTTGAAAGTCCCGACGCGACGTGGCGGCGGGGCACCGGGGCAGCGGGGTAGCGGGGCAGTCCCGGGCTCTCCGCCAAGCCCCGGCAGATGTGCTCAGTTGTAACTTACTGCCCCGTTAGCTGTTACATTAGTCGGAATACAGTGCACTTGCAGTGTCTAGACACACGCATTTCTTGCAGGTTTTAAACTAATATAAATACAATTTTATAATTTTTGGTGCAAATTTTAATTTTAGATTTTTGTATGTTTCAAAACGAATTCTAAAACTATACATATTTTCATATTTATATGTATATTATTACCTAATAAATAAATAATTTAAATTTAATTGATTTTTCTTTTATATTTGTATGAGGTCGCCAAGAAACTCGCAATCGTAAATGGGGTTGTGAATGACAAAAGTTTAAGAAGCCCTGATCTAAATAAATACAATCTCATTATTGACATTAAATGAATTATACATTTACTATATATATATATACTCGTATATATATATATATACGAGTATATATATATATATACTCGTATATATATATATATATATATTCAGTAATACCCAGCTTTACGCGAGGGATACGTTCCGAATAAAAAATCGCGTTAATTGAAATTCGCGTATAACGAGGTTTATGATCAAAAATTATTACAAAAAAATACAAATCATTTTAATTCTAGAAACACTTTATGCAACACATACTCTTATTTTTTACGGAAAAATACATCTATTGTCTTTTGGGTAACGTTTTGTTTACGTTCTTGTAAAATACGTTCATAACACCCAACACTGTTTTTAATTGTTTGACAGATGGTCAAGACACCATAGAGAAGTTGATGACTACATTATATTTATACGCACTCTTTCGCGTAATTCGAGGCATTTGAGCGCGAAATTTGCAATTCGCGTTATAGTGAAACCGCGTATAACGGGGTCGTGTAAAGCGGGGTATTACTGTATATATACATATATATATATATATGTATGTATATATATATACATTTATATATATCTCACATATTGGTTGATGAATATTAGAAATGATTTTGCCGACCTTTCGAAAAGGTTTGAATCGATAATTTGCTTCAGGCCGCCATGAAAATTCATATTGCGTCGCCTGTCACTTGTGGATCTCCCCGCGGAGGCCTGGGTCCGTCCGGCGGCTGCAGTTATTGGCTTTTTATTCGATTGCCGCCGCGTCCCCGGGCGCCGCCGATACAGCCTTCTTTATTTTATATCGGGGAGAGTGTTTCGGCTTCTATGCGGTTCTTTGGAGAATTATTTATTAATTTATACATCCGTATAAAACATTTTTATAGCATCTTTTAAGTATAAGAAAGTTTAAGAGAATATTACTAAATATGTACAGCCTTTTTTATTTTATAACATAGGGTGATATAGATGGGTGGTTGCAACTTTCGGCTTTTGTGCGATTCTTCGGTTTATTTAACATACGATCTCTACCATTATTAATAGCATCTTTTAATTTAAAAGGAGTTTACATATCGTTGAAGAAACTATATAAATGAATATGTTAAAAATACAGCCTTTCATGTTTTGTTATTTACAAAATGAATTAACAAGAAGATACGGTTATATTTGACAATATTACGTATTAACTTCAATTGTGAATCTTGACTTTAACTTGTAACCAACTGCTAATCACATGCTAACATAGATGTACAGGACGATTAAAACATTGGATATATATAATATTAAATATTACACCCCACAGAGAGCAAAAATCAAAGTATTTTTTAATATTTTTTAAATTAAAAATATGTGTCGTTTGCAGTTTATATATTCGTTTGTCCTGTGTTACATATTCTTACAAAATTTTGTAAAAATACAAATATAACATCACATACTAACACCACAACCGTATGCTCACCAACAATAAGCATAAAAACAGGTTGTCCCATTAATCAACGTCAAGTCAAATTTTCATTGTAGCACAGAATTGAGTTACGCAAAGAAATAAATAATTATAAAAACCTATTAATAACTTTATAAGCTACTTTAAAATATCTAAAAGAATATTTTTGATTAATGCGATCAATCAAATTTGAACGAAGTTGTTATTTTGGCTAAAAAGTTGAACACCGATTTGAGGTTTTGTCTGTTGTTCAAATATATACTGTTCTCCTGCCAAAAGGCAGAGAATCTGTCCGCCATAAGATAAAAAGAACTTTTGACGGACGAGTTGTATTCCTACATGAACAGTTATAACAGGCAACTCAATTGACACACGCGTGGTAGAGAGTTTGATATGATGAAACATGTGCATATAGTTTTAAATTTACAAAATTTTTCACCTATATGATAGAAGAACTATATGTTGCAAACTACATTTTATATGATGTTTTGAAGATATTACATAAAATTATAATGGCGTTGAAATTGTAAATATGTTTATACAAGTAGCCATTTATGTGCGCTTTTGTATCGTCTTGTATTGTAACATCTCTAACAGACTGACACACACTCAACAGTTGCTGTTTTAAATGAAATCTAATATCAAAATAAAACTATTGAGTGCTATAATAAGATTTATATAATAATTTAAAACTATGACAAATAAGGTCTAAGATATCTCGTGGAACTTTATTGTATATACATACACTCAGACATGTGAAGTATTTGTTAAGTAAGATAAAATGATAATATGATAAAATGCAGGCGATACAAGTTTAGTTTTATTTATTGTATATATCACGTGATATTTAATTTTATTTTGGATACGAAAGAAATTTGTTAACACATTTAAACGATAGAAAATAAAAATATAACATCTTTTACAACATTCAATATATATTTAACAACATGTTATTTATGTTTAATGGAATCAGGCGTTACCTTGCGGAAGTCCATCCTAAGTAAGAAAAGGAACAATATTTAGCCGCTTCCGCACATGCAAAGGTAGTCGTGCAACAAAGTGCACCGCCCGTCAGTCCGCTGATAAATGCGTATGCGGCAAACAATGCGATACACAACTACCACCGTTAAATCACTCAACACGTGTTCCACCCCTCCACGGGGCATCTTCAGGAGTTATGTTACACCGATTAGTGCCAAACACCGAGCGAGCTCAGTCCGTCGCCGCTTGTTATTTATATGCCACCTCATCCCTGCTGATGTTATTTATGCGCTGAAATTAAGAATCTTATTAAAATAGTTATAGATACGTGATAAATAAAAGAAATAGAAATATACTCGTAACGACTACAATTCCTCTTTTAAAATTTCACAAGCAACTGTTGATTGTTTTTCCCGTATTTAACAGATTATGAGTCGCATTCCGAGTCGGCGATAGCTTACTTCTTATAATATTAAAATATTTTTTATTCATGCATGAATACATGTCGAGTGCTATACATTTTATTTGCCAGGTACAAATAATATACGACCAGTTTTTACACAGGAAACAACACAGGAGTTAGCTCTACCAGGGAGGACACATTCGCTCGGCCTGTTTTATATATAGTCCGGGATCGATACTCCCGACACGTCGATGCGCGGTTGCACCGGACTCTAATAGTTCCACAGACAACTGACCGCTATGGGTAAGTGATATGGATTACCTGGTCATCGGTCCCTGGACAACACCGCAGTCGTCATAGGTAACCAATATACTGATAGTTATGTTTATAATTTGTTGTTTGTTGATCTTAACGAACTATAGTACTTTTGCGTTAATGATACAGTAAATGATCATTGTCTGCAAACCTAACTACGCCTGTCAATCGGAATAGTTTTTAATTATATAGTCAAGCTCAATGAAACCAGTTGAAAATATTTTTTCGAACATAAATAAGAATTAACGCGTAATTACAATTCAACGGACAATGATTGTTCGCTTACTTAACGCAAACTAACTATAAGCAAGTATTAATATTATATATATTTAATTATAGCTATACAGACAGACTTTTTTACCAGATGTTATTGGTTTGTCGCATTCCAATAAAAAAGGACGTAACATTTCACAGCGATCACTATATGTTATGGTACCAGGACATTTTTTTCCTTTATATTTATTTATCTGTAGTGGTGTGGCGGTGTGAGTGACGAGTCCTCTGTTCTCAGAGGAGGAGGGAGAGGAGAGCACGACGCTGCCGGTGCGGTACCGGCCTGAACCTCCCGACGCGCTGGCGCGGGCTTCCCGTTTCACTCCTCACGAGATCAAGCTCATGTACCGTGGCTTCAAGCAGGTACGCATTCACCCAGACCCTGGACTTCTATACACCATAATATAACTCCTTATCCAACTGCGCAAGCATTTACACTATAAAATTATTTATATCTTTATGTTTGTTTTAAGTTTTAAGTAGAATTACAAACAAAACAGTGTATTTTAAATCAAAGGATCCATAACATGCATTACATAAAAATTATTGCCATCGGTTGCACGTGCGATGCTTGTGCATGTCTTTCATTCACTGTATGTAGTCCTCATAACAGACCACTGTGTTCTAATTATCTTCGTATACTTATTCACGTAGCTATTTAATTAGATTTATCTTATGTGACCCGTCGGTGATTGCAGTGTGGTATCATACGCAGAGGACGCTGCTGCCTCTAAAAACCTATAAGTTGTGGCAATCCCATATAATTACCGCACAAAGTGTAAGTTTGTAGGAGTGGTCGTGGTACGGTAGCTTCTTGTTCTTCGGTAGCTTCTTGTTCTTCGGTAGCCTCTTGTTCGTCGGTTGTATCTTGTTCGTCGATTGCTTCTTGTTCGTCGATTGCTTCTTGTTCGTCGGTTGCTTCTTGATCTTCAGTTGCTTCTTCCTGTGTTGACCGCACCTCCGCTAGCCCTTATAATGAGCGCGGAGACTCTCAACAGCGCGATGCAGATTTTCGTTGCGTCTACTGTGGCGCCATCTGTCATGTATCTGTTTCACTGCCGCCGCCGCCATGCGATTGACGGTCACGTGGGTAAGAGCTTGGTGTTTGAGTGGCGCGCGATATGCACGCCACAAGTTATATTAACAATCGAACCCGGGACTTATCTGCAAGTCTCAGTCCTTTACCGCTAAGTCACCAGTGCTCCACATGAATATAACTTCATGACGGAATATAAAGAACTCAGCTATATATTATCAAAATATTATAAAAGAAAAAGAAATTATATACAACAATACCTCGCTTTGCGTCGTTTCGTTTTGCGTTTATTTCGAAGTTGCGTCGCTGCTTAATTAGTACTAATTTTCACTGTGCGTCGTTAGATTTTCGAGGTTGCGTTGTTTTGGGTTCGAGTCTTTAATTTTTTTTTAAAGATGGCAACAGATTTGTTTTTAATTGAGTTATGCATCAAAACTCGGGGATTTTTTTCTAACTAAAAATCAACGCAATTTGAATACAGTTTTATTTTCACTTTGTTTTGCTAATTTTGGAGTTCGGTTTCAATTACGTAGTGTGTAGTGCTTTTTTTTAAAAGAGAATAATAAATTTATACAAATTATTACGTGTTGTTTCTGGTTACTAAAAAGGTAAATATTATTCCAATTTATTTATTTGCATAGTTATATTATTTTTGTTTTTTGAATGTTTACTTTGTTTAATTTTCTTTTTAAAAAGTAGTATTTTCGTAACCCTGGAACCTATCTTCGATCTTTACATGGTCTGCTATAGAAAATATTAATTCACTTTGCGTCGTTCCAATTTGCGTCGTGTTTTTTTTTTGAAACGTAACCACGACGCCAAGTTAGGTATTGGTGTATGTAGAAAATAAAAAGGTGCAGTAAATAAAGAACTGTAAAAAAAGGTAACAATAATAATGAAAACAAGTACAAAAATTAAAAATTGTGAACTAGATTTTGAAACTAAATAAAAGCGTCGAAAGAAAATATGCGATATGAGGATTTTAAAGAAGAAAAGATTATTCAGAAGAATGAAAGAAAATATAGCAAAAAAACTTAAGAACGACGTCAGAAGGAAACGCTAGTAAAAAATGTATTGAAAATTATTTGTAACAAAAGTCTCTGCTATAGATTTAAGATAGCGGAACGAGAAACAAAAAAAAAGGAATATAAGTCGTGTCAAAACATTGAGTTATTATTGTGTATTATGGACAACCGGCTGGCGAGCCACGTGTAATTATTTAAGTAATAAGATTTATTGAATATCAAACAGCAATAGACAAGTTGTCTTAATCTTTACTAAATATATTTATAAATAAATTAAAACATAAAACCTGAAAATGTTTCGAGGATAGCTGAAAAAGTAGACAAAGAAAGTTATTTAAAATTTCTTCGGTACACGAAATACCCTGTGGACTAAACCTAAAAGGTCCTGAATTTACATTTCAGCACGACACTGACCCTAAGCATTCGTGCCAACTGTGCCAAAACTTTTTAAAGAAAAAAGCAGATGAAAAGTTTTTAAAAATCTGTCTCCAATAGAACTTGTCTGGAATGCACTCGATAGGAGACTTAAAAATTGCTCCACCAGCTCAGAACATTAATGGAAGTTATCAGTGAATAGAACCAGTTAGAGGAAGATTGTTTTATTAAGTTAATAGAATGTTTAAAATTTGTCCAGAAATTATTAAAGCAAAAGGTGGTCACTTTGATGAAGCTAAAAATTGAATATTTTTTTCAATATTTGTTAAATTTCTCTTTAGTCTAAGTTACATTTTATTAAATTTTTAATTTTACATTAATATAAGTAATTTAAGATCGTAAAACTTTTGTTTTATTTCAATTTACCTCGCTGCTTCTTAACTTTTTGATGGTAGTGTGTGTATATATATATATATATATATATATGTGTGTGTGTGTGTGTATATATAGATATATATTTGTTGGTTTCACTGTCTGTGTCATGTAGTTAATAAAATAAAGTAAGAAAAGGACCAATATTTAACCACTTCCGCACATGCAGTGGTAGTCGTGCAACAAAGTGCACATCTTTAGAAGTTATGTTACATCGATTAGTGCCAAACACAGAGTGCAAGGCAAATTTGTCCCGTGGAGGGGTGAAACACGTGTTGAGTGATTTAACGGTGGCAGTTGTGTAATTCGCATTGTTTGCCGCATGCGCATTTATCAGCGGGCTGGCGGGCGGTGCACTTTGTTGCACGACTACCACTGCATGTGCGGAAGTGGCTAAATATTGGTCCTTTTCTTACTTAGGATGGACTTCCGCAAAATAACGCCTGATTCCATTAAAAAAATAAAATAAAGAATAGCAAAGTTAATTTCTAACCGGTGTCGCTTTTTTACAGGAGTGTCCCACGGGCATGGTGGACGAGGAATCATTCAAGAACATATTCTCACAGTTTTTCCCGCTTGGAGGTAAGTCTGGTGACCGGAAGGCGGTGTTTTCGTACAACCTCTCTTAGATATTCAGGGACAATATTTGCGAATGATTTTTCACATACTATTTTATTTTCATAGTCTTTTATCTTTTACAGTATCTTTCTCGTATGCGTCATATTTACAATCACGACTTGCATGGAGGGCAGTCTTTCGCACAGCCGTCAGTCGCACGACACAGAGCTGATGTGCTGACTGTAGATCATGTTGTATGTTAGTAAATTTTCTTGGTGTAAGGCGACATACAAATTCATTGTATATTTTGTTTAGCTATTGGAGGCCTCTCGTACCCCTAATTTGTTAGGATCAGGGTCTTTGTTTACAAATAAGTTTAACAAATTTTATCTTTATTCTTCACTCACTTTCATTCTTCTCAATTTCTTTTATTCTTACCTTTTCTCCTTCACAATATCTTTCATTCCTTCTTGCTTTCATCGCCTTCCTTCCATCATATTATAACTCTAAGTGGCTAGGTACATTTTTTTAATTCTTTATTTTATTATTTATCCTATTTTATTTATATCACAAAAAAATCATTGTATTGTAAGTGGCAACAACCATCCTGATATATACACGTACACGAGTAAAATATTAGGTTTTATTTTACTTGGATTTTGGACTATGATCAGTTAATGTCACGAAATAACATTTCAGATTTATATAAGTGAATAAGATACCTACAAAGGTAACCGCAGGAAACCTGAGAAATATGTCAGAACAAGTCAAATGCTCGCGTGATCTGTTATCTGATTAACAGGTGTATGCTGATGTTATGTGATTACTACAAGGTCAGAATACTAGCCGTTTGGAATCCACTGTATGCAGTCTACCAAAATTAAATTGAAAGAGTACAAAAAAATTCCTTCGTATTCTAAACTACCGAATGCATTGCCCCCGGGATTCTTATAAAGTGTTTTTAAACAGATACCGAATGTTATCATTGAAGGATCGACGTTCTCTAATAAACGCCACTACACTTAAAAATATTTGTGGTGGCAATGTTAACTGTTCGGAACTGTTGTCCGAGGTAAATCTCTCTTTTTTTTGTCAACGGCGAAGACAAATATCGGTAAATGTGCACTTTTATACAGGATGTGTGACCTCCACCTTTCATATATTAGTGATATTGATATATTCTCGTACTCTTGTATCTTTTAAAAGACAATTTCGTTCGAAATTACTGAAATCAATATATAATATAAATAAATAAACCATAATATTTGATCCCTGTTTAGTAATGTTTTTACTTCTTCTGTCATTGTTTGACTATAAATCATTACATGTTCTCAGTGAGGTAGTGATAAGGTGACAATTGTAACTAATTTTATATTTCTAAGTTTGTACTTTCTTACTGCCTTTTGTGACTGTTTATCTCCAATAAAGTAAATAAATAAAATAAGACACCTGTTACGGATCCATCTGAACTATTCTCGTTTTGTTTTAGGTCCCTGTTTTAAGGACCTTGCGTTTTCGTCTACGATGGTAAAAGCAGGGACTATTTATACAAATCCTCATGCAACAAAGTGCACCGGCCGCCGGCCCGCTGATAAATGCGTATGCGACAAACAATGCGAATCACACAACCGCCACCGCCAAATCACTCAACACGTGTTTCACCCCTCCACGGGGCATCTTCAGGGGTTATGTTACACCGATTAGTGCCAAACACAGAGTCTGCGTTTTGCTAAACTCTGAATGGCTAAATATTGGTCCTTTTCTTACTTAGGATGGACTTCCGCAAAATAACGCCTGATTCTATTAAATAATGACTATTGTTCTTCCTAGATCCTATGTTGCAACCGAAACTGGTAATCCATTATTTCCGGATCTTTGCGCTTTTGATTTGACACTTTCGATTGCACCACAGTCTGGCCCACTAGTGGGTCACAGGTGCACGAAAGAGTGTCCTTGAGTTTAAACCTATGAAGGTACTCGGAGAATCCTTGCTTCGTGAACATCTGGACCAAAACAATGTCCAAGTCAATCTGACGAAGCACGAATTTCCACCGGAAGAACTTCCGCGTTACCAAGGCTTTCGTCTCTTCCATGTATCTGATATTCCATTCGCCAAGCGTCTCCCGTCTAAACTTTAGCCTGACAAATCCAATAGCGTTCTTTACACTCTGATTTACATGTTCACTTTTTTTATGGCCCCCGCTATTGGGAGCCTTTCGTACCCCCTATCTGGTGTGGGACGGGGACTTTTGTTTTCATTTATTTAATTTTTCACAATCTTTTTTTATTTTCGCTCTCTTTATTTATGCATCCTATGTTCTTTCATTCGGTGTTCATTCCACATTTCTTCTTTCATTCTCTTTCGCTCTGTGACGTTCCATCCCTCTCTCATTATACAATAGTATTTTATTTATTTTATTTCTGTTATTTACACTCTTTTGTTTTATATTTATTTCACTTAAGCTGTATAATTCTATTTATTTACAATTTACTAAAAGTTGTTACCATTATTACTTATTTTCTATTTACATTTTTATTAACTTATTTAAACTTATTTAAGCTTATTTAAACTTATTTAAACACTTATTTAAATAATATCACTCATGTCCGAACCGAATTTTTACAAGTGTCGTGTGTAAAAGATAAATAAATCGGGGCCATAAAGATCATAACAAACAGAAACAGGAAAGAAACTCAACAGTTGCTATTTTTAATGAAATTTATCAATTTTTCACGTGTAATGTACACGTGAAAAATTGATAAATTTAATAATAACAATCATGTAAATAAGTAAACAGATCATGTTCACGCATTTTCATAAACAAAAAGGCATGAATGCTGTAACAAGATTTATTTGATAATATAGTTTTAATTTTATTTTTAAAACTAAGAAAACGAATGTCTTACACAATTGATCGAGTTAAGACGTTGAATGCTAGAACGAGTGACGCCTACATCAAGCATTGGACGCCTTACAGTTGAAATGATGATGTTGATGATGATGATTAGCCATCAATCTTGTTAAGATCATCAGGAGACACGGAATCCAGGTCACTTCCAACTGGTTTTATCTGAGAGAGGCCTTTGTCCATTGTCATTTCGGATGTAGATATAACACAACTTTCCACTGTTCAATCATTATTTTGCAAAAACAACGACTTGCTAAACGACTAAAGTCGTGGGGTAAGGAAATAGCGATATAAAGGACCAGTGGCGCCATCTTTTATCGACTAGCCGACCAAATTTGGAATCCATTAAATCACCCTGCAGCTTAAACAATGCTTATAATGTCTTGTAAATTGCTTTTGTTGCATGACATTGATACAATTTTTATGCACAAGAAAGCTATTTGGCTATTTAATGGTCTCTGTGTTTGGCACTAATAAGTGTAACATAACTCCTAAAGATGCCCCGTGGAGGGGTGAAACACGTGTTGAGTAATTTGTGCGGTGGCGGTTGTGTGATTCACATTGTTTGCCGCATGCGCATTTATCAGCGGGCTGGCGGGCGGTGCATTTTATTGCACGACTACCACCGCGTGTGCGGAAGTGGCTAAATATTGGTCCTTTTCTTGCTATTTGTGTAATATATGACTTGAAAGCAGTAGGTATCTAAACAGTCTCCAAACGAAACACCACTGCACATTTAACACGCCGTTGGTTTCGTCTAGTTCACAACTGGGCAGTGAAAGACTTGGTAGATACTTCGTGCGTGGGCACATCCTTCACCGAGGTGTAAATATCAGATTAAAGAAAATGGTTATACGATTAGCAATTCAGAATTATTTCGTAAAGTTTTGTGTTATTTCTACGTGAGATATTTTATGTGCTCTCTATCCAACAAAACAAGTTTAAATGTATATATTTTACGACAACGATCTACAAAGGTTTGTCTGTCGGAGTGATTTGAGTTCTACGGACAGTAAATATCCCGCTTGTCCGCAGATGCGACGCAGTACGCGCACTACGTCTTCAACACCGTGAAACATAAACACCGCGGCAAGCTCAGTTTTGAGGTACGTCGCGTTGCAATGCGTTAAAATCCTACAGGACTGTCGGTGACGATATTCTTTTAAAATATAATCACACTAAGTTAAAAATGAATCTCAGATACATTAATTGGGTGCTATATTTAATCCTTCAAGATTCACATGTGGCTCGCAACGTGCAGATTGTTCCTCCGATTTCGTTCCCCCCTTGTCTATATACCTATTGAGTTGGAATAAAACTGATTATTTTCATTTCTAATGACAAACGTTTATTTTTATATTATAGTTGACTAGCTTCTGTATGTTATACTTATCCTTTTTAGCCGATATCTGTCCATTGCAAAGCGTAGGCTTTTCCCAAACATAATCACGGTGAACGGTACAATGCTGCCTATATCCAACGATTTCGCAAGAATTTAACTATGTCGTCGGTCGAAGTGGCGGACTTACCCACGCCGCGTCTACCGCCTCTATGTCGCCACTTCAGAACCTTTAGCCCCAACGGCCATCTGTTGCATGAGCCATGTGACCCGAATTTGTCTCTTCGGCGTATTTCTATTGCTCTAGCACAATTGTCAAAATCTAAAACGGCTGAACCCGGACAAATACATGTGGAACTACTTTGAGGGTACGTTCTAGTGTTGTGTTGAGGATGGTGCACCACCGCAGGAGTTCCTGGAGACGCTGTCGCGCGTGGCGCGCGGCTCGGCGCAGGAGAAGCTGGCGTGGGTGTTCGCGCTGTACGACGTGGACGGCGACGGGCGCATCTCGCGCGCGGAGATGCAGGCCGTGGTGCAGGCCGTGTACGAGCTGCTGGGCCGCGCCGCCGCCCCGCCCGTGCACCCGGCCGCCGCGCGCGACCACGTCGACCGCATCTTCCACGTGCGTCCACCTCAGACACAACAGTGCCACTTCATTATAATACTACAACATACACACCATCACTCTCCAGCTTAGTTACAGTAACGAAGAGATCTAGACTCACCGCCTTGAACACTTTACCACCACATACCTGGATAAACAGTCATCTTCTACCATAAAACAACAATAAACACACCATCGCCCTCCAGCTTAGTTACAGAGGCGAAGAAGTATAAGCTCATTACATCGAGCGCTTTGCAACCTTAAGCAAAGTAACAAAGTAACAATATAACAAAGTAACAATATAACATAGTAACAACGTAACAAAGTAACACTGTAACATAGTAACAACGTAACAAAATAACAAAATAACAACGTAACAAAGTAACAATATAAGAACGTAACAAAGTAACAATATAACATAGTAACAACGTAACATGTACATAGCTACTCGAGTTGATAATCAAACTTAGCTACTACAAAGAGATCTGAGCTCAACGACTTTGCCCCGGATGAGCTCATTGTGGTACTCCTTGAGCTCAGTCAATGGAAAGAACTCTAGTCTCGACTCACACAAACACTGACATTTCATTACAAAACTAAAACATATATATCATATATTAGTGATATAGATATATTCTCGTGCTCTCTCGTATCTTTTAAAAGACAATTTCGTTAGAAATTATTGAGTACACACAATACGATTTAAACCTCATTGAAACGTAACGGCTTACTGTGACTCATAATTATTGCGGTGTGATATGCAGCATTGTTTAGTTATGTTTTTATTTGTTTTGTCATTGTTTGACTATAACAACAACAGGTAACAATTGTAACTGATTTTATATTTCTAAGCTTCTAAGCTTGTACTTTCTTACTGCCTATTGTTATTGCTTATCTCCAATAAAGTAAATAAATAAAATAAAATAAAACACACACACACACACTCAATCTAATGTAAATTGTATATAATTATTTAAGCTGCAGATTTTACAGCTCAGTCACTATTGACATGATAATAAATATAACTTGAGATTCAATTATTATTCACCTTAAAAGCTATTTATGTTGTGATAGGTAGAAAGTCTGTTCCATCATCAGCACATTTGTGATGGGCCTTGCATCCGTTGTAAGGGTGGTGTTTGAAGAGTGAAAAGGAGGTGTGCTTTCAGTTGATGGACCTGGACGCAGACGGTGCGGTCTCCCCTGAGGAGCTGACGCGCTGGTGCTCACGCGACCCCGCCCTGCTGCGCTCGCTCGACACGCTCGACACGGTGCTCTGACGCACCGACCTGCGCAGGTGAGTTCCGCACGGTGCTCGTGCAGCTGGAAAACGTAGCTGGTACTCGCTCGTTTCCTACATACGTAAAACCCCTAAAAATAAAATATTTGTTGAAGCCATAAGATTTACATGTCATAATATACACATGTACAACTGATCCCGTATTCACTGCGAAAGGACTCGAGTACGGAATGGAACTGGAAGACAGGGTGAGCAGTGACAACTTCGCTTTGTCAATTGAAGACAGAGAATTTTTATTTATTTACTTTATTGAAGATAACAGTAATTAAGGCAGTAAGAAAGTACAAACTTAGAAACTTAGAAATATAAAATAAGTTACAATTGTTACCTTATAACTATCTCACTAAGAATATATAATGATTTATAGTCAAAAAATGACAAAAGAAATAAAAACATTACTAAACAACACTGCATATCACACCGCAATAATTACGAGTCACAGCAAGCCGTCACGTTCCAATGAGGTTTAAATTTTATTGTGTGTACTCAATAATTTCTTTTGTTATATTAATTTATAAGTTAAAGATGAAATTAGGAAATGAAAAAAATAATAAAGAAAAAAAAAAATATATATAGATGCCATAATGCAATTTTTGCCAAAACACCGTGATTGAACAATTGTGAATATTAGTGTTGGATAGAAAACTGTATTGTTATTTGTCGTTATTGGTATATATATTATTGCTCCTAAAGTATTAGTAATATTATTTATTTTAAATCTATATATTTATTTTCAATTTCCTGGCGTTTGAATATATCTTTTATTCTCGATTGAACGTAATAAATGTAACAAGACGACAATGTAATGGCAACGTGTAACGAAATAACACTTTAACAATAGACACGATACACCATGAAGTAGGGCAGGAAATAGTTTATTTTATACACAAGAAAATATATACATAGTTGTGTAATTGTAGAGAACAAGTACAATGGGCGGTCTTATCACACGAGGCAATCTCTTACAGACAACCATAGTATGGGAACAGTTGATAAAACAGTAGACAAGATATACATACATATGTATATAGCATATATACTAATAATATAATGATAAATAAAACATTAAACTGACTTGGATCGCACTTGCGTCAGAAATAATAAAAAAATATAGAAAGAAACAAAACGAAATAAAGAATAAAAAAATCAATTCAAAATTCAAAACATTTCTAAAACGTTTTCTTAAAAATAGACAATGATTCAGCGGTAAATCATTACACAATCGAACAGTCTGTGTGATGAAAGATTTACATAGACATAGAACTGATAAAACCACTTGTCGAATATTTATTATGAGAAATAATTTTAAATCAAATCATATAATATTAAATTCAATTGATATTAAATCTGATGATGTCTAAAATTTTAAAGATCGAAACAATTGATAATATGAAGATGCAGGGATATATGGCGGATATATTATCACTTTCATGCCAAATACAGTTTTAGTTTTGCTGACTGGATAAGGTTTTTTTTTATGGCCCCCGCTGTTGGGGGCCTCTCGTACCCCTATTTATGGTGGGACAGGGACTTTATTTGCAATTTAATTTTTCACATAATTTTTTATTTTCTCTCTCTCTTTCATACTTTACTTTCTCTTTCAGTCTATTATCTATCTTTCATGCTACATTTCTGCTTTCTTTCCCTTTTGCTCTGTTCATCTATCATTCTTTCCCTTTTTCTTTTTACATTTTCAATTTACATTTTTATTTTACATTTTTATTACTTATATCCTATAATTATTTTCTATCACAATTTTATGTATCACTTTGGTTCTATTTTATCATTTTGACTGGATAAGGTTGTGTATGGTAGACTTCTTGCAATGTTAGCAGTTGTCGGTGGTAGTGATTTAAATCGCTGATTGAAACTGTATGTATCAGAGATTTTATTGTTGCAGGGACGTGGAGGCGCAGGCGTCGTGCTCGACTGTCGACGAGGCGAGCACCCCGCCCCCCGCCGCCGCCCCCTCCGCCCCCGCGCCTGCGACGCTCCCCGCACAGCCGAGCGCCCCCGCGCCGCCTACTCTACTCACGGCTACTGTAAGCATCACTCTGTATTCAGCATCGCTCTATATTCAGCATCGCTCTATATTCAGCATCGCTCTATATTCAGCATCGCTCTATATTCAGCATCGCTATATATTCAGCATCGCTCTATATTCAGCATCGCTCTATATTCAGCATCGCTCTATATTCAGCATCGCTCTATATTCAGCATCGCTCTATATTCAGCATCGCTCTATATTCAGCATAGCTCTATATCCAGTGAAACTTTAGTTCGTAGCGACGCGAGCCCAGCCTTTCCTTCAAGTTTCATTGCCTATGTCTACAACAAAGTTTCGACTGAAAAAAGTTTCTAATTCATTTGTAACAAACGCAATCAGACTTTTTAAAATGTAAATTGACGAAAAATGCTTATTACTCAATGAACGAATGTTTAAATGACAAGAAACTTTGGTAGTGATGTCGCTAGTTTTGATTTCATTTAGACAATATCTAATAAAAATATATTTGTGTTAATCTATATTACTAAACTTTATTAAAAGATGTGTTGTTGATGGAGTTTCTTTCAGCTTCTTCTACACAACTTTAACACATTAATAAGCAGAGTTGTAGATCACTAACAGTTCTGTTAAAAGTTGTTGTCCTCCAATGTTGAATAAATGAATTTTATCTTTATCTGCCTATGAAAAGATTTCAGACTAAGCGCTATCTGCTGCAGTCAAGGTGAAAAAAATTACAATCATTTATAATCAACTATTAATCAGCTCGTAAAGAGCCACCTACTGAATAGAAGTAACAAGAAAAAAATGGACGACCCTTACCCGCCATCCTGGTGTCGACCTGTATGAGAAATACAATGAATGCATACGTGTATGGAACAGTCGTGGTTTCAGCGTGACATATAAGTCTTTTAATACATTTTGTCCGAAAGGACCCGAGCGGCATCCACTAGCCGGTAAGAAAAGGAATAATATATAGCTACTTCTGCTATGTAGCAGTAGTCGTGCAATAAAATGCACCGCTCGCCAGTCCGCTGATAAATGTGCATGCGGCAAACAACGCGAATTACACAACTACCACCGTTAAATCACTCATCGATGGACTGAGCTCACTCGGCGTTTGGCACTAATCGGCGTAACATAACTCCTGAGGATGCTCCGTGGAGGGGTGAAACACGTGTTGAGTGATTTCATACGATAAATCGTTGTCAGTATTTAAAGATTGTAAAAGAGCACTTCTTTGGCCTCTAAAATAGAATACTGAGTAGCATTTGTTATTTATATATTGAGTATTTAATGGAATCAGGCGTTACCTCGCGGAAGTCCATCCTATGTAAGAAAAGGACCAATATTTAGCCACTTCCGCACATGCAGTGGTAGTCGTGCAATAAAATGCACCGCCCGCCAACCAGCTGATAAATCAGTATGCGGCAAACAATGCGAATCACACAACTGCCACCGTCAAATCACTCAACACGTGTTTCACCCCTCCACGGGGCATCTTCAGGAGTTACGTTACACCGATTAGTGCCAAACACAGAGTCTCTGTGTTACGACTAACACTGCATGTGCGGAAGTGGCTAAATATTGGTCCTTTTCTTACTTATATTTTGAGATTGCGCAATAGGGATGTGAGACAAAATCTGAACAATACTTAAAGAATGTAATGAGTGACAGATGATGACAGGAGATGGACAAAAGAAAATCTGGAGCACGTAAGAAGAAAATAAAATAATAGTCAAAAGATAAAAATCATTTACCCTTGTGAAAAAAGTCCCTATCTCACATGCAGGGGTGAGAGGTCGACGACCGCTGACGCGGGTGTCTGTTGCAGGTGACAGAGGAAGCAGCTCCGAAGAAAGCCAAGCGGCGCGGCCGGCGCTCCTCATCCGTGCAGAAGACGCGCTGAACTTTCGACCTTATTTCTTCACTCGTAGGGATCAAACTGGACCGGCGCCGCGCCCTCGAGGCGTTATTCGCTGACGTCACGTCACTTAGTGACTTGACAACATTTCGTCAAATTTAAATATTCTATTTTGATTAATAATTACCCGTAAGATTAATTTTTTCTATTTCCCAGCATTTTTTAAAATATACCATGACCAGTATGTCTAGATTATATATAGATCGTGTCATCAACCTGTATTTCCCGCGGGTCATTTAGTGACTCGTTCCATAATTTCAAATGACCCACTTTACTTCCAATAGTGATTTTTTTTTTCAAAGCAAATCTCGTGTCCACCTTGACGTATCTCTAATACTGGTATACAAAATTTTTGTTAAATATGACTGACCCACGCCTTCGGTTATAACGATACAGAGTTTTCCTAAACACTGTCTTATTATTCCTAATTATATTGTAGGTTAACAGGTCATTTTTAAAAAAGAAAGTCAAAATTATCTTCATTCGAGTAGACTTAACTATAGACGCTTTAGAGTCATCTAAATTGTTTTAATACCAAATACTATACCCCTTTGACCAGCGACCTTCAAAACTAATTTGAGTTCCAAAAATTTTAGTAATTAAATGACCCGTTAAATAATTTCAATTGACCCTCTTCAATTACGAAAACATTTTAAATCAAAAATAATATCTGACCTAAATGTGTCTTTAACACTCATATCTTGTTAAATTGTGAACCTACAAAAAAAAGTTGCCGTCCCATGTTTATGGTATGTATCAGTAAAAGCTGTGTGTAAGCTTGCACCTCCGATTTCAACAAGACAGAGGTCACCAACCTATGTGGTTCCATGACACATCTAGTGACCCATTTCATTTTAGTTCCAAAAACAATTTTTGTCAAAAATTACTCTCTGCTCCGAATGTGACTTTAATATCCAAAGTTTTATTGAGTATGACCCATTGAAAAGGTTGCTGTCCCCTGGATTCTTCCTTTCCGATTTCTCTGCAGCCTTACAGCGACTATAGGTCAACATATGCCGCCGAGTTCAACAAGACAGTTATTTAAATAAACCTATATTTCGATAGACTAGCCAAAATCACCCTTGTTGTTTAAAATTCTGCAATATGGTTCATTGCCGACTGGATACGTAAAACTAATTATTTGAGTCATAGTGTATCAGCAATGTATATCGAATTGGAATATTGTTACGGTCGCTAGTACAGTCAGACGAGCATTACGACTCGGATCAGCCAACACTAAGTTTTTTATTGGCACCAGGATTTCGATGCTTGGGTGTCACGTGGACCCTAGAGGTCCAGCTTTGTGAAGGCATCTTGAAGATGCGTGGTCTGTTGGTTGAAATAGATGATGATTTGTTTATATTCTTTTATCAAATTTTAATTTTTTTTTGTGTGAAACTGAAATGTGTATGTCTGCCCGAGGGCGGGCGCCGTCCGGAGCCTTCTGCCAATTCGTGGTCTTTTCAAATCGATAATAATATTTATTAGGAGCCGGGCACTTGCCCAGCGGTCTTTTCGTATTAAATAGTTTAAGGCTTGCCTTCCGGGACTACAGAGCTGCTGGAATTCATCTTTACACTTCACCTAGTCACACACCCAGGTCTTGATGAACCTTGGGCTGTTGAGTAACGGTTATGCATTACCAAGTGAAGATTTCTCTGGTTTTGTTGGTATTGGTCGATATATCAGTGAGAAAATAAGAAAGACAGGTAGAAAGAGAAAGAGTAAGAGAGAAAGAAATGGATCTCGCACGCTCCATATAGTGCCCGAGAAGGTCTTCGCCTCGTAAAGATTAACAACCTCCTCCCCCCTCTCCCCCTTTCTTCCGGTAGACAAATCCAGTGCCAAGTTTCAAATTCTTAACATTTTCTCACTACAATACACAATCACACAGACGTACTCACGGGGGAGTGAGGTAACATCAAACTCATGTGCCAAAATAGGTTATAAGTAAAACAAATAGATATATTTACTGTTGTAAGAGTTGCAAAACCGACACCTGCGCAGGTGTTGTTGGTCGAGCGAGCTACTCCACCTGTTTGACCTGCTGGCAGCATCATATGATGAGCTGTCTTTGACCTTGACCCATGACTATTGACCTTATTGTATAACCCTGTTACATATCTCTTGAACTGTGACTCATGACTCTGTAATACATCACCTCTTGGCCCGTCATAATTATACCCGTGACTCATATCTCTTAATAGTCAACTTTTGACCCTTGACTGTTTCATACGACTATGAATTTCTGACTATTATACCTGTGACTTATTATTTGTGACTTGTGACTCGTATCCTATGGAACTATTGACATAATTCAAGACTTTGTTCCGTGTTTTTCATCCGTCACCCGTTCCTTATGGATTTTCAACTGGGATCCTTATCCTCTGACTTGTACCAGCTCCTGGTGACTCTAGCTCATGTCCATTGACTCGCTCGACCCCGCGCTGACCCGTGGGTGCCGGTAGCAGCTCTTTGCCCAACTCTGCCACCAGGCAGCCGTCGCTCCCGAGCGCTAGTACGTAAAAGATTCTATTCACTGTTCTCTATTGTTCTTAATAAACTTACTTCTATTTCAAGTTACTAAGTTGTTTCATTTGACTTTCTTACTCCTGCAGCTTGACATAGAATCACCTCACCTGGTAGTAAAAAAGAAAGCTAACTCTGGAAATCGGGGTAGCTCTTTAAGAGTCTATATCTATGTCTCTGTGTTTGGCACTAGTCGGTGTAACATAACTCCTGAAGATGCCCCGTGGAGAGGTGAAACACGTGTTGAGTGATTTAATGGTGGCAGTTGTGTAATTCGCATTGTTTGCCGCATGCGCATTTATCAGCGGGCTGGCGGGCGGTGCACTTTGTTGCACGACTACCACTGCATGTGTCTTACTTAGGATGGACTTCCGTAAAATAACGCCTGATTCCATTAAATAGAAGGGTTTCTATATTCTAATTGAAATAAAAGACTGTTGTGTGAAGTAAACTGTATCAATGTTCCATACGAAATACCAATATGGAATGCTTGAGCCTACCAAAGTTACATGACGATATACACCTGCGAGTATAATATCATGTTGCCTTTTAGCTGTTTAATTACTTTGGTGTCGGTCAGTACTTGCTATAAGCGGCAGGTAAATATATAGGTTCAAGTGACAGTCAGTTTCACTAGGTTTACTAAAAACAGTGTCTAGTACAGTGATTCCCAAAGTGGTCTATATCGACCCCTAGGGGTCTATGACAACCTGCAAGGGGTCTACGTCAGCGAAAAAAAATGGGGGTCCATGAAATGAAAATGGGGGTCCACAGACTGGAAATCATTAGCCGAGGAGATTTAAGATTAACCTTTACTAAATTGGCGCCAAATGTTGATAATTCATTATTAAAGCATCAGGTTCAAGTTTGGGGAACTCTGGTCTAGTACATGAAACTGCCATGGGGTTTACTTCGTACAAAACATTTCAATAATAGTATAATTTTATAAAATATATCTTCTTTTAGAAACTAATTTTGTAAATAATATATTTTTATTTTAGATTCATTAAACTAGGGAATAAAATGTACCTTACAAACCTAACTAGGTACTCGACGTTTAGTAAGATAGAAACTAAGTTATACTGATTATTTGAAAATACAACATTATGGTTGGAAATTAAAACTTCAAATTAATAATTCCTAGCTTCTAAATTTGAAATATATTAAATTAAAAATACCTTATTAAACGGTTTTATTCAGTTCGACCCGTACGGATTTTGTTTATTTGGGTCAAAACTAGAAATTGAAATTTAAGCACCTTCCCGTTGTCAGATTGATCTGAAATTTGTTACACACATTTAATTTAGATGACAATACAATATAATAAAATCAATAACATTATAAATCTAAGATGGCCGCCGATATAAAATGGCGGATGACATATTTTTCCTAAACCCCCCAATATGGGTATCAAATGAAAGGGCTACACTAGTAAAACGCGATGATTATGTCAAAAATTAAAATTCAAGATGGACGCCGTTCCAATATGGCGGACTCGGTACATATTTTTCCACAACCACCACAATATGGGTATCAAAAAACCGTTTAACTTAAAAGTTTTTTAAATGTATTTATTAAGCGTAATATCGTACAGTTTACAATACGTTGTTGTTCATTTATTTATTCATTCAATAAAATGGTAGACGTGGTCTTTTTAGATATCTTTGGAGAGATATACCATAATCGCCATGAGCAGGCGGGTTGGCGATAAGTGTGGTATTATGGTAGGCAGAAGCCGTTGTCCATCCTCTGAAAACTTGTTTGTAAACAGTGACAATCCTACATAATTAAAGCACAAAGTGTGAACTATATTGGATTGTATTGGGAAATGAACCTGCGACCAGCGATCGCAAATCTCAGTACTTTTCTACTAGGCTATCACTGTATTATTTAGCCAGTGAAATAAAGATAGATATTTTGATATTTAAGGTTACATTAGCGATGAAAAGGATTTTAATTAATTGTACAAATAAAAATGACAGGCAAGAGGAAGTATCGATACGCCAGTTCAGAGTTCCCCAAACTTTTTTGTGTCGTAGACCCCTTGCCATGTTTTTCCGTGTTGGGTAGACCCCTTACTTACCTGATATTGATTTTCTGTAAATTTCTAACCGTAGTGAAATTTAGTGTTAAAAACTTAAAGTAAAAACACATGTTAATTTATAAATTTATTAATTGAATTTAAATTAAAACTACTCAAAATAAAATTTTGTATCTGTTATGTAAAATATACGTTACATTAAATAAACAATTTTTTACTTCGTAGGTACTTTTATAAATAATGTAAATGTTTTGATATTATAAGATAGATTGATGTAAGTAAATAGGTACTATCGGTGTGTGTGTTGAGATCCATTATCGTGGACCCCCATTTTCATTTTATGGACCCCCAAATTTTTTTTCGCTGACGTAGACCCCTTGCAGGTTGTCATAGACCCATAGGGGTCGATATAGACCTCTTTGGGAATCACTGCTCTGCAGTTATATTGCTTGTTCCCTAAATATCAGTGCGAGGTCATAAAAGTTAGTTGAAATGTCGATAGATGGCGTCGCGTGCACTACCAAGATGGATTACGTTTATCGTAGATTTCAACACACTTTATATTCATAACATTAATCTAAAGTCGCGGGGTATCGAATCGATAAGACATCGATTTGTTTTGTAATTGATATCACGGCACAGATAATAAATGGCCGCTGCCCGAAGAGATAGCGAGACAATACAAGATAATTGACAGACAATCTAATCGAAACACTTCAAGCGATGTTCATTATTTATAAAATTGACTTTTGTTGAATTATATTTATTTATATCTACCATCTAAAGTTATGTAAATACAGCACGTATAGTTTTAACGTCAAAATTAAAGTCAGATATGATCGCACATATATATAATCTGGCCATAAATACTGTTATAAATAAAAATAAACAAAACATTACTTTTGAATTTCGAATCTGTCATCATTATGACAGTTCATTGTTTTTTCTTATTTCGTGCCAAAACATTGTAAAACATTTAGCGATATTAAAACGTAGTGGGGTGGTAAAAAGAACCGAATCGCTGCGATTGTATTACATGAAGTAAATTCTTTCCTTCCACCAATATTTAATTGGGAACAGGGTTTTGTTTCTTAATAATTTTTTCGCTTGAATTTTTATTTTCGTTCTCGTCTTCCATAGTACACAATATCTTTTTTCCTCCTCCTATCATTTTACAATTCCATCTTCCTTTCTCAATCATTCCATTCCTTTTGTACATCCTCAAACACTTCAGTTATCTATTTCTATTACAGTATCACAGTTTTAATTGGTTTAATTATTTTCTGGTGTACATCAATTTTATCAGGGATTTATTTTACAATTTAATTTAAATATCAATGAACCTATTTTAATGACTTTACAATGTTTTATGTAGCTATGTTTTGTTCCTGTCTATTGCGTATTGTGCAACTTTCCTAAAGAATTTGAGAAACACGCTTGGTGTTAGTCAAGTGCTCGTGTACCGCGCTGTTGAAAGGTGCAATGAAACCTCCTTTGTTTTTGTCAGAAAAAGATCTGGCTGTACACGTAGTGTTTGTATGAAAAAGGATATCAAAACATTGGCACAAATGTATCAAGATACCACTTTTAAGATAGTTAAGCCTCTGAAAGGCTTTGTGTTGAGTCTTAAAGCTCTTGGATGGAAATGATCGTTCTGGACTTCATCAGAGCTGAACTGCATCAGACTAGCTGATCTAGTCCTGATCTTAATTGACTGGATTATGTATGATCACTTTTATAGAGTAAGGTTTGCTATAAGCGCCATGATAATTTGTAACAATCCGTGCAATTGGAAGTGAAAAATTGTCCCATAGAAGGATGCGTATTGCTATTAATGTCTGTCAAAAATGTCAATGTAAACTAGATGCAACGTTTTTTTTTAAAGCGAAGAATGTCAATGTTTAAGTTTAGTAGATAGAGGGGCAAGCTCCGCGCTGCCCCCGGCGGGATTTATCAGTAATTGATTTCGCGGAGACGGGGGTGATGTTTACAGAGGGGGGGAAGGGGGCAGTACCGTCAGTACACAAGATTTATTACCCGGGGGCAGGATCGATCAGCAGCTCGTAAAGATTCCGCCGCGAGGCTTCACCCGCCCCCACGCGACTCATTGAAGGCTCTCGTTTGAAAATATTTTATTGAACGCTAGCTTATGAATTTAGAAGATTTAAATTGTTCGTTAAAAAAACAGACAGATACAAGGAATAAATTTATTTAAGTTGTCATTCACTTTAGATATGACTGCTACTCTTAGTATGAGTCTCGTATCTCTTACTTACTTCTTTCACTTCACTTATTTCTCATTTACAATGGAATAGGAATTAAATGAGAGAATGAGATGATTATTTACATAAGAAGCGCTTTATAATGCGTATGTTATTATAAAATCTAAACCAAAAAAAATAATTTATAATTATTTTGTTTTTAATCCGCGTATGTATAGGAAGCATGGCGCTGAAAAACCTTATTCTAAAACCTCTTTCAAGGTAGAGCAGCACGTATATATTACAAATTCACCAGAACAGGATGCACAAGAGCTCTTAAATCACTTCAGACCAGTGGCGTAGCTAGGGGGTGGCGAGCGGGGCGGCCGCACCAGGCACCATAAGCAGGGGGGCACCAAAGTTGAAAATAATTTTTTTAAATTTTTTTTTTGAATGATGAATAATGAAATGTTAAAATAAAAATGAAAACCATAATTTAAAGTAAATAACATAAAAACAATATCGAATTTTACTATTTTTGTGCTAAAAAAGTTGTTAAATAATATGAACATTAAAAAAAAGTAAACACTTACAAATTATAATATACACAGTGTTTAAGCCTTTCATTCGCAAAAGACATAGTGTTTTTTAAAAGGGCCCTAAATGACAAAATAATAAATTAATACGTTATTGCAAGATTATTTAATGAATCTTGCAATAATGTCTATAGAACATGAACTAGTCGACGCTGTTGATTTTGAAAATGTGATTAATGACTTTGCAGGCCAAAAAGCGAGGAAAGTTCGTTTTTAAATTTTCCCAATAAATTTTATTAAGATCTAATGTTATTTTATATATATTTATTATTACTTTGAACCAAAAAAATATATATACATTCTGTTCTGAATTTTGAAATTATTTTCTCTTTAGGGGGGGGGGGGGGGGGCACCAAGCCCCAATCTGCCCCAGGCCCCAAATACCATAGCTACGCCACTGCTTCAGACACACCGTGGTGGACCTGATCACCAGCTGTTCTGTATTTGGTGCTGCAAGAGCGGAATACCAGTCTTGGTGAGCAGAGACAATACAGGAGAACATCAACTCATTGATGATTAGAAAGGAGTGTCACCTGGAATTTTAAGAGTTCTGTAAAAAGGAGGAAAAATAGGACAAGAATGATAAAAATAATAAATAAGTGTGATACATCAGATATGTACATTAATAGCGATATAGATAGTAAAAAAATAAACAGGAATTAAAAGAAATAAATTCGTAAACAAATTATAAAAATTATTAACTTAAAACAGTAGATTTCTGTCTCTGTGTTCGCCACTAATCGGTGTAACATAACTCCATTTTTAATTTCGAAAACGGTGTAAAAGCGAAAACGTGTTAAACAAGTGCCGTATAAATCGGAGGATAGGTGTATTAATATTTCATAGAAAACTTTTGCCTAATTTATTTTCATTTTATTTTATGCTCTCCTATAATATTTCCTTTTACGTTTTAAAACACTTATTCTCTAATTTATTTACATACTCGGTGTACATACTCTATTTGAGAATAGAATTCACTGTGTACACATTTAACAACTATTACTTAACATTTATTGTTTTTAAATAAGAAAAGGATCAATATTTAGCCACTTCCGCACATGCAGTGCACTCTGTGTTTGGCACTAATCGGTGTAACATAACTCCTGAAGATGCCCCGTGGAGGGGTGAAACACGTGTTGAGTGATTTAACGGTGGCAGTTGTGTAATTCGCATTGTTTGCCGCATGCGCATTTATCAGCGGGCTGGCGGGCGGTGTATTTCATTGCACGACTACCACTGCATGTGCGGAAGTGGCTAAATATTGGTCCTTTTCTTACTTAAGAATTATTCTTGACTGTCACAGTTTTATCACCATCCCATCGCAGTATAAGTTTCTTTCTGTTTCTAACTTATTCTCATTTCTTCTATGACCTTACTGCAGAAGTCTAGGAAAGTACGGCGACTCTCGTCTTTGTTCACCTGCAAGGTGATATTTCTCTTCTCTATTCTTTGCTGCAACTATACCTGGTAATCTGTTCCGCGTCAAATACAGCCAGTGATAAAGTGTATTACGGTTTAATACATTCCCAGGTCAAAGATACAAGAGGGACTCTTTTTTAACTTAAAGTTATAAAAAGTCAAGTTGTTGCTGCTAAATCATGCAAATAAATGCCATAAATAATTATTATATTTAACACTAAACATACCATAACGGGACAAATGAATCATTTTTAAATTTTATACTTAAAATGTATGTTTGCCTTATTCCTTTTGTACATTTGACTTCATGACTTTTTCTTGATTAATATACAGTTGTATTGTTTATTCTTCCTATTTATTATAAAATTTAATTTTTATTCCCTTTCTAGAAACTATACACCTATCCTCCGATTTACACGCTACTTGCTTTACACGTTTTCGCTTTTACACGGTTTTCCAAATAGGTTTTTTTTTTTGGTTTTTATCGCACTCTACTAAATGCTACTGTGATTGAACACGTGTGCTGTGTACACATTTCACGGGGAATCCCGAGCTTATGTGCTGACTTGCTGCGCACGCGCACTGTGACTGTATTTCTTCGCATAAAATTAAAGTTTTATCTACGGAAAATAGTATTTGAATGAAAGTTTCACAGTATCAGAAAGATTTAATTTTACATATTCGTAAATTAGAAGTGAGTGCATAATTTAGATTATTACAAATTAACGGCTGTGATTAAAGTAAAATTCAGAGAGATTGCAGGAAATTTTGGAGGGAAATGTAGATATTTAAACTTGTTAAAGCATTTTACAACTGTTGAATAGCAAAATTATGCATTTTCTGCAAGCTTTTCGATTAACACAGTTTTGACTTGAAAATTTTTAATTTTTGATTTACACGTTTTTCTCAGGAATGTATCTACCGTGTAAATCGGGGAATAGGTGTATTTTATACATTCAAGCAGGAGATATGAAGTCCGGTCATTTGACCCGCTGTTGTAGAAATAATTACCTAGTTATTGTTGCTGCGATTAGTGTTAATATCTTGTTTTTTTTTTAATCAATTATTGTTATAATTGTTAGATGAAATTCAGGATTAACGTCTATTGCTTGACGCCTATCCCATAGATCTTAGAATATTATTTAGAACTCATTTTAAATCAAGTTTCTCAAACTGTATCTCTACTATATTCTGACATTTATATCATACACAAGTTACTCCTGTAAATAATTCAAAGCAGATAGTTAATATATGTAACATCTTCATTAAAAGTAAAATCGGAAAGTTGGTAAATGAAATATTTATTTTAAACACAGAGCGAGCGGGCTGAACAGCAAGTTGCATTTTATGTGATCTCTCCTCGAGTGCAAATGTTGATTAATAAATTAAAAAGTACCGCACGGGACACGGGGTCGCGGGGTCGCGGGGTCGCGGGGCGCACGTCTGCAGCATTCCAATACGTTGCCGTATTTATTTTGTGGCTTTTAATCAAGCGGAGTGTACTGCCGCCCGCCCGTGGGTGGGCGGCGGCCGCCCTATTCGCTCTCCGGTAACTTTTTGGAGATTTTCAGGTCGCGCGGACTGAAATATGAGGAATACTGAAGCGGGAATGTCACGTGACGTCGACGTGATCATATACCGTGTGTATAATTAACAAAACACTTGTATATAACTTCCACAACATCTAATGGAGTCATAGTTTGTAGTTGACTAGAATTCAAATAACACAGTCATTATTTGAAAATAAAACATTACAGACGAAGGTAATTATTCCTAGCTTGTTAATTTTAGTTTATATAATTTCATTTTACATAATTATTTAAGTTTGATGTTTTTATTTATTATTGTATTATATTTATATTATGTATTAAACCTTTTTTATTATAAGTATATATGTTATATACGTATGTATGTATGTCTATGTATATTTATGTTCATTTGTTTGTGAATATGTATTTTTTTGTACACGTGAACTACCCTTTATAAGTACTATTATCTTTTCCTTACTATGGTTGTCTGTAAGAGATTGCCTTGTGTGATAAGACCGCCCATTGTACTTTTCTGTATATTATTGTATCTGTATATTATGTATCTTATCGTGTACAATAAAGAATATTAAATAAAATAAAAAAAATAATTATTTAAAAACGCCGCTTTCGAAATAAATAAAAATAATAATCAACAACAAACACTTTTAAAGGTGAATGTTGATTTAGTATGAATGAACATTTGATAATATGTACGAGTTTATATTGTTATTGTCAGTATTTTAATTAAAATAATAATTTCTCGGATCAGAATTGTCGGCACATAGCACGCCTGGGTGCCAAGCACTCGGATCCGAGTGCTAGAGATGCGAATGGCTTTTTCACTAATATACGTATGTCATTGACATGAGGATCCTGGGTGTAATTTTTAATGGCATTACATTCACGCTCTAGATTTAAAATATTTAAGGAAAGTTATGAAAAAATGCACCAGTATATTACAACCTTGGCACTAATCGGTGTAACATTACTACTGAAGATACCCCGTGGAGGGGTGAAACACGTGTTGAGTGATTTAACGGTGGCAGTTGTGTAATTCGCATTGTTTACCGCATGCGCATCAGCGGGCTGGCGGGCGGTGCACTTTGTTGCACGACTACGTCGCATGTGCGGAAGTGGCTAAATATTGGTGCTTTATATTACAACCTTTTATGTGCTATGCTCTACAGCCTTTCTAAAATCCTTACGCCCCCCTATGTAATATGTATATTTTTATATTATACCTTAACAATTAAATTACCACTTGTGGGTGGTTGGCCCCACGTTTGGTAACACGGGTCTAAATAATTTTGTATATTGGCTTCTTAATTCTACAATGATCTTTGATTATTTTAATGTCGAATATTGTTGATGGTCACGGTTGACATATCTAAATATAAATAAAAACTCTTTATCAAAATTAAAGGTTAAAAAAAAAACAAATTATTCTTAATTCAAATAGGTTAACAATCACTTTGGAGTAGCCAATCAAAACAAAGTGTTTGTATTGTCGTTCTTGCAGCAAGCTGCCGCCGGCGACAGTTCAACATGCGCTCAACACAAATACACTTGCACAACAAATAGTTTTCTATACATTTTTAACATCTGCAGTAGCAGGTCTTAAATGTTTATGGAATTGTTTTGTACATAGAACAATGTATTTAATTTTTGATAATAAATACAAAATACGGAACCAATCAACTTATTTTTATTCCTTTTATTAATACCGTGTCTTTATTTTAAAGATGTTAATTAAAATTTTTACAAATACATATTCTTTGTTTATCATTGACATTGAATTAATAAAAATACGTAACCAATCTAAAATACGGTATATATATTAACCTATTTTATTATAAGTATATATGTTATATACGTATGTATGTCTATGTATTTTTATGTATATTTATGTTCATTTGTTTGTGAATATGTATTTTTTGTACACGTGAACTACCCTTTATAAGTACTATTATCTTTTCCTTACTATGGTTGTCTGTAAGAGATTGCCTTGTGTGATAAGACCGCCCATTGTACTTTTCTGTATATTATTGTATCTGTATATTATGTATCTTATCGTGTACAATAAAGAATATTAAATAAATAAATATATATTTAAATATAGCAAGTAAATGAATTCCCTCGCTGTTTTTATTTACAATAATTACTCTTTTAAAATAAGGTCCAAAGTGTTTGAGATCACAAGATTTAGTTAAAGAGTGATGAATATACAACACGATGCGCTGACAAAACACAAAGGTAGGTCCTTTACTATCGATCCTACTAAAAGTATGGGGGAGGCGTGTATTTCCATCAGTGGATATCTTACTGCAGATGATGATAAATACAAATATATTTAAAAAAACTTTTAAGTTAAACGGTTTTTTGATACCCATATTGTGGTGGTTGTAAAAAAACATGTACCTGGTCCGCCATATTGGAACGGCGTCCATCTTGAATTTTAAATTTTGACATAATCATCGTGTTTCACTAGTGTAGCCCTTTCATTTGATACCCATATTGAGGGGGTTAAGGAAAAATATGTAATCCGCCATTTTGTATCGGCGGCAATATTAGATTTCACAGGAACTCTGTAGTGTCTAAATCTAGATATAGTTTAGATACTAATCTTAAAAATTCTAATGTAAAAAAATCCGGTTTGCTAGAAAACTTGTCATAATACAAAACACAGCAGTTCCTGTTGTAAAATAATGCATTTTATTGCAGCATATATTGATATTATTCACCTAATAATTTATTTATTTATGCATACAAGCAGTAAATATTAATTAAAAATAAAGTAAAAATCGTTGTGTTTTAATGTTTCTGTTCATTTACAAGTGTAACACTTATAATTTACTTTATAAGACATTAGAAAAAAAAACATCAAACAGAAAGAGAAAAGTGATCGCGAGCGAGAGGGAACATCTGGCTCACGACACAGACATACGAAAAGAGAAAAGAAAAATATTCTTCAAAGAATTTTAAATTTTGAACACCACAGATATTTTTAAGCGTAGTGGCGTCCATTAGAGAATGTCGATCCTTCAATGATAACATTCGATATCTGTTTAAAATACAATACAAGACGATACAAAAGCGCGTTGAAATACCTACTTGTATAAACATATTTTGAATATTGTATCTGTATAACATACATCTGCCTACTAATTGTCTCTGCATCTACTCGAGTTGACTGATAAAATAATACAAAGTAAATAAAGCAAAGCCTGCAAAACTATTCCTTCGTCGTCAACTTCCGAAGTACCAGCTCAAGGTCAACGTGCGGCGACGACGTGGGTCAGTTAATTAACGGCAGCGCGGCTGATCAACAGTTAATTAATGACCCTTGCTAATCAACGCGTTAAAGGCACATAAACGCGATCTAATCAACGCACGCCGGCCGGTATAAAGGCGCGTCGAGCGCGGTGTTGCCAGCCGCCATGACTCTGCATTTGGGTGAGTTGACATCTGCTTACGCTTTTCCAAACTATATGCTCTTCATCATCATTAAGATCGGGGGGAAAATAATTTTATTAATCTTAAAATAATTTGAAAATTATAAAAATATTCAAAGGAGATATTTTTTTTCTTTATGGCCCCCGCTATTGGGGGCCTCTCGTACCCCTAACTTTTTGGGATCAGGGACTTTATTGTTCAATAAGTTTTTCAGTATTTTCTTTATTAATCACTCTCTTTCACGCGTCACAATATCTTCCATTCTTTACTTTTGTCCTTCACAATATCTTTCGTTTTGCTCTTTTATACCTTCTTTCTTTCCTCGCCTTTCTTCTATCATCTTCTTACTCTAAGGTGGCTAGGTACATTTTATTTATTTATTTTCTTTAATTTTATCTTACATTTAATTTATCTTTATTTACACATTTATTTTACTTTCTTAATTATTTATTACACATTTCTTTTTCTATTTCTTATTATTAGTTAACAATTTATTTTGTGTAGAGTTTATTAAGTACCTTACAAAGGAGATATTAATTCCACATATCTTTAATCAAAGCCGTCTGAAAAATCAAGCCATCTGCAATAAACACGGTATAGATACCCTTCGTTCGGTGAAGTGTGTACAAGAGCATTGCATACTTTATAACATTTACTTTAAAAATGTTATTTAGTTTTCCCAAACTAGATGTCGCTGTACAAAACTCTTAAACAATGTTATCCTTTGCAGTCAGATAAAATGTAAACTTATAATTATATGCAAAATTGTCAATATCAAAGTTACCATTTTCTATTTTAATTTACGTTATTTATATCACGAAAGCCATTTTGAGGTTACTGTAATAAATTTATAATTTTTGTTATCTGTTTTGTACTAAAAAACACTTATCACATAATAAGTCATTTGTTTGCCGACTGCAAATGTAAATTTGTAAGTTCTGGATCGCATTGAAATTGTCTGTGTAGCCTTCAGGGTACAATTGTAAATTATATTATCTACGTCGATCAAACGTATGTTTCTATTTAAACCCTAACGCACCGGTACCTGGCGACTGTTTTGGGAAACAATGTGTATATGTTTTATGGGATCAGGCGTTTCCTTGCGGAAGTCCGTCCTAAGTAAGAAAAGGTCCAATATTTAGCCACTTCCGCACATGCAGTGGTAGTCGTGCAACAAAGTGCACCGCCCGCCAGCCCGCTGATAAATGCGACTCTGTGTTTGGCTTTAATCGGTGTAACATAACTCCTGAAGATGCCCCGTCCGTCAAGGGTTGAAACACGTGTTGAGTGATTTGATGGTGGCTGTTGTATAATTCGCATTGTTTGCCGCATACGCATTTATCAGCGGGCTGGCGGGCGGTGCACTTTATTGCACGACTACCACTGCATGTGCGGGAGTGGCTATGTATTGGTCCTTTTCTTACTAATGTGTATGTGAATATACAAATACCTGACCAGAAATTACTCAAAATTAACCTTCTGTTTGTAACCTAATATAACTCTAAATGCAACGCTTAGACGTAAGGAACACGTGTAAAAGCATTTTATTGGAGAATGTAATTCAGTCTTCGCACTGTGAGGTACCAGGGGTTGCTGTATAACAGCTGCCATCAGAATTGATAATTTAGGCCTTTTTTTCTACCCGGATCAATCGAAAACAGCAACGCCATGTGCGAGCTCTGTATTTTTATACACTTCACATGACCTATCATTTTTCACTTGCAGATATTTCTCGCATCTCATTCCTTCATCCACATTCATCATAATCTTTTAGGTTAATTATCACATATTATTACTTTTTACATTTTTTTGTTATTGTACTATTTGGCATTTTGTTACTATTTTTATAAAAATTTTAATCCTTTTTTTCCTTGTGCTCTATATCTTCTACTTTTCAGTCGACAAACGTTCACTGTAAGGCATAGGCAACCTTCAAAGATCGCTAGTACGACCGACCCGATACGATGATAACAGCGCCATCTATCGATGTCTGGATACATCAACTACAACATTAATCTGAAATTGTTTTCTACCCGCAGCGCTGAGTGTTGCGATCCTGCAGCTGGTTGGCTCGGCTTCGAGCCGGACGACCGTCGCTCCTCCCGTCACCCCCAACGTTCTGCACCCCACGGACTCCTTGGAACTACAGGATGAAGAAATCTCAGAGCTTTTGCAACAGTTTTTAGACAAAACATCCACGGATGCAGCGCAGAAGAACCTAGCGAGGTTAACTATCGAGCCTTACCGGAAGAAAAATTACACCAGGGTCGAGTGGAAGAGGACAGACCAGCGGCCCGGTAAGAAAAGGACTATTACACCACTCGCCATCATCGTCACCAACTTGCCAGACGTGTCAAGGTCAAGAGCAGATACGTCCGACGTGGAAACAGCTAATGGTGAGGAACTTAAAGTTGAAACTACAAAAGACTTCATCTCCAACTCTGATGATGAGAATCCAGAAGTAGACGAGTACAACGATGCTGTCAGTTCCGCATCCTCCTCAAGTGAGGAAGACGTGTGGAACAGCGACGCAGTTAGTGTACTCCGAAACAGAATGCCGCCATCTGGACCTGCATCACACAAGTCTGAATTGGACGACTCCGAATCGAACTCCGTGGAAATTGTTACCGGAGTAGAAAATGACGTGGGAGTGAAATTAAAACATAAATATATCAACCTCATCACCTCTGAGAATGATCAACAACTTGAGGATGCACCGTCTGGAGGAGCAAATCAGACCGAATCGTCCCGGCGTAATATCTCTCATCATGAACACGTGAGTAGAGAAAGTGAGAAGGAAGAAATTACACCGGACGATACAGAAGTAAAGAAAGTTAAATTACATCACTCCGATAAGGTGCTGGTCAAAGGCAGAGGAGTTGCAAATCCTCAGCAGGAGGAGGATCCTCACCATCACTCAGATGGAGGAGAACAGCATTCAGCACTGAATCACGTTCGCGCTCATAAAACCTACAACCTGACCTTCGTCTTCACGCGATAATGTGAATTTGTTCTAACGCAAAGAATAAAAAAATATTCACGAGACATTGTCGACTTTCATTTATTATTGTTATATTTAGAAAATTGCCGCGCATCTGTAGAAATTGTACTACATATTATACATGCAGGTGTATAAATGGCCATTTTCTTACATTTATCTCTTATATGCATGATGATGTGAAACGTAAAGAAAGTACTACACTTAAAAGTAAATGCACAATGTTGTATATCTACAACTTAAGGTTTTTAAAAAATAAGTATTAAGATATTATACACATATTTTTTTCTATTTTTCCCTACATTGTAGTGCAGATAATGCAAGGTAAATATTTTTTAAAAGTATAAATATAAGCCATGCATTTAAGGGTTAATTCAATATTCTCTATTTTTTTTTTGTTCTTTCATCCCTTCTTGCTTTCATCACCTTCCTTTCCTCATCTTTTTTACTCTTAGGTGGCTAGGTACAATTTTAATTCTAATCTTTATTTTATTCTTACATTTCTATCATTATCTTTTAATATTACAGATTTGTTTAGATTAGAATTTTTTCTTTTACATGTGTTTTATATGTGCATTTTGGTACAAGTTTTCCTATTTGGTTTTATTAATATTCTTTATTGTACACGGTAAGATACGTTTAAATAGATTCACAATACAAGTACAATGGGACGATCTTATTGCACGAGGCAATCTTTTTCGTCATTACTGCATGGTACAAGCGTCGCCCAAAGATCTGGTCATACGTCGCGCACATCCGACAACATCTCGCCACCTTAACCACGTTGTCGGTCCTAGTGGCACAAGTGATGAACCCCGCTCACTGCCACCTCAGACGGGAAATTCCTCAAGCTACGTCGTTTCATTTGTAATTCGATCTCACAGCGAAACTTCAGTATAACTCTCTCCATTGTTCTGGGTGACCTAACCATCTAACTTCGACAAATACTAGCCGTCTGCAATGGTTTTCCATGGGTTCCATAGATCAGGGGTGAGCAACCTTTTTTAGTCGGAGAGCCGCAGTTTCAAAAACAGTGGGCAATGAAAAAAAAAGTATATATTCAAGGTTCAAACCATGTTCTAAACGTAATTTATGTTCGTAATCGACCGATTTCAGCTAATTAGACACTTTTATTATCTTTAAAGCCTTGATTCTAGTATTTTTATTAAAATATACGAAAAAAAAAATTTAAAATTTACTTGCCTCGAGGGCCGCATGCGGCAAGCGGGCCGCGGGTTGCTCATCCTTGCCATAGATCATTGGGTTTACTACGCGCAAGATTGTTTTATTTAAGTGTACATAGAGAATCATTCTCCACTCCTATTGTTCTCTACACTTAAACGTTAAAAAGTTTGATAAAAATTTAAACATAGGATTGCTTAAAGCAGAGTTCCCCAAACTTTTTTGTGTCGTAGACCCCTTGCCATGTTTTTCCGTGTTGGGTAGACCCTCTACTTACCTAAGCTCTGACACTGCGACTCTCAAGTTTTTACAAGTTCAAAATGTATTGCGACTACAAAGCGAATACCAACATCCTACAACTTACACAATTTTATAAACATATACAACAATTTTTTTACTTCATAGGTACTTTTATAAATAATGAAAATGTTTTGATATTATAAAATAGTATGATGTAAGTAAATAGGTACTATCAGTGTATGTGTTGAGATCCACTATCGTGGACCCCCATTTTCATTTCATGGACCCCCAAATTTTTTTTCGCTGACGTAGACCCCTTGCAGGTTGTCATAGACCCCGAGGGGTCGATATAGACCACTTTGGGAATCACTGGTTTAAAGTAACTACCTGTTTTGTGTGTGCAATTGTGTTTATTTATTTTGGTCCACCAATAGAACCAATTGCCGTGTATAATTCATACCTTGATGGGTGAAATAACATTTACAACATACAAAATATAAAATTGTTAAAACTTTAAACAGTCGAAAACCTTTAATGTCACATTGTTGTTGGAACAGGTGACGCGAAAGTAATGTTATAATATGAACATACTATAATAGTGTACAAATGGCGTCAAATATCATTGCACTTTGACATTTATAATGTACATATATAGAGAATTATATGCCATTAAACGATGTATTGCTACACATCTCAAGAGCGCAGAATTTTCGTCACTGCATATTTGACAAGTTTTCAGTCTGATGTTTGAACGAGGCGTGAATTTCTTCTCCGTCTTCCTCGTCGTGGTGCTCCAAACCGCAACAACCAGGCGCCTGCAAGCCTTGAAAGCTAGTATTGAAGAATATATCGCCAAATCTGACGCCAGAAGTGTTGCGAGTAACAATTCAAGATGCTGTAAAACTTGCGCAGTTATGCATCAACTCGGCAGGTGATCACTTGAGTGATATCATCTTTTCCAACTTATTTTATCATTTCTACATATTCAAATAAACTTTTATTAACAACAAAGCTATTTCTTATAATTAATAACAAAATGGCTGCCAGTTGAAATTATGACTTTAAATTGCACCACCTGTTTTTATTGCGGTGTGAATTAAAATGGTTATGTATTTACATTTAATAAAATACCGCAAAACATTATTGAACTACCATTAACAAAATTTAAAACACATATTAAAACTGAAAAGGATATTCATTAATCGAATATTTAAATGTCAAGAATCCTTGGCGGTGATGTCGCTAGTTTTGATTTCATTCAGGCTATATCTAAGTGTATATGTATATATCTGTGTTAAACTATGTTTGTGTTGTTGTGGAGTTTCTCCCTGCTTCGTCTACACAACTATAACACCTTGCGAAGCAGAGTAGAGTCAATAATAAAATAGATAATATGTTGTCGATCAATAAGAGTTCTGTTAAAAGTTCCAACGTTGAGTAAACATGTTTTATCATCACGAAGAAGGTTTCATTGACAGTCGTCCAAGTAAACCAACAAAGAGTTTTTGATTTTTATTAGAAATACCATTATGAGCTATATTAAATAATTTAGAAAAAAACAACCGAATCGCTCAGAGCTGCGATTGGATCCAGGAGGCGAAGGAGGTGACGCGCGCGAATCCAGCCGGCAGACCAGCTTGGCAACCACGCGATGATCCGAATGACGTCACGCCGATCTGAGGATCGAGGGCAGAAGGGGGAGGGGGCGTTAGTAATGTGTAAAGTGCACTCTACTCACCAGAGTCAGGCAGTATGTCTAAAGTGTTTTCAGTATAAGAAACAACTTCTCATGTATTGCAAGTCTTGGTCACTTCTAGCAGGGTGCTATTTTTACGTGTTCACTTCACTTCTGGACTTTATATCAAGCTCTGGATTCTCTTAAGATATTAAATTAGGAAAGCGTTAAGAAATGATTGACGCGAAAATTTTGTAATATTTTGTTAGTTTTTAGATATCTCTCTTTCTTCCAACATCTTGGGTGGACATGGAAAATTTTTACTTAATTACACCAATACCTCACTTTGCGTCGTGGTTACGTTCCAAAAAAACACGACGCAAATTGAAACGCCGCAAAGTGAATTAAGATTTTCTATAGCAAACCATGTAAAGATCGAAGATAGGTTCCAGGGTCACGAAAATACTAATTTTTAAAAAGAAAATTCAACAAAGTTAACAAAACAGTAAAAACAGAAATAATATAACTCTGCCAATAAATAAATTTGAAAAATATATACATTTTTGTAACCAGAAACAGCACGTAAAAATTTATATTTCTCTTTTAAAAAAAGCACAACATACTACATTACAATACGCTACGTAATTGAAACTGTACTTCAAAATTTGCGAAACAAAGTGAAAATAAAACTGTATTAAAATTGCGTTGATTTTTAGTTAGAAAGGGAATCCCCGAGTATTGATGGCATGGCGCAATTAGAAACAAAAGTGCTGCTATCTTTTAGAAAAAAATTAAGACTCGAACGCAAAACAACGCAACCTCGAAAATCTAACGACACACAGTGAAAATTAGTACTAATTAAGCAGCGACGCAACTTCGAAAAAAACGCAAAACGAAACGACGCAAAGCGAGGTATTGGTGTATTTGTTGTGATACATTTTTTCTTTCTTCACTCTTCTAACGTGCATCTTAATATCTCTCATTCTTGTCAATTTACTATATTCCGAATACTTATTTCACTCTTGTCTCTTTATACTAAATTTCTTTATCACATTTTGTTGACTTCTTTTCTTTATCGACTGTTACTGCATTCTCCTGTGTTTTATTACCTTTCCTATTACATTCTGGCAGTAACATTGGACAGAATTTCTCTTCGTTCACCAGTCAGAAATATATAATCTACGTGCTTTGTGTCGAAGAAAGATGACAAGGGAACTCCGAGGACATGAACTGGACTTTGCAACTACGATTGAAAAGTCGCGATATACTCGTGAATAAAAGTGTTCTGTATCGCTTCGATGCGACGCATGTCCCATAGAAGTTGGGTTCCAGGCAGGCACAAGTTTCTTCTTAACATAAATAAGCCAACCAGAAGACTACACCGTGGTGGTGCCACCGCACATTCTTTATACTTCTTTTTTTTATGGTCCCCACTGTTGGGCACCTCTCGTTCTCCTATCTCGTGTGGGACAGGGACTATTTATTTCTAGTAATTTATTCATATTTTTTATTATTATCATTCTTCTCTTTCATGTATCGTATTATCTGTCGTACTGTTCCTTTAGCCATACATCCATTCTCGACCACTACATTCTAAGTTTCCTTAATATTTTATTTTGCAACATTACATTTATTGTTCAAATATTTAACACATATTTTGCATTCTTTTTACTTCACTGTGTATGTATAAAACCCCTGCCCTCGATGATGAATAGAGTGATGAGTGATGAGGTATCGTTGTACTTACAATGACGCGCTGACCGCTGGTGTTGATGGTGAGCGGCCCCCCGGAGTCCCCGCTGCAGGTGCTGACTCCTCCCGAGCCGCTCGTGCACAAAGTGGACGCGACCACCGTGCTCGTTCCGTACGTACGCTGGCACACGGCGTTGGTGATCACCTGCAGCGTCGCGTGGCTTTGCACCTGGTTGTTGCTGATGCCTGCAGCTGTAACGCAACGATCAGGATTCGTATAATCCCCATACCCTCCCTCCCCCCACGTTCAGACAAGTTAAGCTAAGGCCTCCCTTGTAAATTAATAATGGGACCAGTTGGATGCTATATACATCTTCCAATATCTTCGACAAGATCGTGTGTCGACCTTGAAGGACGGATGCATAATGCGGTACGTCGATAATAATAAAGATATAATAGAAAAATAAAGAGAGATAAAAGAGGTAAAAGAGAGATAAAGAAAATAGAGGTGATATCTATTTCTTTGAGTTCCCTTAGCCGAAAAAGCTGTTTACAAGATAATGTAAATATTCGAGGTCCTCTTCAAGAAAAACAACCGAACAATGCGAGAGACATAGAATGGTGATGGTGATGGAATCAGTTCTGCGTCAGGCTCCAGGAGAATCGTTGCTCACTATACCACTGGCTTAGATAAGTAAGAAAAGGACTAATATATAGGTACTTCCGCTATGTAGCAGTAGTCGTGCAATAAATACACCGCCCGCCAGCCCGCTGATAAATGCTACTTCTTGCTGTGCTTCCTGTTCTTTATTGCATGACTACTGCTACATAGCGGAAGTAGCTATATATTAGTCGTTTTCTTACTTAGGATGGACTTCCGGCTTAGACTCATGGTGTCCCCAAATCGACTCTTAGATAACTTAAACAAAAGAGATAGATTGTTATATAACTTTTTTAAAATAAATCTCAGAGTAACGTTACTTGACTATTTATTTATGCATCAACAAATACGATTTGGAGACACGAAACTCTTCAAACCCGACAGTTGTGTTGGATATGTCCGACATATATGATGGTAGTATTTTTGGTCCAATCCGTAATAAAAGTGCAGTTTGTTATCAAGTAACGTTACATTTTTTTTGCATTGCAAAATTTATTGACTGTTTTATTTAAAGTCGCTGAACATATTCTAGAATTTACCTTTTTTCACGCTTTTATAAGGAATGTATTTTTTTTTTCAACGAATGGACGCCTACTTGTAGCCATACGCATCTCCATATATCGGCACGATGACCGCTCCTTTGTTACCAGCATCCAGCTTCTGTGTATACTCTTTGTCTACAGGCACATGTTTATCACCCTAACTATCAGTTGCAGGACCAATGTGCCCGCCTACTGCCACTTAGATGAACAATCCTTCGAGATACGTCGGTGATGTTGGTTCTTCTGCGCATATCCTCATTTCTGATTCGATTTCGCAGCAGAACTCCGAGCATGTTCCTCTCCATTGCCGTTAAAGTGACACGACTGTGAATGGCCTTTTAAAACATTCACAAAATAGTCTGTAAAATGAGGGAGGCAGAAACTGTCGTGCTTGGCGACGACTCCCGTTCATGAGGAAGTAAGGAAGAAGAAGAATTGAGCGTGGTGCTGTAGGTATGTGAATGAACTTGTGTTATTCACCACCACTGGCCATAATCGGTGCAGTCGAGTCCACCTGCATCAACTTCCAAGTGTGTGAGTGAGCGCGTTATATGAGAGAGAGATGGAGTGCCGCCCCGTGTTCTCATTGGCTGTGTTCTGTTTGTAGAAATAATAATTGTAATAAAACAAGCTACCGCATACTTACCGTCGCTGGTCTTGCCGTAGCCGGCCGCCTGGGCGCGCACGCCCACGAAGTCGTTCGACAGCAGCGCACCACTCGGCAGGGCCACCGGCGATATCTGACCTGTGAACAATCATACGTCGCTCACATCTGAAATTATGAGCAGGCAAGGATTGTCCAGGCCATAAGAACCTGCATGAAAAACTTATGTATGTCGATTCAAAAGCATACGATCGCTGTTTAGATACTGTATTTTTACTGCATGTAATTGAATAAAGCAATATTTAATAAGTGGTGCAAAGCAGGTAGGGATTGTTCACACCAGAAGACAATGTATCAAAAACCTCAGGACTACCTCAGGAAGATTCGATAAGCACTAGAGTGCTGTATTAATACAACATTTACATCTGCTGTAATTAAATAAATAAATATATAAAAAGTGGTGCAAAAGTAATATCTTAATTTAAACGTCTTGTTTGTGGTTTTCGATTCTAATATTCATATTCAATATTTCACTTCCAAAGGGTTTAATAAGTAAGCAACATATTTACATACTCGCAGTGAGAATCAACAGTCAATATATTCACTTACAGATTATATCAAAAATTGCAGGTGGCGCAAAAGTAATGTCATAATGTGATCGTGCCATAATTTAATACAAGTAGCACTAAATATCACTATGTTTTAATATATGTAATGTAGATATATAAAGAATTAGTTGTGAATGTGCATTGTTGTATATCTATATGCATAGTTTATACGTATATTTTCGTTCATATTATGACATTACTTTTGCGCCACCTTATACATACGTATATGTACATATTAAAGTACTCTATTACATATATAAGAAATTTACATCTGTCAACTAAGCCAGCAAGATTCACTTGAACCGTAAGGCTTTATTATAGATGTTACAACCGGAATTCACGAATCCTTTTCACGATATTTTTGACTAAGTAATTTAAATTCAACCGACATTAAATCAACAGAAAAGTCTTGTTTTTATTGGCTCGTATAGTGAACATTGTCAGTTGAACCCTGCATATAACTAGCTGTCTCCCGCTTCGCTTTTAACTTACGCTCCTCATTTTGCTTTTGGAAAATTCATCCATACTTAGTTTTTACGCTGTTTTTAAAACATCGAGAGGGTTAAGGAAAAATATGTCATCCGCCATTTTGTATCGGCGGCCATCTTAGATTTATAATGTTATTGATTTTATTATATTGTATTGTCATCTCAATTAAATGTGTGTACCAAATTTCAGATCAACCTGACAACGGGAAGGTGCTTAAATTTCAATTTCTAATTTTGTCCCAAATAAACAAATTCCGTACGGGTCGAACTAAATAAAACCGTTTAAAAATATCGAGGAACACACTCACTGTTTAATTCGACCCTGGAAATGCTGATGATGGCGACGTCGTTCTGCAGCGTCGAGGGGCGGTAGGAGGGGTGCGTACGAACGTTGCTGGTGGTCACGCGCGTGCCGCCGGAGAACAGCCGCGTGGAGCCGAGCACCACCGTGAACTGGCGCGCTTGCTGGCGCCCATCGAACCAGCAGTGACCAGCTGTGAGCAGCCGCGTCGCGCTCAGCAGCGACGACCCGCACACCGACTGCCCACCAGACGCCAGTGTGATCACCAGCCCACCCTGCAACATACACAACACCCTGCCTGTACAACTCCTTGTAAGATTTGACTTGATGCCGTAAAATGACAACTGACCAGTTCTCTATATCTCTGGCATTCATCTAATTGTACATACAAAAGTGACCACTTTAAATCTTATGTAAATATGAATATGAATTGATAAATATCAACTTGGTAGACTTGGGTCATCAAGTAACCCAGACAAGTAGGCGAGTAGACAAAATACTAGCGGGACTTCAAGGATTTGGGGGTTGAACTTCTTCTGGTATATGTTCATACACACATACATATCTTTCTCTGTTGTTGCTGTCAGGTTATGGAATGAGCTACCAGGACCAATGTGACGGGTTGCTAACAGGATATAAAACTGTCTTTAAAAGAGCACTTTCTTGGCCTTTACAATAAAGTAATGTGTAGCATTTGTCATTTATTTGTATTTGTGTAGCACCTTTGCCACTATATATATATATATATATATATATATATATATATATATATGTGTGTGTGTGTATGTGTGTATAGTAATGTATGAATTAGTATGGCTTTGCGCGTGTAACGTTGCAAGTTAACGTCCCATAAATCTTAGTTAAAATTTTAACCAAAAAAATGTAATCACGAGAAACGTCTCATAAATCGCAATACAGCAAAAAATTGTTCAACTCTTAGCGGGTAACGGTACGTCTCAAGTGGCGTGGGGTCGTGGGAGCGTGCTATTGGTTTAACGGATCTTTGTTTTTATAACAAAAATTCCTATGCGCCCGCGCACCAGCGACAGGAGTTGACATTTGCCAGGAGAAGGATCCAGGCCTCGGTCGCGTTCACTAGCTAGGTGTCGTCTCACGCACCGACGCACACTCTTTGTGTCGGTTGCGTTCACCAGCTATGTGTCTTCTCACGCGCCGGGGCCAGTTAGAATTTACGTTATAAATTCACGCCTTGGTCCTATTCATTCTCCGGGCATCATTTAGTTCACGCCACAACCTTTACATCGCCTCGCACCCCAAAGGGGTAAGTGTTGAACAAATATTATAAAGAGATCATTATTAAGTAGCGTTTATCTATAATCTAGAGATCTTATCTATAAGTTAGAGCTCAACATTTTGTCTGTGTCCATAGTTCCATCATTATGTATTCATTATTATTTTTCAATCTGTTTATTTGTTTATCTCTCCTATTATTGTTTTACATTTTGTAACTCCGTTCTGACAGTAAACAATCACATCAACTGCTTTCGGTTTCTGCCCTTACTTCATCGCAAGCCATCTCCGGGTTTACTGTCAGCGGAGCAAAATGTACATATACTTATATATGTATATCATAACTGTGACATTTATTCACAGGTGCAAAGTTTATACTACGAGTTTTATACTGCAAGTTTTACGCTTCGAGTTTTACACTGTTCATTTCAAATTCATATCAACTTTCACCGGAACCATCACATCCTGCTACCTACCGGCGCTCCCTGCTCTCGACTTGCTGCCGCCTGACCAGTCCTGGGAGATCGTGCGGCTGACCACCACCACCATCAGGGGAGTACCGAGCTGCGATGTAAAATTAGACCAGGCCTTCTGCCCACTACCCTTAGATAATTAAACACATATATATTTTTCTTTGTGTGCCTTTTTTGTTGCCAACAACCACTACCCATTTTTATTAAATATATATTCTTCTACTAAAACGGCACACGCGGAGTGGGAATACTGAAGCCTTACCCCCGCGCCCCGCGCCCATAGACATCTAAAAACCCTCGTCCGGGACTCCGGCTCGAATTCGAGTGCCGGTCTGGCGTAAAAATCAGGGAGGAAACCATAGCCTCCCTGATAAGCGAAAAAAAGACCAAAGACGACTTCCTCTCATACAGCAAAGAAATAATTATAAAAGTAATTAACAAAAATAAAAGTTAAAGAAAATTAATACAAATGTAAATAGAAAATAAGAAATGTTAATGAGATATATGATGTAATGTGATATTAATGTTAAGCGAAAAAACAATGTAAATAAACAGAAATAAAATTACAAAATGTTAATGTGTAACGAGAGAGGAACGAAAGGTCACAGAGCGAAAGAGAATGAAAGAAGAAATGTGGAAGAAAACCGAATGAAAGATCTTAAGATGTATAAATGAAGAGTAAGAAAATAAAAAAGATTGTGAAAAACTAAATAAATTAAAACAAAAAGTCCCTGTCCCAAACCGGATAGGGGGTACGAGGGGCTCCCAATAGCGGAAAAAAACCCTCGTCCATCAGCGCAGGACCGTGTTAATGAAAGTAAAGACTCGTGTACAGTGACCACTCGCACTCTCTCTCAGATACGGTACCTCGTCACATAGCGTAGTTAGTTTGTATGAAACAGTTTTAGTTTGTATTTAACCCTTAACTTGTCAGATTGTTATTTAATATTACATTAATATTCACACCACTTGACTATAAAGACCCAAGTATGCCAACAGAAAAAACTGAACAAGCTTTAGAAAATTAAGAAATTACCTAAACATTCACTTACAAATGATTACTTTGCGTTCAAAATTGATGCCACTATTTTTTTTAATTCTGATGTAAGTATCTCTACAGATACATTATCAAGAAAAGGGTTAAAATCTGCGTTTATTTGTTAATCTTTGTATATAAATTAGTATCAATAAACGTATTCCTTTTACTGCATAGTCCTGTAAATCGAAAATTTAAAATTTTCAAGTTAAAACCGTGTAAAATGAAAAGCTTGCAGAAAATGCATAATTTTGCTATTTAATAGTTGTGATTTTTTAACAGAAATAAAAATGAAATGTATTGACAAGTTAATATATTACGGAAACACTGCTTTTTATTTAATTATAATACAGAAGAACAAAAAATAAAACCAAAGATGTTTTATTATCCTTTATCACTGTCAGAAATTACTCTCATTATTTTTTTCCGAATCGAAGGTTCGAATTCACTTTCATCGCTCCAAGTTATTTGTGCCGATTCGATGTTTGAAGCAGAAATATTTACATTATGAGAGATGGTAAAAAAATCGGTTATTAAAACAAAAAAAAAACTTATTTGGATAACCGTGTAAAAGCGAAAACGTGTAAAACAAGTACCGTGTATATCGGGGGATAGGTGTACTATAAAAGTGATTTAAAATAAACTCTTTTGAGTCTATTGTGACCTCTTCAAAGATCAGAGCGTTTTCGAAATCGTAAAATATAAAGGTTCAAACTAATTTTGGTTGATTTTAAATAATGTCTAATTTTTATTTACATGTCAATTTCTTCGTCTGATATTCAGTTAATGTAATCTAATATATAAAATTCTCGTGTCACGGTGTTCGAACTTGAACTCCTCCGAAACGGCTTGACCGATTTTTACCAAATTTTATATGCGTATTCAGTATGTCTCAGAATCGGCTACTATTTATTTTCCATACTCCTAAGTGATAAGGGTGGTCCACCCCTGTATTTTATTTTTAGTTTTTTTGGCATTTTTTTTGGTTTTTATTTTATTATGACACAGCATACAAAAAAACATACAAACCTAAATTTTCACCTCTCTACGATCAACCCTTATCTTACATTTGTTAATTACAAAACTTTAATTTTTTTTGCAAAACAACGTTTGCGGGATCAGCTAGTTATTATATAAATAAATGTAAGTGCAAAATAGTGCATAGAACTCACGAGGTGAGGGTAGGCGCCCAGCGCGGCAGGCGAGCCGCCCACTATCCTGGTGCCGTCGAAGTCGAGCGCACGTTCAGCTCGCTGGATGCGATCAGCAAGCGCCACGCCGACGCTCTCGTGGTAGTGCAGCAGCACGGGCTCGTGCGCCGCGGCCAGCGCCAGCAGACAGGGCAGCAGTAACAGCTTCATGGTGGACACGAGTGCCTAATCACGCGTCCGCGCGTATATATGCGACCGCCAATCTAATCGCGTGTCGCAAGTGCTATCGGATTAGCTCCGGGCAACCGGATCTGCCCTTCGGACATGAACTAGGGCAGCGATAGCGCCGCAGCGCGCGAGGTCACGGCGCGGAGGTGCCTGCATCCTGGACGCGCGCCTGAACCATCATCACGTCGCCCGTTGTTATCAAATGGCCCCGCGACTGTTGTGAAATAGATTAAATACAATACTCACACGGCAGGTTCCGTATGTCGCACATAGGCGATGTGCTCGCGTTCATCCGGTGTGCTAGAAGGAATATCTTAGTAATTATATATATATAAAAAATTTACGTTCCATGTCTAACCTATCACAATGCTATAAATGAAGATTAACATAACTATCATATTATTTTGTGTATATATAATTACCAACAGTTGTAAATCTTCCATTGTACTCGAAGACGAAAGAAAATATATTTAAATAAAAAGAGTAGTAAGCAGAAGGCCTGGTCTGATTTTAAATCGCAGCTCAGTACTCCTGATGGTGGTGGTGGTCAGCCGCACGATCTCCCAGGACTGGTCAGGCGGCAGCAAGTCAGAGCAGGGAGCACCGGTAGTAGATGGATGGTGGATGTGTTCGTGCCGGTGCAAGGTACGAATAGATTCAACCTCAATGACCGTATGTTATTTTTAGTATAAAATTCGCACCTGTGAATAGATATCACAGTTATTACATACATATATATATATATCTGCTCTGCTGACAGTAAACCCCGAGATGGCTGGCGATGAAGGAAGGCAAGAAGCCGAAAGCAGTTGATGTGATTGTTTATTGTCAGAACGGAGTTACAAAATTCTTCAAATCTTAGATGTCTTTTTAAAAAAAAAGTTGTACAACAACCTATCTCTTTTGTTTAATTTATCTAAGAGTCGATTTGAGGGCTGTAAGTCCGAGCTGGTGCTCTGGCGAACTATTCCCCTGCAGTCTGACCATGAACTGTCGTTCTGACCATCCGACGTTCCTCAGGTTCTTAAGTCATGTTTCTTGAAGAGGTAAGTCTGATGTTTATAGATTCTTGCAGACAGCTCGTTCGCCAAAAGGAGGTCTAAGAAATAGATATCATCTCTTACTTATATATACTCGTATATATATATATATATATAATATGCACTGCAAAATACAGTCTCATTACACTACACTAATCGGTGTAACATAACTCCTAAAGATGCCCCGTGGAGGGATGAAACACGTGTTAGGTGATTTGACGGTGGCGGTTGTGTATTTCTGTCTGTCCACACCAACCTTACTCTCCGGGTGCGATTTCTGGCTCTCTCCAAAAATAAAATGCGTGCTGAAAGGAAACCGTTTTGATCAATTACCGACATTGAAAGAGATAAGACAGTGCTGCTGAAAGTCCTGACGGAATCATTTCAGAAGTGCCTCCAATCTGGAACGAACTTTGGGTTAACTACATCGGACTAGGGAGAGTATTTTGAAATTGAATAATTTAAATCTACTGTAAACTTTATACTTCGTTCGCAATAAAATATCACCGTATCTTTTGATCATACCCTCGCATATCTGCGTCCATTTCCAACACCTTCTATCACTTACCATACCCTCGATTTTTCTTTATTAAATCACTTGCCTTTTTTTGTTTCGGGGGGAGGGAATCTTCCGAACGCTCAAGATGCCCCGCCTCTGGGAGGAGAACAGGGGTATGTGGGATTCCTACCCACTAAAACCCCCCCCGGTGGTCGCCCTCTGCGCTAAAGGGGGGACCGCGGTATCTCCCGGTCAGGGATCGCCACGCGGACTTCCCCCGCGCCGTGCTATTGTAGATAGCCCAACGCGGGGTATGCGAGTATGGTCCACGCTACCCCCGAAACCCTCGTGGTGCTATCACGATGTGATGAGTCGCCAAAGCTAGTGGGAGTTTAGGGCCCCCACCCTAAACTCCCGCGACTCCGAAGGCCCCGTTTATGGTAGGGGAGCACCATTCACCGAAGGGCCGTCGCGAGGCCCGTCTCTGCGCTGACAGCGTCGTCTCCGAGCGGGATCTGTCCTCTGCCGATCCCGTTCGGCCGCCTCGTTCTGGACCATGACGGTCTCACAGAAAGAGGCTTTTAAATTTTAAATTTAGGACTTTTAAATTACTTGCCTATTTCATCTCTTCTCTCTTTAGTTCTTCTCGTTGGATAATAAAAAGTAAATACATATGTGTGCCAGGAATAACACATAAAGGATTAATCCAAAAAATATTAGTTCACGACAACTGCTCATCTCCTTTGCATATCCTGACCATGTGTCATATGCTACCAAATGACGCGGTGCCGGTGAGGTGGTACTCTAAGACATTGGCCGCACTCCCTTGAAGTTCTTTATCTTCTAAGTGTTTTAACTTCGTTATCTTCTCTTTTATTAACAAATAAGCAGTTTCAAAAGTATCGTGAATGAAATTGCAAAGAATGAAAGACTGTGTGTGTTGATATTCAAACGAAGTTAGCGATGTTTCTTGCCCAGCGCGGAGGGCGAAAATCATGCATGCCCCCTAGTGGGACTAGTATCTTGGATAATCTCAAAATTCCCTTCTTCCTTTCCCCTCCCCTCTAACACTAAAATAAATCTGTTTGTGGTAACTATATTCTAAGATTGCCCCGGTAATTTTAGATCAGATTGCACTTTATTTGAATATATATGAAGGCCGCCAGGTTCTTAGATGTTCTTGTGAATATAAGAATGGACTTATCAAGCGTGGACTAATCGCTGGACACGCGTTTAGCATTTCAGCCAGGTTCTTAGGTGTTCTTGTGAATGGACTTATCAAGCGTGGACTAATCGCTGGACACGCGTTTAGCATTTCAGCCAGGTTCTTAGGTGTTCTTGTGAATGGACTTATCAAGCGTGGACTAATCGCTGGACACGCGTTTAGCATTTCAGCCAGGTTCTTAGGTGTTCTTGTGAATGGACTTATCAAGCGTGGACTAATCGCTGGACACGCGTTTAGCATTTCAGCCAGGTTCTTAGGTGTTCTTGTGAATGGACTTATCAAGCGTGGACTAATCGCTGGACACGCGTTTAGCATTTCAGCCAGGTTCTTAGGTGTTCTTGTGAATGGACTTATCAAGCGTGGACTAATCGCTGGACACGCGTTTAGCATTTCAGCCAGGTTCTTAGGTGTTCTTGTGAATGGACTTATCAAGCGTGGACTAATCGCTGGACACGCGTTTAGCATTTCAGCCAGGTTCTTAGGTGTTCTTGTGAATGGACTTATCAAGCGTGGACTAATCGCTGGACACGCGTTTAGCATTTCAGCCAGGTTCTTAGGTGTTCTTGTGAATGGACTTATCAAGCGTGGACTAATCGCTGGACACGCGTTTAGCATTTCAGCCAGGTTCTTAGGTGTTCTTGTGAATGGACTTATCAAGCGTGGACTAATCGCTGGACACGCGTTTAGCATTTCAGCCAGGTTCTTAGGTGTTCTTGTGAATGGACTTATCAAGCGTGGACTAATCGCTGGACACGCGTTTAGCATTTCAGCCAGGTTCTTAGGTGTTCTTGTGAATGGACTTATCAAGCGTGGACTAATCGCTGGACACGCGTTTAGCATTTCAGCCAGGTTCTTAGGTGTTCTTGTGAATGGACTTATCAAGCGTGGACTAATCGCTGGACACGCGTTTAGCATTTCAGCCAGGTTCTTAGGTGTTCTTGTGAATGGACTTATCAAGCGTGGACTAATCGCTGGACACGCGTTTAGCATTTCAGCCAGGTTCTTAGGTGTTCTTGTGAATGGACTTATCAAGCGTGGACTAATCGCTGGACACGCGTTTAGCATTTCAGCCAGGTTCTTAGGTGTTCTTGTGAATGGACTTATCAAGCGTGGACTAATCGCTGGACACGCGTTTAGCATTTCAGCCAGGTTCTTAGGTGTTCTTGTGAATGGACTTATCAAGCGTGGACTAATCGCTGGACACGCGTTTAGCATTTCAGCCAGGTTCTTAGGTGTTCTTGTGAATGGACTTATCAAGCGTGGACTAATCGCTGGACACGCGTTTAGCATTTCAGCCAGGTTCTTAGGTGTTCTTGTGAATGGACTTATCAAGCGTGGACTAATCGCTGGACACGCGTTTAGCATTTCAGCCAGGTTCTTAGGTGTTCTTGTGAATGGACTTATCAAGCGTGGACTAATCGCTGGACACGCGTTTAGCATTTCAGCCAGGTTCTTAGGTGTTCTTGTGAATGGACTTATCAAGCGTGGACTAATCGCTGAACACGTGTTTGGCATTTCAATACGTACCTCCTTAAAAAGTTTAGGGAAGTCAACGAGAAGTCGTCGGTTGCGTGCAGCGCGTGATTGGTCATCGTGGATATCTTTGAATTAGACGTAAACCTTTAGCATTTATCGGTTGATATATTGATGACTTGCACGACCAGAGAGAAGCACACTCATGCGACATACAGTATCATTAACCCTTTATTTGGCAAAAAAAATAAACATTTTGAATTGAAACAAATACCGAAATAGGAATGGGTAAAGAAATATGTATTCATTTGAATGTATGTTACGACATATACTCAAAAACATTTTTTTCATAAAGTGTGACTAGTTTATAAGAATAAATATTAATAACTATAATGAAATCATAATATTTCTTTGAAATATTATTTTCTTTAAAGTTTGTTTGGGACAACATACAATACCGAATTAACAAAAGTGTCACTCGACAATTTCACTCATGTCGCCTGATAACAAACACTCGACTGTTGCGCGTAACACGAGCACGAGCACAGGCAACCGCACTGCGCGTGCAAGCACGAGCACGGAGAGAAAGCACGTGGAGTAGCAAGCATTCTGTATCTCATCCTCCCCGTACAGCATCAACTCACGTCTCTTAAATCCAATGAACAGTTACTACTCTTATCAGTGACCAAAGTGAAACACTCACTATCTGAACTCCTGTTCTGTTATCAGGTCCTGGTAGACCGCAGCCCCTTTAGAACCCTAGATCTCCAGCGAGCGATATAAAACCACCGTACAGCAGTGGGAAATAAATTCCTTTACAAAGTAAGAAAAGGACCGATATTTAGCCACTTCCGCACATGCAGTGGTAGTCGTGCAACAAAGTGCACCGCCCGCCAGCCCGCTGATAAATGCGTATGCGGCAAACAATGCGGGTGGCTAAATATTGGTCTTTTCTCACTAAGGATGGACTTCCGCAAGGTAACGCCTGATTCCATTAAACATTTAAAATTCCTTTACGTCTAACTGAGTTAAAACTTTGATAGATCACTTGCTAGTGTTTTATTTCACTCCACTTTATCTGAAGTAAGAATGTATTCCGATTAAAGTATTGTATTGTTTCGTGTAAAGATAACTCTGTTAGCCCTAAGACTTTTACATCGTCATTGTACAAAGTTCATCGGACAGGATTCCGTTTCATTATAAAGAAATTATGTTAATCAAATGCAACTGAACAACGCTGTTTAAGTTAATTGAGTATCGCCATCTATTAGATAATCTAAAAAACACCATTGGAGTACCCAGACGCCACACGCAACAGGCACTTGAGACGGCTGCCCGGAAGCGAAGAGTCGCTTTATCATCAAGTGGTGTTAAGTGATAATAAAATGATATAAGAGCCCGGGCTGGACGCCGTGACACACTCCTGCAGGAACCATGGCGCCTGTGCTGGTCGTGGTCGTGGTCGCACTGACCACGCGGTTGGTGGGCGCGTATTACCACGAGACGGTGGGCGTACCAGCAGCAACTGCGCTGTACCTGCAAGAGCTGAGCGCAGCACAGTGCCAAGCTGCACCCAGCTTCCAGAGCGAACAACCTTACTTTGTGAGTTCTTTATTTATATTAGGACCTTGAATAAGTTCTCGCTGTTTTTTGAAAGATGGCGTTGCGGCACTCTGTGCCTGGAATTTCGTACGGTAACAAATCACCAAAGTAGTGCTTTATGTAACCTCAAATTATAGTATAATATATTATGTTCTTGGATGAATAGTCGTAATTATGGAAATTATTACCTGTTTGGCAGTAGACATGTTAAATAGCAAGAGGCGACGCTACAGTACGAGAAAAACACTATTTTTTTATCTAACTCGAAGTCACACAACGAACAATGGAGAGACGTATGTTCGATTCTTTTATGAAACCAATCAGGAGATGAGAACGAACGAAAGTAATCGATGTAGAGTATAATTGGCAGGTAGAAATATAAAAACATTTCTCTTTCATCGAGGCAACACAACTCCGTAAGGACTCTAATTGTATTTATTCCTTATTATGACAACATATTGACAGGTCATTTAAACGACCACGTGCAGATCAGGTAGTCTCTGGAACCTTAAAGTTCTGCAGTACATTGACACAGTTCCTTCTATAGGGTGGGCCATAAAGTTTTACACTTTTGAAACATGTGTAGAAATAAAAGTACAAATGTTATTTTGTTTATGATTTATTTACCGTAATTATCATTTATTAAAATTTATTTTATAAAAATTACATCGTCGAGATGTGCTCCGTTTCGCCGTTGGCCCCTTACACGGTTTTGGAGAAATCAAGTGTTGCTATTTGCAAAAATTTTTGGCCCACCCTATATTTCTGCTATCTTCTGGTAATCAGCAATCGTTGGATGTTAACGCTCCTCCGTCTGCGGTTTTTAATTCACGCCCGAGCATATGAACTGTTGCGGCCCGCGGGTGTGAATTAATGCTCGAGTGATTAATCATTGATATTTCTCTTTTTTTAATAACATAACAAAGCGTATATTTCTTGTAAATTACGATTGCAAGTACACCAATACCTCACTTTGCGTCGTGGTTACGTTCCAAAAAAACACGACGCAAATTGAAACGCCGCAAAGTGAATTAAGATTTTCTATAGCAAACCTTGTAAAGATCGATGATAGGTTCCAGGGTTACGAAAATACAAACTTTATAGAAATAAAATTGAACAAAGTAAACATTTAAAAAAACAAAAATAATATAACTCTGCCAATGAATAAATTGGAAAAATATGTACATTTTTTGTAACCAGAAACAACACGTTAAAATTGATATAAATTTATTACTCTCTTTTAAGAAAAAGCACAATACACTAAATTACAACACACTACGTAATTGAAACTGAACTCCAAAGTGAAAATAAAACTGTATTAAAATTGCGTTGATTTTTAGTTACAAAGAAAATCCCCGAGTTTTGATACCTAACTAACGTTAGTTTTGCAAAAAACTTTGTCGACAAAGGTAGGAAGAGAGATTCGATAGAACTCGCGTCTACAGGCGTCTGTGTAGATCGCAGTTGTACCGAGCACATTGTGAAAACACAGGCAGATTCTGTAAGGTGTCGCGATTGTTCACAGGCGGCGCTGTTGATCGCGCTGGAGTCGGGGCAGACGTCGGTGTGCGGGGCGGCGCTGGTGAACGAGAGGCGGCTCCTCACGGCGGCGCACTGCTGGTGGGACGGGGTGCTCCAGGCGCGCGCCCTGACCGCGGTGCTGGGCTCCGGCGCGCTGTACCGCGGCGGCACCAGGCTCGCCACCTCGGACGTGCGCCTCCACGACGACTACGACCCGGTCACGCTGCGCGGCGACGTCGCCGTGGCGGTCGTGCCGCGCGTGCACACCTCACGTACGCATCGACCCGCTCATTTTTTATTCTCAAATTTTTGGAAAAATACACACTGTGATGTGGCAAAACGTTTATTGAATAATTAACATAATTTGTGCCCGGAAAATGAATAATGCGCCTACAAGCGGTTGCGCATCGTTCCCTGGTTCAAATCCGACTCCCCGAGAACTGCGACGGCCGCGCGCGCACGTGCTGCGCCTTGGCTACCTGCCAAGGCGCAAGCAAGAGCGCGTATAGTGCACGCCGTGCGAGTGAGCGAGACGAGCAAACGGTTGAGCGTTGTGACGACGTCCGGGAAAACTTTCACATATGGCGGCTTTTTATGTAGCAATATTATTACAACACGCATTTTACCACCAATGCACACTGTAAGAATCAATTTATAAGGGTTTTATATATCAGGCGCAGGTTTGCTGCCGCCTTGAATGAACTTTTCATTTTGTTTATTTACTTTTTGTTTACATTAATGCCATCTAGTAACGTCTAATACAATGTTCCGGAATAGCACTCGAAATACACGTGACGTATATTACACATTATCCACTAGATGGCGCTGCTACAAAATTGTAATTGTTAAACAGCACGCTGTTGCAAGCTATGCAACTAGATGGCGTTGTTTTCAAAATATTAAACAAATATACATTCATTGCGTAGTCGGCTAATTTATTATTTATTTGGATAGAAATCAGAGGCAAATACAACGAAAATACATAAAAATAGTAAACACGCATGTCAGTTAGGGCCAGTCGAAAAATATCAGACCATTGAATTTAATTTTAATTTAACAATTATATGATTTATAGTGAATGTGTTATTAAATGTGTGTAGTTAATTCACAGGTTTAGCTTTTCTGTGATAGTGCAATATAGATTTTTAACAAGAAATTCTTTTAGGCGTTTCTTTAATTATCTTTTTATCGCGTATGTCATTAACAGGCGCGTATATACGCGGTACACTTGCCCTCGATGTGCATTGTTTATCAATACTACTTATATCATGTCATTTAGGAGACTTTGTTTATTGTTTTTTTCTACCATACTTTGTACGATCACTTCAGCCGAAAGGTCAAAAAACAAAAAACAATTTACTTATAATGTTATATTGTAAAAATAAATTACAAATTAAACATAAGTACTAACTAATTTGACTGTCAATTTCGAAGTGTGGAGATAGATCTTCTTTCATAATATCTACTCATGTAATAGCGTACATATTTATCATTAAAATAATTACTTCATTATTAATCTGAGAGAAAAATATAAATAAGGTTAGCCTTGTTTCTAGTGCTGTTCCTTTCCCACCTGACCTTTCACGCTAAAGCCTTCGCTGTCCACAGCACTGATCCAGCCCATTGCGCTGCCGCCGCCGTCGCTGATAAATGCCACCCTGCACGGCTGGCGCGGCCAAGTCACCGGCTTCGGTAGAAATGCCGACTGTAAGTACGCTCTCATCTCTCTACGTTCAATATTCATCCGAATTTCTGTCTAAAAGTAATTTTAAATTCACCTTGCGAAACGCTATGACATAGTTCACCCATATGTGTACCAGCAATGAAGATAGCTATGTTCGTACCTTCTTTTTTTTTGTTTTTTTTCTTTTTTTCTCTGACCCTCGCTATTGGGGGCCTCTCGTACCCCTATTTATGGGGGACAGGGACTTTATTTGCAATTTAATTTTTCATGTGATTTTTTATTTTCTCTCTCTTCTTTCATATTTTACTTTCTCTTTCGGTCTATTGTCTATCTTTCATGTTACATTTCTACTTTCTCATCCTTTTGCTCTGTTCATCTATCATTCTTTCCTCTTTTCTTTTTACATTTTTACTTATTTTCTATAACACATTATATGTCACCTTTGAGTTTTATTTTATCACATTTTATCACATTTCTTATTGTATATTAGGATTTTTATTCTTTTGTATAACGTTTTTAACTATTTTCTTGCAACAAGCGAGGAATTCTTTCCTAGTTTCTTTTTCGCCTATCAGGGAGGCTATTGTCTCCGCCCTGATTTTAATATGTTCTCGGTGTTCTCGGTGATTTTAACATGTTCGTGCCTTCACTGTGATATTCAGAAGTGAGTAGATCCAAGATCATCGACACAGCTGAAAGAATTGCTCATCTAAAGTGGCAGCGGGGGGTACATCGCTCGTGCAACCGATGGCAATTGGGGCCGAAGGGTTGTGTAGTGGCGATCCCAAGTCGGTAGGCACATTATGGGCAGGTGCCCCACTGGGTGGACTGACCACATAATCAAGGCCAGTCATCGTGGCGATTTTTGGGCGAAGATCATATCGTGCAGTGGGTTTCCATCGGCTAAAAAGAAGAATTTCATAAACAAAACCATAGATGTTAACGTCTGTGGAGTATATGTATCCTTTTCCACAAACTGTCTCTCGACCAAACGTCACTTTAGGCTTTGTGTTCTGACCTACTGTACGACTCTTAAAATCCAGTTCGTCTTAGTGATTGGCTTCTATAAGCTGATATGAATGATAATTATATAAGTAAGAGACCCAACAATGGGAACTTTTTTAATTAATGGATTCAGGCGTTACCTCGCGGAAGTCCATTTTAAGTAAGAAAAGGATCAATGTTTAGCCACTTTCGCACATGCAGTGGTAGTCGTGCAATAAAGTGCACCTCTCGCCAGTCCGCTGATAAATGCGCATGCGGCAAACAATGCGAATCACACAACTGCCTCCGCCAAATTACTCAACAAGTGTTTCACCACTCCACGGGGCATCTTCAGGAGTTACGTTACACCGATTAGTGCCAAACACAGAGTATTAATCGCACATGTGCGGAAGTGGCTAAATATTGGTCCTTTTCTTACTTAGGATGGACTTCCGCATAATAACGCCTGATTCCATTAAGTATTTTTAGATGATGTGAAGGTTGTTGCTCATGTCACAGAGGCCGGCTGTGCCCGTGTGCTAACAGTCTGTATACAGATACAGGTGTGCCCGCGCTGCGCACGCTCAACGAGGTGCCGGTGCTGCTGGCCAGCGGGCGGCGCTGCACCAGGGTCAGCGGCGCGTCGGCAGAGGACGCGCTGTGCAGCACCAGCGCCAGCGCCCGGGGCCCGTGCGGCGCCGACTCGGGGGGCCCGCTGACCGTCCGGCACGGCGGGCGCGATGTGCTGGTAAACCTCACTCACCTTTCATCTCATTCCCTCCCAAAAGGTATACGGGGTAGCGGTCATCGTGGACATCTTTCGTCGAAACAGCTGGTTTGCAGCGGGCGCTTATTAGCTGATATGATGACGGTGATGTGTATACCAATACCTCACTTAGCGTCGTGGTTACGTTCCAAAAAAAAAACGCGACGCAAATTGAAACGCCGCAAAGTGAATTAAGATTTTCTATAGAAAACCATGTAAAAGCAAATGTAAAAGCTCATGCAAAGTGAGGTATTGGTGTACTTTTACGCATCGATTTTTTTTCTTCACCTCGTTTTTCTCATCACAGATACAGGCGTAATAACAGCTTCGTTACTTACACTTATATTTATATATTACTTTGCTCTGTTTTATCTTTCTGACACGAGTTATGACATTTAATCATAGTTCGACTGTTTTATTTTCCATTATATTTACGTAACATTTTGTTTTAATTTTACTTTAATGTTTCTATTACTTTCGGTGAAGTAGCTGCTATTTTTCGTTTACTATACGCGATCTTAGAAATATTAAATTTCAACTTTTTTTCGTCTTTATTACGTCCTCAGCTATTGCCCCGCAGTATTTCAGTAACCAAAAAAGTACTCGGTTGTCTACTGTATTGCTTTTTAACAAACAGCGATTTCATTGTCTCAAACGTGTCAACGTATTCATATTCAAGGATGTAGAAAACTTCACTGTTCACTGGCCTAGCGATTCCTGCTCCATGCTCGGAGTGCGTCGTGACTGACATCCAGCTTGGTTTACCCACAGGTGGGCGTGGTGACGTGGGCGTGGGCGCGCGACTGCGTATCACACGAGCCGGCCGGCTACACGCGCGTCTCCAACTACCTGCCCTGGCTGCTGGACCAGCTCTAATCGACTTCGATAAATTGCAAATAAATATTTACCTGGTCATTTCCGTCTGTCATTTTTTATTCAACACTTGCAGAGCAGTCGACGCGATACTATTTGCAACTGGTTATCATATATATCACTCGTGGCAACTGATCATTTCGTAGAAAATTGTATAATATTGGAACGTGTAAGATCCTATTTACAAGTTTATTCAAGCGCGTCAATGCCGCCAAGCTGATACGACGCTGCAAAATTTGCTGATCTAAAGATATACTGCAGCTAACCTCATCGACGTCCTGAATCCTTATGGAGAGGTGCTGGAACAGTCGTCTCCTTGACAGACGACTGACTTCGAGCACCGGCTGAAGTTCAACTGGACCACAACTGAAGCGGTGCGCGGCTGTCGGAACTTGCTGTCATACTTACTCGGCACTTACCCACCTTCGCCCGCTAGTCGCGTGTACCATATCGAAATAAAACTTTAAACAAGTAAGAAAAGGACCAATATTTAGCCACTTCTGCACAATGCCACCGTCAAATCACTCAACATGTGTTTCACCCCTCCACGGGGCATCTTCAGGAGTATGGCAGTTGTATAATTCGCATTGTTTGCCGCACGCGCATTTATCAGCGGGCTGGCGGGCGGTGCAGTTTGTTGCACGACTACTACTGCATGTGCGGAAGTGGCTAAATATTGGTCCTTTTCTTACTTAGGATGGACTTCCGCAAGGTAACGCCTGATTCCATTAAATATTTAAAAACTTTAAATTACTTTACAAAACCTTTCTAACAAATTGGTACTACTAAAACGTAATACTACTTCTATCGTATCTTATAGTTTCCAAAGAATACCTGTGCTTACTAATCGACCAATACAGTCAGATTTTCACTTGCTTCACATCACGAGATATCTATTTCGAAATATTGCGTACTGAGTCCTTCGAGAATTCCTGTTCAAGGCGCAACAGTCTGACGTTGTTACATTAATATAACGTACAGATAGAAATCTACATCATATAAATATCCTTTCCAAAATGCACAGCAAAATATATTCGAAATATTAAATAATTGTTTCATTATTGATATGTAAGCCGCCATATAATTTTGTCAATGATATGTGGTTAACTTTATTTCAATGAAGAGATAGATATTCACTTCATCTAAAATACCATCACATTCGGAGTATTTTAATCGACTTGAAAATTTAATAGAATAGTATTTGCGCCATCTATTGCATGCAAGCAGACTTTCTTTTAAATCTTCGCTTAACTAAACTTCAAGCCGCTGTCAAAATATGTCGATAGATGGCGCTGATATTAATAATGATGGATGCATTATCATATAATGTTTAAAGTTTACAAGTTATTACATAAACTAACGATTTCCCAGGGCAGTGGCGGCGGCAAGTTATAAATATATTTATTCCTGTAAGTTAAAGTTAAACTTAAATCTTTTTAGTGTTTATTAACTGCAGCCATGTTTAGCTAGCTCCATACATTCTACTTTTAGCGTGGAATGAATTGCGACAGATGGCGATACTTACCCCATTTAAGGATACGATATTTTTTTTTTCAACTTCTTTTCTAACTTTGATAGAAAGCACATGCATTAAGACATAAAACGGCACCTTGTAATTATAATTTCGTCATAAACGAATGATATTTAACTATTTAAATCAGTTTTCATTTTAATGCGCCGTCTATCGAGATGTTGCAACAATATTTTGTTTAATTCCTTACTAGCTGCACAGAGTAACTGTCACTATGTGACATCCGTGTGAGTGCTAGATGGCGCCCAAAAACAATGTTGTTAAATCAGTGCTGCCAGCCTCGGGAACGCAAAAAGCAGTAAATAAAATTTGTACGAAGAGTAAAATTGTAATTTCAAACCACCGAATCTACTGCTCAATATAACATTCATAGAATTGATAAATAGTTATACAACTGCCGTCAGATTTAAAGCAAATTATCATCGTATAAGAAATTTCTAGGTATTGTAAATAAAATAAAAAAACAAAATAAAAGGATTTGATCATAATTATTGTTATTAATCATGTTTTACGAATTTGAACTGCACTTATAATTAAACTGTTTATGATGATGAGAGCATATTACAAAGTGTAGCAGTTATTTTGTTATATTCTTAAGGTTTATATTTATATTTAAAGGAACTATAAGTCTGTAATGTAGCTTATCATATAAAAACTATATTTGAACGACTGCAAGTTCCTGTAATAAAATAAATAAATAATTATTTAATAAAACGGAAACACTATCAATTACTACATTTTGTTTTAATCCATATGATAATACCGTTTTACCAAACAATAACACGCTTATTAAGCAACTTGCCCTATTGAGAGCTTCTTTTGCGAACACTTTGATTCAACTCGAAATAAACGTCATTTCACGCGTTGAACGTCTAGATGCGGCCAGCCAGTGCAGGGGCGGCAGTTATAAAACGCTCACGCGCTATCGACGCGTTTTTTTATTATTCATTCTGTTTTAACCGTTTTTAAACCTTTTTTCTCGAAATTAAAGTTAAGAAACAGCCAGCCAGTGCATGGGCGGCAGTTTTTGAACGCGCGCGCCCAACTTGCGCGTTTTTTTGACATTTGGCTCCAACTCGAAATAAACATTTTTTACGAGTTTTTCACACAATTTGGACAGTTAGGGGAATCTTCGTATTTGAACCTATGGTGGTACGCTCGGTAACAGCCGTGGTCGGATATCATCTGTGTTAGGTATTAGTTCAACTCTTCATGATCCCGGTTCACCCATGGCTCTAGGTCTGGTATTAGCTTACGCGTCCACTTTCATTTCGGCGACTTATTCCAAGACGATTGCTACTGTTGCAAGCTTTTCAGTCTTCCCTGGATTCGAAGTTCAGCTGATGTTGGGTCTGGTCTGCATTTTTTGCTTCGGTACAGATTCGTCATTTCGTCTGCAAGAAGCGCAACAGGAACCATACCTGCTATCACGCATGCCGCATCCTCCGATACTGTACGAAAGGCGCTAGCTACCCGTAGAGTGCTGACTCTATAAACAGAGGCGATTTTCCGGCGGGACTCCTGCTTGCTCAGTGCGTCGGACCATATGGGTACTCCGTACATAAGCACTGACGTAGTCACCGACGCTAATAACTTCCTTCTGTTTTGCTTGGGACCTCCGACATTAGGCATGAGTCGGCAGAGTTTAACTATCACCAGAGACGCTTTCGCTGCTGCTCTCTCAGCCTGATCTTTGAAGTTTAGCCTATGGTCGGTCATTACTCCAAGGTACCGTATAGCTGGTTGAGTTGCGATTTCACAGCTGCCGACATTGAGTGTGATGGTCTCCGCAACTCTCCTGCCAGTAATGAGCACTGCTTCCGTCTTCTGCTCAGCCAGTTCTAGTCCGACTGACCTCATCCACAGGGTGATTATTTGGAAGGATCTTTCAAATGCCCACTGCACTTCCTCCACGTGTTTCGCTACTATAACGACTGCTAGATCATCAGCGAATGCGACGAGTTTAGTTTCGCCGGGTAGATGTTTCTTTAGGAGTCCATCGTACATAGCGTTCCACAAAAGTGGCCCTAGTACTGACCCCCGTGGGACGCCTCCGGTGACTTTGTACTCCTCCGTCCCGATTTCCGTAGTGTATATGAGGACCCTATCAGAGAAGTAACTAGCGACTATTTTACGTAGGTATAGAGGTACATTCAGTGAGCTAAGTGCCCCCATGATAACCTCCCATTTTGCTGAGTTAAAGGCGTTTTTAATGTCCAAGGTGGCAACCAGGCAGTATTTTATCGAGCCTCTCTTCCATCTTTTCCCAGACACTGCTAGTTTTGCTATATTGACTACTTGATCTATAGCGTCTAGCGTAGACCGGCCTTTTCTGAACCCATACTGTGAGTTAGCTAGGTGGGGTTCAACTGCTGCTTCGATCCTGCTGTGGATAATACGTTCTAGTATTTTCCCCGCAGTATCCAGCATACAGAGGGGCCGGTATGACGATGGCTCGTCTGGTGGCTTCTTACCTTTAGGGAGAAGTACCAGTCTCTGTCGTTTCCACGCGGTAGGAAAGGTCCCTTCCAGTAAGCAGCTATTGTAGGCCTCCAAGAAGACTCCTGGTGTTGCTACAATAGCTTGCTTAAGAGCTACGTTGGGGATCCCATCCGGTCCCGGAGCTTTGTTGTTTCCAACCCTACCGCATGCTACCATTAGCTCTTTCTCGGTAATAGGGGGGATTTCATTCGGATCCACAATCCCTAGTTGAAAGGAGGATTTTGGTTGCGTGGGGAACAGAGCTCTGACAATTCTTCCTAGTAGAATAGGACAAGTGGGCGTTGTATTCTCATGTCTCAGTTGTTTAACTACAACCTGGTACGGCTTGCCCCATGGATTCTTTTCAACCTCTTCCAACAATATTTTCCACGCGTTTCTCTTGCTCTCTTTAATGGATTTATTTAATTTTAATCGCGCTTTCTTATATTTGTCGTAGAGCTGCTCGAATTGTGGTGTTTTCCGAGCCCGTTGGGAGGTTCTACGCGCCTTAACACATATTTTCCTAAGCTCAGCAATGTTATCATTCCACCAGTACACCGGTGGGGTTCGATTGTTGTTGCATCGCCTTGGCATTGTTGCATCGCAGGCCTCAGTCAGCCTCCTTATGATTTCAACCGCCTTTTCACTGGCACTTTTGGAAAGCAGTGGTCGATCCTCGAGTGCTATCTTGAACAGGCCGGGATCATACATGCTAGTCCTCCAACCCACTAAACCAGTTCTTGTGTGTGGTACTCTATTTGTATTTGGCTTACATGGTACCTCCCAGTATATGGCACAGTGGTCGCTAGCGGTGTAAGTATCCGAGATCTCCCAACTGCTATTTCCTCTTGCTAGTGTACTGCTGACGAAAGTGAGATCCACAATTGAGCTCGCCTCACCTCTTGTGAACGTGGGTTTATCGCCTGTATTAAGTAAGGCGACGTCCAACAGTGACATCGCTTCCAGAAGCTGGCAACCTCTAGTGTTAGTAGCTTTACTACCCCAGTCCACTGCCCAAGCGTTAAAATCTCCAGCTATAGCTACCGGGGAGTACATTCGGGCATCCTCCCCTAATTTGGCCAGGAACCGGACGAACTCATCGTGTGTTAGGCTAGGTGGTGCATAGCAACTGTAGAAATGTATTCCATTAAATTTGGCTCTTACAAATCCAGAACAATTATTTTGATTACCCTGGAGAGGTTTAGTGCCACATGCCCAGATGACAGCTTTTCCTTCCTTATCGGTGATCCAGTTTAGGCCACTGATGTGCTTATAGGGTTCCGAAATTAGTACTATGTCTAATTTTAGCTCCCGTACAGTCTGCATGAGTAGGTCTTGGGCAACCTCACAATGATTAAGATTAATTTGTAGTACCTTGATCATTTTTGAGGCTGTCTTAACATCTGAAGTGCTTTTTTAAATATAGGGCAATGACCACATCCTGCAATGTGAGCACAGTCTTCGGAATTCCCATTATCAACACAGAGGATACATCGGGCTTCCTTACCGCACTCTTTTTCGCACTCGCCTATTTCCCCACATTTGATGCAGCTCTTCGATCTGTCATGTTTGTTGCTGCATTTGTTTGCAACGTGACCATAGTGCCAGCACCTGAAGCATTTTATAGGCCTTTGAGTAGCTCTTATTCTACAATTGACCCAACCTATCTTGATGTTTTGCCGCTCTGTTAAGGTTCTGGCCAATTCTGCTGCTACTCTAATAGAAGCCGTAAGTGTTCCTCCGTATGCTTTGCGAAGGGACTTGACGCAGTGTTCAGAAATATGGCTTCCTCCGCCAGTTATTTTCTGTAGGGCTTCTATGATTTCAGGCACCGTCGTGGTTTCGTCTAGGTCCTTAATCTCTAATTCCTGTTCAGGTACTTTGCATACTACCGTAGCATCTTTTCCAAGAACTGTGGAAATGGTGTTTCTTATCTCCTGCGTTTTATCTTTTTGATTTTTCGCTAGGATAAGAAGCATATCGCCCGTAGCCGTCCTTCTAATTTTATCAACACATTTGCCTATATGATCCGCGGAAGCATCTTTTTTGACCCGCTTAAGGATCTCGGCGTACTGATCCTTCTGGCTTGGGCGAATGATAAGAGCACTCGGACGCGTTACTACTTTTTTCTTGGGTTGCTTCTTCTTTTTTACCTCTTTCCACTCCGAGTGATCGTGTGGAAGTGGCGGCTTTGGCTTCAGCTCTGGCCTTACCGTAACTGCTAAGTCCGTTGTATTAGCTTTTCGCAGTTTCGGTGCCTGGCTGATCTCCAAGGGTGAAGAGCGTTCCGTCCTTTTGACTTTTCGCGTTTTTCGGCTCTTCGGTGTTGCCGATTTGCTTTCTTCTTCGGTTTCTTTTACAGTCGTGTCCGAATGCAATCTGTAAAGAGACGGTGACGTTTGCACTTCTCCTACAGATGTGGTGGCGTTTGATTATCCGACGCTTCCAATTTCCCTGGTGATCTTTGCAAACGATGTACCTAGCGCGGCCACATGTTTGCGGATCTCTCCATGAACGTTTAATTTGCCCTTTATGTACTCCGCCAGGGCAGTGATTGTATTTTCGTGGAGCTGTAATGCCTTCTTCAGCTCCATATTACTTTCATTTTCGTTTGTTTTTTTGATTAATTTATCCATGCTGTTCCCACGAGAACCTAGGGAAATATACAGTCCGCTTCGGCAGAGCCCCGGTTACCGAAGTAAGGCCACTTAAGTACGCCTGAGGTGGGACCTGGTACCCTCAGGGGAGCGCTTGCGACGACCATACCCTGTCGCCTTCCAGTCCTGGGCACGCTAGACCACTGACATCGGGTTGTGTTTTGTCCGCGAGGGCTATTTTATTTCACCCCTACCCTGTTTCGCAAATTGCGACTCTCGGGCTTTCCCCTATCCGCAACCTTGGGGACGCGCCACGTAGCAGTACACCTCAGCCCGTGGGTAGGTAGGTAGGTGGGTAGGTAGGTAGGTGGGTAGGAAGTGGGTAGGTAGGTAGGTAGGTTAGGTTAGGTTAGGTTAGGTTAGGTTAGGTTAGGTTAGGTTAGGTTAGGTTAGGTTAGGTTAGGTTCCCGTGTGGAGTTGCCAGACCTTCCATCGGGCGCGTCCCCCGGGTGGCGGATGGGGGAGCGCCACCCAGATGTGGGTGGTATTGGGCATGTTCCGGCGTGGACCAAAACTGGCAGGGTTAGGGGCGTACCATCGGTTCTTCCCAGAACCGAGAAACGGCCAAGGACTGCACAGTCCGAGAGACGAGCCGCTCAGGCTTGAGGTAGCATCCCGTACCCATCTTTAAGAGATGGGACAGAGGATGTGACCAGTGCGGTGATGTGCCAGGTGCACTCGGCTTCTGCCGACACCGGACAACCCGTAATCCCAGTAGGGACCGGGGGCTCCGTACCTGTACGGAGCTGCGAGGAAGAAAACCTCTTCAAAAATAACCCTAATCCCAAGGTTGGACCGTGCCGACGGGATGAATGGCTGGAAGGGAGTTCAGTCACAAGCGCGAAGGGACCTCACCCTTAAAAGGAAAAAAAAAATAATGGACGCAGTTAAAAAAACAAATTTTCCCCAGGGTGGTACCAGCGATGCTGGAGAATCCACCCCTGGGCCTTGCCCAGGCAGCCCCGCCGTATCTGGGGGGGGCAAAAACTTGCGTCGCGGCAACGCTTCAGCGTCTGCCGCTGGGCCCTTAACATCCGGGGCCCAAAATTTTAAAGAGCCGGAGGTGCCGGGCCGTCTATCAGGCTCGGTACGTGATAAGCGCGGGCGATCTATGCGCTCCGCCGGTTTGGCGATTAGTACGGTCGGAGAAAGCGACGGCGGATCAGACGCCTCTCGCGCATCGGTCGGCCCTGGCGCGTTCTCGAGGGCCGGTAAGAGAAAGGCCAAGCCTCCGAGCCCTGGTGCTGTGGCCGCAAAATATGCGGCTTATTCTGCCCAGGAGACCGAGGGCACGGAGACGGTCGGCGGAACCGACAGTGACGAGGAGGGACTCTTCGACCCCTCTGTGCAGCCATTGCGCACTAGGTCGAAGAAAGGGCTCCCGAGTCAGGAGCAGTTGGCTCGCGAATTGCGAGCATGTGCTGATCCCCGGCAATATGCAGAGACCAACCTCCTGGCTATCGAGAAGGTGACGGACCGGTCCAGCAACCTCAAGGGCACGTACGTGCGTAGCCTGAGGCTCGCTGCGCGGAACGTCAAGGCAGCATTGGAGGAGATGTCGCGCAGGACGGCGGGCGACTCCACCGTCGAGAAGTTAGAGCAAGAAAACGCAGAATTGCGTTCTCAGCTTTCCAGCCTTTCTGCGAAAGTGGAAAGCCTCACGATGGAGCTTCGTCGCGTCCGTAGTGCTACAACGGAGCAGGCCAAGGCAGCTGCCCCCGCGCCTCCGCGGGCCCGGCCAGCACCAGTGCCAAGGACGTCCGCGTCTACCGAAGAGGGGCTCATGCATCGCATTGGAGCCCTCATCGAATCGAAACTGGCTGCCTTCGAGGCCAAACTGTTCCCCGACAGGGCAATAAGGCCGCCGTTGGCCGCCAGTAGGACTGGACCGCGTCCGACTCAGTCGACCGTCCCTTCCGAGCCGCTCGCACCGCCGCAGCCTCCACAAGCACCGCCGGCATCGCAGCCGCCGCGACCGCGGCGGTCTAGGCGCCCCAGGAGGAAGACTGCGCCTCCTCCTGTGCCGGAACTGCCTCCAGTGACAGCACCGCCTCCGGCAGCGTCGGCGATCACGACCCGGAACACCTGGGCTGAGGTTGCCCGAAAACCCAGGTCGGCGCCACGGCCCGTGCCTCGTCCGAGTGCTAAACCGCCTGCCGCACCCAGGAGCCGCGGGACTAAGAAGGCGAAGCGAGCTCCCACTACGGCGGCCGTGACGGTTACGCTGCCGGAAGGCTCCACCTCCACCTATGCAGAGGTAGTAAAGGCGGCGAAGGCAAGAATACGGCTGGCGGACCTCGGCATCGAGGCTCTGCGCCAAAAACGTGCCTTGACTGGAGCGCTCCTCTTGGAGATCAGTGGAGAAGACTGTGGCCGAAAGGCAGACGACCTCGCGGCGAGGATGCGTGAGGTCCTTCGCGATGTGGCGGTTAAGATCAGCCGCCCCGTCAAGACGAGCGAAATCCGCTTGAAGGACCTCGACGACGCCGTCAGTCCGGGCGAGGTCGCGGAAGCAGTGGCAGAGGCGGGCGGCTGTTCGGTGGACGACGTCAAGGTCGGGGACGTCCACCGAACAAACACGAGCATGGGCACCTGCTGGTTGCGGTGCCCGGTCAAGGTGGCCCATGCTCTGGTGACTGCGGGGCGCGTGCGTGTGGGTTGGGGTTCGGTGAGGGTGGCACCCCTGGAACCCAGACCCATGCACTGCTTCCGGTGCCTGGAGAAGGGACACGTCGGCGCCAGGTGTCCCAACTCTGTAAACCGGAGCACGCGGTGTTTCGCATGTGGCGAGTCTGGGCACAAGGCAAGAGAGTGCGTGTCATCCGCACTCAAATGCCCTCTGTGCTCAGACCTTGGGTTGCCCTCCAACCACCGGCTGGGTAAGAGGTGCGGCCCAACGCCGGGTAAAGGCAGGAGGAGTAAAAAGACTCCGCCTGCGACCACCAGCACGGCGGCCGCAGCGGCACCGACCGCAGCGCCGGGCGTAAGCTCGGACATGGAGGTCGCTTAGACCTCTATTCCTGCCCTTCAGAGTCCTCCAAGGTAACCTGAACCATTGCCGGAATGCTCAGGACTTGCTGATGCAGACCGTCGACGAGTTTCGGGTTGCCTTGTCAGTAGTAGCGGAGCCCTATAACGTGCCTGACCATCCTCGTTGGTTCGGCGACGACTCAGGGTCCGTAGCTTTCTACTGGAGGGGCGGAGAGGGTACCCCACCCTGCACCTTATTATCTAAGGGACAGGGCTATGTCGCCGTTAAATGGGGTCCCTTGGCCATGATAGGCTGCTACGTGTCTCCCAGCAGGTCTCGCGCCGACTACGAGGAGTACCTGGATAGGGTGGCGGACTGCGCTGCGGCCTACCTCCCCTGTCCGTTGATCGTCCTTGGAGACTTTAACGCCCACAACAGGGCGTGGGGGAATACCAGGGACGATCCGAAGGGAGACACCGTCTTGGAGTGGGCGGCCGGACTGGATCTCCGACTTGTCAACAGGGGATCCGTCAGCACATGCGTGCGCTGGCAGGGGGAGTCGGTCGTGGACTTAACATGGGCGACTCCCGCTGCAATGCGTATGCTTTCGGGCTGGCGGGTTGCAGAGGAGGTGGTCACTCTTTCTGACCATCGCCACATCGTTTTCGATGTTGCGATCCGCAGGCCCGTCGCTGACTCTGGCGGCCGTGACGGCAGCACTACGCGACGCTGGTGTTTGAAGCGGCTAGACAAAGACCGGCTAGAGGCCGCCGCCTGCGTCGCCGATTGGCCGAACGCCGAAGAGGTTCTGTCCGAACCGGAGAGGGGAGCGAACTGGTTCCGGGAGATATTGACGCAAATTTGCGACGCGTCGATGCCCCGGGCCGGTCGTCCCAAGCGCAGGGGGGTGCACTGGTGGTCGGCGGAAATTGCGGAACTCCGCAAGGTCTGCTTGCTGAGCCGCCGCCGGTACACCCGAGCCCGAAGGAGGCGAAGGCAAGCTCCGGAGGAGGAGATGGCCAGACTGTACAGGGAGTACCGGGCGGCTACAAAGGCGTTGCAAAAGGCGGTAGCTGGCGCCAAGGCTCGGTGTTGGGTCGAGCTCCTGCAGGGACTCGACAGGGATCCGTGGGGGCGTCCATACCGAATAGTGCTGGGAAAACTCCGGCCATGGATGCCCCCGACGACGGAGACCTTAGAACCGGTCTTTCTGAGGAGGGTAGTAGATACTCTTTTTCCGGAAGATCGGTCAAGTCCCTCCGCGCACCCCCCGGCACAGCCGTGGGAGTGGACGGATGAGACGAGGGTAACGGCGCAGGAGCTGGATCGAGCCGTGAGCCGTCTCAGAGCGCGAAACACCGCGCCGGGGCCCGACGGAATACCGGGTCGGGTCTGGGTACTTAGTCTGGCGTCTTTGGGGGGTAAGCTGGCGGAGCTGTCTCCGCCGAGCCACGTTCCCCACGCCTTGGAAGGAGGCACGATTGGTCCTCTTGAGGAAAGAAGGCAGGGCCGTAGAATCTCCCTCTGCGTACCGTCCCATATGCCTGCTGGACGAGTGCGGCAAGCTGTTCGAAAGGATAATTGCCGCTCGTATCGGCGAGCATCTGTCTCGCGTCGGCCCCGATCTTGCCGACAGCCAGTTTGGCTTCCGTCGAGGGCGTTCGACCGTCGACGCGATCATGCGCGTTCGGTCCTTGTCGGAACAGGCCGTGTCGCGGGGTGGTGTAGCGTTGGCGATAAGCCTCGACATCGTCAACGCTTTCAACTCACTGCCCTGGGATGCGATAAGGGAGGGACTGATCCAGCATGAGGTCCCTCCCTGCCTGCGAGGCGTCATCGGCGATTACTTGCGAGACAGGTACATCGTGTACATGGACCAAAACGGAAGGAGTAACCGGAGGGAGATCAAGCGCGGGGTGCCGCAGGGGTCGGTCCTAGGACCACTCTTATGGAACCTCGCGTACGATGCGGTTCTGCAAGTCAGTCTCCCCGCCGGCGTGAGCGTCGTTTGTTACGCCGACGACACGCTGGTAGTCGCCAGCGGAGACAACTTCGAGAGGACCAGGGAGCTCGCCGAGCTTGGGACGGAAGTCGTCGTCGCTAAAATACGCGGGCTGGGGTTGGAAATAGCGCCAAACAAGACCGAGGCGCTATGGTTCCACCGGTTGCCTCGAACGAGGGAACCTCCCGACTCGCGCGTTCGCGTCGGTGGGCACGATGTCACGGTGGGGCGGTACATGAAGTACCTCGGCCTCACTTTGGACAGCCGCTGGGGCTTCGAAGAGCACTTCGATCGCCTCGTCCCCCGGATTGAGAGGATAGCGGGTGCCATGCATAGACTGCTGCCTAATCTCGGGGGACCCACGGAGGAAGTCCGCCGCCTCTATGCAGGGGTCGTACGGTCCGTAGCCTTGTACGGGGCGTCCGTGTGGGCAAAAAGGCTGGCGATTCGACGCTGTAGAACTAAGATCTACAGCGTCCAGCGGAGGATGGCCATACGGATCGTACGCGGATATCGCACGATATCGTTCGAGGCGGCGACAGTCCTGGCGCGCTTTCCGCCCCTGGACATTCTAGCGGAGTCGGATGCGAGGGTCTACGACCAAGTCCGCACCCTCCGCCGAGACGGCGGTGGCGAGCCGAACCGTGTGCTCGAGGCGGTCAGACGGCAGGAACGGCGCAGGGCGCTTGCGACGTGGCGCGCTAAGCTCTCGGAAGAGCGCTATGCGCGCAGACGCGTCGTTGGAGCAATCCTGCCCGTCTTCGAGGCCTGGATGCAGCGACGAGACGGAAGGCTCACCTACAGGCTTACGCAGATGATCACCGGGCATGGATGCTTTGGTGATTACCTGTGTAGGATTGGTCGCGAAGCGACGGCGAACTGCTTCCACTGCGGAGGAGCCGCCCAGGATTCCGCCTCGCACACGTTTGCGGTCTGCCCGGCGTGGCAGTCGGAGCGGCGGATTCTGGCGGACGAGATCGGACAGGACCTTTCCTTGCCAGCAATCGTGTCGGCGATGCTGAGTGGGTCATCGGCGTGGAGGGCCGTGGCCTCTTTTTGTGAGACCGTCATGGTCCAGAAGGAGGCAGCCGAACGGGATCGGCAGAGGACAGATCCCGCTCGGAGACGACGCCGTCAGCGCAAAGACGTGCCTCGCGACGGCCCTCCGAGGAATGGTGCTCCCCTACCATGAACGGGGCCTTCGGAGTCGCGGGAGTTTAGGTTGGGGGCCCTAAACTCCCATTAGCTTCGGCGACTCTGAGGCGGACGATGGTTCGACGTGGTCCCGAACCATCGTGATAGTACCACGAGGGTTTCGGGGGTAGTGTATCCACGCATACCCCGGGACGGGCTATCGAAAAATAGCAAGGCGCAAGGGAAGACCGCGTGGCGATCCCTGACCGGGAGATACCGCGGTCCCCCGTTTAGCGCAGAGGGCGACCACCGGGGGGGGTTTTAGTGGGTAGGAATCCCACATACCCCTGTCCTTCCCCCAGAGGCAGGGCATCTTGAATACCGGAAGATTTCCCCACCGAAACAAAAAAAAAAAAAAAAAAGGTTAGGTTAGGTTAGGTTTTTTTTTTTTAATGACCCCCGCTATTGGGGGCCTCTCGTACCTCTATCTGATTTTTGGGACAGGGACCTTTTTTTACAAATATTTTTTTCACATAAATTTTTATTGTCATTCTGTTCTATCATTCATCTTATTATCATCCGTTCTTTTCTATCTATCATGTCACATTTCTATTCTTTTATACCCTTTCGCTCTATTCCTCTTTCTTTCGTCCTCTTATTTTTTTACTGTTCTTATTTTCTAGGTACATCAATCACAGTTGTTTTCTTTATTATTTATTTTACATCAGTCTTATTATTTTTTATTTTCTTTTGTTTTACCTAGTTTTATTTCTTTTAATAGCTTGCGTTATAATTATTTTACAGTATTCGAGGAACTCTTTTCTTGTTGCAGTTTCGCCTATCAGGAAGGCTATTGTCTCCTCCCTGATTTGAACCCCAGACCGGCACTCGAAGCCGAACCGGAGTCCCCCGAATGCGGGACACCGGGCCACAAGGTGGATCACGGTCTGGTCCACGCCCGGTTCACAGAAGCACGAGGGGTCCTCCTTGAGCTTAAACCTATGAAGGTACTCAGAGAACCCCCCGTGCCCCGTGAAGAGCTGGGCCGAGACCGCGTCCACCTCGATGCTGCGGAGCACGCGGTAGGCTGAGACGGCGTCCGGGAAAAACATCCTCGTTACCGAAGCCGTCGTTCCTTCCACATACCTCCTGTTCCATTCGTCGAGCGACTCCAGTCTCAGTTGCCGCTTGACGAATGAAACAGGGCATCTCTCGTACTCTGGTCGTCTTTTACTCTTCAGGGCCGCTTCCTTGGCCAGCTGGTCCGCCCTCTCGTTCCCCTCCATCCCCGCGTGCGCTTTCACCCAGAACAACCTTACATCCTTCCCTTTTTCTCTCGCTTTCATTACATTCTCCTTCACTCTTAACGCTAAGGGATGGAGGGTGTCCGATCTTGCGACAGTTTCGAGAGCGGACCGCGAGTCGCTCAGTACGGCGCAGACTTGCGCCGACTCGCCGGCCGCGTACCCTGTTGCCTCAGCTAGAGCCAGCAGCTCTGCCTGGTATACGGTGCAGAAGTTGCCCAACTTGAGTTTCTTTGTGTATGACTCTACGGCGCCCCGCTTGACGCAGAACGCCGCACCCACCTTATCCTCTATGCGGCTGCCGTCGGTATAAATTACCAGATCGGCAGCCGCGGTGGCAAGTCGGACTTCCTCCGCACTTTCCCCCAGACAGGAGAACTCCACACCAACTTGACCAGACGGGTGTGGTAGTCTCAGGTAGCTGACCGGTACCTCCAGGTCTCGGTCCTTTACCACCTGCCGGGAATGACCCTTTTTTATTTCAAATAAGCGGGCTGCTTCTTGGACCCGAAGGTCCAGGGGAAGCAACCCGGCAAGTATAAGGGCCGAGTGCAGGGACGCGGTCCTGTGGGTCCTCGCGATCTTCTGCGCGAAGCCCCGCTGGACCGCGCCCAACTGCCTGCGGACCAGCAGCTTCCTAGCCGCCGGCGCCCATGCACTCGCTGCATACAAAATCGTCGGCTCCAGCACCGCCAGATACATCGCTCTGATCACCTCCGAGTTCAGACCCCAAGATACCTTCGCAGCCCTGCACAGCTGACGATAGAGGCCCTGTGCCTTCTTGCTCACGTTCTTCACGTGACTGTTGAACGTGAGCCTATCGTCAACTGTGAGGCCCAGTATCCGGACCTCCCCAGTCCGGCCAAGCGGCTCACCTCCCATGTTCAGTAATGGGTAGTCAAACTTCAGCTTGTTGGTTAGCACCATCACCTTTGTTTTGTGTGGTGCGAACCTCAGCTTGTTCCTGACCCCCCACTCATGAACATGGGCGAGAACGGCGTTGGCCCGACTCGAGATGTCCTGGGCCTTCTGCCCCGAGAAGACCAGCACGACGTCATCTGCGAACGCCTGGCAGTGTGTCCCGGTCTTTGCCACCTCCTCCAGGAGAGGGTTGATGAGGAGGGTCCAGAAGGTTGGGCCGCCTACGGATCCCTGCACGCACCCCTTGGTGGTCTCTCTGGCCCACTCTGCCCCCGCGTACCGTACGGACACCTTGCGATCGCTAAAATAGCTGTCGACAAGGCGCCGCAGATTCGCGGGGCAGCGAGTCTCTGCCAGTCTGCACCGTATAGCAGGCCACCAGGCGTTATCGAAGGCTCCCTCTATGTCCAATGATACCAGCACTGCGATCTTCCTTCCAGCCGGGTTCGCAGATGCTGGATCAGGTCATACAGGGAGTCTTCGGTACACCTCTGCGGCATGAAGCCGTATTGGTGGCTACTGATATACGGTGCAGTGTACCACCGGATCCTACGGACCATCATTTTCTCTAGGACCTTGCCGAGAATCGGCAAGAGTCCGATGGGCCTGTAGGATTTCGGGTGCGTGTAGTCCTCCTTGTCCGGCTTCCGCAATGCTACGACCACTGCCTCCTTCCATCTCGTGGGGAAGCGGGAAAGCGCGAGACACCGGTTGGAGAGCGCGAGGTACAGAGCGGGGTCCACGGCGACGGCCGCTCGGCAGATGTCCGCGGTGAGTCCGTCAGAGCCAGGTGCTTTCTTGGCATTGAAGGTCGAAACGGACCATCGGAGCTCCTCCATCGTAAACGGGGGATCGCATGTTGCGTCATGGTCCCCCGAATTGACTTCATCGGCCTTAGCTCTTACAGTTCTGTGGTCCGCATTGTCCTTCCCGGGGTCATCCTCCGGGAAGAAAACCTCCGCCAACAACCTGGCTGATCCCGCTGCGTCCAGCACTTTACCTGACTGGACGAGGGGGACGTCCTCTCGCCTCACCTCCGTGCGACGCATCACACGGTGGATCCCGTCCCACATGGTCTCGCGATCCTGCCTCTCGCAGAAACGCTTCCAGCTATGGGTCTGAGCGCGCCTCGCCTCGAGGCGGTATGCCTCCTTCGCGTCGCAGTACTCGATCCTTCTCTTCTTCCTCAAGACATCCGCCTTGAGGAGAGAGAGCTGTTCGGACCACCAGGGCAATTCCGTCCTCTTCCGCTTGGAGGCCTTCGGCAGGACCAACTCGCAAGCGTCCCTCAAGGTTTCCACGTACCGACCGACCATGCTGTCCAACGCCCCCTCCTCGGTGATGTGATTCACCTCGGTAGACGTCAGGCAGCGATCCGATAGCAGCCGGGCGACAGTTCGATGGAGCTCGCCCCAGTCTGCCCTACGGGTAGTGTACTGCCGTGTGGTCCGCTTGACGTCCGTGCCTCGGGACCTCTCAAACTTCAGATTGAACACAATTGCCCTGTGGTCCGACGAGGATATGTCGTCCACGAGGCTCCAGCCCACCGCTCGGTCGAGCAGGGTGGTCGAGCAAGCAGTAATGTCGACGCGACTGGCATAGTGCTTACCGCCCCGATACGTATCAAACGTCGGCTCAGACCCCTGGTTCATCACGTGCACCCCCAGTTAGTCGAGGGCGGCTGCGATCTCCACTCCCCTTCGGTCCGTGGACCGGCTACCCCACCAGGTGTTATGCGCATTGACGTCGCCACCCAGCACCACGTCGGCAGTCCCCAAGCCCTCCACGGCCGAGCCGATCCGGTCCAGGTATGGTCCGACGGGCGTATTAGGCTCCAGGTAGACGGACACCACCCCTATCTCCCAAGCCCCAGTCCTCAGCCTGGCCACGGCAACGTTGCCAGACGTGAGTTGGGGACATTGAGTGATATCGATGGTGTCGTCGAATAGCACAATGGCCGCCTTGACAACCTCCCCGTTGCCTCGCGCGACACATTGTACCACCCTTGTCCCTGGGTAGTGCCTAATCTCGCCAATAGCGCCGATATACGGCTCCTGGACCAATGCGAACGCCCAGCCTCTCTTCGGCGCTTCGCATATCAGCTCGGCAGTAGCGAGCTCGGACCTTTGCAGATTAAGCTGCGCCACGCGGTACTGGTGGTGCCCTGCGCGGAGAGTGCGGTGGGTCACCTGGGTGCCCTTAGCAATAGGCTACGGACGCCCGTGCTATGGTGTCCCACTTTCTCCGCACAGGACAGTCTTCGTCAAATGCGCCGTGGTCCCACCGGTCTGCCTTAGCTAGTCGGCAGTTCCGGCAGGCGGGAGGTTTCCCGGCTTGCCGATCCGGACACTCGGCGCGTAGGTGCCGGCCACCACAATGGCTGCAGCGGTCTTCGCTCTCCGCGCAATGCCGTTTGGTGTGGCCGTAACCTAGGCACCGAGTGCACTGGACTAGCGGGGAGTGATCATGCACCCGCACTCGCTGGAGGTCCACGTGCATGTAGCCCGCAGCCGTCAGCCGTCCCCAGAGCGCAGGCGACACGCGCATGACCACATGGATCGTCTGCACATTTCGCGCCCTCCTCCTGAACCTTACCTCCGCCCTCTGATCCTCCTCAGAGACGTCGACCAGCAGGTGTTTATTTTGGGTCTTAATGGCCTTTACTATTTCTTCGTTAGTATTATAGGCCATTACGTCTCTGAGCAGCACCAGTGGGTCCTTGTTTTTGACCTCTGCAAGGTTCAGGTCCTTGCCTGCCCTCCTCAGCCCCTCACGCACCCTCTCCAGCTCGACCTCTGAGCCGCAGCCCAGGATGACCCGACCGTCCCGCACTCTGCGGATCCGGTCGACCCTTATGCCGGTCTGGGTGGCGTTTAGGGCTTTCCGTATTTTTCCCAGGACCTGCTCGCCCGTGTCGGTCCCCGACGAGACCGCCACCGAGTGCTTAGGTTCGCACCCCGGTGGCGGCCTTTTTGCGGGGCCGGCCGCCACGCTCGCGTACGTGCCAGGAGGCTTCGGTTTTTCTTGTATTTTTACAGCCACGAGAGACTCCCTCAAGCCCTCCAATTCTTTGGTATTGGCTTCAAGGAGTCTCGCGTGGCTGTCTAATTTCTTAAGGAGCTCGCACTGGCTCGCCGGCAGGGGGTTTGCGGGTGGATCCTTCACTACTGCTTCCACCCGTTTCGCCCCGCTCGCCGGCTGCTCTACTGGACCCCCTTTTGGGTCCTGGGTTCTCTCTCTATGTGCGAGCTCCGCCTCCTTAAACAATTCGTAGAGCCGATTAATGGCTAATATCACCTGCTCTTTTATCTCCGTTTTTAGGTTGCGCGAGCTGCCCAGGTGCAATTTCGCCTTTGTTAGGCACGCTCGCGCCTCCTTCATCCGGTCCGCGGAAGCCGGTTTGTCCCCTTTCGGGGATTGCCCGGCCGCCGCGGGAGCAGGTGTCGGCTCCACCGCTTTCGGCAACGTACGCGCCTTTACTTTCACGGCCGGCACGACGCTACGGGGAGAGGTCCCGGGCTTTTTTACCTGCCCTTCCCACTCCCCCACACTCCTCCGGACGCTTCTAATGGGCGAGGTGCTCACCCGGCACGCCTGTCTGGCGCCTGCCTGGCTCACCTCGCCCGCGTCGGTGGTCTTTGTGGGGGTCCTAATCATTTCTAATAGGGATACGCGTCTGTATAATTTAAAATTTAATAATTATATGTCAACTCAATGTATAAAATAAGTTCTATCATCTAAATATATTTAAATAAGTCCTAACCTAGTGCAAAAGGGCGATCTTTTATATATAAACTATCTTATAACCTAATGGGAATAGACCCCTATTATTTAGTTTCACTATAACTTTTGTAATTTCCTGTTATTTGTTTACTTTTCTGTTAACGTTATGCAATTCTTTTTTATGACTTCTTAATTACTTAATTGCTCCACTCGAGCGCTCGGCCTTGACCGCCGGCACAGGTGCGGCGCGGCACGCGCGCGCGGCCCGGTGGTGAGGGGTGACGCGCGACGCGCGGACGGCGGGGGCAACTTAATATAATGTAAACTGAATGTAATTACTTAATCTGCCTGCTTCTTTATTTCTTTTGGTTAGGTTATCGCTTTGTCTGTTTTAATCTACCCTAGTGCGATAGGTAGTCACTTCGCTTCTTATCCTAAGGCAATAGGGCCGTTTACTAATTTAATTATTTGTCAATTATAAAATAAACTTAATCTTAGTGCAATAGGGCTTTGTCGTCTTATCCTAAGGCAATAGGGCCGCTTAACTAATATAATAATTTGTCAATTATATAATGATCTTAATATTAGTGCAATAGGGCTTGTCGTCTTATCCTAAGGCAATAGGGCCACTAGATTAATGTTACAGTATATAACTAGGAAATCTCAACTTTTTATTATTACGTTATATTACGCACGGCCCTGCGGCACGCGCGATGCGGACAGCTGCGCCGCCCGGGGTCGTTGACCTCGTCCGCGGCGCCCAGGTGCGCGCCAGATGTTTTGTTACGGCCGCGGCGGCGCAAAATTGATTCGTTTTAATGTATTTTAACGTCTACCGCCCGCTCTTTTTTATTGAGACTTCCCTGCTATATCTTCTGCAACTACTTAACTAACTAATTAACCTAGTTCTTAAATCTATGAGATGGGTCAAGAAAACCTCAATCTCAGTGGCAGCCGCCGAGTATGATTATTATTTTAATACGAGCCAATTTTGTTTTATTATCGATCTTATGATCTGATTTTGACCTTTGTGGTGGGTGGAGATTTTCTTGTTTTGTGATAGTCTACCCTTTTGTGGGCCCTAAAAAATGGTACCCTGCTAATTTGCGCAGGGTCCGTGACAGTCTTTCACTTCTACCCACCACTTATAAATTTTTAATTTTGAAATCTAATCCCGGCGGCTACCTTGTCTAATTTATATTGTCCCGCGTTGTCGGCGTTGTCAGGCTCCCGGCTGCACCCCTCGACCCCTCTGCCTCGCTTAGCAGTGGGTGTCTGGCTTCGACGACTGTTTCCAATTGGATGATTTCCAATTAGAATTTGTTTATTCTTCTATAACTTTTCGAGTTTTTATCCAAAAAATTTTTTGTTAATACGCTCGCAAAGCTTACGCAAGCGCGCACAAGAAAGCAATTCAAAAAGTTTGTGTTACAGCGCTTATTCGCGCGCGGCGGGTCCTTTTAGTTTTTTCACTATTCCGCACTTAATTCGAACTTTTGCTTGTTAAAAATCCAATTAAATTCCGATTTTAAAACTTTTCACGGATTTTTGTTCGGTGTTAATTAACGGATTTTTTTATATATCACTTGATAGATTTTTCACACTAGAACACACTCAAAACTAATTTAAACTTGCAATTTGTGCGGTAAAGCGTTACGGACCGGTGCGTTCGGCTCGGGAGCGTGCGCAGGACTGGGTTAGGTTAGGTTAGGTTAGGTTAGGTTAGGTTAGGTTAGGTTAGGTTAGGTTAGGTTAGGTTAGGTTTTTTTTTTTTTTTTTTTTTTTTTTTATGACCCCCGCTATTGGGGGTCTCTCGTACCCCTATCTTTTTGTGGGACAGGGTCTTTTGTTACAGTAATTTTTTCACATATATTTTTTTTTTTTTTTATTTTCATACTCATCAGTCTTTCATCACATATTCTTTTAGTCTGTCTTTCATGCTATATTTCTTTCTTTTGTGCCCTTCTATACTACTCTTCTTTCATCCCTTTTTTTATTTTGTATATCTTATTTTCTAGGTATCACATATTTGCACATTTATTATTTATTTTATAACAGTCTTTTATCTTATACCTAGGTTTTATTTATTTCTATAATCTTTTTAACTATTGTTTTACAATAATATACAAAATCCTGCCTAGTAGCTTTATCGCCTATCAGGGAGGGTATCGTGTCTTCTTTGACCTGAACACCAGACCGGCACTCGAAGTCGAGCCGGAGTCCCCCGAATGCGGGACACCGGGCCACAAGGTGGATCACGGTCTGGTCCACGCCCGGTTCACAGAAGCACGAGGGGTCCTCCTTGAGCTTGAACCTGTGAAGGTACTCAGAGAACCCCCCGTGCCCCGTGAAGAGCTGAACCAAGACCGTGTCCACCTCGATGCTGCGGAGCACGCGGTGGGCTGAGACGGCGTCCGGGAAGAACATCCTCGTCACCGAAGCCGTCGTTCCTTCTACATACCTCCTGTTCCATTCGTCAAGCGACTGCTGTCTCAGTTGCCTCTTGACGAATGAAACAGGGCATCTCTCATATTCCGGTCGTCTTTTACTCTTCAGGGCCGCTTCCTTGGCCAGCTGGTCCGCCCTCTCATTCCCCTCCATCCCCGCGTGCGCTTTCACCCAAAACAACCTTACATCCTTCCCTTTTTCTCTCACTTTCATAACATTATCCTTCACTCTTAACGCTAAAGGATGGAGGGTGTCAGGTCTTGCGACAGTTTCGAGGGCGGACCGCGAGTCGCTAAGTACGGCGCAGACTTGCGCCGACTCGTTGGCCGCGTGCCCTGTTGCCTCAGCCAGAGCCAGCAGCTCTGCCTGGTATACGGTGCAGAAGTTGCCCAACTTGAGCTTTTTCGTGAACAGCTCTGCGGCGCCCCGCTTGACGCAGAACGCCGCACCCACCTTGTCCTCTATGCGGCTGCCGTCGGTATAAATTACCAAGTCGGCAGCCGCGGTGGCAAGTCGGACTTCTTCCGCACTTTCCCCCAGACAGGAGAACTCCACACCAACTTGACCAGACGGGTGCGGTAGTCTCAGGTAGCTGACCGGTACCTCCAGGTCTCGGTCCCCTACCACCTGCCGGGAATGACCCTTTCTTATTTCAAATAAGCGGGCTGCTTCTTGGACCCGAAGGTCCAGAGGAAGCAACCCGGCAAGTATAAGGGCCGAGTGCAGGGACGCGGTCCTGTGGGTCCTCGCAATCTTCTGCGCGAAGCCCCGCTGGACCGCGTCCAACTGCCTGCGGACCAGCAGCTTCCTAGCCGCCGGCGCCCATGCACTCGCTGCATACAAAATCGTCGGCTCCAGTACCGCCAGATACATCGTTCTGATCACCTCCGAGTTCAGACCCCAAGATACCTTCGCGGCTCTACACAGCTGACGATAGAGGCCCTGTGCCTTCTTGTTCACGTTCTTCACGTGAGTGTTGAACGTGAGCCTATCGTCAATTGTGAGGCCTAGTATCCGGACTTCCCCAGTCCGGCTAAGCGGCTCGCCCCCCATGCTCAGTAATGGGTAGTCGAACTTTTGCTTATTGGTAAGCACCATCACCTTTGTTTTGTGTGGTGCAAACCTCAGCTTGTTCCTGACTCCCCATTCATGAACATGGGCGAGAACGGCATTAGCCCGACTCGAGATGTCCTGGGCCTTCTGCCCCGAGAAGACCAGCACGACGTCGTCTGCGAACGCCTGGCAGTGTGTCCCGGTCTTTACCACCTCCTCCAAGAGAGGGTTAATGAGGAGGGTCCAGAAGGTTGGGCCGCCTACGGATCCCTGCACGCACCCCTTGGTGGTCTCTCTGGCCCACTCTGCCCCCGCGTACCGTACGGACACCTTGCGATTGCTAAGATAGCTGTCAGCAAGGCGCCGCAGATTCACGGGGCAGCGAGTTTCTGCCAGTCTGCACCGTATAGCAGGCCACCAGGCGTTATCGAAGGCTCCCTCTATGTCCAATGATACCAGCACTGCGATCTCCTTCTCCTTCAACCGAGTTCGCAGATGCTGGATCAGGACATACAGGGAGTCCTCGGTACACCTCTGCGGCATAAAGCCGTATTGGTGGCTGCTGACATACGGTGCAGTGTACCACCGGATCCTACGGACCATCATTTTTTCTAGGACCTTGCCGAAAATCGGCAAGAGTCCGATGGGCCTGTAGGATTTCGGGTGCGTGTAGTCCTCCTTGTCCGGCTTCCGCAACGCTACGACCACTGCCTCCTTCCATCTCGTGGGGAAGTGGGAAAGAGCGAGACACCGGTTGGAGAGCGCGAGGTACAGAACGGGGTCCACGGCGACGGCCGCTCGGCAGATGTCCGCGGTGAGTCCGTCAGAGCCAGGTGCCTTCTTGGCATTGAAGGTCGATACGGACCATCGGAGCTCCTCCATCGTAAACGGGGGATCACATGTTCCGTCATGGTCCCCCGAATTGACTTCATTGGCCTTTGCTCTTACAGTTCTGTGGTCCGCATTGTCCTTCCCGGGGTCATCCTCCGGGAAGAAAACCTCCGCCAGCAACCTGGCTGATCCCGCTGCGTCCAGCACTTTGCCTGACTGGACGAGGGGGACGTCCTCTCGCCTCACCTCCGTGCGACGCATCACACGGTGGATCCCGTCCCACATGGTCTCGCGATCCTGCCTCTCACAGAAACGCTTCCAGCTATGGGTCTGAGCGCGCCTCGCCTCGAGACGGTATGCCTCCTTCGCGTCGCAGTACTCGCGCCAGACCAGCTCCTTACGAGCCGGCCTCGCGGCCCTGATCCTTCTCTTCTTCCTCAGGACATCCGCCTTGAGGAGAGAGAGCTGTTCGGACCACCAGGGCAATTCCGTCCTCTTCCGCTTGGAGGCCTTCGGCAGGACCAACTCGCAAGCGTCCCTCACGGTTTCCACGTACCGACCGACCATGCTGTCCAACGCCCCCTCCTCGGTGATTTGATTCACCTCGGCAGACGTCAGGCAGCGATCCGATAGCAGCCGGGCGACAGTTCGATGGAACTCGCCCCAGTCTGCCCTACGGGTAGTGTACTGCCGTGTGGTCCGCTTGACGTCCGTGCCTCGGGACCTGTCAAGCTTCAGATTGAACACAATTGCCCTGTGATCCGACGAGGATATGTCGTCCACGAGGCTCCAGCCCACCGCTCGATCGAGCAGGGTGGTCGAGCAAGCAGTAATGTCGACGCGACTGGAGTAGTGCTTACCGCCCCGATACGTATCAAACGTCGGCTCAGACCCCTGGTTCAACACGTGCACCCCCAGTTGGTCGAGGGCGGCTGCGATCTCAACTCCCCTTCGGTCCGTGGACCGGCTACCCCACCAGGTGTTATGCGCATTGACGTCGCCACCCAGCACCACGTTGGCAGTCCCCAAGCCCTCCACGGCCGAGCCGATCCGGTCCAGGTATGGTCCGACGGGCGTATTAGGCTCCAGGTAGACGGACACCACCCCTATCTCCCAAGCCCCAGTCCTCAGCCTGGCCACGGCAACGTTGCCAGACGTGAGTTGGGGACATTGAGTGATATCGATGGTGTCGTCGAATAGCACAATGGCCGCCTTGACAACCTCCCCGTTGCCTCGCGCGACACATTGTACCACCCTTGTCCCTGGGTAGTGCCTCATCTCGCCAATAGCGCCGATATACGGCTCCTGGACCAATGCGAACGCCCAGCCTCTCTTCGGCGCTTCGCATATCAGCTCGGCTGTAGCGAGCTCGGACCTTTGCAGGTTAAGCTGCGCCACGCGGTACTGGTGGTGCCCTGCGCGGAGAGTGCGGTGGGTCACCTGGGTGCCCTTAGCAATACGCTACGGACGCCCGTGCAATGGTGTCCCACTTTCTCCGCACAGGACAGTCTTCGTCGAATGCGCCGTGGTCCCACCGGTCTGCCTTAGCTTGTCGGCAGTTCCGGCAGGCGGGAGGTTTCCCGGCTTGCCGATCCGGACACTCGGCGCGTAGGTGCCGGCCACCACAATGGCTGCAGCGGTCTTCGCTTTCCGCGCAGTGCCGTTTGGTGTGGCCGTAACCCAGGCACCGAGTGCACTGGACTAGCGGGGAGTGGTCCTGCACCCGCACTCGCTGGAGGTCCACGTGCATGTAGCCCGCAGCCGTCAGTCGTCCCCAGAGAGCAGGCGACACGCGCATGACCACGTGGATCGTCTGCACATTTCGCGCCCTCCTCCTGAACCTTACCTCCGCCCGCTGATCCTCCTCAGAGACGTCTACCAGCAGATGTTTATTCTGGTTTTTGATGGCCTTTACTATTTCTTCATTCGTGTTATAGGCCATCACGTCTCTGAGCAGCACCAGCGGATCCTTGTTTTTCACTTCGGCAAGGCTCAGGTCCTTCCCTGCTCTCCTCAGCCCCTCACGCACCCTCTCCAGCTCGGCCTCTGAGCCGCAGCCCAGGATGACGCGACCGTCCCGCACCCTGCGGATCCGGTCGACCCTTATGCCGGTCTGGGTGGCGTTTAGGGCCTTTCGAATTTTGCCCAGAACCTGCTCGCCCGTGTCGGTCCCCGACGAGACCGCCACCGAGTGCTTAGGTTCGCACCCCGGTGGCGGCCTTTTTGCCGGGGCGGCCGCCACGCTCGCGTACGTGCCGGGAGGCTTCCCCTTTTCTTGTATTGTTGTTTTTGTAGCCACGAGAGACTCCCTCAAGCCCTCCAATTCCTTGGTATTGGCTTCAAGGAGTCTCGCGTGGCTTTCTAGTTTCTTTAGGAGCTCGCAATGGGTCGCCGGCGGGGGGTTTGCGGGTGGGTCCTTTACTTCTACTTCCACCCGGTTTGCCCCACTCGCCGGCTCCTCTACTGGACCCCCTTTTGGGTCCTGGGTTCGTCCCCTGTTTGCGAGCTCCGCCTCCTTGTAAAGCTCGTAGAGCCGATTTATCGCGTTGATTACCTGCTCCTTTATTTCGGTCTTCAGGTTGCGCGAGCTGCCCAAGTGCAGTTTTGCCTTAGTTAGGCACGCTCGCGCCTCCTTCACTCGATCTGCGGACGCCGGCTTGTCCCCTTTCGGGGATTGCCCGGCCGCCGCAGGAGCAGGTGTCGGCTCCACCGCTTTCGGCACCGCACGCGTCCTCGGTTTGACGGCCGGCGCGACGCTGCGGGGAGAGGTCCTGGGCTTCTTCCCTTGTCCCTCCCATTCCCCCACACTCCTCCGGACGCTCTTAATGGGCGAGGTGCTCACCCTGCACGCCTGGCTGGCGCCTGCCTGGCTCACCTCGCCCGCGTCGGTGGTCTTTGTGGGGGTCCGGTACATGGTAGGGGTACTCGTCTGAAGTGTAAAAATTTTAAAAATTTTAAAATTCAAAAATGTAAATAATTAAAATGTTCTAAATTAAAAATTAAAATCAAAATTAAAAATTTAAAAATTTAAAAATTTTTTCAAAAATAAAGTATTATATACTTAGTCCTAAATTGTTCTAATTTAAAATTGAAGTATTATATACTTCGTCCGTTATTAAAAGTTTAAAGTATTTAATACTTAGTCTTACAGTTCAAAATTTAAAAATGTAAACAATAATGTCAACTTAACTCTAGTGCAACAAGGCAAAAAGACTCTTAAACTAAGGCAATAGGGCCCCTATTCTATTGCAGTTGCTGTCTATAACAAAGACCGGTCGTAAAATTTATTACCCCGCGCGGCGCGCCGTTTAACTCCCTGTAATATTAATTATTATTGCTACGCACGGCGCGTCGCTCGCGCGGTGCGGACGGCAACGTCTCCCGGCTCGCTGACCTCGCCCGCGGCCGCAGGGGCGCGCCCGAAGTTCGGCAACTGCGCACGACAAAGCGTGCGCGTGCGAGAGAGACGGTTGCGCCGCCCGGTAGGTCTATCCCTTTCCGCGGCGCTCAGGCGCGCACCAGATGTTTTGCTACGGCCGCGGCGGCGCGAATCTGGCTCGGTTTTATGTTTTTTACCTTCTACCGTCCGCTTATTTTTATTAAGGTGCTTTGTTATAAACAGCAACTATTGTCTAATTCTACTTATAATGCTAATCTTAAAACTATGGGATAGGTCAAAAAGACCTCACTCCCAGTGACAGCCGCCGAGTATTTTAATTTCTAGTATTTATAAAGGGAATTTAACCTTGTGGTGGGCTAAAAAGAAAATGTAATTACCCACCACTTTATTTATTTAATATTACGCTTTGTAAATGCGTGTAATACTCGGCGGCTATCTTACTTATGCTAAGTCCAGGTCGCTCCCGGCTCCCGGCTGCAACCTCCGCGGTCCTCGGACCCTTAAAAGGCCCCGGATGTTCGCTGGTATTCTCGAAGTAAGGTTCCAACCGGTTTTCTTTATGTTTTCCAGTTGGAATTCCCTTACTTCGGCTGCAGCTCCTCCGTCTGTGGTCGTAAAAATCCAAAAAAGGTGTCAAACGAGAGGCCTTGGTACGGCGCACCTCGCCACAGTTGCCGTTACACGATTTCCCACTGAAAATCGTGCAGCGTTTTAATTTTTTTCTTTTCTTACTTGCTCACTGTAATTTTTGTTTTTGTGTTTAAAAATCCAAATTATGTCCAATTTACACTTTTTTTTTTTTTTTCTTTGCGTTCGGGCTGTGAACGCGCTTTTTTTGACACTATTTTCACTAATTTTCGAGCACTTTTACTGACACTTTTTGATTTATCGATCTATTTTGAGCGATCTAGGCCACGTGGGAGCGTGCGTTCTGCTCGGGAGCGTACGGCGGACTGGTTAGGTTAGGTAAGGTTAGGTTAGGTTAGGTTAGGTTGGGTTAGGTTAGGTTAGGTTAGGTTAGGTTAGGTTAGGTTAGGTTAGGTTAGGTTAGGTTAGGTTAGGTTAGGTTAGGTTAGGTTAGGTTAGGTTAGGTTAGGTTAGGTTAGGTTAGGTTAGGTTAGGTTAGGTTAGGTTAGGTTAGGTTAGGTTAGGTTAGGTTAGGTTAGGTTAGGTTAGGTTAGGTTAGGTTAGGTTAGGTTAGGTTAGGTTAGGTTAGGTTAGGTTAGGTTAGGTTAGGTTTTTTTTTTTTTTTTTTTTTTTTATATGACCCCCGCTATTGGGGGTCTCTCGTACCCCTATCTTTTTGTGGGACAGGGTCTTTTGTTACAGTAATTTTTTTCACATATATTTTTTTATTTTCATACTCATCAGTCTTTCATCACATATTCTTTTAGTCTGTCTTTCATGCTATATTTCTTTCTTTTGTGCCCTTCTATACTACTCTTCTTTCATCCCTTTTTTTTTTTTATTTTGTATATCTTATTTTCTAGGTATCACATATTTGCACTTTTTATTATTTATTTTATAACAGTCTTTTATCTTATACCTAGGTTTTATTTATTTCTATAATCTTTTTAACTATTGTTTTACAATAATATACAAAATCCTGCCTAGTAGCTTTATCGCCTATCAGGGAGGGTATCGTGTCTTCTTTGACCTGAACACCAGACCGGCACTCGAAGTCGAGCCGGAGTCCCCCGAATGCGGGACACCGGGCCACAAGGTGGATCACGGTCTGGTCCACGCCCGGTTCACAGAAGCACGAGGGGTCCTCCTTGAGCTTAAACCTATGAAGGTACTCAGAGAACCCCCCGTGCCCCGTGAAGAGCTGGGCCGAGACCGCGTCCACCTCGATGCTGCGGAGCACGCGGTAGGCTGAGACGGCGTCCGGGAAAAACATCCTCGTTACCGAAGCCGTCGTTCCTTCCACATACCTCCTGTTCCATTCGTCGAGCGACTCCAGTCTCAGTTGCCGCTTGACGAATGAAACAGGGCATCTCTCGTACTCTGGTCGTCTTTTACTCTTCAGGGCCGCTTCCTTGGCCAGCTGGTCCGCCCTCTCGTTCCCCTCCATCCCCGCGTGCGCTTTCACCCAGAACAACCTTACATCCTTCCCTTTTTCTCTCGCTTTCATTACATTCTCCTTCACTCTTAACGCTAAGGGATGGAGGGTGTCCGATCTTGCGACAGTTTCGAGAGCGGACCGCGAGTCGCTCAGTACGGCGCAGACTTGCGCCGACTCGCCGGCCGCGTACCCTGTTGCCTCAGCTAGAGCCAGCAGCTCTGCCTGGTATACGGTGCAGAAGTTGCCCAACTTGAGTTTCTTTGTGTATGACTCTACGGCGCCCCGCTTGACGCAGAACGCCGCACCCACCTTATCCTCTATGCGGCTGCCGTCGGTATAAATTACCAGATCGGCAGCCGCGGTGGCAAGTCGGACTTCCTCCGCACTTTCCCCCAGACAGGAGAACTCCACACCAACTTGACCAGACGGGTGTGGTAGTCTCAGGTAGCTGACCGGTACCTCCAGGTCTCGGTCCTTTACCACCTGCCGGGAATGACCCTTTCTTATTTCAAATAAGCGGGCTGCTTCTTGGACCCGAAGGTCCAGGGGAAGCAACCCGGCAAGTATAAGGGCCGAGTGCAGGGACGCGGTCCTGTGGGTCCTCGCGATCTTCTGCGCGAAGCCCCGCTGGACCGCGCCCAACTGCCTGCGGACCAGCAGCTTCCTAGCCGCCGGCGACCATGCACTCACTGCATACAAAATCGTCGGCTCCAGCACCGCCAGATACATCGTTCTGATCACCTCCGAGTTCAGACCCCAAGATACCTTCGCAGCCCTGCACAGCTGACGATAGAGGCCCTGTGCCTTCTTGCTCACGTTCTTCACGTGACTGTTGAACGTGAGCCTATCGTCAACTGTGAGGCCTAGTATCCGGACCTCCCCAGTCCGGCCAAGCGGCTCACCTCCCATGCTCAGTAATGGGTAGTCGAACTTTAGCTTGTTGGTTAGCACCATCACCTTGGTTTTGTGTGGTGCGAACCTCAGCTTGTTCCTGACCCCCCACTCATGAACATGGGCGAGAACGGCGTTGGCCCGACTCGAGATGTCCTGGGCCTTCTGCCCCGAGAAGACCAGCACGACGTCATCTGCGAACGCCTGGCAGTGTGTCCCGGTCTTTGCCACCTCTTCCAGGAGAGGGTTGATGAGGAGGGTCCAGAAGGTTGGGCCGCCTACGGATCCCTGCACGCACCCCTTGGTGGTCTCTCTGGCCCACTCTGCCCCCGCGTACCGTACGGACACCTTGCGATCGCTAAAATAGCTGTCAACAAGACGCCGCAGATTCGCGGGGCAGCGAGTCTCTGCCAGTCTGCACCGTATAGCAGGCCACCAGGCGTTATCGAAGGCTCCCTCTATGTCCAATGATACCAGCACTGCGATCTCCTTCTCCTTCAGCCGGGTTCGCAGATGCTGGATCAGGTCATACAGGGAGTCTTCGGTACACCTCTGCGGCATGAAGCCGTATTGGTGGCTACTGATATACGGTGCAGTGTACCACCGGATCCTACGGACCATCATTTTCTCAAGGACCTTGCCGAGAATCGGCAAGAGTCCGATGGGCCTGTAGGATTTCGGGTGCGTGTAGTCCTCCTTGTCCGGCTTCCGCAACGCTACGACCACTGCCTCCTTCCATCTCGTGGGGAAGTGGGAAAGCGCGAGACACCGGTTGGAGAGCGCGAGGTACAGAACGGGGTCCACGGCGACGGCCGCACGGCAGATGTCCGCGGTGAGTCCGTCAGAGCCAGGTGCCTTCTTGGCGTTGAAGGTCGATACGGACCATCGGAGCTCCTCCATCGTAAACGGGGGGTCGCATGTTCCATCATGGTCCCCCGAATTGACTTCATCGGCTTTAGCTCTTACAGTTCTGTGGTCCGCATTGTCCTTCCCGGGGTCGTCCTCCGGGAAGAAAACCTCCGCCAGCAACCTGGCTGATCCCGCTGCGTCCAGCACTTTACCTGACTGGACGAGGGGGACGTCCTCTCGCCTCACCTCCGTGCGACGCATCACACGGTGGATCCCGTCCCACATGGTCTCGCGATCCTGTCTCTCACAGAAACGCTTCCAGCTATGGGTCTGAGCGCGCCTCGCCTCGAGACGGTATGCCTCCTTCGCGTCGCAGTACTCGCGCCAGACCAGCTCCTTACGAGCCGGCCTCGCGGCCCTGATCCTTCTCTTCTTCCTCAAGACATCCGCCTTGAGGAGAGAGAGCTGTTCGGACCACCAGGGCAATTCCGTCCTCTTCCGCTTGGAGACCTTCGGCAGGACCAACTCGCAAGCGTCCCTCACGGTTTCCACATACCGACCGACCGTGCTGTCCAACGCCCCCTTTTCGGTGATCTGATTCACCTCGGTAGGCGTCAGACAGCGATCCGATAGCAGCCGAGCGACAGTTCGATGGAACTCACCCCAGTCTGCCCTACGGGTAGTGTACTGCCGTGTGGTCCGCTTGACGTCCGTGCCTTGGGACCTCTCAAACTTCAGATTGAACACAATTGCCCTGTGGTCCGACGAGGATATGTCGTCCACGAGGCTCCAGCCCACCGCTCGGTCGAGCAGGGTGGTCGAGCAAGCAGTAATGTCGACGCGACTGGAGTAATGCTTACCGCCCCGATACGTATCAAACGTCGGCTCAGACCCCTGGTTCAACACGTGCACTCCCAGTTGGTCGAGGGCGGCTGCGACCTCCTCCCCCCTTCGGTCCGTGGACCGGCTACCCCACCAGGTGTTATGCGCATTGACGTCGCCACCCAGTACCACGTTGGCAGTCCCCAAGCCCTCCACGGCCGAGCCGATCCGGTCCAGGTATGGTCCGACGGGCGTATTAGGCTCCAGGTAGACGGACACCACCCCTATCTCCCAAGCCCCAGTCCTCAGCCTGGCCACAGCAACGTTGCCAGACGTGAGTTGGGGACATTGAGTGATATCGATAGTGTCGTCGAATAGCACAATGGCCGCCTTGACAACCTCCCCGTTGCCTCGCGCGACACATTGTACCACCCTTGTCCCTGGGTAGTGCCTCATCTCGCCAATAGCGCCGATATACGGCTCCTGGACCAATGCGAACGCCCAGCCTCTCTTCGGCGCTTCGCATATCAGCTCGGCAGTAGCGAGCTTGGACCTTTGCAGGTTTAGCTGCGCCACGCGGTACCGGTGGTGCCCTGCGCGGAGAGTGCGGTGAGTCACCTGGGTGCCCTTAGCAATACGCTACGGACGCCCGTGCAATGGTGTCCCACTTTCTCCGCACAGGACAGTCTTCGTCGAATGCGCCGTGGTCCCACCGGTCTGCCTTAGCTAGTCGGCAGTTCCGGCAGGCGGGAGGTTTCCCGGCTTGCCGATCCGGACACTCGGCGCGTAGGTGCCGGCCACCACAATGGCTGCACCGGTCTTCGCTCTCTGTGCAATGCCGTTTGGTGTGGCCGTAACCTAGGCACCGAGTGCACTGGACTAGCGGGGAGTGATCATGCACCCGCACTCGCTGGAGGTCCACGTGCATGTAGCCCGCAGCCGTCAGCCGTCCCCAGAGAGCAGGCGACACGCGCATGACCACATGGACCGTCTGCACGTTTCGCGCCCTCCTCCTGAACCTCACCTCTGCCCTCTGATCCTCCTCAGAGACGTCGACCAGCAGGTGTTTGTTTTGGGTCTTAATGGCCTTTATTATTTCTTCGTTAGTATTGTAGGCCATTACGTCTCTGAGCAGCACCAGTGGGTCCTTGTTTTTAACCTCTGCAAGGTTCAGGTCGTTACCTGCCCTCCTCAGCCCCTCACGCACCCTCTCCAGCTCGGCCTCTGTGCCGCAACCTAGAATAACACGACCGTCCCGCACTCTGCGGATCCGGTCGACCCTTATGCCGGTCTGGGTGGCGTTAAGAGCTTTCCTAATCTTGCCCAGGACCTGCTCGCCCGTGTCGGTCCCCGACGAGACCGCCACCGAGTGCTTAGGTTCGCACCCCGGTGGCGGCCTTTTTGCCGGGCCGGCCGTCACGCTCGCGTACGTGCCGGGAGGCTTCACCTTTTCTTGTACTTTTACAGCCGCGAGAGACTCCCTCAAGCCCTCCAATTCTTTGGTGTTGGCCTCAAGGAGTCTCGCGTGGCTGTCCAGTTTATTAAGGAGCTCGCTATGACTCACCGGCGGGGGGTTTGCGGGTGGATTCTTCGCTTCTACTTCCACCCGGTTCGCCGCACTCGCCGGTTCTTCTACTGGACCCTTTTTTGGGTCCCGGGTTCGCTCCCTATGCGCGAGCTCCGCCTCCTTATATAATTCGTAGAGCCGGTTTATGGCTAATAACACCTGCTCTTTTATTTCTGTTTTAAGGTTGCGCGAGCTGCCTAGGTGTAACTTCGCCTTTGTCAGGCACGCTCGCGCCTCCTTTATCCGGTCCGCGGAAGCCGGTTTGTCCCCTTTCGGGGATTGCCCGGCCGCCGCGGGGGCAGGTGTCGGCTCCACTACTTTCGGCAACGCACGCGTCCTCGGTTTGACGGCCGGCGCGACGCTGCGGGGAGAGGTCCTGGGCTTCTTCCCTTGTCCCTCCCATTCCCCCACACTCCTCCGGACGCTCTTAATGGGCGAGGTGCTCACCCTGCACGCCTGGCTGGCGCCTGCCTGGCTCACCTCGCCCGCGTCGGTGGTCTTTGTGGGGGTCCGGTACATGGTAGGGGTACTCGTCTGAAGTGTAAAAATTTTAAAAATTTTAAAATTCAAAAATGTAAATAATTAAAATGTTCTAAATTAAAAATTAAAATCAAAATTAAAAATTTAAAAATTTTTTTAAAAATTTCAAAAATAAAGTATTATATACTTAGTCCTAAATTGTTCTAATTTAAAATTGAAGTATTATATACTTCGTCCGTTATTAAAAGTTTAAAGTATTTAATACTTAGTCTTACAGTTCAAAATTTAAAAATGTAAACAATAATGTCAACTTAACTCTAGTGCAACAAGGCAAAAAGACTCTTAAACTAAGGCAATAGGGCCCCTATTCTATTGCAGTTGCTGTCTATAACAAAGACCGGTCGTAAAATTTATTACCCCGCGCGGCGCGCCGTTTAACTCCCTGTAATATTAATTATTATTGCTACGCACGGCGCGTCGCTCGCGCGGTGCGGACGGCAACGTCTCCCGGCTCGCTGACCTCGCCCGCGGCCGCAGGGGCGCGCCCGAAGTTCGGCAACTGCGCACGACAAAGCGTGCGCGTGCGAGAGAGACGGTTGCGCCGCCCGGTAGGTCTATCCCTTTCCGCGGCGCTCAGGCGCGCACCAGATGTTTTGCTACGGCCGCGGCGGCGCGAATCTGGCTCGGTTTTATGTTTTTTACCTTCTACCGTCCGCTTATTTTTATTAAGGTGCTTTGTTATAAACAGCAACTATTGTCTAATTCTACTTATAATGCTAATCTTAAAACTATGGGATAGGTCAAAAAGACCTCACTCCCAGTGACAGCCGCCGAGTATTTTAATTTCTAGTATTTATAAAGGGAATTTAACCTTGTGGTGGGCTAAAAAGAAAATGTAATTACCCACCACTTTATTTATTTAATATTACGCTTTGTAAATGCGTGTAATACTCGGCGGCTATCTTACTTATGCTAAGTCCAGGTCGCTCCCGGCTCCCGGCTGCAACCTCCGCGGTCCTCGGACCCTTAAAAGGCCCCGGATGTTCGCTGGTATTCTCGAAGTAAGGTTCCAACCGGTTTTCTTTATGTTTTCCAGTTGGAATTCCCTTACTTCGGCTGCAGCTCCTCCGTCTGTGGTCGTAAAAATCCAAAAAAGGTGTCAAACGAGAGGCCTTTGTACGGCGCACCTCGCCACAGTTGCCGTTACACGATTTCCCACTGAAAATCGTGCAGCGTTTTAATTTTTTCTTTTCTTACTTGCTCACTGTAATTTTTGTTTTTGTGTTTAAAAATCCAAATTATGTCCAATTTACACTTTTTTGGTGTCAAAGCGTTCGGGCTGTGAACGCGCTTTTTTTGACACTATTTTCACTAATTTTCGAGCACTTTTACTGACACTTTTTGATTTATCGATCTATTTTGAGCGATCTAGGCCACGTGGGAGCGTGCGTTCTGCTCGGGAGCGTACGGCGGACTCGGTTAGGTTAGGTTAGGTTAGGTTAGGTTAGGTTAGGTTAGGTTAGGTTAGGTTAGGTTAGGTTAGGTTAGGTTAGGTTAGGTTAGGTTAGGTTAGGTTAGGTTAGGTTAGGTTAGGTTAGGTTAGGTTAGGTTAGGTTAGGTTAGGTTAGGTTAGGTTAGGTTAGGTTAGGTTAGGTTAGGTTAGGTTAGGTTAGGTTAGGTTAGGTTAGGTTAGGTTAGGTTAGGTTAGGTTAGGTTAGGTTAGGTTAGGTTAGGTTAGGTTAGGTTAGGTTAGGTTAGGTTAGGTTAGGTTAGGTTAGGTTAGGTTAGGTTAGGTTAGGTTAGGTTAGGTTAGGTTAGGTTAGGTTAGGTTAGGTTAGGTTAGGTTAGGTTAGGTTAGGTTAGGTTAGGTTAGGTTAGGTTAGGTTAGGTTAGGTTAGGTTAGGTTAGGTTAGGTTAGGTTAGGTTAGGTTAGGTTAGGTTAGGTTAGGTTAGGTTAGGTTAGGTTAGGTTAGGTTAGGTTAGGTTAGGTTAGGTTAGGTTAGGTTAGGTTAGGTTAGGTTAGGTTAGGTTAGGTTAGGTTAGGTTAGGTTAGGTTAGGTTAGGTTAGGTTAGGTTAGGTTAGGTTAGGTTAGGTTAGGTTAGGTTTTTTTTTTTTTTTTTTTTTTTTTTTTTTATGACCCCCGCTATTGGGGGTCTCTCGTACCCCTATCTTTTTGTGGGACAGGGTCTTTTGTTACAGTAATTTTTTTCACATATATTTTTTTATTTTCATACTCATCAGTCTTTCATCACATATTCTTTTAGTCTGTCTTTCATGCTATATTTCTTTCTTTTGTGCCCTTCTATACTACTCTTCTTTCATCCCTTTTTTTATTTTGTATATCTTATTTTCTAGGTATCACATATTTGCACATTTATTATTTATTTTATAACAGTCTTTTATCTTATACCTAGGTTTTATTTATTTCTATAATCTTTTTAACTATTGTTTTACAATAATATACAAAATCCTGCCTAGTAGCTTTATCGCCTATCAGGGAGGGTATCGTGTCTTCTTTGACCTGAACACCAGACCGGCACTCGAAGTCGAGCCGGAGTCCCCCGAATGCGGGACACCGGGCCACAAGGTGGATCACGGTCTGGTCCACGCCCGGTTCACAGAAGCACGAGGGGTCCTCCTTGAGCTTGAACCTGTGAAGGTACTCAGAGAACCCCCCGTGCCCCGTGAAGAGCTGAACCAAGACCGTGTCCACCTCGATGCTGCGGAGCACGCGGTGGGCTGAGACGGCGTCCGGGAAGAACATCCTCGTCACCGAAGCCGTCGTTCCTTCTACATACCTCCTGTTCCATTCGTCAAGCGACTGCTGTCTCAGTTGCCTCTTGACGAATGAAACAGGGCATCTCTCATATTCCGGTCGTCTTTTACTCTTCAGGGCCGCTTCCTTGGCCAGCTGGTCCGCCCTCTCATTCCCCTCCATCCCCGCGTGCGCTTTCACCCAAAACAACCTTACATCCTTCCCTTTTTCTCTCACTTTCATAACATTATCCTTCACTCTTAACGCTAAAGGATGGAGGGTGTCAGGTCTTGCGACAGTTTCGAGGGCGGACCGCGAGTCGCTAAGTACGGCGCAGACTTGCGCCGACTCGTTGGCCGCGTGCCCTGTTGGGTTAGGTTAGGTTAGGTTAGGTTAGGTTAGGTTAGGTTAGGTTAGGTTAGGTTAGGTTAGGTTAGGTTAGGTTAGGTTAGGTTAGGTTAGGTTAGGTTAGGTTAGGTTAGGTTAGGTTAGGTTAGGTTAGGTTAGGTTAGGTTAGGTTAGGTTAGGTTAGGTTAGGTTAGGTTAGGTTAGGTTAGGTTAGGTTAGGTTAGGTTAGGTTAGGTTAGGTTAGGTTAGGTTAGGTTAGGTTAGGTTAGGTTAGGTTAGGTTAGGTTAGGTTAGGTTAGGTTAGGTTAGGTTAGGTTAGGTTAGGTTAGGTTAGGTTAGGTTAGGTTAGGTTAGGTTAGGTTAGGTTAGGTTAGGTTAGGTTAGGTTAGGTTAGGTTAGGTTAGGTTAGGTTAGGTTAGGTTAGGTTAGGTTAGGTTAGGTTAGGTTAGGTTAGGTTAGGTTTTTTTTTTTTTTTTTTTTTTTTTTTTTTTTTTTTTTTCGTACCCCTATCTAGTTTGGGACAGGGTCTTTTGTATCAATATAATTTTTCACATTTCTTATTATTTTCTTTCTCTTCTTTCTTTCCTTATAATGTCATTTCTTTCATTCTATTTTCTATCTTTCATTCCACAATTCATCTTTCTTTCTCATTCGCCCTATTCAGCTTTCATTCTTCCCTCTTTTCTTATTAATAATTACATTTTTATCTTTTTATTTACATTTGGATTTCTTATTTTATAATTATTTTTTATTTATCACAGTCTTATTTCTTAATTTTTTCCCATTTTATTGTCGCTTTGTTACTTACTTATGTTTGTCTTTTATTTATTTCTATTGTTCTTTTAACTATTTCTTTGCAGAGGGTTATGAAATCTTGCTGGTATTCTCCGCCTATCAGGGAGGCTATTGACTCCTCCCTGATTTGAACCCCAGACCGGCACTCGAAGTCGAGCCGGAGTCCCCCGAATGCGGGACACCGGGCCACAAGGTGGATCACGGTCTGGTCCACGCCCGGTTCACAGAAGCACGAGGGGTCCTCCTTGAGCTTGAACCTGTGAAGGTACTCAGAGAACCCCCCGTGCCCCGTGAAGAGCTGAACCAAGACCGTGTCCACCTCGATGCTGCGGAGCACGCGGTGGGCTGAGACGGCGTCCGGGAAGAACATCCTCGTCACCGAAGCCGTCGTTCCTTCTACATACCTCCTGTTCCATTCGTCAAGCGACTGCTGTCTCAGTTGCCTCTTGACGAATGAAACAGGGCATCTCTCATATTCCGGTCGTCTTTTACTCTTCAGGGCCGCTTCCTTGGCCAGCTGGTCCGCCCTCTCATTCCCCTCCATCCCCGCGTGCGCTTTCACCCAAAACAACCTTACATCCTTCCCTTTTTCTCTCACTTTCATAACATTATCCTTCACTCTTAACGCTAAAGGATGGAGGGTGTCAGGTCTTGCGACAGTTTCGAGGGCGGACCGCGAGTCGCTAAGTACGGCGCAGACTTGCGCCGACTCGTTGGCCGCGTGCCCTGTTGCCTCAGCCAGAGCCAGCAGCTCTGCCTGGTATACGGTGCAGAAGTTGCCCAACTTGAGCTTTTTCGTGAACAGCTCTGCGGCGCCCCGCTTGACGCAGAACGCCGCACCCACCTTGTCCTCTATGCGGCTGCCGTCGGTATAAATTACCAAGTCGGCAGCCGCGGTGGCAAGTCGGACTTCTTCCGCACTTTCCCCCAGACAGGAGAACTCCACACCAACTTGACCAGACGGGTGCGGTAGTCTCAGGTAGCTGACCGGTACCTCCAGGTCTCGGTCCCCTACCACCTGCCGGGAATGACCCTTTCTTATTTCAAATAAGCGGGCTGCTTCTTGGACCCGAAGGTCCAGAGGAAGCAACCCGGCAAGTATAAGGGCCGAGTGCAGGGACGCGGTCCTGTGGGTCCTCGCAATCTTCTGCGCGAAGCCCCGCTGGACCGCGTCCAACTGCCTGCGGACCAGCAGCTTCCTAGCCGCCGGCGCCCATGCACTCGCTGCATACAAAATCGTCGGCTCCAGTACCGCCAGATACATCGTTCTGATCACCTCCGAGTTCAGACCCCAAGATACCTTCGCGGCTCTACACAGCTGACGATAGAGGCCCTGTGCCTTCTTGCTCACGTTCTTCACGTGAGTGTTGAACGTGAGCCTATCGTCAATTGTGAGGCCTAGTATCCGGACTTCCCCAGTCCGGCTAAGCGGCTCGCCCCCCATGCTCAGTAATGGGTAGTCGAACTTTTGCTTATTGGTAAGCACCATCACCTTTGTTTTGTGTGGTGCAAACCTCAGCTTGTTCCTGACTCCCCATTCATGAACATGGGCGAGAACGGCATTAGCCCGACTCGAGATGTCCTGGGCCTTCTGCCCCGAGAAGACCAGCACGACGTCGTCTGCGAACGCCTGGCAGTGTGTCCCGGTCTTTACCACCTCCTCCAAGAGAGGGTTAATGAGGAGGGTCCAGAAGGTTGGGCCGCCTACGGATCCCTGCACGCACCCCTTGGTGGTCTCTCTGGCCCACTCTGCCCCCGCGTACCGTACGGACACCTTGCGATTGCTAAGATAGCTGTCAGCAAGGCGCCGCAGATTCACGGGGCAGCGAGTTTCTGCCAGTCTGCACCGTATAGCAGGCCACCAGGCGTTATCGAAGGCTCCCTCTATGTCCAATGATACCAGCACTGCGATCTCCTTCTCCTTCAACCGAGTTCGCAGATGCTGGATCAGGACATACAGGGAGTCCTCGGTACACCTCTGCGGCATAAAGCCGTATTGGTGGCTGCTGACATACGGTGCAGTGTACCACCGGATCCTACGGACCATCATTTTTTCTAGGACCTTGCCGAAAATCGGCAAGAGTCCGATGGGCCTGTAGGATTTCGGGTGCGTGTAGTCCTCCTTGTCCGGCTTCCGCAACGCTACGACCACTGCCTCCTTCCATCTCGTGGGGAAGTGGGAAAGAGCGAGACACCGGTTGGAGAGCGCGAGGTACAGAACGGGGTCCACGGCGACGGCCGCTCGGCAGATGTCCGCGGTGAGTCCGTCAGAGCCAGGTGCCTTCTTGGCATTGAAGGTCGATACGGACCATCGGAGCTCCTCCATCGTAAACGGGGGATCACATGTTCCGTCATGGTCCCCCGAATTGACTTCATTGGCCTTTGCTCTTACAGTTCTGTGGTCCGCATTGTCCTTCCCGGGGTCATCCTCCGGGAAGAAAACCTCCGCCAGCAACCTGGCTGATCCCGCTGCGTCCAGCACTTTGCCTGACTGGACGAGGGGGACGTCCTCTCGCCTCACCTCCGTGCGACGCATCACACGGTGGATCCCGTCCCACATGGTCTCGCGATCCTGCCTCTCACAGAAACGCTTCCAGCTATGGGTCTGAGCGCGCCTCGCCTCGAGACGGTATGCCTCCTTCGCGTCGCAGTACTCGCGCCAGACCAGCTCCTTACGAGCCGGCCTCGCGGCCCTGATCCTTCTCTTCTTCCTCAGGACATCCGCCTTGAGGAGAGAGAGCTGTTCGGACCACCAGGGCAATTCCGTCCTCTTCCGCTTGGAGGCCTTCGGCAGGACCAACTCGCAAGCGTCCCTCACGGTTTCCACGTACCGACCGACCATGCTGTCCAACGCCCCCTCCTCGGTGATTTGATTCACCTCGGCAGACGTCAGGCAGCGATCCGATAGCAGCCGGGCGACAGTTCGATGGAACTCGCCCCAGTCTGCCCTACGGGTAGTGTACTGCCGTGTGGTCCGCTTGACGTCCGTGCCTCGGGACCTGTCAAGCTTCAGATTGAACACAATTGCCCTGTGATCCGACGAGGATATGTCGTCCACGAGGCTCCAGCCCACCGCTCGATCGAGCAGGGTGGTCGAGCAAGCAGTAATGTCGACGCGACTGGAGTAGTGCTTACCGCCCCGATACGTATCAAACGTCGGCTCAGACCCCTGGTTCAACACGTGCACCCCCAGTTGGTCGAGGGCGGCTGCGATCTCAACTCCCCTTCGGTCCGTGGACCGGCTACCCCACCAGGTGTTATGCGCATTGACGTCGCCACCCAGCACCACGTTGGCAGTCCCCAAGCCCTCCACGGCCGAGCCGATCCGGTCCAGGTATGGTCCGACGGGCGTATTAGGCTCCAGGTAGACGGACACCACCCCTATCTCCCAAGCCCCAGTCCTCAGCCTGGCCACGGCAACGTTGCCAGACGTGAGTTGGGGACATTGAGTGATATCGATGGTGTCGTCGAATAGCACAATGGCCGCCTTGACAACCTCCCCGTTGCCTCGCGCGACACATTGTACCACCCTTGTCCCTGGGTAGTGCCTCATCTCGCCAATAGCGCCGATATACGGCTCCTGGACCAATGCGAACGCCCAGCCTCTCTTCGGCGCTTCGCATATCAGCTCGGCTGTAGCGAGCTCGGACCTTTGCAGGTTAAGCTGCGCCACGCGGTACCGGTGGTGCCCTGCGCGGAGAGTGCGGTGGGTCACCTGGGTGCCCTTAGCAATACGCTACGGACGCCCGTGCAATGGTGTCCCACTTTCTCCGCACAGGACAGTCTTCGTCGAATGCGCCGTGGTCCCACCGGTCTGCCTTAGCTTGTCGGCAGTTCCGGCAGGCGGGAGGTTTCCCGGCTTGCCGATCCGGACACTCGGCGCGTAGGTGCCGGCCACCACAATGGCTGCAGCGGTCTTCGCTTTCCGCGCAGTGCCGTTTGGTGTGGCCGTAACCCAGGCACCGAGTGCACTGGACTAGCGGGGAGTGGTCCTGCACCCGCACTCGCTGGAGGTCCACGTGCATGTAGCCCGCAGCCGTCAGTCGTCCCCAGAGAGCAGGCGACACGCGCATGACCACGTGGATCGTCTGCACATTTCGCGCCCTCCTCCTGAACCTTACCTCCGCCCGCTGATCCTCCTCAGAGACGTCTACCAGCAGATGTTTATTCTGGTTTTTGATGGCCTTTACTATTTCTTCATTCGTGTTATAGGCCATCACGTCTCTGAGCAGCACCAGCGGATCCTTGTTTTTCACTTCGGCAAGGCTCAGGTCCTTCCCTGCTCTCCTCAGCCCCTCACGCACCCTCTCCAGCTCGGCCTCTGAGCCGCAGCCCAGGATGACGCGACCGTCCCGCACCCTGCGGATCCGGTCGACCCTTATGCCGGTCTGGGTGGCGTTTAGGGCCTTTCGAATTTTGCCCAGAACCTGCTCGCCCGTGTCGGTCCCCGACGAGACCGCCACCGAGTGCTTAGGTTCGCACCCCGGTGGCGGCCTTTTTGCCGGGGCGGCCGCCACGCTCGCGTACGTGCCGGGAGGCTTCCCCTTTTCTTGTATTGTTGTTTTTGTAGCCACGAGAGACTCCCTCAAGCCCTCCAATTCTTTGGTATTGGCTTCAAGGAGTCTCGCGTGGCTTTCTAGTTTCTTTAGGAGCTCGCAATGGGTCGCCGGCGGGGGGTTTGCGGGTGGGTCCTTTACTTCTACTTCCACCCGGTTTGCCCCACTCGCCGGCTCCTCTACTGGACCCCCTTTTGGGTCCTGGGTTCGTCCCCTGTTTGCGAGCTCCGCCTCCTTGTAAAGCTCGTAGAGCCGATTTATCGCGTTGATTACCTGCTCCTTTATTTCGGTCTTCAGGTTGCGCGAGCTGCCCAAGTGCAGTTTTGCCTTAGTTAGGCACGCTCGCGCCTCCTTCACTCGATCTGCGGACGCCGGCTTGTCCCCTTTCGGGGATTGCCCGGCCGCCGCAGGAGCAGGTGTCGGCTCCACCGCTTTCGGCACCGCACGCGTCCTCGGTTTGGCGGCCGGCGCGACGCTGCGGGGAGAGGTCCTGGGCTTCTTCCCTTGTCCCTCCCATTCCCCCACACTCCTCCGGACGCTCTTAATGGGCGAGGTGCTCACCCTGCACGCCTGGCTGGCGCCTGCCTGGCTCACCTCGCCCGCGTCGGTGGTCTTTGTGGGGGTCCGGTACATGGTAGGGGTACTCGTCTGAAGTGTAAAAATTTAAAAATTTTAAAATTCAAAAATGTAAATTATTAAAATGTTCTAAATTAAAAATTAAAATCAAAATTAAAAATTTAAAAATTTAAAAATTTCAAAAATAAAGTATTATATACTTAGTCCTAAATTGTTCTAATTTAAAATTGAAGTATTATATACTTCGTCCGTTATTAAAAGTTTAAAGTATTTAATACTTAGTCTTACAGTTCAAAATTTAAAAATGTAAACAATAATGTCAACTTAACTCTAGTGCAACAAGGCAAAAAGACTCTTAAACTAAGGCAATAGGGCCCCTATTCTGTTGCAGTTGCTGTCTATAACAAAGACCGGTCGTAAAATTTATTACTACGCACGGCGCGTCGCTCGCGCGGTGCGGACGGCAACGTCTCCCGGCTCGCTGACCTCGCCCGCGGCCGCAGGGGCGCGCCCGAAGTTCGGCAACTGCGCACGACAAAGCGTGCGCGTGCGAGAGAGACGGTTGCGCCGCCCGGTAGGTCTATCCCTTTCCGCGGCGCTCAGGCGCGCACCAGATGTTTTTCTACGGCCGCGGCGGCGCGAATCTGGCTCGGTTTTATGTTTTTTACCTTCTACCGTCCGCTTATTTTTATTAAGGTGCTTTGTTATAAACAGCAACTATTGTCTAATTCTACTTATAATGCTAATCTTAAAACTATGGGATAGGTCAAAAAGACCTCACTCCCAGTGACAGCCGCCGAGTATTTTAATTTCTAGTATTTATAAAGGGAATTTAACCTTGTGGTGGGCTAAAAAGAAAATGTAATTACCCACCACTTTATTTATTTAATATTACGCTTTGTAATTGCGTGTAATACTCGGCGGCTATCTTACTTATGCTAAGTCCAGGTCGCTCCCGGCTCCCGGCTGCAACCTCCGCGGTCCTCGGACCCTTAAAAGGCCCCGGATGTTCGCTGGTATTCTCGAAGTAAGGTTCCAACCGGTTTTCTTTATGTTTTCCAGTTGGAATTCCCTTACTTCGGCTGCAGCTCCTCCGTCTGTGGTCGTAAAAATCCAAAAAAGGTGTCAAACGAGAGGCCTTGGTACGGCGCACCTCGCCACAGTTGCCGTTACACGATTTCCCACTGAAAATCGTGCAGCGTTTTAATTTTTTCTTTTCTTACTTGCTCACTGTAATTTTTGTTTTTGTGTTTAAAAATCCAAATTATGTCCAATTTACACTTTTTTAGTGTCAAAGCGTTCGGGCTGTGAACGCGCTTTTTTTGACACTATTTTCACTAATTTTCGAGCACTTTTACTGACACTTTTTGATTTATCGATCTATTTTGAGCGATCTAGGCCACGTGGGAGCGTGCGTTCTGCTCGGGAGCGTACGGCGGACTGGGTTAGGTTAGGTTAGGTTAGGTTAGGTTAGGTTAGGTTAGGTTAGGTTAGGTTAGGTTAGGTTAGGTTAGGTTAGGTTAGGTTAGGTTAGGTTAGGTTAGGTTAGGTTAGGTTAGGTTAGGTTAGGTTAGGTTAGGTTAGGTTAGGTTAGGTTAGGTTAGGTTAGGTTAGGTTAGGTTAGGTTAGGTTAGGTTAGGTTAGGTTAGGTTAGGTTAGGTTAGGTTAGGTTAGGTTAGGTTAGGTTAGGTTAGGTTAGGTTAGGTTAGGTTAGGTTAGGTTAGGTTAGGTTAGGTTAGGTTAGGTTAGGTTAGGTTAGGTTAGGTTAGGTTAGGTTAGGTTAGGTTAGGTTAGGTTAGGTTAGGTTAGGTTAGGTTAGGTTAGGTTAGGTTAGGTTAGGTTAGGTTAGGTTAGGTTAGGTTAGGTTAGGTTAGGTTAGGTTAGGTTAGGTTAGGTTAGGTTAGGTTAGGTTAGGTTAGGTTAGGTTAGGTTAGGTTAGGTTAGGTTAGGTTAGGTTAGGTTAGGTTAGGTTAGGTTAGGTTAGGTTAGGTTAGGTTAGGTTAGGTTAGGTTAGGTTAGGTTAGGTTAGGTTAGGTTAGGTTAGGTTAGGTTAGGTTAGGTTAGGTTAGGTTAGGTTTTTTTTTTTTTTTTTTATTTTTTTTTTTTTTTTTTTATTCGTACCCCTATCTAGTTTGGGACAGGGTCTTTTGTATCAATATAATTTTTCACATTTCTTATTATTTTCTTTCTCTTCTTTCTTTCCTTATAATGTCATTTCTTTCATTCTATTTTCTATCTTTCATTCCACAATTCATCTTTCTTTCTCATTCGCCCTATTCAGCTTTCATTCTTCCCTCTTTTCTTATTAATAATTACATTTTTATCTTTTTATTTACATTTGGATTTCTTATTTTATAATTATTTTTTATTTATCACAGTCTTATTTCTTAATTTTTTCCCATTTTATTGTCGCTTTGTTACTTACTTATGTTTGTCTTTTATTTATTTCTATTGTTCTTTTAACTATTTCTTTGCAGAGGGTTATGAAATCTTGCTGGTATTCTCCGCCTATCAGGGAGGCTATTGACTCCTCCCTGATTTGAACCCCAGACCGGCACTCGAAGCCGAACCGGAGTCCCCCGAATGCGGGACACCGGGCCACAAGGTGGATCACGGTCTGGTCCACGCCCGGTTCACAGAAGCACGAGGGGTCCTCCTTGAGCTTGAACCTATGAAGGTACTCAGAGAACCCCCCGTGCCCCGTGAAGAGCTGGGCCGAGACCGCGTCCACCTCGATGCTGCGGAGCACGCGGTAGGCTGAGACGGCGTCCGGGAAAAACATCCTCGTTACCGAAGCCGTCGTTCCTTCCACATACCTCCTGTTCCATTCGTCGAGCGACTCCAGTCTCAGTTGCCGCTTGACGAATGAAACAGGGCATCTCTCGTACTCTGGTCGTCTTTTACTCTTCAGGGCCGCTTCCTTGGCCAGCTGGTCCGCCCTCTCGTTCCCCTCCATCCCCGCGTGCGCTTTCACCCAGAACAACCTTACATCCTTCCCTTTCTCTCTCGCTTTCATTACATTCTCCTTCACTCTTAACGCTAAGGGATGGAGGGTGTCCGATCTTGCGACAGTTTCGAGAGCGGACCGCGAGTCGCTCAGTACGGCACAGACTTGCGCCGACTCGCCGGCCGCGTACCCTGTTGCCTCAGCTAGAGCCAGCAGCTCTGCCTGGTATACGGTGCAGAAGTTGCCCAACTTGAGTTTCTTTGTGTATGACTCTACGGCGCCCCGCTTGACGCAGAACGCCGCACCCACCTTATCCTCTATGCGGCTGCCGTCGGTATAAATTACCAGATCGGCAGCCGCGGTGGCAAGTCGGACTTCCTCCGCACTTTCCCCCAGACAGGAGAACTCCACACCAACTTGACCAGACGGGTGTGGTAGTCTCAGGTAGCTGACCGGTACCTCCAGGTCTCGGTCCTTTACCACCTGCCGGGAATGACCCTTTCTTATTTCAAATAAGCGGGCTGCTTCTTGGACCCGAAGGTCCAGGGGAAGCAACCCGGCAAGTATAAGGGCCGAGTGCAGGGACGCGGTCCTGTGGGTCCTCGCGATCTTCTGCGCGAAGCCCCGCTGGACCGCGCCCAACTGCCTGCGGACCAGCAGCTTCCTAGCCGCCGGCGCCCATGCACTCGCTGCATACAAAATCGTCGGCTCCAGCACCGCCAGATACATCGTTCTGATCACCTCCGAGTTCAGACCCCAAGATACCTTCGCAGCCCTGCACAGCTGACGATAGAGGCCCTGTGCCTTCTTGCTCACGTTCTTCACGTGACTGTTGAACGTGAGCCTATCGTCAACTGTGAGGCCTAGTATCCGGACCTCCCCAGTCCGTCCAAGCGGCTCACCTCCCATGCTCAGTAATGGGTAGTCGAACTTTAGCTTGTTGGTTAGCACCATCACCTTGGTTTTGTGTGGTGCGAACCTCAGCTTATTCCTGACCCCCCACTCATGAACATGGGCGAGAACGGCGTTGGCCCGACTCGAGATGTCCTGGGCCTTCTGCCCCGAGAAGACCAGCACGACGTCATCTGCGAACGCCTGGCAGTGTGTCCCGGTCTTTGCCACCTCCTCCAGGAGAGGGTTGATGAGGAGGGTCCAGAAGGTTGGGCCGCCTACGGATCCCTGCACGCACCCCTTGGTGGTCTCTCTGGCCCACTCTGCCCCCGCGTACCGTACGGACACCTTGCGATCGCTAAAATAGCTGTCAACAAGACGCCGCAGATTCGCGGGGCAGCGAGTCTCTGCCAGTCTGCACCGTATAGCAGGCCACCAGGCGTTATCGAAGGCTCCCTCTATGTCCAATGATACCAGCACTGCGATCTCCTTCTCCTTCAGCCGGGTTCGCAGATGCTGGATCAGGTCATACAGGGAGTCTTCGGTACACCTCTGCGGCATGAAGCCGTATTGGTGGCTACTGATATACGGTGCAGTGTACCACCGGATCCTACGGACCATCATTTTCTCAAGGACCTTGCCGAGAATCGGCAAGAGTCCGATGGGCCTGTAGGATTTCGGGTGCGTGTAGTCCTCCTTGTCCGGCTTCCGCAACGCTACGACCACTGCCTCCTTCCATCTCGTGGGGAAGTGGGAAAGCGCGAGACACCGGTTGGAGAGCGCGAGGTACAGAACGGGGTCCACGGCGACGGCCGCACGGCAGATGTCCGCGGTGAGTCCGTCAGAGCCAGGTGCCTTCTTGGCGTTGAAGGTCGATACGGACCATCGGAGCTCCTCCATCGTAAACGGGGGGTCGCATGTTCCATCATGGTCCCCCGAATTGACTTCATCGGCTTTAGCTCTTACAGTTCTGTGGTCCGCATTGTCCTTCCCGGGGTCGTCCTCCGGGAAGAAAACCTCCGCCAGCAACCTGGCTGATCCCGCTGCGTCCAGCACTTTACCTGACTGGACGAGGGGGACGTCCTCTCGCCTCACCTCCGTGCGACGCATCACACGGTGGATCCCGCCCCACATGGTCTCGCGATCCTGTCTCTCACAGAAACGCTTCCAGCTATGGGTCTGAGCGCGCCTCGCCTCAAGGCGGTATGCCTCCTTCGCGTCGCAGTACTCGCGCCAGACCAGCTCCTTACGAGCCGGCCTCGCGGCCCTGATCCTTCTCTTCTTCCTCAAGACATCTGCCTTGAGGAGAGAGAGCTGTTCGGACCACCAGGGCAATTCCGTTCTCTTCCGCTTGGAGACCTTCGGCAGGACCAACTCGCAAGCGTCCCTCACGGTTTCCACATACCGACCGACCGTGCTGTCCAACGCCCCCTTTTCGGTGATCTGATTCACCTCGGTAGGCGTCAGACAGCGATCCGATAGCAGCCGAGCGACAGTTCGATGGAACTCGCCCCAGTCTGCCCTACGGGTAGTGTACTGCCGTGTGGTCCGCTTGACGTCCGTGCCTTGGGACCTCTCAAACTTCAGATTGAACACAATTGCCCTGTGGTCCGACGAGGATATGTCGTCCACGAGGCTCCAGCCCACCGCTCGGTCGAGCAGGGTGGTCGAGCAAGCAGTAATGTCGACGCGACTGGAGTAATGCTTACCGCCCCGATACGTATCAAACGTCGGCTCAGACCCCTGGTTCAACACGTGCACTCCCAGTTGGTCGAGGGCGGCTGCGACCTCCTCCCCCCTTCGGTCCGTGGACCGGCTACCCCACCAGGTGTTATGCGCATTGACGTCGCCACCCAGTACCACGTTGGCTGTCCCCAAGCCCTCCACGGCCGAGCCGATCCGGTCCAGGTATGGTCCGACGGGCGTATTAGGCTCCAGGTAGACGGACACCACCCCTATCTCCCAAGCCCCAGTCCTCAGCCTGGCCGCAGCAACGTTGCCAGACGTGAGTTGGGGACATTGAGTGATATCGATAGTGTCGTCGAATAGCACAATGGCCGCCTTGACAACCTCCCCGTTGCCTCGCGCGACACATTGTACCACCCTTGTCCCTGGGTAGTGCCTCATCTCGCCAATAGCGCCGATATACGGCTCCTGGACCAATGCGAACGCCCAGCCTCTCTTCGGCGCTTCACATATCAGCTCGGCAGTAGCGAGCTTGGACCTTTGCAGGTTTAGCTGCGCCACGCGGTACTGGTGGTGCCCTGCGCGGAGAGTGCGGTGAGTCACCTGGGTGCCCTTAGCAATACGCTACGGACGCCCGTGCTATGGTGTCCCACTTTCTCCGCACAGGACAGTCTTCGTCAAATGCGCCGTGGTCCCACCGGTCTGCCTTAGCTAGTCGGCAGTTCCGGCAGGCGGGAGGTTTCCCGGCTTGCCGATCCGGACACTCGGCGCGTAGGTGCCGGCCACCACAATGGCTGCAGCGGTCTTCGCTCTCCGCGCAATGCCGTTTGGTGTGGCCGTAACCTAGGCACCGAGTGCACTGGACTAGCGGGGAGTGATCATGCACCCGCACTCGCTGGAGGTCCACGTGCATGTAGCCCGCAGCCGTCAGCCGTCCCCAGAGCGCAGGCGACACGCGCATGACCACATGGATCGTCTGCACATTTCGCGCCCTCCTCCTGAACCTTACCTCCGCCCTCTGATCCTCCTCAGAGACGTCGACCAGCAGGTGTTTATTTTGGGTCTTAATGGCCTTTACTATTTCTTCGTTAGTATTATAGGCCATTACGTCTCTGAGCAGAACCAGTGGGTCCTTGTTTTTGACCTCTGCAAGGTTCAGGTCCCTGCCTGCCCTCCTCAGCCCCTCACGCACCCTCTCCAGCTCGACCTCTGAGCCGCAGCCCAGGATGACCCGACCGTCCCGCACCCTGCGGATCCGGTCGACCCTTATGCCGGTCTGGGTGGCGTTTAGAGCTTTCCGTATTTTTCCCAGGACTTGCTCGCCCGTGTCGGTCCCCGACGAGACCGCCACCGAGTGCTTAGGTTCGCACCCCGGTGGCGGTCTTTTTGCCGGGCCGGCCGCCACGCTCGCGTACGTGCCGGGAGGCTTCACTTTTTCTTGTACTTTTGCAGCCACGAGAGACTCCCTCAAGCCCTCCAATTCTTTGGTATTGGCTTCAAGGAGTCTCGCGTGGCTGTCTAATTTCTTAAGGAGCTCGCACTGGCTCGCCGGCAGGGGGTT